>NC_138188.1:100665211-103065211 GCF_964194105.1 Spermophilus citellus
AAAACTGAAAGAAGTAAGGAAAAGAAGAGGAGGCAGTGGACATAATAGTTGCCAATCCCTGAAGTGGGCACCTTTGTTCTAGGAAAAAGAAACACAGCAGTATGCTAGAAATTGGTGAACTGAGGGGAGAGCAGGGCAGTGTAAACTATCAGGGCAGGAGGGGCCAGTCCTCTGGTCATTGTAGCCCTGGTGAGATAATATATTATCCTAAAAGGGACAAGGAAGACACTTAAAAACTTTAAGCTAAGAAGGCAATGTCACTTGATGTGTCATGTATAAAGAGAAGAGTGAAAGAATAAAGAAATGCAACTGGGAGGCCAACAGAAGGATGGTGGTAGAGAAAGAAGGAAGAAGTTAAAAATGGGATGATGATTAATTCCATATGTTAATTTGACTAGGCTACCATATGCAAATAATCAGTCTAATGTTATTCTGGGTGTGTCTGTGAGTGTTTTGGATAAGATTTACATTCAACTCCATGAACTATGAGTGAAGCAGATTGCCCTCTGCTATGGTTTAAATTAGTTTCTCCCCAGAGGGTTCACACATGGGGGCTTGGTCCTCAACATGGCCCTCTGAAGGAATTACATAGTTCTGTGGGACACCAGTTACAACCTGAGAGAATGAGTTGTCACAAAAGGGCAAAACTGGCCCCTCTTGGTTCTCTCTAGCTTCCTGAAGTCTTGCCATGTGCTCTCTTTTTTCACATGTGCCCCCACCATGGTGCTGTCTGCTGTGCAGTCCTCTTCAGAGGTGAGTCATACCTTGGGTGTGGTCTTGGCCACACCATTGGTGTTCTTTCCATCTTTGCAACATGGCCAGGCTGAGAATTTCTTTTAAAAAATTAATTTCTGCTCCCCCTTCATTTATAAATTCTGTCTTAAAATTGTTTCTCCCTTCTTGCAATTTATTATAAGCAAGCAAGAGAAGCCATATCACACCCTGCATACTTTTTTTCTAGACATTAAATAGTTTTCTTCCATCAAATATTCAGTTTTATCACACATAATCTCCACCTTCCCTAGAACACTAGGACACAAACAAAAATCAGGCAAGTTCTTCATCTTCAAAAAAATATTGCCTTTCATCCAGTTTCCAGTAACATGTTCTTCATTTCAGTCTGAGATTTCCTTAGAATAACTTCTTTTTTAAAGAGAGAGAGAGAGAGAGAGAGAGAGAGAGAGAGAGAGAGAGAGAGAGAGAGAATTTTAATATTTATTTATTTTTTAGTTCTCGGCGGACACAACATCTTTGTTTGTATGTGGTGCTGAGGATCGAACCCCGGCCACATGCATGCCAGGCAAGCGCGCTACTACTTGAGCCATATCCCCCCAGCCCTAGAATAACTTTTAATGTCTGCATTTAAATCAATATTCTGATAATGACCACTTGGGTAAATGCTAAGAAGATAAGGTTTTTTCTACAGCTTTTCTCTTCTTCTGAGCCCTCACCAGAATATCCCTTTACAGTCTATTCATGGCAATATAGGTTTTCTCTAGTGTATACTTTAAAAACTCTTCCAGCATCTACCCATTACACAGTTCCAAAATCACTTCGACATTTTTAGGTATTGTTTTATAGTAGTACCTGATGCCTGATCCCAATTTCTGTCCTAGTCCATTTGGACTGCTATAAGAAAATAAGTTAGGCAGGATAATTTCTAAATAGTAAAATTTCCTATATTCTACAAAATCTAAGATCAAGGTGCCAACAGATTTGATGTCTACTGAGGGCCCATTCTCATCAAAGGCACTTTCTTGCTGCATCCTCACATAACAGAAGAGCAAACAAGATCGTTTAGACCTTTTTAAATCATTTTTTTAAATTTTTAATTTTAATTTGTTATATATGACAACAGAATGCATTACAATTTATATTATAATCCTTTAGACTTTTTATAAGAGCATTAATCCCATTCATATGGGTGGAGTCCTCATGACCTTATCATCTCTCAAAGGCCCAACCTGTTAATACCACTGCACTGGGGATTAGTTCTCAACATATGAATTTTGTGGGTACACACATATTCAGACCATAGCAGATACGTTAATTTGGAGATTCCTATCATATGTTTAATTGGAGATGTCAGGTAGAAAGATGTTTTATGAATCTCACAAAAGAAAGATCAGAACTGGAGCTACGGAATTTGAGAGGCATTGATACACACATAGTATTTAAATTGACTTAAAGAAAGGAGAAAAGAAAGGGCTCAGGACTAAACCCTGGGGGATTTCTACTGAGGAACCCCGAGGAAAACATAGAAGCAATAAAAAGAAAGAAAGAAGACCACAAATATGTGAAATTTTTGAGAAAAAGAGTTTTTCCAAAAGGAAGTAATGGTCAACTTTATTAAAATAAAATAAAACTCTACTTTATCGATGTATAGTTTACATGAAGTTAAGTGACCATATTTTAACTATCCTGTTCAGTATGTTTTACAAATGTGTATATATACCTTTTGCAACCCTTATCACAGTTCAAGTGTAGAAAACTCCCATTACTCTCCAAGTTTTTTCTCTTTGTACCCTTTCTCATATCTTTCTCAGATCTATTGGAGAAGACCTGTTTTTCTTCATTCTTTATTTGGATTCAGAACTGACACTGTTTATTCCATTTATTCCATTTCTCAAGACTCTCAAAAATCTTTTATGTTTGTCAGCTTTCTGTCACTGGGACAAATACCTGAGATAAACAACTTAAAATGAGGAAAGGCTTATTTTGGCTCACAGTTTCTAAGGTTTCAGTCCGTCAAACCTCTGTGGTGAAACAGAACAGCATGACAGAAAGTGCATGGTAGAGCTCAGCTGCTCACTTCATGGTGTCCAGGAGTCAAGGAGAGAGGAAGGGGCAAGGTTCCAACATTTCCTTCAAGTGCACCCCCAATGACCTAACTTCCTTCCACTAGGCCCTACTTCCTAAAGACTCCACCACCTCCAAATAGTGCAATAGGTTGGCAACAAAGACTTCAACAATTGAGGCTTTTGATACAATCCGGATCCAAACTATAGCATCTCTCATTGCAGAATATTTTAGACATACCCAATCTAGTTTAGAGGTAATCTCCCAGGTTTAGTGGAGGATGACCATAATATATGGTTCAAATGCAATGAGAAGACTTAAGTGTGTATCAGTCCACCTGCAGAATGGCACTACTGCCCTCTTTGTTCTTGGCATCCTGTCTGCTAAATCTTCCTTAGCACAGGTCAGCCCTTAACTGAGAGCATTCCCAAGCTGAATCATGTATCACTGATAAAATTTCTGGATCATTTGCAAACTGCTTGGTCTTTATTTAATACAAGCAAAAGAAAGGATATTTGGATTTCCCAAAGATGGATAAAATTTATAATGCTGCTCACAGAGAAAAGAAAATAACATGTTCGGGTGGGTCTGATCATGTTGAGTACTTAAGAGAGTAAAGAATAAACCCAGAGTATCATTAATGTTAATATTTTCACTTTTTCTTTTTAAAACCTGTTTTGATAAGTAAGCTCGTTTATCAAATAAAAGCAAAAGGGTTTTTTTTAAGACAAAAATATCTTTCTTTATATTTCTGTAAGGAGCTAAAGAAGGAAACATCTGCAGGGATGTGCGAATACATTCTTATTGTAAGTAGGGTAGCTTCTTCTGCTATGCCAGCTTCAACTTTACCACTGCTGAAGCAATCACATTGCCCTTTCCCTTCTTCCCTTGCCAGAACCAGGCAGAGCTAAAGCTGCTAGTTGCTGAAATTGTGTGAGACAAGAGCTCTGTCCAGCTCAGCTGCTGATGAGGAAACAAGAGCAGATGGAAGGCTCATGATAACAACCACCAACCTTCCTCTCCTCCAGAAAAACACTCTCTTTGGGATTTGGTCATGTTGAGGACTCCTAAGAATTAATGCAGGGAGAGTTTGTCAGAATTTGAAAGAGTGGAAGACAGAGGAAATGGCTGTAGGATTATAAGACTGAGATTTTAGAGAAATGCCGGTGGCAAGGAAGATGGATGGGAATGTGTGATTGCAGTTATATTTGACATTAGATAAACAACTTGGCTGTTTGCCTCTTTAAGCCCCATTTATTACTACTTAGACTGAATTGATTTCTGCATGGCAAATATTGACTCATCTTTCAAAAGCCCCCACTAAAATGTCACCTCCATGGAGAAGCCTTTCAGACACTCCCCAGGCATCAAGTTGCCTCTCCAGAGCCCACAGAGTACACAGTGCAGACACTGTTCATGCTGCTATGATAATATTTCTCATGCTGTAATTTGCTGGTTATATATTCTCTTTCTTTGACCAATGGATCACTGAGAAGAAAAAAGCAGTGCTTTTGAAGTAGTGTTTTTGAAGACCAGATTTCAGGTCCAGCTCTGTCACTGTAACACTGTGACCCTAGCAATGACTTGGTTACACTTAACATAGGGACAAGAATAATCTTGTAGGATTGTGCAGGAATTAAATAGAAAATATACCACAGATCTTGGTACACAGGTGGTACTCATGGTTTTCTCTCTTTATCTTGTTAAGAACATTTGCTCCTTGAGGGCAGGAGATTGGGTTCTTGGAATCTCTGGTTCCTGGTATCATGTAGGTCCTCAATAAATGTTTCTTAAGCAAATGAATTGTCTCACCATCTATATCCCTTAGTTGTATGAACTCACTTCTTATTGCTCTCATTTTTTGAACTTTATTACTCATCTCTTTTCTATAGGCTATAGGCTGCTCATAGGCAGTGGGCAATTCATACATTGTACCACCAGAACTTTCTTTTTTTTTTGGTGGGGGATACCAAGGATTGAACTCAGGGAAGCTTGACCAGTGAGCCACAACCCCAGCCCTTTTTTTTTTTTGAAATGTTTTAATTAATTTATTTTTTTTATTGTTGGTCGTTCAAAACATTACATAGCTCTTAATATATCATATTTCACAGTTTGATTCAACTGGGTTATGAACTCCCATTTTTACCCCATATACAGATTGCTGTATCACATCACTTACACTTCCATTGATTTACATATTGCCATTCTAGTGTCTGATGTATTCTGCTGTCTATCCTATTCTCTACTATCCCCCCCTCCCCTCCCCTCCCCTTTTCTCTCTCTACCCCATCTACTGTAAATCATTTCTTCCACTTGTATTATTCTTCTCTTACCCCTCCTTTCCTCTGATATGTAATTTTGTATAACCCTGAGGATCACCTTCCATTTCCATGCGATTTCCCTTCTCACTCCCTTTCCCTCCCACCTCTCGTCCCTGTTTAATGTTAATCTTCTTCTCAAGCTCTTCGTCCCTACCCTGTCCTTGGTTACTCCCCTTATATCAAAGAAGTCATTTGGCATTTGTTTTTTAAGGATTGGCTAGCTTCACTTAGCATAATCTGCTCTAATGCCATCCATTTCCCTCCAAATTCTATGATTTTGTCATTTTTTAATGCAGAGTAATACTCCATTGTGTATAAATGCCACATTTTTTTATCCATTCATCTATTGAAGGGCATCTAGGTTGGTTCCACAATCTTGCTATCGTGAATTGTGCTGCTATGAACATCGATGTAGCAGTGTCCCTGTAGCATGCTCTTATTAGGTCTTTAGGGAATAGACCCAGAAGGGGAATAGTTGGGTCAAATGGTGGTTCCATTCCCAGCTTTCCAAGAAATCTCCATACTGCTTTCCAAATTGGCTGCACCATTTTACAGTCCCACCAACAATGAACAAGTGTACCCTTTTCCCCACATCCTATCCAGCACTTGTTGTTGTTGGACTTCATAATGGCTGCCAATCTTACTGGAGTGAGATGGTATCTTAGGGTGGTTTTGATTTGCATTTCTCTGACTGCTAGCGATGGTGAGCATTTTTTCATGTACTTATTGATTGATTGTATGTCCTCCTCTGACAAGTGTCTGTTCAGGTCCTTGGCCCATTTGTTGATTGGGTTATTTGTTATCTTATTGTCTAATTTTTTGAGTTCTTTGTATACTCTGGATATTAGGGCTCTATCTGAGGTGTGTGGAGTAAAGATTTATTCCCAGGATGTAGGCTCCCTGTTTATCTCTCTTATTGTTTCTTTTGCTGAGAAAAAACTTTTTAGTTTAAGGAAGTCCCATTTGTTGATTCTAGTTGTTAACTCTTGCGTTATGGGTGTCCTATTGAGGAATTTGGAGCCTGACCCCACAGTATGTAGATCATAGCCAACTTTTTCTTCTATCAGACGCCGTGTCTCTGATTTAATATCAAGCTCCTTGATCCATTTTGAGTTGACTTTTGTGCATGGCGAGAGAAAGGGATTCAGTTTCATTTTGATGCAAATGGATTTCCAGTTTTCCCAGCACCATTTGTTGAAGATGCTATCCTTCCTCCATTGCATGCTTTTAGCCCCTTTATCAAATATAAGATAATTGTAGTTTTGTGAATTGGTTACTGTGTCCTCTATTCTGTACCATTGGTTCACCCACCTGTTTTGGTACCAGTACCATGCTGTTTTTGTTACTATTGCTCTGTAGTATAGTTTGAAGTCTGGTATCACTATACCGCCTGATTCACACTTCCTGCTTAGCATTGTTTTTGCTATTCTGGGTCTTTTATTATTCCATATGAATTTCATGATTGTTTTATCTATTTCTACTAGAAATGCTGTTGGGATTTTGATTGGCATTGCATTGAACTTATAGAGAACTTTTGGTAATATCGTCATTTTGATGATGTTAGTTCTGCCTATCCATGAACAGGGTATATTTTTCCATCTTCTGAGGTCTTCTTCTATATCTCTCTTTAGGGTTCTGTAGTTTTCATTGTATAAATCTTTCACCTCTTTTGTTAGGTTGATTCCCAAGTATTTTATTTTTGGGGGGGATATTGTGAATGGAGTAGTTGTCCTCATTTCCGTTTCAGAGGATTTGTCGCTGATATACAGGAATGCATTTGATTTATGCGTGTTGATTTTATATCCTGCCACTTTGCTGAATTCATTTATTAGCTCTAATAGTTTCTTTGTAGACCCTTTTGGGTCTGCTAGGTATAGAATCATGTCATCTGCAAATAGTGATAATTTAAGTTCTTCTTTTCCTATTTTTATGCCTTTAATTTCTTTTGTCTGTCTAATTGCTCTGGCCAGTGTTTCGAGGACTATGTTGAACAGAAGTGGTGAGAGAGGGCATCCCTATCTTGTACCAGATCTTAGAGGGAATGCCTTCAATTTTTCTCCATTCAGAATGATGCTGGCCTGTGGCTTATCATAGATTGCTTTTACAATGTTGAGGTATGATCCTGTTATCCCTAATTTTTCTAGAGTTTTGAACATAAAGGGATGCTGTACTTTGTCGAATGCTTTTTCTGCATCTATCGAGATGATCATATGGTTCTTATTTTTAAGTCTATTGATGTGGTGAATAACATTTATTGATTTCCGTATATTGAACCAGCCTTGCATCCCAGTGATGAATCCTACTTGATCATGGTGTATAATTTTTTTGATATGTTTTTGAGTCTGATTCGCTAGAATTTTGAGGATTTTTGCATCTAGGTTCATTAGAGATATTGGTCTGTAGTTTTCTTTCTTTGAAGTGTCTTTGTCTGGTTTAGGCATCAGGATGATGTTGGCCTCGTAGAATGTATTTGGAAGTTCTCCCTCTTTTTCTATTTCCTGAAATAGCTCGAAAAGTATTGGTGTTAGTTCCTCTTTAAAGGTTTTGTAAAACTCTGCTGTATACCCATCCGGTCCTGGGCTTCTCTTAGTTGGTAGTCTTTTGATGGTTTCTTCTATTTCCTCTATTGTTATTGGTCTGTTTAGGTTGTGTATATCCTCCTGTCTCAATCTGGGCAGATCATATGACTTAAGAAATTTATCGATGCCTTCACTATCTTCTATTTTATTGGAGTATAAGGATTCAAAATAATTTCTGATTATCTTCTGTATTTCTGAAGTGTCTGTTGTGATATTGCCTTTTTCATCCCATATGCTAGTAATTTGAGTTCTCTCTCTTCTTCTCTTCATTAGCATGGCTAAGGGTCTGTCAATTTTATTTATTTTTTCAAAGAACCAACTTTTAGTTTTGTCAATTTTTTCAATTGTTTCTTTTGTTTCGATTTCATTAATTTCAGCTCTGATTTTAATTATTTCTTGCCTTCTACTTCTTTTGCTGTTGTTTTGCTCTTCTTTTTCTAGGATTTTGAGATGAAGTATGAGATCATTTATTTGTTGTTTTTTTCTTTTTTTAAGGAATGAACTCCAAGCAATGAATTTTCCTCTTAGAACTGCTTTCAATGTGTCCCATACATTCCGATATGTTGTGTCTGTGTTTTCATTTAACTCTAAGAAGTTTTTAATTTCCTCCTTGATGTCTTGTAAAACCCATTGATCATTCAGTAACCTATTGTTCATTCTCCAAGTGATGCATGATTTTTCCTTCCTTCTTTTATCGTTGATTTTCAGTTTCATTCCATTATGATCAGATAAAATGCATGGTATTATCTCCACCCCTTTATATTTACTGAGGGTTGCCCTATGGCATAATATATGGTCTATTTTTGAGAAGGATCCATGTGCTGCTGAGAAAAAAGTGTAACTACTTGATGTTGGGTGGTATATTCTATATATGTCAATTAAGTCTAGGTTGTTATTTGTGTTATTGAGTTCTATAGTTTCCTTATTTAACTATTGTTTGGAAGATCTGTCCAGTGGTGAGAGAGGTGTGTTGAAGTCTCCCATGATTATTGTATGGTGGTCTATTAGACTCTTGTACTTGAGAAGAGTTTCCTTGATGAACATAGCTGCACCATTGTTTGGGGCATATATATTTATGATTGTTATGTCTTGTTGGTGTATGGTTCCCTTGAGCAGTATGTAGTGTCCCTCTTTATCCCTTTTGATTAACTTTGGCTTGAAATCTATTTTATTAGATATGAGTATGGACACTCCTGCTTGTTTCTGCAGTCCATATGAGTGGTATGATTTTTCCCAACCTTTCACCTTCAGTCTATGTGTATCTTTTCCTATCAAATGCGTCTCCTGTAGGCAGCATATTGTTGGGTCTTGTTTTGTGATCCATTCAACTAGCCTGTGTCTCTTAATTGGTGAGTTTAAGCCATTAACATTTAGGGTTATTATTGAGATATGGTTTGTTCTTCCAGCCATATTTGTTTATTAATGTTACTAAACCTGATTTGTTTTCCTCTTTGATTGCTTTCCCCCCTTTACTGTCCTACCTCCCACTGTTGGTTTTCAATGTTATTTTCCATTTCCTCTTCCTGTAATGTTTTGCCAAGGATTTTTTGAAGAGATGGTTTTCTAGCTGCGAATTCTTTTAACTTTTGTTTATCGTGGAAGGTTTTAATTTCATCTTCCATCCTGAAGCTTTATTTCGCCGGATACACGATTCTTGGTTGGAACCCATTTTCTTTCAGTGTTTGAAATATGTTATTCCAGGATCTTCTAGCTTTCAGAGTCTGTGTTGAGAGATCAGCTGTTATCCTGATTGGTTTACCCCTAAATGTAATCTGCTTCCTTTCTCTTGTAGCTTTTAAAATTCTCTCCTTATTCTGTATGTTGGACATCTTCATTATAATGTGTCTAGGTGTGGATCTCTTATGATTTTGCACATTCGGCGTCCTGTAGGCTTCTAGGATTTGGGATTCTGTTTCATTCTTTATGTCTGGGAAGTTTTCTCGTATTATTTCATTGAATAGATTGTTTATTCCTTTGGTTTGGAGCTCTGTGCCTTCCTGTATCCCAATGACTCTTAAGTTTGGTCTTTTAATGTTATCCCATATTTCTTGGATGTTCTGCTCATGGTTTCTTAGCAGACTTGCTGAGCTGTCTATGTTCTTTTCAGGTTGAAATACTTTGTCTTCATTGTCTGATGTTCTATCTTCTAAGTGATCTACTCTGCTGGTAGTATTCTCAATTGAGTTTTTAAGTTGGTTTATTGCTTTCTGCATTTCTAGGATTTCTATTTGTTTGTTTTTTATTACCTCTATCTCCCTGTGAAATTGATCTTTTACTTCCTGGATTTGTTTATGTAGTTCCTTGTCAAAGTGATCTTTCATTGTCTGATTTTGCTGTCTCATGTCTTCCTTGAGACTCCAGATCATCTGAAGCATGTATATCCTGAACTCTTTGTCTGACATTCCATCTGTTGCAGCTATTACCTCTTCTAAAGTTGAGTTGACCTGCATTGCTTGTGGTCCTTTCTTTCCTTGTCTTTTCATGTTGCTCGCGTTTCTTTCTGCTTGGTGAAACTGTTGTGTTTTTGAAATTTTCCCCCTATTTATTTATATTGCTCTTGTATAGTTGGGAAATCTCCCTTGCAGGGCGGGTAGTGGCTGTGCTCCTCCTCTAATTAGGGTGATCTGTCTACCACGCTGGTCGGTCGCAGGTCTGCCCACCCTGCAGGCGCAGGTGGCGGCTCTGCTCTGCCCGCACTCCAATTGTGGTGAGGTAACTACCACGCCCTTGGGTCGTTGGTCCTGATCCGGATGTGGGCAGCGGCTCTGCTCGGCCCCTACTCCAATTGGTGTGACGTGTCTACCATGCTGGCAGGCCTCTAGGCCTGTTCCGCCAGTGGGTCGCAGTTCTGCCTACCTTGCGAGCTCGGGCGGCAGTTCTGCTCAGCTCCCACTCCCAGTGGGGGTACCTGACTGCCTCTCCAATGGGTCGCTGGGCCTTTTCCGGACACGGGCGGCGGCTCTGCTCCACCCCCCACTCCAACCAGTGTGACATGACTGCCTCGGTGCTACTTGTCCACCACGCTGGCAGGCTACCAGGCCTGTCCTGCCAGTGGGTTGCATGTCTGCCTACCTTGCAGGCTCAGATGGCGGCTCTGCACAGCCCCTACTTCAAATGGGGTGACTTGGCTTCCGCGCCGTTGGGTCACTGGTCCTGTTCCAGGTGTGGGCGGCTACTCTCTTCGGCCCCAGCTGCAGTTGGGGTGTCGTGATACCACGCTGGCGGGTCACTTGGCCTGCTCTGGGCGCAGGCGGCAGCTCCACTCTGCCCCCCTGGCCCCCACAGCACCCAGCAGGACCCGGACTGAGAAGCAGACACCGCAGGTTCCCCAGCCCTGGGCCAAAGCAACTTCGGGAGCCAGAACCTGGCCTCTCCGATCCCGGCCACGCTCCACTAGGAGCAGGCTCCAAGGAGCGACCCCCGCGGGTTCCCCAGCCCTGGGCCAAAGCAGCCTGGGGAACCAGAATCCGGCTGCTCAAAGCCCGGTGCACGCCTTGCCAGGAGCGAGCCCCAAGGAGTATTCTCCTCAGGTTCTCCAGCCCCGAGCCTGAGCAATCAGTCTGCGAGACGCAGGCAAATACCAGCCTGAAATCACCTGTTCCGTAGCTGAATGAACTGAGATCAGTAGAAAACAGGGATGATTACATCAGTTCTCCAAGATGGCGGCTGCTGTCCTCCTCCGTGGTCTGACCGGTGTCGAGAATCGAACTGGACCGCTTCTCTTCTGTCTCAAAGCCGGAACTCAGCACTAAGCACGGCCATTGCACCACTGGAAGGAGCCCCCAGAATCTGCATCGCTGCACTCCCGCTCAAGCACTGCGCCGCTTCCCAGCGCGTGCCGCAGACTCCAGCTGCAGGGCGGTCCGCAGATCCCTTTCGAAATGTTTTAATTTAGAGACAGAGTCTCACTGAGTTGCTTAGTGCCTTGCCATTGCTGAGGCTGGCTTTGAACTCCTAATCCTCCTGCCTCAGTCTCCCTAGTCACGGGGATTATAGGTGTGCACCAGCACACTGGCACACCAGAACATACTTACTGTTCAGAATCTTTACAGCTTTTTGTCTTCTGGCCTCATAGTGGGATTATACTTGATCTCCTTTTAGTCTCTGTAGAGTAATGTGAGTAGTCCTAGGTACTGAATTATAAGTAGCAGTGACTTCCTGGCATGAACATGTATGTGCCCAGGTGAGACACCCAGATTCTCTTTTTGTCTGTCATTGCAACTGAATGTGCTCAAGGTGGCATCTGGTCAATGGTTGGTGTCCTTGAGTGACCACAATGAGCAGAGTGCTCAGACCCTAACCACAATCCAGAAGGGATGAGTGGAATAAACAAGAATAACACTTGACTGATTTAAGTCATGAGATTTGGGGGATGTTCATTATCCCAGTCTACTCCTACCTATCTTGACTGATATAGGCAGCAATGAGTAGAATTTCTAGCATTAAATTCAACAAAGGACATTATTGGAAACATATTCTTTAAATGAATTTTATGAAATTTTACTACATTTTTCAAACGTAGTGCTAACAGAATGTGGTGACTGCAAGAAAATATTATACCAGTTTAGAGATGAGACAAGCAACTGGCAATTGCTCTGCATGAGAATTTTAGCAAGTCATGTAAACACTTTCATATGAGAAACAGAACCCACTGTTTTTTCCCTCCCAATAAGCCAACTTTCTACAAAACCACACAGGAAATATTGGGAATTTAAAATTCACATTAATAAAAACTGTAAAATTAGGAATTTCATGATTTATTTAGAAGTAAAAAGATTTGCAGTGGTTTTGAAAAAGCAATTCAAGATTTGTTAGGTTCTGAGAGAGATCTAATGAGTTATAGAAGATCAAAAACAGGTGAGATTAATTTGTGATAAAACAGTTGTTGTAGAGTCTTCATACAAAAATGAGATTTCAGAGCAATTATATAGCATTATATTTGAAAAATTTGCTTTGATGAGACAGAAATTGTGCATTATACAGAACAATTAGTTAATTCCTACCAACATTTCCCAGCATTCTGTTCAGATATCACCATTGCTCAGAGCTAACTCTTCAGTCTGCTTTAGGGCTGTTACACATGGATCTTGCCCTGGCATTGAACTTTCCATGTTAGCCTTTCACTGTGTTATAATCACCCATTTTATTCATTTTATTCCTTCTGTATTAAACAAGAGGACACTAAAGGTAGGGACAAAATCTTCTTTGCACAGACAGAATCGAGCATCGTGGCTGACAAATAGACATGAAATAATACTTGTGAGTGGAACGCAGTGTTGTTCAATAGCTCAGGGAAAAATACTGTGATGTAAAGAATACAGATGAACTGATTCAAAACACCTTGGTAAATACCTATGCCACCTCTGCCTTCAAGGGGTTTATACAGAGATGAGATCGTGAAGAAAAAACATTTCTCACTTTCCTACTCTACCAATGGCAGAGTTCCAAAGAGATGCCCTGTTGAGCTTTGGCTTAATAATGGAAAACATGGATGGTCTGAAACTCAAAAGTGATTTTTGTATTTTTGTGAAGGTAGCTAAAGAAAGGGAAAGAAAAGAGCACGTATTTTTCTGCTAGGCCAGAGGGCAGAAGGTATCACAAGCTACACACCAACTGACTTAACTGATTCTGACAGCACGTGGGCCATTAATAAAGGCTCCTAGCCTGTCACATGCATGTTCAGGCTTAAAAGCCCTATTCCCCTAGGGCCATTATAAGGAGGACAGGTCTGCTGCAACATATGTGTCTGTTGAGCTGACTTTGGCTGATCAGCACTAGAAATGCCAGGGCTGGCCAATGACCTGAATTCAGGGGCAGGGGCCTTGAACAGCTATACTTTAGAAAGAATAGAAGAACATTTCTATATAGGAAAAAAAAAACAGTGTGAAAGAAGAATACATAATAAGACATATTTAATAAGAGATTAGTCTATCTCTGAGATTTATGTGTTTTTCCACATTAAATTACAAGCTGTAGTGAGCACTATAAATTTAGATAATCAATGCAAGAAATGAGACTTCAACCAGGACCCTTGAACTAGAAAGTTCTTGTTTTTAACCACTGTATTATTTGTCCTCCTGTGCCTTTTGTGGTGATATACAAGAGGTTAGAGGTCTGAAAAGAATTGGCAGAGAGAGAAGACTGGGGAAGAAATTTGAGATTTATTTGTGGTGAGAGGCATTTTATTTTATATCTGCCTGTTTTACTCTGAAATTGCCTCAGTACCTCTGAGCATTTCATTATTCAGCCTCTTTGTCCATTTATAGAAGAGTGTACAAGGTTTAATGGAGTCCCTTGGCTTTTTCCTTTGAAATATTCATAGGCCTTTAGCAGTTTCTTTCATGTTCACCTTCTCCTCCATTGGGAAAGAAAGAAATCTTGAAGGAATTAGAGGAGAGGACGCTGGTGCAGCAGACAGATGTTGGAGTGCTTACTCCAGCTCAGGGAGGAGAGACGAGAAAGATAATGGTCATCTGCCAAGGAACATATCTACTGTTATGTTTTGAATATGAGATGTCCTCCAAATATTCCTGTGTTAATGCAAGAACTTTCAGAGGTAAAATGATTAGATTGTGAGAGCTATAATCTAATGAGTCCATTTTATTTTGAATGGAATGAGTGGTAACTTAGGCAGGTGGGGTATGGCTGGAGGAGATGGGTCACTGTGGGCATGCCCTAGAAGAGTTCAACATCTCTGAAGCCACTGTCCCTTTCTCTGCTTCTCAACCATCATGAGGCAAGCAGAGCTCCTCTGTTATGCCCTTCCACCATGATGTTCTGTCTCAGAGAAATGGAGTCAGCTGACCATGGACTGAACCTCTAAATCTTTGAGCCCAAATAAACTTGTGCCTCTAAGTAGATCTTGTTGGGTATTTTGGTCACAGGGATGCAAAGCTGACTAGCACAGAAATTGGCACTGAGAGTGGGGTCTTGCTGTGACTAACCTAATCATGTAGACCAGAAGACTTTGAAACTGATTTGTGGGAGGAATTTGGAAACATTCGGAAATGCAGTCTGGAGAAACAGAAATTAGAAGCTTAGAGGACCAGGGACTTGAATCCTGTATACTAAAATAATTACACACACACACACACACACACACACACACACACACACACTCTTAAGTCCCTTATATAAAATGGCATATTATTTGCATACAACCTATGTATATCCTTCCTATACTTTAAATAATCTCTGTATTACTCACAATACCAAATGCAAGGAACATGCTATGTAAATGTAAATATTTGTTGTACTATATTGCATAAGGAGTTATAACAAAAACAAAATTCTGTACCTGTTCAGTATAAGCAAAATTATGATTTTCTGTGTATTCTTGACCAATGCTTAGTTGAATACACAGAAGTGGAATTCATTAACTTAAAGCTTTTTACTTGATAACTATATATCCAGTATGAATCCCTTTCTAGTGCAGTCTGTTTCTTCTAATAGCTACACTTTCCTAAGTACCTACTATGTGCCAGTTACCATGATAATCTTCTCGTGTAAATATAATTATCTCTGAAAGATATGGAAATTGAGCCTCCTAGACATCAAAGCACTTTAAGTCTTTATTAGAAGACCTGAGAGTTTGAAATATACTCTGACATCAAGGCCCAAACTCTTTTGCCTTTTCTGGCTGTCTTATTAAAGGAAGTTTGAGAGTTCCAAACTTTAATACCATTAAAAAATTAATAAACAAAAATTATTTTTGAACCAGAATGAGCTACTCTAATTTTAAACTTGGGGGGATCTTTGCATAATACCAATTAGATGAATACATTAAAAATAAATTGAGCATAAACTGAATAAAATCATAATTGTTCTTTGTTTGCTTATATAAATACTGTATTATGTAATTGGATTATATATCATGTTAAATGGGATAATTCCTAGGGGAAGGAACTATGAAACTGCACTGACATCTACAATGAAAAAGCTAGACAAAACTGAGAGATGCAATAAACAAACAAGATAGGAAAAGAGTGGCTAAAAAATGAGATTAGTCACTAATGCTACTTCTTTGGATCTTAAATATTGTCCACTCTTTGCCTGAGAGTTCTTTCATTTAAAATAATGAAAATCTATGTCAGATTATAGGACATTAATATAACATCTATTTCTACTTACTGAATGTATATTTATTGAGCAGTGACATCCAACATTTATTAACTACTTATTATGTTCTAGGCACTGATCTAAATATTTCATTTGTATTATCACAGTTGATCCTCAGAGTGATATGAAGTAGTTGTTATTTTATTACCACTTAAAGATGAGCAACAAAGCACAGAGAGGTTACATAGTTTGTTGAAGGTCACTGAGCAAGAGACAGAAATAGAAGAATAGACTCAAGAATAAACTCATTGGGCACATGGCACCCACCTGTAATCCCAGAGGCTCTGGAGGCTGAGGCAGAGGATCACAAGTTCAAAACCAACCTTAGCAAAGGCACAGTGCTAAGCAACTCAGTGAGACCTTGTCTCTAAATAAAACACAAAATAGGGCAGGGGATGTGGCTCAGTGATTGAATGCCCCTGAGTTCAATCCCTGATTACTCCATTCCCCACCCCCCAATAAAAAGAATAGACTCAGGAAGTCTGTTTCCAGATCCTAATCTTTAATCCACTATGGAACTACTTCTGGGTATGAACTAGGCCTCAAGATGACAAAAATACCTGAAAAATTCTCCCACAGATCTCATAATCTCTTAAGAAAATAAAGCCTGGCCCCAGACCTCTCACCTCTGACCTCTTACCCAAGCTCCCAAATATTCAGTTTTATGTTCACATTTCAGTGAAGACAGGCCCCAGAAGCCCAGAAAAAAAATGAACTCATTCCTTATAAGGGGCTAATGTTAAATGACTATAGAATTGCTTGAGTATAATATGTTAATTAATTAAATATAAAAGCTCTTTAAATTATTTTACACCCTTCTCTTATAACTCAATTTCTAAGATAAAAGGTAAAAATCAACATTAAGTCTAAAAATGAGCTCTGATTTTATCTGAAAAACCATTTGACTTTCTTGGCCTGATAGGGTGAAAAGACAGTAGTAAAAATAAAGCTCAGTTCTGTCAGAAGGGTGAAGGGTTCCTGCTCACTGAGATAAGAAAAGCAGAGCTGAGAAATGGTGCAGCAGATTAAGGGGCTTGATCATAAAATATTTCTATTCCTTGTTGATATGTATTTTTTTTTCTCTGTATGCAAGGTAACTTTTCTTGCAGAGGCTTTAAAACACAAAATGGTATTACAAAATCATCCTAGCTGGAATAGAGATTTCGTAATCTTCCTTGTAACCTCAATTAACTAGATCACCAGGCAATTTCTCCCCAAAGGTCAAATAAATATAATCCTCCAGTTTTCACTCTCTAAAGTCTGAAACAGAGTATCCGCCATCAACTGCATATACCCCACTGCGTCAGAATCTGATAAAATATATCAGGATTAGGGTCTAAAAGGCAGCTTTGAGATCTAAATGAAACTGAAACTTGAATGTCATCCCTTCTTTCATAAAATATCTTCATCTCACATAATCAGCACCTTTACACTTGTAACATACCCTCACTGCCAAACTGTGTTGATCTCATCTTTTGCTGCTATTTAAGTTAAAATATTTATCTGCAAAGAGTACCCGAAGCCTGTTCTTACACATCATTAGCAACTATCTCATCATCCTCTGGGAGCTCTGCAGTCCTTTGTCTCCAGTAAAAGGGAGCTAATACACAGTACATCAGATTATTGTAAAGATCACGTGAAATAATTTATGCAAGAATGTTAATAAAAATGCCTGGTATATTTATGGATAAAAAATGGCTGCTGCTCTTGATCACCTCCTTGTGTTCAAGTCCTCTGCAGCATGATTATGGAACACCTCCCCATGATGATGCAATCTTATTCCCTGTCTAGGTACCCTAGACTGGCCTTGTACCTGCTTTGTCCAATAGAATGTGACAGAAGTGATGGCTTGACTTTCAGGTTTTTGCTCTCTATTGCTCTGCTGCCTTTTTCATGAATCAGCTTGGGCTATCCTACTACAGGAATATAGGAGAAACATGGAAAAGAACCAAGGTTGTCCTGGGCCACACAATATCTCAATAGCTATCCAGCACCCAACATGAGAGAATCCAGCCAACTTCAGCATAGCCAGTACCCATCTTACTAGGCATGCATGAGTAAAGCCAGTTGTTGGCAGAAGAACCAGGAAATGGTTGCTATTTTAAGTTCTTAAATTTTGGGTGATTCATTGTGAGGTAAGAGCTTAATGATACATTGAAGACTCTGGTGTGAAGCCCAGTCTTCTACAACTTAATAATCTCCTAAATTCAAACCTAGGATATTTGTTTAAAATTTCACATTTCTTGGCTCTATCACAGACCGAATCAGAAATTAAGGGTAAGAGCATCAGAATCTGTATACTTAACAAATTTCTTAAGTCATTCTTAATTATAGATAAAAACCAATATTATAGCAACCTTTCTCAAACTTTAAAGTACATACCACAATTTGAGTGAATTTATGTCATACTTTTACAAATAAAATTCCTGAATCAAATAGCAAGATTGAATAGTAAAGTTCTCAGACCTTGGTTCTCTAGCTTGGCTGCACACTAGAATCATCTGGGACTCTTAAAAATAAAAAAGCTAAGCTTGGGTCCAAGCCCCAGAATCTCTCATTTAATTGGTATATGGTGTGGGCTGGGCATTGGGATTTAAAAAAATCTCCCCAGATGATTCTAATGTGCAGCCAACTTTGAGAACCAAAACTCTAAATTTTGCTCTGCAGTACAATTTCCTGTTAAGAAGAGAAAAAATAAAATTTGAAAATCGAACAAAACAGGTGTGTGTGGCATGGTCATTAAGATTCCCTATGATGGTCCAAATTACCTGCTCTTCAGGAAGCCTTGTAGCCCAGTTGACAACAATTATAAGCACACTGCTTTTATCCTGATTTAGATTTAAAATTGAATCATGGAACACAGACATTTGGCCAAGTCTTTCTTAATTGCAAGTACATTATATTCTCCCATAAGGTTGATTTGGCAGATATGCTACACACATATATGTATTTAGATGTGCTTACTATGAAAGTATATTTCACAGTCCAGATGCTTAAACTTACTGTTATTAACTGGCTGGAACATGCATTTAATGACAAATGTTATTGATTGAATGAAGAACAATCATACCATTGTCCTGAGTGATTTTAGTCTGGGTTGACCTTGGTCCAACTTTTCAAACACCATCCTGAGTAGAAGCCTGGACCAAACTGCCAACAGTAACATTAATGCAATGTGTTGATGCAACATATGGGCCGTCACTTCCCCTTCCCTCCATTATTTGAAATTAGATTAACACAATTTCCCAGCGTAAGCAAGAATCAGAGGAAAAAACATAGCATAAAAGTTTGGTGCTTAAAATTTTTGCTGATTATTTGGCTATTAACCAAACACTTTTAAAGCTATGATTTTAATTGCTCAATCAAGCAAAGTCTGAAACAATCCCTCTTCTACTAGACTGGTTGTTTCCTGCTGAGTTTTGATTGTGAAATCAGAATTTTAAAATATCAAAGCTTATAATTCCCTTACCTGGGATGGGTATAGCAATATCACCACCGCTAAGTACAAAACCATTATTGAGCACTTACTATGTTCCAGGAACTAATGTCTTTATAAGTATTGGATTATGTAATTTATTATTATAATCATCTTGTATGGTAGGAACTATTAATTTTCAGTATTTTATACATGAGGAAACTAAAGTACAGAAAAGCTGAATAATCTCCCTCAACAAATAGATAAACAAATGCAATGAAGCTGAAAACTTAGGTGATGGACTCCAGAGGTCTTGCTTTTAACCACCATGTTACAGGGCTCTACTCAGCATGCAGGATACTTGTAGGACACTTTCCAGAATCAGTACAAAGCATTGAATAGAAACTTGGATAGGTTTCCAATTCTGCCTCATTTTATGAATAAAAAACTAAATTCCAAAAGTAGCAGATTTTATTCCAGGTTACTGTTGAATGAATCTGGCAGGCATGAAATTAGGATCCATAATTCCTTAAAAATGCACTTGAGGAATGGAGAAAAGTTGGTGTATAGGCACTAAAGTTATAGCTGTTCTATTTTGCAGTGGACTGGATTTAGATAACAGTAATGTTCTGAATATTTCCAAAAAGCTAGAGAAAAGGATTTTTTTAATGTTTTCAGCACAAAGAAATGTAAATGTTTGAAGAAACTAGCATGATATTCCTAATTTGAAAATTACTCAATGTATGTATATAAGAAATGTCAAATGGCACCCCATAAATATATGAAATTTTATGTATTCTTTAAAAATATTATTTTAAAAATAAATTGTCAGGTTACTTATCAAGACAAATCTAATTATTCCTTCTAATTATACTAAGCTACATATTGCGTGTGTGAAGATATATACTCAAGGCATACATGCCATACAAAGCAAGATATTCCTGTTTGAATATATGTTAGTACAATTTAAATTCAAGATTGCTTTTGAAAAGATTCATCTTTATGTACTAAAATCAAAGTTCTAAATAGAATGAATACTTCATAGGAAAAGAGTCTTAGAAATATGACTTATTTTGTAGCTTTCAGTTATGTTAGAATTTGGACAAATATAGGAGAAAAAAATTCACATTTTAGCTTATAAACATTAATGAAGAATATAGAGAATTATTCTTATAAGAAATACAAAACTATAATCTCTCTTCTTTTACAAAAACATAGCATGATGAGCACACGTTCCTATTTTTTCCAGTAGGCTTATCTCAGGTAGAATTATTTTCCATTCTTGCATCATTACAAAACCCAATACAATGCAAAGGGTCTAATTTTTAAAATACTACCTTTTTATTTCAGCCATCAAATTATTTTAAGTACCTCTTCCTAAAAACCCTACTAAATGAATGTATCCCCTTTCCATCATTATATTATTCTAGTATTGCTTGGTTAACAAAATAACAAAAATCTAAATGAAAAGAGCCAAATCAGAAAAAGTATGTGTTTCCTTGTTGCAGAACACAGGGGTGGAAGTCATCAGGATTATGGGTCATGCCCAAGAATATTCCAACACTGCTTTCTCTTGTCATAAGCCGCATCTTCTCAAGGTTGTTTTTTTACATGGCAGTAGACCAAAATTCTAGAAGTAACATCAGATTGTAAGTTTTACCAATGTGTCAGACACAGAATGGCAAATACTATGCAATCTCACATGTCTGTGGAATCAAAAAAGTCAAACTCATACTAACAGGGAGTGGAATGATGGTTATTAGGGACTAGGGGGATTGAGGAGACACTGGTCACAAGATATAAAAGTTCAGCCTTGGCATTCGGGTAGTTCTAATTGGATTCTGCAGGAGGTATAAGTTCAAGAGATCTACTGTACAGCATGGTGACTATAAGTAATTAAAATATTGTATATTGAAAAAGTGCTAAGACAATAAATGTTAAGTGTTCTCTCTATAAAAGAAATAATAAGTATATGAGATAATGCACATCATTAACTCAATTTAACCATTTCAAAATGTTTTAAAAGTCTAGAACTTTTGAGTTCTAGTATCGAGTAAAGCACAATAAATATTTTCATTTGTCAATTAAAAATTAAATTTTAAAAACCCAGAAAAATCTTAAATATTGAATTATTATTGTTCATAAAACCTAAGTTCAAGGAATGTTTTCAAGTTTCAACACATATGTGAAATGATAGGTTCAGTTTGGTACTCAGTGGGCACTCAAATAATATTAGTATTAATACCTACCTTGACATTTTTGCTAAGATACTTCCTCTCTTTATTATTCAGAAGAATAAAAACTACACTTGATCTCTTCAGTACAACCCCTTAAAACCATTTCTTCTTGGCTTCTCCTAAAACCATCTCCTCTTAGCTTTTATTGCTGAAAAGATCACATTCCATCTTCTTTAAGACTTCTCCTTCACCTGTTCTTAATGTGAATGTGACAGCCATTGGCCCAGGCTGTACCTCCTCCCTGAGCACTCTTCTCCTTCTCTCTTGGTTCATCTACACCCTGGGCACCCATGATTCAAAACTATACTGTGAGATTAGACTCTCTCCTGACCTACATCTCTGTGTTTAAAACCACCCAATATGTACCTGGATGATGTTCTTTCTTCTGGTTTGGAAAAAATAGGATTCAAACTAGAACTTTTGAGTAGGCAATAGTGGCAGATGTTTTGTTAGGGACAACTAAAGCTTCAACCTGAGTTGTCTAAAATTAATCACCTGCTCTCCCTCACATTTATCTGAAAACCAGACTATTTCAGATCTCCAGAGTGATGTCCAGTGGATTCACAGGTCCTACCTGCTTGTAGGGACCCAGATTCCTTCTTTCAAAGATTTAAAGATTTAATACATCCATTTTAGGATATATGCTTTTTTATTTTTTCCCAGGCACAACAATACATTTATATGGAACTGTGTTTGTAAATTTACATAGATGGACACACACACACACACACACACACACAAATTCATACACACATGGTTGGAAGGTAGGATGGCAGAAGGGTGGAATGGCAACAGGGGCACAATATTCACATATTTATTTATAATGTGAAAATACTCATCTGACCACCTACACACTCTCTAAGAATGATGTGTTTATCTAAGTGTTCACAGATTGTGCTGCTGTGTCATGAAATCATCCTGATGTGCCAGAATTCTTCCAGTTACCAGGTAGTCACACATCTTCCGCAGATTGTTCTACAAAGGTATATCACTGAGAGAGGAAGGGTGCTACTATCCAACTGCCTTCTGGAGACACAGAGCCATCTGCCAACTAAATTATTGGAGCAGTTGTCTAGAGGAAGCCAAAACCAGGGTGCACTTTGCTGGTGAATACCATAGTAAGTTCCAGAGGCCAGCCCCGCAGAAAGCCTCAACCCTGGGGAAGGAAATGTCCACTCCAGGGGGCATGTAGCAAATAGATTTAATTTTATATTTTATACAACTATTATTTCTGAGCCAAGGTTTGTTTTCTCTCTGTGGAGGTGCATATTTCCTAAATTTAATTTCTTATAAGCAGAAATATATTGCCTTTGTTTTGCCATCCCCCTTAGATACAGAAGAAACATAAAGGAGGGAGACAATTCTTATTCATACTTCCCACCCTAAAATGCAATTGTCCTAATATTAGTATTATTTCAAATTCCTCAAGAACGTGGATCATTGCCTATACAATTGAGTGCCTAATTATTGCTATTATGTTATGAAATTCAAAAAACCTGCAAGTATATATTCTGTAATAAAAAGTCCCCATGAATTAGCACGTGTTCTATGTATAAAGTTAAAACTTTTCACCAGGCTTTCCACTTTCCATATAAAATTTTACATTAACTTTAGAAGCCTGAAGTTAGTGTGGCATAGTAGAAAGCCAGGGAGTCAGCCCTTGCCTTTTATACTTCTTTCAAACTTGGTGCTTCTAGCCTTGGCCAGGTTACCTCTCTCACTTTTAGCTTCTGTTGCCTGTCTGTAAATTGTGATGGCAATCCTTTCATATCAGGTCACCTCTAGGGTTAAATTAGACACCTGCTAGAGGAGATATGGGGAAGTGACTCCTGCTGGTGTGGCTGGCTGAAATCAGGCTGAGATGGCTTTTGTGCTGGCACAGCAGGGGCTCCTCGAGTACTTTTTGCAGCACAGGTAATGGTCACCTGATTTACCCTCAACTTTTAATGTCTGAGCCTTGCTCAAAGTTTTTTCATGTTCTCATCTCTGAGATTCTCACATCTGCAAACTCCTCTGTTATTGCTGTTCTCAGTTCCTCTCAAACCCCCGTGATCGCAAATTTTTACAAACACTCACGTGATCGCAAATTTTTACAAACACTCACGGATGACAGTGCAGAGCCCCAATACTCACTCTCTCTCTCTCTCTCTCTCTCTCTCTCTCTCTCTCCCTCTCTCTCCCCTCTCTGGAATGCTGACAGATGACTCTTCCACCCCTACCTACTGGTCATGGTTTGATGTTTTCAAATTAAGCAGAAAACATAAAAAGACAGGAAAGGTGAGGCCTTCTTAACTCACAGAAGAGATCTGGGGGTTGACTGGAAGGGGCCAGGATCTCAGTGAATCCTTTTTCTCACGGTGGTCACTCATACTCTCATGGCGTACTGAGACCACAGAGCAGACAGATCGGAACTGTGATTTCTCATCCCACTCTATTCAGCATTAATGGCATAAAATCCCATTAGTGCACTCTAGGGGTTCATTTCAAAACAGACAATGGCTTCTGAATCAGCCTTCCATGCATAATCATCTGGCGATGGGGAAATTACACAATCAAAAATTTAGCAAAGGCCCATGAAAAGCAGCTGTGTGAGGTCATGCCCATATCTTGTTTTGTAGGAAAGAAGGGAGCACTTAAAGGCTAGAAAGATCAACTTTTGTTTCAAAACCATAGCTGAATTCTCAGGATCAGATCAGGAAAGAGAGTCTAAATTTTTTATTTTTTGAAGAGGGAGTAAGAGGAAGAAGTCTTATTATTATAACAATTTTATAAGTAGGTTAAAAAATCTTATCTCCTTTAGAAATTCTTTCATTCCCTACCATCCTTTATAAAAGGAAACCCCACCCAGATTTCCTTTTATTTTGATCAAGATTCAAGTCCAGGAAGAATCACCCGCACCCCTATCTTCAGTCTGTACCCTCTGCTCAGCTCTGGATTTGCTTTTCCAATAGTTGTCAGACATTATCACATGGTTTTCCTTTAAATCTGTGTCTGGTATCCAAATATCACTATGTTCCTCATCCTTCACTTCCTGACACATTTATTGGTACATTACAGAGGACTCTTATGCTTGTAACATGTATTCACATACATTATCTTGATCCCTACAACAGAGTGCAACCAATTCTCAGTGGGATGACTCTCAAATCCTTCTATTTCTGTTTTCTCTGTCACCACCCAGCTTAAAATCTTATCATGCTAAAATGAGGTTATTGCAATCTTTATTCTGGTCTTTGTGTCTTCCATCATTCTGTTCTTCAATTTCTCCTGCTGCTAGAGTAATCTTATAATAGCAATGCTTTGTTTAGCTCTCTTTTGATTAAATGGTTTAAATTATTGGCATATGAATAGATTGAATTATTTACCATACAAAATTAAAAGCCCTTCCACCTAACAGCTAAGGATCTCAATTAAAAAAATAAAATAAAAGGCTTAAATTACTTTGTTTCTTAATTTTGATTTTGTTCATCATTTCTCACCTGTGTCTATACTTCTGGCTGTAAGGAAAAAAAGTTCTCTAAAAAGTTCACTTGTCCCCTCTTCCTGAGTAGCCTATGACCCTACAAATCTGACCACAGCTTTTTGGACAAGGAGTAGATCTCTGGCCCAGCTAGACCAATGAGATAATCTATCCAAGGAATTTTAATTAATTGATTGTTTTTTAAAATTTTGTTTTAATTAGTTATACATGGCAGTAGAATGCAATTATATATTTTGATGTTTCATACATAGATGGGATATGATGTCTCAATTTTCTGAGTATACATATTGTGGAATTCCATTGGTCGTACAGTCACATACATACATACAGTAATAATGTCTGTTTCATTCTACTATTTTTCTTATCCCCACATCCTCTGCCTTCCTTTTCACTTCCCTCTACCTAATCTAAGGAGAATTTCAAGAATTGACTTCTGATCTACTGGATATTTTTACAAATTGTTCAGGAAAGAAGAACCAGGACAACTTTCTATTTTGTTTCAGAAGAAGAAAGAAAATACCTGCTTTCACCCATACAAACCAACTCAACATATTAAGAGGAGTTTAGGGACATTGTACTAAATCCTCAATTTCCATTTGGAAGTACCTTGCCTTTCTATTGACTCTTCAAAAACCTGATTTTCAAGTTATTTTAATGATGCAAATCCCATGACCCCATTCTAGAGGTCTAGAGTGAAACACACATTCCAGATACAGTTCCCTGAGGAGCTTGGGAAGGATAACTATGCTACCTCTCCTCCTGCATCTTGTATCCCAAATTGGCCACTTCTGATTGCCAGCTCACACACAGAGTGCTGTCCATGATCTCCTCAAGATCTCTCTCAATCTCATTTCACATTTCAGTGTGCTCCTGCTTATTTAATATGTGGATATAATATGTGGTGCTTTGGATATTTTCCCCAGATGATTTAGTCTGTATTGATTCAGACTGAAACTCATTTTCTCCTTATTTTCATGTATCCTGTTCTGTGCTGCAGAACAATTCCATTTTCTTTTTTATCTTGAACACTAGAGAAAACCTGCTGAATTATTTCTATCAAGTGTTTGGCCCCTGGAGATATCTGTAGTTATACCTTGGACCAGTTTTGAAGTTGGCTTATGTAATCACTTCTTCATCAGATGCCTCAGGAAGATACCTCACAAATCCTGTTCTGATTCCGAGATTCATTACTTGTTGGGTTTTTTTGTGTGTTTGTTTGCTTGTTTGTTTTTTGGTACTAGGGATTGAACTCGGGCACTTGGCCACTGAGCCACATCCCCAGCCTTATTTTGTATTTTGTTTAGATACAGGTCTTGCTGATTTACTTAGCACCTCACCTTTCCTGAGGCTGGTTTTGAACTTAGGATCCTCCTGCCTCAGCCTCCAGAGCCCCTGGGATTACAGGCATGTGCCACTTCGCTTGGCTAGATTCACTATTTTTGAAACTTTAAAAGTCACTTCTATATTTGTTAATCCAAGTTGTTAATTCAAGTTGATCACACAGTAGCCAGAGATTTATTCAGTGATAGGAGTGATGGGAGAAGACTCAGAGTAGTATATAATAATTCTTGTAACTTTCCCTTCTAAGTGTCTTCATTTCTGCCTATAATGCCAGTGACTCAAGAGGCTGAAGCAGGAGGATTGCAAGCTCAAGGAAGCCTCACCAACTTAGCAAGACCCTAAGCAACTCAGTGTGACCATGTCTCAAAATAAAAAAAAAAATAAAAAGAGCTGGGGATGTGGCTCAGTGGTAAATCATCTCTGGTTCAATTCCCAGTACATACCCCATCCCCCACAAAAGTCTTATGCTCTGTTGTGACCAAAAGCTTTCTGGAAAGTAGTCACGCAATAAATATATTGGTGTGTTTTTGCAAACCCTTTTCTTTAGTCTCTGGAAGTCAGATTTCTACTCCATGTCTTTGCTTATGTTGGCCACAGTTGGACAGCAAATCCAAGCTCAACTGCTTATCCTTTATTTTTTGAATGGGGAAAATAAATTTGAACTGAAATATAGGGAGCAGGTATGTATGGATTATGATAGTGGTAGACTTTCTTAGGGAAAGTCTTGAGCTTCTGTGTCTGAATCTTGTGAGCTACTCTAGTGAGTTCCTGTTGGGACCTTGTTGCTTAAACCTTTCTTGGAGTTTATGGGATATTCCAGTATCATTTCAGGCATTTGAAATAATCTTTAAAAATATTTTAATATTATGATCACAATTTTTATTTCCTTTGCCCATAGGGCTGACAAAGGATTATGGGAAAACCTCCTTCAGGAGAGCACATGACTTAAATAACAACAAGTGTAGTCAGATATCCAGGATGGAATTCTGGCTATCTCTCTTATTAGTTATGTGACCCTTGGAGGAAAATAAAATAAAACTTGCATGCTCTTCCTAGAGTTGTGGCAATGATAAGATTAATGGATACAGTGTGTCAGTTATTAACACATAATAAAATGTCAGCTGTATTTATTACTATTACTATATTAGAATTATTATACACTACTCTGCATCTTCTTCCATCACTTCATCACTGAATAAATCTCTGGCTAATGTATAATAATCTTCCTAAGTGTAGGTGTTACTGTTGCTCTAAGGGCATCAAGTGCCCTGATAAAATTTTATAACTTAGGACATAATTCTGGTTAATATTTAGCTTCACTTGTCTGATCCAAAGAGTCTACATTTTTGTTAAATTCTAGTAAACCAATTAGCACATGACTTTATTAAAGTCCTTTGGAAGACTTTGTCAGTTTTTTACAATGATTTGAGTTAATAACACATTTTTATCTTATATTTTATGAGTCCATTATATTATATAAGAGTGAAAGAGAAAAAAAATTAGGGAAGAATGAAGGAGGTGAACAAATTGGGTAGTTGAAAGAGACATCAGAAGAAAGGGGTAAGGGAGCATCATAAACAAGTTTGATACGGGTACTTTTACTAATAATGACAATGGAATACCAGGGGAACTCAAAGAAAATATTTTGGAAGATTTTGGTTGGAAGGTTATAGTGATTGCTGATTCTCTGTATCAATTTGGATCATATTTTGGGGAAAAATTAGCATTTAATTTGGTGAACTTTAAGTACGGCTGATTGCCCTTCATGATGTTCAGAGGCCTTATGCAGTCAGATGAAGGTCAATAGAAATAAATGACTTGCCTCCGTACACAAGTAGACTTCATCTATACCGTGGTGTCTCCTGTATCTCCAGCTGCTGGCCCACACTACAAATTTTGGGCTTTCCAGTCTCCTATAATCGCATGAGCCATTTCCTTATATTAAATCTCCTTACATACACAGTTGTCCCTCAACTTCCGTGGGGATTGATTCCAGGGCACCCCACAGATACTCATGTTCCTTACATACAATGGCCTATGTCTGCATAGAGCCTAGAGACATTCTCAATTTAATTTAAATCATCTCTAGATTACTTATAATACCTGATATAGTGTAAATTGCATGAAAATAATTATTATACTATATTGCTAAGAGAATAATAACAAGAAAATATTTGTGTGTCTTTAATACAGAAGCAGTTTTTTTCCCCTGGAATATTTTCTATCCACTCTTAATGGACTCAAGGATGCAGAACCCACACATATGGAAGGCTGACTGTGTGTGTGTGTGTGTGTGTGTGTGTGTGTGTGTGTTTGCTTCCTATTGGTTCTGTTTTCTCTGTAGAACTAAGACTGAAACAGGTGAGAATGGAGGGAAAATTACTAAGTAGGAATGTAAAGAGCTTTATGTGAATTAATACTTAAGAGTTGAGGGGTGATATGATTAATTCTAGGGATGATGGGGCTCTGTATTTTGTGGACTGGAAAAGAATATGATTCTGAGGCTCCCTCTTCACCCACGATAATGGAGTCAAAAGAGCTGCAGGAGTCATAAGCTCAGTCTCAGTTCATAATTCTCCTATTGACTTAAAAGATACAGGATCTCCTGTTTGGATTCACACTTGACCTCTTGTTGGTGCAGAGATGATTTTCTCTGAGTGTACATGCCTAATCATGAACCCTGGAGGTGAACTGGAGAAATTCTGGGGAAGCTGTGTATAATACTCACAGCATGTGTCTCCTTTCATTTGATAAGGGGGTAAAGGGCCATGGCCTCAGACCTGATGCACAGCCAGTCTCCTAAGTGCAGGGAGAAGAATAAGGTTGGCAAGCTACCTGCCCTCATGCAGCTTGCATTTTCTTGGAGGGAAATAAGAAATAAACAATTAAAACTTAAATATTAAGAAAATTTCTGATGATACTCAAGATTATGAAGTAAATAAAATAGGCTGATTTGTTAGTCAAAGGGATGATGAGAAAGGATTCTTTGAATATGATATTTGATCTAAGACTTTTGAGGGATTTGAACATATATTATGCCCCTCTGTGCAGAGAAGTGTAAATGTTAAGTAGAAGAAAAATATAATGAAGTTGAGAATTTTTATTTACTGCATATTTCTTGTAAGAAAATTGTCTAGAGAAACTAAATTTATCAGGGGTTAAGTTGCCTTTCTCCTCAGGAAGCAAAGGAGGAATGGCTGAGTGGAGCCATTGTGTCCTGTAACCTTCCTAGATTGGCTTGGTATAGGAAGGAACAGAAAGGCCTCAAAGTGACTTCTAGCAAGGAGATGGAATAGCCAATGGCAGCAGAAAAAGAAAAATAAAGGGATGAGAGGCAGCTCTCTGGAGTAGAAAGGGCAATGTTTGGAGGGAGCTGGATATTGGAAAATTTAGAAAAAAAAAAAAGATCACTGAACAGAATATTTGAGAAGGGTCCTTGTGTTGAATGGCACAGATTTAGGATAACCATATGTCTACATTTGCTTGGTTTGTTTTGGTTTTTGCTGATTGGCCTATTATGATTATTTTTTAAGATAAGTTTCACTCTTTGAAGACCCATCCAGATAGGGTAATGGATTATAAACTTGCATTGCTATATAAAACGGTTCAACTGTCTATATAAAAATCCAAAGTAAAAGTCTACATCTGTTTTCAAGTTTCGTAGAGCTAAATGTATGGTTCCTTTGAATACTACTACATGTGAGATTGGACTATTTGGGGGCCTAACTAATATTGTGGCTTGTAAAGTTGGAATTTCTTTAAGTTTATTTGATTTTTTTAATAGAAATGGTTTATGGTCTTCCTGCTAGAAATAAATAAGAGCAATTTTATAAAATGAAAGTTGGCTATATAGAGAAATTTATTTCTCTTGCTTTTATCTTATCTAAGATTTTATATAACAAAGAACTGAAGTTCACTCAACTTAAGCAAGTAAGGGAAGTCTTTTGGCTTTCATTATATTTCCCCACAGTCTTCCAAGAACAGAATGTGCCAGGCTTTACCATAGTTATCTACTAAGAACTATGCAAGTTCACACATGTGCCTCTGTGTGTGATATCAATGTGCTATGTATATTGTGTGTCATGGGCATGTATATTGCAATTGAAGGTCTTAGGGGGAATAAAATCTACCAAGATGACAAAAATATATTTAGAGGTTATTGGAAGAAGGGAAAGTGGAAATGTTGCTAACACTTATTGAATACTTATTGTGAGGCATGGAGCTTTGCTAGGCATTTCACATACATTAATTAATCTCATAAAGCAATCTCGCATTCTATTAATATTATTTTTATAAGTGAAGAGTAGTTTAGAAGGTTAAGTAACTTGTCTAAGCTCATGTGTGAGCACAAAGCTGAACTTGTTTCGAAAACCTGGAAACAGGGCTGGGGATGTGGCTCAAGAAAGCGGTAGCGCACTCGCCTGGCATGCGTGCGGCCTGGGTTCGATCCTCAGCACCACATACAAACAAAGATGTTGTGTCCACCGATAACTAACAAATAAATATTAAAATTCTCTCTCTCACTCTCTCTCTTAAAAAAAGACAAAAGAAAGCCTGGAAACAGTCTACAATATAAGGCCAACTATGAATAATATGATATGATGAAGACCAAGTAAATTGGGTGCCTGTAATCCCAGTGTTGAAGATGTAGTTCTGTGGTAGAGTACCCGGGTTCCATCACCAGTCCCTAAAAAGAAAGAAAAAAAGAAAGTATGGAAGAATAGAAGAAGAAATTAGTAGAACAGAGAAATGATAAAACTATCCAATATATATTGAGTTTATTAAGTGTCAGACACTGCCTGAACACACAAGTTTGAACTCATTTCATCCTCATAACCATTCAGTGAGGTAATACTATTATTATCCCTGTTTTTTGGTTTGTTTTGGTACTGGAAATTGAACCAAGGGGTTCTTTATGACTGTGCTACATGCCCAGTCCTATTTGTTTGTTTGTTTGTTTGTTTGTTTATTTAATTTTGAGATAGTATCTCTCTAAGTTGTTGAGAGCTGGTCTTGAACTTGAAATCTTCCTACCTTAGCCTTCCAAGTTGCTGGGATCACAGGGGTGGTAGTACCACATCACCTGGCTATTATCTCTGTTTAAGGATGAAAAAAACATAGAAGTGTAATTTGCCAAAGGCAATCCAAATAACCAGTAGTGAACCAAGATTTGAACACAGGAAAACTGGCTTTAGGGAATGTGCTATAAAAAAGCAAAGGCAGAGTTCCTTCAATATTCCCTATTATTGACTTACATTCATGTTAACATCCTGCATATCCATAGTACACTTACAAAAAACAGTAAATAAATGCTTTCAAAAGATTACTAACTAATATATTGAGTTTATTTGGATACCACCAATTTTTACCCTCTCAATCTAGGGGGCCATCTTGCATTTAGTTGTTTTTATTGTCTTCTTAGTCTCCTCCAATCTGTGACAACTTGTTATTTTATATATTTTTTTCAAAAAACATGACATTTTAAACACTCATTAGTCAGTTATCTTGTAAAATATGTCTCAATTTTGACCTGACTGATGTTTTCACAAATATTCACTCAATAGCAAAAAATTCCACCACTTTCATGATATTTATGCCCCAGATGTATAACATTTGGTTGATATCTTAGATTTCTCTACTGTAAAATTGTGTTCCTTTATAATTGATAAATATTTGGGGCATATGCTTTCAGACTATATTCTCAATAAAGAATCTGCTTTTGGCCACTATTCTACAGTTCTTCCAATCAGAATAATTCTTATTGGGGAATTCAGAGACATTCCCACAGGAAAGAAGGCATTGGCCAGGCAGCTTAGGAAACTGAGGAAGGAGGTTCACAATTTAAAAGCCAGCCTCAACATTTAGCAAGTGCTAAACAACTTAGTGACAGCTTGTCTCAAAATAAAAAATAAAAAGGTCTGGGGATGTGGCTCAGTGATTAAGCACCCATGGGTTCAATCCCTGGTATAAAAAAGTTATTAGACCTGAAAATAAATCAGATTTTTAAAAAATTTTATTTGTTCTTTTTAGTTATACATGACAGTAGAATGCATTTTGATATACCATATATACATGGAATGTAACTTCCCATTTTTGTGGTTGTACATGATGTGGAGTTACACTAGTCGTGTATTCATAAATGAACATAGGAAAGTTATGTTCAATTCATTATACTGTCTTTTCCATTCCCATCTCCCCTCCCTTCTCCAACTCTTGTGAAAGTCCTGTCATTCCCCCACCCACCTCGTATTATGAGTCAGCATCTGTATATCAGAGAGAACATTCAGCCTTGGTTTTTTTAGGATTGCCTTGTTTCACTTAGCATGATAGATTCCAGTACCATTCATTTACTGGCAAATGCCACCATTTCATTCTTTTTAAAGGCTGAGTAATATTCCATTGTGTATATATACCACATGTTTATCCATTCATCTGTTGAAGGGCATCTAGGTTGGTTCATAGCTTAGCTATTGTGAATTGAGCTGTCATGAAGTTTGATGTGGCTATGTCATTATCTTATACTGATTTTAAGTGCTTTGGGTATATACCAAGGAGTGGGATAACTGGGTCAAATGGTGGTTCCATTCCAAGTTTTCTGAGGAATCTCCACACTGCTTTTTAGAGTGGTTGCACCAATTTGCAGTCTCACCAGCAATAAATGAGTGAACCTTTTCCTCCACGTCCTCACCCACATTTGTTGTTACTTGTATTCTTGATAATTGCCATTCTGACTAGAGTAAGATGAAATCTTAAGAGTAGTTTGATTTGCATTTCTCTAATTGCAGAGATGTTGAACATTTTTTTTCATATATATGTTGATCAATTGTATTTCTTCTTCTATGAAGTGTCTGCTCAGTTCCTTTGCCCATTTAGTTATTGGGTTATTTATTTTTCTGGTGTTAAGTTTTTTTTTGAGTTTTTTATAAGTCATGGAGATTGATGCTCTGAGGTAGTAAAGATTTTCTCACATTCTGTAGGTTCTCTCTTCACATTCTTGATTGTTTCCTTTGCTTGAAGAAGACTTTTTTTTTTCATACCATCTCATTTATTGATTTTTAAAATCTTACTTCTTGAGCTTTAGGAATCTTGTTGAGGAATTCAGTTAAAAATTAGATTTTAATAGGCAGAAATGAGGTAGGAAAGTTTCCTGGCTAGAGGAACAGAATGAGTAAATGCTTAGGTCTGAGTATGACATTGCAGTCAGTGAGACTGGTGGGTGCCATATGTGTGGAACAGGAAATGTGGGTCAGAAGATCCAGAGGCATGACTTAATTTTCTGAGGGAGCCATAGGACCTTTTCCAGAACCTCATCTTCCTCAGGTTCCAAAAGAATGTGATTCAGGAAGGGTCAGTCATATTTCTTAGAGCCTGTACCTTCATCTGTAAAAGAACATCAGATTATCTCTAAAGTCCTCACACATGAAATGTTATGTTTTTGTGTGAATTGGCAACATATTGATTCCATTCCGGTGCCCATGGAGACCTCCAAAGTCCATAGCTTAGTGTTTTCAAAAATCGATCCCATGAAGCCACTTTATCTTTTCCTTTCATGAAATCACGGTAATTATCTGATCTTCTTATGCTGAAGAGGAGGCAGGAACCTGATGAACAAGATCCTCCCTCTCCTGAACCCTCACCAGAGTCTCCTATTCAAAATAGGCAGAATATGGGAAGGAAGTTGGTTTATCAGGGAGAAAGATGGGCTCAAATTTGGAATGGCTTCATTGAAAGGTGTATTCTTTAGTCAAATGCAAAGTAAAGGATTAGATGTCAGGACTGAATCACTTTATGGATAGTCTACCATGGGTAGAATGCAGTAAAGCCAAGGATCAGGAACTGCATCTTTCTCCTTGTGCAGTGAATTCAAATAAATTGAAGGTAGTAGTATATAGAAAAGAAGAGAAAGCTTATGGGAGGTAAATTGGAAAATTGGGAAGGGGCAGCAATAAACTGAAGTGAGCATAGAAAAAGCATTATTTTGCCATGAATGCAAAGAGCTTTTAGAAAGAGCAGCTAGATCCCTCTTCTAGGCATTGCAAAGAAAAGTAAAGGGAGGGTCAGATGGGCAGTTAACAGGGCTTCTTAAACTCACTCAGTCCTATTAGAAAATGGAGCTTTGTAGACAGGCCATATTGATAACAACAATTTTATATTGCCTTATTTTTATTACTGAATGCCACTATACTTTATTAGAAGTTCCTAGACTGATGTCAAAAATTCAGATCAATGCAAGACAAACTGTGATGGATGGTCGCTGGGTTCTTGATTTTCCCCCCAAGCTTATATTGCAATTATTCTCTGTGTATAGTGATTGGTATTTTTAGCTCCCTAACATAGAAATATACAACTTTGAAAACAAGCTAATTCTCTGAACTTGTTATCTTAGAAAGGCTTGTTTTATTTTGAAAACTAGTTAACAGTTTGTGAGTATAACCCTTTTGATTTTTAAAAATCTGTTGTCATAAATAATGTCACAATTTTTTGTGTCTTCTGGGTTATTGGTATTGGAGATATTTTATTTTATATCTGAATTACTTCAGAAAGGATTTAAGATAGCTTCAAGGATATGTGTCACACAGCAAGATAATATAAATTAGAAGCAAATGAGAAAGAGACATTAAACAGTAGGTCAGAACATAAATTAGAATCAGAAGTGTAGGTAATTCAAAATAGCTTCCTATTCTGGTCTAACATACATTTATATAAATTCTAAGACTAAAAGATCCTAGCAAAAATGAGTTTTTCTAGGTGAGGAATAGGTTTGTTTGTTTGTTTATTTATTTATTTAATAGAAAGACATTTCTCTTGAGACATTTTATTGCAAAGTATGCCACAATATTATAAATGAATTCTTTAACAATATTCTTATATTTAAGACAATGCATTTCCTAAGGCTGCTTCCTAGAGAAATCCACAAGAAAAGTCTGGTAGAAACACATAAGACACAATGGAGAAGAAGCTGACCCGTGGGGTCTGGAGAAGGGTTGCTGATACTAAGTTCATCCGCTTTTCAGCTTTCTGCTGACTTGCCTTCATCCAGAGGCAGATTCTTATGTTTCTGGACAGGTGAGGGTACGGTGCCCTCAGGCTTCACCTGCTCTCTCAACCGGGCTTTTGATAGATATTGGGTAGCAATAATGCTTTAGTCAGAGACATTTGTAATTGTAGAGTACGGAAAGAATGCAGACATACAGAGAGTCATAATTCAAATTGAGAAACAAAAAATAGCCTGACTCTATGGGAAATACATCCGGGAACTGCAGACAAACAAGGCAGCTGCTTTATCTTTCTCCCTCTGGACTTATCGGGTCATTTCCACCCATTGTTTATTTAGGGTCTGATATTTGCTTCTCTCTAGAGAGGCATCACTACCAATGGCCCAAAGCAACCACTCCAGCTCTCGGAATTAACAATACCAGCACCCACAAATAATCAACCTCATTCACTTGAATTGTCCAAACCCAAATCCCAGGAAAGGAAGATGGCCCAGCGCTTCTTTCTGAGATCTGTAGGAAGCTGGATACCCAGGGTTAAAGAGATAGTCTCTGAATTAGGTGTTCTTTGGTCCAAAGAATGTTGTGGGGGTTTCAAAACATTTGGTACAGATCTCAGGTGTGAACCTTTCACACAAGAGCTATAAATGATGAGAGGTTCTGAATGTGAACACACTACCACTCCCAATGTGGGAAGTTACCAAGTGAGCCCCATGTCATAAAAACAAAACAAAACAACCAACAACAACAACAAAAAACAGGTGTTTGAAATGTTTCCTAGATAAAGTAACTTGGACCAAACTAATACAGAGTAGTTTTTGAGGGCAGGAGGAAAGAAGGGTTTGTCTGATAGGCCCTTTTCCTTTTCTTAGACAAAATCAGTCCCAGAGAGTGTTAATTGCCCCACTCTTTTAATTCATGTTACCCAGGTGCTTGGTGGAACTGATTACATGTTCTGTAACTTCATTTAAGCTCAAAAGCAATGGGAGTGGCCATAGTCCTAATTTGTACAAATTGTGATTACAATTCAATCCTTGACTCATTTTTGCAAAATGGACCAATATCTATTTAAAGAAAAAATCCTTGTGTCTGGGGGGAATTGGTGTGTGCATGTGTGTGCGTGAGCACATCCCTGGTCCCTGTGGTGTCCTCCTTTCTCTTATCTTTTTGCAGTTCTTTCTCTATGTAGCAACTGGAGGAGGTGATAAGGGTGAGGGTGGCGAGAAAGGTCATAGATTGACTTTTTCTTTCTAATCCCACCCCGTTGGTCATGTGGCAAACACAGGACAATTTACTTGTGCAAACTGTAAGGTTTAGGATTAGCTTTTCAACCCATTAAAATATTTTAAAATAAATGGATCTATAATTTAATCAGAGGTTTTTCTAAAGTAGGTTATGTGCAAGCTCATCCAGTAGAGCACAAAAAAAATTATAATTTCTCCTTGTATATTTTTAAATCAGCCTTTTAACGAGCTTAAAATTGTACATGTTTTGAATTATGTACAATTTATTAATACAGAAAGGCAGCCACATTCTTTATGATTAAGTACATGTTTCAAGACACATCCTCAAATTATATATATGTGGCTATGTGATCAAAAATTTGGAGACCACTAGAATTGAGATCTCAGTGAACAAGTATTATATTTTTTATTTCTATAGAAAGGTGAATATTTCCCCTTTAGGGCCTGCAGCCAATTCTGACTCTAACTTCCTCATAGGGCCTGATCCCATAGCACATTACATTATTCAGCACATTGTGCTTTCAAACCACTCACCCTTTATTTAAATATTTATTTAGTATGGAACAGTAGGGGACAGATTGGGCCATGGTAATTTATTTATGTGTTTAATTTTGAATCAGAAAGTATGAAACAAGAAGTCTATGATCACCACGGGGTGGGGATCAGCCTCTGAGTATCAGTGTACCTCTTTATACAGCCCTTTGGAGTCCTTGCTAAAACAGAGAAGCTTTGAACAGGGAACCAGAAAGGCAGGTGTCTACTTCCTGCAGACATTGCATTTGGTCATGTGTACTCATGCCCTGGAGTTGTCATCTAGGTCTTCGGTGTGTAGTAGGAGTCCTTCCTTTGTAGATGATCGGTGGCTGATGAACTGTAGGGCTGGGCATCAAAGAGAACTCAAAGGTGACACTGAGTGAGTGCAAAGGAAGGGAAGGGCATGATACTAAGGTGAACATTTTACTCTTTATTCTTACAAAGATCCCACAAAGCGGGTGTTGTTATTTATGCCCATTAGACAAGCCACTGCCCCAGATTGCTCATCCTTAGAAGGGCATATTGCAAGTAAGTGTTAGAATTGGGATTTGATCTCCTAAATTTCTGATTCAAAGCCCATGAGCTTCCTATTGTGGCATCTTTTCTTGGATAAATTAGCCCACATGGGATTATTTGGTATACCTCTAAACTGGCTCTGTATGCAGCTCAGAAGGCTGAGTGAGCCTGAGAGATCCAGGCAGACCTTACTGGACTCAGTGAAGTATGTGTTCAGGCCATTAGCACACATTTTTTGAACATTTTTGATGTGCCAGATACTATTATGTGCTTCAGTGACAAGGTGGTAAACAAACAAACAAACAAAAAAAAGTCCTTACTCTCAGTCTAGTTGAAAAGAAAACCATAAAGAAGCAAATAATTCTATAAGTAAGGTGTTTTTTTCCCTATCATCTTAACTGAAATGAAAGGAATGAAATAAGATGGTATAATAAGGACGCCAAGATGCTGTGCACTGAGTGTAGTCAGGGACGACCTGCCTGAGGAAGTCATATTTGAACTCAATTCTTAATGATAAGAAGAAACAGGCTTTGCAGAAAGCTACAGAACAACAAACCCAAAGCACCTAAGGAAGGAACAACCCTGTGTGATTTAGAAGAAACAGCAGTGTGAGTAGAGCACAGGAGGAACAACAGGTGAGAGAAAAACCAGACAAGGTCTTGAGTAATGGGGAGATTTATCTCCTGAACTTAACCGTTTATCTTCCTAGTGGGGAGAAGATCCCTGACCGGGCGATAAGCCACCTCTGGGTTGAAAAGCCAGACATGGGGGCACAGCAGCCTCTCTTTTTTTTCTATATAAATTCCCAGCTTCTTGTTTCTGGGCTCCTCGCCAACATTCTACTTCCTGACATGTACGATGACATCTAGTTTTCACCATGTCACCCCAGGGGTAAGAACTAGGGCAAAGAGGAGGTAGTATGTTATTTGTGTAAGTAAAGAAGAATCCATTCTGCTCCAGAAACTTCATGTTGACATCTAGGATAATATAGTGGATACAGACCTTATAAACTTTAATACATAGTGTGATTCATCTTTTTTTTACTAACATTCTGGCTGCCATTTGGAGAATGGGTTCGAAGGAAGAAAACAACAGTAGGAAAACAGAAAGCTGTGACAGCAGAACAGGCATATGTTTTGGTGGTGGCAGCAGAGTTTAAAATATTCAAGACCTATTTGGGTGATCCAGGTGACATAGCTAGTTAATGAAATGAGGGAAAGAACGAAGGCAAAGTTGACTCTGACTGTTGACTTGAGAAATTGGGTGGAAAGTGGGTCATTTCAGAGATGGAGAAGCCTAGGAGAAAGGTAGGTGGTGAAGGATTAAGCTGAGGGACACAATGAAAATTATCATTTTTATTTTTAATTTTTAAAAAATATCTTTATTTTACTTATTTTTATGTGGTGCTGAGGATTGAACCCAGTGTCTCACACGTGCGAAGCAAGCGTTCTACCACTGAGCCCCAGCCCCAGCAAAAAATCATCATTTTTAATATATTAAGCCTTATTCAGCAACATCCTTGGTACAGGACCTCTGTTAGTATTATAAATATTTGCATGCGTGGGGGAAAAATCACATTTCTTTATTTGCTACAGTCAAATGGAAAGATGGTTCATTTCCCACATATCAGAACTGGCAGGTAGGTATACTAACTTGATCACTTTTTGAAGGTTCTGTCCCACTCCTTTGGGATTATGCATGGATCTCAGGGGACTTAAAAGCATTCACAAAGTGTTTTCTTGGTAAGTGATCTCTATTCATCTCCTTGACCAAACCCATATGGGAGTTATACCAAGGCAGGGAGCTCTATAAATAATGGGCCTTCCTTTGCCATCACACTAACCAGTAGGGCCTACACCACGTCTCTCATAGCTCAGGCTCAGGTAACACAACACTCCTTTTTTCCTGAGGTTTAGCCATCCCTGGGGCACTGTGTGGAATAAGAGTACAGGTCTATCAGTGACACCTTTATCAGTCTATTCTTCCCTATCCTGTGTCCAGTTCTTTCCTCAGAACAGCCACCCTCTTCCTATCCAATTCTTAGAGACAACTTCTTCTCAGTTCCCTGTCTCCATGGTCCCAAGTAGACCAGGGGTTTCAGGCTCTAATGCCAACATGGCCATGCAGGTGAAAAAGTTGGTTATGGTACAGTAGGGCTAGGTGAGTACCTCAGAAATCACACAGCCATTTGCCCCTTCCTATGATAGAAATCACACAGCTTCTCAACTCCCACCAGTGGTTGCTGTTTAGATCCAGTGTCTCCAAATATTCTACTTGTTCCTGGGGAGCTATAAGTTTGGACAACTACATAAAAATTTCCTGTTGTGGGGCGGAGAGAGATAGTCCAGAGGCTAAATTCTGCCCAAAGTACTTGAATAATTCTAGATTTTCTAAACCAAATAAATAAGGCCTCTTGCTTCTCTAGAGGATAATCAGACCCAGCTACTTTCTTTGTGGGAGGGGGGGACAAACAAACAAAACTTCTGCATTCTGTCCACCTAAAATCAAGGAAATAAGATACTGCTAATTTCTCAATCAATATTGTTTTGTCGTATTGTCATTAATTATCATTATTTTACTATCCATCAAATAAAAGCAGTTTATGCCTGGTGCATAGCCCTCAATACATGATTGCAATTACAATATTATTAATGTTGTCACCCTTCTGTATTCTATTCCAGAGTATGTGATAGGGAGTGGAATCCCAGCGGGATACCAGGACCCTGTGTGTGTGTGTGTGTGTGTGTGTGTGTGTGTGTGTGTTTGTGTGTTTGTGTGTGTGTGTGTGTGCGTGTGTGTGTGTGTGTGTGTGTGTGTGTGTCTGACATTTGCAGAACTCTGATCTCCAACCGCTTCAAGGCTGTAGATTGACAGAAGCGTTACTGCCACCTGCAGTTGAGTTCACCGGGCAGCTCGAAGCCACACCCTCAGGGTAGGGATGCGATGCTAATCAACCTTCTCTCCCCAAACATACACATAACATGTGGGTCGGTTCCATCACGGTCTGACCCCCAGGTGACCAAATAACCTTGCCTTTTAGATTCATCTTGACCTGGCGACAGGGTGACTGATCTAGCTACCAGAGACAGAGAGAGAATAGGGATGAGTGTGAGCGAGCGCGGGGACCACAGGATGACCATAGCGGTTAGGAAGGAGGAGAGGGGAGCAGGGGAGATGCACGGGCTGCCGGGTTCCCAGGGACTCGCCCAGCTTTGCCTTGTTTCCTTCTCTAATCAGAAGCAGCATGACTCACTCCTTTGTTTCTGGAAAAGATCTATCTGTATTAGCCTGAGGCGGAATTCACCCCTCCCGCACTCATCAGGGATCGTCTGCTTATTTGCTGCGCTCATTCGAGGCCGCCCGGGACGCGGTCAGAATCCTTACGCAGGCTGTCAACCACTGTGATGGGTGACACGGAATAAGCCGCGGTCGCCTTCCAAGCACTTTCCAGTGTGTCTGACAGGAGCGCTTGCCCACTGGAGCGCTCCTCCGCCCCCTCGTGGCAGGTGCCAGCATCTCAGCAGCGGCGACACCACCGCCCACCCGCAGCCTAGGAGCGTCACTCCTGGGCGTTTTTTCAAAAGGAATGTTTTTATAGCTTCATTCAACCTCTGGGGTTAGGAGATATGGTTCCCAGTGTTAGTATTAATGAATGAGAATGTGTGTGTGTGTGTGTGTGTGTGTGTGTGTGTGTGTGTGTGTGTTTGAGAGAGAAAGAGGGAAGGGGAGAACAAGTATAAAAGAATGTTGTTTGTGGTGACAGGATAATGGGGAGGAAAAAAAGGAATAGGAAAAATGAAAGATTAAAAAGCAAGGGAGGAAGTGACAGTGATGAGGGACTAGAGTGACAGCGGAAGACGCAGAAAGAATGCAGGGAGCAACAGTTTGATGGGAAATGGGAGGGGACTTAACGCTTGCAAGAGAGGGGAGGATTTGACATCTGTGAGAGGTAAAGTTTCATTTTGGTGAAGTGAACCTTGTGAACATTTCAATATACCTCTCTCCTATTTTACATCCCATTTTGTTTGGCAGCTGCTAGAAATGAGTTTCCATTTTTCTGTCTTGTTTTAATATTCTCTTGTCTCCCACATCACCAAGATCATTAGAGGCAGAAACAATTATGCCGTAGATTTCCCGCGTCTGACAGAAGCCTCCGTGCACGCTGGCATATTAACTCCCACCTTGCCCAGCCGCCATCAGCTACATCTGCTTTTGTTATTCTGATTCATATTTCACGTGCCTACTTTCTCTCTCTCTCCACTGACCTCTATGGACTCTCTTGTCCTCTGGGAAATTGACTAGTAGCTGCTCAGAATCCAAATGTATGTGACAAACATTTTTTTGCAAATGCTTCTGCCACTTTCTCATCAACAAACAAGCAAAACCAAGTCCCAAACAGCAACAAATAGACACAAAATTTTGTTAGTTGAATCACATCTGTAACTCCTGACCTAATCTCTTTCATCTTCTCTAAAAGAACAAAAGCAGAGAGATTTTGCAGGGTATGTGTTAGTTTCAGCTCCCTGCAAGCTGTGAAAAGGTTGAAAGGAATTTTCTATACCCCATCCTTAGTTACTATTTTGCCAACATTATCCAGTCTTGTTCCAGATTTGGGGAGGCGGGGTCACATTTAGAAAGCCTGGGCAGGATGATACAAACTGTTTTGGCAGAAGATGAATCATTGCATATGGGCGTGGGCAATAATGCCCAAACTCATTTGCCACAACAAATGGTTTCATGAAAATGTTTTGGTCAATACAGTTTATTTTGCCATATTGAGGAGTGGTTGCCTATGTGTATGATTGTGTGGGGGAATTGGGCATCTCCCTGGTCAGCTTTATTTAGTTTACTCAGAGGAAGCTCTCAGGGGAGTGGCCATGTTTGTACTTGATTTTCATTCTGGGACGTGCTAGGGATATTTGAAGATAGGAATTCAGTTGGAAATAGACTATTTTTCATTTTGGTCAATGTATTGTGATGCAGATAAGCAATGGGAGGAAAAAATGCTTTCAGACCTTGAAATACAAAACCTTTCTGTAAAATGGTTATTATCAAATGAGGGGAATTATATTATTCTTGTTTGGTAAGTTGTCATGAGGTTCAAAAGATTTGATATATATGGAACATGCTTTGGAAACTTAAAAGATGTTCCCCAGAGCTAAGGCAAAATGGTGCCACAGGGAAAAATATATTTTCCACTGGTGTTAACCAGTTACCTATGTTTTCTATCTCCCAATCATTAAATACTTGTTTATGGGACTGGGGATGTAGCTCAGGGGTAGAGTGCTTGCTTAGCATGCACAAGGCCCTGGGTTTGATTCCCCAGTATCACCAATAAATAAATAAATAAACAGTTTTTAAAAATTTATTTATTTATTCTAATTTGTTATACATGACGGAAGAATGCATTTCAATTCATAGTACAAATTTAGAGCACATTTTTTCATGTCTCTGGTTGTACACAAAGTAGAGTCACATCATTCATGTCTTCATACATGTATTTAGGGTAATGATGTCCATCTCAAAAGAGAGGGCATCACAAAGCATGCATACATTCTGTGAACCTATGTCCTTATGATAACCTCTGTAGCTGTATTTTCTATTGATAGTAGAAATGTGATGATAAGTATGTGTGTGTCTGTAAAATCTCATAGTATCTACCTTCATCCCTCTCACACATACACATCCACCATTGCTTCTTCACCTACACACAAGATTTATCACATTATAGGACTCGGTGAATTTCCCACAAATTTGGATTGAGAGTAGAGATGTATGCTTGTACAGTAACTATCATCCTAGGGTTAAAAAAAAGTAATACCTCAGATGGACCCACAGTCTGGGTGGTTTAAACAGAAACTTTATTTCTCACATTATGAAGGCTGGAAGTTGGAGTTGGATATGTCAGTGGCTGCAGTATCTCCTGAGGCTTCTCTCCTTGGTTTCTGGACAGCCACCTTCACACTGTCTTCACATAGCCTTCCCTTTGTGCATTTCCAGTCTTAATCCATTTTCTGCTATTTCAAAATTATAGTGCAGAGTAATTTATAATATACATACACACAATATGTATATATGGCTTATAATTCTGGAGGATGAGAAGTCCAAGATTGTGGGGCTGGAGTCTGTCAAGGTCCTTTTTTGTATACCATCCCTCTTTCATAAGGAACCCACTCTTATGAAGACAGCATTAACCTATTCACTCTGCCCTCATGTCCTAATCACATCTGATTAGGCTCCTATGCCCAATTTTATGCATTCAGAATTAAGTGTTCAACATATATTTATTAAAGAATACATCTTAACCATAATACTTCTTTTGGGTCATCATTTAGTTCTGAAAGATTCAGTTTCCTCTTCTGTAAAGTATACCTAGTAATAGAAACAATCACACAGAACACATATGAAAATTAGGGTAAATAATAGAGGTAAAGCTTGAAAATAATTTATCTTCATCACCAACATCATCATCATTAATTGTTTCTTTAAACTCTTTCTCTTGCTTCTTCCCATACACTAATTGACCTCCAAATGAAGTTCAGCTCTACTCCTGATTTGGGTATCTGAATGATGTTTGTCATATTCTTTTGTGCTAATGAAAACAATTTTTTCTTCAGTGTGGTTTTTCCTCTTCTTCTTGTCCCCAACCAGATTTCAATGATGGTGAAACTTGCACCTTTGTGAAGATGCAAAAAGCATTCTTGTATGCTACTTGGCAGATCTATCAACTCCTCTCCATTAGAGTCACTGTTGGCGTAACACATACATGAGTCATAGCCATTTCTTTCAATAGGAAATGTTCATAAGTAGCCATGATTCATCCCACTTACACCTTTTCAAACATAACATCTCAGCCTGAAGTGTAAATAGGCTAGTGGAGAAGAGGATAAAACCTTGATCACCTGCATTCATCTGCATTTCCAGCACCTAGCATAGTACTTGGCAAATGATGACTCAGAAATATGTATTAATGAATGACTAAATGAACCATGTGTGACCAAGATATTACTGAAAAAATACTAAGCCTATTTTTCAGCGACAGGAAGTAAGTGGGAGAAATTTCTGGTAGAGATAATGAGGGAGAATAGCATGGAACCTGAAGCCAAAAAACATGATAAGGAGGAAGGTATATGTGCCTGTGAGTGTGTGTGTGAGAGACATTCTGAAAGGGAGGGCAGGAAGTAGAGATCAGAATCAGAAGCAAATTCTTTAAAAGGAAAAGGAAGAATTATCTGGGTGTGGTGGCACACACCTGGAATTCCAGCAACTCTAATGGCTGCAGTAAGAGGATCTCATGTTGGAGGCCAGTGGCCAGACTTGGCAATTTAGCAAGATCCTGCCTCAAAGTACAATTTAAAAAGGCTGGGTGTGTAATTCAGTGGTAGAACACCTCTGAGTTCAATCCCCATATCTGCAAAATATAAAATAAAATAAATGGAAAAGGAGGGATTAGGATATTGCATATGGCAGAGGGCTTCTAGTAGTTGCCTTTTCCATACATAGAGGGTGTTATTAACTCCATGTTTTTACCTAGATCTGGCTCCAGGCAAATCTGTTTGAGCCAAGGGCAGCACCATGAAAGTGTTATTAAAGTATTTTATTTGCATCATGAAAGGACTGACTTACCAATCTTTGTTAAAATCTGTGTGAGCCCAGAAGATCAGAGGCCTGGAGCTTGCCCTGAGGAAGCAAGTGGCTCAGCCAGGTGCCCAGCCCTAGGCTTTTCTTCCTGGGGATTTGACACCAGCTCAGAGATTTGCAGCTCCATAGTCACACCTCTCCAAAGTCTTTTCACTGCTCAGGTAGATCATCTTGTTCACTACCACATAGCAACCTTATATCTGACCTTACATCCTCATCTACCTCACACTTTTCTGGTCAACCCTCCCTTTCTAAGCTGAATTTCACACCTTGCCAACAAGTGGTGCTTTTCCATCGTCAAATTGTCAGTTCAGGGTTATCCACAATACTTTCTTTAGTCCTCATCACTGTACATACAAGCACACCTTGAATTAGTTCTTTGGTTAAGTACATGATAATATTTTAGGGTGTATTTTTCTTTGCCAAAAGGATAATGTATTCAGCAACTGTTTCAGATACAGGAGGTTTTAAGTGGGACTAAATGCAGCAATTAATGCTAATGAGTCTGCTGTTTGCATGCAGTATTCTTGGTGTTGGAATCATGCATCACCGAGTGTAGAGCCTCAGTTTGTTCAACAGATGCTGATCTTAATGGCCACATTCTCTTCTCATGGATAAGTTAGCTTTAGTTAAATGTACCATTAAAAATAACCATTTAAAATGGTAATGAAAACTAATTGCAACCACCAGGAATTTTTGTTTTAACCTCTGCTTATTTTCAAAAGGTCTTTGGGAAGATGAGGAGCCTATTGCCTATGTATGGTGCTTCAAACCGTGAAAGCAGATCTAATTTCTGTGCACAGCAGCCCAGGAACTGTAGGCCTACACTATTAACCCTAACCATACTTGAAGACTAACTCTCTTATTTTTTTTTATCTTTTTTTTTCTTCACAATTATTTAGTATGTGAGACAGAAGTGGGCAATTAGGATACCTGAGAGTCCAACTAGTTCACAAGCAAATCTATTGTTTTCTTGATAGTAATATTATTCTACCACAAATTGGAATTAAAAAGAGAAAAGTACCAAGATGTTGCTATTTAGGAATAAGAAATCTTCTTCCAGAACAAGAACACTGACTTAGACGTGGGTTCTCACTTGGAAGATGGAACTCGTAACACAAAGTATTAATAGATGCATAGTAAGAGTCTTGTGCTTTTCTTGTTTGTACCACTAGTTATACTCCGAGACAGATTCTCCAAATCTAGAACATGCGTGCATGGTGAAACTGCAGGGTAGACAGAAGGGACTTGGCATCTTGGCAGATCCCTGTGTATTTAATGGATATAACCCATACCTTTTCTTGACTCATGTGTTTCTTGGCTGGGCTACATGACTCACTTATCCTGGCTGATAGGTTCAGGATAGTTGACTGGCTGGGGCTGGGGAAGGGCTTAATGGGGAGAGGCTGACCAGACCTGGGAAGCATATTTATAAGGAGTTTTGTTAAGTGAACAACGCAACTATTTTGCACTTAGCAAACATCTCCATCTAGAAAAAGTTCTCAGTCATTTTCCCTGGTGAATCCTCCTGATTCTGGGAATTTTACTTTTGTTTGCTTAGCTTTCCTTTGAGGATTTGCTCAAATATTAATGCTACCTGAAGACTCTACAATCTCCCGATTGCTAGTAAAGGCTATGGGTTTGTATATTAAGATTAAGGAAGAAAACTCTCTAGTGTAGTTTGGGCTAGTTGTCTAAAAGTCATAATATAATGAAAGAACTGGGAAGTTTGTTCATATGCTAGGGATTTGGAGTGTACATAGTTTCTGGATGGAACTTGTGGTTACAGAAGATTTTTCTAGTGACAATTGCCTGACAGATTCTGACGACTCAAACTGGAATTGCTCAGAGTCGTAACTTAACCTGAACAGTATTTTTCTCCATTCTTGAGTTTCTGATCAGGGTCTGCCTCCTATGTTTTCTACCACTAATTCAAACTTTTTTTTTTTTTTTTTTTTTTTTTGGTGGTGGTGGTAGGAGGGACAGAACCTGAAGAACTATACAATTAGTGGATTTCTTATTTGATCTGGGGATGGGGGAATTAGGGACAAAAGCAGGTAGAATGCTGAAAAGTAAAGATGGCATAGTTGGTCAAAATTTTATGGTCTTGTAGAATAAAAACTGAAGTTTTACTCTGAAAGCAAATGACTAGTCAGCAGTGCCTCCTCATGGAGAACAGCTACATCTATAAAATCAGATTAAGTTAGATGTTCTCTTCCAATGTGTGTCCTCAGAAACAGTTCCCAGGGTTCACAAGAAATCCTGGACAAAAGCTAGGACACAGATAAAATGTTTTGCCAGTTGGCCAGTAGCTAGTGTAGAAAGTAGAAAAGAAGAATTCAAAAAGGAAATTGAAGAGGTCTTTTCCTATCCATGACCATTAATACTCCAGTCTTGGGCTTCCAGGCCACTAAGTTAAGTTTTTCATGTTTGAGTGACAGTTTTCAGATCGGTTTTTTTTTTTTTTTTTTTTTTTTTTAATGTGAGGCAAGGATCCATCTTTTTGTTTCACAGGCTTGGCTTCAGAAATCCTCCATAACTATGGTGAAATCAGAGTGATTGATAGATAAGAATTCCACATCCAGTAGATTCATTGGAGGAATTGAACACAACTCAATTTTATTGTGACAAATGTTGGCTAAGCCTGTGGTATGCCCTGTGCTAGCTCCAAAAGAATCACAAAGGTGAAAAAGAACAGGTTCCTTCCATAACAAATTAGAGTCAAAGACTCACCTCATTTTCAGTCTTTACAAGCTGCTTCAGACATACTTTAATAGAGAGAGATGTAAAGGGAGTAGAAAATGGGGATGTAATAGAAAATTTATTTTGAAGCACTATTGATAGGGAAGCCCAAGGATGTGCTGACTTTCTAATGCTGGATCTACTGTGACTTAAAGGAAATGAAATCTGAGGCCATCTGGAAAGAGGTTTCAATTTTTTTTCTTTTTTTGGTAATGAAAAATACATCATAAAGATTTTGGTTGGCTTTTGTTCACAAGCAAATTAACTCTAATTCTCTGAAATTTTCCAAGAGATAGCTGTTCCTCTGTTATTCATGTTGGACACCTGATAATTTATGTTTAAGAGCAGACTCGTAGTGTGCCCCTAGGTAGTTTATGACTCAGGATGGTGGCTGGCAGCACTAGAAAGTTGGCCCAAGTGATTAGCAGATTGGGGCTTTGAATCTCATGATGTCTTCCTAACCTCTGGGCAAAGGAGAGGAGTTGGAGATTATATTCAAGCATGTGGCTGATTCATTCTGTCATGCCTCTATAAGGTTTAAAAAGAAGCCTTGAACAACAAAACTCAACTTTCCTAGTTAACAATACACTGATGTCACACATTAGAGTGCTAGGAGGACTTGTGTCCTAACTCCCTGGGGAGAAGACAGTGGAACCATCCCATTTGTAACTCTCCCTGACCTTGCCTGTGAGTTTTCCCCATTGGCTGCTTCTAATGAGTTTTGTTTTTTGCTATACTAGAATTAAAATTCTAAGTATACTACTTTCCTTAGTTCTGTGTCATTCTAGCAAACTCCTGAACCTGCAGGGGTAGTAAGAAACTTTGAGTTTGTAGTCAGCTGGTTTATCTAATCCAGAAATGCAGCTGGTGTCTGAAGTGAGGGCAGTTTTGTTTGATGATTGTGACTTTAACCTTGAGTCTGAGTCGGGTAACCATGTTACAGAAAGGCATTTTCAAATTTTTTAATAAAATTCAAAAGTGGGGAGACTGGGCTCTTCATCTGTCTCTTTGAACCACAGGGACAGTTTGCTTTTGAGATGCTTTTCTCCTTATGGAAGCTGAGTATGATTCCTCCCTTCCCTCCTCCCCATCACCCCAAATTGAGATCCATTCTCTTAGAGGTGCTTCAGACTTGCTTTGATTTGGAGGAGTAAAACCTCAGATTCTTCAGTCTCTTCTGATATACAATTAGCCAACCTCGCCTCTTTCAAACATAGATTGCTTGTTTCTTGTTTTCTCTTGCCATCTCCTATCGGTCCTGTCTAATGCTACAGGGATTCTACGAAGATTCTAGAAACATTATGTGAAGATAGTAGCTCACAGCAAGAGTAGAAAACAAACTGTTTTTTTACAAGTAGAAATAATAGGTGGTTTAGGGAGGTAAATTAATTCCTCCTGCCACTATCACATAGGAGCTCATTAAAACTTACCCTTAAATTATATTGTTATATTATGTATTGTGAGCATGTACAATTATGTAACAACAAATCCCATCAGTATGCATGCACCAATAAAAAAAGTTGGAAAAAAAAAAAGCTAAACCTTAACAATGACTCCTGTAATGGATACTTTAAAGAAAGGGTGTACTCCCTAATGTTTTGTTGTTGCTGGATTTCATATTCCAAGTTCTCAAAGTCTCACTCACAAACTTCTTTAATGTTTTAATGAAGCTTCCCTGTGGTAATTTGTTATAATCTCTTAAGGAAGAGGGAAAAGGGGGAATTCAGAGAATATCTTTGCTGAGCTGAAGACAATTATTGTAAATAATGTGTTTACTTCTGGGTAGAAGAAATGTTAGAAAGCCTCCAAGTGATTTTTCAGTATTTTGTTTACCCCTCCCTGACGAGATGCTCAATATCATTTCCTAACTTGCTCATGAAAAACCTTCAAGAAGCAGTGTAGCCAACCCCAAGATCACCGACACAGGCCAATGCAGACACATCTCCTTTTCACGTTTATTTCATTTTGTTTTAAGTTCACAGAAGAGCAGAGCATTCATACGTGTAAAGTAACAGAAGAGAGAAACAGAATTTAAATACATTTAAAAAGAAAAGAAAAAAAGCTTTTTTTAATTTTAATTTTTTTAAACACACAACTGCGCTTTTTATTTTCCTTCACAGAGCTAGTATTCAGGGAAAAAAATCCACCCAATAAACAAAAATAAAATACCTTGAGCAACAAAAAACCCAAACCAAAAAATGGCCATGTGTTTGTATCATCAAGGGAAGATCAGTTCATGTCTACAGGGCTGAAAAAAGGAATATATTTATATATATATATTTATATGTATATAACACTGTTAATAAGGAGAATTCTAACCAAGAGCAGGATTTTTACACCCTTCAGGAGAGCAGAGAGAAGGAAAGGATGAAGCAGGGTGGGGAGAAGAGGCTGGAGGTGTCCTCTGCTTCTCTCCCCCTGCAACCTCCTCCCTTCAGCCTCCTCCCTCCCGGTAAATACTTAGGGAACAGAACTTGGCCACAACTTGCCAGGAAGAAACCATTCACATTCTCAAGACTTAGGGAAGTGGGTTCATAAAAGACTCCTGATATCCTGGGATCAGTGCCTGAAGCTAGCTTCCAAATGTTTTCTTCATTTGCAAGAAGCAGACTTTTACTGTGCCTGGCTTTACATAGAGAGGGTTTATTCAAAAAAGAATGTAGCTGTAGGAGTGGATTCAGGAGCACCACCCAAAAGAGGTAACTGTGACATAACTGTGGAAATGGCCCCTGTGGGCCAAGGGATGGGAGCAGGGGTGGGGGATGGGGGTTATTCCCACTTCAAGAGAGCTTCATGAGTACCTTAAGCCCTGGTACATCCTTAGCTACACCAAGTGATGCTAGTGCATCACTTGGAAAATCATGAATAAATCCTGCTCTTCAGTGCCTGGACACTCAAATTCCTTCAGTTCTTTCAGGCATTAAATGAAAAGATTGCTTTGGACAGATGCTAAGCTGAGCATCTAGGATAGCTTGGGATAAGTGAGGCTATGCTCAGTCCACCCCACAACATGGCACAAGAAAATAATTCCTCCTTCACTGCCTCAAAAACCATCCTTCCTGTAAAACCTCTTCTCAGAGAGCTTGACTTTCACATTTGATTTCAGCTTTTACCACAGCTTTTTGTGTCTTCAACCGTGGCCTTTCAAAATGTGTTTATTTTGGTCTTACTTTCAGTTTATCTTCTTTAAACAGCACAGACCTGCACTTTTTTTTAAAAACAAGGCCTTTTGCTCTCCATCCACCTGCCTGATTTCACAGCTTGTAACTCAAGTTCAGGAAACTCATCCCATGAGAAATTCTCTCCCAAACAAAATGTATTGTCTTGTCTGTTTCTCACAGACCAGCCTATTGAACTTGCCTCAGACCACATGCTTACTGCCATCAGCACAAGCCAAGAGTTTCCAAGGACACACATTTACTATAATGAGGCGCTTGGCCCAGGATGAAAGAAAACCGATGTTTCCTTTCATATGCACAACTTCCTCATTTGTTACATGCATAATGCCCAATCTGGCTATTTTCCTTCCCATGAAAGGTCATTAGGATATAGTTCAACAGTTAGATTTTATAATATTATAAACAAGGAAACAGCCCTAGCTATTTCAAAGCCCTCAGTTTATTCTGAATATATCACCTCTCTAGATTACTAAGAAGTTTTGGTCAGAAGAGGATTATAGAGTCAGTCCCGAGACCCTGTTCCCTAGAAAGTTTTAGATTTTGAAATGGAGTTGCTAGGGTGAAGGTTATGAGATCAAACTGGAGATGACAAACAGCAGCTTAGAATGAACGGTTAGGTGAGCACAGCACTGAGTATTAAATTCTTATTCAGGATCCAAGTTTAGAGGCAAAAGGGATTCTAAAGATGTCATTCAAATACCTCACTTTCAGGGTGAGAAGACCAAGATTCAGGAAAGTTAAATGGCTTGCTAGTATCATACAGCTCTTTTATGACTAGGCCTCGGTTCACAGCCCAATTTTCCTGACTCCCAATCTAATACACCTCCAAAGTTATCACTTATCTTAGGTGGTGGAGAGCACTTTAAGTCTCATGTTAATGTGACCTAAATTTCTTTCAAGAACAGTCCTGGTAGAACATTCATGTGGTTCCTGAAGTCATTTTTTTTTTTTTTTTTAGTGACCTGTAATCTACCAATTGTTCAGATTATAGGACAGGGAGATATATATATATATATATATATATATTTCTGTTAAACACATCAGGCACATCAGAAAGACTGTAAGAGATAATGCCTGAGAGAGAAACTTCAAAATGAAGTGATTCTGTCCCTTATTTGTAGAATTCAGTATAGATGTGTTGGAACACAAGAGTATTAGATAAAGCAAAGGCAGTTATTTTTTCGAAGATGACTCAGCGAGATATTTCTCAAGGATGTCACCTATTTCTTCTACCTAACAATTTATTAAAATTCAGATGATGGAGAAGCTTTCCCAATGCTTTTGTTGAGTGGGTAACAGAAACTGGGTAGTATTGTGCTCACCAAGGTATGGCTGACTTCCTTGGATTTGGGGTGAGGGAGAAATAACCAGATGCCTGAGAGCTGATGGAATAGGCACAGGAGCCCCCAAACACTCTCTTACTCTTTACTCCCTTGCTGGGGGATCCCATGAGAAAATGATGGTGACAGCTGCAGCTGGGAGAATCTGCACTTATGTCTTGAAGGAACAAGGAGGTAACCCTTAACTGTGACTGCATCATCATGGAAACCTGTAGGTGCCCCTGTCCTCTACTTTCTTTGGCTGAGACAACCTTGCGTTTGGGCATTCTGTTCCTCCTTCTTCCCATTTCGACCTGTGACATGCTTTGCTTTTACTTTATTTGATTTTTTTCCTTTAAGATTTATGGGTTTAGCTGAACTTGGCCTTTGCATGAAAAATGAAGTTTACATCGTTTGTATTATGTACATAAACTAGTGATTTACATTGATTTACACATGATTGGTCCCTAATTTATTAATCAGCACACAGTATGTAAATGCACTGAAAAGAAATCAAGATTTTAAAATACGTTTCCCACAATATCCATAAACATTTCGCTGGTGAAAATGTTAAGCCTAAACCTAATGTTAACACCAGCTTCCTTGCCAAGAGGAAAGTGATGTACTTTGCTGGGTGAAAACAAATTCTTTTTTGAATTTCAGTTGGCGACATTTGAACAGCATAGCTAAATGCAAATGAGAATAGTTTACTTCTCCTCCACTAGTATGCACATAAATGTAAACTCCATTTTGCATTTAGTGAGATGTTTATGGATAGGGTGCCAACCATGATGGAAAATTTACATTACAGGGGCAATTGGTCTTTGGAGGAGAAATATTTTAAATACTGAAGAAAGAATGGGGTTTCCTAAACTAGATTTGTGCTTCTTAACTCAGGGTCTTATCTCACTATTTTTGTGGTCTGCTAATTTGTCTTCAAATGTTTAATAGTTTTTAGGCCGGATACAGCATTATACTCGCTGTAGAAATTGATACTTACTGGGGACCAAGACTCAATCCAGGCTAAAAGCTTACGAAGATGAAGAAAAAAATGAGGACATGGTTATTCCCATAGTATTTGATCTGTCAGCAAACAATTTAAAAGTGGGAAAAAATGGGGCTCCATGTCTTTCCTTATGAAACATAGCTCTTTTTTTCTTTAAATAAACCAAATTCTGCACTTTCTTCTTTTAAGTTTAAGCTGTTATTCTAAATTTTTCTTATAATACATACATTATTGTAAATATAGCATCTGTAAAGATAAGATTAAAAAAAATACATACACACATATATTATTTTTCCTCAAATAATTCAAAGCCTGCAAAGAACAAAATGAGGAATTCAGGGAGACAAGCCCAGAGAAATGGTGGAGCCCTAATCAGTTCAGGGTTGTGCCTGCAACTCTAGATAAGAAGGTTAACAACTTGGTGGGTAACAACTCAAATCATTTCATTCTGAGGAGTTTTGTCTTTATGTGCAAAGAGGTAAGTCCATTTTTGGAGGTGAAACAGATTTTTGTTTCTGCCCTCCAAGAACATGAAAATCACGAGTACTTTTACAAGGTCTCTATAAATAGCCCCAGTTGTCTGATCACATAATAATAATAATAATTTAAAAAGCCCATAGTAAGGGAGAGTTCAAGTTCAAGAATTCTTCTGGAAAAGGCCAATAGAACAATCCTTCCCAACAGAAAACACATCCACTTTTCCATATGCCTTAGTTCTTTTAGGACAGAGGGATTTTATATCTTAAACAAACAAAACCAAAAATGTCCTCCAATAAAGCAAGGCCTCTTGATGAAGAATTGAACAGAGAGTCTAATTACAATTCTGCAGTTGTGAAACCTAGGCTAGTTCTCATCCTTCAAGAAGTCCCTGGGTCAAGGTAATTTCCACATCACTGAAAGTTGGGGCTAAGGATCTTATTTTGTGAATGGTAGAGTTTCACTTTGTATGAAAAGCATGCAAAACGTATTAGCCATTAACATTATTAGATGCTTTCCACTTCTCTCAATATGGTATTTCCAAATAGTTGGTGTTTTTCAGTGCTTTGATTGTCAAAGGACAAGATGCGGGGGGTTGGGGGTAGAAGTTATGGCAATAACTTGATGAACTCAATTCCAAGAAGTCTTCTGTTGAGACCTTTCTCCAAGCTCTCTTTCCCTCCATTCCCCACATTACTTAGGGAAATTCTTAAACTTATGAGATTTCTAGGGCCAATGATGAAAGAGGAGCAAGTAGAAAATTTTTTGCAAATCCCAGATCCTGCTAGATATAGGCAAATACCATATTTTGAAAATGTATGTTTAATTTATGGTCCACCATGTTAGAACCAAGAGAGCAATGGCCAAGACATTTCTTCCAATGGACATGCTCCTTCCACTAACCTGGTCCTTATGATAAGGTAGAAACAGTAAAAAGGCCTGCTGTGCATTAAAGCTTGTAACATGCCACAGGCTCTGTTCCTAAAACTGATAATGAATGGTACTAAAATCAATTCCTGCTCTTTTTATCTTCCTGTATCTTTAAATCACCATGTGCTCTCTTGGTTTCAACTTAAGGGTATGACAGCTTCTTCAACCATCAAAGGTAATAACCTTTGTTCCTGTACAAAGAAGACCAAACTGTTAGAGAAATCCCTGATTGTCAATAAATTGATGCTGCATAGGAGTATGGCTCGCTTTCCCTGTATTTGACTAGCTGCCTTCTTGGATAAGAATTTCTGCCCTATCTCATGATCTGCCATGTCCAATTTGTCCTCTGTTTTCAATTCTAAACAGCAAAATCCTAAAAGAAGAATGTGATATGCATCCAAAACAAACCATAGAACCACTAGAAGAGATTTTTAAATACTTCTCAGATCTGTCCCTCTCTCCCTTCTTTTCTTCCTTTCTTCTCTCTCCTACTTCTCTCTCTTTCCTTCCTTCCTCTTTCTGCTAATGAAGTTTTTCATTTAATATCATGTCTCAGCTATTATCAAGATTTGAAAACTTGATGAGCTGCCACATTTGTTCTGTGAAATTACTTTCAATAATGACCTCAACAATAATCCTCTTCCCTGTCATGAGCTGACCATTTCCAGTGCATCCTATAGTCTAACAGAGCAGCAGTTAGTTTCATGTAGACAAAGAAGTCTATATGCAGAGTGCCAGCTTTCCCTGTAAGATCTATGGTGATGTGGTAATGCCAAGCTTTGTGGTATTCAGACAATTTCTGCCTAAATTAATTACAAGTTGCTCAGATCTTCTGGTGAAGGAATGAACTCTTATTTCAGTGTGAATATCAAGATGATTCTCAGAGACCTAAATTTAAATAGAGCAGGAAAGGTGAATATAATGCAATTTCTAGTAGTCTGGTCTAGGATAATGATGAATCATCAAGAAGAGTGGTGCTACAGCCAGGCACAGTGGCACACACCTGTAATCCCAGCAGCTTGGGACGCTGATGCAGGAGGATTGGGGGTTCAAAGCCAGCCTCAGCAACTCAGTGAGACCCTGTCTCTAAATAAAATATAATAAAAGGGCTGGGGATGTGGCTCAGGGTTAAGTGCCTCTGGGTTCAATCCTTGGTACCAAAAAAAAAAAAAAGTGTGGTCCTACAGATATCAGTGGAACAGCAGCAGGGGGATGACATGCATGGCCAAATCAAGAGTTAGCCAAGAACATCAGAACAAAAATCTGCAAAGGATCTTAAGGAGTGAATTCCCTTTTGGTATAGTCGATGCTTTTTCTTAATGCTCTGACAGTATCTTCAGAACATGGGATGGGGCTTGGGCATCTGTCTACTTTGCCTGTCTTGCTCACTCTCACTGTATTGATCTGAAAGAGGAAACAATCTCTGCTTAGGGGGATCCATGGGGCAAATGCAGTGTTATTCGAAGGTTAGGGAGGAGGCAAAACAGGATTGCTTAGGATCTCCATGTGGCTTATCATTCTCCAGATAGGAGATAACACTTGAGACCTTTCTGTTTCTGGGGATTTGCTCAATATATGTTGCTCAGCCCTGCAGCAGAGCAGGGTTCAGCCTGTTAAACACCGGAAAACATCTGAATCCCTCAAACTCATGAAATAAGAGTGAAATCAGAAACCTTCTCTCCTAGGCTATTTCATCCCCATCACTAATTTTTTTTTTTTCCCACTGTTTGCTCACCCCATCAATGGTAGGCACTTTCATTTACAGTGATATTCTGAGTGACTCCTGACTAGGTTCTGATGATGGGATTGGGAGGAATATGGGGTCCTGCCCTTGGAAGGGGCACAGCTTGGTTTGAATACACACTGATGTCATGTGACAGGCATGGACAGGGGAGGGCCTCTGCTCCTTGCCTCCCTCCCTGCCATCTCTCCCAGCAACTGGTTACAGCCGCATCTCACAATTACAATGCAGGACAGTATCTACAGCACGATGAGTCTATGTACACATGGACCATTCCCTTGGCATGCTTTAGAGAGAGACACACACACGCTCACACACATGTACACCCACGTGAGAGGGAGAGACTTGAGCAACACGCACACAGTGGAGAAAATTAAAATGGCACTTCCTAGCATTTGCGGCGTGATTGGTGCTCAGGGGGGATTGGAGGGGGTGAAGAGAGTTGGGGTGGGTGGGCAAAAAGGGACTATTTGGAATGAGCGTGGGAGATAGAACACTCTGGAGGGAGAAGGGATGATCTCAAAAGTTGGAGAGATAGCGGAGGCAAGAGAGTCTGATAAAAGGCTGAACATAAAACCCCATGGAGAGTCTGAAATGGCTACAGGTCAGCTTGAATGGAAAACACAATAGAAAGTTATGGAAGTATAACACCAAAGGCAAGACCTTATTTTTTTCCCCACAGATGACGAAGGATGAAGGAAGGAAGGATAAGTGTGCGTGGGGGAGTCAGTCTCCATCTGGTACTTCTTTACTTGTCCTGTTTTTACAACATCTGGATGTCCTTAGCACGGCATTCATTTCCTTAGTAGATATACACACATCCTGGTAGAGCTTTTCCCACCCTGATCATACCAAATTTTTATTCATGGACTTTAAAATTGTTTCCAATGTTGTATTTTCATCTTCATTTTCATATTTCCCCCCTTCATTTATAAACACACAAAGTTGTGAAATAAACAGTCTCCCCCCATCGCGCGCTCTCTCTCTCCCACTCTCTCTCTCTCTCTCTGTATCCTGTGTGACGCATTTTTGTGTGTTTTTTAAATTATTTTTAAATTTTTATTCTATTAACATTTGCTGAGAAGGCAGAGCAGAGATGCTGCCAGCAGCCACAGTGGTACGGCCAGACTGATGGATCCATTTATTCCTCTCACGGACCCAGGTCCTGCAGAACAATAAAAGGAGAGAGAGAAAAGAGAAGTTACATCCTGACCAATCCAGGTCACAGCTGACTGTTGATGTTGTCGGAGGTGACGCCTGGCCAGGACTGAGGCCACAACATCAGTGCTCTTACGTGCAGCCCGGGAAGGGCTGAAAACCTTTCCTATATCCTTGTCCTCCTTGAGGTCCAAGTAAGTTAAGAGGTATCATTTGTTGAATTGCCTCTACATACAAAGTGCTTCTGCTGAAGCAGTCCCTAAGCTGGCTGTCACTACTGTCTGGCGGTGCTACAGGCTCTTGTTCACCCAGCCTCCTTCTGCATGCTCTGCCCCAGGTGATGCATTGACGAGGGTACTTCACCAGCCCGAGTGGGCTGTTCCTGTCAATTTTTCACAGCATCAATAAAACCTGGAGCTGCCCCCTGACTCCCTTGTTCCTTGGGGAAGAAGCACTAATTATTTGTCAGTTGCGAGGGGCATTGTAACCAAGAAACTTTATGGATGGGTGGCCCCTTATCAAGGCAGAAACACTGTATAGTCTTACGAGGAAGCAGGGATCATCTTGCCCGGATTCTTCACTGATCTTTTAAAAATCAAAACCTACAAACAACCCACCCAAACCTGGGGGCTTTAGAGGCAGGTTCAAACCTGGAGCAGAACTGATTTGAACTCACCCAGGATTGAGCCTGGCATGGCAGCTGTATTCCCTGCTGCCACCTGAGTGTAACTGGGGATGTGACTGTGGGTCTGAGAGGGAAAGCGGGACGAGAGGAAGGAGGAGAAGGGGTTTGTGTGTTGGTGGCAAGAATAGGATGGGGGCAGAATTTGTGGGTTCAATTCAGGAGTGTGTCTCCTAGGCTTTGTTTGTCCATCTTCTCCTTTTGTGTTGTTCTGTTTGTATTCCAATAAAGGAAATAAAAACATTTTCACTGCAGAGACTGGCTTTAAAAGCCACATAGCTCGACAATGATATTCAAAAAAGAAACTGGTATGACTGTAATTTGAAGTTTTTAGGATACATATGCAGATCAATGCGTGTGGTGTGTGTGTAAATCTGTGATTTGCAAGTGCAATGGAAGCATCTTCTGGTATGTGAATTTCCCCAAAACTGTTTACAAACATACCAGATTGAAGGTAGGCTAACAGGAAAATGCTGAATTCAAGAATGGCCTCCTAATCTATGTTTTATGCAAATAATAAAAGCAATAGCAATAAAACAAACCCAGCAAATGATTATGCAGCACTCACTACAAGGTATTGTTATAAATTCTTAATAAATAAAAGCATACAGCTGTGCTATGGGGTGGGTATTAGGATAAAACACACTTTCCAGTGAAATAATGGAGGCAGAGAGAGATTAAGTCCATGGTAAAAGTTGATACCACTTGTCAGCAGAGAAGCTGAGGTTTCTAACCTGCATCTGGTTCCGAGGTGTTGCCTGACACCAGGACACTGTGTAGCTCAATGGCCACATACCCTGGTGAGTCTCTGTCAAACATTTGACAAATGAAACTTGGGCTTGATTAAAATGACAGCCAGTGCAAACAGAAACTAAAGGGGAACATCCATTTTTCTTTTTTGCAAAAATGGTTTTGAAAGAATATTTTTGGCTAAAATGCATTCTTGAAAATATTGAGAATATTATTTAAAAATATGAACATGTATAAACTTGGAACAGCATAAGTACTATGTAAAATGAGCTTATCACATATAAAGCTATGAAGGCACAATAAAAACAAATTAATCAACCAACTAATTCTCTGATTTTCTGATTAGCTATGGGATCATATTATCAAAGGGTCCATTTCAGGTTCAAGATTATATATGCTGCATAAGGCACCTGATTAGCATTTGTGGACTAGTGCTGGAGTCCAGGTGTCCTGAGGCTCAGCTCATTGTCCTTCCCTATCCACCTTCTCCATGTCCTTCCCCCTACACCTGCTGGACTTTGAGAACATTCAAACTCTCTTCAAGAAAAATCCCCAGGCTCCTGGCCTGGCAGCAATGTTTTAACCCTCTGCATACACAGGGTGAGATGAGCTTATTGGCACATTTGTTTGCAGTATTGCATCCATGAGGCTTTCAAAACAGAAACAAAACAAAACAAAACAAAACCCCAAACCACACACACATTAAGGTCCTACAGAGTAAAGCAAAAGCAATTTCTGTTTTGCCTCAGGGATAGTGTGAAAAGGGTTTTCAGAAAAAGTCCATTTTTGCTTATTTCCATAATCTAATTTGTAGCATTAAGTCAGGCTCGTTTGTTTTCCTGACATCTGGGAACTGAATGTATCTGGGGAAAGCTAACAAGACTAGTCTTATCATTTTATTCAAATGGGAGTAAATATTTAAGAAAGCAAAAATTACAGCGTGGGAGACCGAGGTAGGAGCATTGAAAATTTGAGGCCAGCCTCAGCAAATTTAGCAAGACTCTCAGCAAGTTATCAATCTGAATAAGCATGCTCACAAGTAACATTCTTACTAATGAATCTATATATACATACATGTACATCTATATATATACACACAGAGAAATATCTACATTATAGTTATATATACACTTATATTATTGGTCTTTTAGTACATATAATACATAATTACTTTTTACCTTCATATGTTATTCTGTATTATAATAGGAAATTCCAATTTGACTATGCTAATAATCTTTCATTTTATCCTTCATAATGTCATTATATATTTGAAATGCATTGTGTGAATTTGTTTAAAGTATCTCCATTTCTATCAATTATTATTCATTAAGTGCCTTCATATAGCTGTTTGATGGCTTGTGTGGCTTGCTCTTGTCATAATTGATTTTGAGAGTAAACAGACTTGAGAAATACCAGGGTAAGTGCGTGATAGTTGGGGAATCATCACAAGTGCGTATGCAATTACGGATATATATGACTACATAGGAGACTACTTCAGTTAATGGCTATTTCAGGGAAGAATAATCAGCAAAATCATTAATTATGTTTTAGTTCATAGTTACAAAATTTCTGCTTATTTGTAGAAATGCAAATGATAAATCTTATTTCCCATGCCAGATGGCCAGGCTCAGCAAGTGCTTTCATATACTGACAGATATAATGAAAGCAAGAGTCTGCAAACATAAATTAGCCTTAAGAATAGATGGGCAAATAGAACCACAATATAAAAACTTGCTACATGTTTTTCATATAACAGACAAATATCATGTCTTGATAGTTAACCACATTGTACATATGTGTTATATGTTTGCATGTGCACAAAATATGTGGTTTCTGATAAATATTCAGTACATGGTAGCATTATTATTATTATTGACACAGATGTTCAGGTTACAAAAATGAATGAAATACCAACCTGAATGAAAGGTATTGTTTTGTGAATGGGGTCAAGGCTTTAATGTTTGACCATCAGGGCCACAATTCAGCTGCAACACTGTAAGCCATGAGTCAACACACTAGGTCAAGATTCTCAACCTGGTAGGGTAAGTGAGACTGTGCCAAGATAAATACTGGATTGTGCTTTGCCACATCAATGCTTAAAAAAGGGCAAAACTTGTAATTCAGGGCAAGATTGATAAAACATCCGGAAATTGGGGGTTATGAGAATTTTTTTTTTTGACAAGTCTCTACACTACAAATCTGATGTAGGATACTGAGTCAATTCATTTGTATTTCAGCAAAATCTCAAAGAAAGGACAGGTGGGTGGGTTTTTCACCACCTGTTTTGTAGTGTATGTGCTTGCAGGTACTTTGTAATTCAAATTGGACCAGTTTTCTGTTGCTTCTTCTGAGTCCTTAGGGCCCATTTCCTGGATTTAGGACTAGATTTATTCAAAGTGGTCTTCATCATGCCATCAATGATCCTTGGGAATTCTTTTCAGCCATGAAGGAGTCAGAATTAGGCATATTTTATTCCTACACACACACACACACAAACACACACACACACTTGTGTGTGTGTGTTTGTGTGTGTGTGTATGTGTGTGTGTGTATATATATATATATATATATATATATATTTTTTTTTTTTTTTTTTTTTTTTTAAGAAGCCATATTAGAAGAAAAAATGTTTGAGGAGTTTAAGTTTGAATCCTTTTTCGAACTGTTAAGGGCTGATGAAGTGACTGAAAATAAAAGTCTAAATAACTTATAAAACAATTGTTAAACGAAAGAGAGCAATAATCTACAGAATCTCCCAAGTATGGATCTTCGATATTATCTAGGTGTGCAAATTAAGGCACGCTGGGGTCCTGGGAAGCCATGTTGATAGGGAAGAATGAGAAGACGGACTTTGGCGCCACCTGCTGACCATTTTCTGCCAGTACCACTTCACCTGGGTGATTGAATTATGGATTAAAGTCTATAATCACCAGGGTGGAGCAAATTAGAGGAAGGAAAATACTGATTTTCCCTTTGAGCCCTGGGTTTTAGGATTAAATCTGGGCCATTCGTGCACTTTCTCCACCCTCTATAAAGTAAGATTTTGGTGGACTGAACTAGTCTCATAGTAAATATGGAATCATAACATCCTTCCCATCAAAATGGCATCATATATATGGCACACTTAGTTTAAAAACTTTCAGGTCCTACTTCTGGTGACATTGGCAGTATATACACACACACACACACACACACATATACATATATATCATACCAGGGATTGAACTCAGAGGCATTCAACCACTAAGCCACATCCCCAGCCCTATTTTGTATTTTATTTAGAGACAGGGTCTCACTGAGTTGCTTAGCCCCTCGCTTTTGCTTAGGCTGACCTTGAACACCCAATCTTCCTGCCTCAGCCTCCCAAGACGCTGGGATTACAGGCATGTGCCACCACCCCTGGCTGGCAGTTTATCTTGATGATCTTTGAAATTAAGAGAAAAATACTATGCCTATGTCATCATCCACATCAAAGCCCTAAGGTATCACATAACAGCACTAGGCAAGTAAGATTCAAATGTGAGTGGAAATTTGGGAATCATAGCACTGGGGAGAGAAGAGCAGAAGAAGACAATAGTTTGTGCCTTCTTGCCTCAGATAATGCTCTTCCCAAGTATATATTCCTGGCTGCCTCTTTCCTGCTGCCTTCTGGAGGACAGGCTAGAACTCGCCATAAACAAGGTGCTGGACCTTTTGTGGGAGTAAGCACCATAGCCCTTATAATCTCTGTGGCTTCTAGAGGCTGAGAGGGCCTGGGGCTCACAAGAATGATTTTTCTATCGTAAGTGATCTTGGTTGTCTCATTCCTTTTTGAGATTCAGAGAGGAGACACCTTCCTAGGAGACAATTACCAATCAAGTGCATGACCACAGGACTTGAGGAGTGCGGTGCCTGGTGCCTCTGTGGCTCTGGTCTAGGGTTACAAACTTTTGGGGATTATCCATTGTGTAGGGGGCACTGCAGACATGGTAATTGTTTGCATCTTGGATCCATTTATGCAGCTTTGATCTGCTTGCCCTGTCCTTGTAGAGATGAGTATGTGCATGATATGTCACATGGCTGGTGGACATGGGACAGTAGGAGGGCATCACATGGCATTCCCGGGAGGACCCACTAGCCCAGATGTACTGCAGCATCATGAGGCTTTATAAAGACCTGGGAAAATGATGAGAGAGGAGGAAATATTCACTGCTCACGTGTTTCATTTTAAGAGATATCTGGATATCTACTTGATATCTAGATGTTATATTTAACAACATATTTACTTGAATATCTAACAGACAGGTGACTGTAAAATAGACTTTGGGTCTCTCCTAAGAGCACTTGTCATTAAGCAGCTATTATTAAAAAAATGTCAGCTCTGCAAGAGCTAACCATAGACAGTAAGGGACAAGGGGAGAGCAGGGTATAGAATAACTAGCTGGATCTCAGGTATTTAAAAGTGAACGAGTATCAAAAGCAATACAGGGGTTATGGATTAGACCAGGGAATTTTTTTAAAGAAGAAAACTTACTACTTGGAAAAAAAAACACAGTGCTAAATGTGCTATGGTAATTATTATTGCAAATTACTGAAGTGAAATAAACTCAAGTATATAAGACCACAATATATTCCTGTGAAATCTTAATTTTAACATTTAGAAGGTAATTCGAAATAAAACCATACCTTTTTGCTTGAAGTGCACGGTGGTGCCAATTTCTAAAAAAGAAACATTTTAGCGAAACAAAAACAAATAAAAAATTTTATCAATTGAAATGAACATAATGGTAGTCTGGTACTCTCCACTGAAAGGAGAATGAGAGAAGACAGAAAGAACATTTTAGTGGAAATAGAGATTGGTAGAAATTGAATAAAAGGCAAATAGAGACTGCTATGTTAAAACAAATGTTGTGCAGTTGGACATGGCAAAAGTGATCTGCCAATATGTATTCTTGATGCTACATGTTGGGCAGGTAGACAAATGTGAGGACCCTGGAGTATGGAATGTAAAAGTACCCTTGACTGCAATTTAGTGCAACCATAGACTGTCTGGTCCCCAGCCTCATCCTACCATTTTGCTCTCGGTTCATGCCACTCAAGTCGATTGGCCTCTTGCTCTTTTAACAGGAAAGTCTATTCCAACATTGAACCCTTTGCACTCATTGTTTCTTCTGCCTGAAATGCTTTTTCGTCAGGTCTCACAGTCACTTCATTTAGATTTCTGCTGAAATTTCACCAACTAGGGAAGGATTTCCCCATCACTTTTTTCAAAACTTGTACCCTTTGTTATTTCTTTATTTCTTCAAGGTGCTTGACTCATCTAAGGGCAGTGATCTCTACCTGGCATCACATTCCACATTTCCTTCTCTGCTGGTTTATGGTGCGTCTCCTCTGTTAGGATACATGCTCCTCGAGGGCAGCACAGTGTATGTCTTGTTAGCCACTGAATCCATAATGCTTAGACTAGACCCTGGAGTGCAGTAGGTTTCAATAAATATTTGTTGCATGTGTCAATAAATGTCAAGGTTAAATCAGATCATAGGGGTCAAATTTTTGGATTCCCTTTTAAGTATCTTTATCAAATAAGCCAAAATAATCTTGCATCATTAGAAGTAAATATATAACATTTCCTTATCCCTTTGAATCTGAGGATCGACTTAATGATTATTTAGCTATAGTAGCCAAAACTGGCGGTAGGGCCCAGATATTGTTCTCTGTGAACCTCAGGAGACAGCCCTGTACAACTGAGTAACATGATTTCACTAAAGATGGAAAGTGATGGGCTCTTCAGCCAGAGAAAGATGTTTGAATTGGACATCTGGTCACCCTACAGTGCTGCTTGAAATTTGTTCAAGCTTTCTTATGGCTTCAAGGGTAAAGATCAAAATCCTTATCATGGCTCCTATGGCTCTCCTTAGCACCCCTGTCTTCCAGTCTCATCTAAATCTATCATTTTGCCAACTCTCTCCTGTGTTCTCTCTGGCACAATATTTTCTCTGCCATCGGGCTTATGGCCCAGTGATACCTCCACTAGTAATCTCACGCCTCCTTCAGAACTGGGTTCTCACTTCCACAGGGAAGTCTTCCCTGACCTCCCTGATAAAGCTTTATTATAAGTTCTGCTTCCTGTCATAGTACGCACTTCACTCAACTTCAAATGTGCTTGTCTAATGCTTTGATTAATGTCTGTCTTCCCCACTGGACATTGAGTCCCGAGAGGCAGGGGCTGTGTCTGCTATTGTGGGCTGTTGTAATCAAGCCAGTGCATGATGGACACTCTGAATGCACAGTGGTCCAAAAACAGAAGATCTAGAATCTCTGAAGCATGAGAAGAACAAATGTATGCCAAACATCCTCCTAACCTAAAAACATGGGAATATGAGGAGCTAAATTATTTATACTGATTTAGCACTGAGAGACCAGGTCTGTAAAGACTCCAAGGTTCAGTGCAAACTATGAATCCCCTTCCTCATACATTTTTCATCTGTCCATCCAAAGTAGGTCACAGAAGTATAATACTTTCTGGCATTCTTATGATAACTATAAAGAACAGCAAGATTGTCCTAGTGTCTCAAGTCTGAAAGTGTTTGGCTACAGTGTGGCATTAGCAAAACTAGTGCCAGCCAGACTCACAGTTCCTAAGAGCTGGTGGTGTCTGCAGGTAAGGACAGTTTCCCTAAACTGACCAGATGTGGAAGAGAATGTTTTTCTGCATTGTGATTACTGGTGGAGCTTTGAAGATGTTCAAATATGTTAGCACCTGCTTTTCTGTCCTTGAACTATGCTACTTGAAGGTATTCCAGTTTACAGAGGCAACACAAGGCAAGTTCATACAGGACTGAGTAAGAATTGTCCTTCCCTGGCAGAAGCCAGCAATGGTTGCCATAAGTACCCTGGAATGGGAAGCCAGGATCTCCCAATATATAGAATACTGATGTTTGATATTGACAGCCTTCTCTGTAGGTCTCATCATCCAACCACAAACGTTTCAACTGTATTTCAAACATACTCCCACTAATTTTTCTTTCTTCATACCTTTTTGACACCTTTACTTTGAAATTAACATATTTCCTTCAAAATTGTTGGAAAGGCACAGCTGAGAATGTGCTCATGTTAGTATGAAGAAATTGAGGCCCAGATCACACAGATAGCAAAAGGCAGAACTGGGACTGAAATTCACTACTCCCAGTTCTCTAACTAGAACCTAGTACACTTTTCTCTCATACCCTCTGATATTTTTTCTATAAAAGCGAGGCCTCAGGTGGGAGTGGTGTTACAAGCCTGTAATCCCAGCATTTCCGGAGGCTGAGGCAGGAGGATCCTGAGTTCAAAGCCAGCCTCAGCAAAAAGCCAGGCGCTAAGCAACTCAGTGAGACTCTGTCTCTAAATAAAATACAAAATGTGGCTCAGTGATTGCATGTCCCTGAGTTCATTCCCCTGTACCAAAAAAAAAAAAAAAGAAAGAAAAAAAGAAAAAAAGAAAAAAAAGCAAGCCTTCTATAACTAGCAGTATAGCTGGGACATTTGAATGATGCAATACTGGACTAAAAGGGTCTGCTCTTGTGCAAAGTGCAGCTCTCCTTTCTTGGGCCAAAACTCTTGTCTTAGTATTCTTGAGAATTTATAGGGACCATTCAGGCAACAGGTTGATAATCTTTACCCAAAGGGGCCTAAATCATCAATGGAACCTTTTTCAGATAAAGAACACCAAGTTCCCCAAGCTCTCTATTACCTCTGCAGGCTTCAGTGGAAACAATATTGCTTTAGTCAGCATTTAAGAGCTAACCAGAACAATTCAGAGGAGAGAAAGTTTATTTAGGCTCACAATTTCAGAGGTTCAGTCCATGGTGGGTCAAATCCATAGCTCTTAGGCCCAGGTGAGGCAGAACTTTATGGTGGAAGAGTCTGACAGAGGAAAGCAGCTCAGGCCATGGTAATTAGAAAGCAGAGAGAACTCTGCTCACCAGGGACAAACTAAAAACCCCAAAGTCACAACCCTAGGGACTTACTTCCTCCAGCCATACCCTACCTGCCTACCCTTAACCATCCAGTTCATCCATATCAGTGAATTGATCCACTGATAAGTCAGAATTCCCATGATCTAATAATTTTACATCTGAAAATTCTTGCTCTGTCTCACACATGAGCTTTTGGGAGACACCTCATATCTAAACATAACAAATGTCAAGGGATTATGCAGGAACTGGGTCAGGCAGGGAGGCCAATGATTCTGCTTACCCTCAAATGATTCTGCTTAAGCTAGAAAGCATCTCTTACCCTCCTGTTTCCTCAGTTTCATTTTCTGTAAAATGAGTTTAGTAAATCTGACCCTTAGAAATCTGTGCCGTGGATTAGATAAATTAATCTATATGCTCTTCTTGGAATGGTGCCGGACACCTAGTAAGTGCTTACATAGAGATATTATTGCCAGTTCTATGGTAAAATATCTTCTACAGAGGATTATTAGTGCAATTTCTGTGGCAAGAGAAAAAGATATCCTAATAAATTAAGCCATGATAGTGCAATTCTAAAACATCAAGAGCGTGCACATAAAAATAAATCTGTTGTGGCACTAGGATACACAAAACACTAGGGACACACACACACAAAAAAAGTGACAAAAAGCAGATAGCTCAGGCAGAACTTTGTTTAGAATAGAAGTGGCAATGTGCCCCGATGACCCAGTCACTGGAATGGGTTGTAACCTCTAGATGATATGTTAGAGGCAGATATTTTACAATTGATTACAAAGACCTACATAAAATAAAGATTTAAAAACATTCTCAAGTACTTCACTCTATAAAGAAATTATTATCAGAAAAAATTCAGGGAGAATTCAATTTCTCCTTGAAATATTTTAGAAATACAAATAAGTTATAAGTTAAATTTTTGGCACTTCTTTTTTTCCTGAAATAAATTTTAAAATACTGAAGACATAAAAATTTGAAATTCTATTTGTATTTAGGAAAAGAAAATAGAATGGTTATTTCATACTATTATTCCCCACTCTTCATCTTTTGTAGGAGCAGAACATTTTGAGACCTCAAATCTTGTGTCTCTTTCTTTGAAAGCTTGGTTATGTGCTGCCATCTTGTGGCAATACTAAGACATGTTTCTATGTGCTCTCTGAAGATATCATCTCCGTCCACAAGGTGGCAGCAAGGAGAGAATTTTTTTTTTTTTTTAAGTGTCAGACCTAAAATGTTCTTCAAGGAGAGGTATTTCCTGTTATTATAAACAAACAAACAAACAACAACAACAACAACAAATATTTTGGTCCTTAACAACTGAAAATACTTCAAATGAAAAGGGATTTTTATGTACTTGAAGAAAACTGCATTGCCAGGGATATGATTTGGAAGGAATTCCCTGGACACATTCATTAGAACATACCTGGAGCCTATGATTTTTATGCCTTTCATGAAAACTTTTCCCTACATATTGATCTAGCTTTAGTAAATACACTTAACAAGCCAGCATGGTACTGCAGTTTTGAAGTATAATATAAACAGAAAAGTCTGCTGCAGCATCAATGGACAAAAACATTATCAACTTAGATCTTAGCTCCTGATGAGGTGGTATGAAGAGGAGAAATTAATACTAGAAAGGGAAAATACCTTGCTGGATTTGTTTACATTAATATTTGACTTTTGACAGTCACATCAAACAAACCTGCATCACCAAAAACAGTTGAGGGAGTATAGCTTGGTGGTAGAGTGCTTGCCAAGCATGGGTGAAGTTCTGGGTTAATTCCCAGAACTGAAAAAAACAAAAACAAAATAAAAACCAGTTGATTCAACCCCCTCACTAGCACAGACAATATGTCTCTCCTGTTACTGTGTCCTCAGCTTATTTCTCTAGTTGAGGGTGTATCTGATAGATTTGCTGAACAAATATATGAGTATATGAACGAACAATGGAATCTGCTACTACTTCAGGAGCTGCCCTAGGTAAGGTTCTAGGAAGGGTAGATTGTAGTCGTGGTCCTCCTCCTCCTCCTCCTCCTCTTCTTCTCTTTCTTCTTTCTTCTTCTTTTTTTATTGGGGGGGGGGATCAGAAGTTCCTATCATCATGTTCCCCTTACTTCCTGTCTTATAGTTTCATTCTGTTATATTTCTTTCTCTTTCTCCTTCTCTCTCTCTCTCTCTCTCTCTCTCTCTCTCTCTCTCTCTCTCTCTCTCGCTCAAAATTTATGCCAGTGTTGCAAAGGTGAGAGATGTTTCATTGGAAGCTCCAGAGTTTATACTTTGGGAATTTTCTCATTGTCTTGTGAAACTTTCATCTCTTTGGACATGGGAAATTTTGGAATTTTCTCTCTCTCTCTCTCTCTCTCTCTCTCTCTCTCTCTCTCTTACTGGCCATAGCCATTTAAATAAGGAAATGTTCTCTCTTTGTGTAATAGACACACTCTGTCTATAAGGTCAGCCCTCTGACAGGTTTGAATGACATATTAGTTAGAGGACTTAAAATATTTAATGGTGCTTTTTTTTTTCTCTGAGCCAGAGCAAGTCAGAGTGTGTGCTTGTGGGACAGGTGTGTGAATGGGGGTACACTGAATCCATTAAAGATCTCATCCTCTAGTTACCTGGAAATTGTGTGTGTGTGTGTGTGTGTGTGTGTGAGAGAGAGAGAGAGAGAGAGAGAGAGAGGGGACTGAGTTAAAGTCATTAAGACATTTAATAAAAGAAACAAAGAGGTGATTTGATCTGCTGCTGTTTCCTGCCTCACTGTTACTGAGGACCTGAAACATAATCAGTATGAAATTCTTCCATGGAAATTTATGATTTTTTTGTCCTCTGACTTCGTTTTGTGGGGGGCAAGGTTTTGAAAAATAAGACCTTTATTATTATGTATTATTAGAGTGGCTTAAAAGGGGGACAATTTTATTAATTCAATTTTCAAAATCATACTTTGAAATTTATTAATTTTTTTCCCAAGGGTTTCTTGGCTCTACTCAGAGGCTTTATGGATTAGCAGCTTCTACTTACAAGTATGATTACTTTTTTATTTTTCCATAGAAAAAGATATGGCCTGTGATTCCTATTTGTAGCATTAAAGCTTTTGATTTTCTCCTATGCATGATACATTTTGAATAAATCCTAATGCCTAACATTTCTAGAATAATGTTCTCTGAGAACCACAGTCATCATGGTGGGTGTAAATGTCAAAACAGAGAAACGAATCTACATCTCGACATAAAGTTATACGGGTTTGCTTATTACGTAGGTGGACAATTGTCCTTGTGATTAAGAGATTGTAGCACACTGGCTGAGAAAAACAAGAACTCCTAGCACTCTCTCCATATTTGAGGAAAGAAATTGGCTTCCCCTAACTAAACTTAGGCCAAAAAGGAATCCCACACTTGACTTTCAAATCTTCAAAGGGATTTTCCTCATATAGTTGACTGACCAGAAATAGACTTCAGCTGGTTGATGCTGTTTTAGAGCAAATGATGACACAGATATAAGTAGAAGTATCAGAACCTTGAAACCATGGACACATGTGCTCATTGTTGAATGAATAAATGAATGACCTTGAGCAAAAAAAATCAATGATGGTATAATTTCTTGTTATAAAATGTGAATAAAACATTTGAGCCTCACTTCCTCTCACCTATTGGATGACCCAAGCTGTATAAACCAAAGTTCTATAATGGGTAGAATGAGGAAAAAAAGATTTTAGATTTTAAAACCCATTGTATTAAAAAGAAAAAAAAAATCTACAAAAGGGAAACTATTATTATTTAAATTTTAAGAAAGAATATCAGGACTCCTACACCTGAAAGGGGGATCCTTCTTGGGAATCCTAGAGGTGATACAGAAAGGCTTTTGTGAAGTGAGTCAGGCATAAGTTAGGATCTGAAAGAGCTGGAAGGGGCCTGTCACTTTGGAGAGAGCCCTGGGCCCAGGAGGGCTGCTCCTGAGCCTGCCTCTGCTACAACCTTGAGGAGTCACAGAAACAGGCCCAGCCTTAGAGAGGGCAAAAAGCAGGGAACACTCTACAGTACACCCACGTTCAGACCTTCAGACAAAACATTCATGCTAATGATGTTATCGCTGCAGAAAGGGATTGCATATGATCTTTATTTTCTTCTTTATAGTTTCATACATTTTCAGATCCCCCATAATGAGAATGTATTAATTTATTATCAGAATAGAAAACAAAACAAAATAAAATTTAAGACCCTCTGCATCTCAGGAAAAGAAAATAACCTCTTTCTGATTGGACAACATTCCAAGGAAACTGAAGTTTCTTCCTCAGGTTTTAGCTGGCCAGTATCATACAGTAAAATTAAAAGAAGCTAAAAGATGGGGTGAGGTCTAATTTCTATGAGGAACAGGGTCTTACGAGCATGAAATATCAATGCAATAAAAATGTGTCATATAGGTTTATGAGGTCCTTCCTACCCTAAGCTTGGCGTACTTGTTAATTGTCCTACAGAGTATCAGAATTACATGGCTTGACTTTACCGGCCGTGGGCTCTGCACGGTGGTGTTACGGACTGTTAGAGAAGATGCAGCCTCACTAAGCACCCTCAGGTGGACCCAGGACTTCATCAACTCTCTTACACCAAGCCAGCTGAGTGTTTCCTATTCAGCCTGAGAGGTTTAATTTTTAATAACCAATGCATTAAAAGTGTTTAAGAATGCCCAAAGGGTTAAAGTTTAACAAAGGAATTCCTCTGGCTATACTATCTGAAAATATGTATAAGATTAGGGGAAAATAAAAACAACTCTAGAAGTTAAATTCATCTGAAGCAGTTATCAGTATAGCACCCAGGACCAGGTGTGCATTTTCTGTCTTAAAGAAGAAGTAAATGTTGAGCCCCTTGCCTAGAATGTACCCACTGTGCCAGCAGGTACATTCCTGGTCCTCTGCCCATGCTGCAATTAAATAAGACATAAGCTAACTCACTTAATAAAGAACTACCTTCCAGACCCAAACTTTGTTGTTGTTTCTTAGCTCTTAAAACAGAAAGCAGATTATATTTTCTGTTTTAAAATATACACTTTATCTATATTCTAAAATATAGACAAAGTGTATATTTTAAAGCCTTTTCTATCTATTTGACTTGCTAAAAAGGATTAAAAGCACAGGTTTAGGTAAGTCTCTAGAGATTTTTGTCTTTTTCGGTTTCACTCTTCACTTCCTGTTCCTGAGCTCTAAATTGTGAATTTCTCAGATCCATTTTAAAATACATCATGGATTCAAAATCCTAAGGGACTCAGGACTGTCTTTAATCCATGTAATGTGTGTTTTCATTTTGTATGTTTCAAAAAATCAAAAACATTCAAATACCATGAAACTAGGTAACTGGCCTGCGGAATTTGAATGCAGAGATAATAAGTGAATTTGTGAGATTTCCTAGGGTTTTAAAGCTCCTGGAAATAGGAAGATAAGGGATTAAAGAATGTTGGTATGCTCCCAGTGACCCTCGAATGTCCTCTGTGGCATCAACTACCACTGTGCCGCACTTGGTAAAGGCATCTGCCTGGGGCCCTTTACAGTCACTTTGTTCCATAGAGTTCTGGGACGCCTCAATGACAAGACTGGTTTATCTATAGCTGCTACCGCGTCACTGACTCCAAACCTAGCGCTGCAGCCTGGTTCCGGTGCAAGGCTCTGAGAGTGCTGATGGCTCTTTGTAGCTGACCATTCCTGCCACGAAAATAAAACCTACCTGAAACTTATCTATTGAAAGACTGTAAATTTTCTCTAGATATTTGCTACATAACACACTCTCAGTACAATCCAGCAAGCTAACCCTGCATAGTGCCACCTACCACACAGCACTTGGTGTGGACAAGTGTCTATACATTAAGCCAACACATGCTCTTCCTCCTCCTGAGGTGTAACAGAGGTGGTATGCCTGACCCTTCACTCCTGCCTGCCTGCCCTCCTCTACCTCCCTCCCTCTTCCTTCCTTCCTTCCTTCCTTTTATTTTTATTTATTTTTTCTTTCACAGGCAAAATGTAAAAGAACAGAGTAAGAAACTTAGGGCAAAGTCATTTTTTTCTAGACTTCAGATATTAATTAGACTTTTTTAAAATTTTATTGTTGGTTGTTCAAAACATTACATAGTTCTTAATATACCATATTTCACAGATTGATTCAAGTGGGTTATGAACTCCCATTTTTACCCCGTATACAGATTGCTGTGTCACATCAGTTACATTTCCATTGATTTACAAATTGCCTTTCTAGTGACTGATGTATTCTGCTGTCTATCCCATTCTCCACTATCCCCCCTCCCCTCCCCTCCCCTCCCCTCCCCTTCTCTCTCTCCACCCCCTCTACTATAAATCGTTTCTTCCACTTATATAATTTTTCTCCTACCCCTCCTTTCCTCTTATATGTAATTGTGTATAACCCTGAGGCTCACCTTCCAATTCCATGCAATTTCCCTTCTCTCTCCCTTTCCCTCCTGCCTATCATCCCTGTTTAATGTTAATCTTCTTCTCAAGCTCTTCGTCTCTACCCTGTTCTTGGTTACTCCCTTTATATCAAAGAAGACATTTGGCATTTGTTTTTTAAGGATTGGCTAGCTTCGCTTAGCATAATCCACCATTTGACCCAGCTATTCCCCTTCTCGGTCTATTCCCTAAAGACCTAACAAGAGCATGCTACAGGGACACTGCTACATCGATGTTCATAGCAGCATAATTCACGATAGCAAGATTGTGGAACCAACCTAGAAGCCCTTCAATAGATGAATGGATTAAAAAATGTGGCATTTATACACAATGGAGTATTACTTTGCAATAAGAAATGACAAAATCATAGAATTTGGAGGGAAATGGATGGCATTAATTAGACTTTCTATTGAATCCCTATAAGTTAGGCTCTTTCTGGATTCTACACTTTTGTATATACTAGAATATTCTGCTCCTCTTTCCCTTCTCCCTTTCCTGCCATGTAAACTTCACTTTCTCTTTGAAGCTTTCACTGAATCCTGCTGTTTCCCTCAAATATCTTGCAGGTACCCTAACAAGGATGTAGCAAAGCTTGTTGTGGTGGTTTGTCCATCTCAGCGGTGAACTCTGTCAGTACAGAGTCGTCCTGTGAGTACAGTCGTCCCTGAGACCCCGATCAGAGCAAATTCTAGGATAACATTTGTTAGACTGAATGAATGGTGTCCTCACAATATTGTGCTTTGCCAAATAAATGTAACCTGTGCCCCAAATTAGTTTTAACTTTATTCAGAATGAAAGCTCTTTCTGGTGTTCCTAATGTTAGAAATCATACGGAAAAGAAAATGTGAACTCTAAAAGAAACTCTACAAAGCACAAACAAAAGCCAGTGGAGAGTACACCTAAGAAGTCACATTATTAATGAGTTAGCGTTGGGAGGGTTGAATCCCCAAGGGACACCAACCTCCAATGAATGACCCACTCTGTCTTTTGCAACACTGCTACTCTTAACAGCTGTCAATAATGAACTTACCTGTGGTCTGGAACTCCAGGTTTTACATATATGTATACAAATTCCCAAGGTACACTAGCTTGCAATTCAACAGAGAGGTGCAAGGTACTGCTTGGTTTTTGTTCTCCAAACAATTGCTGCTTCTAATTCATACAAAAATCCACACATCTAGTTGAGAAAGTATGGTAAAATGGCCAAGTGACTTTTCAACATAGAACATGGCTGGGGATGCTTGGAGCTCTGTGATCTAAAGAGTATGGAGAGTTGAAGCTCAGCCATCTTCTCTGCCTCTACTCCCTGCAACCACAGGTTGTCACTCTTGCCCCAAACAAGGTGTTCTTGAGCAGTTAAAAATGTCCTCCTAGAAATGCAAGGCCTACAAGGTGGGAGATCTAGTCAGAATCTTTGTATAGGGCAGATGAAAAATAGGATGCACAGATGATACTGAGGATACGTTAGTGGTAATGTCTAGGTGCTAAATGTGCGTATGTGTCACAGGAGATGTGGGAAGCATTTTCTTTTACCATTAGCACAGTGATAAACAAAATAGTGTAGTAAACTATGGCGGTGTGTGGGTCCCCAGCGTCCAATTAGGAAGCATGATAAATGACTTGTAAGGTCTCTCCCCCCACTGATTTGTGGTGGATATAAGCTGACAATTCTCAGTGGAGTCCTGGTGAGTAGTCTGCCTACTCCCCTCGTGCATCTGGTGCATACGGACACCTTAAATTGGAATTCCAATCTCATTATGTCTTGCTGTGTTCTGACTTGGCAGGTGTGTTTCCTCACAGCAGTGTACAAGGGGAGATGTAAGGTGGCTCCATTTACGCTGATTCTTTTCCCCCATTGAGGTGCTCCTTTAATTTAATACCTACAAATAACTTGTGATGATGAAAGAGCGTAGTGAGGGACAGAGTGACTGTGTAAGGGAAGTTGTTACTAAGGTTAATTTGTATCTTGCCTCTTTAGAAGTCGATATTTCCTCCCGATAGATGAGACAATGACTTTGTGGTGCCTGCATGGCTGGTAACCAGTGTTTAGCAGTGAATGCTAATACAATCCAAACTTTTTCCTTGATTTTTGTTGGAAGGATGTCAGAAAGAGCATGTATATGGAATGCAAGGTAAATGTGTAGGGAAATGTAGAAAAAAGAAAAATCAAGAATCAGAATTATAGCTGACAGAGAAAGAGGGTGCCAAGGGACAGTTTAAACTTGAGGCTTGTATTTTGAGAGGCTATGATATGATATTTGCCAGGGGCTGGGACTGCAGTGAATATGTATTCCTTTTATCTTTTTGACTCTAAGTAGTACCACTTCCTCTAAGGTCTCTTGATCTTCCCTCCTTGTTCCTGAACCCAGAAATAAGCTCCCAAAGAAAGGATCTATCCTTGCTATAACCAGAATGCTTCTCACAGCAGACTTCAACCTTCATTCTAAATAGCATATGGTGCAAGTACCAAGTCAAGCTCCATTGTGGGTGTGCTCTAAAGACCAGAGGAGCCTGAGTCAGCTTTTTCTGTCCATGGAAGATCTCAAGTCTTCTTACCCTTTGGGGCAGTATGCCAACATTTTCCATTGCAAATCTCACTGAGCTCTTCTTAGGCAGCTTTATTCCTTCTAATTAAAAAGACAAGACTGCCAATTACTTAAACTTAATCCCCAAATGTAATTGTTACTTTGTAAAAATTTTTCCATAAAGCTCATAGAAGAGCAATATTTCCATCAAATTAAAATTTAGTAGAAGCTCAGACTTTTTTTTTTTTTTTTTAATTCATTTTCAAATCCCTGCTGGCTCTAGAAGTCTAAATAGCACAGCAAGGCAATGAACACAGGAAGATCACCAGGAAAGGCTCACTGGGGTAGGCAGATCCAGACAAGGAAAAGGCACTAGAAAAGAATCCCATTACTAAAATTTCTCCAACCTGAAAATTGACACTACAGGATTTTTTTTTTTTTTTTTTTTGCCATTTAGCTTGAAGCTAAATGTAAATTCAGAGAAATAACACTTCCAAGCCTGTCGAACTTTTAAAAAATGGTGTGAATACATTTCAGATGGATTCTTATTAACAAATTTTAACAAAAACAGTTCAGGAAACAGAGCAGAAGGAGGAGTAGGAAGGTTTGGAAGAGTTAAGACTTAGAAATGGGAATGACCTATTTCAGTTGGGTCTAAATCATTGGATCTACAATGAGTGTACTACTGATTCCATGTGAAATACTGGTACAGCCACTTGGTTTCCCCTACTAACAAAAATCAGGAGGAATTCAGACTACTGTTCTCAGTGAAGGAGCAGTGGACCAAGTATTAAGTCTGACTTTTCATCATTTTCGTGTGTATTAATCAGGGAAATGACACTACTGTAAATTTGTGTTGATATGGCTGTATCAGGTATACATAAGACAGATAAGATATACTTATCTATCTATAAGTGGAAAGAAGATCCTTATTTCTGTTGGCAATGGGAGAGTTATAGGATGTGCTTTCTATCTTTGACCAGAAAAAAAAGGGCATATTCTTTGGGTTGAATACTATGGATTAATGACATGTGGTAATGTGCATGATGGGCAGTTGCTAAAAATGTATACATGCCACACAATGAAGAATGCTGAAATTTTACTGCTCCTTTTATGTGCAATATCATGATACTTGGTGAAAACAATGAAATTTTTTTTATTTGTCTTTGGAATTCTAAACGTCTTAGAAGTGTGAGGCTTTCAGACATTCTTAGACTCCATAATATATCAAACTACAATGAAAACACACTGAATTTACATCTAGCTAATGTCCATGCAAAGTGGCACAGGGATATCTCTAAATACAATATTTTTTAAAATTAAAAGAAATATGTGTATCTGAATATGATTATTTTAAATTCAATACACTTTTTTCTAGGAACTTAAAGTTCTCTTTTGTATTTTATTTAAAATACCACTTTGAGCTTGTAGGCATGGAAAATATAATTTCTTTCCCATTTCACAGTTGGAAAAACTGAATTACAGAGAACAATGCTAGTAATTATCCATGATTAATAGAGGTGTGTATGCAAATCAGTCTGAATAAATGTGTGAAATTAGATGTGCTGATGCCAGATAGCTCTGCTCATGTTTTTAAAAAGATGAATGCTTTCATATAAATTTCTGGGAGTCAGGCATACATCTCTCTCTCTGTTGAGCATAGTTGAAAATGGACTTTGTAAAAACACATGGACATTAAAGTAACTGTTATGTATTATGAGTATTGTAATATATAAAATAAATTAGATGGGTTTTTAAAATTCATTATATAGATGCATATCTAATGAACATTATGAATGCATACATAATGGTTATTTATAATGTAGTATAGATTTATGTGTGTGCCTGGGTACAGCATGTTGTGGATTGGAATCAGGATATACTTTGATCTTTAAAAAGTGTGGCAGAAAGTTCATGTTATTTTCTGAGGGTTGTAGGAGTCAATTGAGTTAATACATGCAAAAGACCTTAGAACTCTATTGGTACATGAGAAGCCAACTAAGGGGGTTAACTATTGTTATTATTGCTAATATGACCATTGTTGGGCAAGATGAAACTCCTGTTATATTAAAGGGCTGAGAAGAGGCATTTTCTCATTGATTCCCAGGATGATATCCTACAGAAAATAAATGAAACTGTAGAAATTATCCAGTGATCTTTTTGGCATGAGGTAGGTAGGCTGTCCTATCCATTTTCCCTTCCATCCCTTTGGAATACGGGCTTTAGAACCCATTCCTGGGAGTGCTGAGTGAGGACAGGGCTCTCCCCTCCTCTGACTGTAGATAGAATCTGGCTGTTCTGATGCTAGACCTGTCCATAAGAACACCTGTCTTCCTTTAGGAGGAAACATACGAGACTGCAGATTTATGCAAGCCTGGTTTGTTTGTGGGTTGGATTTGAATTTTTTTTAAACTTTAATTTTGGGGGGTTTTGTTTGTTTTCAGAGAGAGCTTTAGACAGCTGTATTAATCATGCAAACCCAGCCATGTGCAATGTGTTTTATCAATGGAAAAACAGGGACTGAATGGCAAGCAGCTGAGAACAAACCTGGTGCAAAGCCTGAACCTGGAAGATAATCTCAACATTTCCCAGATCCACTCGCCACACGGGGTTAGTGATTGGAAAGGCTGTTCACTTGGGATAAATAATCAGATGGGAGGCAAACAAGTGAGACACATTCCAGGGTTTTTTTGTTTTGTTTCAAGAGGCAGTGATTGGAGAAGAATGGGCTGATAGAGCCCAGAGAGCCACCAGCTCAAGGGAGTTTTTGGCTTGATAATTGTGAAAATAAAACAATGATGATTTGTCCTTGTCCTTTTCCCTTCTTTCACTTGATTTTTAACTTTCTAAGGTTGGTTTCATCGCCTCACCTGAATGCATGGTCCTCCCCAACATGAGGACATTGCTAGATGCACTTCTGTTATGAAGACGGGCTATGCGCCAGTAGGTTGATGGGGAGGAACATTATCATTGCCCAGTATTCAGAGCCCCAGGAAATGATTTGAGTCAAACAAAGCGAGAAAAGTTCCCTCAGACATTAGAGTCGACTCTTTCCTCATTTTACAATTCAGTGGGTTTTCTGCAGCGATATAGTCAGGGGTATTTATGCAAATATATGCAATTCAGCACTCATTTTAGAATAAGTAAACCTGAATTAAAATTAATGGGGAAAAACACCTATCAGAAACAGATCAGGAACAGAACGCTACTTATTTTGCTTGCTTATTTTTATATGTATCTTTTAAATTAAGGAACAGGGAAGCACACTGTTTTTGTTGTGTTGTTGTTGTTGTCATTTTGTTTTGTTTGGGTTTTGGCACAGGGGAAAGGACATTTGAAGATTTCTAATTGGCCACAGCCGATACACATTACCCTTTGGTATAATTCCAGTATTATTATTATCGCTGCAGAAAATCAAGCAATATGATGAAGGAAACCCAAGGGAAATGCATTTGATTTATTGAGCCTGGTTTTTGTTTAATCACAGCTTGAAGGGGTTTGGGACTGCATTCTGGCTGTGACTCTACAGCACATTCCCAGCCAGCTTGAAGAGCCACAGAGAGTGGGGATGAGGGAGGTTACTCTCCAATGAAAGATGTTAATAATGAAGAAGTTGCAATGTAATGTATATTTCTTTTAGGTTGGAAATGAAGAGAGAGGATTCTCTTTTTATCATGGGTGGGCAGAAAAGGATCTTTGTGACTTTCTACTTTCAAAACCCCTTCAGGAAATTAGTTGGTTCAAAATTCTTCAGGCCATTTCTGTCAACCAACTGCTTTGAGGATGACACTTAGGGCTCCATGTAGATGATGACAACATATGATATTTGATCCAATGAAGGAGTCTGCACTGTAGTGGTAAACACCATAAGGCATGCTTTTCATAGCTATTTGGGTATAAATTGACACCCTAAAGAATTAAGCATTATATTTTTAGCTTTTATTTAAATGGAAAACTGGGTTTCCCTTGGGTTGCCGTCTTGATTGGAAACAGGAGGAAAAAAGTGTTTATATTCCTGGGAAGTTAGAGTCCCTGTAAAGAAGAGAGGGGGACATCTTCAATAGCAACCTCTCACATCTGCTATCCCAAGTCTTAATGAACAGCTTTTCAATTTCCACTAGCAGAAGCCCAAAGTATTAGTAGTAAGAAAACTAAATTCTCTAAAAACTATCATATCTAAGAAAGCTAACTACAGTCTACCTACAACATAAAACCAAACTAGGGTCATTCTCCAATCACAATGCAGTTTGTGGGAAATAAAAAGTTCAACAAAACCCCACATGCTCCATCCCTAGACAAGGCTGTTTTTCAATATCTGACAGCTGCCCTTTGAGAGCAACGACTGGCCTCACTTTGTTCAGTGTTACATATATCATAATGTATGATCAGATAAATATTTGAGTTTGTGGCTGCAGAACTGCTCTCACAAAGGACACCTAGAGTCATAGTGACACTGTACAAAGCTCAACGTGGATGGGGCATGACCTCTTTGAAAAATGTTATCCATCGGGACAAATGCCTATGTGTGTGTTTTCCATATCAAGATACTTGCACGATGGCAACATGATAAAATGGTGTCAATCTTGGCAGCAACACCAGAAGACAAATGTCTTAAAATAATTGTGGCATGTCAGGAATTCAAAGATGGGATATTTTCCACGAATACTAAGTTTCATGTCAAGTCTAAAAAACAGACACATTTTTAACAGTTTTATTTTTAGGAGCTGGGATAAGACATAGATTTCATTAATGTTTTAGAAATTTTTGTTTTTTTTAAAAAGAGCTCTTACAAGCTTGTATACTGAAAAATGTTTGGACTCTTCTCACAATTTAGGAATCATTGTTTTATTAAGCTATGTTTTGGATCCTGTAAACCTTGTAATACTTACTTCAAATATAATTAAAGTTAGTTTTCATATATGCGAGTGCACACATATGCAAAACATCATATTATTGACACTAAATATCTGTACCCAGTTTTGCTCTAATTTTTAGTCTGGACAAGTGTTTAATGAAATATGATCCATCTTCAAACTTACAAAACAGCAGCTTTTACCTTTAATTCTGAGCACATTTTCTTTATAGTGTGTATGATAATCTTGTTTAATTTGATTTATTTTTTCCACACTAGGCCCCGCATGGCCTAGTTTCCATTTTTTTTTCTCAGGTCTTTGAGTGCTATTTGCAAATCACTTTTCTGGAATTTAATTTCAATGGTAGGTTGGTTTCATTTCAGATTTTTTTTGTATTATTTTAATTTTATTTGCCAATTTGCCTTTAAATAGCCTTAAGCTAGAAAGTCGTGGCTGCAACTTGCATCTAAATGTGATGTAGAAGGCAAAATTTAATTTGGGTACGTAGAAAGTCTTATGAAAAGGAATACAGAATGACTACTTTAGTGTGTGTGTATGTGTGTGTGTGTGTGTGTGTGTTTTCTAAAGTAGTTATGTTTAAAAGGAAAAACCCGTAAGTTGGCCAAGAGTTTAAGAAAAAGTAGTGTCCTAATATTCTGGTTGAGTGTAACCTTTGTTAGTATACAAGTTCATTTTTATAAGTAGTATCAGTGACTTAAAATTCAGATAATATAAATCTCCAAATGTGAGTTTGGATGGTGGGAGGATTTGTATTCCTGTGGACTAAAGAGCTACAGAATTTAAGTGGCTGTGTTCCAAATTATGAGAGTTCATGGTTACCTATAATCAATTCTGACTGAAGAAAAAAATCTCTCTCTGACATTTTCTTCCCAGTTACTGAAATTTGGGCAGGTGGCATACCTGTTACAGATCTGTCAACTGGTGTGGGACAATGGATTAACTTTATTTTCAATGGTTAAGGAAAAAAATAATATCTATTGTATGCACATTTTGGAAACATATAATTCTCCTTTATGTCTTTTTCTCATTATAGATGTTGGAGAATGACCCAGCAACAGAGCTACAGTGATAAAAATCATACTGACCTTGAATGGGGTGGGGGATTGTGGGTAAAACACGCTCTGAAGGGGAAAAAATAGTAAACATCATGGAGAGTTTAAAAGTATCGATCTTATCTATTTCTTTCTCATGTTAAGCTACTCAAACAATTAGAAACCAGATGAATTTCCTTGCCTGTAGGATCATCTCTCTCATGAAATATTTATTTGTTCTTCCTGTAACACTGAAGTATCATAGACACGTATTAATAAAATTAAAATTACAAAAACATTTAAAAATATGTCTACAATAGGGAGACAACATCATATTATGGTAATTTTGCATACTGGATCCTTCTGTCCACTGGCAACACCCATGGCCAAGATTTTAGCTATTTTAGAGAATTGAAATAGAAAGTATTCATTGAAGTATTCAAATCCAAGTTCTTGGTCCTGAGTCTCCACTCTTTAGCTACTAACAGATGGACCTCTGGGAGCTACAGACTTCTTTGGATCAGCTCTGTAGCCCATATCAGCATTAGTGAAGCATATGGAAACTTTATTTGGGGAAATACTAATTCAATTTTTCTCTCAGGTTTTAACTTCCATATCAATGACATCAGTGCAAGAGTATACCTGAGCAAGTATACATTTCTTGGAATTATATAACTTTATTTTTCTTTCTTAATCCCAACCTCCTGTTATAATATAATTTCATCTGAAATTTGTTCAGCCAATCAAACTTGCTTGATCACACACCCTGTTGAGGAATAAGGAGTACTTTTCTATTGAAAACTTGGTTCCTAAGCTTATGGGACTCTCACAGTCCCATATTGGAGCTACCAGTGCAAACTTAATGTGCAGACAAGAGTTCAGGCTTTCAGTTTACCCTTTGCATAGCTCATTAAAATCCTAGGCTTAACTCTAAATCCTCCCTGAGGTTCTTGCAGAAAGAATAAATGGCACCTTAGGGATAGGATACAGTACTTGCTACCCCTGAACACTGCAATGTAACAAAGTAGCACGAACTTTCTGCATCCTTCCTAGAAGTTTGTTTAAATAATGACCAGTGAAAAATGAAAATTAACAAAAAACCAAACCATACCAAGGTAAGCATAGGTACATATTCAAATTTGATCTGAATGCCATCATATACCATAAACCAAAAAATACTCAATTTTAGCAAGGTCTTTGGACGTTGATACATCTGGACACTGAGCCAAGTCAGTGACCTCTCTCTAGCTGAAAGTTGTAGCTTAAATGTGAAAGTTTCCTAAGTGCATTAAGATGGAGCAAGTCAATAATCGCCCAGTGAACAATTGTGTCTTAGTTACACGAGTGTCAAGTAGAAAAATGGTTTAAACCTTCACTGGTTATTTGGTATTAAGTTTCCAGCTTTGAAAATAAATAGCTAAACTGCTTTCAGCATTTATGTAGCAGTTGGAGACTGCTGTCCCATATTATACTCTTTCTACTGTATTTTATTTTTATTATTACTATTATTATTTGGACCGTTTAAAGGACTCAGCTTCATATTTTCTCATCAGACTCTTCACAGCTGGGTAAATGCACTCTGCCCTCATTTCCACAAGACCATTTATACTGCTAAACCATCTCACCCACTCGACTTTCATCGCCTTTCAACTGCTTCCCAGCTTGTTATCACCCTCTTAGCTCCACCCTGTTATTATCATTTCGGGCTTATCACACCCCATTAGTTAGCCTTATTCTCTTAATTCTCTCCTTCTGACTTCTCTTTCTTTAGATGTTCCCCCATTCCCACTTTTTATCCTTAATCTTCCACCATGGTTCTTGCTGTTTTATAGTTTAGGTCAGGGTTTATGGGTTTCTGTAAGAGTATAAAGTGAAGTAAATACCATTTAACATGAAAAATTTTCAACTTTTGATTTTCAAAAGCAAAGGAGGGCAGGAACCTTGGTGGAACATGCTTCTCCTTGGGCTGTGAACACCTGAGGAGGTGTCAGGAGCAGAACATGGAACTTGTTATATTACATAAGCAGGCAATAGAACTTTTCTTGCCATCACCAGCCGTCCAAGTCTTCATCTACATTATGCACATTCCCCTATCTGACAAAGACCAAGCTGAATCCTTACCCATACACATTGCACCACTGGATTAATACACTCAAAAAAAAAAAAAACACTATATAAGGTAACACTCTGGGAATGAAGACAGAACTAAAAGGCATTACTTGGTAAGTCATCTTTGACAGAATGCTAGAATGTGAAAAGAACAATTGAGAAATGCTTCCGCTAGTTGAGGATGAAATTACTATGATTGCAATGTATTTTTACATTCTCATTCAATTATTCTGACCCCTTTGGAGATTGGTGTTTGATTAGAGTAGAGTGGTACACATATGAGTTGCTGAGGACAAGTGGTCACAAATGACACTGTGCAAAAAGTCAGCACGTCACTGGGACCGACAGGGCTGAAAAGGTGCTGACCACCAACAAAGATGAAGAATCGCAGACTCTTCAATGCACTGGCTCTGAGTCTACCTGCTGCTGCCTCTGGCTGTCAGGAGCTCACCAGCTGCCCCATCCGCTGCAGACTGCCTTGGTCAGCAGAGTTCCCTGCTGCCCTCACAGCGCTTCCATCAGGGTCCCGGCTGCAGACAGCTCCTCCTGCCCCTGCTCATGGAACAGTCGCAGCAGGAACACTTGCTCACTGTGCTCCTTCTGTGAACCCTGTTTACTCTGACACCAGGCAAAGGGCCACCACATGTACATTTACCCTGATGTTTTCTTTCTTCCCTTCCCTTGTGCTCTCCTTTCCTTCCTTCCTTCTTTCCTATCTCATTCTCTCCCTTCCTCTCCTCCCTCTCTCTCTCTCTCTCTCTCTCTCCCCCTCTGTGAACAGTGCTCCCATAGAGCCTCATCTTCAAAGGCTCCAGCTACACAGCAGACTGTAACAACGTGCTTTCCACAACCGATTGGTGGCTGTAGGACTGGCAGGGAGTGCCATATTTGTTACAAGAGAAGCAGCTGCTTCCCCCTTAAAACATCCACAATTAGGCTTTGGGTCTAAGAAACAGGTCAGATGATTGACTAATTTTCTATGATTCTCCTAAGCTCCTTTTCACCTCAAAGTCTAATGACCTTTCATATTGTATTCTTCAGCAAGTATAACACCATAAGGTGGGAAATCAATTCTGAACTAAATGCTGATCACGAGTTGCCTATGCATGCTTCTAAATGCAGAACTGATACCCCTGTGGGCTGTGGTGTAGAGGGCAGCATGGGCCTGTGAGGGGTGGAACATCATTAAACAGGGCACCATGCACTTCTCAAATGTATAATTGAGGGTGATTTCTTCCAAATCACCAAGGGCATTATGATACAATTGCCTTATTCCCTGCTTATCAAATTATAATCAGAAGTTATGTAAGTTTCTATTCTTAATTTTACTAGTTTAAGTCCTTCAAATGGACTTTTGTGTTAGGTCAATTACTCCTACTAATATTTTCATCATCTTTGACCCCACCCATTCTCTTTCTCTACCTTCCCCAACTATTCCATTATTCTACCTCACTTCCTCTCTCTCTCCATATACAGGTAATATTTTGTTATTTGAAATATATTGTTATCATACTTCATATTCTCAGTGATGAGAAGAAAGCATTTTAATGCAAATGTATCATCGCTCACTCTCTGCAGTCCATTTTCTCTTTTTCAATCCCTATAAAACTTTTTGTTAAGTATATATTATTCGACTTAACTAGGTCACCTTAGATATGTCAGTACCTTGAATTTATAGTTGAGGCTGGGTTTTTGCCCCTATTTTTGAAATCCCTAATATCAGGAATGAATGGGTAACTACATTTCTTAATACTTATCTTCCCAAGTGTCTTGTGGATATTGATGTTCCTGCTGAAGCAAAGAACACTGATGCTTGGTCTTTGGAGACAAGTAAACAGGGATATGAATTTTAAACTTTATATTGAGGCAACATTTGTATAGCTATATCCCATCAAACTGTCATAGACTGACGTCAATTGGAGTTATGAATGAGAAAGTGAAGGCTGAATTTTGGGTAGTTTGTGGTTGTTGTTTTTCATAAGTGGAGCTGTATCTGGAGCAGTTTTAAAATGGCCTTAGCACTGCATTTCAAGAGAACTCTCACTTAAATTGATTTTCTTCTAAGATTTTTTTTTTTTCACGAAGGCTCATCTAAATGGAATAAAATAAGATGAAGACATCTCTCCTGGCCATAGTATTTCTAGTTTTTCCCAACTGAACTTGTGCAGAAAAAAAAAAATTAGCAGTTTGTTATTCCAAAAGAATAATAGTACATTCTTTAGTCCAAATGAACTTTGTTTCTCAGTCTGTGCTAACTTTTTTGATTGCTTTACTTATTCTGATGAACCTATCCCTATTCTAAATATATTAATTTCCCATCCATCATCTTTCTGTTTCTCAGGGGGCATTTGCTTCTATACTCGTAGCTTCCTGACCAACAAGTCAGGGATTTAGAGTCTTCACTACAGCATGCTGCTCAAAAGTAAGACTTGAAGGTGGAGCTTCCTACTAATATTGGTAACTTTGTTTTTTTTTTTTTTTTTTTTTAAAGAGAGAGTGGGAGCGAGAGCGAGAGAGAGAGAGAGAGAGAGAGAATGAGAATTTTTTTTTTTAATATTTATTTTTTAGTTCTCGGCGGACACAACATCTTTGTTGGTATGTGGTGCTGAGGATCGAACCCGGGCCGCACGCATGCCAGACGAGCGCGCTACCGCTTGAGCCACATCCCCAGCCCAATATTGGTAACTTTGAAATGGCTGATTCCTCCTTAGTCTACTCTCAAGATCTTTTCTGCTCTTCAGAAATGTTTCCTTGCCTACTGCTGGCACGGACTCCCCCCGGCCCCCAGGGCTTGGATCCAGCCCTGGTTTCTTGTTGTGCACGTCAAAGAGGCCAGCTCCCAAGGCCTTGAAAGATTTGTGGTTTCTGTTTTCATATTCAGCCTATAACAGTCATGTGGGAACGTCCTGACCTGCTTGGGTCTGATAAGGTTCCTGGTTGAAGGCTTAGTATGAGTCGACAAGGACCACCTGCCCCCCTCCGTCCTTGCTTCCGCCTACCAGTAACTTTCCATTCTGTCTGCAAGAAATATATAAGTATGAGCTGAGATAATAAAGTCAGATTCCCCCTGGATGAAGAGCCTCGGACTCCTGTGTTTTTTGTTTTGTTTTTTTAATCCCACCGCCTCTCGCCGGACTCGGGCCATTCGCCGGAACGCGGCAGCCTACATTCTCATCTCTGTTAGGAAAAACATTGGACAAGTAATGTCTTTTGCTGTCATATTGAATCCTTTATGCAACCATTTTCCTCCTTTGCATTTTATATTATTCTTTAATCATTAATACCACCCTTCCTCTTGAGTTGTTAAAAATATACTTCCTTTTCCAGCTTCTCCCTTCTCTCAACTGCTTGTCCATCCTCATTGAATATTTTGTCTTCAATTACTCTCAGCACTGATTTTTTGTAACAACCATCAATTTTCGGTCTCTTATAGTACCTCTATTTCTTAAAGAGGCTACCACCAAAGAAATATGTGCTCTCTGAATATCCTAGCATTTTAGCCAACCAGGAAGAAACAAAACTAAAGGGGAGGGGAGGAGAAAAAAAAAAAACAAAAAAACAGGACACCTACCAAAAGTAAGAGAATACAGACAGAAATTCTTCCATTTGAAAATCTTGTGTCCAGGAATTGAGAAAACTGTGCTTTTGTTTTGGTGAGTACATTCTTATATTTATAAAAGTTTGCCTTTAATAACAAAGGGGTTGATCTCCAACTTTCCACAAGAAAACTCTACCCATGTAATTATGTCGAGCTGGACCCTGCTTTGGCATACTTACTGAAAAGGACTAGGCTGGCATTGGTGACCCCCAGCTTGTTGGCAGCCACACAGGTATAGTTGCCATAATGCTCCTCAGTGACGTTGGTCACCGTCAGGGAGGATTGGCCCTCCGTGCTCTTGATCTCAAGGCCATTGGCGCTGTTTATCCTAAGAATTCAAAAACAGGAGAGTTTAACTTCCTTCCCCATCTTTATATTGGAGGAAGAAGAGAAAAGAAACAAAATTTGTTATGCCTAGCTCAATTCCTCATCTTAATTGTGCAATCCCTATTGTCAAGATCAATGTCCCTCAAGAGAAGACTCTGGAATGGTTGACTTTCATTAGGCTTAAATTTCTGCTGAGAGAAAGGTATGTAGGTGGAAAAGACCCTTTAAACTAGCTACTTAAATTTTTATATTTTAACTGAGTGCGTTTGGGCCTCAGTTGAAGGGTTACAGGCACTAAAGCACTTGATAAAGAGATACTGAAAAGGAAGAGCCAAACAGAATAGGTCTGCATAATTACAAGTGAGCTCTGTTTTGTTGTTGGTCGTCTGGGGCCTCTAGCACCACCGGGTGGGGTACTGGGGGTGTGGCAGATTTGGTACATACCTGGTGTCATCCCGGTACCACTCAAAGTCAGGCGCAGGTACTGCTGAGGCCTCGCATTTGAGTGAAGCTTGCCGGCCTGTGGTGGCTTCATTGCTCTTGGACTCTGTGATGGTGGGAGGATCTGTAGGAAGGACAGGCACGTGTGTTTACAGGAGAACCAAAGGGGGACAGGGAGCTCCAGAATTTCCATCCAGGGAGAAATCAGAAAGGACCGTCTGATTGGAGCAAGGCAGAAAGTGATTGTCTGAAAGCTCCACTGATATGAATCATGTGATCAGCTGAGTGGGTCTGACCACTACAAAACTCAACAAAAGTAAGAGATGATTAATAGAGGCCTAAAGTCTGTTCAATCCAAGGCTAACCTGGTATTTTTGAAGCAATTCAAAAACTAACAAACAAACAAAAATCTAAGGTATGTGATTTCTTCTTTTTTCCTATGTGTGTCCTGATTTCTGTGACCCAGGTAAAATTTGCTTTTGTTTATGGGGTTTATCCTAATACATAAAAGACTTCTTGGTGTATCAGTTAAATAATTGCTGTTCTATTCTTGAGTTTTTCTGCCTATGACTGGGCCTGTGACAGTCTTGACATGAACTCAGAAGTGCATCTGAAATTCTGGTTTGCCATGATTCTTTCAAACACTCCTATGAAGGTAGAGCAACTGTTTAAAGGCCGATCCGAGGAAAAGAGTGTGCGAGGGGAGAGATCCTGGGCCTGGTGATGCTATGTACATGTTGTGGATCTTCAAGGAGAAAAGTACTTTTCTGCTCAATGGTCATTAGCCAGAAAATGACGTGGGAAAAAACAGACCCAAACAATCAGTTTAGACTTTGTGAAATAAAAACTTATTTAAGGCACTTAGTAAAGTCAACTTCAGTGTATCAGTTTCATCGAAACTACATTTTGGCACCTGGTCCATCTTATTTATGAACATTTGACATCATTTTTGGAAACTATTTCTGAAGTTTTCTGACTATAGAAGTCTCTGAGTTAAAAAGGATTGTACAAAAGCATCAGGTTCATCTGTGATTTCCAACCCAATGTCGTTTCCCGTCAGCTTGGAAGTCTTTAAATCACCATCAGAGAGTCTGTTTGGGTCAACACTGTCAGCCCGAATGTAAACTGGCGTGCCAGAGTAGGGGTTTTGTTGTTGTTGTTTCACTTTGGATTTAATCTGTTCATTTTTTCATATAGGCACAAAATAGGAAGATGATGTAGAAAAAGAAGCCTAGACAGGAAAAGAGTAGTCCTGGAATGTTTCTTGGCTGTGTGGACCTTCCTCTACACCCTTGATTTTCTGGGCCTTACTCTTATTACCTTTAAAATGAGGGAACCAGGCTTTAATGATCTGTAGCAACCTTCCCAGACACAAAATATCTCAACTCTAGTTGAAATAGCCTCTCCTTATAATTGGACTGTTGGTATCATTGCCACATGTTTTCATAGCCTTAATTCACTTAACCTTTAAATTACTAACTTTCCAAATTATAATCCATTAATGTGTTCTAATAGGTTAAGAGTCAGTATTAGCAGTCAGGAACAGGAAACCTGAAATCCTAATTTTGACTCTACCTTTAGCCAGAACTATGGTCTGGGTAACTGTCTGTACTGATTTAAGCCTTTTTTCCCTCATCATTTTTTTTAGTTTTATTTTTTGCAGTGCTGGGAATTGGGCCTTAGGCCATGTGCATCCTAGGCAAGCTTTTTACCATTGAGCCTCACCCTCAGCCCTTCCTTTATGTTCTAAAAGATGAAACTACTTAAAAGGATCACAACAGTTACATGGGAAAGTCATTCTGTGATTGCTTATAGAGGTCATTAGAGCACATAGGCTTAAAGGCTAATGCAAGAATTGCAGGTAGTTACACTGGTGGGGGAAGGAGGGCCAAAGCATATTAGTAGAGGTCATGAGCTCAGATTGAAATTTGATAGACTTGAGCTCAAATCCAGACTCTCTCCCTCATGTTCTTCCTCATTTTCAAAAAGTTTAGCACTTTGCTCAGAGTTGCTTTAATACCCTCATCAATAAATTGTTGGAAACAGGAGCAAGGAGGACCTGCTGAAGGAATGCAGAGATATACTGCATTAGATTTGGGAAGATGCTGAAAGGAGGGAAAGATTGGAGATATATAAGGCCTCAGAATTGATCCAACAAGCAATGGACTAGACATAAAGGATGAGGCAAAGCAGGAGCATCAGAAAGATAACAGTGAGATTCTGACTTGGGCATCCAGGACTTCTCTTTTCCTGATGCCATCCAGCAAGATAAGGTACATAGAGGGAGAAGTGGATGAACAGCAGTAGAGTAGCACTCAATACATATCAATTTCTCATCCTCAATTCTCACTATATGAGCTGCCTTTGATGTCAAAATTTGTAGCACAGTGACCCATTAATGTTGACTGGAGAGAGTTTTTTATTAGTGATTCTTTAGGTTTGCTCAATTGTCCCATTTCAAAATATGCATTCAATAGTGCTTGCAAGTTTCTATAGTTATGTGGTTATAACTGATAAATTCATAATGGTGACTATGGCTTCACTAAACCAGCCCTGAACCTGGGCAAGACTCCATACTTCCTACCACCACCACCATTCCTAACACATTCAAATGGTCTCCTTGTGCCTGGTTCCAACAATTTATTGTTGAGAGTATTAAAGTGACTCTGAGCAAAGTGCTAAACTTTTTGAAATGTGGAATGCAGGAACCAGAGGTATAGTTTGTGGAGAGTTCTTTCCATGTTCTGGGTCTCAGAGCAGTATGTGCACAGGGACTCAGCGGGGGGAGGGAATGATTTTTTTTTTCCCAATTGAAATATTTGGGAGGAATAAATTGGGCCTGTTTGGCTCATCGCTTCTCCTTTGTCCTTTTAGAGCCGAGCTCTGGCAGGAGCAGAGGTTTCCCTCTGTTTCTCTAAGCTGGAAGTCTGTCTCCTCCTTCCTGTTGTCATGTGGGTGGGCTTCCCCAGCCCAGGGCAGCCGTGACTAGGGGGATGGATAAGTCAGACCCACTAAGCCACTACCTCTAAACATGGGGCATTTGTGTCTCACATTCCTCCTTTTCTTATCTCCCAATTTGTTGTGAACCTGAATGGGTAAGTGGCATTCATTAGCCCACCAGAGGCTCCAGCATGCTGTAGCTGGCAAGAAGCTAGGTTGAACACTTTTAAGGGCATTAATCTTGAGAAAGGATGACACTGGTCAATTATCAAGGCCAACCACTTGCTTCTCTCTTTCAAAACCTAGGAAGTTTCTTGTGCTAAAGTAAATTCATGAATACTGATAGGCGTGTAAAGAGCTCATTGTTCCTAATATTTCTCAAATGACACTATGGTGCAGGTCTGTTCTTTCATGGCTTATTGGAATGAACATTTCAAAATTCATTTGTAATGAATTCTGTATAGACGAGGCTAAGAAAGATTATTACAAATCATATTGCAGCATGCCTAGTGTAGTTAAAATAATAGATGTCCTTGCTCCAAATATGGTTATAATAAAAATGAGGCTTCATAAAAATGCTGCACAGAGATCCATTGTTATTCTTTACGTGACTTTGGAATAGCTTACAATTGTCAGAGGACTCTTCCAGTTTTTATTACTTCAAAATTCCAGGTTCTGAAAATATTAATAAGGGCTTTCTTATTCTTACATCACCAATAACAAGATTCTTTCAATTAGAATGAATATGATAACAATAACAGTGGCCTAAGAAATAAAATGTCACTCACTTAATCTTCTTAATATTGGGAATAATTGTGTAAAAGAACAAAATTTGAATGCAGGATATAATTTACAGCATTCTCAGGCATGAATAAGCACTGTACTAGGCTTTAGAAATCCTCTTTATTCAAATAATTGCCACAGCACTGTCTCATTAACCCCATTTGATGAATGAGAAGACAAGCATACAGAGGGTTAAATTTTTCCAAATTCATAAGGTCAGTGTTTGGAGCAGTATGGATTTGGACCCATCTATCATGTTCTGGAACCCATGCTCTGAACCTCTCTGCTCTAAGTCCATTTGAATGAGCTTTTTTAGTCAGCAATGAATTCCTAAAAAGGAAAAAAAAATGACACTGATAGCTTGAAAGGTAAGTGTTATGTATTTCTACTATTCACAGGAAACAAAAAAAATGTCATAACATGGACTGACATAGTAGATACAATGCCACTTTAGAATTTAGGAGATGCAGGCTCCATTCTGCACCTCCCTGTGCCACTTAGGTGGTTACCATAGACATGTTTTCCTGCAGTCCCTCACCTGTGAATAACAGCACCTGCCTACTTATCTCACATACAGGTTTTAAGGTAAATATCAAATGAAGCCATACCCAGGAAAGCACTTTCAACATTGAAGTTTCTTTCTTTCTTTCTTTCTTTCTTTCTTTCTTTCTTTCTTTCTTTCTTTCTTTCTTTCTTTCTTTCTTTCTTTCTTTCTCTCTCTCTCTCTCTCTCTCTCTCTTTCTTTCTCCTTCCTTCCTTCCTTCCTTCCTTCCTTCCTTCCTTCCTTCCTTCCTTCCTTCCTTCCTTTCTTCCTTCCTTCCTTCCTTCTTTCACTCTTTCTTTCTTTCCTTCTTTCTTTCAACTACTGTTACTCAGGTATTTTCGTGAAAGGTGGGAGGGCTTGGGAGTTAGACCTGGGTTAGAGTCCCAGGTCTGCCTCTCATAAGTTCTTTGATTGTGTGGCAGAGAATGCTTACATTTTCTGAGCTTTGTTTTTGTCCTGTCTATATGGAAATGATATCGATTATCTTCCAAGGTTAGTGTGCAGTAGTGTAAGAAGGCGGCAGAAGCAGAGGGTGCAGGCAATAATAAAGGCTCTGTCTGCAGAAAATTTAGAAACAGTAAGACTAACAGTAAGACTGATTCAAGTTGTCATTTTTTTTAATTAATTACTATGTACCAGCAATACTAAATGTATTAAAAAGTCTATAATAAAGTTGCTATTCCTCCTCTCTGAAGCAGACCAGGCCCATTACACCTCTTCACTTGGTTGGCTTCTGTCAGTGTGATGATTATAGTAAATGTATGTGGAATCTCAGGATTGTCTTGGTCCTCTGAAAATTCTCAGAAAAATTATGATTCTTCTCCACAAAGTAAAATTATGGTGGAAATTTATAACACACTGGATGAATTTTTTTTTTTTTTGCTGAATATTTCCTCTGAAGATCTCATAATAGATTTTAGGATGTGTCTTTCCTGTCACCTTCCAAAATGCAAGAATAAACTAAAGGTCAGCATGGGGACTGGATAGGTATAGTTATGACTACCTAGAGAAGGTGACTATTCCACATTATCGTGTTCCATAGTGAGCAATTATTTTCCTAAAGTTTCCTCATTAGGTGATTTTGGAATCAAAGCCCCGAAGAGTCCAGTTAAAATATCTATCTACTATCTGGAGACAACTGGTATCTCCAGGCCTAGCTGTGTATTCAGTGGTGAATACTCTGCTTCCTCTAAATAAGCATCTATCAAATACAAGCTTGGGCTGTAGAAGCTCCTACGTCTCATGTCTCCTACCATCTGTGCTCATTGGCTTGGTTAACTCTGGACAGTAGAATGAAGCAGAGTTGTGTGAAAAGGGAGATAAGAACAGAAAAAAGAAATTGTGAAGAGTGATAGTGTGGACCTATGTGGAGAGTTATGAGAAGGCAGAAGAGGGGGGAAAAGATGAGCAGACCAATGGGGGAGGGAATAGACTTGAGAGCTGGAAGAAACTTTTGGGAAGAATTTCTCTGGAAATAGGAATAAGGTCCATTAAAGGGAGAGTCCAAATAAAACTAATAGCCTGTATTTATTGAGCATTTGCTATGTGCTAGATATTATCCGAGGGATAGTGGGCACTGGGGTGAGACAGACTCATAAGTAGAAATTTTTAATGCACTGTGGGAACTGAAATTGAGGGATTATACCTGGAATCTGCAATGAAAGGACAGACTCTTCCCTAGGGCAGGTAACTGGAAAAAATCAGCAGTCATGCTCTGGGGAAGATACAGAAAGCCAGGAGTCCTGTCTATTTCATAAATTTTACTAAGCTTATTTAATTGAAGAGATTTTGAGCCAATAATTTAGCTTTCCATAAATTCCAAGACCTCCTACCACTTAGAAAATAGATTTTGCCTGTAAAATGGCTATGTGCTATGCTGTAGACCTACCACAGAGAAGGGTTATCACAGAGAAGTAAAAAGAAGAAACTGTAGGATCCAGCTTGTGAGCTCAACAGGCGGAACTGTTGTCTCTCTGGTTTACGGCGCTGGCCTCTCAGTGCCCTGGAACAAACATCTGTTGGCAACTGAGCAAATGAATCAATGGAGTGGTGGCAGGAGAAAGTTACCAGTGTGGGATTCTAAATGGTATTTGGGGGTCTGTTCTTTCTAATAATCTCTTTAGCCAGTAGTTATCTTAGCCGTCCTGATCCCCTCACTCTATGCCTAAGCCTGTGTTTTGAAAAGGAAGAGGAATCAGGAAGCTTAACTGAAGCCTCAGTAGTGATCCTGGATACATCTCTGGATATGCAAGGGTTTTACCAGGCAGTCTGCCTCCATAATTTAATCTTGGGGACTTCCTCTACTTAAGACAATAATGTTTAGATGAGCTGTTGGAACAGGACAACTGGTGCAATGCCTTGCTCCAATATAATGTAGATGTGGTTTATGAAGTTTTGGTAAAAAGGTGATTCCAAAGGAAATTGATATTAGAATATTCTTCCTGAATTATAATCAGTATCATTTGTGAAGTTTGGAGAGGTGTTAAGGGTGCAGGGTTTACTGTGTGTTTTTGCTACATCTTTGGTAAATATCTACTGAGCAATTTTTATAAGATCAGGTATGTGCTGGGTCCTGCTGGCTAGGGCATATTGGATGTTTGATTAGACTCATTATAGCTTTCCATATAATGTGTTATGATGTGTCCTTTTAGAATTTTCAGGTTCTGTCCTTATTCTTCTGTGGTTCACTTGTCACTAGCAAAAGCTCACATTTTCATAAAAGTCTTTTCTTGAAAATTATCAGTATTTTCTTCTGTCCTAAATTACACTTTGGGGACAGTGAAGAAGGAGCAATGTCAGACTAATTGCTCCAATAATAATAGGGCCCAGACAGCTAGCTTTGATCTTGGGAACCATCTGCAATCCAGACCACTTTGATGTTTCATACAATGGAAGCATAAATATTTTCTATTTACTCCGTGATTGGACTTTCAGAAATCTAATTAAGTTGAAGGTCAATTAAGAGAAAATGAAATCTTCACTCCAAAAGTCAGGAAAGAGGTGGAAGATGATGGCATGGTTATGTGTACATAAAAGAAGCTAACTAACCTAATTATAAACTTATATAAACACCCAGAGAAATTGCCTTTCATGTGAAAAAAGGACCTAAAGCATTTTATAACATTGAGATCATTAATGTGTCTTTGAAACACACCCAGTACTAGAAAAGAATAATAATACTGGCATTTCAAAACTCTATTACTAAAAAAATTGGAGACAGCTAGGATTAAAAGCACATCATAGCTCATCAAATGCCGCCTCTTGCTCTTGGAAATGAAGACCATAAATGTGCATAGCACAGCCGTATCTACTGGATTCTTCCATCTATGGTATAAAGATTTCACTATTTTAGAAAGCTAAAAGGCTGGAGCAAGACCCTGGGTATTAGAACACCCCAAGTGTAGGCTCGGTGTTATGGTTGGATCTGGAATGTCTCCTAAAAACTTACATTTTGAATATATGATCCCCCAGTGTAGCAAGGCTCAGAGATGGAGATTTTGGGTAACCACTAGGGCTGTGACCTGATCACTGGCTTTATCCATTTGCTGGATCAATCCTTTGATAGTTAAATAGGCTAATGGATGATAACTGTAGGTGTAGGTGTGGTTAGAATAAGTAGGTCACTGGAGTAGATTACTGGAAGTGTGGCCTTAGACTATTTATCTCTATCGCTCTCTCTCCTACCTGGCTGCTGTGAACTGAGTAGCTTTCCTCCACCATGCCCTTTTGCCATGATGTTCTGCCCAGAGCAAAGGAGTCAGCTGACCAAGGACATCTGAAATCATGAGCCCAAAATAAATTTTTCATCCTGAGTTGTTCTTATCAGGCATTTTGGTCACAGTGACAGAAGGCTGACTAACATACCGAGTCATCTCATACAGGGCTCATCAGCTCTCTAGCCTCAGTTTCCTAATTTTTTTTTGTGTGTGTATGGTGAGTCACATTTTATTTTATTGTTTTTTTTTCCACAAGCATTTCCTAATTTCCAAATTAAGACTGATAATTTTTATCTCATAGGTTTATTATGAAGTTTAAATAAAAAGTAAATCCTTTAATTCTAAGATGTTCATAGTAGGTAAAAAGAATTGATAATTCCTCCCCCTTCTCTCTTCTTCTTGAGAGCATGGGTTTTTTATTAAGTGGACCTGAGGCTCATTCCCTATTCTTATATTTGCTTTCCATGTTCTTTTTCCATGTTGCATTTCAACTCCTTAGGCTTCAGTTTCTCACATTTTAAAGTGGAGTCAAGTATACCTATCTTGCCAGGTTTTTTGGGGAAGAATGCATAGAATTTATACAGATGATGGCACAGCGGTGATTGTTATGGAGGACGTGAGATGACAGAATGCAACTCAACATAGTCTAAAGCACACTTTCAAAGGTGGGTTTAGATGCTTGTGCCTGTGTGTACATGTGCCTTTGTGTGTTATGTGTGAATATGTGTGCATATGTGTGTAGGTAGGCTATATGAGTGGGGGTATGTATATATGTGAAATTCCTAGAAGGGAAGACCTGTCAGGATATCTCTTCATCCCTGTCACTAACCACAATTGTGTGATGTAGAAATGTAAATTTGAATGATACAGAAAGATACTCCTAACTGAATAAGGTAAACAAATTCTCTTTATTCCTTTGCTGGTAACACACATCTTATAGATCCTTCCTCTCTCCCTCCCCCTTTTGAACTACATCTAAGGATTCTTTCATCTAAGAATTTCAAAGTATGCTCAATTACCTATGCATCTTAGTGAAATCTTCTTTTCTAATGCCTGTACTTTGGGACAAATAGATAACTGAAATTAACTTATCAGACATCCCTGATAGCCATCAGGAACACAGGGCATCTGACCACAGTGGCTTGAATTTGTTTTCAAGAAGGTCAATTAGTTAAATAGCAGAGGATAAAATATAATCTTGGCCTATTACCTTTTGACAAACAATGCATTAATATAGAAATTCTAGCTAAAGCAGACACAAATGGTTGGTTTTTCCAAAGTAATATGACCTTGGTGTCCACAAAGGCCAGAATAATGAGTGCCAGAAATGCTAGTGTTGTCTGATCATGTTTTCTTAATTCTGTAGCCCGAGTAAAAGACAAAGGCTATTGTTAAATGTATTATGGGTTATATTTAGAATTGGTAGAGTTGATTTATCAAATTCAAAGGCCAAATCCTGCCCTTGGATATGTCCGATGTATAAATGTGTATCCCTGACCAAAAGAGCATCCGCTTGAACTGTGACGCTCTTTTGCTAATGGAATCTTTTGAGTTTGCTGGAGGTGGAGGTGCATGCCCTGGGCATGTAGCACCTGCTGCTGTGGCCACCATACTCACAGTTCACAGTGACCTTGACTTGTTTGACATCTGCTGAGGAGACCTCATTGGCAGCTTTGCACTCATATTTGCCTGACTGCTCCCTGGTGATGCCAAGAATCTCCAGATATTCTTCTTCTCCTTCAAATTCTCTTCCTGAAAAAAAAAAAGTTTGCATGATTTTTTTTAAAAGTTGAAATCACAGAAGACTGCCTCATTTTTCTTTTTAAAAGCAATAAACTGACATGACTTTTCAATACTTTGACAATATGCTTTTTCTGAGGTCATATTTGACAGACACAAACCCTAAGACGAAAATCTTGTAAAAGTGATTAAATGGGAACTGTTGTTGTAACATGCTGATAAAGGAGTGGAAAAAGGGAATCTGGAAGAGAAGGAAACCAAACAAGAGTGTGATACCAAGCTGAGTCCCCCCAAAAGCAACCTTGAGTTGATCTTTCAGGAAGCTCTGGGAACAACACATGTCCCACTTAAAGTCATCCTGATCATGAGGTACAAAGCTGGAGTGTCTATATATTCATATGCACCAGTCATTATTTAAGGGTTTGGTATAAAGTAGTAGTTGAGGAGAGGTCCATACAAGTTGTCAAGTACTCTGAAGGGTGTGGGTGAAGCACTGACATCATCAATTATACTTTTAAACTTCAAAGTAGCTATTAGAAGGAGAAGTGGCTTCCTTTTGTGAAATCACCACTCTGCCACTTTAAGGGGAATTTTTTTTTCACAAGGATCAAGTGCTAAACCCTGTCTTGCTGTTATGGGTTCCATGTTTTGTATAAAACAATATCATCATTAAGACTTTCAGGCTATGAGTTAGATCCAAGAGAATGTGCTGCTGGTGATACGTTTTACGACAGATTGTGGCACCTGGGGTTGGGGACATAGCAGCTCTAAAAAGATCTACAAAATTGGCTATGTCCATTTTAGTAAAGAAATTTCAAGACAAGAAAGTTTGTTTAAATTTTTCTCACATGGATCATAAATAAAATTTCTGAGTAGATTGAGAGAAAGAGGGATGAGGAAGTGGAAGGAGAGAGAATGAAAAAAGGGAAAGAGAAGGTGGAGAAAAGAGAGATTGCACAGCAGGAAGAGCTTAGCCAGAGCTTGGCTAAAAAGGCCTGTGGACTTCAGTTGAATTGAAATCCCTTCACCTCTGAATTTCAAGACTCCACTGCTGTTAGGATAGAGCAACTGGAGAGGGTGTTCAAGAATACAGTCCGCCACCATGATGGAATCTTGCTCCTGGTCATCCTACATTAAATGTTACCAATTAATAGCTCTGCTGAAATGTCACAAGCTGTTTTCCTTTTCTAGAAATTCTCTGATGGCCAAATCAACATAACAGCCAGCCAGCATGGACATGAATTCACTGTCTAAATATGTCAGCTAAGCTTGTTAACTAGACTCCCAACAGAACATGGGACCCCTTTGATAACATTCTATAACTCAACTGTCAGGAATACTCTAAGCATTAAGTCTCTGTCAATGTCAGTATCACTAGTTTCGAGGAAACTTGGCAATTCCAACAACTAACAGGCAATAGTTATATACAATTATTTGGTTCTGAAATTCTGCACATTCTCTAGCACATTCTTCTATTGAAAATGTTTTAGAATTGGCCTATGGTATAGAGTTGGACATTATTTATAATAGGTTTAGTTATTTTTCCTGTCTGTGTTTTTTTCTTTTTATTTTCCCATTTTCAAACAAGAAGTCAGATCTAATTTTATGTTATAGGAGTGAAATACAGTTGGAAAGAAAACAGAAATCTTGGAGTAATAAGCCCCTTTATTAAATTAACTGGGCAGGATTTGGGCTCGGAGGGAAAAAAAATCTTGTGTGTTTACATACGTTTATGGACTGGTTCATGCTATTTGTTAGATGCCATGGGTCTTCTAGCTGAACATCAGTACCCTAAAGACTAATGGCAGTGTTGACAATCAGTTTTTATTTAGCAGGCTGAAATAGGTGTAAGCTGATTAGAAACCTCGAGTGCAGAAGTGGAATAGATAGTAAAGTAGCACTATTGATTTTGAGAGTAATACTAGATTATAATGAGAAGATGTAAAGATGATTCAGAGTATTTTAGGATTTCTTCCTTGCCCTCCTCCATATCCATAAACCTTATTTGTAGGTATATAGTAATTTTGGTATGGCAATCTTGATGAAGTAATACACAGAGACTTGAATTAAGATACATAGCAGATCGGAGTCAGATCCGACACTTCATACAGCTTAAGAGAATGGAGCTAGATAACCAAAGATGGTCAGCATTTCTGGGAGAGATGCTGTCATAAAAACCCATTCCCTTTAAACGATTCTAATAGAGCACCACTTTGTTGGGGGAAGAAAGGGTATGTAGGAGCACTCTGGTGTTAGGGACAGAGGCTCACTGGCCATGTCCTGAGGTTGTGACTGTGGTGTGTAGTTATCAGTTCAGAAATCAGCAGAGGCCCCTGTGGACACAGGCCTGATAAGATGCCATCCTTTTCCTCTCAGCAATGGCAGTTCTTATTTTAAGGCCTGGAATAGATGACATTAATTTTGAGACAGAAAATCTAAAATGCACTCAGATTCTTCTGCTTTTTCCCCTTTGCCCCAGTGTGTCTGAGCCCATAGTTGTACCTATTCTCCAGTTCTTTCAAGTCACTTTGACTAGGATCTGGCCACCATTTCCTGGACTCTCTAAACTTAAAAATTTCAGGCCAGAAACACACAGCCCGTTGTGGAAGTTCTCTGATGACTTGCCCTCTGACTACAACTCAGGTCCTTTCTGATTTCTATTATTTCCTGACCTTGTTTAAATATTGACTTGAAATGCAAATTTCAATATTTTGGTATTTTAAACATCTCAACCAGTTTCCACCAGCTTGCTCATGTAGCGGAATGTTATATTTATTCTGGGATCTAGTGTTTAGTTTAAATCTCCCTTTGCTTAAAGTGCTTGGGTGTCTCCTGGCAATATTTAGCTACCAGCCTAAAGAACTTCTCATCCTCCCCGGTGTCTGCACCTTTCAAACTCTTGTGCATAATTAGCGTATGCCCTCTTAGTCACCGTTTACTCAAGTTGTACATATTAGTTCCTTTAATATTTCTTTATAAGTCAGAAAGAAGTGCCTGGAGCTCATGGCAAGAGAAAAATGCTCTCTTTGGCGTTCCCTAATGTGGAGAAAAGTCAGCCAGGGTAACCCCAATTAAAGTCTGCCAGTTGCTGCCTTCTGAGTACTATGCCTCAGAGGAACACATTTTGGTGAAATCTGTAGTTTGACTCCAAAATGTTCATTTATTGAGATTCCAAGGTCAACCAGGCATTCCTAAGCAAGCATTCATTTGGAATTAAATTCATTTCCATGGTGCTTCTTTCTCTCTTTCCCTTTCTTTTCTCCTTCCTCTCTTTCCCTCTTTTCTTCCCACTGTCTTCCTGTTTCTCCTCTTCTCTTTCTGCTGCTCCACTCCCGCAGCTACTTATTTACCTATAAGCTTCTGCTCTTAACTTTTAGGAAACACCATGAAAATTTATTAACCTACTAATATTTGCTCCCCAAACAGAGCACTATTCTTGAAAACTCCACAGGACATGAAAACTTCTCTTTTATTTGCATTAAAAAGATTTGTAAAACAATACTATTACCCTAATAATCATTAAGATATCTGTCTTTCTTTCCCTTTGTTTGAGATGCAAGAAATACAATTGAGGGGACTTGCTAAATTTGAGTATTTCATTTATAAATGTAGAATTCCAAGGACATCAGGTAACAGATACATTTTTTTTTCACTATTCTGAGATGAGACTTGTAACATCTCAGTACATCAATGTTTTGCTAAAGGAAAGATGTGTTTGGAATGGCACTGGCATTCCCTTAACTAAATTTGAATATTTATGTGTAAGCAAGTGGCTGTAAACACATTAGATATCAACACAAACACACGTAATTTAAAGAAAAGCAAGAACTGAAATTCATCCTGCAGGGTATGTGGGTGTGTATTTGTGTGTTGTATGAGTCTGTGTTTGGAAATAAGAGTCAAGAAAGTGAGCACAAGCAAGCTATGAACTTCTGCCTATAAAAATAAAAGAAAAACAGAATCACAAAATCAATGATGCCATTTGAAGTTTCCTGGGCAAATTTCAAATGCTGTAACAAGTGTCTGTTCTTACAATATGTTTTATGTTCTTTTCTTTCCTTTCTTCCTAAGGACATGCTCACCTATTTCTGGTTTTGTTCCCTTCCCTACTTTTCTGCATAGCATGGTCTACACACAAATTCTAAGAAGAAGAAGAAGAGGGAAAGAACAGAGGGAAGACTCTAGAAAGGAGAGCTGTGATAGGGTTCTGTTTGTATCTCTAGCCAGGTCTCCCTCCAGATCCTTTGAAGATTTTGTTTCACAGTTTTATATTTCACCTGAGACATCCTTTAGTGTTTGACAAGGTTGCTGTCCAAAGGTGGAAACCACTTCTCATCCCCGCTTTTCATCACTGAAAGGGAGGGGTGAGAAGTGGTAAGTGATCCTGATAAAAAGAAGGTGGGAAGGGAGCAGCCACCATTGCCAGAGCAACAATCATAGACGAATAAGGAAAAACAGCGCATTAAGGGAGTAAAGGAAGAAAAACACAGAGGTGGTGCAACGAGGGTGATTTTTAAGCCAGAGGAATGGAAATGAAAGGAGGGAGAGTTCCCTAGAGAGAGGGGCATTGAACTATTAAGATATTTGAGGTGCAAGAGGTAAGTCACTCAGATAGAGCAATATTCCTTATGGATACAGTAAGATACAGCAGGATATGAATTTGGTATATTGGCCCATGCCTTCTGTAGCCTGGAAGGGTGTAGTTATTACCTAAAAACCAGTGACAAGTCAGGCAAAATTCATAACTGGCTTTGGCTCAATGGATGTTCATGGGCAAAAAATGAAGAACACTCTGGCATTATTTTTTTCCTGGCCTCTAGAAAGACCCAATTCACTATGATTTGCAGTTTTGCTTCATATACATTTTTTTTTTTTTTTTTGCTAGCTGACATAGTTTTAGTTCAGCATCTGACCTGGGACTGCCATCTGCACATCATTTCAGTCTTGGCATTCTTTAATAATACTAAACCTTTACCCTATACTTGTTATCAATGATTATAAATTGTTCTGCCCTTCTAAATGCTATGCTTGAAGTTTAAGTCCACTATGTTTAGTTCTTTGAGGGAAATTGCACAAAGAATAGCTATGATTACATTGTAAGACTTTCCCACTGTAGGGACCTCATCTGGTTTTGCCCATCAATCACTGTAACCCCAGGATGCAGGACAATGTTAGAAACCACTGAAAATTCAAGAAAACAGTGTAGAGTCAGTGTTGAATGAGCTACTACTTAAACACTTGCCAGGAACTGTGCTAATCCACTGAGTAATAACACTCAAGATATATTATCTTATTTAATTAATGATGCTTGGGGGTTTGCTTACAGATGTGGAACACAAGGAAACATACATTTATAGTAGACAAGGAACTTTCCCAAGTTTATAATGATAGTCAGGGAGATTTGAGGTTTAAACCAGGTCTGTGGACATTTGGAGTCCATATTCCTAACTAGGCATGCTGTCTTTATCATTGAATTGCTGGGAAAGGCTAGATTTTGCTGAATTCTAACTTCTTTGTATCTGTTCTATTTCTTTCTACAGAGTATAAAGTGGGAAGCTGAGAATGGGGACACTTGGGGGAATTTCCAAAGCAACGCAAGTCAGTTACAGATAAAGGAGGTAAAAAAGAAAGACTTTATCTTTTTTTGTGGATTGCCCACTTCATTGAACATCCTTCGTGAGAGAATCAAATAAAGAAATAAATGAGAAAAAATTGGTATTTAAAAATTTAAGTCTCCACTCATATTTTTAGGAGCTCCTCCATTAACAATATAAACCCATTGTTGCACAAAAATGCTGACATTCTCGAGTATGAAGAAATATATTCTAAATGTGGTGTGTTGGTTGGAAGCTAGTGACTTCCTGGTGCAAACGCAGTTGGTATTACTTGGGAAATTAAGAAGTGCTTTTTTTTTTTTTTGAGTGGATTAATGACTGTCATTCTGGACATGTTTGGTATCAGGATTTCCTGGAGATATTCTGTTGAGTACCTTCAATAGGCGCTTAGAAATATGGGGTTGATAAGAGATTCAGGTTGAATGAGGATTTGAATGTATTTTCTGCACATCAGTGGTAATTCAAACCACTAGAGTAGAAGCTTCATAACATTCACCTGATATAGCATTGTCATGTGTTGGATATGATTTGAGTGTGTTCCCTAAGGACTGGAAGATTGGTCTCCAAAGTGGTGATGTTAGGGAAGGTAATGTGGTACCTTTTTTTTTTTTTTTTTTTTGCACCAGGGATTGAATTCAGGGGTACTTGACCACTGAACCACATCCCCAGCCCTATTTTGTATTTTATTTAGAGAGAGGGTTTTCACTGAGTTGCTTAGTACCTCGATTTTGCTGAGGCTGGCTTTGAACTTGTGATTCTCCTGTCTCAGCCTCTGGAGCTGCTGGGATTACAGGCATGTGCCACTGTGCCTGTCTGGCATAATGTGCAATCTTGAAAAGGGGGAGCCTCATGGGAAGTGATTGGGTCATTGTAGGTACTGTCCTTAGAAGGATGTATTTATATGGGACCCAGATTAGTTCTCAGATTAGTTCTGGATGAAGTGTTGTTGTAGGAGAGGAGCCCCTCGCCCCCCCTCCTTCTCTTGCCACGTGATCCTTCCCTTTTGCTCACGATCCTGCCATGATGCCATCCACCAGGATCTGATATAACCTGGGGGCCCTTAGCAGAGTGGTTGCAATGTTGTTTGGACTTCCAGCCTCCACAATTATGAGCTAAATAAACCTCTTTTCTTTATACATAAGCTAGCCTTGGGTATTTTTTGTAGCAGTGGAAAATGGACAAATACAAACACTATGTCATAAAGCAAGCACTCACTGTCCTATTTCACTTTGACTACCTAAAGGGTATGGGGTAGAAGATGCAAAGAGGTAAAACTGAAAAAGAGAAAAAGGAAATATACCAAAAATACTTAAAAGAGTTTTGGGAGAATAAAAGAGAAATAAGGATTCCTGCAGTTGTTGGTTGTTTTCCAGCCTACTTCTTAATAGGGGAGGTAGGGAAAGATTTGAATTGCTGGACAGAGGTAGCAACAACCAAGATCTTTTGCCATTGTCATCAGAACTGCGGGGGTAATACCTGCCTTGTCATTAGTGATTTTGCAATGGCTGAGGATTAAATATCAAGAGAGATGAGAGCAGCGGTTGCTGTTTCCGAGAGTCACATAAATCAATTGGCATTTTGTAAGTGAGTGTGTTAAACTCAGCAGGGCAATTGCATTGTGGAAGGATTGCTAGGCAGGGTTTTGTGGCTGCCAGAGAGGCCTTTGAAATGTAATTAAAACACAGTAGAAGATGATAACCCCATTTGGTCCTCTACTCTTTCTTTACCGGTCCTGATGTTGTTGTGATCTCATTTGGGCTCACCCCAAAATCCCAGTTCCGCTTCTTCAGGTAGGCCGTGCTGAATGAGCTGTTTGATCCAATTTAGAGAACTGCTCTTGCTTAAAGTCAATACATAAGTAATGAAGAGAAAAATAAGGGTGAATGTTGGGAGCAGAACAGGAAAAAAATGGTTTAAGCATGAACTAAAGGGATGTTCTTAAAACATTTCTATTTAACACAAGGTGGGCAGCCTATGGTGACCAGTCAGGGTCGACACTACCAATAATAAGGGGTCTGGCAATTGGCTTCTTGATTTGAGTCCAAAATGCATGAGCTAGGAATTGCCTTCTCGATGTTTATTTTGGATTGCAGGCCTTTGCTTACCAGCACCCCCGGTCCCTGGTCTTGGCCCAAGATTTTCAGCCTTTCTGGGAAGCTGATGGATCCCAGTGGGGTAGGGCCTAGCTGCAGTGTCAGGAGCACACCTCCAGGGGGAGTGGGGGCCAACCTGAGAGCTCCTGCCTGCTCTTGAAAGCAGCTGCTCTCCCAGGCTGGGCCCACAAGCTCCTGAAAGGCTATGAGGCCAGTGGGCCAAAGCTTAATAGGAAAACAGCAGCGATTTGTCTCCACTGCTATTTATGTTTCAAGAGCTCGACAGGCTGTCAGTGCAAGTGAGGGTCGCTAAATTTACTGCCTTTCAGATTACTGCTACAGTCTCGGACTTGACAAGTCACTTCATTTAAAAAGCGCTGCATGAGGATGTTTCCTCTACTTCTTTTTAAATAAAAACAAAAGGAGAAGAAAAGGCCACCACAGAGGTTTGAATGGCTGAAATGAAGAGAGTTCACAAGACGGTCTTAGCCTGACCTGTGGATAGATGTTAGAGGGAAGGGGCTGCTTACACCAACTCCTCACTAATTAAAGACGTGCTGGGTGATATTTTAATGCCCGTGCCATGGTATTTTAATGGAGAAGGTTGGGGGAGGAATAAATTCAGATTTTTTTTTTTTATCTGTTGGATTTGAATGTTTAAAGGACATTCAAATGGAGATTCCTTCTAAACAATGACACAGAAATGAGGTATAAAACACCTTCCTCTGCACTTCATTTCTTTACCTATTAATTCATTTTTTGAGGTCTTTAAAATCAGGAGAAGATAACTGTAGGCAAAAAGAAGAAATTGGTCATCAAGCAGGTGAAGGGGATGGAGATAGAGTATTTCTGACCATTGAGTAAAATATTATCTTTCAATATAAAAAGGGCCTGAATACTTTAAGATGTATATGCAAGTTGATTGTGATATGGATAGTAGAACAGAGATTCCTGGTATAATTATAAAAAGTCATTTGGCAAATATCTACTGAAAACATGTCCCAGCCAGCAGGACCAACCAGGAAGTGAAAGAAACAGGAAGGGGCAGAAAGATGTGGCTACTAACTCTCAGGGAACTTATGTTCTCATCAGGGATCAACATTACAGACAGCTCTGGAAGCCTTTGACTTCATTTCAGATGGAAGTGAAGGAAACAGATTGAATGCTTTGAGAACAATATTTGAATTTTGTCTGCTAGTTTTAAGACCATTAATCATATATTCCTCAGCCAAATGCTTATGTTATTTAAAACCTAATTTTTTTTTCTGACTCTGTCCCTTTTTTAAAAAAAAATCTTTTTGTCTGTTCCTGGGTCAGTATGTTACTATTTTAATTATCACAACTTCATAATGCATTTTAATTACTGATATGAATAGTTATTTCTCAGGATCTTCCTGATTTGTTCTACATATTTATTTCCTAAGAATTTTAGAATTATTTTACAAATGAAACAAATGTAAATAATTGTTATCTGTGATTGTGTTTATTTTGAACTTATAGATTAATGTAGTGATATGAGATATATCTTTACAATCCTGATGTTTTTCTCTTCAGGAATAATCAATCACATTTGTATCGTATCTACTTACCCATGAGTGATTTTCCCCCCTTGTAGTTTTATGTTAAGTTTATTATGATAGATGTTATATTTTCTTATTTCTAGTTAATAGGGTCCATTTTGCTGTAATTTAACTGATATTGGTCATATTTAGAAAAACCATAGTTGTATGTTATTGTAACTGGCTATCTATTCAATTATGTTTTTCTCTTGTTGTAGCTGAAATTATGTTAGAATATTGTTTTTGAAAAAAAAAATAATACCCTCATGTCATTCACAAAAGCACATTCAGATAAATCAAAGGACACAAGATTAAATATTAAGCCATAACACTACTAAAAGTCAAAGCAATAAATCGTGTTTTAGTCAGTTTAGCTTTGCTATAGCTGAGCTGAAATACCTGACAAGAACAATTTAGAGGAGGAAATGTTTATTTGGGGCTCATGGTTTCAAGGATCTCAGTCCACAGATGGCCAACTCCACTGCTCTGGGCCTAAGGTGAGGCAGCACAATATGGTGGAAGGATCCAGTGGAGGAAAGCTACCCAGTTCATGTCTGGTTCTGGAAAGGGCAGGGGATGCAGGGAAGATGTACCTTTCTAGGGCACAACCCCAGTGACCCATCTCTTCCGGCCATATCCCACTGGACTATAATTACCACCTACTCATTTAAAATAGGATGAACCACTTATGTTATAATATAATACAATCACATATACCTCTGAATATTCCTGCATTACCAGGAGCTTTGGGGACACTCCATACCCATAAGAGTTTGATAACATCAAGAAAAAGAACACCTTTTTAAGCAACCCATGAACAAACCACAAAAAAAGAGATTTATCATTATGATTGTAAAAAAGTAAAAATTCCTCCACAGCACAAAACTCTGGCCAACAAAGTTAATATATAAATAACAAGACCAAAAAACTGCATTTATGGTTTATATGGAACAAGAGGAACAAATTTCTTAAAAAGTTGAATTTTTGAAGCCAATAGGATGATCTACCCTTTTGGGAGATAGTTTGGCCATATCTACTAAATTGGAAATATGCATATTATCTAGCAATTCCATTACTGTGTGCAGTGATATTCACTACAGCATTGGAAGCACTCACATTAGAGCTAATAAATTTTTGTACTTTCACACAGTGGAATATTATACAGAAAAGAAAATGAATAAATGACAGCTATAAGAGGCAACATGAACAACAGTATGACTACTATCATATGAAAATTATAGATAGGTGAAACTAATCTGTATTTTCCAGGGAGGCTATGTAGTTGAAAAAAATCACAAAGCAAAGCAAGGAGAGGATTTTCTCAAAAAAAATTAGTATTGTTATACATAGGACTCATTAGGTGTTAACTATGAGTCATGATGTTTATATAAATTAATTCACTTAAGACAATTTAATTCATATAATGTAACATTACGTTATCTAGTCATAAAAATATGGAATGCTCTGTATAATATGTTCTTTGTGTTAGAAAAGTTATAGGCACACAATAATGCACATATATGTATTTTTATATATGAAATTTAGTACATTTGGTTGTCTATGTATGATGTCTATACAATGTCATTAAAAGTCTTACTTTTGGGTTATAGGATCAGTAATATCAGAAGTGAGTAGTTCGGAATTGCCCTCATATTGTGCTACCTTACTCTGCTTGAATTTTTGACACAGATCATATATTACCTTTATAATGAAAGACTTTTAAAAAGTGGAATGGAATTCAACAATTTTGGTATAGAAAAAAGATACACCTTCCCCAGTAGCTGTATCCTAAGGGCAAGTTTCTCACAATGAAAAAGAATATCTTTGAGATTTTTCTATTGCTGGCATAAGAAAGACAAATTAAGGGAAATAAGACAGCAATTCCAAATGACAGAAAGAATAGTGGCAAGCAAGCTGATATTTTATAAAATTAGAACAATTTTCTAATTAAATGGACATTCAAGGGTTTTAGTGACTGCACACAGGCATTGTGCTCCAGCCTACCTCCTGTGCTGCCCTCCTGTAGCTATTCAAGAACAGAAGCTGCAGGCTTGGTTCACTTAGCCCCAAGCAGGGAGACTTGATCTGGCCAACTGTTAGAAGCCCTTTCTCCACTGTTGAGAGAGGTCTGGGTCTTAGAGGTGGCAGTACCTCAAATCCATTTTTCTTACCCCTTTTTCACCCTGTAGCATCAATTTACCTGCTAGCCTAGCGCTTTGGTCCTTGCCACTGGCAGTCAAATTGCACTCCTGTCCCCGGCAAGGGCTAAAGTTGGGCTGAACCATGAACTTGACCCTCATCTGGTGGTTACTATACCTTTCCTACAAGGCTGGACCCTTTTTACCATGCTTTATCCCTGACGAATGGACTGTAAACCTTGATGTAGCACAAAAAATCACAGTGCCCTGCTATTGTCATGGCCCTTTAAATACGGATATTTGGGGAATGATCCCAAACTGAGTTTCCTTAATGATACAAACTATGAGTCCTACAAGAAATGGGAAGAGGTCTGTGGTGGAGGTAGAAATAAACAATTCACCCTCTGTTCTAGTTCATTTCTTATTTTACACTCCCTCAGCCCAAGAAAAGTCAGCTTATCTTTCTGTCTCATTGGGAAAGTTTAGTTTCCTAGTGGCTTAGCACCTCTCCCCTCAGTAGGAGTTGCTAAGAGGAATAAATCACAAAAAAAATTCTCTCAAATAGCCTGGGGGATTGAACCCAGGGCCTCGCACATGCTAGGCAAGTGCTCTATCACTGAGCTACATCCTCAGTGCTCAGATGCATATAATTAATAGAGTCTATATGGAGAACTTTTATGGGTGGAGAGAGTAGGTGATAACTAATACTTGCCATGTGAAAATATCAGACTCAGTACTTATTTTTCCTTGTTACATGGAGCAGAACTTTTTGGATCTCAACCAAGCACTTAAATGTACTCAATCATTTATTTATATCAGAGAAAAAGGTTGTGTAACTTCTCAGCTGTGTACTGAAGCCATTTCATCGGACTCTGGGTAGCTGGCCAGTGTGCTTGGGAGGTTTCGCCCCCGCCTCCCATCTCTGTCATGTCGGCCTTCAGTGCAACCACATAGCACAATTGCCCAGAGATTCAGTCGCTAATGGATTTCAACCCAGGACCTGCCAAATGCTTGTTTAAGACGCTTGATAATTGCAAGGCATATCTACTCACATACTACTATCCATTTATTTAAGAGTCCCTGGATTCCATCCAAGGATCACGTATTTAGAATGCAAGCCATTTGGACCATAATTATTTCAGCACTTCCTAGAAATGGCTTCACTGAAGTGAGACCACAGCTTTTCTATAAGGACTATCAAAAACATTATACCCTTTTAAACACATTTTCTATGCATTTCATAAATTTCAGTGAAATATATTGTCTAGCACAATGATCAATCTTTTTTTTTTTAAAGGACTCTATACACCAGATATTTTTCAGGAAAAAAAAAAGACTCTTCAACTGACTTTTTAAACTTTTTTTTTGTTTCCAAAGAATAGCTATGTAAATCAATGTATTTTCCCTTTTGCTTTCACTTTAGAAAAATTATGCAAATATATTGCTCATATGTAGTGATTAACTCATGTCAGGATCCTGTCAGCACCTTTTCTAGGGTTTCTTAAAGTGTGATCCATAAATCCTCTATATAGGAATCACAATGGGAGCTGCTATCCATGCAGATCACAGACTGTGACCTTCATAGACTTGACGAATCAAAATATCTAGTGTTAAGATCTAGGAATCCATGTTCATAAAGTCCCCAAGGTGATGGTCAGGGACTCCTACATTTGGTATCCATCTATCTGATTTTAGAAGTCTGACATTCAGATGAACATCCCTTTTCTTTTATCAGAGAAGTTCAATTCACTCCAGCTTGCAGGAGTCAACTTGGCCTGGGGTCAGGTGAGACTGAAGAAATAAAGTTAAATTATATTTAGGGGAATGCACAAAATTCTGTATTGAGCTAAATTTCCATTCCTGAGCTGACAATTCAGCCTGTATTTGTTGGGTACTACTTTGTATCACATGGCTGCTTACCTATGTTAGTTCATTGTTCTGTATAAGTTTACTTTCTCTTTCTTTACAAGTGAGGCAAATGAAGTTCAGTAAAGTTAAGTAAGTTCCTAATATCATACAGATAGTACATGGTCTAATGTTTTAGCCAGTCCAGCATGCCTGTAATCCTAGTGACTCAGGAGCACGAGGCAGGAGAATTATAGATTCAAGGCCAGTCTAAACAACTTAGCAAGACCCTGTCTCAAAATAAAAAGTAATAAGGGCTGGGGATGTGGCTCAGTGGTAAAGGGTCCTTGGGTTCAATTTCCATAAATAAATAAATAAATAAATAAATAAAGGAGGGTCTAATGTTTTAATCCATTATCCTATATTTTAAAAGATTCAGTTATGTTCCTGTGATTGACTACCATCATATCTACAAATTCTTAACAGTTCCTGACAAATTCTAAAAGTTCTTGACAAAAGCCTGTGCAGACTATCTTCTTGCCTGCTTAGAACTCCAAAGCAAGCCTTGGTCTGAACTCCCAAATGTTTAGCTGTTCTTTACTTTCCTTCCCATCCTATGATCTCCTCTGTATTGCCTGGTATGATCACTAGACTTTCATATTATAGAAGTCATTAAGAATAGGTCATTTACATGAAAAGTTGACCACGGAAGCGCACATCACCTTTCCTTGCTCTATTATACATGAGTTTTGTCATAGAGCACTTTTAATGGGTGTTTAATCTATTAATGAACTTGAAGAACTATAGGTAGATGGTGGCTGACCTTGAAGAGTTGGAAGATTCCCAAAGAGTAAATTAATTTATAACAAATGAGAGATTTAAATTTCTTTAGATCATGTCATGTAGGATTCAGAGATATCCCACCGCATATTTTTATTGTGTTGTTACAGAATTACACTGAGATTATATGTGGCAACCCGAAGTGTGGGTAGGGAAGGTGATGCAAAGCACAGGCTCTGTGTGAAGAGATTTGACAGGTTGCCAGGAAGGATAAATTGCCTCAAAGATATCAATCTTTAAAGCTTAATTATTTTTCCATTAAGACTCCTTTTACAATGCAAATATTAATGCAAGTGGTTCTACCTTTTATCAGCTAATGTCTTAATTCTCGATTAAAACCTACGGGATTTCTCAGGCTGCAAGCAATCAGAATGGGTAGTTGTGGGAATTGGTTCTTGAAAACCTGGCAGACTAGAATGGAAGTGGAGGACAATGTGAGGGGAAGGTGGAGGTGACAAATTCAGATGTCACATTTTGCACAGCTCTGACTTAATTTGTATAAATGTTTGGGGTAACTAGGAAGTGAGTAAATACTGTGACAGAAAATCATTGTTACTAATATGTGAGTCTTGATGTGAAATTAAATGCAGGTATAGATAAATAATTTATATAAAATCTTATGTGCATTTTATACACACACACACACACACACACACACACACACACACACACATACACACACCAATCCTAGAATGAGTACAAGGCAAACTATAAGTCTTTGGGTGCATTTGAGGTAAAGCTAAGTGGACTTTTAAACTTGCTGATCCAATTCTTGATGAGGACAATAATGACCCACTTTTTCAGATGATAATTGGGAAAGTTCTAAGCAGGAGGTCTTGAAATATGTTCAATAAATTGCTAGGTTTTCAAAACTCCTCATCTTTCCCTTCCTTGTGTACTAATTTAAAATAATGTTAGTTTCTGGAAGGCCAAATCTAATTATATCAATATCTTAACATATCATGTGCTCAAGCAGTTTTAGTTTCCTGGTTGTTTAAAAAAAACTTTCAATTTCAAGGTGAATGAAGTTAAAACTCTTAAATCGTCTCCTTTTGGCATGTGATTTCACAAACAGGCAAACTTAGAAGTGGTCCTTGGCAGAGCTGCCTGACCCAATGTGTTGAGGGGCAGAGGAGACCACAGAGAAGATGTGAAGGACGGACAGCATGAGGGAGAAGTCCTGAAGCAAAGGAGAAGGTAACAGAGCAGGGCATAGGGAGATCATAGAAGCCAGGCACATCACGCCACGGGAAAGAATAAAAACAGAAAGTAAAAGCTACCAGGATTGCAATAGCCTAAAGTAGAGTCACACACCTCTCCACCCCGCTAAAAAGAAAGAAAGAAGCCTTGCTGGTACTCAGGATGGGCACACAGTTTGTTTAGGCTGGTGGATCCTGAAGTGTCTTCACTTTATAAAAGGCTGCATTTTGATATGATATGGGATGATCTTTCTGAGAGGTGGTGACCGGGCATTCCACAGATCTGAGAATAAGTGAGTAGACGAAAACAAATGATTGCAAAGGTGGCTGGGTATAGAAAAGCTTCAGATTCCCTGAAGTCTGGAGCTGTCACTCCTGACAACGGAGTAATAAGCTTTAGTCCTCTTTAAAGAACTGGAGACCCAAACACATTTCAGGGTTTTTAAAACCAGTATTTGTGTTCTGAAATAATTCCAGGTGGCCTATGGGCTTTAGATTCAGATGTGGGCAGGTGACCAAGGTAGTTTGATTATAGATAATGAAAACGTTTTGTCTCTAATTTCAACTCTTATCTAGTGGAATGTCTACCTAGAGACAGAGCAGAGCCATGGACCATTGCTAACTGCATGGCTATGATGGTGCTAGGTAAATGGTGGAAGGAGCATGACTAAGTTGGTTGCATATTAATCAAAACAGATGGAATTTCAAGAGTAAAAGGCTTGAGCTCTCCTTCCATCAATTCAAGCCATTGGGAAATCTTTCTTCTACATCAAAGTAGTCAAAGTCAGAATTCATAAAGCAATGTAAGAATGAGAAGTACTTGAAAGAAAAAAGGAATGTGAGTGGTGTATGTATGTGTGGTGCATGTGAACATGTGAGTGAAAGATACGTTCAGGAATAATTGGAGAAAAGTGCGTGGCTGGGTTCAGGTTAGTAGGAACATGCAATTATTCCCTAAGCTAGTGGGAATACATTTTCTCTAGGCTTGAAGAAACTTGAGACAAGCATTTAAAATGATATTTGGTTGAAGGAAATTTCTAAAGTAATTTCATCAGATTTAAACAAAACCATGCAGATTTCATCTCTCTTTTCTGGAAAAGATACTACTAAATTTTCCAAATGATAATCTGGGACACAGATTCCCAAAACTGTTTGAATGGCAAATCTAAATTCAGAAAGCAAAATATTTGATTATGTGATTTTGTGCTTATCCTTCAGTGGATTGTTAGATTTTAATTTAGAAAAATGGTGCAGACACCAAAAATAATTTAAGAATATTTTATGGGACAACTTTCAATCAACAAAATCTTACTAGGCAATATAAATATCCCCATATAAATTAGGAAAAGATTACCAGCATTCCATTTTAGTGTCTTAACAGCTAAGGTCAGTTTCAGGAACATCAGTGTTCCTTAACACATAGCTTAAAAGTCATTCAAATAATTTCTAGAAGGGCAAATCAGTGCAACTAAGCTCAAGGAATAAACTAAAATCAAGTACTTTAAAGGGATGATTAGAGCGTGGCTGTTGCATAGATCCACTGCCAACTGTCCAAATTTGAGAGTGAAAAGCCAAATAAAGGGCTGAATCCTTCGTGTGTGTGTGTTTGTGTGTGTGTGTGTGTGTGTGTGTGTGTGTGTGGAGAGAGAGAGAGAGAAAGAGAGAGAGAGAGAGAGAGAGAGAGAGAGAGAGACAGAGATTGATTACAAATATAGGAAGGATGGTTCTCCTTTTGTAGATTTCTATTTAATGTATATGTACCAGTTGCTTTTGAGTAAAAAGCAAAATAAATAATTTAATTTGATAGCAGGTATATGTCCAACACTGCACAGGAAAGATACAACAAAAGAGAACAATATAAAACTAAGAGTAAAGGTGATGTGACAGTTTAGGAAATGATTATTACATTGATAAAAATCAATAATGACTTAAATTTGCTCCTACTGTTAACACTCATTACTTTTAGATAACCTAGTTCCATACTTTTGACTTTTGAACAGTGTGCAGAAATGTTAATTTCTCTTAGTCCTTCTCTTTCTGCTATATCTGTGTTAGAGAGGTTTTGCTCATAAAATGTAAGATTTGAAAATTAACACAGATGTCTTCTCCGAACAAAAATTTTAGATTATATCACATATGAATATATACAATTATACTGTCCATATAATTATGTCCCAAGACTGCTGTTTATTCTTTTCCAAATTTAAATTGGAACCAGCAGAACTAGAGAATAGGGCCTGGAATCTATGTCACATGGGCCAAATTTGACCTGCTGCTTGATTTTATCCAGCTCATAGGTAAGAACGAGTTTTACATTTTTAAGTGATTAAAAAATTTCAACAAAAGAAGTATTATATTGCACATGAAAATTATATAAAATTCAAATTTCAGTATTTATAAATGACATTTAATTGGGACATATGCCTGAGTATTTACTTCTTGTCTGTGACTGCTTTCTACTGCAATGGTAGTTTAGTTGTAATGGGTGTTATATGACTTCAAATTTTAAAATATTTACTACCTTTGCTCTATAGACAAATTTTGCTTATCCCTGGTATAAAGGGACAACTGCTAACTTACAAATCTGACAAACTATTTTTCGTTGGATTGCTATGATTTGCATTTTTAAAATTGGGGATTATAGTAGACGACAAGAAAAGTATATTTCAGAAGTAACAGTCTATGAGCTAAGTACCATTCAATTATTTTCCAATAATTATGATCTTAACATCTATCTGTTCAGTTATACCTTTAGTCATCCTAGATACCCTTCTAAAACTGTGGCTTCCAAACCAGGAAAAATCTCAGGGGGAATTCCTTAAAGAGGCAGCCTCTCAGGCCTATTTGCAGAAGTCCTCAGGCAACAGGTCCCAGACAATCCCAGGAGTCTTCAACACTTCAGGGTTGATTCCAATGTACATGTACACTGTTGGAGCTTTGCAAAGGCAGCCCAGTTCACCAATTCCTTCACCCTGGCCTTAGGAAACCAGCCATGCTGTAAAAAATGCTCTAAAAGCCCTCAGTGCTGTTATGAACTGAACTATTTTGTCTTGCATCCTGAGACTTTCTAGGGAAGAGATTGCTGCTCTTGCTGTGGAGTTATTCTCAGGAGAAATGCAGTAAAAGTTAGAATCAGACTAACAGCCTTACACTTGTTTCTCTCTAAAAAAGCTGAAAAGGCCCCAGGCATTTTTTTTTTTTGCCTGCTGGAGAGAAGGTGATCACAGCCCTGTAAGTTGTGCCGTGTTTCAGGTCCCCCCAGAAAAAGCCATTATGTAAACTCACACATAAATGCCCAACAATGGGAGAGAAATACGCAAGAATCAGTCAATGAGGTTTCAAATTAATAAACTAGAAATTATATTTCCAATAGCTGAAATGTTTCCCCTCCGAGAGCCATATTACCCCAAATTCACAGTAAACCTCTTTCTCATTTTATGCTGGCTGGGAGTTCTTAAAATTGATAGACCATGGAATGCATGATATTCTCACAGGGACTGGCGACCTAGGATGGCCACGTGGTTTAGACCCTGAAACGTGGAGGGATTCATTTCCCCCTGTTTTTTTAAATTGGCCTCTTTGCCCTGGTCAAGGCTCAAGATGCAGCTTAAATCTATTCAGTAGGCATTGAGAAACCATGGCTTTGGGGAATCAGAAGACAATCATTCTTAGGAAAGTGTGGCTCTCAGAAATCAGCCTTTCACCGGAAATTCTAGAAGTCTGAGAGACACTAGAAGGTCTCAGGAAAGACAAGAGACTCACTCAAAGGAAAAAAACATTACCTGAAGTAGTGCTGAAATAAAGAGGAATACAAAGATAAGATGGCCTTGTTTATATTGTTTCAGTTCACAGAGAATAACTCCATCCAAAGAAAACCAAAGTGTATCTGTGTGTGTGTGTGTGTGTGTGTGTGTGTGTGTGACCAGTGAGAGAGAGAGAGAGAGAGAGAGAGAGAGAGAGAGAGAGAGAGAGAGAAAGAGAGAGAGAGAGAGAGAGAGGTCTCCAACTTTTTGTTCCTTTTTGTTTTTCTCTAACCCGAGGGTGCCCCATTGCCTAACTTTCCTGGGGTATGGTTTGTAAGATTCTAGGAAGAATTAAACATTTATGTGACAGAGCAGAGCAGGAATAGCCTCTGCATTATACAACCTAGGAAGAGCATGGCACACACCATCAATCCTTTTGCCTCAGGCTATAAAGTGATCACCAGCTGGACTCAGAAACATCTCTACACCATGTAGCAGGGGCCCTGCTGGGAAAGAAGAGAGAGTTACAAACTGCTTAGAACAAGTGGACGGCTTGGCTAGTACAGTTGAGAGAGTGCTGGGTCTAAGAGAGTTAAATGGTTCGTGTCTAGCTGTCAGATCTCAGCAACTCCCTTTTTATGTTCTTTTTCTCAGATTTCTGTTGATTTACACACTCAATTATTTTTGAGGCTCTGAAAATGAGTGAAGAATTAAATATAAATACAAAGATAAAAGAGCCCACAGACTGGGTGAAGAAATGATCGGATGCATAATTCTTGGGTAGGCTTGTGCGTGCGTGTGTGTGTGTGTGTGTGTGTGTGTTGCACACATGTGCACACAAATGAGGAAGGGGAGGAATCAAGAGGCAGACACCCCTCATTTCGCTGATGAAAAGTTCACTACATTAAGAGATCCCTGGTATCCTGGATTCACAAAAACCCTTAGGTAGGTGTTGTTCAGAACATAAGGCAGCCAGGGTTCAAAAAGGGGGAACAACAGAAGGAGTACAGGAGAAAACAGGAAGTGGAGGTCCAGAAAGGAGAGGTCTAAGTGCCAAGAGAAGCAGAGCAACAGCAGGTGAAAAAGAGGACAGACTGAGATCCCCAGAACTGAAAGGTGGATAGGAAAGTTTAAACGCTGTGTAAAAAGAAAATAAAGAAGAGGGAACACAAGGACTTATTCGGTGAAAGCTATATGCTTAGAATTCTTACAGGAATTATATTATGTAACCATCTTGAAAACTCTGCAATACAAGTATTTTTATCCCAACAGATGAGGTAACTGAGGCTAAGATCTAAGATCACACAGACAGTGAGTCAGGGGAAGAGAATTAATATTCATTCACCAAATAAATATCTGAGAGCTCATTGTGAACTAGTCATCTGCTAAGGAATTCCACACATACTACTTTGATCAAGGAAAAATAAAACTATGATATATATGATATCCATCTATCACTTTCTGTATACAACCATTCCTAGTTAAGGATGTAGGTGAGAAACAGATATCTGAATTAGTTTTTTAAGCTTATAAAACTAGTAAGTGGTGGAATCAGGATTTGAATTCAGCTCTGCCTAGCTCCAAAGTCCATACCTTGTTGTTTTTGTTCTGTGCTGGACAACCAAACCTAGTGCCCCTAGTGCCAAGTATTTGCTCTAACACTGAGCTACAACCCAGCCCCAGTCTGCACTTTTTAAATAACAAGAGCAGAAGTTCTATTTTAGAAACAACAAAAAGGATTAGAATTAAATAAGACCTATGGCCCAAGGTAGCACAAGTATACACAGTATGAGAAAGAAGAAAGGAAGTATCTTAAATACAAACTATTTGGTGATTAGATTTAAAAACTTTTTGATAAACCAGGAAATCCAGAGAATTTATTTTAACATTTTGATTATATTTTCTCTGTTCATTTTGTTTTATTTTACAACATAATCACGCTTGGAGAGTGTAACAGAGTACTGGCTCTGGATTCAGGGAACTGGAATTCATAGTCTGTTGTTAACTTTGGGCAAGTCATTCAAAAATCTCCAAATTTCATTTTCTTCATATATAAAAGACATAACACCTGTCTTCATAAGATTGACCTCATAAGGTTGCTAAAAAGTTCAAAAGCAGAAATATATGCAAATTACCAAGTATTATACATATGTAAGTAAATGCACATAGTTAAATTTAATAGCTCTCTTGTACGCTGCTGGAGAGCCTCCAGCTTGCTTCCCCTCTGTCCTTTCTGCAGAGCATCCCAGGATTTGACCTTCCACTTAGGAATCAGACCATGAAGGTGCATGCCTGAAGGAGCTGACCTCTACCAATTTACAGGATGTCAGAGTCCCCATGCTCTTAGAAATATTTTACACTCTGAGCTTCTGCAATTTTGTAGGTTTATTTTTCCCTCTTGGAGCCTTTCCATAATTTTTATTGTATATTTAAATCTAATCAAGCTTTGAATATTGCTTCTGAATATTGCAAAACATTGACTTATTTTGTTTGATGCAATTGAGTTGGAACTTTAAGATTTTAGTGCAAAGATTATTGCAAAGAGCTCATGCTAATCCCCATTGTCCAGAAATATATTCCTTAGTTTGTCTGGGCTCCTTCTGTGTGACCCTTAAGAACCAGCCCAAATGCCATTGGCTTCATGAAGTCTTTGTCAGCATCTTTCCTTCTCCTGTCTCCTTTTCCTAACCTCTTGTTCAAAGTACCTGTATTCCCAACCCCCAGGTCTTTTAGGTCTCCCTACACTCTCAAAGCATTGTGTGCTTAAGTGGTTGTGACCTTGATTCAGGTTGAACTATCATCATTGGTACACATTAAGGTCTTCCCAACTACACTAAGATTTGTAAGGTCAGTACTCCAGTTCTCTTTATTTTTATATTCCCCCCATTCATTCACTGATTTGGATGTGTCTGTACATTCAATCCAATATATTATTGAGTGCTCACTACACACCACACACTGTACAAGGTGCTGATGGAACTTGGTGGTGAACAAACCAATCCATTTTCACTTTCATGAAGTTTCCATGTCAAACGTAAGTATGTGTGATTATTCGATTAAGTATAATTTAAAACTGTTCAATGCCGAGAAGGCAAGATATCTGGTAGACAAATTTCATCTGGTTATCAAGGTGATTTAGGTCATTTGAGAAAAAGTCACTTGCAGCGATATCTGAAGGATAAGTAGTTTGTTACTTAAAGAGGGGTTTCTAGGACATAGTAGGCACATAAGAAAAGAATAGTTGTCGTTAAATAAAAACAGATGAATTTAATAAAATAGTTTTTTTTTAAATTTAAGGCTTTGTTATGGTTTAGATATGAGGTATTACTCAGAAACTTATGTGTGAGACAATGCAAGAAAGCTTAGAGTTGAAATGTTTGGGTAATGAGAGCCTTAACCTAATCAGCGCATTAATCCTTTAGTAGGGATGAAGTGGGCAGTAACTGTAAGCAGATATGTGGCTGAGGAGGTGGGTCACTGGGGGCATGCTGTTGGGCTCTATATTTTGTTCTTGGTGAGCTGAGCTTTATCTTCTCTTCCTGGTCTAATGTCCTAGGCTGCTTTCCTGTGCCATGTCCTTATGCCACGATGTTCTCCCTCAGCTTAGGCACAGAGCAATGAACCAGCTGTCTATGGATTGAGATCTCCAAAACTCTGAGCCTCAAACAAACTTTTTCTCCTCTAAAATTATTTCTGTCAGGTCTTTTGTTCATAGTCACAAAAAAGCTGACGAACACAGGCTTTCTACCTCAGGTACTTCTTGCAACAACCATGTGAGAGAATATTGTTCCTTTAATTTCTTTTTATGACAACTTCAAAAAGGATAGATTAGGAATTGGACACGGAGTGAAAGGTCACACTAAGTGTCTACTGCTTTCAGACCTAATCACAAACTATTCTAAAGATCCTCTCCCAAATATTCTTCTGAGGAAAAATGTTGTCTCTTTTCCTTTTTGTCAGAGAAAGCAAGCCAAATAAAGCTAATCTCACATTTGAATTTATTATTCCAGTTCAATTCTTTTTTTGTAGGTGGTGCTGGGGATTGAACCCACGCCTCACACATGCAAAACACACACTCTACTACTGAGGTACATTGTCAACTCTAGCATTATTTGTTCTATCTTCACTTCCAAAACAGATTTTCTTCATTTTTTTTTCTATTTCAGTACTGAAATATTTAAGTGAGTGAGATATCAGAATTGGGGTTGGATAAGTGGTAGCTGAACTTCATTTTCACAAAAGAGTGGGTTATCAAAATTGCTGTACTCTAGTCATGTCTCTACGAATAGAAATCTATAACTTCAGGTTATAGAATAAGTATACTATTATCCCAAATATCACTGTGTACTGTGCCTATCACATAGTAGATGCTCAATAAATGATGACTTCTTAATGGTGAACCTCAAATGACTTTCCTCTGACAGGCTGTTACTGTGACTGAAGATTCATTAGGGATGGGGGTCACTGCTGGGGTTAAATACTGTAACCAAGGACAAAAGCAAAGCTTATCAGATTATGGGAGACTGTCTTTGTTGTTCTGACCCCATTAGCATTATTTCCAGAGTTCTGGGGCTTAACAACAAAATAGGCCTTTTGATTGCATTAAGGAAAATCCTGGCTTCTTTCTATATGAAAACAAACATGGAAGAGTGCAAATATGTATATATTTTTGAAGTAACTTTGCAAAATATGATCCTGGATGAGATGTACATGGCCATGTTTTCAACTGAAACTTCAGAACAACATCCCCAGTGCTGTAACAACTGCAGGCTGACGGTACGTTTATATAAAGGCAAAATCCTTCCCTAACTTCCACAAACAGGTAATTGATTTTTTTCTTTCATTTTAATTCTTAGAGAACTGAGGAATTCCTTTCTATTCCCAAATATAATGAGAGCTCTGTTCAGGAGATTTGCCTCGGTAGCTAATTTTTTATGCTAATCAGTCATATGGTTATCTCCATTTTAACACCCCTACTGCTCCAGATCTTTTGCATGAATTATCTGCATTAGCCCTGTAGAGGATTTCAAACTTACTCAGTAATGCCTCAAGTTTCTCATTCATTTTTGCTAACAGAAATTGTTCTGATAAAGAAAGCTAATTGATTTTTTTTTTTTTTTAGGCAACAAATGATACCCATGGTTTGCATAGCGCTCATTAACTTTACCTTGATGGAGGTTTAATTTCCTTCAGATATTTTACACATGCTGACCATACTTTCAGACTTACTGACCAGTACTGTTGAGAAGTGAGCGTGTGTTGGTAGTGTTTAACTGTACAGGGGACCAAGAAGCCAAGGGCTCCTGCCGCAGGGTATGAAGTTACTATTGATTTCTCATTTACCCCTTTGTTCTGTGATTTTGATTTTGTTGAAATTCTGCCACATATTCATTCTCTGGATCAAGTCCCCTCATCACAACTGAGTGCTGTGACTTTACGCTGGTTTCTGCCATCATGATCTCACTCTTCAGACCTCCTCATCCAGAACCTCATGACTGTTCTGTGTACTTCTACCCCTTGGGAAATTTATCTGCCCCTCTTCCATCCCATTTTTTTTTTCTTTTAACTCCATTAGGATCATAAATGTGTGAGTGAAAACATACTGGGATTCTATATCACCAGATAAGTCCCTGAGTTAGGATTCGGAGGAGAAATGGATCCTTCCCTACCATCAGGAGAGCAATTTTAATGAATCTTTTCGTATACTTATTCCTCCTGAGAACTGTCTGCCCTCTCCCCTCCCCAACTTACCCTTCCAATCTGGAAGCTCTCCAGCAATAAAGCAGAAGGAGGCAGTCTGAGAAAGGTTAGGCAAACACGACAATATTACTGGAATAAGTAACATATTGCTCATTAAACATTTAAAATCAACAGTTGCTTGCTCGATCTGCCAATATTTTGAGAAATGCCAGTTTTACTGCTAGGTGCCACTTGGCTTGAGCTGCTTAATTCATGATTTGTGAACTGACATCCGGAATAACAAAACCTTATTCCAGTTAGAATTTTGCCATCAAGAGGAAAGCTGAAATATCACAACACAAAGCTCCCTGACTGTTTCCTTCTCCTTCCTGCCTCCTCTCCTTCCTCCCACCCTCGAGCCTCTGCCTTCATCCAGAAACAAATGGATGTGTTAAAACAGTGAAATGTGTTTGCGAAAGATAAATAGTTTATCTTAAATATACTGTTGTAGTGTCAAACTGAGTCTCAAATACATGTACATATTTTATTCACAGACATAACATTTCAAAATGAGTAGGTTTTTTTCCTTTTTCAAACATTTATACATGAATGCAATGCTTACAAAAAATAAAAACAGAACGATGATGTAGCTCAGATCTTATGAGCATTATGTGCCGATCTCATCAGGAACACAAGCCCAGAGTGTAGTGTTTTGTTCATAAAAGACATCAGTTCCTGACTGGCAGCGGAGAGAAGTCTCTGGATTTTCAACACATCTCTCCCCTTTTCTCCTATTTTAATATTTCGCTCTATTTTTAGTTTGCTGCCACAAATGTGTGATATTCTGGCTAAGACTTCCAATCATGTGCTTATGCTCCCTCTGTGAACTTCAGCAAAGAAATATTTTGGTCAGTAGAGGCATTAGTAGCTATGTGTCAGGTGCTCTTCCATTTGGAACTGCAAAAATAAAGAAAATGTGGTTCTCATCCTTCCATCCTTAAGCATATGGAAAGCTACTGGAGAGATAGCAAAGCAAACAAATAAATGATGGTTTGCAGTAATATGCACTGTAATGGGTGTTTTGATCTTCTACCACGACTCAGGATTTTAAACTCAACAGGAAAGAATGTGTGCCATCAGGCCAATGTGCTTGGTCTCCCTGAGCTGTAGTGACAGAATATTTCTGTTGCATGTATGAGGTACATGCTAAAATGAAGATTCTCAGCATCCACAGGGTCGTGGAAAGATAATCAAGACTCAGAAGGGTAATCTCATAGAGAAGTGAGACTCAAAAGACTGTCCTCAGAACAGTAATGTTGCTCAGCATGAAGCAGCCTGGATAGAAGTGGAGCAAAGAAAAGGAGATGCAAGATATTTTGTATCAAACTGATATCTTTGTTCATGGGATATAACATTGTAAAATAAAGCATATTGATGAAACGCTTTTGTTCTGGTTATAAAAAGTAATAAATGAGGGAGGAACAAAGAATGCATCCACCTTAGACATTAGGAATTGATGAAAGATTTACTTGGGATTTTGAAAACAGGTTGTTCTAATAAAATCAATAACAATGTGTACCAATTTCAGAAGTGAGAATGACTTGGGAAGGGATCTACATGTGGGGCGGCTACAAAGGATTTGGTGAATCCAATTCATTTTTGATGAAGTACAGGGTCAACATGAGTTGTCAAAACCTGCTTATAAGTTTTGGCATTTGCACCATCTGCAAGTTGAATATATTACTCCAACTCTGCAGTATCCACGTCTCAAAATTTTGATGAAAGTTACATGACAGCAAATTTATGATAGGCTACACATAATCACTTTCATGCTTTTGGGGCTGCAAGTTCATTCAAGTTTGTGTCATTATTACCATTCTTTGGGCTCACAGAGGACAAATTTTATGATCCAAGAAGTACAAGTCCAGCCAAGCAAGTAAATGGGTTCAGATTTATTGTGAAGATACACTAATCTACCCTTTTCTGTTGCCCAAGACACAGATCTACAAATGTGTGTCTTTAACAAAATTAATGGAAATTGTCAATTTCAAATTACTCAAGCCATTGCATACTTGAAATATCATAAATACACAAGTGAAACTCAAAGCTATAGCTCAAAATTTATATTGTTAACTAATTTTAAATCCCTCTTTTATCACTGAAGCATCTATTACTTACTGTCAGGTGGGAAAACTAACAATCTGGGTCTTATATGTTTATTTAGAGCTTGTACACACCAGTTTATATTGCTAATCATAAATGAAAAGCTGACATAAGGATGTAGGAAGAGGAAATGTAGTCATTCACTCACCCATTCCACTAACATATCATCAGTGCCTATAATATGCTCCACTAAGCATGGGCTCTACAAATGGAGGGCAGTGTTCCTGCCCTTCAGGGGATCACATTTGAGTGACAATTTTGAGACTACACAGCAATCCCTGAACAATTGAAAATTGGCTGATTGGTTAAGCCAATGTGCAGATGAGAAAAAAAAATGGCATTTTATTAAGAAAGAAAATAACTTTTCAAAAAAGCAAAATTATAAATCATGAATTAAACGCTGGTTACCACAGATATAGGCTTTCTTTTCTGATTTTTCATTAAGAGTTTTTATGGCAATCCATTTATTATGATCAAAATCCTGCATTTGACTTAAAAATGTTAACATAAAACATTAAGCGTGGTGCCTATGAAATGCATTCATTTCACATTTTAAAAATGCTCTCATTGGTACCAAGAGCCACCAAAGAAGTACATAAATAAAAATAACTAAAAGTTCTTACAAATTTGAAAATCTTTACTACCCAAGGGAAAAACTCTAATACTCCAGTCAATAAAAACTGGGAGAGGTGCATGCATGGACACAGTGATTACTCTGGTAACCATTTTTGTGTCACTCATCTGTAGACAGCTCCACTGACCCAGAGGGAACAATGTCTTAAGCCTGTCTAACAAAACTCTCTCCTGGAAGTGTGAAACTTGAATGGAGACTCTCAAAGAATGAGATGAGTTTCAGTAATGGCATCATGCCCTATAGAAAACCCCCACACATCTCCTGCGGAAAACTTCTGCCTTACCGAGGACACATTATTCAGTTTTTCCTTTTAATCTGTGACCTGTCCTGCAAATTCCCAATACACTTTCTATTTTTTAATCTTAGGTCACTTGGTTTCTGTTGCTTACAACCAAGAGACATTAACAGAAATAAATGTTTGACAACTAACTTTCCCTCCTGAAATGTTCTTGAGAACAGCTTTTATTTCTCAAGAGTCTCTATTTATAGCCTCTTTTTTGATAAAAACCACACCAAAAATTGTGTTTAATTACCAAAACTTCTATATTATTGGGAAAATCTAAGGTCAGAATTATGAATGAAATATATTTAATCACTTACTAGCTATTATGGGATGGATCTGAAATGTCCCTCCAAAGCTTATGTGTTGGAAGCATGGTCCTCAATGCAGAGAAGGGACTTTTAGGTAATGATTAGATCTTGAGGGTTTTGACCTCATAGATGGATGGACTAATGGGAAGTGAGAACTTATTGGTGGAAGTATGACATAGGATCCTGCCTTGGAAGAGTTTATGTTCTTTTTGGCCCCTTCCCTTCTTTTGTTCTCTGAGTTTTGGCCACCACAAGGTGAGCAGCCTTCCTCTACCATGCCCTTGTGCCCTGATGTTTTGCTCAAAGAAGTGAAGCCAGCTGACCATAGACTGAAAAACTCTGAAATCACAAGCCAAAAAAATTTTCTTTCTCTTAAGTAGTTCTTTTCAGGTATTTTGGTCAAAATGACACAAAGATGATGAATACACTGTCAAATGGAGAATGTTTTTAGTGAGTTGAAAATTGGATCAAATGATCATTGTTTTATTAAAGCCTAAAATTTGAAGTCCACTTTATTAAAATGTTGATAATGCTTCATGTATCATTTCCAGTGAGATTCTATCACCATTACACCCATGTTTTTTTTTATTTTTTTTTTTTTGTGTGTGTGGTTACGTATGGACAGAATGCCTTTATTTAACTTGTTTTTTTTTTTTTTTTTAAGGTGGTGCTGAGGATTGAACCTCACACATGCTAGGCAAGTGCTCTGCCACTGAGCCAAAAGCCCCAGCCCCCTTACACCCATGTTATTAATGTTGTACTTGATCTATTGACATTTTAATAGTCTTCCCACTTATATTCATAAATGCTGCTGCTACAGACAGCTGTATGCCTGTGTTCACGTAAAGAATTATGCACATAGCCATTGTTGTTTGACAACCTTGGCATTCTTGAAAATTTCCCTAGCATCAGTAAATAAAATTGTTACTCCTGTGCCTTCTTCCATTGGAGACCTAAGACCTACTTCAGTGTCTTCTTTCACTGAAGAATGGGTCTGTTTGGAAAAAGCAATCCATGTTTGGATTTACTTGGGTGTTACTTGTCTACCTTATATTTTCAATATTCTTTTTGCCAATGATTGTGAGCCATTCTGCATTATTTTGGGCAGGCCTTGATTTAATGTGCATTGCTATCATTTATTCTATCTAGTTTGTTAATGGTCTCAACCTATCCATCTGTCTATGAATCTGTTGAAATATCTTGCTTTTACTTTGTCAATGCAGCTATACTAAGTACAAGTATCCTTTACTGAGCCTTGACTGGTTGTGTACTTCAGCTTGGTATTTGTTGATATTCACTTATAACTTAAATGTGGGTTCCAAAATAACACTGCTTAAGCCAGATGGGACATGCAAAGCATGCTGAATAAAATTTATTGCCATAAAAAGTAGAAAATATTGGTCCTCTTATAAAATGTGAGATTTGATTGCATCATATGCATCCTTTCATTCACCTAACAAACATGTATTCCTTACCACAGTGGATGGCATAGTCAAAATTTCCTTTCCAGAAGGTGCCCTTGTCTTTCAGCTATTTGAGAACTACGGTTAGCTGGTTGGATTTGCAGCTTCTTCTGTTAGGGGATGGAATCCAAGATGTGTAGAAATTCCTGGCTGGTTACAATTTCTTTGCTCCCAATTGATTAATGATTGGTGGATTTCAGGTTTTAAAAGCTCAGTCTATTTGGTTTTTCTGAAGGTGGGACAACTCTGCAGTCATGCCATAATCCAGAGGCTTAACATGTACCAGGGTAAGTTAAGAGTTTTCCTAAGGCAATGTCTTTTTTTGGGTCTTTCTCTTTTCCTATCCAACTTTCCCACTTACAGAATTTTCTTAAGCAATACTCCTCAATAATTTGTGTATGCCTAAGTCCTCATCTCAGGTTTTGTGAACTAAGGAATAAAACCGATGATAATTATCTATTTTATGCTGGGTGCTAGACAAAGGCTAAAAATTTGAATAAAACATTTTCCTTTTCCCCAATGACTCAATGTTTTCGCCTTTGTGGATTTATCCAAATGGATTCTGATACAATAGTTGCTGAATAATAAATGATTGGCTTAATTCACAATTTCCCATTTCTCTGAATCCATACATTGTTACATTTGATACACTTATTTTTATTCAAAAGGCTGTTATATAATAGAGTTTCTGTAAATAGAGTCATTTGAAATGGCATAAGTGAGATGCTATTAAAAGCACTATTTTAATACTTTTGTAAACAGAAAAATTAACAACTAAAATTATCAATTTTGAAATATGAATTTTCATAAACCTCACTGCTTTATAGCTTTATATGCTGCTTTACTTGGTACTGTATTGATATCAAAGAAATTTACAGGAAACTTCTCTCCCTTGCCTTCCCCCATTCTTATTTTTGGACTTTCATCCTATTTTTATAGTTATAACATTTTGACCTCATCCTGCTGAGTTTACTTCATGCTGATCAAATTCCGCTCTTTTCACTTGTTTCTTTATGCTGGATATGAGGGTGGATTGCTACAAGGAAGAGTTTATATATGCAAATATGTGTGTGTATTATATTTAATTCCATAAATCATTCCATCTATTTTCACCAGAATGAGTAGGCAACTAGCTAGGGATTTAAATATCTTGATGGAATGAAGATTTTTTTTATCAGTCTTTATTTGATTAGAACAGATTTGAGTTAAAAAAGAAACAAATTATTAAAAGAGAAGAAGAGCATGAAGGTAAGGACGTAAAAGGATATGTACAAAGGCAAATAGAAGAAAAAGTAATGGGGAACAGAGAGTGGGAACCAATATAATACACAAGAGGAGCCTTCTCACTGTCCAGTGTAACTGCTTTACTATAAGTTTGCCCTATGCTTGGGATGGTCTTCAGGGAGGTTGAAACCATAGCCCTGGTGAGCATGTACTTTGTTGAACTAGGGATAGGAAATATTCAACATTCAGGTTGAGTAGGTGGATACTCCATGGGCTTGAGGTCCTGGGTATGGTAGTGGGCCTACAGTTTATATGGTATAGGTAAAGTCTACAGACAGAGTATATATGAAAACAGGTTCAAGGTGCAGCTGACTGGGTTTCCAAGCAAGCACTGAAACTCCCTCTGGGGTTGCAGAAATCTGAATCTGAATCTAGTATGTGATAGTAACCCTGACTGTCTTCCATTTATGTACTAGTATAGTGTCAATGGTAGGGTATTATAATGTAGAATATTTTTTAAAGAATAGTACAAAAGAAGGATGAGTCAGGGCTGACTCATGTGTTCAAAGGTATTTTAAAACCTCAGGTGATACAATGAAAGATGAAAGAATTGAATAAACAGAATGAAAAAATGGGACACATGACATTAATAAGTCCAAATCTTAGAGACTCAGATAATTTCTTAAATTTTGCTTTAATAAAATAAGATTACTCTGTATGATTGTGATATAATTAAAATTCTACAAAAACAGTTCTGAATAACAGAGAATGGAATAATTGGAAAATTGACTTAATGGTTGGGTGTCAGAGTGATTAAATTTGATTTTTGCAAAGGTATGGAAAAAAGAGCTCTATGTATATCTAAAAGATGTAGTAATAATGGGTGAATGGAACTAATCTTCATAATAGGTAAAGAGAATGATTTTGGAGGCTGACATAAGCAGTTTTTAAAAGGAACAGATGTTCTTAGAGAACAATCATAAACATCAAGATGACAGATAAGCAATATTATCTTGAGAAGAACAAATGGTGGACATCATTTCCGATAGTTTTATAGTGGATGAAATCATAAGCAAGTAATAAAGACCACTGTTACAGTTGAGTTTCAATTAATATAAAATAGATGTTAAAAGTCTAATTCAATTCTAATTTAATCTGAAATTAATACTATTGATTTGGCAATTAGTGAAGACTGATCATTAATGATTGGAGATCTACTTTTGGCGAACTCTTAGTGAGGCTATTAAAAGGTTCATCACTGTATGGAAGCTGACTATGGAGAGGTTGCAGATGGCCCTAGATTTAAAGATATTGCAAATGTCAGTGAACTGAAAATAATGTAAGGATTGCTAACACATTTACAAATGTGAGCAGAAAACAACTAAAATAAGATTGAGCTTGGAAAAGATACATGCTTTAGCATAGGATAAAACAATCTAACAGACACTCATATTCACTAAAAAGATGAGCCTAGAGATAAACAACACTGAAAAAAGAATAAGCATGAATGATGATAAGAAACACAAATATATTCTGCATACAGCAAATGTAAACAAAAGATCTGCTGTTTTAGATGTTGACTGTAAGGAAGCACTCTGCAAAGGTCAGGCAAATAGATTTTAAAAAGAAATGTTACTTTACAGCATATGCAAAATACTAAGTAAGGCATTCACAGAAGAAACTATATTAAACGTGTAAAATTTAATTAAATATATTTATAATCCAAATATAAAAATTGAGTAGATTCAAAAAAGAGAAAAGCAAAAACTAATGAATAGGAGAAGCTATAAGAATGTTGCAACTTCATTTAACGAGTACTTACACTTAACATCGTCAGTGTACAAAGCAATGTGGTTGATATTCTAAGGGAAGTAGAAAAACAGATTTGTATTTGTCCATTACTGTCTTTCAGTGTTTTATTCTTCTTTGGGAGAGAGACTTACACACAACAGATTCTGCCTTGTGTTCAAGAATTTTGAGAATAGCAAATGTGGTGATTTTCAAAAGGACAGTGAAGTAAATAGAGATCAAAGATTCATTATGATTATGGAATTTTTTTTTAAGTGCTTGGGAGACATGATCTCAATTCCTTTCAGTATATTACAATTCCATGGTTTTCAATTCTAAAGAAAAACTAGAATACTAGAGGAGAAGCTATGTCATATTGACTGAGGTCATATTGACTAAAAAAAGTATTTTACAAGGTAGATTAAAGGAGGTAGGTTTAATATTAACTCTTGGCTTGGGCAGCTTGTCTGAATCCAAGCTGGACTCATGCATGCTATGACCAACAGAGGTCGATTGGAAAGAAAAACATATTTTTAGGTGGATAACTCTCTACAGTATAATTAAAAGTATTTTCTTATCTGATTTAGATACTTTGTTTAACCAAACAGGATATTAGAAACAACTTAGAAAAGCAAGGCTTGAGTTACAGCCAAAACTTACCCAGGATACTGCTGCTAGCATCTGAAACAGTGGTTCCCATTGTGCTGGAGGGTCTGAAGACCTAGCTATCCTATAATCTCAACATGAGATGAGCATGTAAAGTGTTTTGTTTTTTTTTTTACCCTCCAGGGCTGGAGATTGAATCCAGGATCTTGGGCATGCTAGGCAAATACTTTAACACTGGGCTATAACCCCAGCCGTAGCATGTAAGTTCTTACAGCACCTGATGAGGAGCAATTTTGGAGTTTCCATCTGCAAAAGGGCTTTGTCTGTCCATATTTGACTTTAATGGAAAATTAATTTTGCTAAGTCTTTGACAGAGACTTCTTCTTTGATATCACAGATTCTTCTGTGGTTTAGAGAATCAGGAGTTCTAATACCTGAAGGCAATGGAAGATTTGTGTCTCAGCTCAAGAAGAGAGAGAATTTGCCCTTCTACTGCACTTTTGCTCTAATTGAGTTCTCAAAAGTTTGGATGATGCCCACCCATATAGGTGAGAACAGATGTTCTTTACTCACTCTACTGATTTACATGCTACTTTCTTCCCCAAATACACACATAAATAAATTAATAATGTTTATTAGTTATCTTGGCATTGTTAATCCAGTCAAATTTACATATAATATTAACCATCACACCAGGTAAGTATACTTACTCAAACATTCCTTGTCAATTTTTATGTTCATCTCAGTGTGGGTCATTACAGTTTACCAGTTAGCCCTGGACCAGTATATGGGCCACACTTTTGAGTTGCAGTGACATAAGGGACAACACACAACATTAGAAATTAGAACAGTTAAGATGTTTAAGAGTGAGAAGATGACATGCCAAGTCAGTAAAGGTCCCAAATTCAACTCTAAAGTCTTCATTGTTTCCTTTGATTTGAAATTCTGGTAGCATTTTTATTCCTGGATTTTGCCTAAACAAAATTGTTAATACCACTTTCAGTTCTGACCTTTTGTTCCTTTAGCTAATCTGGTCCCAATCCTCTTCTCATAGGTTATTAGAAACAGAGGGGGATGATGGAGCTTCTTGAATAGAATAAAGCCACATTACTACAAACCCATTTCACTTGTGATTCAAGAAGAAAGGGAGCAGTTGCTTCTAAGGATGGAATATGTTTGAAGATTAAGAATTCATCATCATTCCTTCTATATTTTGGAAATCAGTAACCACCTTTAGATATTACTATCAAATATTTCTGTTCTAATGGTTGATTTTCATTGCTATCTTATGAAAATAAACTTTAGCAATAATATTCCCTTGGATAAATATGCTTAGCTTTAATTATTTTTTAAAACCATTATCCTGTGACAGAGGTCAAATGCAAAATGCCATATCAGCATCAGTAAAAACTAACATGTAAGGCATCTTACATATTTTTGATATTAGAACAAAAAGTGTTCTTTGACCCCTTCTTGACCTTAAAACATGGTACAAAAGAATGGTCTACAGAAACTGGCATGGCCTTCATAAAAGCCCCATTTTTTTTTCAATCAAGATGTTAGCAGATTCAATTAGTTTTAAGACACTCTTAATATTTTCTAATATTAAATGTGTAGACTATGGTGGGATGGATTATGACTATAGGGATGAATACACAAGAGATACTCCTCTCTTTTCCATGATGTATATTGTTTGTATAATTTTATACATCTACATATTTTTTCAAATATCAGGACCTGTAAGAAAAACTTGTAATTTTTACCTTGGAAGATTAAAATCAAAGTAAAGATAGATTTTATTCTAATAAATAGCAACAAACAAAATTCTACACATATTAAAACCACTTCACAGTACTTGATAAAATGAATGCAATGCTTTAATGAGTGTCTGCCATTTAATAATTTTATTCAACTCAGATGTTGCTGTTTGGTTTTGAATTAAGTAGAACAACTATACTAAATGAATGAATGTTGGAAGATAAATATTTTAGATACGTTTAACCCATTCTCCAAGTTGCAGTCAATTTTGAGGAACAGGGATAGAATATGGGTTAAATATTTTCTGAATTTTTTTTATTTTTTTCAGAAAATAGAGTTTTAATGAATTATCAAGTCAGCAAGCATTTGCTATTCTTACACAGCAACAATATTTTAAATGACATCATGGGTGGATAGGAAATAGGAATTTAGAGCAGGTGATCTAGGGGAGACACATGAATTACATATTCTGCTTTACAAGTCACAGATCTACTTTACCTGGTTACAGTGATCATAATCATGCCTGGAGACCACAGAGTAAAGCATGCATTGATATTTCTAAAGTAATAAGTTCTTTATGAGTGTATTTTCCTCATTGAATCTAAAATTTACCTACTTAATGAGGAGTAATGGCAACCACAGTCTCCATATCTCAAGGTTCTTCACATTGAAAAGGCGAAAGAACTGAAGCCTCAATGCCCCATGGATCAGAATTTTTATATTACTCTTTGTTCTTATAGCTATAATCATTTAAAGCTAAAGGTTCCTGGTAAAATATGAGATGGAGGGTTTTAGTCATTTTTTGTTTTTGTTGCTGTTGTTGTTTTTGAGACCAAAAGACCTAACAAGAACAATTAGAGAAAGAAAAGTTTATTTTGGGGCTCATGGTTTCAGAAGTCTTAGACCATAGCCTACCAACTCCATTCATTGGTACCTGAGGCAAGGCAGAATATCATGGTGGAAGAGCATTGCAGAAGAAAGTGGCTTCAGACATGGCCACCATGAAGCAGAGAGACTAATGTCAACACACAAAATATATACCCCAAAGACATGCCCTCAATGACCCACCTCCTCCAACAACACCCTATCTGCTTTTAGTCACTACTCAGTTAATCCCATCAGGGGATCAGCCAATTCATTGATTGGATTAAGGCTTTTATGACCCAATCATTTGATTTCTAAACCTCCTTGCATTATGTCACACATGAGCTTTGGGGGAATACCTCACATCCAAACCGTAACATAGAATGAAATTCTCTTCATTATTATTGAAAATTTTATCTTAGATGAAGGGCCACGTATACAAACCACCAGACATATGGTTTATAAGCGGACTGTACCAAACCCAAAGAAAATTATATCACACTGGATACTAGGATGGTGTCTACTTGGTGATTCCTGGACTGAAGAAATTCTATACTTCTTTGTTTTGATTGCAAAGTGTAAATATGAAATATATAAGTCAGTCTAAGATCTAATAACAAGCACCAAATACATAGTGATAGTTGGCTTTCTCTGGAATGATACTATATTTGTATGGTATTTTGGCTCACTCTACTGAGTTCATTTAATTTGCCAGGAGAAGAACATGTCTTGCTTCTGAAGCCTGGGTTCCAGCATGAATATATGTGAAGTTCAACGAAATCTAAACTGCAGGCTGGTGGCAAGCCCATCTGACCTGCAACCTGCAACACAGTTACATAGCTGAGCCTTGTCTAGATCAGCTAAGACAAAGTTAGCTTGCAAATCTGTGAAGAGGAGAGGAAATGCATATTTTTTGAAGGGGGTTTGTTACACAACATTATCATGGAAAGAGATGCCAGAAGCAAGTACTGGCTAAGTAGTAGATTTTTTTTTTTTTTTTTGAGTTGGTGCTGGGGTTTGAACCCAGGGCCTTGTGCATGCAAGGCAAGCACTCTACCAACTGAGCTATGTCCCCAGCCCAACAGTAGATATTTTTAAGGAAAAAATAATCTAGTCATTTAATTGGATTTAGGTCAGGCGTTGATGAGTAAGAAAGCAAATATTTGTCCTTATAAATGGTCACTCAAAAATAGTATATACATGTACATGTAGATGTGTGTGTAGCTATTTATTTACACAATTTTGTTGATTAGGAAAGCTGCATAAAAATCATTATTTCATTTTCTTATCATAAGCCATGCAACACTATGGCAAGGTTTAAAGAAGAAAAACCTCTGAAGTACTAATTAATTATTTTGTCATTGACATAAATACAGTAAGAGCTCCTTGTCTTAATACATTTGTGTTTATCTTCCTATCACCACCCTCAGCCTTTTCTGCTGTTTGTAGTCCCATCTGTTCCAAAACCCAGATTTCATTTAGAAAGTACTCAATTACTTCTTTCACACTTTGCTATTCTACAATGCATCTAACCTCAATCATGCTCAGTGTCTTTACCATAAATCATCCCTCCTGTTATTCAGAGTTGCAAGTATCCCCATTTTTCTCTCTAAAATAAACATCTTCCCAGCACATTTGAAAACAAAGATGGGGAATATACTTAAACTGACCCTAATCCACTCCAACATATGGTCCATGATTTCTGAGATAACTAGACTTTCACAATTACTGCTGGATCTCTTGAAATTTCTAAGCCTTCTTTTCAGTGTTTTGAAAAATCCTGTTCTGCCCTGATCTCAGAATAGAGGTATAGTAATGTAGAAAAGAAGAAAGTCAACTATGTGGCAAAATTGGATGGGTGCGATTATTTAGAATGGAATCCTGTCTATTCTAAGTTTGTGGCTAGGAAAAAAAAGTGAGTTCTGAGGAAAGACACTCCATACTGATCTTTTGCTCTCTAAAGATTTTAGTCCCTTTTAAGGTAAGTCTCTGTCTTACACCAAACAGAGGACAGACAGGAAGGAAAAGAAAGGCAATAGGGCAGCAGTATGACTCATTTATACCCTTTGCTGAGACAGCTGGCTCCTCTGAATAATCTCATTTCCCCTGAAGCACTCCCAGCCTATGCTGGCTGGGTAGGAACTTATTTAGGATTTTCCCATCCACTCTGGATACAGCCAACTGAAACTGAAGGACTGAACCCGAGGATGGCCAAGTCTTTTTGTGTCGAAAAACTGTAGTGCAGTTACCTAATATTCTACTTGAAGACCATGTTACTTGTTTAAAAATACATGTAAAATTGGAGGTAGAATATCTGTGTAATATCAATACATTTAATGAGGGCTATTGTGTTGGTGAATTTTCTCAGTCCTATGCACTGCTAGGAATGTGTGTATTTACACCTGTGTATAGGGGTTACTAAAGATGAAACTTAGACTCTGAGGCCCAAACTAGAGTTATATTTACATAAGCTCAGAGACTTAAGAAGATATCAAACTATAAAATCTGTGAGCAGATCCAAATCCAGGCAAAGATGATATTTCTAAATGAAAAAAATCACTAAATTAAATCTCAGAAGGTTTTCAGTTTTGGCCCTCAATTAAACACAGCCTTGGAGTGTCAATGAAATGGCGTTAGAGAGTGAAATTTAGTACAAATGGCAATGACCTCAGAGATAAATATTCTATAATGACACAGGAAAATCTTACAAGAATAATTACTTCCTTACTAAATATGAACTCTCTAAATATGAACAACATGGCACTAGTAATTCGTTTAAAGCATCCCTACCAAGCTATTGTCTAAGACATAGTTCTAAAAATTGAATAGTATGAAAGAAATTCTGTCCATGCTTCCATCAACTACTAACAAAATGTGAAAAACACACCACTAACAAAATGTGAAAAACACACCAATCATATGAAGAACATCTTATATTACATTTAAATATAGCTGCAGCGGAAAGGATAATTGTAGGTACTCCTTGGGAACTGGCAGGAATATACTCTTTTGCAACTCTTCCATTTGCTATTGTTTGCAGACACAGTGCATACCTAACATTTGTTTTATGGAAACAAATAAAAAACTCAATAAACAATATATCCCTTCATCCTCTACAGCAATAAACTTCCATTTTAATGAGATTTCTATTCAATACTGCAATTCTGATTTCTCTTCAAGTTGACTAAAATAAGTTTTTACCTTAATTCTTAAATCTCAAAATCAATTGTAACTCTACCTACAGATTCAATACAGAAAATGTTAATGTGTTTTCTCTAGGACATTTCATGAACTATTTCTTGAATGTATATAGAGGATATCAGGACATCAACCAACTAAAATAGTCAATGACCTAACAGATTAACAGTTATATAACTCTATTTGGTAATGTAAAAAGAATGCCTAACTTCCCTACTATATCTAAACTTTCTACAAAACAACTTGGTCCTGGTAGTTCAGGTTGGGCATCTCTTTCGTAATACATTAGTAGTTTGGGATGAAGATATTTCTTACTTTTCTAGTCAAGAATAAGATGTTCTCATAGTGAGTGGAATGATTAATAATAGAATATCAATGCCAGTCCCCAAATTGGAAAGGGGACTGTCTACTCTTTTTTTCCCTCTGAATTTCCAAAGCACATCTTTTCCTATTCTTTCCTGCTTCAATTTTCACACTTCTCCCTTTTCTTTTTCCCAGAAAATAACACCAAACAAATGATAATGAAACCTCAGTAAAAGAGAGACACAGTCAGCCTTTCTGTACTCACATATGAGTGACTGATAAAACTTACATTATGTCATTCTTGAAGGGCTTCTATATGAAAAGCAATTCACACACCCAAGGCAGGATTACCTAGTGGTGAAAACCTGAGCAGCCTCAGGCTTAATTTAAAATGAAGACTTTGCAAACTAGTTCTCTGAATTGCAAAGATCTGACAGGAATTAGTTTCAGGCTTACAGAGATAGGAAGCATCACAGACCTTAGGGAACTCACCCAGTTTGGCCCTCACCAGAAGCAGCCCAGTACAGTATGCTATAAAGATATCATCATTTTCCATGTAGCCCTAGAAAATGTGAAAATTTCCCTTGTTCTTTTCTATGTGAAAAGAATTTATGGAAGGCTTAGGTAGTAAGAAAGCAGACATTTTGAATGGGGAATACTTCCTTTATGACAAAAATCATACAATAGTTGTGTCTTCTGTCTACTTTGCTCTTCCAACCCTCTTACCCCAAATGGTACTTCTGGTATGAATGGAAGGAAGATTGGGATGACCAGAGGCAGATTTCCTAGGTATCCAATTGTCACATTTTGATGGCATGACTTTAATCTTCCTCTTCCTTTTTATCAATGATTGTTGCTACAGAATTTTGTAGCCCAATCCCACTTTTCACTTTGGAATTACCCATATGGTTTTCCATGACAATCAAGAAATTAGTAAATGTGAAGAATAGAAGGTCAGTAGGTTAGACAAAGGGGAATGAAGGGAAGGGAGGAAGGATGGGAATAGGAAAGACAGTGGAATAAATCAGACATAATTTTCCTACGTTCATATATGAATATACCACCAGTGAAACTCCACATCATGTACAATCACAAGAATAGAATCCTAATTAGAATAAGTTATGCACCATGTATATGCAATATGTCAAAATATACTCTACTGTCACATATATCTTAAAAAAAAATAATAAAATACCAAAAAGTTACATGTTCAAATCACAGCATTTTATGATAGTTTTTATTTTTCCTTTTATTTACTGAGTCATTCTAAAAATAAGTATTCTAGAATCATCTAATGGAGGTTCCCACTCCCTCAGAGATTTTGGTGATATGTTGGATGATTGAACAGTTTTTGGTGGTCAGTTGCAAAAAAAAAAAAAAAAAAAAAAAAAAAAGAAAAAGAAAAAGAAAAAGAAATTGGTAAATGTGATGCAACTGAGATTTAAAATGGTTTTGCACATTGGAGCTTGTTCTTTTCATGCTCCCAGTTCCTGCCAAGAGAGGAGACAAACCTTGGACTGGCTTCATGGAAGAACTTGAAAAGACCTGAAGCATGCCAAATCCTCCTGGTCAAAGTTTCCTTAGATCAGTTGACCTCCCCCCAAATCCAAGTGATCTTAGATAAAATTAGCATAACTACTTGGTCAACCACATTTGACACAGAACAAAATATGCTTAATGTTGAATGTCAAATTAATTTTTGTAATTTTTTTTTACCTCAAAGTGACAACATTCAAGCAACAGGTAATGGATAGTCTAGTGCTTCAGGACCACTCCCTGACAAGGCCCTTTTGCAAATCTCAGAGGAAGATTTTAGTAATTTGTTCTATTTAGTCATATGATTTTTAAAATTTGCAAAAATCTTGGTATTCTAGTTACAATAGAGTACAACTGTTGCCTCCTTCCAACTGTCTTTTCTTCAATAATACTTCTTCTAGTAGTAGGTGGCATTTTAATGGCTACAGTTATTTTGTGAATTGTCCTAAACTATTAGTTGAGTTGGTACTGCATATAGTGAGGTAGAATAGAATTTGATTGAGATCATGATTCATTTCTTGAAAATTATTAGCACCTAGTAGGAATATCCTTTCTTCCCATGTGTTATTTTGCTTAGCATTGAAGAGACAAAGGTAGTAATATTATATGAACATTATTTTATATCATCCAGCAACAGATTTAAATGAACAGTAAAGGTCAAAGTTGGATATGTACAAAGCCAGAAGTCAACAGAAAATTGTTCCAAACATCATACATGTAAAAGTTATGCAGATTACTTCAATAACTTGGGAAAACTATTTGAAAGAATCTGTGTACTTAAGTATCCAGTAATATCAGTTCCAAAAGCATAACTCACAGAAGTGATTTCATTTGTTCACTAAGTGACATGCAAAGAATGTTCTTCACAGCATTAGTTATAGTAGCCCCAAACTAAAAAACATTCAATATCTATAAATAATAGAAAAAGATTTTTAAATTGTGATGTGTTTGCATACTGAAAAACTATAGCACAGGAATAAACCATATAAACTACGTGTATATCACAAACACAAAACTGAGTGAAAGAAACCAGGCACAAAATGGATTTCTATAGGTATGATTCAGATAGTGATTCCTCCTATGGAATGGTAACCAAGAGGCACGGGGGAGACTCTCCAGTTCTTGATCATGATGTCAATTTCATGAATGTGCATTTGTGAGAATGTATTGAGCCACACACGGTCACATTTCAGTACGTATGTGTCTTACAAAGATATCTGAAAAATTATAAACAGAGGATTCCACTGTCACCCAAATGGAAATTCTTTCCTGTAGGAAAGAATGGGAGTCTGTCAGAGTACTACAGGCATCATGTATGATGGTCGTGAAGTTAAACGTGAAATTTCACTCATTTGAGAAATTTTTAAGTTTCTTGTTAACTTCATACAAATTAAGAAAATCAACAAAGATAGTTACTCTTAATTTGCCATTAGAATGGGAATGTTGGCCATAAACAAATTAATGAGTGCTGTCAACTCAAATAGCAGTTAAAAATAATCACTGTGCAAGAAAATTCTCAGTGTTCTTACATCTTAAAGCTCATAAATAAAAGAATGTCAGTAGACATTTATTTTTCCCTAAGTTGATAACAATTCTAAACATTTGCATGATATTACCAATAAGAGTTGCAAAAATCAAAGAACTTTTAAAATAATCAATATGAAAATACAATTTTTGATTAATATTAGTAGAGGGAAATGAAATTCTCTTTCATTTCCTCTATAGAAATTATTATAGAGGCATAGTCTTATGAAGAAGCAATCAAAATATATTCAACAAAAGGATAAGGTTTAAAATATTAATTATATTTCGGGCAGTTAATTCATAAAATGATGATCATATCTCTTGATTTTATGTTTATGTTATAAACCAGTTCTTAAAGTTTATAATTTATTGCAACTTGTATTTTTACTGTAAATAAAAATTGATTTTTATATCTGATTCAATTCTTTTTTTAGAAGTCTTGCAAGATGTAGAAACTTCAGGTTAGATTGCAGAAAACATAGATGCCCACACAGGGAATGGACATGTGTACTTCACAGCTATGTGTACCAATTATAATGCTGTCTCTTGGTAAGTGGGCTATCATCATATCAAATTCCTTCCAATCTTCTGACTGCTCTCCTGTACCAAGATCAGGCCTTCCCCCCCCCCTCATTTTAGACCTCTACTATCTTTCTTACTCCTAATTTAGACAATCCTGTATACGATATAATTTAAATTAGGGAAATAAGCCTGGAAAACTTAGATGCTAAATTGTTCTCCACAAATTTAAACTATTTTTCTTCTAGTCCAATTGAACAAGGTTCTATGTTATACCTACCTTCATCCAGGACTCTTGCCTAGATCTTGGCTCAACCCAAATATTTCCCCACCACCTACAATTCCTCACCGAGTACCTGGTTTTGCTCCCATTTTGTCTATTTCCATGAAGCATCTATGGGCAAAGGAGAGAAGCAGGCAAATGAGGTATTTGCTGACCATACATGAGCTTGTTTAAGACCTTCAAGGTTTTCTAAATGAAGGAATACCCTCAAATTGAAATTCTATATGAGTGCGAAAAAAAATGAGTTTATTCTGAGCTCTCTACCTTCATGGTAGAATTTGAGGAGAGAGGAAACACAATTAAGTTAAAAGTAAAGGCCTTCTTTGATAAGCTATTTTATTTAAACTACCTTCTTCTGAGTTAAGACCACTAACTCAGCATTCAGACAACTCACTGTTTGTGAAAAATGAAAAGCATCTGTACATATTTTTTTCCTACGAGGTGCTCAGAAAAAAACATCTCAAGTCACTGAAAGAAGGATTAATTTGGTTGTAATGAAACTGACACACAGGAAAAAAATTAAAATCAATCTCATGCTTAAAAGCAGAACAACAGTGCTGGTGCCTCCATATTTCCTCCCTCTTCCTACTGCTAGCTTGTTACCAGTGAACACATAATATGCATATTACCCACAAATCTCTCCTCTATTTAAATTGAAGAAAGGAAATATCATGTTTTTAATCAATCTATTTGCACTTGGTTGTCAAATCTCACAAAGGCACTTTGATTTCCTTTCATTATTCTCAAAACAGCTAAATGCATATGAGCAAAGAAGGAGAATGAAAGGAAGGAAAATTAAGGGTTAATCTACCTTCCTAAATTCAGACAGAAATAATAAAAGGGAGTACTGTGTTTATTCATGGCCTAGAAAAATAATCTGTGCTATGCTTTCTTCCCACTGACAATTGCCAGAATCATCAGGTATAAATACAGGCTTCTGTCCTTTCTCATAGAATCAATTGTTTTTCTGTGATTCTTTATTCTTTCTGTTTTATTAGCCGAGTTCTTGTCATCAAAGCAGGCCAGTCTCTTGACTGAATTGTGGGGCCTTTGAGGCTTGGTAGAAACATCACTAAGGACAACAGGGGTATATCATTTTGATATTGTAGGTCAGCACTCTTCTACTGACAGTGGAGAGATCAAATCCTCATCAAGGAACCAGGCCAATGGGCCAGCTGATTATAAGTTTCAGGCAACAAGGGTGCTCATCTGGGAATGTAGGTCTCTACAGGGGAGCAGAACCCCCATTAGTTCCACAGGTTGGCTGATCATTGGAACTTCCTGAGTACGATTCCTAGAGGGAATGAATAATGGTACAGAATTCCCAGCTTATCTTGAATTTCACATAAACAACAAAATTTTCAGTATAAGTTCCCTTTTGGGGGTAGTACATCAAGAGATGATATATTTCTTTTGAATGATTGTACAGAATGTAAAGAAATTATATAACAAGTGTGTGGGGGGACGCTGGGCTGTAGCTCAGTGGTTGAGCACTTGCCTCACATGTGTGAGGCACTGGGTTCAATCCTCAGCATCATATACAAAAATAAATAAATAAATAAAATAAAGATTTAAAAAATATATATAACAAGGCATATGTGTGCTTAATCCATAAAAATGTGGCAAATTTGTAATTCCCTTCCAGTGTACTTATTCCTGGAAGAATACAAAATATATCCCTAAGACCTCATTTATCATTCTGTAAAACCCCTCAAATTTTTTTAATTCATTTTTTTAAATATCTAAAGGGTTACCTCTTTAAACACCAATTTTACATTTGACTTCTTGGAATGGAAATCTTTCTTAAATACATAGCACATACATTCTAGTCATTTCCAAAAAAAAAACTCCTATTAATTCAACTTGTTTCCTTAAAAGACCAGCAGGAGTATTTAGTATTGTATAATACATTGATCTCTTTAAAATTCATTGAATAATATTTTGGGCTCTTTGACTTTTACTCAGTATCTTTACACTGCTATGAGTTTTAAGTTTTTGCATTTAATTTTTTTTCCTTTTTTTCCCCCCTGGTCAGGCTGTTAACTATTATTCTTGACCATTTCTCATTTTTCTAAGATTCTTTACCTCTTTAATTTATTTCATCTTATCTGCTAAAACTTAAAAGTAAGTCACCAATGCATTAAATCTAGTTCTTGGGAATGTGCAAAACTTTTAAATAAAAGGCCTCATAATAAAGGTCCTAACAGAGTCTTTCTATGAAAAAGTGCATTCGTACCAAAATTAATGGCCTTAGCTGCTACAATAGATGTCATAAAAGTACTTTTCTGAAATTGACTGATACCTGGTTCTAGGTAGGTGTAGTTATAAGGTAGCCTGTACCTAGGAAGGTAGATGAAGAACAATATGTTCTTTCTGTGGCTACACAGTAATTCTTGAGATAAAAATGGTGTGAGGGAAGAAAAAAATGGAACTAGTAGCTGCAAGGCAAGTGGCTCTGGATTCAAGAGACAGAAGACACTGGGGCATTGTGAACTGTCAGAGGGCTTCATCTGGTCTACCTGTCACTGCCTTGTATGACCTTGTACCATTCATTCAAACACCTCTGACTTGTTTTTTCATTTGTAAAATATTGTTGATAATTAATAACACCTGTGAGAAGGGAAAAAAAAAAAACATGGCTGCTGCTCTCCTCATTTTTTTCTAAACTGGTCACATGTGAAGCTGCTTCCACTGTAAAGGTAAAATTTCTAAGCTGATTCTAAGCTGCAAAAGTCTGAGTTAAAGTGTAAAAGACTAGGGCATTGTAAAGCTTCTAGATTGCAAGGCCTGGGCTAAAAAGTAAACAATTCCCCTGCTATCCCCGGAACCTGTAATGTCTGTAAAGTTGTTAGGACAATGCGGGAGCTGCTCAGTAAATATCTCCATTGATTCCCTGGTTGTTTAATAGCTAAGGGCTCCAGGTAACATGGCACGTAGGCATCCAGGCCCCAGAACCAATCAGTTTGAATGTGTACCCCACTTAGAAGTGACCAATCACCCCTGCCCAAACTGTTCCCGCCAATGAATGGACTAATCATGTATCAAAATTGTTGTTCAATTTCCCCGCGCCTCATGATGATTTGTTCTGATGTATGCAAAGCCTCCCACCCTCTCCAAAAAGTGTACTTAAGCTCTGCTTGACCTCTGCTCTGGGCTCTGGGCTGCTCTCCCTTCTTGAGTGAGCACAGAGTCCCAACGCGTTGGAACGGATCCCTAATAAAAATCCCCCTTGCCATTGCATGAAGCTAGTCTCGTGTGGTCTTTCCTTCTCCGATGTTTCGCCGGACCCTTACACCACTATTTTTCCATGGAGTCTACACTTCACTACCCTTCATGGAGGGACTTTTTAATTCAATGGAACAGAACCTCAGCTTTTATCTTCACAGTTAATCAGTGTGGGATTTCTATGCCTTGAAAATATGTTTCTAAGTTCCATGTCTCCCTGAATTCTGTGATCATTCAGGGAAGACCTTTGGCCCTACCTGGAAAGTCCCTGAATAAAACCTGCTCTTGGGTTTCTATATGGTCACTTCATGACTGCTTCTATATTGTCACTCCCTCTCCCTGCCACTGCTAGGTAGGGAAGTGCAGACCTTGGCATTTAGATGTGGAAGGAGGATGAGAAGGGATAAAAACCTCACTGTATGACTACAAATCTAGGCTCTACACTGGGCAGGTTGAGCTCTAGAAGTGTAAGATTGTGCATTGGTGGTGGGGAGCGCACCTCCTCAGATACTTGCCCAGGTATTATCATCATCATCATCATTGTTATTTTTTTGGTTGTGGGGATTGAACCCAGAGGTTCTTTATCCTGAGCTACATCCTCAGTCTTTTTAACTTTTTTTTTTTTAAACAGCTATTATTAAAGCTGATCATTTGTCCTTTCAGTTGGCCAGGGCTGTTGTTGTATATAATTTTCTCCACAGCAATCTTGTAGGGAGGAAGGCAGAACAGCATGAATCTCACTACACCCCATCCAGAAATCATATTATTCTTAGAGGATTATGGTGATTACATGATAAAAAAAGTGCTTGACACACAGTAGGCCCTTATTATTTAGTTATTTACCTGTCACTTCTCTCCACCAAAAGAAGAGGGAAGGAACTGAATAAAATGGTAGGAGATGAAATGGTAAAAGTGGTAAATCACTGTGTTCGACCCAATAGAGAAGCTGGGACAAATAACTAATAAATGATTCTAAAGGCTTTTGGAAAGATAAAGTCTATAGAAATGCAAAATAATAATATCAAGGAAGGAGAGACGTCAGTTGAATATAAAGCAGACAGCTTTTATTCCCTTACAAATATCTTGGTCACCATCAGCAGCAGTGGAGAAGAAAACAGAAAGAAGGGTATGTGACAGTTTAATAGTGTTTTGTTAAAAATAGAACATGCTTTAAGAATGTCTGGACTTCCTTTAAAATGAAAAGATGAGCACTGACTCACTGCCTGCTAGAATAAATTCAGAAGTGCCTCTGGCAAAACTCACCGGCTTTCCCACCTCCAAGCTCTCATGTTAATTAACTTGGGAGGGCAGATTTTATGTATGAAAGGAACAATGTCAGGAATCCATGCTGGCAGGCAGAGTGCCACTTCACCTGGAGCAGTGTGCACATCTGGCCAGCATAGCCTTCCACTCTGAATTCAAATCCCACTCCAGATCCAAAATACTAGTCCATAATATTCTCCTTGAGGAAGCCCAGGGGTTTAAATAAGCTCAAGGGAGATCTTGCTTAAGGATTTAGAAACCTGGAACAACAAGGAGCTTCTGGATTTTTCTGTGACTTTTTTGGGTTTAGTGTTTCTCCAAAGTTTGGATAATAAATACTATTAAAAAAAAGAAAGAAAGAAAGAAAAGAAAAGAAAGTTTTTATTGCAAAATGCAAGAGAATATAAAAAAGAGTCAACACATTTTCAACCATTTTTAACAATAGGAGTTCTTAAAACCTTTAAAATGTTAATGTGTACTATGAATTTCCCAATGATAAAGCAGTGCGTTTCCCAAATATATTTTTATCATGGGACTGTTTTCCAGGGCATTTAGCAGGACAAGTCATAGTTACACTTTGGGAAATACTGTTCTGGGGACATTTACAGATATTTTCTTTTTAGGTTTCCTCAGGATTTTCTGGATAGTTAAACCCAGAGAAGAGCCAAAAAAGTTGCAGTCTGCACTAGCTATTTAGGTTGCATGTCAGAACATGTTGCTAGCAATATGATTCTCTAAATTTGTCCTAGGGTCTGCATGCAATGAGTACATACAGTTACCCAAAAGAGCTTTCTCTGAGTTTAACAGGTACAATTAGAATGATATTCACCTGGGACCCAGCCAACTACCATCCTCCCTTGCTGTGCTGGCACCATGCATGCCTGACTTAGTAGAAAACTCAGACATGGAAATGGGGAACTCAGTGCTTCCCTGTTTGAAGGCTGTGGGAATTGGCCGTGGTGATCACCCCACCAAATAGCTAGAGCCAGGCAAGGGAGTAGCTAGTGCATGGTGAGTTCTTTTTAACCGCCATGAACAAACACCCTTCAAGTGTGTGCTGCAGGAACCGGGGACCTGTCAGGCAATGGTCATTTGGAGCTGTGCACCAATGTGTATAGCATGGGAGTCTCAGATGACACCACAATATAAATTGAAGCCAATCAGTTCAGTATCCAGAACCCAAAGGAGAGAATTATGCTGAAATCGTGGAAAAGGATAAAGAAGCCTCATTTTAATATGTTAAACACACACACATAACTAAGGCAGCCAATCTGAAACAGAAGCAGATGTATTCAGGGTACAAAGAATAACATTTTTAGCTTGCTTGGGTTCCTTTCAAACAGTTATTCTCAACACTGAGAGCTTTCTGAGAAATGCATTTACATAGGTACAAAGCATGTGTCTCCGTGGCAGCAGGAGTCCTTATTTGCATCAGATTTTTCTTTAGCACCTGTTTGTTTCAGAGGGTACTGCCTTCCTAGGATACACACCAGAAAAGGAATTATATGAAAAAGGATGCCTTACTTTGGAGAGAAGAGGCAGAGCAGAGCATTCACAATTCCTATCAATAATGAGTCTGCTTTCCTTGAAGAATAATAAAAAAAGGTACTTTAAAAAATATTATTATGAGACGTTGTGATTACTCTTCTATGCACAATGGCATGATGTCTATTTTAAAGCCTTGTCCTTGGAACACAATAAGCATTCAATAAAAGATGTAGCCTGAACTCTTCCAATAACTCAATCCTGCACATCCACTAAATCTTTTGTGTCAAATTGCCATGAAATCTAAATGTGATGCTGTTTTACTCGTTGATTAGAATGATTTTGTATCTATCTCTATACATAGTCCAAACATGAACTTTGCACAATCAGCAACAATCTAGATTCTTAAATATCCTGGGAAGGGGACATGGCATCTGGCTCCACTTTAAATTGTGCTTACTTTTGACAACAGAACTCTCTAAAAATGACATTTGAGTCTATATTTATTCACATCTAATTTATTTCAGAGGGACAGACCCAGTTTCCAAACTGAAAGATGGTCTTCCTGATGACCATTAGGAATAGCCTGCTTTCTTAAGATGTGAAAACAGAGAGAACAGGAATGGTCTCCGTGTATTATAATCCATCCTGTCCTCAGTTGGTTGATTAAGCATAATAAATAGGTTGGATGTGGAATTGTACCTAAAGATTTAATTCTAGAATGTCTATTTCTTTACATATCTTCTTAAACTCAACAAATCAGAATGTTCCAGTGTGGGTTGTGATCTCAAAGAAACCACTTTCTGTCTAAGTGCAAATTTTGCAGGTGAAGAAACTAAGGCAGGATAAGAAGAGCTTCACCTAAGCTCAAATTACCATTAGATACCAAAGCCAGATTTTCCTAGGAATTCTAATGCTGAAGCTTAGCAACTGCAGATTTGGAGCTCATCTATGTTTGCTACTGTTCTGCATCATGGAAGGATAGAAGGATAAATGGGTAGGCATGCGCTTAAAAGGAGAGATGTTTGCTGCTCCCATTTATTTGATTCTTGTCTCTTGTCTTCTGCATTAAAGCAGAAGCAGTAAGCAAAACAATGAGGGTGAACTGGACAAAATATAATATTCTTCTAGTTGCCTTCCTGGGCCTTGGTGTTGATATGTGGATTCTGCATCTGGATGAACAGAGCTGATTGGGGCTCATGAACTTGGAGTTAGATATGTCTGGAACAGCCTGAAACATTATTTTTTATTTATTTAGAAATATTCTTTGCTGAAAAGTTTTGCTTTCTCCCCTATCAATTGTGACAAAACAAAACAAACAAAAATTTCCATTTCTTCCACCCACTCATATTCTCCTCATCCCTTCTGTATTATCCCTCTTTGCTTTCCTTGTGAATAGCAGGCACTCTGTAAGCCTGGTAAGAAAAGCTAAAGCAGCAGGAGCATGATAGTGGGAAGAGACTCTGTCCAGCTGCTCTGGATAAGCCTTGGGAGGTTTTGCCACTGGAAACAATCTGGGTCTGAGAGTGTGAGCTTAACCTGTCAGAAATGGCAGCCAAGAACAACTTACATAACCACTGCCTTTTGCCAATTTTGCAGCAAAATACCAAAGAGGAAGGCATGTGAGGTAGTAATATATATTATAATACATTTTTATAGGTTTCAAAGTGTGTCCTTGGCTGCCTTTTCTTCTCATTCTACCTACTTTACTTGGGCTGTAATTACTCCCTTGATGTGGATGCATCCCAAAATAGTTTTTCCAGACTAGGTCTCTTTGCTGAGCTGCACATACCTATTTTCAACTATCTCCTACACATATTAACCTGATGTCATACCAGCATTTCTAAAAGCAACATGTCAAATCCAGACTTTCATCCCATTTCTGCAAACCAGTTTGTCCCCCTGTATTTTCTGCTTCAATGTGTACCTAACTTCACTCAACAATCTAAGCCAAAATATTATTAAATTTTCCTGGATTTTCACTTGCCATAGTAGCCAACATTCAACTAATTACCAAATAAGTTCTTCTACCTGTCACTCCAACAAATCTGCCTCTTCCGTTTTCCATTATCATGGCTTTTGCTTAACATTTTATGTTATCTCAGGGGCAATGAAATTTAATCCATGGGCATATATAGAATACTGTGCCTTATAAATGAAGTATAAAAATCTCTTAAATGAATATGGGTTGTTTGCAAAAGTTGTATATATTTAGGAAAAAATAAATTCTCAATAATTAGGATTGTGATCTATAGACCACAGTCTCTAGCAAAGTCTATTAAATTATAAATCAGTAACAAGATTTAACTCGGAAAAATCCTGTCCATTTAGAAATTCTAAATAATCAACAGAAAAATATCAAAATGTGAATAAGCAATAATACACATCAGTTTTGTGACTTTCAGTGGGTAATCTAAGTCCTTAAGTATCATCATCATCATCATCATTATTTTGATACCAAGGATTGAACCCACGGGCACTTAACCACCGAGGCACATCCCCAGTCTTATTTTTGTCTTTTATTTAGACACAGGGTCTCACTGAGTTTCTTAGGGCCTTGCTAAGTTGCTGAGGCTGGCTTTGAACTCCCAGTCCTCCTGCCTCAGCCTCCTGTGCCACTGGGATTACAAGCATGCCCCACCATGCCTGGCTTTAACTACTATTTTATAAAGAAATAAATGTTATTATTTATAAATAAATAAATGTCAGCATGTAGCTTTAGAACTTATATAAAGAACAATTTGTAAAAATCTTCTTCTTCTGTAAAAAACTCCAGAAAGAGAAAAGAAAATGATAATAAAAACTTGAGCTCAAATTAGTGGAGAACAATAGGCAACAAACAATAAAAAAACCAACAAAACTATTTTGTTCTTTAAAAAGATTAAGAATTACCTGTTAAGAGTACTCAGGAAAAAAAAAAGAAAGAAAAGGAGAGAAGGAAAAAAGTAGAAAAGACTACGCAGATGCTCGTCAAAAAGTAGATGTAATCCCATTTTAAAATTGGATGTTATTATAGATTTTAAAAATGAAGCACCATCATATATATTTTATAAATTACTTATTGGAAATTTAGAAATATTTATGTCAAATACTTTTTCTTTTCACTTTTTTTAATAAAAAATATACAACATTATAGTTGTACAAAATGATGGGATTTGTGCTATATATTCATACATGCTTACAATGTAATCATATAATTTGGTCGATATCACCCATCAGCGCTTCTTCCCTCCTTCTTCTTATCATCCCCTGCTCCCTTTCTTTCCCCTACTGATTTTCTTTGATTTTTTTATGAGATTTTCACCTTCTACCTTTCTTTTCCTTTTTCCTCTCTACCTTCTACATTTAAGAGAAATGTATGTCAAATACTTTTTAAAATTCAGATTAAAAATTTCAAATGCCTAAAACCATATAACTTAGAAAAATGAATTCAAAAGGAAATAGAAAATATTTGTAGTTTTATTGCCCCTTAAGAAATTTATATGTTGGCAAAAGAAACATCATGCTCAGATAAAATGATAACAAATTTCTACTAAATATTGATGAAAATAATAATAGAAACAATCCAAATTCACCACACCCTTTTTACATTCTTATCACAATTCATTTTCTTTTTAGGCTGGCAAAACCTTAAAAGTCTCTCCTAGCTTGAGTCCTTGTCTTCTGTCTCATCTGTCCCAGATCTACCCCTCACTTTCAGTGTGATCTTTCTCAGATGTACATCTGATCATGCCAATTCCTTAGCGACATCCTTTCCGTGGATTTTCATAAACACCAGGACAAATGCTGCTGTTTCTTCCTATGGTGTCCTATCTCCCTCTTTGTCTCATCTCATACCTGCCTTTCCAACCTCTGCCCCATTGTTCTGTTCTTGCTCTTTTCCAAAGAGTTCACTTACTGGTTTTCCGTCTTCACAATCTCATCTTTTAAAATAAGATTTAGTTGGTACCTTTTATGAACCACTACCAAACTTTTGCTATGTTCTTCACAGACCTATCAAACCACATTGAGCTATGATTTCTAGAAATGTTTGTCTTTCTCAGGATATTGTGAATTCCTTAAGGAATCTGTGGGTCTGCAGGGTGTTGCATATGTCTGGGCTGTTGTGGGTCATAGTCTACTTCAAGACATATCACAGATGAAATGCTTTTTTAACAACTTGTCCTAATCATCAAGCAAAATCCTCTTTCTATAGGAAAATATATTCTAGGTTACAAAGAACATCCCAAATTACACTTCTGGAATACAGCCTACATCTAGGTTAGCCTATGTCTTTATTAGTTATGAAAAGTTTTTCATAAGTTTGGAATTGATAATAAAAGAATCACCTTTCTCTCATAAGTACCTCAAAAATAGGAAGCTCACAGTTGGTCTAATAGAGATGATTCTGGGAAGTATTCTTTAGTGCACACACTTATAGTATCCTGAAAAAAAATCAATGTTTTACCTCCTCCCTGCTGGGTTTCATTTCACCATACAGACCTATCATAATAAACCCCCAAATATACCTGTTCGGTTTTTCATCTGTGAACAACATAACACTGATTTCAATTAAATTCCAAAATAGGTACCCCAGAGTCCTCCCTAGAATTTTTAATATTTGGCCTTTAATATAAATTGATCCTTTGCTATTGAGTCAGTAACACAAAACCAGGAAAAGGCTTTGAGAGTTATTAAAGTCACAGGCTGCTCAGCTGCATGGGGCATACTTGGGAACATGTGCTGTAGAAAATATAGACTTACATAGAAAAGTCACTGATCTACAAAACATGGGAGGCTCAGCACATGAAGCTGGCCAAAGATGCCAACGTGTTCATTCCCCGCACCTGCATCAATACCTTCAGTTCTCCCAAAATGAGGAGGTCTCATCTTGTTTGCTCCTCAGGGGCATCTTCCATTCTAAAATGTCAGGGAACTAAAAAAAACCTTAGGACATTTTGGTAGTTGGAAATTACTGGGCATTTGTTTTTGCAAAATGTTGGAGAGATGGCATGAGGTTTCAGAACACCAGAATGCCAAGGTCATAAGGCTAGGGCAGAACTAGAAATAGCAAACATGACTTTTGGCATTCATCTGACCACTGGACCTTGGAAACAGGTGCTGGAACCTTATGGAGAGCCATTAGAGTTCCCATTCAGATCACAGGCTTTTGCCAATGTGAAAGGGAAGAAAAAGAGATGAGATTACTAACCCAGGGAATTTCACAATGTGGCTCTCTCTTTCAATCTTATGCCAGCAGTGTGTTTAGTGGTGGAGTTGTGTGACTTATAACATGTGTCACTTTGTCTCTGTAAAACAGAGGTAACTAAAAGAAGTTACTTGTATTTATGCGGTTTCATCTATACAAGACCAGCATTTATTAAACATGGTACTGAAATCACACTTGATTTCCCCTCAGTTTTCTTTTATTGTTTTTGCATGTAAGTCTTGGGGAAAATGATATTGCTCTAGAGAGCAAATGACTTAAATGAATCAGATGTTGTCTAAATGTAGGTATTGCTAGGAGACCAACTTTATTATTAGTTGTTATTGTAGGTATTGCACCATCTAGTTTTCTGCAAACTAGATTTCAAAGAGCAGGCAGTTCACAGCTCTGTAATCCAAAGGGAGTGACGGCATGGAAGAGCAGAAGGAGCTTTAACTTTGGAATCCCATCTCTCTCCTACTAGCTGCATATCCAGGAGCAAGTTACTTCAACCATCAAAGCTTTAATTTATTCATCTGTAAAGTAAAGCTTATAACTTTGTTTGCTGAAGGCTTTAAATAAATTACTATGTTTAAAGAGTCTGGCACAATTTTTGGCACACAGCAGGTGCCCATTGCATGTTAAGTTCTATTCCTTACTTTATACACATATTCTCTGAGAGCTCAGAGATAAGATGTGGTCCAATAAACAGGTATTACAAATTAAACTGAATTAAGGACAGCTAATTATACCTTTGCTGCTTTGATTTCAGAGAATGTGCAACAAAACTTTGGGGACTTATTTGAATTCTTAGTCAGGTTCTAGAAAGACAATCCAAATAAAAATGTAAACAAAAATCTTAATACTTTAATGTTAGCACCATTAAAGTATCAAAATAATTTGAATATTTAAAACAAACTCCACTTCCTTTAAAAACAAACAAAACAAAAAACTGCACACAAGAAAGCCAAATTAGCACAAAGTGGACCCCAAATAGTTGAGAAACAGCTTGTGAGTATATTGTACACTCAATAGTAAAACTTTTTCACCGAAATTACTTAGTTTATAATCAAATCAAAAATCAAAGCTTATGTGAAGTATGTTGCTGAAGAAAAAGAAAGCATATTTACTAATTAGTACTCAGTTAAGTTGGGGGCTTCTCAAAGCCTTTGTAGCCTGAAGATCACCATGGCACGTCTTAGACAGTTTCCAAAATGATAACATCATCTAGTCTTATGTCACAGATAAATTCAAGTACATAAAAAATGGAAATTTAATGTTAAGAGGTTAATACCCTATATTTAATTCATGGGGAAATATGAAATGTTGGTGTTTAATTGTAAGTGGGAGATAAGAAAGCTTGTAAAATATTTTCTTAGGAAAAACATCACCTAAATAATATTCAAAATCTATCCTCCAATATCCAACTGAATAATTTTAGTGCATCTCATATATTACGAAAGTAAGTAGTAGCAGGTTTATTTAATTGTAAACTTAACATTTCTAATCTTGCAGTTACCTTGCTGACACAAATTCTCTGGCATGTCTATCTACCTGCTAGCCTCAGAAGAGAACACTGCAGACGGCCAGATCTGTGAAAACTGGAGCACAAGAACCTACCTTGGTGTTTAACAAAGGAAAGGATGAGGCTGACTCCTGTTCTGATCCTCTGAAAGCATAATTCTGAAGTTGCTTATAGCCTGACCTTTTTTCCCCATGATTTTTCAGATATGCAGGCTCTGATATTTATACAGAACTTATTTCTGCTGTGATCAGAGCACAAAAGAAGAAGGTAGGAGGAAAATCACAAGGGGTAGAATTATTATTCTGGTTGCTGTTAATATTGTATCTCTTTTAGTACAAAAAAAAAATCACTTTTGAGTCATTTAGACAGGGAATTTTCAAGAAATAAAGTACCTGTGTCAGGCCTTTACTGCTTTCTTACAGCTTGCCTGCCTTCACCTTCAACCTGCCTAATGATCACCCTTGCCCCCAGGCACTGAATCCCTCCAGTCCAGGAAAAGAGTGACATAAGGTACTCTAGTTTACTCTTTAGGATACCAAATCAAGTCAACCTTGTTGTTTGTTTTGCAAATGATGACCTTCTTTTTAAATTTAAAAAGCATAACTTTTGCCTTTTTCTCAAAGACTCCACTTTGACTCTACTTCTGAAAATACCTAAATTTTAATGTTATACCTACTACCATCTCTGTCCCAATTGCCTGTTCTGGTTCAATACCTACTTAGGCCTTGTTATAAAGTCTTTTCCTCTCTGCATTCCTATCTTAGTTTTGATCTCCTTTTGGGCATCCCAATGACACAGATTTTTGATGCCAATTGTTTTCTAGAATTCTAATTGGTTGTCTTGGGTTTAGGGCTCTGATTCTCTGTCTACCAGCCCAAATAGCGCATGGTTGCTAGGTCCCCATCTGGCTTCTTTGATTCTGTGCAATCCTACAAGTGGTCCTTTCATGTTTGTCCTTGTCACAAGATACAGTGTAAGAACAAGGTGAAAGACCTCCAAGTGAATGTCAGATGCCTCAGTATAAACCAATGTCAAACATCCAAGTGTTTATTTCTGTGTTACAGTCATTCATGTAGCTTGCAACAATACATGTCTCCTCTTTAGCAGTAATATAAGATCACTCACTGCCTCATCCCACTTTTTAGTATATCTGTTTAGGCTCTCTCTGTAGGCGATGGCTGGATTATTTATTTATTTTTTTAAATCACGAAATGCATCACCTCTTTAATAATTTGAAGACCTTCTTTTCCTATTTGATTTTTAAGAAATGGTGTCACAAAGATGAAGCTCAAAATATTCTGAATAGCTGAATTGTATCTGTGTTTCATCATTTTTTGGAGGGGAGGGAGGATGGGGGAGTAGCAAGAAACCAAAGATAAATATATTTTAATGGAAGTTTATTTCATTAGAAAGGAAGTGAGTTTATTCGAGTCTAGCTGTTTACATAAGTTTAAAGCACCTGTGTTTTACTCTTCTAAAAAAATAAAAATCTTTGTTCTGTTTGCATGAATATGTTTATATTAGTTACCTTTTGCTTGTCTTTATTATTCCTGGTTTACAGTGGAGGGGGTAAAAGCTTGGAGAAATTAAGTGAAATGTTTAAAGTCCCAAAGGCAATAAGAAGCAGAATCTTGGTATTTCAAAAATCCTCTCTTCTTTCCACCAAACATTCCTCATGATTGCTCCCCGCCCCTCAACACATATACCTAGGAAAGAGAGTTATATAAATTCTTGATCCTAGGAGTCTGAAATATAGCTCAAAAGTTCTGTTATTAATGTGAAATTTCTCAGTGTTTCATGGTTTATAAAAAATAATTAGGCAAATTTTGCCTTATATCCATAATATATTAGTGTTTATTAGAAGATGTGCAATGTCTTCTCTACCCCCCCATTTGATTTCTGATTTTTTTAAAATTTTGAGATAATAAAAAAGAGACTCACAGTGGTAATAAATAATACACAAATCCTTGTATGCCCTCTACCCCATTTCCCACAATGGTAACATCTTGCAAAATCACAGTACAATATCAAGACTAGGATATTGACACTTACAGAGTTAAGAAATAGAATTCCCATCACTATAGGGATCCTACATGTTACTCTTCTATATTGAACTTGTCCCAATTCTCTTCTTTACCCTGGAAACCAGTTTTAAAGGTATTATTTTGTTTGTTTCTGTTTTGTCTTGTTTTGCTTTGTTTTTGAGATGAGGTCTTAACTGTATTTCCCAGTCTGGTCTTGGACTTTGGGGCTCAAGTGATCCTTGTGCCTCAGACTCTGGGACTACAGGCTTGGACTTCTAGGTCCAGCCTTAATTTGTTCATTTCTATAATTTTGACCTTCAGAGAGTGTTATATAAATTAAATTATAGAATAGGTATTTTTTTTTCAATTCAACAAGTCACTGGAAAATCATTCTGCTTATTGACATATCAATCATTTTCTTCCTTCTATTGCTGTGTAATATTCTGTTGAAGGGATGCACCACAGTTTATTCACTATTAAGTTGTTTCTGGTTTTTACCTATTATGAATAAAACTGCAATAAACACTTGTATATTGGGTTTTGTGTGAATATAACTCTTTTATTATTCTGGGATATTTGAAATATTTTCCAGAGTAATCAAGTCATTTTACATTCCCACAAGTAATGTATGAGGGATTCACTTTGTCCACATTCTTGTCATCATTTACCATTGCAATATTTTTAATTTTAGTCATTTTGGTAAGGTATGTAGTGTTATTGTAGCTTTAATTTGTGTTCTCCTAATGGCTGGAGATGTTCACCATCTCTTAATGGGCTTATTTAAATTCTCTATATCCTTGTTAGTGAAATGTTTCTTCACTTCTTTTGCCCATATTCTAATTGGATTATTTGTTTTTCTTTTACTGTTGAGAGTTCTTTATACACTCTAGATATTAACCCTTTGCCTAATATACAGTTTCTCCCTCTCTGTAACTCTCATTTCATTCCTTTACAGGGTCTTATATAAAGCTGAATTTTATTTATTTATTTATTTATTTATTTATTTTGATGAAATTTAATTTATTAATTTTTCCTTTTATTAATCATGCTTTTGGAATTAATTCTATGAACTGTATCTGGCCCCAGATCATGAAGATTTTTTTTCTAAAAGTTTTATAGTTTTAAATTTAAATCTGTGATCCATTTTGAGTTAATTTTGCATAAGGTGTTAGATTTAAATCAATGTTTGTTTATCTATTTATTGCTGCAAATAAATTTGTAAATGTCCACCCATACAAGAGGGAGAGGGGCTTGTTGCAGCTGGGTGGGTGAGGAAGTCCAGGCAAGTCCATATGGAGTACACTGATACCCAGTGCCAGGGGTGGGGTGCTATTCTTAGCCAGGAGATATGAAAGTCCCAGCTCCTTAAGTGGCTTGCTCTGGCACCACCTTGGCAAGGTATTGCAGTGCCTCATCACAATCAATGAGTGTAGAAACCTAGGTTCTGTTCTGTTCTTGACATTTCTGGGCATGAACAGAGTAGTACCCAGGTATTGCTATAGTATCAGGTTACTGGCTGAAAGTTTTCTTCTGTTGTTGTTTGCCTCTTTCTTTATCCTTTAGCTATAGGGAGCAGGCTTCAGACAGGACTTTCTTTGTCAGTGTCTATTGGCACTTTGAATTTCAGCTTCTTCAGCTCTGGGATATATAACACACACACAAAATAGCTGGGGTTCGGCTCAATGCTACAGCATGTTCTCAGCAAGTACAAGGCCCTGGGTTAGATTCCCAGCAAAGCAAGAAAAAGCTCCTAAATAAAATAAACAAAATTACAAATAAATAAACATCACTCCCCTTCAGGAGTTTATGACCATGTAGTTCCTTGCATCCCAAGGTCTTACCTAGTTTTCTTTTCAGTCTTTAGTGTTTGGGTTTAATATTTTATATGGAAAATCCAGGGTCTTCATTCATATTTATTTGGAAGAATCAAGAAAAATACGTCTGCTTAAGCTTCACAGAAATGGATTTCCCCTAATTTTATTTTTAAGTAAAACTTGATGGTCTTGAAAATATATCATGTTTATTCAGGCAAGCTAGCTATGTTATTTTAGTATGCTCTTCAAAGTCCATAACACAAGGCTATAGGGAGGACAGATGCTTGAATAAATTACAGGATTTTTATATTGATGATTAAAAAAGAGAGGAGAAAACAATCAATAAACAAACAAAACCCAACCAAATCAGATCTTCATCAGTTGTATAATCTGCCCACATGATGACCCCTAGTGGAAAGAATATAATTGGTACCATTTTCCCTCCCTGATTTTATATTCTTCTCTACTTGTAGTAACTCACTTTCCAGTGTCTCTTCTCTAACCACTCAGACATATTTGCATCTCCAGCTCACCTGACTGCATGACAGAGCCATAACCCTTCTGACCTGCAGGCTGCTGTCAGTCAAATAGCTATAAATGCCTTGTGGGAGTGACTTGTGCTGCAAGTGTAGCTGACTAGCAGTATCTTGCATTCAATGGCCTTCAGCATCCCCAAGGAAGGACTGCAGACAGCAGAAGAATGCACAGGTGCTTTAGGTGCTATATAAAAAAATGCCCTGGAAATGTCTTTCTTTAACAAAGCTCCTTTGAAGCTTGGTCTGAGTTCTATATTAAGAAAAGAAAAATACATAAATACATGAATTTTACTCTCTGTTGATGAGGAATTTGTATTTGACATGAAAGTGGAATAGAAAGCAGGGTAATGCATAGTTTAGGTGCGCTCTGCCACAACACATCAGTTTTTCCATAAGGACAAATGCTGCCTTTTCATTTATGTTTTCTGAGTGCCTAGCATGGTGCCTCGCATAAAGTAAGGGCTGAAATTTGTTTAAAGTCATACTAAGTGATAATCACGCTTTAAACCCTGTGTGGATGTTGAAAAGAGAATATCCAGGGAACCAAATTTTGCCTATCCAAAAGTTGAGACTTGAAAGAAAGAAAGAAAGAAAGAAAGAAAGAAAGAAAGAAAGAAAGAAAGAAAGAAAGAAAGAAAGAAAGAAGAAAGAAAGAAAGAAAGAAAGAAAGAAAGAAAGAAAGAAAGAAAGAAAGAAAGAAAAGGTGAGAAGATAAAGAGTCCAAAAACTGTTAAGACCAGCAAATTTCATGAGACAATTATGTGACTGAGGCAGCTCAGGAAATAAAAAAGAATAATATGTTTTAAAGAATGAAATCCCTGAAAGACATTGAAGATTCAGAGAGTCACAAAGACTATTTCCTTGATCAACTTAAGTGGATCTCCTGTGACTTTGACCTTGCTTTACTGCCTTCCTTCTCCCAATTTTGTTGGGTCTGGACAGCCTGGGTTTAGCATGAATCCTGCTAAGTCAATTTAGAAGGAATCCCCTAACTCCCCATTTCTGATCAAATTTGTCATCCTTCACCATCCCAACTTTGATACCTGATTCCTTTGGCCTCACCTTCACCAAGAATTCTCTTAGCTCTGTTTAGCAAGAATCCCCAGATCCTTGATGCTTCCTCTAAGTAAATTTGCATCCATTCACTGTCTTCCCCATCCTGCGAACTGGACCTTAACCTGGTCCCTAGCTATCAATCCCCATTTGTTCTTGTATTCAGAGTTGAGTTCAATTTCTTTCCCAGATTGCAGTGTCTTGACACTGTTTTAATAGGCATATCTATCTATCTATCTATCTATCTATCTATCTATCTATCTATCTATCTATAACAAATCTAAATTCAGAAGGCTAGGGAGGCAAACTCTTTACTCCTCTCTGTTATTATATTTCTTTCTTTTACTTCTAAAACTGAAGAAATAGCATATTTTTCACTGGCAGATAACACAAGTCCTTGCTTTACTCCGATATGTCCTTTTTAACTGCAAACCACATAAAAACCAATCTATTGTGCTAAAAGAATGGTATATTAAGTACTGTCAGGCACCTAGATTTCTGAGCCTTCTTCATTCTTCCAAACTTCTTAGGATTTCTATTGCACTGCTGGGAAGATGGAATTGGGAAGTACATTTTTAAACTTGAAAAGTCTGTATCTTGGGTTAGACTCCAAAGAGAAAGAGCGAAATCACCTCCTTGAATTCAGAGTTGTGTTCAGAGGAATGGGGAGGGGCATAAAAGGAGGGGGGGTATTTACTTCTTTTATTTATCTGGAAGGCAAAGGCAGTGAAAGGCTGGAGTCTTGCTGTGATATAGAAACTGGCTGAAAGGGATGCCCTCTTCTCCTTTCTTTGCTGACGGTCATGTAAGTTAAACTGCAATTGGGGCACCAGGATGCTGAGCCCTTCCATTTCCTTTGCTTTTCTTCGACTGACTGTGACCAAATACTCTGGAGGAGTTTGACATTCCTCACTTGGCTGGGACAACTGCCTTGTTATTAAATATGGCCAACTCAGCTCGCTTATATTGGGCAATGTCTTGTTGATGACTGAAGTGATAAATTTAGAAGTGGAGAAATGAGATGGGGTTTCTATAGTGTCTGCTTGCCTAGTTGTAAAAAGTTTTGCTGACTTCAGAATTTTGCTGCTGGAAGAGACCTTAGAGATCAACTAGGTCAACTCCTCCCTTATTTTATAGGTAGGAAAAAAGGACTTTAGGAAGGTGAGGCAATGTGACTTAGACCTCCCAGCTAATTAATGGCCATTGTGGTTGTGGATCTGCATCTTCTTGCTTCTGGCTCTTTCTTCTCCATCACTGTATGTAAAGCTTCTCATGATGCAGCCTTTAATGCCAGTCTCAGGGAAGAGATCAGGGAATGGGAAGATATTACACTAGGTACAAGCCCTAGACTTTTATGCTAACTCTGGCCCAGAGAGAGGGCAGTCAACATTTAAGTAACCACAAATACCTCATGATGACCACACTGTTTTAAGTCATTATTTGGCAGGGTATGAGTGAGATTTTTTTATTTTCCAGATGAATGAACCACAACTGGTAGAATGTTAAACCACAGTGTAGAATATTAAAGCTTAAGGTCCAACATCAATCATCCGACAGAGAAGTAGACATGAGCAGGCACTGGAGGCATAGAGGATGCTCAGCCCTGCTTTAGGAGTATCTCCAACCTGCCTCATCTCTTCAAAGCCTACTGCTTAATGGGCTAGATCAGTGGTAGTGTGAACAGTAGAGGAATTCATAATGAAAAAGCAGCAAAGCAAAGCAAAAGCAATGGAATGCATAAGAGATTCTGCACCCAAAACATGAACTATTTATGTAATAGAGTATGAAAGTTAAAGCATCTGAAATATACAATAGGCAAGCAGAAATTTAATCTTCTATAAAATATCTGTCAAATATCACCTCTTCGTCTCAAGTATAAATTCCCATTAACAAAGATATCGTAATTGTCCTATAGCTCAGACCAAGAGAATAAAGGCCCATTCAATCATTTATAATATTTTTTCTATAAGTAAATCAAACTCAAAAAAATATCTAGCATGAATCTCCTTTATCTTCTTTTTTTTTACTAATTTTATTTATTCATTAATTCATTGAGGAATTCCACTTTGAAATCCAACATTCCAGGTATTATAGCCAATAGAAACTTAATAATTCTAGGGTAAGAGAAAGGGCGAATGTAATTTCATATATTTCTTGGGTCAACAATCAAATGAAGCAGACACTAGCCTCATATTGCAGATAGGAAAGCTAGGGTATCTTAAGTCACTTCCTCAGAATTAAAACCAATTCTGTCTGTCTGTCATGAAAACATTATTGTATGCATGCTATTATCATTTTAGAGCCTTGGGGGTATATGAATAGAAAGTAAGTGTCAATATTTTCTTTATAAAAAGTAATTTCACTTTTCTATGAATCAGATCTCCAATGTGTTTATTATTAAAACTCTAAATAAGAGGCCAGTAGTTGTGCAAAATTCCAAGCAGAGGAACAAGGGCCACTGCTAATGATTTTCTGAAACTTGCCTGGGGCTTACAGCTGGGAAGAAGGAAATGATTGCATCCCTAGGCACATACTGACTCACTGCAGATGGTTTCAGATATTTCCTGGGTTGGTAAACTTAAGGGAAAAATAAAATATTAAGGTGAAGATTGAATTAGGACATTAAAAAATGCTCAATAGCCTTGAGCAATCCACGGACACTTGCTTCCCTACTTCTGACTTGCAACCCACCTTTCCTTTCTACCACTTTAGCTGATTGTTTATTACTTGCCTTTGCTCCTATATTGTTGCTGACTTCTGAAATAAAATGTTTCAATCTAGGGATCATAGAACCTCTGCAGCAATAGGCCCCATCTCTCAGTGATTTTCTTTTTATTACTTTCCCCAATGTCATTCCCAAGTATTGCTATTACCACCTCATCTTCTATCCTGAAACTAAAACATATTTCCCTTTACTTTTTTTCCATTCTCAAAACTCACATAACCCATGTCTCTTTGTTTTGTACCATCCCAAAAGGTCACTATATATTCACACATTCTCCTATCAATTTATTACATTGCTCCCTGCTATAATTTGGGTCTTGAATGTCTCCCACAAACCACGTGTTGAAGGCTTGTTCCCCTGCCTTTGGAGTTATTGGGAGATGTCAGAACCTTTTGGAGGTGGGACCTAATGGAAGAAAGTTAAGTTCCTGGGGATATACTCTTGAATGGGATATTGGGCCACTGATCCCTTCCTGTTTCTCTCTCTTTGCTTCTCAGCTGCCATGAGGTAAGCAGCTCTACCCATCACACCATGAAGTACTGTGCTGCCATAGGCCCAAAGCAACAGAGTCAAACAACCATGGATTGAACCCTCTATAACCATGATTCAAAATAAGCCTTTCCTCTTGGTAAGATGATTATGTCTGGTATGTGTTATGGTATTGGAAAACTGACTGACATTTTCCATTGCAACACTTTTTAAAAAGAACATTTACTTTCAAGTTCATCATAACTATTAGGTATCTGAATGCTTGCTTCGGAGAAGAACTAAACCTTCAGTAGGGAGATGGGTTAATTTGTTGCCTCAGATACTCAAAATGGAATGGAATTTCCTTCACTTTTTCCATTTATACAATTTGCCTAGGAAATTATAAATCACTTTATTTATTTTATTAAGTACAGTACATTAACCTTGCAAATATGCTAATGACTAAAAATCTGCTGCCTCGGCAACTTCCCTGAATATAAAAATTATCTTCCTTCATCAGAGAGATTTTAATGATATATTATTATTTCCTAACAGCACCTCCTTTTCCAAATTGAGGCAATCTTCAAAATGTAAGTACTCTTCAATAAAAGCGGCATTAGAAGCAGAGCAGAACCCCAACCAATGGTGTGGCTATGGGCAGGGGTCGGGTTCAGCTGCACATTTCTATCTACTGACCTCTCTGGCTTTATGATCCTTTAGGTCAGTCAGCATTGACTCTTATCGAGGGACAAAGAATTTTTACTCTTTCAAGGGCCATTAAGACCCCTGAGCTATTGGTTACCTAGAGAGATTACTAGCATGTGTCCAGGATAAGATCACGTTATTTTGAGCAATGCAAAGGTTAGGGATTATTCTTTCTGGCTGAGGTAGAAAACACCCAAGTGTAATCAAATGCTCAAAGACTTCTCCCAAAGCTGAGAAATAAATGATGTTATCTGGTATGATATTACATGTTTTCAATAAAAACAAATCCAGATTCAATCATTCTAGCAAGACTTCCACAAAATCATGATAACGTCTTAGATTAGCCTGCTAAATTTTGAGGTGGGGGAAGAACATTCTACTTTCTGTCTGGGCAAGACTCCTTCCTACTTCCATTTCCCCTAGCACAGCTGTGATGGAAGGCACAGGGACCTACCCTAAAGTCAGCTCAATTATTCTGCCTCTGACTGTGGCTTTGGCTGAATGATGATGAACTGCTGCTCTCTGTGGCTGCTTTGCTCAGGGTAAATCCCCAGACAGCTTTATTTTAAAATTAGAGACAAGTTGTTAAAAGAAAGAGTTTGCCTTCATTTCTACGGTGCTTATAGATCAGACAGATGAGAGCTACTCTTACATACCTACAAAGGATTGTGAAATGAGTTAAAATTGAGGAGATTAGATAATAGATATGATTTATTTAGTGCTTTCTATGTACCAGCCATGGTACCAGACTACTTGCATGCATTATCTCATTTAATCCCATACCAATCTAATGAAGAAGAGGTTAAATGATTGTCTAAAAGGATTGCTATAAAACGAGCAGAGGGAAAACTCAGATCCAATTCACCGAAGCATCTAATCTTAACACTATCTACAACATCTGTGGAGATTCGTAGAGACAGGTGAATTACCTTCTCCAGAAGAGCCCAGGCTTCCCTAATTCCTGTAGGATAGGCCACACAGCATTTGAAAAGTTCTTATCTCCCTCCCTCTGTCCTGCTAGATGCCAGGTTGTCAATAGGACATTCTAAACTTAGCTTCCTGGATCTAGAAATTAAATGCCAACAGGATCTACTCAGAGTCTGTATACCTGGGTTTGTTTGGACCTAAGGGAAAGATCACAGGTGACTTTTCTTTTTTGTGCCTGCTACATTCATAAATACATGGTCTATAGTTAAGTGTCTCAGCCACACCAGCTGAGAGAGAAAGAGGAGTATAAATGCCTCATAATAGGCTCAGAGTTTTGCTGGACAATGCTTTGTTTCCCACTGTACTTCTCAAGTGCTATTTTGGTGTGTGTGTGTGTGTGTGTGTGTGTGTGTGTGAACATAGGTGTTAACATATTGTGTGTGTATCATTGGAGTTCTGGGATGTGAACAGGCAGCATTGCCTTTGCTTATTTCTTTCTTGCCTGCTCTTGAAAGTGCTACAAAACAGGTTCAAACACTCACACATATGTATGTTTGCTAAAGATTCAATGATTCTTGAAAAATACAAACTCCTTAGCAAGGAATGTGTGATGTTTCATTACTTATCTTTATAAAATCATTTAAAAGAAGGAGAATAGCATAGTGTTCTAAAATATGGGTCCTGGATATAAGCATTTTACATTCCAGCTTCCCTACTTGCTAGCTGTGAGACCTTGTAAAATTAAGCCCCTGCCTCAAGACCATTATTTTCAAATTAGAGTAGCAAGTATTGGCAGGGTTATCATAAGATTTTATTATTATTATTAAGGTTAGAAATCTTCCACATAGTGGCTGGGGTTGTGGCTCAGTGGTAGAGCACTTGCTTGCACATGTGAGGCAGTGGGTTCGATACTCAGGGCCACATAAAAATAAATAAACAAAATAAAACTATTGTGTCTATCTACAACTAAAAAAAAAGTTCCCCATATAACATATTATCTACCCTCTTAACAAAGTTTAAGTGTACAATACAATACTATTAATTATCTGCATGTTATAGGGCAGATCTATAGAAAATTTTCATCTTGCATAACTAAAATTCTACACTCACTTAAAAATAAGTTCCCATTTACACCTCTCCATGGCTCCCATTAATGTTCATTTTACTTTTTCATTTCTATGAATTTGATTACTTTAGATATCTCATATCCGTGGAATGATTTAGCATTTGTCTTCTGTAACTATCACTTAGGCCTCAAGGGCCAATCTTAATGTAGCATCAAACAAGTTTAAATTTCTCTCTCTCTCTCCCTGTCTCTCTCTCTCTCAACAAATACTATCCTACTGCATTTACAGTCCATATTTTCTTTATCCATTCATCCATAGTGGACATTTTGATAGCTTCTACCTCTTGCATATTATGAATAATACTTCAGTGTACATGGCAGCATAGATATCCGTTTAAGAATCTGCTTTAATTCTTTTGAATAAATACTCAGAAGTAAGACTTCTGGATCATATAATAGGTTTGTTTAAGAAGTTTTAAGGATCCTTCTTACTGTTTCTTGTAGTAGGTGTACCATTTTACTTTCTCACCAATAGTGCAAAAAGGTCCCAATTTCTCCACATCCTCCCTAATACTTGTTATTTTCTGATTTTTTAATATACAAAAGCCAATTAATTTTCCTTGCTGGTTAGTGATGTTGCTCATCTTTTATATACCCATGGGTTATTTGTGTGTCTTATTAGAAAATATGTCTATTCAAGTCTTATGCTGAATTTTAATTGCTTTTATTTTTACTATTGAGTGAAATATTCTTAATTTTTAAAAGGCTAGTATTGTGACCTAACATAACATATTCTGAATAATATTCCATGTGTACTTTACTTGTCTGGAATGTTCTGTACATGTCTGTTTTATTTGAACTATAGTGTTGTTCAAGTTCTCTCTTTATTGATCTGCTATCTGAATGTTCTATCCTTTATTGTAAGCAAGGTATAGAGATCCGTATTATGTTGCTATCTATTTCTCTGTTCAGTTTTGTTAATGTTTGTTTCATGTATTTAGGTGCTGATACTGGGTGCTTATATATTTACAATTGTCACATCTTGCTGTGACTTGACATTTTTATCATTATACAATGTCCTTTTTCTCTTGCCAGTTTTTGACTTTAAGTCTATTTGATTGATTGAAGTATGACAACCCTGTTTTCTTTTAGTTATCATTGGCATGCAATATCTTTTTTCATCCTTTCACTTTTAGATTGCATATGTCCATAAACCTAATCTCTTGCAGATTTCATGTTGTTGGGTATTTTTTCACTCTGTTATTTTTTAATTGGTGAATTTAATTTATTAATTTTTAAAGTAATCATTGACAGCAAAGAACTATTGCCACTTTATTGTTTTCTGTCTTGTAACTGTTTTGTCCCTATTTATTTCTCTTATGTTTTCCTTTGTGTTTTGTTGACTTTTTTTTGTTGTTGTTATATTGACATGCACTGATTCCTTTATCATCTTGGGGCTTACATCTGACACCTTATAGTTACAGCAATCTACTTTATGATGATAACAATTTATTTCAATTATATATGAATCTTTATACTTTTTCTTTTCCTTACATATGTTATTTTATCGATGCCACAAATGATATCTTTAATATTATGTATCCATTAATGTATTTTACAGCTTACTTTTATACATTTATAAGTTCTATACCAGAATAAAGGTGATTTTGCACTATCAATATGGCATTAGAGTATTTTTTGTAAAAAATATTTTTTTAGTTGTAGGTGGACACAGTACCTTTATTTTATTTTTATGTGGTGTTGAGGATCAAGCCCAGTGCCTCATGCATGCTAGGCGAGCATTCTACCACTGAGCCACAACCCCAACCCCAGCATTAGAATATTTTATATTTATATTTTATATGCTGCTTTAATCTGAATTTAGGAATCTGAGTCAGAACACGCATTCACATGTGTGTTCATTTACAAGTGAGCTTTCCTATACTTTAATGGGTTTTTTTTGTAGCTATTATTTTTACAGTGTGGTATTTTTAATTTGTTCTAATTAGTTATACATGACAGCAGAATGCATTTTGACATATCATACATAAATGGAGAACAATTTCTCATTCTTCTGATTGTACATAATGTAGAACCACACCAATCATTGTACATAGGATAATAATGTATGATTTATTCTAATATCCTCCCTACTCCCATCTCCCCCTCCCCTTCCTTCACTCCCCTCTGCCTAATACAAAATGCCTCTATTTTTCCCTACCACCCCTCATTGTGAATTAGCATCCACATAACAGTGAAAACATTTGGCCCCTTTGTTGTTTTGGGATAGGCTTATTTCACTTAGCATGCTATTCTCCAGCTACATCCATGTACCTGTAAATGCCATAATTTCATTCTTCTTTAAGGCTGAATAATATCTCATTGTGTATATATACCACATTTTCTTTATCCATTTACCTGTTAAAGGGCATCTAGGTTGGTTCCATAGTTTGGCTATTGTGATTTGGGATGCTATAAACATTGATGTATGTATTATGATGACTTTAGGTCCTTTGGATATGAACTGAGGAGTGGGATAGCTGGGTCAAATGTTGGTTCCATTCCAAGTTTTCTGAGGAATCTCCATGTTGCTTTTCATAATGGTTCATATGTTTTAATCTGTTTAGCATTCTTTTAATTCAATTTTAAGTAGTAGTGATGAACTCCCTAAGGTTTGGCTAATATGGGCAATAATTTATTTCTTTTTAGTTTTTGCAGGATAGTTTTGCTGGATATAATATTTCTTTTTTTTTTTTTGAGAGAGAGACAGAGAGAGAGAATTTTAATATTTATTTTTTAGTTTTCGGTGGACACAACATCTTTGTTTGTATGTGGTGCTGAGGATCGAACCCGGGCCGCACGCATGCCAGGCGAGCGCACTACCGCTTGAGCCACATCCCCAGCCCTGGATATAATATTTCATTTCTTATATAGGCTTTTCTGATAGGAATGGCTTTTCTTCTCCATTATGCCCAGTGAACTCCTATTCAGCTTTACAGAACAATTCTCAATGTCATCTTCACTGTTAATTACCAGAGAAAAAGTTTTTCTTCTAAAAGTTTCAGAGTAGTTTTTAAAATTTTTATAATAGGAATCATATAAAGTTACATTTTAATAGATTTTAGCATCATGTTATCACTAAACTTCTTCAGGAGAGTAATCATACCTGTTTATCTGTATTTCCATTCATGATTCCTGTACTTTCTGTTACTTGTCCAGCACCTAGCAAGGTGACCAGCATGAACTGCTCATTAAGATTTTACAAATTCAATTATACAGGACCATCATGCTGCTTTAATCTGAATTTAGGAGTCTGAGTCAGATTCACATTAGAGGGCATACTGAGGTTTTCTGGTATGTCCTGCATATTTCCTAATCAGAAGTTTTTGGTCTTGATGAAAATTTTCACCTGAAATGAAATGGTGAGTTCCTTGCCTCTGTTATAACACTTTTTTTTTTGTAGCATTATTCTAATTATCTTATGCCCCTTCAGTAACTGACATCTAATTTTTATTTGGGTCAGAACTTCATCAACACATAGGTTCCATTTTTCTCTTTTCTTCTGGTGCTCTTATATTTCTTCTAAACATGCCTTTCATTAAATTTAACAAGTATCAATGGACTTGTTTTCTAGGCTTCCAAGGATAACAGTGAATGCATAGTGTAAGAGAAAATGTCGGACTGGAAGAGACTTTACAGACTCTCCAAATTATGTCTTCTTATTTCCCAGAGGGGTACAGCAATTTATCTGTAGTTCTTTGGTCATTCAGAGACAGAGAAGATATTGCCTCATTGTGGGTTTAGGTTAAGTCACTTTTGAGATCATTCCAATTTACATAACCTAGGTTGATGAGGCAAAAACATCATTGTCCTCCAGAAATTCCTTTTACAGTCTGTTAGAAGATTCTTGAAGAAGATAGAATATCTTTTAAAATGCTTGTATTTGAAATTATGCCTAAATAAATGTTGGTTAAATTTAAGTGAACCAGAAACCTATTTTATTTAGGCTTTGCATTTAAAATCCTTATAAAAAGAGCTCTACTTCTCCCTTAGTACTGTACTGTGCTGAAATGGAGATTAGAGAATCTGTGCTTCAGAAGGTCTTATTCTAGCCTTTCTCTTTGTGTGCTCCTTTTCATGAGACAAGGAATCCGTGGAATCCGTGGAACCACTGGAGCATGTCCTCCAATAGCCAGTATCTATTCTGTAACCCTTGAAACCATGTAGTAGGTATATGGGCTCCCCAAATCCTCTGCCCTCATCTTCCCTAGTCTGCTTTCTGATTCTACCTGTACTTCATTCCCAGTCCATTCTTTGGAGAGTGGGTCATTTCCCAGGTCTGTGTGTTCCCAAGCCCAGGGGCTGAACAGATGACAGCTGTTGTCAGTGAGTGTGGATGGAAGTTGGAAACATGGACTAAGGTGCCCACATATGTGTTCACAAAGCTCCTCGTGCTGTGGGATGAAGCCAGCTGTGAAAAGAGGAGAGTGATCAGCTATGTACCAGGATTGAGAATTCATCTGTCACTATCATCGTATTCTGGTACTGAACTTGGAAGTATCTAGTAATTCTAAATTCAAACCTGGCTTCCCTGCCATTCTAAAATAATTTTGTAAGTTAGATGATAGAATATTTTTAGTTTGGTTTGTAGCTTTTAAATATATAGCTATAGATTATCAGCCTCCATTTTTACTTTTGCTCAAAGACTTACAGTGTTAGGATACAGCTCACTCTGTTTTGGTAAGTATTAAGTATTGTGGAAAAAACCTACATTTGCTTTGCTAATTGCAACCTGTATAACAATAAAAGCATTTGAGAATGATGAATCAGATACATTGCAAAGTTTTGGGATGTATTTAATATGAATTAATCTGAAATATACCTTGAAGTTCTTTTTAATTGAACTCTGTTATTAGCTCTTTATATAATATTTCCCTTTTTATTCTAAAGTGAAATGGCAAAGATCGAGTGTTTCAATTAATTGGGTCAATCAACATTTTTCTGAATAATATTATTTGTGAATCTATAGAAGATGTTGACATGCTTAGTTCAGGAAAACAGGAAGATGATGGACTGAATCAATTAAATGGTTTTTAGAATGAAAACCAGAAGAATTCAATTTTAGTCTACCTGGGGAGATCTTGAGGTCGAAAGGGCAAAACATTGAAAGAAAAATGATCAACATAAATGATAATTACATGAGATGTAAAGGTATTAACAGACAAGGATCACAGTACATTCTACAGTTTATTACAAAGAAATAGTGAGCAACTGCAAACTAAAGATGATAAAATTATGCTTTTGCATGTCTGAATACATCACAATGATTCCACTTTTATGTTTAACTATAATGTGCTAATTTAATAAATAAATAAATAAATACAAGGAAGACCAGTAGAGAAGGGAATTAGGGGAATGGAGGAGGAGATGGACAGGGGATGTATGGGATATTGAGAATGAGTAAACATATATGTATTTACAATTATGCCAAAATGAACCCCACTATTATGTATAAGAATAATGCACAAATAGAAACATAAAAATGGTTCAAATCTTTGATAAAATTAAAAGCAAAATCTAAAGAAATGTACTTGTGTTAAGATAAGTTCTTTGAATTTCAGCCATTTCTATAAGTATATTTTGTATAATAAATACAATTATTTTCTCAAAAATATAAATATGTTTGCCTTTAAGCATGTTGAAAATTTGACTAGTTTATGCAAGTAGCAGCATAGTTACTTGAAAAATATAAGAATCAAATTAAAAAAAAATTAATAAAACTTAAGAACCTTCCTTCCCTTCAAAAAGAGAGAAAAAGACTTGTAAGAGATCGTGCTGAACTATTGTGAGGAATTGTGGGAAACAGGTGCCTGGAGATGAGCTGATACTACCTCCATGATTATAAAGAGGAAAGTTCTGTTAATTCTGGGCACTGGATTTAAAAACCAATGTAGGCTTCGGAGTATACTTAGAACAGGATGGAAAAAAGTCTGATATTTCTCATGAAGAGATTGAGGGAAGTCATTAGATCAAATGCTATCCTCAAATACCTGATGGACTGCTATTACGGTTTGTATCCAGGAATGTGTTCCCCAAAGCTTCTGTGTTAAGCAATGCCTCAAAGTTTAGAGGTAAAAAAGATTGCATTATGAGAATTGTAACCTCATCAGTGAATCAATTCATTTCATGGATTAATAATTTGCATTTACTATTGGGAAGTAACTATTGGCAGGGCTGTTCCTAGAGGAGGTGAGTTGCTGGGGATATGCGCTTGGGGACTACATCTTGTTCCTGTCTGCTTTCTCTGCTTCCTAGCTGCCATGAGCAGACAGCATCATTCCTCCATCTTTCCCTTCCACCATGATGTTGCTAGAAGCCTTGGAGCTGCCCAACTGTGTAGGGGAAACTCTGAAACCACAAGCCAAAATAAACTTTTTTCCCCTCTAAGTTGTTCTTGTTAGATATTTTATAAGAGTGATGAAAAGTTGACTAACAATTACTATATGCAAATGAAAATAAACTTCTTTGTAGTTCAGAGGACATCTGGGCAAAGATAAGGAATTCACAGGGAGATGAATTTGGACTCGATATTCTTTAACAAGTTTCTAGCATTGAGAGTTCACCTACAAAGTTCCATGAGTACAGAGAAAAATGTTCCATAGACAGACCTCTGTTAGACCACTAGATACCTAGTGTAGTGGTTCTCAAACCTCAATGAACATCTTGTGGAGACTTTTGAGAAAATAATCACGCTCAGCATCAAATCACCAGAGATTTGGATTTAGGAAGTCTTCTGAGTGTGTGCTGCTCTGGGGGTCCTGAAACATTCCATAGGGAGGCTGAAGTGCATCAGGAGGTGAGGACCAGTTATGCCGCGAAGAACAAAGCCCAGTACATGTTAAAGGCTTGTTAAGTTCTTGAACCTGGAGTTTGAATTTGCTCTTCTCTCTGCCTAAAAAACTATTCTCCAGACTTCTGAGAGTTTTGCTTCCTCACTTCACTCAGATCTTAAGTAGGCCCATCTTCCATATCTTCCCCTTGCCTTGCTTACTTTCTCTTCTTTTCTTTTCTTCATATTTATCCCTATCTGAAATTCTTTCCTGTTAGTTGTTCTCTTTGCCACTGTAGTATAGGTTACAATCACTGTGAGGAGAATGTTGTGTTATTTTCTGCTGCATGGTCAATGGTTGGAAGGAAGTCTGACATCATATGTGATCAGTGAATAGACAAGTGTGTGAATGAGTGCTTATTTGTTGGTTGAGTATTTGAGTGACAAATTGAATGATTCTCTCCACTGATGGGGAAGATGCTTGAACCTGGGCTTGATGACAACTTTTTCTAAGGATGTTTTGAGAGAAGTCTTGCATCATGGCCAGTATGCCATTTGATTGATCTCAAAAGTTTCTGCCCATTCAGAGATTAGATAGGGAATAGTGAAGAAGAAAAAAATGAGGAGAGAGTGGCACAAAAGACAACAGAATTAAAAAGGATCCGGAGAGCACTGGAGTGAAGTAGCCTGCTGAGAAGTTGCCTATGGCAGCTGACTGTTGAAATAGGTACCACACTCTGAAATAACATATGTGCACTGATCTGCTACCTTCTGCCTCCTACCTGCTTCCATAACAGCACCTTGCTACCTGGCCACCCACTCCCAGACAGTCCTTCCTCCTACTTCCTGAAGGGAGGGCTGGCTTGACCTCTACCTAACCATGGTTGTATATTGTTTAATTTCTCATGGAAAAGACTTGCACTTCTTTTTGTAGTTCTTTGGCTTCCCCTCTCTCTCCTACTCAGGCACTCCATTCTTACTCATTCCACTTCAGTCTCATGCAACTTCTTACTCTTCTTTAAGCCTAGCAGGCATATGCCTACCTTGGACTTTTGCACTGGCTGTAAAACTGTATGGAGAGGTCTTCCTCCAGAAGACCACTTGGCTCCCTCCCAGCTCTGCCTCAAGGCTCTCCTCAGATTTCACCTTCTCAGACTCTAAATTTGACAAGCATATTTAAAACAGCAAACCTTTTATTTCCACATACTTCTGTGGCCTTTATCCTGCTCTATGCTTTTCATTTTTCCATGCACTTGTTAATATCCTTTTGTAATTTATTATGTCTAATTGATTAGCATTCACCTTTTTGAAATACTTTCTCCAGCTAGAATACTTATGAAGGCAGGCTACTATCTATGGCTTGAAATTGCATTCTTATGTATAGAAACATGTCTAGTATATATACATGCTCAATAAATGGTCTCTGCATTACAAAGGAATAAATAGCAAAATTAAACAAAATCAAGGAAATAATTCAATAAAAGAACTTAGAAATGCCTTGACCTTTGGACTTCATCTTCCACCCTGCATTCCTGTTTGCTTCCATTCTTCAGTGATCATATTCAACAACACTTGGTTAAGACCAAGCTGCATTAGAACACCTCACTGAGCTCATGAAGGAGGCAAAAGCAAGAGAGGCAGTCCCAAGTAGCACAGGATGTGGCTACAAGGAAACACACTGATAAAAATATCCTCTTTGCAAGGAGTGTGGGTTAGCAAAAAGGCTTACACTACATTTCCTTTGCTAAAAATGTAAATGTGAGAAACTTAATAGTTTTAATTGCTTAATGGAAATCAGGGATTGTGAGCAAGATGGAAAGCTGCCTTTGAAATGTTAACTGCATATTGTGAATCTCTAGAGATGTTTTACAGGGTTTATTGAATTATAGCTAAGTGAGAAGACCCCTGGTAGAAAGGGCTGCAGAGTCCTGCAGAGGGAATGCACAGGATAAAGATGAAAGGAGAGCATGGTACAGAATACTTAGGGAATTTGACCCCTAATGTAGGCACCATACTTGTAACTGTGAATGCAGGTTGCAGGCCAGGGTAAGGAAATGGAAATTCAAAAGGAATGATAAGGTATTTCCATTTGGTTAAGAGGGGTTCAGAGGCAGGGATACAGGGGAGAAGACCTGTATTATGCATGATGGAGTGTTGACACTTCTTTTTCCTTTTTGACATGGTCTATAGTGTGAGTTTTTAATATCCACAGTTTTACACCACAGGAAGTTGAACATGGCTAGTTAGGGAGATCTTAGTTTTAAGAATAGTCTATAGAAATTTTGGCTGGCTTATCTGAGTGCTGAAAATAACAAGATAAAGGGGTGTCCCTAGAACCTACTAGGAGAAGCAAAGAACCTTAATCTTCTATTGCAGCAAATGGGGACATAAATATAATACATTAACTCAGCAACAAGGAATAGAAAGCAGTGGAGACTAGTTGAAAATAAACCAAACAAACATCAAAGTCCCAAAGAGTCCAGAGGAGCAGCATGGCAAGTTCAAGAAATAGGAAGTGTCTTTAAGGATTGGTGAGAGCTCTAAATCAGGCAAAGCTAAAAAGTATATCTAGAACTCTACTTGTAACACTATCTACCATCCTCAATCCACCATCCTCAAATAGATGGCTTTTGAACAAATCAAATATTTTGTACCGAAGTGGAATGAGTGAGAAAATAAAGAAATCTCTGTCTTAGTTTCTTAGTGGCAACTCTGAAGAGAAAAAAGTCTCCAGATCTACCAGGCAGGAGGATGAAAATATACACAGAAACAGGAACTTGGTTTCTTTTATAAAGGTCCTGGAAAAGAGTCAGATAATTTGATGTTCAACACAAGCTCATATATTGAATCAGTTGCTTACCTTGAGAAAAGTAAATTTCATTTGTTGAATAGGTCATAAATATTTTCCTATTCAAAGATGCTATAAAATTCTTAATTGGTTTTACAAAGAATAAAATGTCAAACAGGCAAAAAAGTACCCCTCCTGAGATGTTCAGGGCTAGTTCTAATAAAATTGGGAAACTTCAAGATGACTTGAAAGGACTAAGTGGTTCCCTTCCACCTTCCACCCTCTAGTTCTCTGAAATTTGTTCTTTGTTTCAATCTTTCATGAGAAAGCATAGTTTTATTCCAGTGGTCATCTCAAGAACACCAGAATTCCTAGAAGGGCTAATGTCCAAAGCATAACAACTGCTTATTATCCAGAGCTGTATATTTACAGATTTTTTTTTTTTGCTTTGTGCTACTGGGGATTGAACCCAGGGCTGCTCCATTACTGGGCTACATCCCCAGCCCCTTTTTATTTTTTTATTTTGATAGAGTCTCCCGAATTTGCTGAGGCTGCTGGTATGATCATGTGCCATGTTAACTAGCCTACCAAATTGTTTTATTTTTGAGTGACCCATAAGGTAGGTTTGTGAGGTATTGAGACCTATGGGTACTTAGAATTTAGAGTGGGAAAAGGATTAACTTCATTACCAGCAGCTTGAGGTAGGACTCTACACCAATTTCATCCATTTTACTGTTTGGTATGTTGCTGTAAAAGAAAGGTAAAAGTAATCCTTTCTCAGCATTTTGAAATAAGAAAATAACCTCTGTTAGTCAAAATTACTGATTTGGTTCTGAGAATCATAATATAGCCTTTTTTGTGTTTCTAAGGCTAAAATAAAAAAAAAATAAGACACATAAGAAAAGCATGAGTTGTGGGCCAGGCACAACTTTTGCTCCTTTTGCTTTTATTGCCTGAGCACTTCCTTTGGAAAAAAAATACTGGGAAATTTGATAGTAACCACATGGCTCTGTTGTGGCCAATTTGCTTCTAGGGAAAGGAACTTTTTTTTTTTTTTTAAGTTAGAGTAGACTCCTGGTCAGTACATTCCCTGATAGATCCATTTGGGAAAACAATACCACAGTAAATCAAAAGATAGTTATGACAAGGAAGAAAACCTACTCTAGCAAAATGGTCCTAGCTTTCATTATCTTTATTTCTTGATGTTGGATCAGCCAACAGTTCACCATCCAAGCACACCATGAGCCTCTGTGAACCTTAGGTAGAAATAGCTTTAACGTGCAGCAAAGGTTACCAGATGCTAACTTTCCCATGTTCAACTCAGGTAAGAGCAGATTCATAATTACTTCTGTTTTTCAAAGTTCTTTCACCTAACACTCTGAAACCAGGGTTTTTTCCCTGGATTGTTCTGTGGAAGTCAGCTGGTCCTGCACATATATACACATGGAATGAGGAAGCAAGTTTAATAATCTTAATGAAGTGTCCTGTTGGCTGTTTGTGTGTGTATGTGTGTGTGCCATTATAGTTTATAAAGATGATAAGAAAATCTTACATAAATTGGCCGGAAATAAATAGTCTTAAATTGAAGTTAGTCCTAGGTTCCTTCTCTTCTGGTAGGAAATGTGATAAGGTCATTGTTGACTGCAAATGATGAGCAACCCATTTGGGTGTTTGTTCTAAATATATCACTGCCAGTATCACCCTTGGCAGCATCCTCTTCTTCTTTGCACCTGGGATTCCCCACCAGATGGGGAGGAAGCTCATTACTAACCGGGAGGGGAGAATTGATGCTAACACCCACAGCAGCAATTCAGTCAACCCCTTCATTACTCTTCTTTCTGTCCAAACTCCCAGCAGCCTCCAGTGAAAAGCTTGGCCATGGCATGCTGCAAATCCCTGGGCCCCTCACTAATGCTTCACTTTTCACAGAGGTCATGATGAAGCCAAGCAAGACTTTCTTTGCCCGCCCCCAGCTGAGTGACCTGCTTTCTCAGCAGCACGATTTCTCTAATGAGATTGTTTCACAAAGAGAAGAATGAAATCAAGTTTCAGGGGGTTGGATCAAAGTGGTTCTTATTCTCTGAGGCATAGGGTCAGACTGCAGGTACAAGCCAGTGTGTGGACCAGAGAGGGTTCTATTGAGAGCACCATGTCTCCTTGTCACAAACCACCTTTAAAATTATGGAAAGGATTTACTATGTAAATACTGGAACAAATTTCCAGGAAGATTCATGGAATCTGACATATATCTACTCTTGAGCATTTAGCTCATTCTACATATATGTATTCCTGTATCATTCATACTTTATATGTTGACTGACTTAATGACAATCCTATGAGGTAAGCTATTATTAACCCAAGTTTATTTAAAAGAAAACTGAGGATCAGAAACATCAAGCAACTTACTTCAAAACAGAGTGATAGTATATAGCAGAGTAGAGATTTTAACCCGGTTTTATCTGTCTATAAATACATAAGCTCAAACCCTATGCTATATAGGAAGTCAGATGCTTAGCACAGAACTGAGCATTGCAGGGGATGAAAAGATGAAACAGGACAGGTCATGGCTTTAAGCAGCTTACAATGTAGTTGTTGAGACAGTCATATACTAAATTATAGAAAGACAGTATGGGAAAAAATATGAAAACTTACTGTATCACATGGGTTCAAAGGAAATGTTTTGATAATACCAAGGTGGGAGTAAGATAATAATAAAAATAGTTTTCATTTATTATGTTATTATGAATTTGATAACAAATTATGAAGTTGATACTATGATTATTCCCATGTTATAGATTATGAAATAGTACTTTACCCTAAATCAATGAGAAATGGGAGAAAGAGAATTTGGTCTGGAGCTTCTGACCATAGTGTCTATATTCTTGCCTTTTACATTATACTAATTGAGTGGCAGGGGACAACTTTACAGAGAAATGGTAATTTTAGTTGGGTATGCATTAATACATTTTTATAAGAAAAGTTTGTGTTAGAAAGTAGGTAGAAGTTATTCCAGGCAGGAAAAAATAAAAAGGTGTGCAAATGCAAAGAAGTGGATTAGGGTAGCAGGGTAGGCTCCAGAATCCGTGGATTGTCAATTGTGAATAGAGAGCAGAAAGTTCATTGCTAAACCTAAAGCCTAAAAAATGATCACATAAATCCTGTTTTATAACTTATCCATTATGAAAATCATAAAACAATCAATTTTGAGGAAGAACTGTGACACATGAAATAGTCCTCTAGACCATTTCTTGATATTCTGTTTTTACTAGTATATAGTATTTTCCAACACAGTAACCATTCTTAAAAGTCAACTATCTTCACACTCATACATTGCTGGTGGAACGGCAAATTGGTGCAGCCAATATGGAAAGCAGTATGGAAATTCTTGGAACACTGTGAATGAAACCACCATTTGACCCAGCTATCCCACTCCTCAGTCTGTACTCAAAGGATTTAAAAAGAACATACAACAGTGAAAAAGCCACATCAATGTTTATAGCAGAACAATTCACAATAGTTAAACTGTGGAACCAACCTAGATGCCCTCCAGTAGATGAATGGATAAAGAAAATGTGGTATATGTACACAATGAAATATTATTCAGCAATAAAAGAGAATAAAATCATGGCATTTGCAGGTAAATGGATGGAGCTGGAGAATATAATGCTAAGTGAAGTTAGCCCATCCCCCCAAAACAAATGTTGAATGATTTTTCCGATTTAAGGATGCTGATTCATAATATGCTGCGGGGTATGGGAGGATTAAATGAATTCTAGATAGGGCAAAGGCGAAAAGGGGAGGAAGGGAATGGGAGGAGGCATAAGGGCTGGAAAGACAGTGGAAGGTGATGGTCATTATTACCCTAAGTATATGTATGAAGACACAAAGGATGTGACTCTACCTTGTGTACAACCAGAGATATGAAAATCTGTGCTTTATATGTGTAATATAAATTATAATGTATTCTGTTGTCGTATATAATAACAAATTAAAATTTAAAAAAAAATTTAAAAATCATCTATCTCATGCTTCAGTTTTTTTGAGAAATATTCATTTCATTAAAAACATTTTCAATTACTAATGTTCAACTCTCTGGATAAATAAGAAAGTGATGGACAAGAAATATACAATTCAAATAAAGGGATAAAGTACCAGCACAAATAGCTCCCCATGCTGAAGATTAGGCACACAATGGAGATAGGTGGTGGGCTGGCTGCTGAAGGAAGGAGGCAAAACTAACACTTAAACATTCCTTCAAAGGCTAATAACTCAAGGATGCTATGGAATGAATGTGTCCTCCAAAAGTTTATATTTTAGAAACTTAATGCCCAATGCAACAGTGCTGATTGGTGGGAACTTTAAGAGGTGAGGAGGTCATGAAGGATCTGCTATTATGAGCAGATTAATGTCAGTATTATGGATGTGAGCTCTTTATTTTGAGAAAGGATTTGTTATAAAGGTGAGTTTGGCCCTCACGTTTGCTCATGCTCTCTGACACTTTTACTCCTACCATGGGACGATGCTGCACAAAGGACCTTACTAGATGTGGACCACTTCACCTTGGACTTCTCAGCACCCAGAATTATAAGAAATAAACTTTACTTTATTAATTACCTAGTCTGTGTTTTTTTTTTCTGTTATAGCAACATGAAATGGACTAATACAAAAGGGAAGAAGAAGAAAATACAGTTGGGAAAAGAGTGATTTGATCAAATTAAAATTAACAAATTAAAATTTTAAAAAAATTAAAAATAATCTATCTGTAAGTGAGAAATAGATAAGGAATTCAGAGCATGGAACTCACAGAAGGCAGTAGTTTAAGTCTATATGGTTATGGGGAGGCTCTGTTTTGACCCTGCATGCCCAGCTGAGTTGGGACTCTAACTAGGAAGGTGATGGAGAACCAGTGAAGATTGTTCATGGGATAGTGATAGCAGCAGAGAAGCAGAGCACAAGAATTTGACTCTACGGTGCTAATTTTGAATGGCTGAAGGATCCAAAGATTCGTTGGAATTCTACAGCTCCAGCTCAAGTAAGTGATAATAACAGTGACAATGCAAATGACAGTATGGGCTGAGAAAGGTTACAGAAAGAAGATCAAAAGGCTTTTTGAATGACTGAACTTAGGGACCAAAGTAGAAAAAGGAATCAACATAATGCTGAATGAATAGAAAAAGAATTATAACCATGAAGAGTAACCAACTATATAGAAGAGAAGAGCTATATATCATGTTGACATTGAGGTGTTTGCAAAATGTCCAAGTAGCATGATCAGCAAGCAGGAAGAATCAGGTCTAGAGCTCACCACAGCCTACTTTTAAGCTGTGGTCTGCATGTGCATGGGAGCAGCCTGGGAAGGGTGTGTAGAGAGATCAGTGGCAGAAACATGAAGACTATATTCAAGTGTCATGGAGATGAGTGGCCATCTCAAGTGAAAGCAGACATTTAGTAAAGTGTGATGGGAACAAGGAGAGGAGAGTTAGCATCAAAGCTGCAGTGATATCAATGAGGATATGCCATTTGGTTTTGGTATTCTTACAGGGAGGAAATAGTAGACCATTTGGAACATTAGTCAGCATGTAGAATTAATGTAGGCCAGGGACACAGAGGCAATAAATGTAATTCCTCCTTTTCACAATGTCGGCATTGAAAGGAAAGAGAAAGATGAAGCAGCAGTTTGAAGAACCAGCACTGTTAAAAGAAGCTATTTACTAGGAAAACATAATTCTAGCAATGACTTTTGAAAATGGCTTTGCAACTCAAAAGCATGAATCTATTTACCTTATCATAGTTCTCCAAAATGGTTTCTTGAACATATAAATTATACGGCCTTAATTATTAAACTAAATAAAATCCTGTACAAAACAAAAGTATACTATATTTTATTTGAACCTCTGGACCATGAGAAATTGGATGTTGTATTATGTAAGACAGCACTACTTGATGAACTAATGTTTTTAGCAAATAGACTATGTGTTTTGACATTATGTCAGGAAATTTTGTTTTATTTTCTGACCAGATCACTATGTCTGGCTTTCCATCCATATGTAGAAGAATTACATAGATTTATGTTAATAATGGTTCTGGGTTTGTCACTGATCAACTTTGAAGCTTGGGGAAAATTAATTGATTTCTCTGGGCATCTATTCCATTTTCTAAAAATAAAGATTCCAGACTCAGAATTCTCTTAGGCATATTACAGCTAGAAAATGCTATGCTTCTCTTTCTTGCTATAGCTCTCTTGAAGAAAAGGTTTTAAGAACATTGTGTACCTGTGATGGGTAGGATTGGAATATTGGTAAAGGTTGAAGGAAAAAAGTTTCAAGAACTGTGCCCTCAGTTGTTTATCTGGAAATAAAGACATGAATAGGTTCAAATATATAGAATTCACCAAATGAGAGAAAAAAAGAATGACAGTCTCTGGAATGTTGTATATATAATCTTGAAGAGAGAGAGAGAGAGAGAGAGAGAGAGAGAGAGAGAGAGAGAGAGAGAGAGAGAGAGAATGAGAATTTGATAAATAAAATTTGAGAGTACAGTGTTTTTTGTGGTCATATCGAAATCCCAGACATGATCTTCTTTTGGATTATAGAATAAGAATCCATGAAGTATTCTTCCAACTTACAATCATTTTGCCAGATACCTGACAGCCTCTTTAACTATAACCCATCTGGGAAGTGGGATAGAAGAGGAGAGAGGGAGGAAGGGAACAGGTGAAGTAAAGCTCATTTAATATTTGCAGTTTGAACAGTGCACAATATCAAATAGAAGAAAGATTTGACTTTGAGGATGATAAATGAATTTGAGGCAAGAGAGATGCTGAGAGATGACTTCTCTGCTGAGAGTGATAATGAGCCTTTTGAGAAAGTTAAGTGGAAAGAACTACAGACAATGGCAAACTGTAATCTTGCCTTGGTGGTCCTCAAAGACAGTGGATAGAGCAAGTTCAAGCCCTTTTGGATTCAGCAGAATGGAAGTCCACTCTGCATGGGAGGCTCTGCTGTTTTTCTGCCACTTGATCACCTACCTATCCCCTATCCTGCTGCTCCTGGTAAATGATTTTAGAAGTCCTCATTTCTGGAAGTTAATTGGGCAGTTGCTACTTTGTTTCTGGTTTTGAGACATAGCTTTGCACCTACTGTATTTTCTATGAGAAGAGACTCCCGTATCAGAGTGGCAGAATAGGGGTACGTCTTTGGGGGAGGAGAACAGAAAGAGACAAAGATTTTTCTCATCATCATGACAATTTCAAGAAATAGAAAAACGTTTAGTACCTGTAAAAGCTAGCATGGTGTCATGACACTTCTTGGCTGTAAATAGCACTCTTTCAGAACCCGGAATGTAATTTGAGGTGTCCTGCTAAACCCCCCCTCTTCCTGCCCACCACACATGCTGTGATACCTGTCCTGGGCAATCCTGTCAGCTGTGACTTTGTGATCTGACCAAACTTTCACTATTTTGGTATTAAATTGGATTTGAACTTGGGTCTCGATTCAATTCAGTTCAATTAACATTTATTGAACACCCACAAGGCAAGGTCGTTAACCTTCACTGTGAGTCACATCCAAACCTCTTTCAACAAGCAAATTGAGCTGGAAGTCGGAGAGAACTACCTTTTCTTATAACACTTCCAGTGTCTCCCAGTATTTTGCTACTTAAAGCATCACAGGTTTGCGGTACAAACTCAGTATTACTTGTAGGCTGGGATGGCTAACTGACTACATTCACTTAGAGGATCTTTATTTGAGTTGGTTGTGTGGGTTTTGCCGAAAATTCTGTAGGTCATATTTGAACTGTAAGTAAAAACCAGCATGCACAAAGAATTATTGGTACTACTGGCACAAAATTAAATGCATCTTCACTTTGAGCTCTGCATGCCTTATTAATTTAGTGTTCTCCCCCCCCCCCATTTGTTAATCCATTCTGAAAATGCAGAACAAGTATGTAATCATGGGAAAAGCGTCCTTATCTACTTTGTAGTGGTCATGGGACTCTGAACTAATTATTGATCCTATATGAGTTTCTTACTTTAGTAGGAACTATGATCTGTCATCATTTCTTTCCTTTACAGTTCTGTGTTGGTCATTAAATGATGTTCTTTACATATGTTATGAGAAAGTTCTGAAATATAAAAAATGATTTGGATGTGTTCATTCAAATGTGTTTTAAAGGTTTAGTTTGCTTAAGACCATGACTTAATAATATTATCAGCATAATAATATTATTGGGAAAATAAGAAAATTTTCCTAATGGAAATCAGTGGTCAGGAAAACAACAGATGATAGTTTGACATCCTCTTTGACAGAAGATAGGCAATGATGATAGAAGGTCATTTTTGCTCTAATCTTTCAGGGAGTTGATGAAGATCTATCCCTATTCCCCAGAGTGAAGGAGGAAAAGTGAGATTTATAGGTGATAAGGGAAAGCACTAATCTAAAATATTACTCTCTAGGAGTCTGAAAGGAAGTTTTAAGCCAGAGAAGAGGTGATATCCAAAATTCATTTTTTGATTCACTCATTAAAAATTATCAGGTTAAGGCTGTAAGATATTCTGGGCATATATATAACCAAGCACACACCAGAGTTTCCACACTAAGTTCAGCTAGATTAAAAGAATTCTGAGTCCATGAAAGATAGTTGGGAAAATGTGCAAATTAAATCTGGGAAACCTCAGAAATTAGATATAGTCATATCACAATAGGTACTGTGAATACTAGCTACTCATAATAGTTGTCATTTAGCTAAGTATATAAAGTATATTTCATTAGTTTAAACTATTCTTCACATTGTATCATTTTCATACAATCATGAATTATACTAAAGACATCATTAAACTAGTGTGCATCATTAAGAGTTTATTTTAAGAGTTGAAACATTATTTTACTTGAAAATATACTTGCCCCGTCATCTGTCTGTCCATCCATTCATCTATCATCCATCTGTCCTCTCATCTCTTTTTTCTGTTTTATGCATATTTTTTTAGGAAAACCTACTATTTTATCTATCAAATTATTAACAGCAGCACCTGGTGTCATCTTGCTGGATTTCAAACACAATGAATGAAGTATATCTTTAATGTAGTGGATTTTTACATGAATTCCAGTTTTAAAAACTGAAATATGGTTGCACAAAAATGTAAAAATGTAATTCAGAGTGATTAAGATATTTTACAATACAGTGGTTAATCTCCTAATCAGCCTTAACTTTATGCATTCTTGGATAACATATGATGCTGAATGTTATTGGCCAGTGCTGTATGGCTACCTATTTCTTCCATAGTAAATATGTATGCTTACTATGAAATGGTTCTGTTTATGACCAAACTTCTTTCTTGCAGTTGTATTACAAACAAATAATTTCACTTCATATTATGTAGACAATTGAAATACCTGTGAAAGAAAGATTTCTATTTATTTATTTATTTATTTATTTATTTTTTTTATCAGGAACTTTATTTTTTATTTTTTATTTTTTTATTTTTTAAATTTTTTTTAAAAATTTTTTTATTGGTTGTTCAAAACATTACATAGTTCTTGATATATCATATTTCACACTTTGATTCAAGTGGGTTATGAACTCCCACTTTTACCCCGTATACAGATTACAGAGTCACATCAGTTACACTTCCACTGATTTACATATTGCCATACTAGTGTCTGTTGTATTCTGCTGCCTTTCCTATCCTCTACTATCCCCCCTCCCCTCCCCTCCCCTCCCCTCCCCTCTTCTCTCTCTACCCCCTCTACTGTAAATCATTTCTCCCCCTTGTATTATTTTTCCCTTTCCCCTCACTTCCTCTTGTATATAATTTTGTATAACCCTGAGGGTCTCCTTCCATTTCCAAGCAATTTCCCTTCTCTCTCCCTGTCCCTCCCACCTCTCATCCCTGTTTAATGTTAGTCATCTTCTCATGCTCTTCTTCCCTACTCTGTTCTTAGTTACTCTCCTTATATCAAAGAGGACATTTGGCATTTGTTTTTTAGGGATTGGCTAGCTTCACTTAGCATAATCTGCTCTAATGCCATCCATTTCCCTCCAAATTCTATAATTTTGTCATTTTTTAATGCAGACTAATACACCATTGTGTATAAATGCCACATTTTTTTTATCCATTCGTCTATTGAAGAGCATCTAGGTTGCTTCCACAGCCTTGCTATTGTGAATTGTACTGCTATGAACATTGATGTAGCAGTGTCCCTGTAGCATGCTGTTTTTAGGTCTTTAGGGAATAGACCCAGAAGGGGAATAGCTGGATCAAATGGTGGTTCCATTCCCAGCTTTCCAAGAAATCTCCATACTGCTTTCCAAATTGGTTGCACCAATTTGCAGTCCCACCAACAATGTACAAGTGTACCCTTTTCCCCACATCCTCGCCAGCACTTGTTGTTGTTTGACTTCTTAATGGCTGCCAATCTTACTGGAGTGAGATGATATCTTAGGGTGGTTTTGATTTGCATTTCTCTGACTGCTAGAGATGGTGAGCATTTTTTCATGTACTTGTTGATTGATTGTATGTCCTCCTCTGAGAAGTGTCTGTTTAGGTCCTTCGCCCATTTGTTGATTGGGTTATTTGTTATCTTATTGTCTAATTTTTTGAGTTCTTTGTATACTCTGGATATTAGGGCTCTATCTGAAGTGTGAGGAGTAAAAATTTGTTCCCATGATGTTGGCTCCCTATTTCTCTCTCTTATTGTTTATTTTGCTGAGAAAAAACTTTTTAGTTTGAGCAAGTCCCATTTGTTGATTCTAGATATTAATTCTTGTGCTATGGGTGTCCTATTGAGGAATTTGGAGCCCGACCCCACAGTATGTAGGTCATAGCCAACTTTTTCTTCTATCAGATGCCTTGTCTCTGATTTGATATCAAACTCCTTGATCCATTTTGAGTTAACTTTTGTGCATGGCGAGAGAAAGGGATTCAGTTTCATTTTGTTGCATATCGATTTCCAGTTTTCTCAGCACCATTTGTTGAAGATGCTATCCTTCCTCCATTGCATGCTTTTAGCCCCTTTATCAAATATAAGAAAGTTGTAGTTTTGTGGGTTGGTTTCTGTGTCCTATATTCTGTACCATTGGTCCACCCGCCTGTTTTGGTACCAATACCATGCTGTTTTTGTTACTATTGCTTTGTAGTATAGTTTGAAGTCTGGTATCGCTATACCACTTGATTCACACTTCCTGCTTAGTATTGTTTTTGCTATTCTGGGTCGTTTATTTTTCCATATGAATTTCATGATTGCTTTCTCTATTTCTACAAGAAATGCCTTTGGGATTTTGATTGGCATTGCATTAAACCTATAGAGAACTTTTGGTAATATCGCCATTTTGATGATGTTAGCTCTGCCTATCCATGAACAGGGTATATTTTTCCATCTTCTAAGATCTTCTTCAATTTCTCTCTTTAGGGTTCTGTAGTTTTCATTGTATAAGTCTTTCACCTCTTTTGTTAGGTTGATTCCCAAGTATTTTATTGTTTTTGAGGATATTGTGAATGGAGTGGTTGTCCTCATTTCCATTTCAGAGGGTTTGTCGCTGATATACAGGAATGCCTTTGATTTATGCGTGTTGATTTTATATCCTGCCACTTTGCTGAATTCATTTATTAGCTCTAATAGTTTCTTTGTAGACCCTTTAGGGTCTGCTAGTTATAGAATCATGTCATCTGCAAATAGTGATAATTTAAGTTCTTCTTTTCCTATTTTTATGCCTTTAATTTCTTTCGTCTGTCTAATTGCTCTGGCCAGTGTTTCGAGAACTATGTTGAACAGTAGTGGTGAGAGAGGGCATCCCTGTCTTGTTCCAGAATTTAGAGGGAATGCCTTCAATTTTTCTCCATTCAGAATGATGCTAGCCTGGGGCTTAGCGTAGATTGCCTTTACAATGTTGAGGTATGTTCCTGTTATCCCTATTTTTTCGAGAGTTTTGAACATAAAGGGATGCTGTACTTTGTCGAATGCTTTTTCCGCATCTATTGAGATGATCATATGGTTCTTATTTTTAAGTCTATTGATGTGGTGGATAACATTTATTGATTTCCGTATATTGAACCAGCCTTGCATCCCAGGGATGAATCCTACTTGATCATGGTGTACAATTTTTTTGATATGATTTTGTATCCGATTCGCCAAAATTTTATTGAGGATTTTTGCGTCTAGGTTCATTAGAGATATAGGTCTGTAGTTTTCTTTCTTTGAAGTATCTTTGTCTGGTTTAGGAATCAGTGTGATGTTGGCCTCGTAGAATGAATTTGGAAGTTCTCCCTCTTTTTCTATTTCCTGAAATAGCTTGAAAAGTATTGGTGTTAGTTCCTCTTTAAAGGTTTTGTAAAACTCTGCTGTATACCCATCCGGTCCTGGGCTTTTCTTAGTTGGTAATCTTTTGATGGTTTCTTCTATTTCCTCAAATGATATTGGTCTGTTTAGGTTGTCTGTATCCTCCTGTCTCAATCTGGGCAGATCATATGACTTAAGAAATTTATCGATGCCTTCACTATCTTCTATTTTATTGGAGTATAAGGATTCAAAATAATTTCTGATTATCTTCTGTATTTCTGAAGTGTCTGTTGTGATATTGTCTTTTTCATCCTGTATGCTAGTAATTTGAGTTCTCTCTCTTCTTCTCTTCGTTAGCATGGCTAAGGGTCTGTCAATCTTATTTATTTTTTCAAAGAACCAACTTTTAGTTTTATCAATTTTTTCAATTGTTTCTTTTGTTTCAATTTCATTAATTTCAGCTCTGATTATAATTATTTCTTGCCTTCTACTTCTTTTGATGTTATTTTGCTCTTCTTTTTCTAGGATTTTGAGATGAAGTATGAGATCATTTATTTGTTGGTTTTTTCTTTTTTTAAGGAATGAACTCCATGCAATGAATTTTCCTCTTAGAACTGCTTTCAATGTGTCCTATAGATTCCGATATGTTGTGTCTGTGTTTTCATTTATCTCTAAGAATTTTTTAATTTCCTCCTTAATGTCTTCTATAACCCACTGATCATTCAGTAACCTGTTGTTCAGTCTCCAAGTGATGCATGATTTTTCCTTCCTTCTTTTATCGTTGATTTTCAGTTTCATTCCTTTATGGTCAGATAAGATGCATGGTATTATCTCTACTCCTTTATATTGTCTAAGAGTTGCCCTGTGACATAATATATGATCTATTTTTGAGAAGGATCCATGTGCTGCTGAGAAAAAAGTGTAACTGCTTGATGTTGGGTGGTATATTCTATATATGTCAATTGAGTCTAGGTTGTTAATTGTGTTATTGAGTTCTATAGTTTCCTTATTCAACTTTTGTTTGGAAGATCTGTCCAGTGGTGAGAGAGGTGTGTTGAAGTCTCCCATGATTATTGTATGGTGGGTCTATTAGACTCTTGAACTTGAGAAGAGTTTGTTTGATGAACATAGCTGCACCATTGTTTGGGGCATATATATTTATGATTGTTATGTCTTGTTGGTGTATGGTTCCCTTGAGCAGTATGTAGTGTCCCTCTTTATCCCTTTTGATTAACTTTGGCTTGAAATCTATTTTATTTGATATGAGTATGGACACTCCTGCTTGTTTCCGCAGTCCATATGAGTGATATGTTTTTTCCCAACCTTTCACCTTCAGTCTATGTATGTCTTTTTCTATCAAATGCGTCTCCTGTAGGCAGCATATTGTTGGGTCATGTTTTGTGATCCATTCTACTAGCCTGTGTCTCTTAATTGGTGAGTTTAAGCCATTAACATTTAGGGTTATTATTGAGATATGGGTTATCCTTCCAGCCATATTTGTTTATTTATGTTACTGAATATGGTTTGTTTTCCTCTTTGATTATTTTCCCCCCTTTACTGTCCTACCTCCCACTGTTGGTTTTCATTGTTATTTTCCATTTCCTCTTCCTGTAATGTTTTGCTGAGGATTTTTTGGAGAGTTGGTTTTCTAGCTGCAAATTCTTTTAACTTTTGTTTATCATGGAAGGTTTTAATTTCATCTTCCATCTTGAAGCTCAATTTTGCTGGATACACAATTCTTGGTTGGAACCCATTTTCTTTCAGTGTTTGAAATATGTTATTCCAGGATCTTCTAGCTTTCAAAGTCTGTGTTGAGAGATCAGCTGTTATCCTGATTGGTTTACCCCTAAATGTAATCTGTTTCCTTTCTCTTGTAGCTTTTAAAATTCTCTCCTTATTCTGTATGTTGGGCATCTTCATTATAATGTGTCTAGGTGTGGATCTCTTATGATTATGCACATTCGGCGTCCTTTAGGCTTCTAGGATTTGGGATTCCGTCTCATTCTTCAAGTCTGGGAAGTTTTCTCGTATTATTTCATTGAATAGATTGTTTATTTCTTTGGTATGGACCTCCATGCCTTCCTGTATCCCAATGACTCTTAAGTTTGGTCTCTTTATGTATGTTATCCCATATCTCTTGGATGTTCTGCTCATGGTTTCTTAACTGTCTTGCTGAGCTGTCTATGTTCTTTTCAAGTTGAAATACTTTGTCTTCATTGTCTGATGTTCTATCTTCTAAGTGTTCTACTCTGTTGATAGTATTCTCAATTGAGTTTTTAAGTTGGTTTATTGCTTCCTGCCTTTCTAGGATTTCTGTTTGTTTGTTTTTTATAACTTCTATTTCCCTGTATAGTTGATCTTTTGCTTCCTGGATTTGTTTGTGTATTTCATTGTTGAAGAGATCTTTCATTGTCTGATTTTGCTGTCTAATGTCTTCCTTGAGACTCCAGATCATCTGAAGCATGTATCTCCTGAATTCTTTATCTGACATTCCATCTGCTGCAGATATTACGTCTTCTAACGTTGAGTTGACCTGCATTGCTTGTGGTCCTTTCTTTCCTTGTCTCTTCATACTGTTCGCATTTCTTTCTGCTTACTGAGACTGTTGTGTTGTTGAATTTTCCCCCTATATATTTGTATTACTCTTGTATAGTTGCAAAGTCTCCCGCACAGGTGCGGGCAGGGGCTCTGCTCCTCCTCCAATTGGGGCGCTGTGCCTACCTCATCGGCAGGCCGCTGGGCCTGTTCTGCTGGTTGGTAGCAGGTGCGCCTACCTTGCAGGCGCGTGGGGCGGCTCTGCCACTCCCAGGTTGCTGGGCCTGACCTGCTGGTGGGTTGCAGGTCCAGTACCTTGCAGGCGCGGGGGAAGGGCGCACACCTATTTGTATTTAGACAATTACGCGAAATGGAGGACGTAATGCTTGGGATGAAAGTTGGGGGGAAGGGGAAGGTAGGTGCTCTTGAAAAGAAAGAAGGAGAGGGAGATAGATAGCATAGAGGAGAATGGAAAGAGCCTTAAAACTTGGAAGGGGAGAGAGAGAGGGAAAAGGGAGAGGAAAAGTTAAAATGAAATGGGAAATAAAATTAGGTCTTAGAGATCCATTTTCTTCTCTTCCCGTAGGTAAAGCTGTGCCCTCCGGGCTGAGTTTTGCCCTCAATATGTCAACAGCAATCCCTGTAAGGCGGTTCCTGGGAGTCTCTCAATCCTGTTGGTCCAGAGCCGTTTCACTTCTACGGCCCCTCCTCCCCTTCCTCCTGCCAGCCAGCCAGGTCCTGCTCACTGGAGGCAGTTCACCAAGGTTTTGGTTACACTTTCAGCCCCACCGAGTGCTCTATTTCCTTAACTACTGAGCACTCTCATTGTCATTCATCTAAGTCCCAGTGCTGTGGAGCTGTAGTCTGGGAGTCAATTGTTTAATTTTTCCGGACCCCTTTGGTGGGCACACCTTCGGAATCTGGCAGCTAAGACCATTTGTGTCGCTGCTGGTGATAATAGGAGTTGGGGGTCTAGGATCCCCTCTACTTCCCTCAGACCCTACAGTAACAACCACACTGCTGGCGGTAGGAGGAGTTGGGGGTCTGGAGTGTCCTCTGTTTCCCTCCGCCCCTACCGTCACACCCTCTCAGTTCGCGGTTGGGGGATTTGGGGGTGGGGAGTCTTCTCTGCTTCCCTCTGCCCCTACAGTCACGCCCTTGTCACTGGCAGTAGGGGGAGTTGGGGGTCGAGAGTCCTTTGGCCCTTAGGGTCACGCCCACGGAGAGATTTTGAAGTTTCCAGGTTGTTTGTATCTGATGTGGGTGGGAGTCACACACCTGCTAAAGTAGATTCCGCTGGGAAGGAATCTCTTTGGCCGAACTTTGGTGACTTCCCCTCTCTGCTATGGCGGGCCGCGCCGCTCGGGGCCTCCAGCCGCTTTCTGAAGCGGCTGGTGGCTGCGAGACTGGACCTACGCGCCCGCGTGGCCAGCCAAGATCCACTTGTCTGGGACAAACTGACACTTCTAATAAACCTACCAATTCCCGGCAGGTCCCCTCTTCACGGAATTTTGCTAGAAGTTCCTCAGTAGGTAGACTGCCGCTGTTCCAATGGGTCTTTCTGATCCCGTTAATGTGGAGACATTGGAATCGCTGCTTCCTCGCCGGGGGCCATGTTGGATCCCTCAAAAGATTTCTATTTAAACTATATTGAATACTTTGCAATGTTTCATTAAAGGAAAGCTACTTTATGTTTTTTATTTATTTATTTTTTTTGTGTGTGTGTTACCTATGGACAAGATAACTGCAAAAGAATGAAAGCAACTAATTATAGAGAAAAGTAGTGCATTCAGGTTACTTTACAAAATCCTTTAGGTTTTCATTGCAATTAAAATAATCCAAAACAAGAAATTTAAGGTAATTTATTATGGGTATAGGTTATGAGAGAAAATGACATATTTACTAGAGTTACAGAACTCTAGTAAAACAGACCCATACTCACAAAATCAACTTGATTCTCAATCAAGAGATGAGGGAATGACTATATACTCATTTGTGAACATTAAAAACGTAATTGTTTATAAAATATATTTTTTATGATTTTCATGTTTGAACTGACTTTTCCAATAAGTTTCCTATTATACTCTTTCTATAAGTTTCTTTCTATAGTGAGTATATCCCAAGTCCCTGGACAGAATATCAAGAATCATATTTACCAGAGAAGGCATGTTGAATAAACTGTAAACTATGTTTAGGCTCATATAGCAGAGACATATGATTCTGGCTAAACAAAATACGAATCCAATCTTTCCACGGTAGAATTAATCCTAAATAATATAAATTTCATTTACAAAAGGTTTTAAGAAGGAGTTCTTTACATAAAATGCAGACACAAAAGAAGATGCATAACACACACAAATTTAATTGTCTAGACACATCTTATTAAATGTGAGCATGTCTATATAAAAGGATTAGTAGTGAGTTCCAGTAGGTTAACAACTGCAATCACATAAGGCTAGCAAAATAAACCAAATTGTATAAATCTCCTTCAACCTAAAGTATATTTTATGCTTACAAAAATGTCTTTCTTATGAGATAGTAAATTAATCCATCTTAGTACTGGGTCATTTTTCTTTGAATGCCTAACACCAGAAATGCAAATATATGGTAAATATTAATCGAAGAACACAGAACTAAACAGTGTTTATTCTAAATGCTTCAGTGGCTTTCAGATGCCGGATCTAAGACTTGGGATTTTTAGGAACAAAACAACAAAAGGAAGGCTCTTTGAAAATAGGAATTGAAGTTCACACAAATGACTTGATATCTGTCAAAAATTAATTTATTGTATAGGACTAGAGATGTTCCATTAATAAAGAACTGTTTCTCACAGATAATAAATACATTCAGCATTGAGGTGTATGTTTTCAGTAAAGCCCTGATCTTAGTTTCCTCATCCTAAGAAGACATAAATCAAAAAGTAGTGGTGGGATGTATCCTAAATTAGAAAAGAACAAGCAAGCCATGACACGTTCAGGATTTAGCATTATGCTCCTTTAACTATATCGGATTGCTTCCTCAAGGATAAGGTTTTATTTTATTTTTAAAACTATTTTTGTTTGATGTACTCCCATTATTTATTTTTGCTTTTTTAAAAAATTGAAATGTTTATTGAATACATTTTTTATGATACAATAAAAAATAATTGTCAAAATCAATGTCAAGGAGCTATTTCACTATGTTTTCTTCTAAGAGTTTTATGGTTTCAGATGCTATATATGTTTTTAAGACTTTTTGAGGACATTTTTGTATATGGTGTAAGACAAAAATGCAATTTCCTTTTTTTAAAATTAATATGGATATTCAATCTTCTCATTGCTATTTATTGAAGAGACTTTCCTTTCCCCATGTGTATTCCTATTGCTTTGCCAAAGGTCAGTTAGCCATATAAGTAAGGGTCCTTTCTCGGCTCTCTATTCTGTTCTATTCTATTGGTCATGTGTCTGTTTTTGTGTCAGTACCATGCTGCTCTGATTACTTTGTTTTAAAATATAATTTGAAATCATGGCATATGATGCCTCTATTTGTTCTTTCTCGAGACTATTTCGGCTAATTAGAATTTTTTGTGGTTCCATAGGAATCTCTTTTATTAAATGTATTTTTAACTGATACAAAAACCATAAAGGTGTACAGATTAATACACATTAGTGGGGTAATGTGATGTTTTCATACACATACATATTGTTTAATGTTTAAGTGAGGTTAAAAACATCTATTTCCTCAAACATTTATCATTTCTTTATAGTCAAACTTACACAATACTTTCTTCTAGTTTTTTTTTTTTGAAATGTACAGTTCATTACTGTTATCTATGGCTACCTAACTGTAATAGCACATCAAAGCTTCTTGTTCCCATCAAACTTTCGATTAGTTCAAACGGAACACATTTTCCTTATCCCTCCCTTTCTTCCTACTCTCTTCACCCTCTGGTAACCACAATTCTACTCTCACCTTCTATGAATACAGACAAATTTTAGAATTATTCTTTCTAACATGTTTCTGAACATTAAAAGAAACAACAAAATGAAAAAGGAAATCTATGAAATGAGAGGAAATAATGACCAATCATATTCTGACAAAGAGCTAATGATCAAAATATAATAGAGATCCACAGAACCCACCCAACTCAATAGAAAGAAAGCAAACCTTCAAAGACCAGGATAATGTACAGTGGTCCTGAATAGACAGTTTTCCAAAGAAGATATACAAATAGTGAACAGATATATAAAAATATTCTCAACATCACTAATCATTAATGATTACAACCAAACTTACAATGAGATATCATCTTACACCTATGAGGATGGCTGTCATCAAAGAGACAACAGATAAGTGTCAAAAGTATGTGTAAAAAAGAAAACCCTTGTACGTTGTTGGTGAGAATATAAATTGACATAGTTGTTACAAAAAACAGTATGACGATTTCTCAACAAATTAAAAACAGGATCCTAATTAGAATAAGTTATACCCTATGTATGCGTAATATGTCAAAATATACTTCACTGTCATTTATATCTAAAAAGAACAAATAAAAAAAAAAACCAACAACAGCAGACTTCCAAAGATAAAAACAAAACAAAACAAAACAGGATTACTATATGAAATGGGAGGATGTTATGCTAAGTAAGCCATTAATATTAGGGAAGATAAATACTGTATGATATTACTTACATGTGGAGAAACAGAATACAATGGTGTCTGTGAGGGGCTGATGGGAGGTGAAAAAATGGGAAATAGTGCTCAAAGGTTACAAATGTTTAGCCATAGAATGAGCAAGTACTGAGGACTTAACGTTCAGCTTGAATGGTGATATAATTAATTAATCAGTACAACATATGTAGAGATCAAATCATTGCATAGCATGTCTTGAACACATACAAGCTTTATTTGTGAATTAAATATTTTAAATTAAAATTGTTTTGATGCATTTTTCCTAATTTGTAATAACTTGATATTCAGTAAATTTTAGTAAGATAAATATATTTATCTTGTAAAAATATCTTCATCAAAGGAGAATAGTATTCTGTCTAGTTGATAAAAGAAGAAATAATAGATGCTATAAAAAGACAGGCATGGAAGGTTAAAAAAAAAGAAAACAAATAAATTTCTTTGCAAACAAATTTAGTGTCTCTTTTGAGTCCCATCATAAATGTTATCCAGCTTCAAGTGTGTCTTTATTACTTTCTCCTTTATAGGAAACCTGCATCCCATCATCATTGAGGGTCAAAAGTCTATCAGTATTCAAAGAAGCAAAAGTTGTCTACTTGGAAAACTTTGTCATCAGACAAAGTCAGACTATAATGATTGAGTCAGTTTCTCCCCTATCAGCTGATAACTATCCCCCACTGTTACAGAAGCAATTGTGGACAATCTGTGCTTAAAGAGAATACGAGAGTCAGAACAAAAGTTATGTTCTTTTGTGTACAAAATTTGAAATGCAATGCTTACATTTTCATTCACATCTTAATTTGTGCTTTATTTTACAACCATAAACATAATGAATCCATCATTTCAAGTTTTACTTTGACCTAGAAACCCCTGATGTGCTAAATTTGTTAAAATGCTTATTTCCAGGTTCCACTTCTGGAGTTTTGATTCAGTAGATCTGTGGTAAGGCTGAAAGAGTGAATATTTTTAAAGATTTCTAATAGCTTTTCATGCTAGAGATTTGCAGCCACACTTGGGAAACTAGACAAAAACTATCTTGAGTATTTACCATCCACAGCTTTAACAAACCATCCACCTACAATTATCAACATTAGTGCTTTATTAGATCAATTTTATAGTTTAGTGGAAGGAGAGAAGCTCAAATAAGAACAATACAATGAAATAATTAAAAAAATACTTATTAAGTTTCATATGTGAATGATATAATTTAATAAAAGCTGAGAGGAAGAAAATACCATTTTTAATTATAAGGTTCGAGAGATGAATTCATTTTGAAGTAAGATTTGAAAGGTGAGCATTTATGGGGGAGGATTTCAGTATTGGAAAAAGGTAGGAAAAAATACCTGGAAAAGAAGAATTGACCTGTGGTACACAGGTGAGCCAGTCAGGCAGGAATAAAGGACCTATGTCGAGGAGTATTGGAAAGAGGACCTGGGATGGTCTGCTGAGCTAAGAGTTGGTTTATGAGTTTATTCCCACTGTCCCATGATTTGGTTTTGAATTTTCTTCAGAATACTTCATTTGTACTGATTCTTCCTCTCCACACACTGCACACACCTTTCTGGGGAGTTGGAGAACTGGCTATTCTTTCTTTTATAGGAAAGTCAAAATGAACCTCTCTATTCCCCTTCACTGAGGTATCTGCCCTCACAGAAGAAGTTGGATACCTGTTTCTTGCTGCTCTGCTCCTGTTATTAAACTGACTGTCATCCTCTAAAATCAGTTAGACCCTGAGCATATGAGTAGCAGTGTCTGCTCTTAACTCTCTCAGATCTTACTTCCTTAAGCTCTTCTGGTGGAAAATTTTCTTAAATAATAGGCATCTGTGTGTCCTCATTAAGCTGTTCTCACTTAAGCGGGCACTTACCCAAAATGCTGTATCACCTTCTTAGGTCTAATATGAAGCTGGAACTAAATTGCACATATGGAAATTCAGAGCTTTCTGCTTTTCATCTGCCCTTACCTCTGCCCTTGGAGAGCCCTGGGCAGGATCTGGGGGTGTGGGTATCTCTTAGAAGAGCCCACTTCAACAAGAACATCTGAACCAGTCCTCAAACAAGTCTTTGGGGAAATTCCCAACTGCCTTCTAACTGCTTCTCTTTCTCCCTGAGGGAAGATACATCTCTTTGTAACAGGCTTGTTTAGGAACAATTTCCCAGCAGCTATCCTGGTGGCTCCAAATCCAGGGATTTCGAAGAAGGAAATGATACCTAACCAAACTTACAGATTTTCAGAGCAGCATTAAAAACAATCATTAATATAGTTTTCCCACGGTACTTAATGAGGATGACAGCTGGTGGTAATGATAAATTTCTGACTCTACAATCTTGCCAGAGGCTCTCCAGGGAAGGAAGCTGCTGCTGGCTGGAGGCATTGAGAGTTAGTGCTAAACTTATGTCCTTGCTTATGCTGCTGAAGAGATGAAGGGCTGAAGGTGAGGTATTAGCTCTCATTGAAACTAAGAACATATCGACCCTAGGCAATTAAAGACAATCTCTTTGGATACATGCATTGTTATCAATAACTCCTCAGTTTTGCCTCTTTGAAATTCAGCCTCATGTTTCACACTGAACCCTTGGGCGATTGTCAATATGAAACTTTAAAGGGGACTTCATCTTCCAAGTATTTAGCTCCCTTCAACTCCATCTCCTTATAATTTCCTTGCTCCTGATAGAAATAAAAATGGTGGATTAAAAAAACTCTGCTGTCCCAGTATACTTGGTTCTACCAAGCCTGAAGTAGTCTTAGCTACCTTTTCTGGAGCGTGGAACACAGTGACAAATACATTGCAACTTATCTTGGTTATTAATTATAATTGCTCTTTGTGTCATTACTCACATTTTACAAATAAAGAAATTGAGACCCAGAGAGTTAAGATTCTGTTCAAGGTCAAATGTCTCGAAAGCAGCAGAACCAGAATTGGAACCCAAGAATAACTCCAGAACCAGAGCTCTAGTGCCTCTCTCTGATCCGCTGAACCCATACATGTTCTTCACCACTGTGCATTTGCTCATACTATCTGCACAACCTGGATAATTCCCCACGGACATTCCTTTCCTTCTCTATATTTTATAGAAGTCTATATATTTTTTCAAGGTTGATATTAAATACCATTTTTTTCTATGAAGTTTATCCTAATTTTCCTTTTCTTTTCTCTACACACCTATAACCCCATATAGGTTCTGTTTTTGGGTACTCTCAGCACCTTCCTTACAATTTGTATGTTCTTACCTTATTGCCTTTACTATTTGGCTATTTAATGTGAACTCTTCAATTGTGGTTCATCCATATATCTAAAAGGCTTGCTCCAATAGTTTTCACATAATGGGTTTTCTCAATAAATACTTATGAAATATACTTTGCTGAAAGAATTCCTAAGATTAGTCTGGGTCAGGTCTCAGAATAAGCATTTGTCCAAATCAGGTCTTCATTTATGGGGACCAAGGATCACATGCTTCTGTCTCCCATTCAGAGGACTGAGAATTGGGATGTGAGAGTCTGGGCCCTACAAGGCTTCTGATATTATCAAGTGGTGGGGGAGGAGAGGCAGGAGAAACTAAATTACCAAAGGTCACACAACTCTGAAGCTTCAAAACCACTGAAGTGTGATTCAGATCACCTTCACACCAGTGCAGAATTATTTTTACTACATCATGCTGACACAAACAGAACGACTAGTGACATTTAAAATATCGTGCCATCAATTTTTCTCGTCCTGGAGTCCAACAATTTTCCTTTGTAATGTACCTGGAAACTTCAGAAGAAATCAGACCTTAGCTTTCAGAAATACAACGATTTAGCAGCTTTTTAAAAAATTTAATAGAGTCTGTACTATTATAGAGACTCTGCTCAAGTAGATACCTCTCAATTATTCACAGGTGGATCATCAAAAGCAAATTTTGCTTCTGAATTCTTCTTGACATCATTACCTATTCAATTCAGTTAAATCTCTGTTAAGGCAACGTTAGTGTACTTGTCTTCTGAAGTTTTAAAATGCAATAAGAGTTTGAAGGAAAGACTCTTTTAAAGTCAAACTTTTAAATAGAATATCCCCTGAAAAGTCTGCTTACAAATTTAACACATTTTGATTGTATAAAGCATATTAGTCAGTATAAAAATTAATGCCCTAAGAAAACTTCCCATTTCTAGGTATTTTGACAAAGTAGTTGGCATTATGATAAACCTCCTGTTGAGAAAAATTATGTTAGGACTTAAAAAAAACACACACACAATAATGCATGATCCCACTTATATGTGGTATTAAAAGAAGTCCAACTCAGAGAAGCAGAAGATAGAATGGTGGTTCCTACTGGCTCAGTGGAGACAGTATGATAGACCTAGGGAGATGTTAGTCAATAGGTAGGGAATTTCAGTTAGATAAGAGGATAATCTATTGTACAACTATTAACTATAGTTAATAATGATATATTGTATGCTTAAAAATCCCTGAAAGACTTAATATGTTTTTACCACAAAAAATAAATATGTGAGGAAATACTATGTTAATTACCTTCATTAGTCATTCCACAAGTCATATCAAATATCAAAACATCATATTGTACACAATAAACGTAAGCAACTTTAGGAATAAATTTATTTTTTTAAAGTTTAAAAATCTACAAAACTCATTGAATGTATCATATAGCAACCAAAGTAGTTGGATTTGGGGGGCCATTTGTTGACACATAATTATGGGCCAAAGAGTCTGCAAGAAGGCAGCAGTCCCTAAACTGAAATGTGATGCTATCAAAAGAGCCAGGGCTTGATAGGTCACAATCCTGGGATCTGCAAGAAATATTCACTAAAGACCTATGTCCACTTCCAAGATGGGTATGTGAGGGCAAGATGCTGAGAAATCAAGCAGAAAACAGCTGCTCGCAGCCTAGGAAATCTAAGCAGAAATGGTACTAAGAGGTGAAAATTGAAATTAAGCTTGCTAAGGGGCCCTGTGAACTAATACCCCAAGTGAAGACATGAATTAAGAAAAATAAGAATGAAAATATAGGTTTAAGAAAGAGAAAATTAATAATATGGTAGCATACAAATGTCAACAATTGTATTAAGTACAAATAAACGAAACAGTGCAATTAGGATACTGATTTTCAAACTGGTTACCAAAATGCCAAATTATGTGCTAGTTCAAAGAGATACACCTTAAATATAAGGGTACAAAAAGATGGAAAGTTAAAAAATAAAAAAAAAGAATTTGAAAAAGCTATGCAACATGCAAATATTGAACAAAAAAGTTCAATATCTAACCTAGGATTAAAACCAAAAAACAGCAGGGTTTACTATTAGAGGTAAAGAAGTAAATTTTGTTATTCTGGGTCTTTTATTTTTCCATATGAATTTCACGATTGCTTTATCTATTTCTACAAGAAATGCCATTGGGATTTTGATTGGCATTGCATTAAACCTATAGAGAACTTTTGGTAATATCGCCATTTTGATGATGTTAGTTCTGCCTATCCATGAACAAGGTATATTTTTCCATCTTCTAAGATCCTCTTCTATTTCTCTCTTTAGGGTTCTGTAGTTTTCATTGTATAGGTCTTTCACCTCTTTTGTTAGGTTGATTCCCAAGTATTTTATTTTTTTTGAGGATATTGTGAATGGAGTGTTTTTCCTCTTTTCCATTTCAGAAGTTTTGTCGCTGATATACAGAAATGCCTTTGATTTATGCGTGTTGATTTTATATCCTGCCACTTTGCTGAATTCATTTATTAGTTCTAGTAGTTTTTTTGTAGACCCTTTTGGGTCTTCTAGGTATAGAATCATGTCATCTGCAAATAGTGATAATTTAAGTTCTTCTTTTCCTATTTTTATGCCTTTAATTTCTTTCGTCTGTCTAATTGCTCTGGACAGTGTTTCGAGAACTATATTGAATAGAAGTGGTGATAGGGGGCATCCCTGTCTTGTTCCAGATTTTAGAGGGAATGCCTTCAATTTTTCTCCATTCAGAATGATGCTAGCCTGAGGCTTAGCATAGATAGCTTTTACAATGTTGAGGTAAGTTCCTGTTATCCCTAGTTTTTCTAATGTTTTGAACATAAAGGGATGCTGTAATTTGTCAAATGCTTTTTCTGCGTCTATTGAAATGATCATATGGTTCTTATCTTTAAGTCTATTGATGTGGTGAATAACATTTATTGATTTGCGTATATTGAACCATCCTTGCATCCCAGGGATGAATCCTACTTGATCATGGTGCACAATTTTTTTGATGTGCCTTTGTATCCGATTCGCCAGAATTTTATTGAGGATTTTTGCATCTAGGTTCATCAGAGATATTGGTCTGTAGTTTTCTTTCTTTGAGGTGTCTTTGTCTGGTTTCGGAATCAGGGTGATGTTGGCCTCATAGAATGAATTTGGAAGAGCTCCCTCTTTTTCTATTTCCTGAAATAACTTGAAAAGTATTGGTATTAATTCTTCTTTAAAGGTTTTGTAAAACTCTGCTGTATACCCATCCGGTCCTGGGCTTTTCTTGGTTGGTAGTCTTTTGATGGCTTCTTCAATTTCATCCATTGATATTGATCTGTTCAAATTGTGTGTATCCTCCTGACTCAGTCTGGGCAAATCATATGACTTAAGGAATTTATCTATGTCTTCACTATCTTCTATTTTATTGGAATATAGGTTTTCAAAATAATTTCTAATTGTCTTCTGTATTTCTGAAGCGTCTGTTGTAATATTGCCTTTTTCATCCCGTATGTTAGTAATTTGAGTTCTCTCTCTTCTTCTCTTCGTTAGTATGGCTAGGGTTCTGTCGATCTTATTTATTTTTTCAAAGAACCAACTTTTTGTTTTGTTAATTTTTTCAATAGTTTTTTTTGTTTCAATTTCATTGATTTCTGCTCTGATTTTAATTAATTCTTGCCTTCTGCTACATTTGCTGTTGTTTTGCTCTTCCTTTTCTAGGGCTTTGAGATGCAGTGTGAGATCATTTATTTGTTGGTTTTTCCTTTTTTTGAGGAATGACCTCCAGGCGATGAATTTCCCTCTTAAAACTGCTTTCATTGTGTCCCATAGATTCCGACATGTTGTGTCTGTATTTTCATTTATCTCTAAGAATTTTTTGATTTCCTCCTTTATGTCTTCTGTAACCCATTGATCATTCAGTAACATATTGTTCATTGTCCATGTGATGTAGGATTTTTCCTTCCTTCTTTTATCATTGATTTCCAGTTTCATTCCATTATGATCTGATAAAGTGCATGGTATTATCTCTACCCCTTTATATTTACTGAGGGTTGTCCTATGGCATAATATATGATCTATTTTTGAGAAGGTACCTTGTGCTGCTGAGAAAAAAGTATATCCACTTGATGATGGTTGATATATTCTATATATGTCAGTTAAGTCTATGTTATTGATTGTGATATTGAGGTCAATAGTTTCTTTATTCAACTTTTGTTTGGAGGATCTGTCCAATGGTGATAGAGGTGTGTTGAAGTCACCCATGATTATTGTGTTGTGGTCTATTTGATTCTTGAACTTGAGGAGAGTTTGTTTTATGAACGTCGCAGCGCCATTATTTGGTGCATAGATATTGATAATTGTTATGTCTTGTTGGTGAATGGTTCCTTTTAACAGTATATAATATCCTTCCTTAACCCTCTTGATTAACTTAGTCTTGAAGTCGATTTTATTCGATATGAGAATGGCCACCCCTGCTTGCTTACGAGGACCGTGTGCGTGGTATATTTTTTCCCAACCTTTTACCTTGAGCCTGTGTATGTCTTTTCCAATCAGATGTGTCTCCTGGAGGCAGCATATTGTTGGATTTGTGTTTTTAATCCATGTTACCAGCCTATGTCGCTTTATTGGAGAGTTTAAGCCATTAACGTTTAGAGTTACTATTGATATATGGTTTGTACTTCCTGCCATGTTTGATTATTTATCTTTTTTTTTTTCTAATTTAGTTTGTTTCTCCATGATTAGCTTTCCCCCCATCCTCTGTCTTAACCGAGGCACTTCCCACTGATGGTTTTGGTTATTGTTTTTCATTTCTTCCTCGTGTAGAGTTTTGCTCAAGACGCTTTGTAATGCTGGTTTTCTGGCTACAAATTCTTTTAGCTTTGGTTTATCATGAAAGATTTTTATTTCGTTGTCGTATCTGAAGCTTAATTTTGCTGGATACAGAATTCTTGGTTGGCATCCATTGTCTTTCAGTGTTTAAAATACGTTGTTCCAGGATCTTCTCGCTTTCAGCGTCTGTGATGAAGAATCCGTTGTTAACCTTATTGGTTTACCCCTAAATGTAATCTGCCTCTTTTCTCTTGTAGCTTTTAATATTTTCTCTTTGTTCTGTATATTATATATCTTCATAACAATGTGTCTTGGCGTTGGTCTACTGTGATTTTGTGTGCTCGGTGTCCTGTATGCATCTACAATTTGTATATCTGTTTCCTTTTTTATTTCTGGAAAGTTTTCTGTAATTATTTCATTCAGCAAGTTACTCATTCCCTTGGCATGAATCTCTGTGCCTTCCTCTATCCCGATGACTCGTAAGTTTGGTTTTTTTAAGTTATCCCAAATCTCTTGGATGTTTTTCTTGTGATTTTTTACCACCCTATCTGTGTTGGCTAGACTCTTTTCAAGATGATATATTTTGTCTTCATTATCTGATGTTCTGGCTTCTACTTGCTCCACTCTGTTAGTGATACTCTCGATTGAGTTTTTAATTTGGTTTATCATTTCCTTCATTTCTAGAATTATTGTTTGATTTTTTTTATAATCTCTATCTCCTGATAAAGATGCTTAACTTCTTCTTTTATCTGTTTATGTAATTCATTTTCAATGTGATCTTTAAGGTTCCTTTCCATCTGTCTAAGGTGTTCCTTGAGTTCTTTATATGGCCATTTTTCTGATGACTCCAGGTCCTCCTGAATATTTAGGCTGTCCTTCATTGTTTGTATTCCTTTTCTTCCTTGCTTTTTTATGCTCATGATACTTCTTGTTCTGTTTGACTGCTGAGTTACTGTTTACTCTTATAAATTTATTTGATGCTTGGGAGGAGAGGTATTAGAAGGGAAAGGAAGAAGTCACTAAAGAGAGTGAGTGTAGGCAGGTAGAATTCAAGAAAGGGGTAATAAAAAAATTGAAAAGAAATGAAAAGACAAAAGAAAAAAAGTGAAAAGAAAGAAAGAAAAAACGAAAAAATAAAAATTTAGAACCAAAAAAAATTATAATGATAATAAACAAATGGAAATTAATGTTTAAAAAATAATAGTAAAATAATAGAATAAAAAGCATTAAAAAAATTGAAACCATTAATAAGAAAGTTGAAGAGCAACAACAACATCAACAACAAAAAGTGAAAATAAAATTTAAAAAAATACCAATAATAATCATTAAAATAATAATAATAATAATAATAATAATAATAATAATAATAAATGCAGTCATAGAGCTCAATTAACTTCTCTTCCATTAGGTGGGAACTGGGCCAGGCTTCTCTTCTTGATGGGTGGGAACCAATCACTGTTCCTCAGCTCTTCTTCCCAGACGGTGCGGGTCTCCAATCCTGAGTGCCTAGGGCCTTCTCTTGTGGTTCCTCAAGCCAGGCCCCGCTCACCTGTGAAGCTCGCCACAATACTGGCTACACGCTGGGTCTGCTGCTCCTGGGAGCCCTGTTTCCATGGATGCCTGGGCACACCCTTTCTGTTTGCCTCCCTCAGACCCTAAGTTTGTAGGGCTTGGGGCTGAGGACCCCCAGCGAATTTGTTTGCCCTCAGGTAGCAACTCCCCTGGTAGCTGGTGCAAGGGACCTCTGTTGTCAGCAGAGGGATACCCTGGGTCTGACTATCGTGCTCAGTTGGCTTTTACCTCTGTGAGTTCAGGTGGGCCAACTAGTTATTTCAGCGGGATCATTAGTGCTGAGTCACTAGAAGCAGGCGAACCAGAACTAGAATGCAGCCCAATCCGGGCTTGGTGTGTTCTGAGAGGGGCAGACTGTTCGCCCGGGATCCCCTTCAGCTCAACAGTGCCTAGTGGTCCTGAGCGAACAGTATTTTGACAGTTTACTTCTCCCTATGCTCGCGCAGCTGAAGGGGTTAGAGACTTGATCTCTCCACATCCGCCTCCATGTTGGATCACTTAGATTTTAAATTGTCACTCATCTTATCAGCTGTTCCATTTAAACTCGGCAGCTCACTCGCGCGGTGAAGAGTCTGCTCTATGGTGCTGCGCGGGAAGCGGCGGCGGCGGCGCGGTGGCGGCCCAGCTGTGGCCTTTGGAACCCCCGGGGAGGGGGTGCGGGCTGGGGGAGGGGAGGCAGCGCCTCGGGGCCGCGCGGGCCGGTACCGGACATGCCGGAGAGCGGGCGGGGTGTGGGAAAGAAATTGAGATCTAGATTTAGGGACTGAGCATGGGAGGAGAGACGGCTGGGGAGAAGCAAAGCGGAAAGGCGGAGAGGAGAAGGAGAAGGGGCCGAGGGAGCCGGGCAGCTCGGGCTGCAGCCTTACTGCTCGCGCTGAAGTCGTGATGGACTCACTTCACCTTGGCTGGAGTCGTGGCGGATTCACTCCACCTAGGCCCCTTTCTTGACACGGTGCTGAGTTTTTGTCGACAGATCTCCTTTAATGATCTTTACTTCATCTTTTAAGACGCGGCAACATGCGCGGCGGCGCGGAGCATGGAGCGGCTTACTCACTTCCCCGTAAATTTTGTAATAATAAAATAATAAGCAGAAGATAACACAATGGCAAAGTAGGATACACCTAATTGCATACTTTCAGATTATATAAAGCAAAAATTTTCAGATACAAAGGGATAAATAGAAAAATTTAAAATCACAGTAGAATAGTTTAAAACCTTTTTCAGTAGGTGGTAGAACAGCCGAAAAAAAAAAGATACATAAGATTTGAAAAACTTAATTGAATAGTGACCTAATTGGCCTAAGCAGTGTACAGTATTGAAGAATAAAACATACTTTTTTAAAGTGCACCTAGGACATTTACAGAAATTTATCATATCCTTGGCCATAAAGTAAGACTCAGTAATTTTGAAAGAGCTACAATCTTTCAGAGAGTATGTGATCTGACTGCAATTAAAAAAAAAAAATCTAGGACTCAACAATGGAAAGGTAGCTAAGAAAACTCCAAATATTTCAAATTAAGCAACACTTTTCTAAATAAGTCACAGGTCAAAGAGAGAAATTACAATGGGAATTAGGACTATTTTGAACAGTGTAACTGCCGCAGTCTTGGCTGGGCACAAAATCACGAGCCACTCACAGCTTTGTAGATTCAAACAGCAATTCTTTATTCCCGAATTCACACTGGCCTCTACACACACGTTCTGGGGAAATCCAAGTTCTGCCGCACAATTCACGTCCCAAAATACTTTCTCAATTCCACGAGAACTCAAGGGAACTCAGGCAGCAGGATATATTCCCTGCAGCAATAACCTTAAACCTGGAACTGCCTTAAACCCAGATTGTCTTAAACCAGGAATGCCCTAAACCCAAATTGTCTTAAACCCTTCCTAAAACCTGCAGGATACACCCTAAACCTGGATCCACCCGTCCTTGAGCAGGGTCACCTTTCTCAAACACACATGCAATGTCACAGCGAATTTCCAAGGCAAGTCCATTTAACATGGGGTACGCTGGCAAGGAAATTTTGATGCGTCATTCCTATTTGGCAATGGCCCTCAGCATGTAACAATAAAGCAAGACATATAAAATCTTGAAAGTGAAGCTAAACTAATAAAGTAAATTTATATCTTTAAATAAATGTATCAATAAAGCAAAGGCCAGAACTCAATAATACAATTTTAATTTTAAGTAATAATAAAATGAATGACAAATTAAATCAATAAAATAGAAAATATATAATTAGTAATAAAAAGAAAAGAAACAGTAAAAGGTAAAAATTAATTGAAGTCAGGTATACTATAAAGAAAATAAAGCCTATTATTAGTTCTATGGAAAGACAAATAAAATTGATAAACTACATGTAAGATGATTTATAGAAAGATAATCACCAATACTGTCAGGAATGAATAGGTAGGCAATACTAAAAAAAATTAATGACATTAAGAATATACTATGTGAACGTTGTAAACAACATTGTGCAAATTAATTTGGAAAACTGAATGAAACTAAGATATATCTTGGAAAATGGTTAATCAAAATTGTACAAGAAATGTCAGAAAATATTTACATTAGATTAGTCTAACATATGTTTAAGGAAGATGGTGCACAATTAAAATTTTCCTAAAAAGTGTGAAGGATCTAATTATAAGGTTATCTGCTGTCTTTTCTAGTAATATTATACTGAAGTTCTCAGATAATGAGATAAGGCAAGAAAAGTAATTGAGGCTATGATAAGTGTAAAGAAAGAAATAAAGAGTCATTATTTGCAGATGGCATAATAATGCAAAAGAAGTACCTACAGTACCGAGGGGGAAGATGTCAGAAATTGTTGTACTTCTTTCGTATCACATATAACCATATAAGAATATTTTGCTCATTTACCTTTTTATTTTTTAATTTTTTTGTACTAGGTTTTGAACCCAGGGTCACTGAAGTTCTCAGATAATGAAATAAGGCAAGAAAAGTAATTGAGGCTATGATAAGTGTAAAGAAAGAAATAAAGAGTCATTATTTGCAGATGGCATAATAATGCAAAAGAAGTACCTACAGTACCAAGGGGGAAGATGTCAGAAATTGTTGTACTTCTTTCGTATCACATATAACCATATAAGAATATTTTGCTCATTTACCTTTTTATTTTTTATTTTTTTTGTACTAGGTTTTGAACCCAGGGTCAGTTTACCTTTTGATGTTTTATTTTGAGATAGCGTCTCACTAAGTTGCTTATGGCCTCATTAATTTGCTGAGGCTGAATTTGAACTTGCAATCCTTCTGCTTCAGCTTCCCAAGTTGCTGGGATTACAGGCATGCATCAGTTGTGCACCACTGAGCCTGTATCATTTGCTTTTTAACTGTTTTATTTTCTGCTTAATCCCTTCATCCGGATTCCTGATTCCCTGCTATCATATTATATCAATAAGAAACTTTATAAATAAGTGTTAAAGATTTATTTATTTTTGTTTATTTATTTATTTGTATATATTTTTTTATTTACTATTGTCTGAGCCTGTCTATTTGCAATACCTGTAAATTTTCCCAATCCATCTCTGGCATCTGGGCTGCCAGGGGCAGCTAGCCCAGAAGCATAATTTGACTGTGGACAGCTCACATTGGGTGTGCTATTGCTGAAGGACAGTGTCCTCCTCCACTCCTTCACCCTCAGGCATTCATGTATTTAGCTCTGTGAGATTATGCTGATGGGATGAAACTGAACTGCAGGCTCATCTTGATAGACAGGTATGGGGATATTACCATTGGAAGCATGAAAAATCAAGTTCTGAATGTGCAGGGACTTTTTCAGCAAGAGGCTAGAGAAGTTGAAACAGATACGGTAAATAGAGAGAGTCCTAGGAAAATGCAAGGGTGTGATATGTTCCTCTTAGATGGATTAGCTGCAGCACCAAAATAGAGCCCTCATTTGTACTAAAGCCAAACTCTTTCAATGTTGGGGCCAAATATAGATTAGAATAAAAAGGGCAATGTGTTTTTAACCAAACATATGATTTTAAGATGGGTGGCAAATAAAAGGCATTCTCCTTCTGGAACTCAGCATTTATTAGATGCTACCTTTATGATAGTCTTTTATCAAAGAAGATACTGGCCCAGTCTTCTAAAATAGCTACGTAATTATTTCCTCCTCAGTGAACTAAATCCTGTTAAAAGATTTGTTTCTGTTGATTCTGGACTCCATGGGTCCACCTAGTCCTAGCATCTTATGCTAGGCAGTTTGTATTTGACTTTTGCATCACTCTTCCATCTTTCTGCTTAGTAATGTTTTGATATTTTATCTTGTAACTTGGTGGTAAGCCTTGATCTCACGCCAGTACTTGTATCTAAATAGGATTTCTCTGGTTTCCTGTATCTCAAAAATTAAAACCTTTTCTACCCATGTTCCTGGGTTAGTCTTGATTCTCTTTTTACTAAAATATCCTAAAAGATCATGTTCACATCTCACTCAAAACAAAAAACATAGTGGTTAATAGTTATATCAAACTTTATTAATTCTTTTACAAAAATATATTATGCACCCACTGTACACAGACACTCTGCTAAGGACAGGGGATACAACTATAAACAAATGCAGCACGGTATTTGCTCTCAGGAAACTTTTTTTTTTTTTTTTTAAAGAGAGAGTGATAGAGGGAGAGAGAGAGAGAGAATTTTTTTTAATATTTATTTTTTAGTTCTCGGCGGATACAACATCTTTGTTGGTATGTGGTGCTGAGGATCGAACCCGGGCCGCACGCATGCCAGACGAGCGCGCTACCGCTTGAGCCACATCCCCAGCCCTCAGGAAACTTTTAAGTTGGTGTGAGCAACAGGAATTTTCAAAAGCTATTGTATTAACCCTCAATGGGAAAAGAAGAGGGATACTAATATCCCAATAGGTAGCTCTGTGTGTGTGTGTGTGTTTGTGTGTGTGTGTGTGTGTGTGTGTGTGCATTCTCAGATGCATGCTCCTGTGTGTGTGGATGAGGTAAAACTTTCTGGAAGAAATGCTATCTAAACTGAGATGTAAGGCACAGGTCAGAAGTTTCCTATAGTTGCTGCACTTATGGCACCCCACTATTCTGGGCAAGGAGTGTGTGAGGTTTTGAAGTTACTGCCAACATAAATCTCCAGCATGAACGCTAAGGGTCCTGAGAAGGTCACTGACCTCCTTCACTTAACTATGGGGCCTTTGCAAGGATTGAGATACTGTGTTGAAAACCCCACAGCACTTGTTGAGCCAGTGTTAGACATTTTTTGTATGTGTGTTTTGGCAGAGAGCTGGGGAGGTAATTCAATGGTAGAGTGTTTGTCTAGCATGTGCAAGGTCCTAAACTTGATTTCTGGTACCTCCAAAAAAGACTAAAGGAGTTTTTGTAGAGAATTCAAACTGCTGCCAAGGATAAAAACTTAACCTGAGCTATATAACAGGCTCAGCAGGTATGTGACTCAGTTCACATATAAGCCACCCTAATCTACCTTCTTGTCCAAAACTTTACCTGGAGACATACTGCCCTTTGGGAAGAGTTTGGGACTGTTCCTGTTATTATTTTTTCCACTTAGTTGTGCTGGGAAAGTTACAGACTAAAGGGGAAGACCTGGCAAAGTATTGGGGTATTGAGATCATTAGATTGGGACCTGCACATACAGAATATCCTGCAACTCCGTTCTTGGATATCCCTTCAACCCTAATCTCTCTTCATAGGTTTCTTGAAGAATAAGTATCCTTCAGCTGCCAGAGGCTATCTAGAATCTGAATACCTGTTTCTCTGCAACAGGTGTTTTCAAAAGCCTTTTTGAAAGCCCATTTTATTTAAATATACCTCCAACAACCAGTTATGATCAGGATTAATATCCAAACCTCTTCATCTTTCCAAGTTTAAGGGTAACCTGATGCTGTCCCTGTGCCCATTTATGAATATTTTATTGAAGTTTAACTCAAATTAACTAAATAATTTATATAGGGGTAAAGATTACCATGACAAGCATGAGAATTCTGGTCTTTTTATGTGAAGAAGCCTAGAACTCATAAAAGTTCAAAGCATGTATCAGACAACCAGGGAGCTGCACTGATGATAGATGGGGGGGGGGTTCCTTTCATGTCACATGGGTCCCCAAGGGCCACAAACACTATGCAAATGGCTTGTGTTGGAAAATAAAATCTATTTCCTTATGGAACTTTCATGAGTACTTTGTGAACATAGACTATCTTACTATTCAGTGATGCTTGTTCAATACTGTATTGGCTTTAAATTAAATCCTAAAAATCCTAAGGTCATATAACCAATATATCTATTTTTATCTGTGTCCCTTGTTTGAGATGACTTAAACTCAAATACATTTGTGGTAACCCAATGAAACCACTTTATCCTCAAAGGGATCCTGAGAACAATAGTTAATTCATCAGTTTTCTTGCTATCACTATTGAGTTCAATACCAGGTCAAAATAGTTAGGGAATTTGTATTATCCATGTCAGCCTCAAATGCCTGCATAGTATAATTTCAATGAATGTGAAGATTATTTTCCATCTCAAAGACCTACTGCTATTCTTATAGTTTGGTGTATACAGCAAGGCCACATTGTGCCGTTTTATGGTAGCCATCATCTGCAGAAAAACTTTCAAAAATATGCTCTCCTGAACAATATGACTTCCATCTGTAACTAAATTTCCATCTTGTTATGGAGAGTCTTTGTCAACTACCCCCATGTCCCCTTTATATTTTGTCCAACACTTTCAGATGTACACTGCTAGGTTTCTAAGAACTGGAGTGAAAGAGGGAGAAAGCTCTTCTGGTCCCTGAATGAGAGAAGATAGGAGAAAGTTCTGTTCTTACCAGGAGTGCAACATTAATTAGTTTTGAGCCTGTTATATTTTTTGAAATGAACATAACTAAATTTCATCTATTAATATAAATATATGTGTAGATGTATACATATATACCTTGGTTAATTTTTTAATAATATTTTGTTTTTTTAGTTGTGGTTGAACACAATACCTTTATTTTATTTTTATGTGGTGCTGAGGATCGAACCCAGCGCCCTAGGGGAGCACTCTATTGCTAAACCACAACCCCAGCCCCTCTAGGCTCATTTTATGAAGAATTTGAATTGTTACATAAATGTATTGTTTTAGCATTTGAAAAGTACCTTTCTTGATATCTTTTTAATTTTGATTAATTTTTAATTTTAATTAATTTTTTAAATCATTGTAAGACTAATGTAACTTTAAGGGGGGAATGAATATCTGTCAGTAATGTGATGTTGATTTCAACAAATTTTCACTCTGTGTTTAATTTTCCACCTAGATTACAGATGATTAAGGTGTGAGGATCGTTTCTGTATGACACTTTGACAGTCTCAAAACAGTGTTTTTCAATGGTGGGCATTAGAAAGTTTCAGAGAAACTCTATGCTGTCATTGTTAGTGCTTCTCTTCCGATTTGCTCAGACACTGTAAACCCTGGAGGAGAAGTGAAGAGGAAATGGAGGGAGCAGTGAGGTTGATATAATGTCCCTGAAGGTCAGCCAGCAAGCTAGAGGGAAGGACAGAATTAGAACTCACACCCCTCAATTTTCCAGGCTGTTGCTTAGCCCACTGTACCCCACTGCCTCTGACGCAATGCATTAATATAGACTGTGGATCACAGATTGCTTGAACATATGGCAGCAAGGATGAGAAGATAATATTCTGTGTCAGGGTTCGTTTCTGCAGATGGGCGGCTGCAAAGGCTGTTTTTCTACCCAGGATTCAGCAAGTGAAGCGTTAAGTGCTTTTCTTATTTTGGTCTCCAAAGGATACAACTTTTCCCCTTGAATGAGATCAATTGCTGGGCGTTCCTATTGTTAGGGGAAGCTCTTGGAAGTGAGGCCAGGAGAGCAGGTCTTCCCAGAGACTCTGGTGAGGCATAAATAAGACCCCTGTGGAGCACACAGCATTGTCCCTAGAGGGGTGTCTAGTGATTGCCAGTTTCCTCTCTTTCCTCAGCAAATCACATCCTGAAGTTAGAACACAGATTTTGGAATTGTCTGCTGATACAGGAGTTTCCATTGTTCTTATCAGTAATCTATAATGTTCTATGTTCTGAATATGGCCACATTCTTTCATTACTATCACTAGATGTCACTAATAATCTAGTGCACTGGGAAATGCAATGGGCAAGTTATTGTGGATTTTAGCTCTAGATTTTTTCTGTGAGTGTTTGCAGAAGCAAAAGAAACCAGAGCACAGGAGAGATTATTCAACGCATCCAGCCTGAAAGTGCGAGGACTTCAGTTAAGATTTAGGGCTGTGCCCTTTCAAATTGTTGGGCATACCAAGAAGAGGAAATGGCAGGATTCAGTGCCCCTCTCCTCTACTTATGGGTAGTAAGTTGTGCAATATGATGGAGTTCAATGGAAGAGTTTGGCTGCAAAAAATAGAGGGTTTTGTAACTAAAAGATAGTTTTACAACTCTGATTTAGGAAATGGCTGGTTCATATGATAAAATGTAGCAGTTCAGAACATGAGTGTCAATTATAGGCAGAATATAGCTCTGCATCTAACTCCCCCTTACTGGGCCTTAGTTTCTGTATCTATGGCAATAAGGAAATAATTGTGCCTACCCCCACAGGCTCATAATGAGGTCTAAATCAGGTAATACATGGAAATACTCTATATTTCTACATAAGACAGTAAGCACTCACTAAAAGGAAGTTGATATTATAATGTTATCGTTGCTGTTTTTTTTTTTTTTTTCCTATTAGCATTAGGTCTATTCCCATAGGGTGAATTGAGATTCCAATAGTAAGACCCTTACTCATGGAAAAAGAGCACAAAATATTCTGGTGGCAAAGAGAATAGAGAGAGAGATACACCAAGGATCTGGGCCATGGTGGCTGGCTGAATGTGCCATATTTGTGTTCATTACTGATATGAGTTGAACTTTGCCCTCCCCTAAAATTCATATTTTGACGTTCAAATCCTTAGTACCTCAGAATGTGGCTGTATTTGGGAATGAGGTCTTTTAAGGGGTAATTAAGATAAAATGAAGTCATTAGGGTGAGCCCCAAGCCAATTTGACTAGTGTTCTCCTAAGAGGAAATCTGGATCCAGAAGCCAACAGAGGAAAGGCAATGTGAAGAACCTGGGGAAAGCCACTTTACAGCCAAGGAGAAGGCATTAGAGCAAGCTTAGCTCAGAACTGTGGGGAGCTGAGTTTCTGTTGTTAAGCAGCCCAGTCTGAGGCACTTTGTTATGGTGCCATAGCAAGCACTGGAGAATTCATATTTTAGTTTAATTCAGATTGATGGCTTTTCTTCACCAATCCACCCTCAGGGAAAAAAGATGAAGTCTGGTATTCCCCTGGAATTTCAGCCATGCTTTTCCTTCTCCCTAAGTGAAGTATTTCTGTCATATGTTGGGATCTCTTAGGCACCCCCAAATCAGCATTTTTGCTTTCTTCACTGACATATTTCAGTCAGCTTTTCCTCAGGTGGTTCCCCCATCTCCTCTCCTTCCAGAGTAATTGTAATGGCATCTCCAATATGCTTCCGTTACTTTCAGCTGCCCCTGGGGCCTGGCATATTCACCGACTACAGAAAGGATTTAGAGAGAGCTAGCAATCCAGGTTTCTACCAGACAAAATAATGCTGACTAAAATAATACCTCTGGAATAACCTGAAATCAACTGTTAAATAAAAGACAAACAAACAAAATCATTAATTATTTTCCCTATGGAGGGTACGGTATTTTTTAATCCAGTGCACCTCAAATGAAACGGCTATCAAAGAAAGCTCCCCCATTAGTTGTCAGCTCACAGCAACCTCAATCAGCCAGCAAACCTGAGCTGCCTCCCACATGCCAAACTTGACTGCTGTATGCCAGCCACATTAAACCTGTCTGCCATCAATCCCTGGGTCTCCTTTGCAGAAGCAGCTTAACGAGGTGAGGGAGCTGGCATCACCAAGAGGCAAATGCTATTTCAGAGGAACTGGGAGAAGCTGAGGAAGGAGCAGTGGTGGAGAAAAGCTAGATATAGGCCATTAAGCAACAGGGTTTTTCCATGCAGATGGGTTTTTCAACCTCCTGAAGTCAGAAGAGACAGTGGAAGATGAGTGACTAAGCACCAAATCACAGCAAGCTGGCCACCCTCACACAAGTTTTATCTTATGGACAAATTGAAGGACACTGTCAATTCTCGTTTTTCTCTTTGCAACTCCCAGGATGAGCTACAGTTTCAGGGTTGGGGATTCTTTTGGAAATCACAGTGAGAAACATGAAGAAAAGCACAAGTTGTTTTCCTCCTCTTAGACCAGTCTGGCTGGAAGCAAATTCACAATGTATGTCACCATGGGGGAGCTGCTGGAGCTGTCTACCCCATGCTGTCAAGGTGGGGGATCTCAGCCTCTGGCAAAAGGACCAGAAGGAGAAGCCACTCTGTAACTAAACAGAAAACAACAGTTCTTCAACCAATACCCTGAGCTAGCAAGGAGAGCATCCTGTCACATGGGACAGGGCGACCTTTCTCTTGCCTCTCTTTTCCTGGAGGCCAGGTTCAGAGATTGCATAAAGAGTGCCAAAGTTCTGAATCTGGAGGGGCCCCTGGGAATACAAGCTAAACTTGGATTTGAAATGCTTCCCTCCTGCTGTTCTTAAATAACATCCACAATAATAACAGGTATTTATACCAAGAGAGTCCTTCAGAACTTTTATTAAATCCTTTCAAATATACCCTCTTGCTTTCATTCAGCAAAGATAATATGCTTTGTGATAAGTGCCTAGGAGATGACTACACAGCTTTTGGCTACTGGAACCACCTGTTGACTAAAATAACTCCCTTATTTATGTCCTGACTCTGACAGATGCCCAGCAGAGACACTGACCTGGAGATTTTTTTTGACCCCACAAAGTAGTTTGCTGTGTTTTTAAAAGGATAAACTTGACAAGATGACCTTAGTGAACAACATGTTCGACCACACAGCTGACATGTGAATTAGAATTGTAATCAAGTGGCCACTCAGTCTCTGTCCAAAAACCTGGGATGAAGACTTATAGAAGTGACTACATTCTGTTTATTGACTCTCACTGAACATGATTTCCCTTTATGTGCTAAATAAAACTCTCTAAAATTAATTCCATTTAACCTACCTCTTATCCCAAAAGTAATGAGTATAACATTGCTTGTATAGAACATGGCCAGTGTTGGAAGAGTAACATTTTCTTCCTGTCTTTTATTATACCATTTGGGATATTTCTCTAATGACTCATCAGGACATAGTGGTGCTATGAATGACCTTGGTGTAAGAAGATCCAGGTGTGTATCCCAGCTTCATCAATTACCACCTTGTAAATTGGGAGGCCTATCAATCATACCATCTATTGGTAAAATGGGAATAAAACTGTATGTCCTCAAGAGAGTTGTGAGAGTTAAACAGGATAATAGATGTGAAAGGAATTTGTAAATTGAACAGCTGCACATACATAAATTGTTTATTCATATTTTAACTTTTAGGTTACTCCTTGGAAAATTGTGCCAAAGTGGGTAGAAAAGGAAAGGGGCAAGAAGATAGTAATTTAATTAGATCCACAGGACATTGCCTTCACGTGGGTAGATGGGGCCCCCAGCCCTTCGGATTTCAGCACATTGATATGTGGTAACTTAATATGCAAATATGGGCCTCAGAGGGTACCCAGTCTCCACTTGTGCCAATTAATCAAAGGAAACAGTATCATCCTCTAATTCCACTAATTAGAGGATCATCCATAAGCTACCAGGATTCTAAGCTTCTGAGGTTTAATAAATTTGCAATAAATTATAAGTAATACATTAGCCAGGGACTAAATTACTATTGAGCAATCAGATGAGAGAAGGGCTCTGGTTATCTATTAAGTTTTTTTTTCTCCCTCTAATTTTCTTCTTCTTATTTTCCATCATAAGAAAAGTTCTGAACACCTTGATATGTGAGGTCACAGAATCCCCATGTGCCTTTGTAACAAGTGATCCAGAAATAGTATATAAGTGCAATTATTAAATAACATGACTGGGATTTTAACAAATATACCATAGTCAATTCATCCAAATGGTGCTTGCTTTGAAAGAGTCACTTTGCAAATTTGTACACTTGTTCTAATGACACTGCCATGGCTAAAAAGTAGGATATCCTTTGACAGCTGCTTTTGTGCACTCATTTATTATTTTGAATATTCTCAGAGGTGGCAAATTGTCCTCTGAGGGTAGATTTGAATTTGGAGTTCACTAGAAGATGTTTGGATATACTTTGGTTATTATGGCAGGTGAGCAAGCAGAAAAATCCTTTTTGTGGTTATTTGAAGGACCCATCTCATTACTTATATGGTCCTATGAGAGGATAGAGCCTGATAGAACAAAACTGCGGCCATAGATTTTACACAAGCATAAAACTGAATTTGAAGCCAGGATCACTGGCACCTGCTTGCAATTCTAGCTACTCAAGAGGCTGAGGCAGGAGGACTGCAAATGTGAAGCCAGCCAGGGAAACTTATTGAGACCATCTCAAATTTTTTTAAAAAGGGGGGTGGGCTGGAGATGTTACCCAGGGGTAGAGTGCCCCTGGGTTCAATAACTAATAATGCAAAAAAAAAAAAAAAAAGATTTTGATTGAGGATTTAGTGGCTACATCTACCCATTTTAGATCTATTTTAAATTTGTGTAAGAGGCTTTTAGCTTCACTCAGTGCACAGATATAAGAAACTGAGGCCTTTGTTTATACTGTTCCTATACCTAGGATGGTATTTTTTTCCAATCCAAACTATGCCTATTTTTTAATGCTGGTTTAAATGGCATCATAACTATAAAGATTTTCCTGACGTCTATAATCAGCAATGTTTGCTCTATTCTTTGAACTTTCATTTTACTTTATTTGAAAATAATTTAATGGTATTTCTTACTTTCTGTGTTTTATTGTGCTTAGTTTTACTTCGTTCTCATCATTTCTTTTTTTAATATTTATTTTTTAGTTGTAGTTGGACACAATACCTTTACTTTTTATTTATTCATTTTTATGTGGTGCTGAGGATCAAACCCAGAGCCATGCATGTGTGAGGCAAGCGCTCTACCGCTGAGCCATAACCCCTGCCCCTGTTCTCATAATTTCTTAAAGGTAGTTAAGTCTTTGGGTATGGGGCTTGTGTCAGATTCATCTTAGAATCTCACATAGCAGCTAGGCTAGGCTTTGGATATTATAACCATTTAATCAAAAAGATCAAGTTAATCAATTATGGTGCATTTGTCATTTTATGTGTGTGTGTGTGTGTGTGTGAATATGTCTAAAAGGTACCTCCTGCTATTAAGTATTTCTTTTAAAATTAGAACAGTACAAGAAGTCTCTCTACCCACCACTTCTATTTTGTATTATGTTGGAGGTCCCACACAGTATTATAGGACAAGAATAAAAAGAAATATAAGGACAAAACAGAAAGAAACAAAACATTCATTATGCACACAGATGATAACATTTTCTATATACAAACTCAATCTATACATTTTTGGAATAGAGGGAGTTTAGAAAACCGGATGGTTGAAGAATGAAGAAACAAAATTAACTGCATTTCTATACAACAGTAAAAAATCAGCTTGAAAAAGAATATTTCTATAAAGAAAAACACTAGCAAATATCAGCATTATCACACATGTAGGGATAAATGTAACACATTATTTGCTGGACTGTTATAACTAAAATCATAAAATATAACTGAAAGCCATGAAAGAACAACAAATGAAAAGAATAACATAGTGCTATGATTTGAATCTGGAATGTCCCCAGAGGCCCATGTGTTAAGGCTTGAACCCCCAAACAACAGTGTCCTGAGGTGGGGTTTCTTGGAATGATTGGCTCATGATGGCTCTGACCTCATCAGTGTACTAATGCACTGATGATTAAAGTTTGATGGCATTATTGAGAAGGTGATAGAAAGTCTAGAGGCAGGGCCCAGTTAGAGGATGCAGGCCATTAGGGGCATAACCTTAGGGTTTTTCTTGTCCTTGTCCACCTTTCTCTCTCTCTCTCTCTCTCTCTCTCTCTCTCTCTCTCTCTCTCTCTCTCTCTCTTCTCTCTCAGCTACTATAAGCTGATCAGTTTTCCTCTATCACATACTTCCATCATGATGCTTTGCCTCACCACATGCCCAAAGCAACAGACCCACCCAACCATCAACAGAAACCTCTGAAACGAAGAGTCAAAATAAATTATTCCTCTTAAATTGTTTTTCTCAGGTATTTATACAGTGATGAAAAGCTCACTAACCCAGATACTCATGAATAAGAATACCTCATGTGTACAGATGTCTGTTTTTTTTAATTGTTAAATAGATTTACTATGCAACCTTTTTCTTGTTGTTGAACTTGATAAACTGGTTTTAAAATTTGTGAGTAAGAACAAAGGGCCTAGAGTAACTCAGAAATACCAAATGGGCAAAAGTAAGAATCCCTACTGGCAAAAAGATTCTGTGAAAGCTCATATTTATAATTGTCAGGTTCATAGCTGCCTCCACCACTGTTACCCTTTCCCTATCATCTTCATATCATTAGTTGGTACCATTAGTTTAGTGTTCCTGATATTTTATTAGGTATTTTATATCATTATTTCAATTAATCCCCAATTATCCAGTGAGCTAGATATTATTAATCCTTCATAAGAGCTGTTGGAACTGAGGCTCAGCACAGTGAATGAGGTAGACTTGTCACAGCTAGTAAATGGCAATCAGTTCCTAGGTTCAAATGCAAACCCATGTGTTTCCAAAATGTAACTTCTCAACCTCTATATCATACTACTTACTGTTCTGTAGCCCTCATTTCAAAACTGACTATTTTTACTGTCACTCATTCAGTTACAATAATAATGGGTACCATGACTTCTCTGAAGGAGTTTGTGGAGATGTTTTAAAGGAGTAAAAGAAAAGGAAGAATAGAGTGAATATATATGTATAACTCATTACTGACAATACCTCTGAGAGGTTGGAAGATGAGACACAGAGAGAATATGAAGGACATACTGAAAAATTGAGGGCAAAAGGATAGCAATAAAATAAGACAAATTAAAACCAGGGAAACAGGCTGGGGGGTGGGGAGGTGGGAGGAAGGATCAGGAGAATGAGCAGAAAATAATAAGACCATCCTTAAGAATTTATTTTTTCCTTTCCCCAGAAGCCTCTTTCCTCACCTTGGAATAGGTGTTTCATCTTTTGAAATGAGTTGGATAAATAAGAAGAAAAGGTTGAAAAGTAATTTCAAGTCCACGGAGCAAACCCTAGGATAGATTGTTTTTCCCTTGCAAGCCTTTCATCCAGAAAGCTTTAAGGTCTTGTGGTTTTGGCAACAATTATAGCAGTAATAATAACCCTGCCTCGCTGGTGCTTTCCTGTTGGCAGCATGACTGTTCCAATCAGTTTGTCATGCTAATATCTTCAGGATCACACACTAATTTGCATGAATCCATTTGTTAGTCTACATAAGTAAAGGCTCTTTCATGCCCTTGAACCTTAGTGTATTTGAGGCTGTCTATCTTGGACATCTGCATTAACCAGGTATTTTTAGGACAGAATAAAGAAGTTCTTCATTTGATTTATTGTGTATATTTGAATATTTTAGCTGTGCATTTGAATGTATATATCACAGATATATGTAGACATTTCTATGGGGAGTGAAAATTCAGATTGTTAGGGCAGGAACATGACACTTTTGTACTTGTAAAAATTCTTTAAAAATAGGATATTTACCTTCTTATTAAAAGGGATAATTTTGGTACTGCTGGTTAGCAGGTGAGATAGGTGAGAGAGCTCTTTCTCCTCTAAATTCAGTGATGTATGTGGTTTCATAAGACCTATTATCTATATGTATCATGTGGTTTATATAATAATCCCTGTGCATTATAATTCATTTAATCTTTTTTTTTTATTTTAATGACATGTTATGAGAGTTGTGGATGGGAGAGAGAAGAAGACAGAGTGGTGGGAACCATTCACTGAGCCCTCCAAGGCATGTTAGGGCCAGAAAATTCTAGTACCTATTCAGATCCTTGGAAGGCGTGTGAATTAATGGTGAGGTGGACAGGTAGTACAGATGAGGCTGGGGGAGCAGCTATGAAGCAGTGATCCTGGAGTGAAGAAAGGGATATAAAACAGGCTCCTCACTTTTATTTTAAAAGTTCAAATTGGTGCCTGTTCAACTAATGAGGAATACATTATGATGAGGCAAGCCTGTACATGTATTTATCCATTTTCTCAAAAATTTCACAATAAAAAGAGAGGTCAAAAAAAAGTTGACATGTTTGTATTACAATGTCAGGAAAGACTATTGTTAGAACTTTCAAGATAAATCTGTTTCAAAGGGCTTTATCTTATCTTCAAAAGCCCTCAGAGGAATATTTTCTGATGTTTTCAAGATACTGAAGGTACTCTTGCTTTTATATGAAAACAAGTCCTCTTAATTTCAGTGAAAGGATAGACCTAGTACTAGTGAAGCTTTGAAATCACTTCTGGCTTCAAGTCTTGTCCTGTTAATTATTGGTATTTCACTTTTACTGAACTTCAAAAATATGCTACATATTATCTTGTTAGTTCTTCCTAAAAATTACCAAAAATCATAAAATTCTTCTTAGTCTTTTGGTGACTTCAACATTTAGTTAACTTGGCTATTATTAACGCTCATTAAAGTAAATATCACCCTGGAATTTTTTTAACGTATAATACATGAAATTTGTCAATCAGAAAATCTATATCTATAATCTGCTTAATAAAAAGTTCCATAGTATTTTACATAGTAGGTACTCAATAAATATTTATTCAGTGAAGAACAAATTATTCACATAGGTTTAGCAGAAATGTGATTTCTGGAAAAGTAGTTTGCATTCCTACATTTTCCCTTGGGATTGCATTTGCAATTGAATTTGAGAATATCTGCAGTATCATTTGAGAAGGTATATTTTCTGAAATAGTTTTATGTCTGTACAACAATATATGTCTTAAACATTATATAATTGGATTAGATAAAAATGAAGAAAATAAGTTCAGGAGTACAAATTTTATTTGGTTTAGAACACTAATAGGAAGGATCTAAAGGGAGAAAATCTATGAATTTTTGGCATAACTATGGACTTACTTAGCTTCTCATTCTTTGAACAAACTCCAATTTCTCACCTATGAACAAACTTCAGTTCATAAATAAAATTCAGAGAATTACTAAAAACCATGTTGCCAGCATTCAGAATGTTCAAAGAAATAGTAAGTTGAAAGGAAGGTTAAAAAAAATTGAAACTAGACTAAACTACTAAGGGTAGCAGCAAAAAATAAATCATTTCACTTTAAAAGAAGAGTGTAGGAAAAAAGGAAAGTAGAAATAGCAAATTAATAAATCTGTATGCTAAATTTTCCCCATTACTATGGCTTCAGTGAAGCCACTGGACTTATTATTCTACCTGAAGGGATAATGATAAATTTAAAAACATTTGGATTAAGATGAAGAGCACTGGCTTTGAGATCAGACAATCATGTGATTTTGCACTAATCAACAAATTCATATAAACATCAGCTTACTTATTGGTAAAAATTTGAAAACAGATAAGTGATAGGATTATTTTGAGAAATTAGCAGGAGAATATATATAATACCCTTAACATATAGCACAGTAAAATTTGAAATATGTGTTGTTTTCTGCCGGGGCAATTAACAAAAGCTTATCAGAGAAGGGTGAAAAGAAAGGGTATTACTTACTGGTAAAGAGGATAGAATGAAAAAAGGGATTGAGGCAGGAGAAGGACATGTTGTAGTCTGAATGCAGTATTAGATCTTTGAAAGAGAGAAAGGGGAGATACATCTAGAAATATGGGATATCACCAGATGGTGGATGGTGTTAAATGTTATTTTAAGGAGTTTGGATCTTATTCAATGGATAATAAAAAGCGATTAAACATTTTGGAGTAGTAGAATGACATGATTTAAATTGTACTTTAGAAAGATTAATTTGGCAGCAATCTATAAGGGCAAATTAGAGAAGAGAATGGCTAGATGTGGGAAGTCCCTCTAGGAGAATAAGACCACATGTTAAGGAACAATGGGGTCTTGAATTAGAATGGTGGTGGTGGTGAAAGGAATTATGCAGATAGTGTGAATTTGGCCTATGTTTTGTAGGTGGAGTTGATAGGTTTTGGCTTTGGTGGAGGACAGTAAGAAGCCAGAGAGAAACAAGTCAGAGCTATTTTGAAAGTTACAACCTGGACATCTTGGACGAGTATTTCTGGGTCACTAAAGGAATTTTATCATTGGATTATGGGTTCTGTTTAGGATAGTTTTCTGTTTGTGATAAGAACATGAGAGCCACTCATGAGGATTTTATGATCAAACCATTGTAAATACAGGTGTGGAACTAATGAAAGAGGTTGAGATATAGTCTTAGCATTTTTCTGATTTACACAGATGATTGACACACAGGACTGAGGCACAGTTTTGGTGGATTCTTGCATTTAGGAGATAAAAGGGGATAGAAAAAGTGGCCAAGAGCATAATATTTCCTGACCAATCAATTTCAGTAGATCTGTTAGGGTATGAACATGATGAAATGAAATTCAAGAGTGACAGAGAAAGGAGATGAGATGATGGTTAGAGACAGTGAATAGACTCATTTTAAGAACAAATTCTTCTTCATTTCTCTGTCTTCCTAGTTATCCTACTTTTCTAGCCACAGAGATTTCTAAAACAACAAACTACTGGCTTTTCTTTGGTCAGCATCCTAGACAAACTTTTTGCAATATGCTACATTATTGACCTCTTGACATTCTTAAATAACATCTTCTGTGTAAATAAAACACAAGTATGTATTTCTAATCCTTATATTTTTCATGAGCTCTAGCTATTATTTCTAACCATCTATGTAATCATTTTTACATATCTTCACTTGTCTACCTATCTTGGATGCAAACTGGGCAGGTCCTAAGTCCTCTCTTCCCAAAGCAAATTTTCTCCTTAGTTTTTATCATTTCACAATTCTGATCATTACAGGTCAAAACTTTTTTCAAAACTTTGATTTTCCTCTTTTTTTTCCACATCAATAATTAATCAATTATTTGTCTTCTGTCACCATGTTTAACTCTCTTCATTTTCTTTGTCATTACTCTAGGGGCAATTGAAGTCTTCTCCAGACTATATTCCTATCTCTCCTCATTTCAATCTTATTTGTGGCCATTAGATTAGTCTCCTTAAAGAGAAATACGATCATGTCAAAATTGTTGGTGGCTTCTCACTGTCTACTTAATTAAGGGAAAATTTATAAGCCTTTCCATGAATACTCTCCATAAAATATCTCCAGTTTTTCAGAGAGAATAACAACTCTTTTATTTGGGTTAAAAACAATTAAGAGCACAAGGACAAGATAAAGAAAGCAGAAAGGTATGGAAGGAAGAACTGGTTTAGCAGCTGCAAAACTAAGATGACTAATTTTATTGGAGATAATATATATATGGGATAATAAACTCAATCTGAATTAGAAGTAGCTGAGCATAAATAACCAACAAGAAGGGTTATCACCATTGAAGGGTCTTCTATTTAAGGAAAAAAGATTTCAGAAACAAATAGAAGAGTATGATATAACCTTGAACTAAGATTCCAAAGGAGATAGATCTATGACAGTGCAGTATTACTTTTTCATATTGGTTATGATCACTCAGTACTAGGTGTTACCCTTTAAGATGCATATAGAAAAATTGCAAACTTGAGAGGAACTTGATGTTGAATGAAGAAAATGAAATACTTTCATATTATATAAAATATTGTTGAAGGAACTGATGATAATTGTCTTGAAAATAAGATTTACCATATTCTGAGATATCTTTTAAATGTATGAAGAATGACTGAGAATTAAGTTATTTTAACTTATTCAATATGGACAAGAACAGAACATTAAGACCAGTGGGTAGAAAGAAGAGAGATTTACATTCTTTTCTACACTCAGGGTAGAAAAGATGATGCTATGGTTAGGAGAAGGTTTGTGTGTCCCACAGATCTTCATGGGTTGAAATTTCATGTTCACTGAGCAATATTAAGAGGTTAGAAATTTTGCTGATTGTTGTGTTTATAGGTGGGTCTTTGGGAAATGAGTAGTTTTACATAGGGTATTAGAGTGGTGTCCTCATGATTACATCCTAGTGCTTTTAGATGAAAAGGAAGTGAGATCACACACACATACACACACACACACACACACACACACACGTGCTTTCTCTCACCATATCATGCATTGGACTGCCTCAGGACTCTGCCAGCAAGAAGGTTATCACCAGATGCAGGACCTTGCAGCTGAGATCCAAAATAAACTTCTTTATCATTTACCCGGTCTATGGGACTTGTCATCCTTCACCAAGATCTTTTAACATTCTGATTTGTAATCTTCCCAGCAGTAATTTAATATTCAAAGTTTTGAAAAACAATAGTGCCAAGTAAGAAATTTCATATTTCTTATAATAACGACAACTTATAGGGAGAAATTAAATTCAGATGTGCAGGATTATTAACTGTATTTCTACTATGTAAATAAATTCTATGCTTTAGGAATTACCCCCAAGGCAACACAGAGAAAAATGAGAGGGTGAAAAGAAGTTCTTGAAAAATGTGAAGAGTAGTTATAAAGAAAAAGGAAAAGAAATAAAATAAAATATATATGGCAGGCTATCATTTATGACTTCACAATGGCCTTGCTGATGGAGACTTGGGTTGTCCAGAAGTTGAATTCTACCATGGTACAAGGAAAATTAAGATGTTGCCAAAACTGTTCTAATTTTTGCAGTAAAGAAGAAACTGGTGATAGCCAAATTTAATTGGAAGCAAAGGAGACCAGTAAGGAGATGAAGTCAACTGTTTTTAGAAATTTGGCACAAAAGGAATAAGAAATTCATTTATTGATAGGACAGTATTTTAAAGTAGGAAAAAATCAATAAAACTGAGCTTTATGCATTTAAGGCAGAGAACTAAGTATGAATAGAGAGAAATTGAAAAGGCAAAAGGAGATCAATACCTGGGGGCTGAAGAAGTAGAATATTTAAAAGATAGGAAAAGTACACACAGGTGGAGGATCTAGACATGGGGAAGAAGGGTAAGGAAGAGAGAGAGGGAGGAGAAATGGCTAGGTTGGTCCTGTAGGAGCTTCTCCATTAATCCTAGAACAATGCTTAGCTTAGACCAGTCTTTGTTTTAGGAGGGCTAGTTTGAAGAGGAGCAAAGGGAAGGTGAAAATGCTGATGTTCAACAACTCTAGCTGATGCGACAGAAAGAGGCTAGAGAAGCCAAGAATACTGTGGGATTTACAAATCTGAAGTGAATGGCAAATGCTTGTCATTTCTAATATGAAATACATGTGAGATATTCAGAAAGAGTTAGATACAAGTTCTGTCCAGCTGTGAGGATTCAGTTGATATTAGAAGCATGGCTGTGATGATTCTATGTTTTTCTCAGGAAGTATCATAAGACCCAGGAATATAAAAGAAATTACACAGTGGCTACTATCCAGATTGGAGGCTTAGAAAATAGTTTCTTGATATAACCTTGAACTAAGCTCCCAAAGGAGATAGATGAATCCTCGTTCCCTAAAATCTCTAGAATAGAATAAATAAGGAAAGTCTTTTGAGACCTGTGATTCCATGAATAATTCTGATCATCATACATGAGGTTTCTCTACTCTAAATCATGGTGTATATTTCATCAGTGCAAATATTTACCTTTGCATACAACAGGTGTTTAATAAATGTTTCCTAATTCTAAGTGCTAATAGGCTTTAGAGAGATTGAAATACAGTTAGCAAGGCTCGTGATTTTCCCTTAAGACTATTGTTAGTAATATGTTGAGCTGTAAATTCAACTTGTATTTCAACTCACTTTAAAAGTTAGAACTTGAAATGCACTGTACTTCTTAGGTTTGCTGTACAAAATACATGAGATGGCTCATTAAACTCCAAAAGTTTACCCTAAGATTGGGACTAGTGTTGACATGTGGAAAAATACCCTTTCAAGTTTTCAGACTGTTAATTATTTGCCAATTCTTTTAACCCTTAAATAACAACCTCTTCATTAAAAAAATAATATATATGTATATATATATATGTATATATAATAATTTACAGTTTCATAAAATACTAAAAAATAGATTGTGTGTTTTTTAATTAAAATTAGCTGTTGAAATCTTGTCTTTTTAATTTTGAAATTTTCCACAGTTCTCAGAACTTCCAAACAGATAATGTTTTGCAATGCCTCAATATTTTTTTTTCCTGTATAAAATAAAAAAAAATAAGACCTATAGTGATTCTTAGTTTGGAGCTTGCCTTTCTTTGAATGTAAAAAGAAAAATAAAAAAAGAAAGAAAAGAGTCTGAATTTCCACTTTGAGATTACAGATAGTAGGAAACATTTCTGTATGAATTTTTATACACATTCCCTTCAGTTCTGGTTTTAAACAATCACAAAGAAAAATATTGAAATACAGCAATTTGGCAGACCCACTTTGGAAGTCTCAGGTACTTTGCATATTATTGAGATCTTTGGGTTATTATCTGTACCAAGTCTTTTGAGGTTCATCCACCTCTATTTTCCATTTAAAGGAGACCTCAGTCCTTGTGACTTCAGAAAGGACAAGCCCCAAGGTCCCAGCTGCGTTCCCCTTTTATCCCCTAATCTGAGTCATCTCACTCACCTCCCAAGGCCATGTATCTTTTGCTGTTCTCTGTTGCATGAAGTGGCCTTTATGCTTCAGAAAATTTAAAGGTCATTTTCTTTTCTTTGAAACCTCACTACATTTTGTTACTTGCAGTGTTGGTTTCAGTGAAAGAAAACAGAGAGGTGAATTGTTATTTCACTAGTGATAACCAGAGCTTTGAGGAGTACCTCCAAGAATTGTTTTTGACCCTGGGTCACAATGCCACTATCCCAGACTGAGCTCTTCAAACTATAATCCAACAATGGCATGGTATTCTGATGTGAAATGAATGTTATTCCATAAGAAATCGCTGCATTATGGAAAATATATATAAAAGGAAGAAAGGAAGTAACTTCAGTGATCAAATAGAATGAAAATAAAAGGTCCTGCCCTCCAAAGCTGTGTTTTCAGAAACATGTCAGTATCCAATAATATCTAATATCCAATAAGTCTTTATAGTAATATTCTTTCTTATGAGTTATTAGATATTTATATAAAGTTTGCAATCAAAAGAAAGCAACAGGTATTGCTATAAATTCCTTTTTGCTTCTTTTAGCTTCTGCTTGTTTTTATTTTTGCCACCATTAATAGTATGATCTCACAAAAATAAATAAATAGATAGATAAATAAATGGTATCTTTTCTAAAGCCAAAATACATTCTCCCAAATCCATTAACCCTGTAGATTTTGTAGAATTGCACTCCAATCCATTATTTTATAATCATATTACATACTTCAGTGCTGCTTTTCATCCATTTTCGGATATTAGCATGTTGCTAGCCATGCAAAATGAATACTGATTGGATGGCATCTACTTGCTATGAATTCTGATTGGCTCGTTGCTCAGAAGCATGAAGGTCACTTGAATTGTTTTGTGTCTCAGTCAATATTGTCCCATATTCTCTTGCAGAACTGATTTCTGAGAGCATTATTTAACAACAACAACAACAACAAAATTAGGCAACAAAAAAATAAATCTGCACATCAGAATTCTAACCAAGAATCCTGTTTCCTTCCAACTTCCAAGGCAGAACTCCAGCTATGAAAATTACATTATTCTTTTTATGGCACCTTCCTTTCAATGGTCCTGCAAGAAAACCTTTGCATAGATGAAGAAGGCGGCAAATCTATGTGGATTTATTAGGTGTTTAGCAATAAAGATGACAGAGTCACTAACAATGGCAAAATGTGAACTGGAGGTTCAAAGCATACCTATCTTAATCACTTCCATGTGGTTGGTCAAACATTTTTTTCTTCAGAAAAGAAGGGCAATTTGGAGACATCAATGCTTCCATACTTTATTCATCTTTGAAGAAAGTAGAATCTATAGAATAAAACTTAATCATCACTATCCATCCATTTTACAGATAGAGAAGGGATAGAGTTGAAAAATTCAACTATTACTGATGAAGGATAGGCAAGAACACTTTTCTTCAACTGAAGGATGTGCAAAGATGGATTGTGTATAAAGAAATTTATCGACAGAAAGTTAAGAATGGGAGGCAACTGCAGAATCAGACAGCACAACTGTTCGGTAGGCGAGTCTGCCAAGTTCTCCAACTTCCTAGGTTAGCAACTGAGTTTCCAAATCATCTGGAGGCCTGTGATTAGTCCATACTCTGTTTCACATGACAGTGATTATTTATTTAAATATTTTTTAATTTATTTTGAATAAAAGGGGAAAATTCTCCAAACTGCTCCTGATTCTTCTGGTTCAGAAGTCATCAAAACAGCTGAGAAGTGAGATCCAAGAGGGTTTCAGGCTCTCAAGTTCCCATCTTCCACACTCTTTGAATAGTTTTTTCGATTTTCAAAATCTCTTCCTGTGTTTCTTTCCCCCTTATTATACATTCTATCTCTTTGCCTGTCTGCCCCCTCTGAGTTGCCACCCCACTCATCCCTCCAGCCTCTCCAATTACCAGCAGTACTGATTGTATTTCTCCTTGTTTGCCTTTTATCTCTCTCACTGTCTCAGCCAGGGCTTTTCAGGTACCCAAGACTTTTTATTTTTAACTGCTTCCTTCTTTTCTGTTTATCTGCCTGTCACTGTCTGCTTGTCTCAGCCTCCTCCCGTGGGTGTATCGTTATTTCTTTTCTCTGTTTTAACCAATCGTTGCCCAAAGAGACTTTTTTTGTTTCATTTTTCTAAATCCAGTCTAAGGCAAAGTATGAACAGCTTGCCAGAGAGGTCAGTTGCAATTCTATACAAAAGTGATACTATAGAAAGTCAAACTTTTCTGTTCTACTTTGTCTTTGCTGCCATAACACCAAAATATAATAAAAAAAAAAATCCAAATTAGAACTTGGCTTTCTGAGACACAAAAGAGAAAATGGGGATGGAACATCTAAGTTACTATAGGAAAACTGTAATATCTAAGGTGGCATTTAGCAGTATCAATAAGAAATCAATGGCCAAATTACAAAGTACATTTTCTTTTTAGGTTTTGTGCTCTGCAGTGCACAGAATTCTGGTCATCATGTGTTCAGTCAACAACTATTTACAGATGGGCCTCTCTAAGAAATATTGCATGGGATAAGGAGTTAACCTATAGTCAGGATAATGGACACATGGGGAAAAAGCAGATAGTAGAAGATTTTCATCAAAGAATTAGATTAGGGTACAGGTTGAAATGGATTAAGTTTGAAAGAGGTCAACAAAGGATAATAGGTACAGCATGAAAAAAGGATAGCACCTTGTGGAAACTGCAAATTAAGTTAGGTTAGTTAGGTATGGCTGCTCACCTTTCAGAAGGGGGACAGGTAAGAAATGTGATTCCACAGATAGGTGAGGGTAAAACCAGAGAATTATCTGTGTTGGCACAGATGTGGTGATGTTAACACTGAGGCAATGGGAAACTATGGACCGTGTTTAAGCTGAGTTGACAGATGGCAAATCTGTGCTGTAGAACAATCATTTGGGAGCAGTATGGAAAATAAACCAGAGGAATGTCAGACAGGAGAAAGGAGACCAGTTAGGGGACTCTTGCAGTAACCTAGACAAGACTTAAATTGAAAACAAGCAGAGAAAAAAAAAACCAGTTTAAGAGGCATTTAAACTACAAACTTAAGATACATGTTGGATAGGGAAGCAGATAAGTGAGGAGATTCTGGCCTGACAACCTCACTTCTGGCTGACTTATGTAAATATGGGAGTACAAATGTGTCCAAATGTGAAGTGGATAAATTCAATTTTGTGCATATTGAATTCGAGTTTATGTGGGAACTATAAATGAAGATTTTCATCAAAGAATTAGATTAGGGTAGAGGTTGAAATGGATGTATGTTTAAAAGAGATCAACAAAGGAGAACAGGTACAGCATGAAGAAGCAGTTATTTTCATGCATTTTACAATGGTTGGACACATATTAAGGGTCTACTATATGTAAAAGGAGATTTGGGAGTTAAATTATATTGTTAGAATAGGAAGAAGGAAAGATGCCTGTCAATTCATTTATGTATTCACTTATGCATTCAATAAATATTTATTATATGATTACTGCTAGGAATCCAGTAAGTTAGGAAGATTGATAAAGCCCTGCGGTAATGCAAATTAATTTCTGGTGTTGCTCCTCTGAGGAATAAACACTGTAGTGCAGAAGACATAATTCACTATAAAGAGTGCTACAGTAAAGGTGTGCGTGTATCACAGTGGCAGCATGGCAAAAGAGGGAGTGATGCGAGGGTTCTGACTGGTTTGGGGAGATGGCAAGGAAGCTTAGGGAAAGTGATCAGCATGTACAAAACAAAAGTATGGACAAAAGTACCGAAGTCGGAGTAATTGGAAATGAAGCTAAAAATATAGACTAGGCTCAGATTATAAAAGGCCTTGTAAGCAACAGCAAGGAGATAAATCTTGTCCTAAAGGCACAAGACCAGGGAGTTTTCATTCATTCATAGACTGATTTTGGTCACTTTGGAGAGGAAGGATTTGTTATACAGAGATTGGTAATAAGAAATATGTAGGATAATTTAGGGTTTATTGTAATAGCTATTCTTAAATACCCTGGCTTAAAAAAAAAAGTCAGTACTGGGAATAGAATGTGCTAGGGCAAGAATATAAAATGTGTTACTGCCTTACTGATTAATTGATGAGTAAACTGAAAGGTTGGTGGCCAGTTAAGGACTACACATGTGATTTATGATATGAAGCAGGAAAACACAGCCACATCTCAATCAGTGATGGGATAAATTCAGAGAAACATGCTGTTAGTTGATTTTGTCATTGCAGACAGAGAGAGAGAGAGAGAGAGAGAGAGATATTACACAAATGAAGACATATATCACATATCACTAAGCAATATCATCTTATGGGAGCACCTTCTTCAATAGGGTCTTGCCATTGACTGAAACATGGCCATGTAGCATATGACTGTATATGGCAAAATTTTCACCTGTGTTAATTTGTGAGGTAGGATACATGCTTACTGGACCAGCAGATCAGAAAGCAACCCAAACCTTTATTTTTGCTACTATGGGCTTTCTTTGGTAACCAGCTTCTAAAATGGTCCCAATGACCTTTGAGTCCTGGTATTCACTCTTTGCAGCCATGTTGTACTAGGGTTGGTATGTGTCACCAATAGCTTAGGCAGAAATGATGGCATGTCACTTCCAAGATTAGGTTGTAAAAGACAATTCCAGTCTTAAGTCCTCTCTTGCTCATGTACTTACTTTTCTTGGAGTACATATGTCCAAGGGAGTCACATTATGATAGGCTCAATTGGAAGGCTTGTGTGGTGAAAAACAGAAGACTCCAGCCAAGCTTCAACAACCCTGAAGATTAATTTGGAAGTAGATTATCCAGTTCCTATCAGTTCTTCAGAGACTGTATTCTCAGCTGTTCGACTATAATCTCATGGGAGACTAATGCAAAACCCCACAGCTAAAGCTCCTGGATTCTCAGCCCACGGACATTGTGAGATAATAAATCTTCGCAGTTTTTAGCCACTAACTTTTGAATCATTTTGTTGCTCAGCAATATATAACTAATATGATTGCCTTTGGAAGATATGAGCAAAAGAGAGAATTGACAAGTCTGCAAAAACAAACAAACAAACAAAAATAGTGTCCAGAAATTTGGGGCTTTGAAAGCCATAAAAATGAACTGTTTCTTGATTCTAAATGGGATTTTAAATGACTTAGAATGACAAAGAGAAAAAAAAATCTGTAACTTTATTGAAGAAACTCAGGGAAAAATTCACCTTATTGGAAGGGGCTCAGTGTAGCTAGAATTAAGTTAGTTGGAGAGAGAATGTAGGAATTAAAAAGTCAAACATGCTTCAGAACAATTTTCTAAAAGAACAGTGGGCATAGTTATTAGCACATGTTCCTGACTACAAGGAGATGGGTCAGAAGTCTACTTGGTTTTGAGCGAAATGTATCAACAAAACATTGTGACCTCAAACTAAAAAAATCAGAACTTTGGGGGAAAATATAATTTTTGAATTTGTATGTAGTTGAGAAATTGGCTGATGAATTTCACTGTTAGATATTTTGAAAAATATCTTGAGCCACTATGGGAAAGAGGTGAACTGTTAAAGTAGTGTAGACTCTGAGAAGAGCATATTTCCAAATTCCCACTTCAGATGTGATCAGAGAAGTGATGAGTGAGTGATAATCTCTACCTGAAGATCTAGGAGCCACTGAGAAACAAGCAGGCAAGAACACAAAATCAGAGGACTAGCACCAATCTTGCCTTACCACCTGATTGAAGGAGAGACTTTTAAAACATGCAGTGGAGTACTGGAATTGCTTTAGAACAAGAACCAAAATGTATCTCTCATTCATCTTTTTTCCCAGCAAAAAAGTATATTAAATAATCCCATCTCCATTCCATCAATATATGTCTCTCACACACACACACACACACACATACACACACACACACTCACACACACACATACACGATTATGATGGTAGAAGGGAGAAAACAGACAAGTCCTATTTCATTTCCTTCTTTGCTGACAAGGAGGAATTATACCTGGATCTCATGGGTATGGCTGTGCATTTTGGGTATAGATGTGGAACTGGAGGTACATGTAGCTATTCGTTTTATTCCTTGAGGGAGAAGTCAATGGCATTCCATGTGTAAAAAGAAGTATATAGCTCTCTGGAGGCCAAAGGCTGACCAGAGCAGAGAAAACACTTCATAATTGCCATATATCATTTCATTCTCTGCATCCTGAGTATAATCAAGGCCACATTTCTGAGCATCTTCTGCAGGTGGGTAGCACCATAAGGATAAGTGCTGGTTAATGAATTGTGTGTGAATAGAAGTGGAGTATTTATTTCTTCCGGCTGAGGTAGTTATGAGCTAGTGCATTCCCTGCCTTTTCCCTTTTCCTTCATCCCAGAGACCCTTGGGACTGCTAGGAGCCACAAGCAAATAATATGATGCATGGCACTTTCGGTTGTAGCCATTGAGATGATATGATTATGTTAAGATTTACATTTATATGGAAATTGGACTCCTGCTATTCACCTTGGCCTGCTACTTATGGGACTCCTGGAGAGTTCCCATTGGTTGGGGAAGGATAGTAGGAGGGAATTCCGGGGGAGGTCCTGGGCGACCGCGGGGGGTGGACCAGTTTGCTTGCCAGCGCTACTGGGTATTGGCGGCATTTTCAAAAATAAAGTTTTGTTCCTGCTTGAGTGGCTCGTGATTCTGTGCCCAGCCAGACTGAGGCATGGGACCATGTTTTTCAGAAAGGAAAGCTACAGTGTGAAGAATGATGCACATAGGATTATGTAAACAATTTCTTTTCCTTCTGATCTACTGTATTTCACTTAAAATTACATAGTTCACTTTCCTTAAATGGTATCCAATTTAGTTCCATATGTACATTGAATTAACCAACATGGGCATTTGGGAAAGAGTAGTACCAAGGTAACAGTTCTTTCTCAAGTTTTCTCTGGAACCAAATTTAAATATGGTCTATCAAAGCAAGGTATAGAACATCTTCAGGGAAACAGAGTTGTGGTATCAATTAATTGTGGGTAGAGAGAGTCTGAGCCTTGAAGAGAGGGCACAGTCATGAAATGAGAGAACTAATAGTTTAAACACATTAATATTTTATATACTTTTCTGATTATTTTCATTTTTCTCAGTAAAACAACATGGCCAGTATTTTATAAGTCATGATTTGATATGGGTTCTTGTAGTTGATTTACAAAAAATGTGGTCTGGACACCTTTTCTTATTTTAATCATCATCATCTATTGTGCTCTCTTTCCTATGTAGTTATTATAGTATTAAAAAATGTATTTGAAACCAATTAAAATCCTCCCATGGGCTGGGGATGTGGCTCAAGCGGTAGCGCACTCGCCTGGCATGCGTGCGACCCGGGTTCGATCCTCAGCACCACATACCAACAAAGATGTTGTGTCCGCCGAGAACTAAAAAATAAATATTAAAAATTCTCTCTCTCTCTCTCTCTCTCTCTCTCTCCCTCTCTCCTCTCTCACTCTCTCTTTAAAAAAAATCCTCCCATCCTTTGAGATAACTCCCCTTCTCCTGCTATTTTCCCTCTACTAAATAAAACCATAGCATTTCTCCAAAGTACAGTGATATTAAAGACTGACAATTCATTTCTTAAAGGGTATTCAATTTTCACACTAAATGAGTTGTTCCGAAGATGAGTTAAAGTTATGTGGCAAATATAACCCAGGAAAATGAAAAAAAAATCATGGGAGAGAAGAAAAGAAACAAAAAGGAAGAAGTGAAACATGACTAGCTTATGCTATGTATACAATAAAACAGAATAAATGCTAATTGCATTCCCAGTGAATTTCTCTTTCAAGGAAACAAACATAAATATAGTTTGTGTTGTCCCTCATACCACATTCTTGGAAGGGATGTAGTTCCAAGAAGATATTGGTAATTAGACAAATATTAGAACTCAATAAATAATACTTCAGTTTGTATTACTGATAAAGCTTTATACTGCAAATGAAGTGATGCCACACTAGTATTATATTTGATTGCTAACTTTCAAAAGAACAGGTAAGTCTTTATTAAATTCTTTGTCAATCTGTAATAATTAAAAAAGAGTTGAATCAAGAAATTGGATTCATCTGATTTATCTCCTCTATATTGCTAAAGAAAAACATATTTGTCTATATACTAGACTTTCCTGGTACAATCTGGTATGTCCTTATTGTAAGAGATGCAGGCCTATTCCTTCTGCCTTGCCTTGCTTCCTCTTCTCTTGTCTTCTCTTTTCCTCTCCCCCTTCCCTTTCCTTTCCTCTGCCTCCCCCCTCCCTTTCCCCTTCCCTCCCTCCTCCTACCCCTCTCCTTCCCTCCCTTCCTTCCTTCCTTCCTAGTACTGGTATTGATCCAGTAGTGGAATTACCACTGAGTTACATCCCTAGTCCTTTTTATTCGTTTATTTTGAGATAGTGTTTCCCTAAGTTGAAAAGCCTGGCCTTAAACTTGTGATCCTCCTGCCTCAGCCTCCTGAGTTTCTGGGTTCATAGACCTAACTGTACCCCCATGCCTGACTTTTGTAAAGTCCACTTTTTAAATCCTCATCATTTGTCATGATAAGTAAATCAATGAGGACATCCAGGTTGAGGACTTGATGTAGAGCAAGTTAGAGTGACTCAGAAAATAAACTCAAGATCCTAGGAGAGGTACCTGATTCTAGGCAAATGATGAAATAGAGAATTCTATGAAAAAAAGAGGGCTGTAATGTAAATGGAAAGAAGTTTTTGTGCAGGATTGACATTTAGGATAAGATCTGGAGAGGTTCCTGAACTAAGTGTGTTTAGATGCATGAAATAAGATTGTCATGAAGATCAGGAGAATCCAGTTCTTAACCAGCTTCTGCACAGCAGATAGTGGTTTTAAAAATATTTCTCCATTGATTCCTCCTTGAAATGTAATCCAGTCAGTGAGATAGAAATCTCCCTGCACTTGAGTCTTATTTGTCATAATTATGCATCTTTAGGGTTTCATAATGACCAATTTAATCACTTTGCCGTTTGGAGGGCTATAACAGCCAATCATGATAATAGGTTTGGTATTTGGTAGGAACCATTTAACACCCAAGAGCTCTTATTCTGAGCCTCTTGATGCTACTTCAACTTGACAGGCAGTTTCTGATTAGTGCACATTGCAAAACCTTTGGTAAAAATGCTCATTTCTTTTGAATAAACTCTGTGACCTAGTAGTAGGCATCTTAGCTTGCACACAAGGTCACCATGTAAAATAAGTTGTCTTCAAAATGCTTATGCCCCTCCCAGTCAGTCATCCATTTTGACAGTCTGAATACACCAACCAGCTTCCACTTCCTCACGAATTTCAAATGTAGCCATTCGATGCACCTGATTTCCAAAACTAACATTACTATTCTCATTGTATAATTTTGGGGAAAGTCTCTGAGTATATCCACTGAAAACATACCATTTTTTTCTATCAACTGCATTGGCCAATAAGTGGTTATACTAAGGTGAGCACAACACAATATCTTAGTTTAGTAGTTCTCAATCTTGAGTGGACATAAGGATCTTAGGAAGGCTATGCTTTCAAATGTAGATTCTTAGGGCTTGTTTTAGTCAATTGCTGTTTTTTTTTCTTTTTTATTGCTGTGACTAAAAGATCTGACCAGAACAATTTTAAGCAGGAAAAGTTTATTTAAGTGTTCACAGTTTCAGAGGTCTTAATCTATAGAAGGTTGGCTCCATTTCTCAGGGCTCAAGGTAAGGCTGAACATGATGGCAGGAGAGGGTGGCAGAGGGAAGCAGCTCACATCATGGTGATCAGAAGGCAAAGAGAGTGACTCCACTTTCCAAATATAGATATATACCCCAAAGCCACGCCCCAATTCTCACCTCCTCCAGCCACACCCTACCATTTTAGTTACCATTCAGTAAATCATTGATTGGGTTAAGGCTCTTACAATCCAATCATTTCTCTCATGAACTGTCTTGCATGGTCTCACATGTGAGGTTTTGGGGGATATCTCACATCCAAACCATAACAGGGCTCATTCTCAAAATCTCTTATTATGTGTTGAGGGCTCCAGTAGGAAATGACATTTGGCAGGCTCTCAATCACTTTTTTTTTTTTTTTTTTGGTACTAGGGATTGAACCCAAGGGCACTCAAGCACTGAGCCACATTCCTGGCCATTTTTTAAAAAAAATTTTAAGACAATTGCTTGCTGAATAGCTTAGGGTCTTGCTAATTTGCTGAGGCTATCTTTGAACTGGTGATCCTCCTGCCTCAGCCTCCCAACCCATTAGGATTACAGGTGTGAGCCACATGACCCAGCTCTGGATCACATTTTGAGAAACATTGTACAGGGTCAATTATTGGTGGATTGTGAATTGACCATTACAAACAACTCAGTATTTTACCTATAAGTATTGATAAAATGGTTTTCCTTTTATTTCTTTCTGCCCCAATTTCTGCTGCTTTTCCACCATTTCCCCTAAACTAAATAATCACATTTTAAACAGTATTTTGTTAATGAATGTTTGAGTGTGTTCATTTACTTGGAAAAACAGAAGGAGAAATACACAGGGCTTTTCTGCTTGCATAGCATAACTTTAAAAATGAAGAGAGATTAGGTTTTCCCAAGGTCATAACTCACAGTATAATAGTTTGAGCATGAGAAGTTTGGTTCAGATATTATCCATAGTACTTATTAGCACAAGTTGCAAAACCTTGGGTGAAATGCTTGTTTCTTTTAAATAAATTGTGTGACCCAGTAGTAAGCATCTTAGCTTGCACACAAGGTCACTATGTAAGAGAAGTTTTCTTCAAAATGATTTTAGAACTTAGCTATTTAACCCTCTAATCTGTAGTATCCTCTTCTATAAAATAGTAATGGTAATATATAACTTATAGATTCCAAAAAGTCATTATATATTATGAACACATATGTGTGAGTGCATGCACACACACACACACACACACACACATACACACATACACAAACACATGGTCTTAGTAAAGTAACTGACCCATAGTAATCTTATATTTTCATTCTAATCACTAAACATTTAGAAAGAAATATTAATATTTTCAAATGTTTCTGTATCTATCTGGGAAAAATAAAACATAGCCTCTAGTCACTTTCTCTAACCTAGTCTGCCTTGTAGGTGGAGTAAGAGTAGTAATAAACCAAAGAAGGGAAAATGCCATTTAAAGACAGGCAGGCTGTTATTCTAAAAGCAATACCATGGGATTGTATTGCAGGTGGCTAAATATGCTGAGGTTGGTTCATGCCTAGCAACTTCATTGCAAGCTCAGATGGCAGGAATAAGTCAATGCCATGCTTTAGGGTAAAGCTCATCTGGAACTGTCTTCCCCACTTATATTGTTCTTACATATTTTACCTGAATGTTTTTTCCCCCACAAATATCTCAGTGAGTTGTTCTTCAAGGACACAGGCAGATAATACAGTTGTGGGAACAAAGTTATTTTCTTTGCCTCCAGTATAGTTTGAGAATATAAAATGTGCAAAAACACCATTTCATTATGATACATTTTACAAAATATGTTAGCTAAAGAATAATACATTGGATTCTTTTTCCCACAGTAGATGTCCTTGGCCCCCAGCTCCAATGCTGCATCAGTGTCAGCCTAGTGTGACACTGACAGGCACCCAATCAGGATGGCACCTGCAGTTAATGAGAACCAGAGAGTGGGTGAGGGTGATGTGGTGACTATTTCCCTAACTGCAGCTGAGTGTGATATGGTTTTTCCCTAACTGCAGCTCTCCCCAGGGTAAATTTGTTTATTTGTTTGTTTGTTTTGCTGCTATGGCTTCTTTTATTTTCTTGTTTTATAGTTCTGAAGATGCACATGTGTGTGCCTACAAATGAGCAAGATGATCAAAATCACTCTTCTTCCTCTATTATTGAATTAAAATCAGCATGCAAATCAGATAAAACTATTGAGTAGATTTGACCATTTCAAACTTCAGAGTTAAATCTTCTCATATAATACAAATGAATGTAAAAATGATTCATTTTACAAAATGTTTTTATAGAAACATTTTAAAAAATGAATTTATATTGTTTATTAAACAGCCTTTCTTCCCTTGTAGAGAACTGAGAGATAATGTTGACATAGTTTATAAGAATAACTAAAGAGTCATGTTAGAGTATGTTATGGTTTGGATATAAGGTGTCCCCCAGAAGTTCTTTTTTAATGCAGGAATATTCAGATGTAAATGATTGGATTACAAGAGCTGTAACCTAATCAGTCCATCCTACTTTGAGTAGGTAGTAACTATAGGAAGAGGGGTCATGACTGGGTGGGTCACTGGCCCTGTGCTATGGAAGGGTACAACTTCCCTTTGGCCTCTTTTCCCCATCCTTTTCTCTCTCTGCTTCCTGATCCCATCACAAACTAAGTATTTCCTGATATTGGCTCCTCCCCCGTAATGTGTGGTCTCACCTTGGGCCCAGAGCAGTGGAGTCAGCCATCTACGGACTGAGAGCTCTGAAAACTTGAGCTGCAAATAAACTTCTCCTCCTCTAATTTGTTTTTGTTGGATGTTCTGGCCACTGTGATGCAAAAGCTGACTGAAACAGAGTGGACTGAAGAAAAGCAAACTTAGAACAAAAACCAAGGTATCTTGAGATGGATAATGAACAGCTGCCTGATATGACTGCTTGCATATCTACCTGTAACTTTAATTAATACTGTGGGGATAACAGTGGCCTCCCTCAGCCAGCTAGTTCTCTCCCATTAGAACTAGAAGGACTTGGGAGAGCCCTCTCATCTGTTTCTCTTTCTGTCTTTACCTGGCTGATGCTAGATGTACGGGTGGTGGCAATTTTTCTTGCACTTGTTTTCAGGTTTGTAAATCTTGATGTTGCACACAGACATCTGCCTTGAAAGCTATATATGTCTCACTTTTTTTATTCTGTAAACTAGGAATAATTTTATATGTCCCCTACATACTATAAGTGGTTTTTCATATTATCTACAAGTCATATATTTAAGACCTGCACAGAGATTTGTTGGAGAAGGTGATAAAAAAATTCTTGGAAAAAGAAACAGACAATAACCCCTCCTAAGTTTTTCTAGTGACAGTTTGAATTAGCATCAAGACCCTGTGCTCATCCCTACTGTAAAATCCAACATGTCCTCTCGACAGGCTTGAAAAAAAAAATATTTAGGGAAAATTTATCTTTTGTTTTCATTCCTACTGCTGTGTTATCTGCAGTGGTGCTTTTCCCTGATCTTACTGCCTTTGGGGACAGAATTTAATATTTTGTAAAGGAACCAACTCCTCAAAATTTTTGATTACTTCACTTTTCCAACTGATTATCTGAATAAGGTTCAGATAATCTTATTAATATTTAATGACTAGGCAAACTGAATTCACCTATTTCTCTTTTGAAATTTGTTCATAACTTGTCTCTTAAAAGATTCTAAATCATGACAGTTCATGCTAATGTGATTTTTATTCTAATGATTATTTCCTCTGTGTTCTTAAAGAAACAGATTTCATGGCTTATCAGAGATGAACATACACTTTTTACCTTTTGTCCTCAAAATTATGACACTTCTGTAATGGTGGTTTAAAAAAATTAATGTAGAAATTGAGTTATCTGTGTAAAATGTAAAATGATTGGATTACTCCATTCTCCTTATATTCCTAATCTCTTTCCCTTCTTTTATTTGAAGGCAATATTTTTATTCCTGATAAATGAATGAATCAAGATATGAATGTTGATCTTTCTCAGCAAACACAAGTTATATCTGAAAAGAATGGTGCTATTGTTTCATATCAGTAGATATTTTAGAAATAATTCAGAAATATCTTCCAGAGAATAGAAATGAGGTTTCAAGTCCTAGAGCTTCCAGATGGTGAAAGTTGGGATGAAGTGATTTCAGTTGCTATTTTGTTCTCCACCCTGTGATTTAAACCTGGCCTTTGGAAATGACCTGGGACAAGCCAGCATCACAACAATGACAATAGCAATGAGGACAGTGACTTCCAGGACGGCACCATGACATGATATCAGCTCCCCAGGTCTCCTGCTCTTAATGGAGGCACATTCAGAAAAAGAAGCAATAAGCTTCAGGGCAAGAGGGAAGAAGTAGGATGGAATTTCATGAACCTACTGCCTGGGGAATTAGGAGGAGTGACTCAAAGAACAGAAATGGACCTCACTATAAGCAAGAAGAGGGCTTTCACACTATAATAAATGCAACCACTACCCTCTGAAACACAACTTATTTGATAAAATCAGCTATAAAGTTTTTCCATTATAAAAAAGTCAGGGTCCTTCTGCCTCTTCTATAAGGCTTACTTTTTCCTAATGTGTTTTAGTATATGTCTGTAACTGATATATTGTGTGTCTGAGTAATCACTAGAGTGACCTGTGAAACCACTGAAAGATGGCCTCATTTTAGCATGGAGTAAGTCATTAGTGGAATGTATTGGAATTTCATTGGATAAGAGAAACAATTTCAGGTAGAGTCAATGAGATTGGGTCTTCCCTTTGGAAGGTGTGTTCATACAAGAAATAAAAATAAAATTTCACCAGGAGTGACCTTGGTCTTTCTTTAGCTTCAATATATGGTTCTGAAAGGAATGGCAGCCAATTTTAGCAATTATCTTTGCAGTCTACATGGCTTGAGATTTGGTTGATAAGAGGTACTTGGAGACATTGGGAGAGAATCCAGCAGAGATAACTTTGCCTAACCCTTTCTGAAACAGATGTACCAAGTTTGATATGAGTGTAAGTGAGAATGTGGATGCCTATATATGACACAAAGCCCATGTTTTCAGAGACAAGTGAAAATAATGGTTCATGTGACCTACCATCTTTGGTCTTGCTGGATTAATAGTTTTCCCCATACAGACTTGATTAAGGGACTTTTACACAAATTCTTTTAAAAGATAAGTAAATAAGCCTGTCCAGTGCCCAGGGCCATCACTTTCTTATGCTGTGTCACCATTATTCCTGTAAATAGACAGTTAATTAAGGATAGACATGATCATTAGGCTCAACTCTTCCAGGGCTTTGTTATATCTTTCCTTAAAGATAGTGGAAGTCAGTGCTGATCCTAGACCAGGAGGCCTTTAGCCTTTGCATAATTTTGTGTCTTTCCTCTTCTACAGCATTCAGAATCTATTTTACTGCTTTGTACACGATAGAGGATACTCAGGGAGTATTTGTTGCTGATGATGGTGATAATAATTCCATTCCACAGACTACTAGTGCCTTCTCTGATGAGGACATACCAAACTCTTAAATTATTGAGTTTACACTTTGTTGTTAGTGAAGTAAAACAACTATATACATTCCAAACTACGTTCAGAAGATGATTAATTTTAGGCTTCCTACCCTGCAACTACCTATTTATCAACCAATGTTGCAGCAGATTAATGGAAGTGGGAGAAAATATAGGCTGAATGTCCCTAATGTAAAAATACAAAATCCGAAATGTTTCAAAATATGAAACTTTCCTAGCATTGATGTAATGTCACAAGTAGGAAATTCGACACTTGACCTCATGTCACAGGTTGCAGTCACAACTCAGGTGAACTAAAAATATTGAATGAAATTATTTTTGGTCTATGTGTACAATGTACATATGAGAAAACATAAATTATTTTCATGTTTGGATTTGGCTCTCCTCCCTAAGATATCACATTATATATATGCAAATATCTTAAAGTTTGAAAAAGTGCAAAATCCAAACTAATTCTGGTACCAAGCATTTTGGATAAGGGATATTCAAGTAGGAAGTTGCATGCTTTAGTGTACCAGACTTTATATGTTGTTAGTAATGCAGAAGTACCATTCAGTATTAAATTGAGAGAAGCTATAAATATTACAGTTGATCCCATTGTCTTATGTCCAAGATCAAATTTCCCCAGATAATGGACATTTTATTAGGAGTTGATGGGGAAAACTATGCATTTTAAATTTTTCCTTGGCAGCATCAATGATTTGTCTCTGGGGACACATGAATAATCATCAGAGAAAGCATAGCTTGAGACATAGTATATTAACAATCAGAACCCTAGACTGAAAAATACCTGGAACTAATTAACTATGATCGCCAACCAACTGGTTAAAGGAACACTGCATGTTTAAATTTAAACAAAGCATTTGCCGAACCATTCTCTGTAAGCAACATGGGATGCATGGCCTGTATCATGGAAGAGTGGATCTGTAACTGATTAAAAACTTTTCCTAAATAGTTCTGATTAAGGGATTGATATTAATTCAAAGGGCATTACCAATAATATAGCAATCAAATCCAATAATAATCTATTAAGCCAATTAAAATCACCAAACCAAGAGTAGCAGCAATAATAAAGATCACATATTGGATATTGATTACATTTTAGGAATACTTAGATGGTAGAATAATATCCCAAAGGTTACTTTGACTTGTAAACTACATATGTAGATAATAGATAACCCCCCTATCATATTTCTTTCAGTGGAGGTCTCCAGGGAATTAGTGTTTTGTTTGGTCTGTCGTAACAAGACCTCAGGATCACTGCCTTACCAAAAGACTCCAAGAGTGAAAACAATCTACTAAGATCACTTGTAACAATAAATATAAAGATTTCCCCTCATATTGTTAGCCTGTATGTGAAGTTGACTGTGATATCATAGCCACTGGTATGGCTAGGGGGAAAAAAAACAGAAAAAAATCTAAAGTCCTCATGAAATTCATTATTTGAAGTTAAATTCATATAATTTTTGCTCATCCTTTATTCATTTCTGACTTTATTACTATTTGCTCAGAAAAGGTCATTGCCTCTCCATCCCTCAGATTCCCTTCAACTTTCAAGAAAAACATACCAGCTCAACTCCATGTCAAGGAAAGGATGGGTTAGGTTCCTGGGCAGTCAGGCTCTAGGCTTCCTACCCATTCTTCCTTCCCCAGAAATAAAACCAAAGGTGGGATTCCTAGCTTTTTTTCCTGGCAGGAAAGAAGAGGAGCAGGTATGCCAGAAGGTCTATGTATAGGCTGGGGAGTGTGCACTTGGGTCTCTCCCCGTGAGCAACAGGGTTTGGTCATTTTTATCCTTAACTAAGCAGATGACTGACCCTAGAGTATGGAGAAACCACAAGGTGAGATTGTTAAAATGCAGATTCCTCTGAACAGGTACTTTACAGAAGAAGAAATACAAATGATCAACAAATACATTAAAAAAATGGTCAACAAATACATTAAAAAAATGGTCAACAAATACATTAAAAAATGTTCAACATCTCCAGAAATTAGAGAAATGCAAATTAAAACTACACTGAGATTCCATCTCATTCCAGTCAGAATGGCAGTCATCAAGAATACAAGTAATGATGAATGCTGCCTAGGATGTTGGGAAGAAGGTACACTCATTCATTGCTGGTAGGAATCAGGATTGGTGCAACAATTATGGAAAGCAGTATGGAGATTCCTCAGGAAACTTGCAATGAGACCACCATTTGACCCAGTTACCCCACTCCTTGGTCTATACCCAAAGGATTTAAAATCAGCATACTGCAGTAACACAGCCATATCAATGTTTATAGCAACTCAATTCACAATAGCTAAGCTATGGAGCTAACCTTGGTGCCCTTTAACAGATGAATGGTTCAAGAAAATGTGGTATATATACACAAGGGAATATAACTCAGCCATAAGGAAGAATAATATTATGGCATTTGCTGGTGAATGAAGGGATCTGGAGACTATCATGCTAATAGGCCAATACCAAAAACCCAACGGCTAAATGTTCTCTCGGACATGCAGGGGGGTGTTGTAATAGCAGTTCATTGGATTAGACAAAGGGGAATGAAGAGAAGGGAGAGGGCATGGAAATAGGAAAGACAGTAGAATGAATCAGACATAACTTTTCTGTGTTCATGTATGAATGCACAACCAGTGAAACTCCACATCATGTACAACTACTAGAATGGAATCCTAATTAGAATAAGTTATAGTCCATGTATGTATAATATGTCAAATACAATATACTCTCCTGTATAGCTAAATAGAACAAATAAAAAACATGTAGAATCCTGGACCCTATGCTCAACAGATTATGTTTCAGTAAGTCTGGAGAAAGGCTTGGAATTCTATATTTAAAAAAAAATAGACACCTGAGTGGATTCAAGTGTATGTTACTTCATTTGCTAATTAATTCAGCATATATCGGTGGGCAGTAAACATGCTCTGGTCACCCTTCTAAGATAGAGGAATGTCACCAAGGGTACAGCAGTGGATTAGACGGCATAAGCAAATTCCATCATGGGATTATGGAATTTATATTATACTGTGGAGCTACAGATAAAAATGTCATAAATAAGCAAATAATAAACTTTCAAATAGTGACAGTGCTACAAGGAATTAAAATAGCACAGTGGAAAAAAGAGTAGTTGGGAGTGTGTGAGCAAAGGTGATCAGGGACAACTTTCTTTAGGGAATTAATATTTGAGCTGAAGATAGATGTGGGTATATGTTTGTGTGTGTGTGTGTGTGTGTGTGTGTAGGTATCTAGTAGTTTGAGCAGAGCAGGCACAGAAGCTGTAACAAGAGCAAAGGCCCTGAGGTAGGAAAGAACTTAGTAACCTTGAGTAATACAAATTAATATAGTGCAGCTAGAGCAGAGTTTCTCAACAGTAGAACAATTGGCAATTTGGGCTAAATAATTATTTGTAGGATGGGGCTTTTCTGTGCATTGCAGGATTTTAGCAATGTCCCTGGCCCCAACTCGCCATATATTGGTTGTACCCTCCCAGTTGTAATAACCAGAATTTTCTCCAGGGGGTAGCAAGTGTTCCCTGGGAAGCAATGCCATCCTCAGCTGTGAACCATTCCATTAGGGCACAGAATGGGAGGGAGAATGATAGGTGATGGAGTGGATAGAGATCTGCTAAATCATGGAAGGCCAGGATAATGCCTGGATTGTTTTCCTTGGGATTCTGGAAGCCCATTGGAGTCATTCATTTGATCTGGGGGAGTGATATGACCCCACTTTACATTTTTAAAAGAATGTTCTAGTGACTGGAAGGGAAATCGAGGGGCATGGAAAGTGGAAGCGGGGTACCAGTTGGTGGACTACTGAAGTAGCCCAGAAGAGAGATGATGGGTTGAAATAGTGCTTAGCAGAAAAGATGGTGTCAATATGTGGGATTCAGGAAAAGGAAGGGAAGAAACCCTTGAAAGACATACGGTGGTCACTAAAGGATGCTTAGGGAAACAACGTTCTTGATCCTCAAGGTTCAAGTCATGATTCATAGGACCAGCATCATCGTTGTCACCTGAGAGCTTACCATCCCATACCCCCAGAGGAATCAGAATCTGAATTTTAATAGGATGCCCCCCAGGTGACTGCTCTGCATAGAAAAGTTTAAGATACACAAATCTAGATTTAGTTATTGATATTATTCATAAGCAAGTCCATTGAGAGGAAGAGGGATCTGTCCAAGGTTGTACAGATAATCAGAGGCAGAGGCAGAACCAGAGACTCAATTCTTCCATCTCCTGGTTCAGTATCCTTTCCAGTAGCTGCTTGGTAGGTTAACATGTATCTCCTCTTAAGAGTCCTTAATTAGTGAGCTAGGAATTGTAAGCTTGTCCCTGAATTCTCATAGGATAAAAAAAAAAATTCACCCTTCAAAAAATAAAAGATTGACATTCCTCCAGGGAAGAAGAATGAAAGAACCATGGTATCAATTTAAAGCAAAAGAGCATTTAAAAACCAATTACCAAGCTGTGTTGCTGCTGCTCACAGGGCTGGCATCTTTTCCCAGCTCAGTGTGTTAACATTGAAAATACAAAACAAATCCCTTGAAAAATGATGCCAGGATTGGGGTGTGGGAAACAACGATGAGGTTTTGAGATCATCCCCTGCTCAGAGGGCTGCTCAGCTGCATATGCAGTGACAGAAATCTTCCAGATCACAAGCAGCAGGATTTGAAACTTGAATGATTTCCCCCCTTTATATAAAGAGAGATTTGGGGAAAATCGAGAGTCAGTCTGTGTCCCCCTTGTTTTGATCATCCTCTTCTTTAGCTATTCCAGACTTGCTGCTTTCTCATCCCCAGGGACGTGAACCATTTGTCAAATTCTCTTCGCCTCAAAACCTAAAGCAAAAAAAAAAAAAAAAAAAAAAAAAACAGCTACTGCCCTTTTGGCAGCTCCTGGAGAGCTAATATGCTGTGCTTATCCCAATATGTGGGACCCATCATATCATAAATTAGAGAGGCTGGTTTGGAAGCTGAGCTTGAGGGGAAGAAGGATAAGCAAAGTGACTCAAATCCTCAAGGCTGCCTGTAATTTGACAAGACACCGATCTCTCTCTCTAAGCTATGGAAGTGCCACAGCAGCCCTGTCTTCTTAGAAGCCTGGGAGTGATTTGGTGAACCACTTCTGCCAAAAGGTTTTTCCATTTTCCTGGAGTTAGTGGGTTTATAAAGGGTAGATAAACCAAGATAAACCAACTGCCATATGATCACAGGGGTTGGGTGGGCAGAGAGACTGCCACAGGCTCACATGGGAAGGAGGATAAAGCTGAATGCCATTTTAGGGCTGAAGTGAAACTGCTCCTCTCTGTAGGGGACTGGCCCCTGCAGCATACAGCTTCTGTCACTGCACAGCTGTCATCTGCCATTAGCAGGTTTCTGACAGGAACATGTGGAGTTCCCCAGTGCTTCTTCCCAGCAATGGAAGCCAGGCAGGCAGCAATACAGGTGTGTGTGTATGTGTGTGTGTGTGTGTGTGTGTGTGTGTGTGTGTGTGCGTGTGTATACAACAACAAAACAAAGAAAAAGGTGAAATTATAGATTCTGAACGCAGGTGTTTACACAATAGAGGGAAGAGGTCAGAATTTGAGCCAGATTTTCCCTTCTGGTATTAGGGACTTTGGCTAAGTCATTTTATGCCTCTGGTCTTCATTTCCCTTGTCTGCCAGCTGAAAGTGGCAACATCTGTGATTTACAGAATCCTTGATGTGTCTCAGGCACGGAGGGCTAAATTACACCATGGGGACTATCTCACTTCATTGTCATAAACCACTTGATGACATGGAAACTCTTCTTACCTACTGTATTTATTTGCTTATTTTATACATGAGAAACTGACACTCAGTGAAGAGTCAGTAAAATTTTGTTATAATGCCCAGGTAGGGCATGATGGAGCCAGTTTCCCATCCCTGGCTGTGTGACTCTGGAGTCACTATGCATCAGTACCGTGCCTCTTCAAAGGCTGATGGTCACTCCATCATGCATTTGTGTGTTAACCAAAGTAACCTGTGGTTGGACACTCCGTTGACCCGGTGCTACCCCCCTGTGAGCTATTGTCACCTGAAGAACTCACATTCACTTATATATTCACCAAGTACCTGCTGCAGACCTGGTTCTGGAGCTGATTCTAGTCTATGAAGCATCAGCTACAACATAAGGATGGAGGGAGTGAGAAATAAAAGATATTGCTTCTTCCCTCAAATAAATGACATTTTTTTCAAACACTGGTAAGAAAAATAATGCATCTTTTTGCAGATTCACAACACTGAAGTTAAGGACATCCCATACGCTTGCCAAGTGAGACTAAAACAAAACATGGATGCTGAGCTGTCCTGCCAACATTTCAAGAGCCTCATTTAATAGTGACCATGAGACCTCCTTTTATCTCACCTTGTCTCTCTCCCCATGAAATTTCAAGACAATACCTGAAATGATTAAGTTTAAATGCTGAAACAGTTATCTCAAATTACCACATTTCCCCAAAGTTGTAATTTAATAGACATGGTCTAGGCACTATATCTTAGTAAATGATGGTTTGTCTAGTGTTCATCACCTGGAAATATTACTACTGGTGGCACTTCTGTGCTTCATTGGTACAATTATAATTGATGTTCACAACGATTACGCTGAGGCAGTGCAAGTTCCTGAAGTGCTTTGTGGATCATTCAAAAAAGCTTCTTTTGGCATATTTTTTCACTATAGTTTATAATGACACAATTCTTTGAATATTAGTCACAAGTGATAACATATTGATCAGAGCACCTCAATTCCCCAGGTTTCCTCATTATGCCAGACAAGTAATTCAGTACAAACGTTATGTTCAGTATCCTCTTGTTTCTTCCCAAAAGCGCAAGCCAATTTTATAACACTTTCTGACTATGAACAACTCTGAGGGGAAATTTCTTGTATTAGCTGCCTGTTGCTAATATAAAAAAATACCACAATTTAGTGGTTTAAAACAATACAAGTTTATTATTATATAATTCTAGAGGTGAGCAGGCAGAATGGATCTCCCTGACTAAAAAAAAAAAATTTAAAAAAAGTGTCAGCACAGCTGAGCTCCTCCTGGAGGCTATAGGGAAGAATCTGTTTTCTTATCATGTCCAACTTCTAGCAACTGACTGCAGTCTTTGGCTTTTGGCCACCTCCTCTGCATTTATGCTACGATTGTAGAATCTCCAAATGTCTCCACTAATTACGTTGCCTTTTTCACATTTCCTTCTTTGTTTGGACCTTCTTGCTTCCCTCTGATGTAAACCCTTGTGATTACATGGGGCCTATCCAAATAATCTAGAATAATCTGCTCGTCTAAAGATCTTGATCACATCTGCAAAGTTCATTGTGCCATGTAAGGTAAGGTATTCACAGGCCTTGAAGATTAGAATGTAGACATTTTAGGGGACTCATTATTCTGTCTCATGGGATTACCTATAGTTACTGGAATAATGCTCATAAGAAGTTTTACTGTCAGATTTTTGCTTTCCCCTGGTCAAGGCCAGCAGGAAAGGGGCAAACCAGACAAGCACCCATCTGGCTGGAGGGGCCTGCCATTGCTTATGTCTGAAGATGGGAGTTGCTCAAACTTCTCTTTCTTAAAGCTTTGATTTAAAAATTGGAAGAATTTGGAGTTAAAACATGAAAGATGGAGAATATTTTCCTAGTGCTAGACAGTAGAGAGCACAAGTAGAGACTGGGCAGGAGAGATGAGGAGGCAGAGAGCCAGACTGAACGAACATTGGATGCCATCTGACAGGCCTTTGAGTATGCAAATTTGGCCACCTTCCTAGCAGCAATGTGCACCTCTGCATCTCTGCACATTGCAAGAGGAGCGGGAGAGCATCCATTGAGGTGAAAAAAAAAAAAAAAAAAAAAAACAGTGTACCAAGAGAACATGGGAAAGTCAAAACTAAGATTGTGAGAGAGAGACTAGCCAAGGGGCTGGGGAGGTTATAGCTCTGTGGACAAAATGTCCAGACAGGAAGAAAGTACACACAGGTCAAGCAAACCTGGGCTTCTGTTCTTCAGCCATAGAGAAATGTTCTCTCTACTCACCTTTTGCCCTTAGCTGGCTTTGGCTGCTTGCCTCTGAATTACGTTGGATATTTCTCTTTTACCTCATATTTGGGTGCTTCAGAAGCCTTGTAATTTGCAAAAACATTAGAACTTATATAGGACACCTGACAAATATTTTATAAGCAATGTTTGAAAAAACAAATTCCATAATTTCACCATTTTCTGTTTCTTTATTTCATACTGGGGATTAAACCCTGGGAACTTAACCACTGGGTCACATCCCCAGCCCCTGATCCCTTTTAAATTTTTTATTGTGAGACAGGGTCTCACTAAGTTGTTTAAGGCCTCACTAAATTGCTGAGGCTGGCTTTGAACTTGCAATCCTCCTGCCTCTGCCTCCTGAGCCACTACGATTACAGGTATGTGCCACCATGCCTGGTGATTTCACTGTTTTCAAGCCTGGTTAAGACATAGAAACAGGGCTGGGGATATAGCTCAGTTGGTAGAGTACTTGTTTCGCATGCACAAGGCCTTGGGTTCAACCCCCAGTATCTAGAAACAATTTGCTACAACTCAAATACTCTAGATACTCTTGGAGGCACAGTCACTGGGAGTTAGTGATTTGTACATAGACCACATATTTTTTTCTTTAGAAATTTTAATGGAACAAGAATAATAGCAACTATCTTTATTGAGAGTTTAACAGTCATGTATTATGGGAAGTGCTTCATCAACATTATTTCTTTAATTTGTACAAGAGTAAGGAGAAGGTCCTATCATGCCTCCATTTTATAGGTCATTATTTGGCTGAAGGAAATCATTTAACCATGGTCAGACAGCTAGGAAATCATGAATAAAATTCAAACCCAGGTGAGCTTACTTCCTAACTGTACCCTCTTAGATATAATGCATATTTCCTCTGTGTTTACCTAAAAAAGAACTTTGTCTTTATAGACAAACTCAGAAAATTACATAACACATAAATTGTCTTTTCCACAGACTATTTGAGTAGAAAGGCAAGATTTGATTACATTTGACTTAACTATGACAATCAGTGTGACTCTCCAAACTTTGCCTTTCAATAGTCATTTGGGTTTGTTCCACTCAAATCTTGTTATACTCCAACTTTCTCTGCAAAACAGATTTCAGTAGGTTGAATAGTAGTCCTCAAAATGACATGCCCAATTCCTTAATTCTAGTGCCAGTGAACATTATTCAGAAAAAGGGTTTTTGCAGAGGTACTTAATTAAATAATATCAACAGAGACCCTGAATCAATGACTATTATAATAATGAAAGTAAGAAAAGGGAGATTTGAGACACAAAAGAGAAGTCCACGTGAAGACAGGCAGACAGGAGATCAGGTGTCACAGCTAAGGAAAGCCAAGAGCTGGAAGATGCAAGGAAAGGTTCTCCCCAGAACTGTTAGAGGGACCCATCAACTCCTTGATTTTGGACTCCTGGTCTCCAAAATAGTGAGAGAATACATTTGTATTGTTTAAGTCACCAAGCTTGTGATAATTTGTTGTGATAGTTCCAGGAAACAAATGCAGGTATCAAAATAGTTTGACAAATAATACTAAAGAAAACTGAGGGATTCCTGATTACAACTAGGTCTCAGAAATTTCTCATTATATAAACTGAGAATTCATGAGGCATTACAGTATTTATTTAAAAAATTAAAAAATTCAGTTGGCATGCAAGGTTTCAATATCATATACAATGTGGTCCTGAACGGTTTATTTTCCACTTCAGGAATGGAATGGAAACTCCCCATGCTCTGAGAGTGAAAAATTAGGAAAAAAAACCCAGCTAATATTTCATCATAATTAATGTTCATCATTGAAATGACACAAGCAAAACATTTTAATTAAAATTGGTAACAAAAATAATATCAAGTTAAAATCATACCGATAATCTAACAAATGTGTCTGTGTGTATGTTTGTGTGTGTGTGTGAGTGTGTGCAATTATGTATATACATCTTTATGCCACTTTTTGCATGTTTGGTTTCTTATGAAAGGTCAACAAGAAGAAAAGTGTATACAGAGGCCTTACTACTAACTGGTGAAGGAATTAAACCCTGGAAATTCCCTTAGCTATCTGGTCCTGATAAGTATTTCATATTGGGTCTCCTATAGAGCTATAATCTTGGGTTGGAAATAGGTCCTGAAAATTTAAGGAATTACTCAGGGTGAGTGGTTTGTAGCTTCTACAAAAATCAGTAATTATTAATGAGAGTACTTTAGACATGATGGGCATGGCATAGGCATCCCATCATTGACAAACTAATGAAGTTCTTTCTAGTTATAGTAGTAGTAGTAGTAGTAGTAGTAGTAGTAGTAGTAGTAACAACAACAGTAAAGTTACTGGTGGTAATAGATACCATGGTGAGAAAAGACCTAAATAACCATTTGGATTTGTTCAAATCTCCTAGAAGTTCTCTTGTAGAAGAAAGAAACCCCCCACCCCCCTGGGGGGGGAAAAAAAAACTGGCTCCTCGTGTTTTTGTATTTATTGAGAACCTGTTTGAATTCAGAAATGAACCACCTCAGGAGGCTAAGATCAAGAATGACTTTTTTTCTGGATCTGCTAAAATACCTCTTAGCCTCTCTCCTCAGGAAGACCAGGTCAGAAGCAAGATGCAGAACTTATGGGCTAGCCAGAGTTGCGGCTCTTCATCCCTCCCCAGTCACCAGTCTCCTACTCCTCCACAGCAGGATAGATAAGATTATGGGTTATCCCTGCTGCCAGACATTTCCTTGGCAGAACCACACCTTTGACAAGGAACAGAGCTGAGTGAAGATTCACATACATTCTCAAAGGCTTAGCAACATTGCACACTGCCTCAGCAGAGCCCCTGATCCACTCTGACATGCAGCAGCTGAGTCAGCCTGCTGTGGAGAGCTTAGAATACTTAAATGTTCCTGGGGGAATTATCTCCTCTAGCAATAATCAGTAACAGAACTGCCAAGGCTAGAGAGTTACAGCTATTCACACATGCGTAAAGCAAATTTTCCTTTCAGTCTGGCCTTGGTGTGTCACAGGAATAACTCAATGGCATGTGCTTTGAGTCTCCTCCTGTTTCTTTGACTGTATAGAGAAGACTTTCAGGATTGGCTCTACCAACAGGGCATTTGGAATTGGGGAAGGCAAAAAGCAATAGGGTACATTTGGTTTCTGGATTAAGACTCCATATTCTGCGTTTAAGAGATAATTTAACTCTAGGGTACACTTAATCCTCAAGAAAAATGACAACAGGGCAAATCTGTGACTACAGAGCTCAAAGAAAAACAGATGTGTCAGAAATTCAAGTGGCCAGAACTACGAGGGCAGATATAAGCTGTGGACTAAACTGTGTTCCCAAAAATCTGTATGTAGAATCCCTGATCTACAGTGTAATGGAATTTCTGGTGGGGCCTTTGGAAGACAATGGAAGGATCAGTGCCCTTTTAAGAAGGGATGCCACATAATTTGCTTACTGACTCCACAAATATAAAAGAAGAAGTAATGGAAGCATCCAGGGAAATGGCAGCCATCCATAAGCCACTAAAGAGCTTCCCCAGTAACTGACCAAGTGGTCATACTGATCATGGACTTCTAGCCCACAGTACTGTGGGAATATAAATATCTGTACTTTAAACCCAAGTCTATGGTATTTTATTATGTTAGCTCAAGTTGATAATATCCTGAGTGATTGTTTTTTTAATAAGTGTGCTTATTTTATTATTTTAAATAGGTTGGCTTATTGAGATCATTTCATGTGCAATAAACATAGTTACCACAATTACATACTTTACTAGAAAAGAAATCTATCTCTGCTGGGAAATTCATTCATCTTCTCTTAGATGGCTACAAAAGAAAGTCTAAATTGTAGAATTACCTAAAGAATTGCCGCACTGACTACTTCTATGTCCACAGCAAGTGATCCTCAGTGATGGGCAGCTAAATCCTCAATTCCATGCTATCATTGAAATGATTTTTGTTTTAAGGTAAAATTCTGGAATACATAATCTGTTGCAATTTCAAACAATTCCCCGCAGTTTTTTTTTTTTTTTTTTTTTTTGGTGGAATAGAAGAGAATGGAGTTCTTGTGAATAGAAAACATTTCTTAAATTTTTCTCTGAGGACTTAAGTTGCTGTGCCTATTTTCCCATCTGCCTTTCAAATCCCTCATGCTCTGATCCGGATCTATCTTCCACAGCCAAAGCAGCACAGAGCTTCAGTGACCAGGCTGAAAAAAAAAGTTACATATATAGGAGACTGATGTCATTCAAAGACTGACATTTCAGTTTTTATTACTAGAATACCTTGAAGAATTAGATCTTATTTGCATTGATATTTGCCAGCTGAATTATTAAAGTTTTTTTCTTCTTCCCTTCATCAGATTTTAACACTTCAGTCAACAGCAGACAGTCACAATTTAGCAATCATGTGACTTCAAGGAGCCTCCTGTGCTTTTGAATTGTTGACCAACTTGAGACAAATACCTAATTTGATTCATAAAGTGAATGTAAATGACACATCAAGGAAATGATAAAGTATTTTCTTTCTTGTTTTTCCTTGTTTTCAAAGAAGTTTATTTCTCACAAAGTTTCTTAAGTGACATGCGGTGATTTTATTGGCATGTCTTTTGTGAGCAGTGTGACCCTATTTGAATCACCTATAGAGGTTTCTCTGTTTTATTAGGATGAATTGCAGCCTTAGTGTACTGGGAGACTTACAAATGAATATGCCAAGAGAATGATGAGAATTTCAGAAATGTGTGCACATTTTAAGTGGTATGTTAGCCTTAAACATCATTAGAATGTAGATAGAAAAAGACAAAGTGGGAATTTTCTGTGTAGTTGTTACTTTCAAACTCTTCATCTAAAGTGATAGAAATTCTAATAGAAGAAATGTGATAACATATTTTATAGCAAATCGGTTTATACACACACACACACACACACACACACACACACATCCGGTCTTTGAAAGAATCCCAGTTACTCTTACTCTTGTGCTTGGTAGAAACAGCACACAGCCCTCACTATCTCAGAAAGACACATTTTCTTTCGTGCAAAGGTTCTCTAGGTTGATTGTGCATCAAAGTAACCTGGAGAGCTTGTTAAAAAATACAAATTGTTGGGCTTCATGCCCAGAGTTTCTGATTTTAGTTAAGTCTGGTGTGCAGTTTGATAACATGCATTTCTAACAAATTCCTAGGTGATGTGATGCTGCTGGTTTGTGGGCCATTCTATAAGATCAACTGTTGCAGACTATTGCAAGACTCTATAGTTTTACTCTTTTTTTGGTCAATCAGATGCTTCGCCTCTTGAAGTGAGTTCTTTCTATCATTTAACCAAAATGACTATTGTAATTTAGGTCTACATTTTGCTTTATGAAATCTAAGACAATGGTAACAATAAATAGCAGTTGAATATGCTTATTGATAGCCATTTTCTCATACCTTATCCTACTTGAGGTAACAGGGATTTTGGTAGATGAGTAGCCATTCCATTATTTATACTTTACAGATGAAAGGTAGAGAGTTCAAAGGATCTGCTCCAACAGTATAATATGGAGAGCAGGGGCTCGAACTCAGGTTTTCTAATCCCTAATTCTGCATTCTTTCTCCCTCTCATCGCTTTACATTTGTGGAGAGTTTTACACTTTTCAAACTATTTTCATATTCATTTTCTTATTTGATCTCTCAAAGCAGCAGCACGAGGCAGGCAAGCCACATATTATTGTCTACCTTTTGCAGATAAAGCTATTATAAAAGATGATGAGAAAAGTGCCTACTGTCATTCAGATTGCATCTCTTCATCCAGTAAGCTAAATTTTTCCTGAAATATTTAGCAGCGGCATATGATGTAGCAGGTAGAGCATTAGATGTTCTCTTTTCTGGTGATAAATATTCAGTGGCATAGTACAGTACCCAACCCCCATCTCTACAACATGGCTTTTTCTATTTTCCTAGGAAGAATGCATTTGGAGGGAAGGAATGAAGATTAAGATTACTCCTTGATAGAAAAGTGGGAAATGTCTTCAATTTCTACACTTCAAATGCTAAGGGAAACGGCTTTCTCTTAACTCAAGATCCTTTCTTACTATTCCAGGGCTTTTCAAATTTCATCTTGCATACAAACCATCTGGGGGTCTTCACAGAGTGAAGAGTCTGATCTAGTAGGTCCATGCTGGGATCCATATTCTATATGTCTATAAAGTTCTAAGATGATGACAAATTTGATGGTCAGGCAATAGGAAGAAAGAATCCTATTTCTCAAAACCATTTTATTTTTATTTTCTTCTGTGCTACTTCCTGATCTATTTCTTATAAGTTCCTAGGTGATGTGATGCTGAAATTAAAAATTAAAAAATTATAACATCACTTGGTGAATTCTACATTCATTGTGAGACTTACCTAGTTGTTCTTTTTGCTAGGACATCTATATATCTCTGTATCTAGCAACTTATTTTGTCCAGCAGATCTTGAATGACGCTCAAACTATAGGACCAGCAGCACTCCCATTACCTGAGAGCATACTATGAAAGCAGAATTGCAGGCTCCACCTCAATCTACTAAGTCTGAATTTATATTTTAATAAGATTTTCCAGAAAATCTCCCAGCACATTCGAGTCCTTTCAATGTTTTGTCCTGTACTTACAGTCACCATTCTGCTCACCTGGCTGGTCATCTGATTGATGGGAGGATTTACTTCTATAAGAACCTTGATTTCACCAAAAGAGATGATTTAGTGTGGCATGAGCAAGAAATCTGTATTTTTAGAAACTTTGCCTCTACTCTGGATAAATCTGATGATCAGCCAATTTTGGAAACCCAGTTGACTAATTTTGACAATGCCAGTTCCTTCACAGGTGGCTACCTTCAGAAAAGGTGTTTTATAAAGATGCATAGGAGGCTTTATAAACAGCTCTACAATGAATGTTTCTTTTCTTTTCTTTTTTTTTTTTAGGTTAACTAAACCTGTGTGCACTATTACTACCTGCAAAAACCAGGTGGACTTGAAACTTTTTACTGTCACACAAACATCCATATTATATCTCCCATTCACTGGAGTGACAGTGCTGACAGCTTTGTCAACACACATATAAAGAAAAACGTCCTCTCCCAAATACAGAAACCTGAAGCAGACATGTCAGAAGGTCTTAAGGAAAAAAATATCCTATATTTTAGAGACACATATGACATAATACAGCAAAACTATGGAGGCTCTGTTCTTTAAATGTAAACCTTACACAAGTTTTAACAAATATTACAATAAGTAATTTAGTATTCATACCACAAATATTTATTGGGCACTAGCTCTGTGCCTGGTACAAAGATGGAAACTAATAACACGAAGATGCCTGCTTTCATGAACAAAATAGATTGCAAAAAATGTAACGAAAATTTTAAGATAATAACTGAATGTGATAACTCCTGGGAAGGAAAGTAACAATTACTGATAACAAAAGATTGATAAAAGAAAGTCAAAAGTTTAGATAAAAGAATATGAAAGTTTCATAGCACCCCCATAGCTCAGTGGATAAAAATGCAAGATAGATGGGTATCAGCACTTCAAGGTAACTTTCTTTTGTACTATTTCTATTCACTTTTGCTTTATCAGTGTGTATTTCACTTATCCTTTGTGAGCTATTTCTCAGTAATACTTTCTTATTTTTATAAAGTTCTTAATTAACTCCATTAAGCACTTAAAAGAGGCCATGATGCAATGTTCTGAGAATATACATATGAATAAGGGAAAGTTTCTGCATATTTAGAGATCTTACAAACTAGAGAAAAGACAAATAAATGTATTTTCATTAATTGTATAATATTTCTTCCTGAAGGAAGACTCATTTAAAATTCTTGCAAGAAGTTATGCTGGCAAAATGATGACATATGTGGAAGAATGAATCATGTTTCAAATGGAAAACTAGGAGGTATGAACAAAGCACATTCTTAAAATATAAGTATTATAATCTATCTACTGCATAAAGTTGGGCAGTTAGAGATTTAGGGATAGGAGAATAGTTGAATAAGGGCTTTAATGCCTTGCTAAGTAGTTTGAACTTTATTCAAAAGGCATTGGGAAATTGGGAAATTAGGCAGGAAAATTAACTTGACTGTTTTTATATTGAAAAAAATAGAAGAAAGGGATCCAATTGGAAAATTAATGAAATACAGGTGAGAGAAAATATTGGCTGACCTATACTGTGACGGTGTAAATGAGGACAGGTGAATGGATTGGCAGTTATTAAAATAATCAAAACAATGTGTAAAATGAATCACTGCTGGGGAAAAGGAAGAGAAAGAAACTAGGATCACTCTCACATTTCTGGTTTGGACAACTTTTATCCATTACTATAAATCCCTCTTGGAATGAATCCTCTGGGCCCTCTGCTTCTGACAACCATGTCTTTATTCATGGGACCTGTGACTGTCCCTGTTGGCAAGGACCCAAATCAGATCTACTTTGGCATCTCCTGAAGTATATTAGGCTAGGTCCAAGCTAACATCCACAGTCAAGTTTCCAAAGCCAAATGTGGGCACTCCAGAAGAACTGTGCAACCTAACTCAACTTTCTCCATTTAGGTGAGCCATATCAATGTGATGTGAATCCTGTTATTTCTTCAGTGGCTTGTTTGAATCTCAAGTAACTCAACTTACACTTAACTTGATACATTTTAATAGGTATATATTTGCTCATTTTAACAATTTCATGATCACTTTGATCTTGTTAATACATTTGACTATATATGTATAATATTATTATACATGCTATATGTATGTGTATATATATGTGTGTGTGTGTGTGTCTGTATGTATTTCTTTACTGTGTAGAACCCCTCTGTTACTATTCAATGGCTCATTTCTGAACATTGCAGGTCTTTTTTTTTTTTTGAAGATAGTACAATCTTCTTCTGAAACATCAGTCTTAGAAAAAGATAACAAGTGCTGTAATTTACCCTCATAAGTTCTATATAGCTATAGTTAATAGCCAGACTCTGGGAAAACTGTCCCCAAGGAGAAGGATTGACACATAAATAAGCCACACCAGAAAATCTCTAACAAGTCACTCTTTTTATCATTTCCTTGTGAAAAAGACACACTGAAAAAAGAACAACTTGGGTGGGTGTGTTGATATGTGATACAGTATAAGAAATAAAATATTAACATTAGCCTTGGTGATAACATTTTAAAATCCCCCTGGTTGTTATGTTGTAATGGAGGGTAAACTTGAAGAAAGAAAAAATTGAGGTTGTTTTGTATCAAATTATCAATCTCCTTCAAAATTATCAATATTGGCATCTAATGTGTAAATAACTAATAATTACAATAATATGAACAATAATATCAATTATAATTAACTTTGCCATCTTACTTTTATTTAATTCTCATGAAAATTCTTTGATTTTAATAACTGTTTTAAAAACAAGCTACTTGGAATATTGGCAAAAACAAAGTTATGTGAGGTGTGGGCTTGTATTACTGCTGTATTCAGTCATGTGGAAAGTTCTAATTAAGATACTGCCTTTCCTGTATCCAACATTCCCCAATAGCCTGCAGCGCTGAAGTCCAAGGTAGTCCTTCAAGAACACACTAGGCTAATTCATTTCTCTTTGGGCAGAGTACTCTTGATATTTGGTGACATATGGAAAGGGGTAGGAATGGGGCATGAGGGCATTGCTGGGGCATTTGCCAACCTTTGCAAGAAGAGTCAGCACATTAGGTTGTGGAGATCTCCACTGTTTAAAGGGTGATAGTATAAGTGTCTATATTTCCAAGATGGTTTAGTTTTGGGTAGGGTCAGCCAGTAATCATGCAATTGAATTTGTAATCTTATTTTGTAAATTACACATTTATTTTAAATGAGAAGTTACTGGAAAAGAATTTGCATTTACTTAATTGGACTTTATGGAGTCATCTGTATAGGGAAAGAATATGTGTTTGACCTAAATTTAAGATATACATACACACAAGTAGCTATCCATATATTTGTTGCACAAAGAAACTATATAGCAGTCTATAATGTTTATATATGCACATCTATCTATAATGTAGTATATACATTATTACATATTGCAGTATATATAGTGATGCATATTGGTGTACTGAAAATCAATATACAAGCAAAAAAATAAAAAGAAAGCCTATTTTTTTTTGCCCTTGGGAAAAGAAACATGGGAATATTAAAAAGCAGGAACAACTTTTTTTGTGTGTTTAAAACAAGAGATTGAAACTTGAAAATTACCATAACAAAACAGTAGCTAATATCCCCATTTCCCATAAAGATGTCCATGGAAATTCTTAAATGAAGTAGGTCTTTATATATGCTGTTTTCCATTCCTAAGATATCCATTCTTCTCCTATTTTCTTGGCCAGGTACTATTCATTCTTGAGATCTCAGCATAACAGCCCCTCAGGAGACTCTGCTGGCCTTGCAGATTTTGCTATATGGCCCTGTTTTATGGTTTTATTGAATGCTATAATTTTCCTTTATAATGTATGAATCTAATTAAAGGGCTACTCATGCAATTATTAGTTTAATGCTCTGTTCTCTTGTTGAACTATAAGCTCCATTTGTGCAGGGACCTTGTCTGTCTCACTATTCAATGTGTCTTTTTACAGAATGTGAACTGTATAAATAATTTCAACCAAATGAATGATCTGTGAGAGGGAGATCAAGATTAATCTGAATATAATTTTGTATTGATGGATGACATATCTTGAAATCAGCATACAAGCTGCTGAGGAAAAAACAATACATTTTCTTATTTTATCTACTTTTTAAAAAAGAAAATGGGAATATTAAAAATTTTAAATGCAAGGATAAAATGAAGGCAATTAATAGAACAAGTTGAACCATTATTCTTCTTTGAATTGTGACCATGTGGTCAATAGTCTTTATCAGCAAAGTGCCTAGATTTGACTCTTCTTCATTCATACGCTACCAAGATAGACTCACACAATCTGCTGGAAAGTTCATATGAGAAAACCCCAGAGAAATTACTTCCTAGAACTTAATATGTAGATGATATGTTCTACATGTTAACATGATATCCTAGATTCTAAAATGCTAAGTGGAAAGGCCAGGTAATAGGTACTTGTAATTTGTAGTTTTGAATTTAATTAATATAAATGAATTCAGTTTCACAGTATATATTTCTCTCAAACCCATGTAGCCAGAGACTATGCTAGTAAAATGAGATGACCTATACAGATGGAAATAAGACAAAGCATGAATTGAGTTCAAGAGACCATTAGTCTAGGATTCAGATGTGAAAACGAAGTGAAAGGACAATCTCAGACCAAGCTATTAAAACCCAAGATCTAAGAAGCAAATGGAATTTCAGACTCCTTGGGTATTCTTGGCTTCTCCTAGTACAATGTTCTCCCACTCACTCCATCAAAATACAAAATATTTTCTAAGTAACACTGATATACTCTTTGTGTTGATGTCAAATATGGCTTCTGGATAGAGAAAATTACACAATACCTTCTGAGTTGTTCTCAGCTTAAGGGGATAATCCTCACTATGCCTTTTGAGATTTCCAGTTCTAAAATGCTATTGAGGTTGTAAACACTTTGTAGAAAAACTGTTTCTGTAAGCCTGAGCAAACCTGACATCACATGATGAACACTGGAGAAAGGGACTATCTCATGATGGTAAGAGAAAGATTTAGAAACAAAGTTAAATGAAGAGGGGAACAGCATTGCTCACAGAAGAGAGATCAAACACTCCATAGAAAATGCATGTTATGGTGCAATTGCCCCCTGGGAGTCACAGGATTATGAAAGTCTAACTTAATTAAGGGAGAAAATAGGTCATATTTAATAACCACATGCATGACACATCACTTGAACTATGTAAAATAACTAAGAGGATAAAAAAATAAGAAATCATAAGTATAAGAAAGACAAGCACATAAAGTATCAGTTTCTTCTAGTCCTGGTCAGGTAAGTGCATTGACTTTGTACATAGAAGAAGTTCACCAATCTTCTAATTTCTCTTTTCAGAAATACTTGCAATATACTTGAAAACAAACTGCAAGTATCAAAAGAAAGAGAAACAAAATAGCCTAGCCATAGTTCAAAAATTAAATAAATAAAAGAACAAAATTCAGAGATAATAAATATCCTTTTCCTTATTAAAATAAATAAAATATATCATGTATCTTTCTTTCCTTTCTCTTTCTCATGTCATCAAATGACATGGAATCCATGCATCAAATGTGTGGAATCTTTTCCCTTTCAGGGCTTGATGTCCCTGTGGGGTTGAGCTAATTACAGGTACGTTTTTTTTTTCCCCCCTCTGGACCACAGTCCTACTCTGCACAGTGGAAGGCACAATTAATAATTGAACAAAGCTAGTTGGATTTTTCTTTTTCTCACATGACCACAGTTTGCAGCCAGCTTTGCTGTCACACAGGGACCAACTCTCTTCCTTGGGTGTCTCCAAGAAAAGGCTTTGCATGATAGACTGAAAAAGATCACCCAATTTCCAAATTTTGAAAGAAATAAAAAACCCACACACAAAACATCCAAGTTTCCTTTATAGAATGGCACAGGCGAGTTCTCTCTCCTGTCACCAGGAATATGATTGTGATCAGGTGGTTATTTAGGCCAGATGTGAAAGAGATGAAAGAATAAGCTTGGGAATTAATAGCCATTGTAATAGGAACAGTTTGTCTTTGAATCTGCCAATGCATCAGGATGCTAGTTCTGCATGTGCTAGAACAGAATTTGACCCACAGAGAGTGTCTAGATAGATAACTATAGAAAAAGAAAGTTCTTTTATTCAGATGTCTGAAGGAACTTGATGGAAGGCATATGCAAGGCCCTATGGGACCATGGACAAATGTAGCAAATACTCGTCCTGTGTCCCAAGCCATCGTTTTGAGCAGGGGTCTGTAAAATCTAATGGGCCAGACAGATACAATTTTAAGCTTTGCTGCAAACCTAAGTTTTGCTGTTTTAGTAAAAAAAAAAAAAGCCATAGACAAAATGTAAACAAATGGGTATGGCTGTGTTGGAATAAAACTTTATGTTTGTACACTGAAATTTAAATTTCATATTGTTTTGCATGCTGAAAAATAGGATTTTTCTTTTAACTTTTCCCCAACCCTTACCAATTTAAAAAACCTTCCTTATTTACAAGCAGTACATAAATAGGGCAGTTTGGCTTTGGCCTATAGGCTGTAGATTGCTGACCCGTGGTATTGACTTTTGGCAATCCTTGAGAGTACATCAAAATTTCTAGTTGATTTTGCATTCTCTGAGTTCTCTGATATATGCAAGTGCTAGCTTTCCTCTGGAAGATAGATCTTGTAATCTGTTCTTTTGTTGATTTTAACATCATAGAAAATCAGCTTATTCTGGGTGTGAATCAGAGGCTCATTATTGTGGGAAAGTTTATTAGAGTTAATCATGAATCCTAAACTCCTAGACAGGCTGGCAAAGGCCTTGACGCACTGGTTCTGTCTCACATTTTTTTCTAAAGTCAAGAGACAGGAAAGAATTCATAATTTGTTCTGGTAGCAACTGCATTTTTGCCTAAAAGTATTATTTACTACTCAATATTATACCAAAAGAAATAATATCCTTCTATTAATGTAGCTCATTACTTGACCATAACATGAATACAATTTATTTTCCTACTTTTTCTTCCCTTTTTCCTGTTTTTTAATCTATCACTTTGTTCCATAGAAGAGATTAAGAGATTATAAATAATATATTTATATATCCATTTAAATTAATTATAAATGGTAAGACAAAAATTAAAGTAATTCCAAGAAAATCAGGTGAAAATAGGCCTGTGGTCTGCATATGAATTTGATACCATAAATTACTATGTAGATTGTGTAAAAATCAATTTTATTAATATGCAATTTACATATAATAATTTACATTCTATTATAGATGGATCATAAATTTGACTCTGAGTTTGCTAACAGTCAATTCAATGAAAGACTCATGATCATTTATGAAAACTCATTGGGTCTATTTATAAAAAAATGTTTATGAAAAGAGTCATAAAGATATTTAAAACAAAGGGGAACTTTCTCAAAAGGACCTTTCAAAATAAAATTACATAAGAATATTAATAATTTATCTTTAGCAACATCAAACACATTGATATTAGAAGTTATCTTTGATAAACTGTAAAACATAGGCCATTAACATTTATACCAAATTGCTAGTTAGAGAAAGATGCTGCTTGGGGCAGGGGTAGGTGGAATAGATTTGGGGCTAATACGGTGACATCCAGGTATAATGTTCTCCAAAGGTTTAGTTCATTACAGAGGAAAGATGGATGATATCTTCGATCTTTCATATGTGTCTTTTTCCCCATGTGAGGTATAAAACAATTTTGACATTGATTTCACAAATAAGTATGTCAAACATTGCTTGCATATATTATCAATAAATGCTGAGTTGCAAGTATTAATAAGAAAGGATTTTGAGTGACAATTTCAGGAATGCTTGCCTAAATACATAAGCTGGTCCAATCTTCACCTGAGAAATTAGGTATAATGTCACAGGGGACCCCATGTTCTCAAATTACAAAATACAGAGATTTGTAAAGACATTAAAACAAAACACTACCCTGGCCTTTGAGAAATATCTTAATGGCAGATATATGCCATTTTATGCCTAGCTTTACACGGTTTTAAGGTGTTTACACGAATAGATTATAAATTAAATTCTAGATATTTTGTGAAGAAACCATAAAAGAGCATGAGACATAAACTGATCAAAATTTGGGAGCTGTCTATCAAAATAAAAGACATTTTATAGGAATAATTGATCCATAGGTCTTCTTTCTGGAATAATGAAACAACAGGCACCATTCTACAATGACTACATTACTTGGAAAGGTAGTTTTCCATATAAGAAAATATAATTGATAGAGTAGGGTAGTATACATGTAGTTAATCCCAAATAATTTGGTAAAATACTCAAATACTCTTCAAAACCACAGAAGTTTTTAGAACCTAGTTGATGTGAAGGTAGAAAGGAGGGGTGTTTTGTGGGGAGAGGATTCGGAGGATATTTCTGGGAAATCTTTTTCTGATATTCCTGGATTTGTGTCAGTATCTGGCATCCATGATAAACTCATGCAGCTTGGTCCATGCTAGAGATGCATCACAGAACCCGATGCCAAAGACAGAGCAGCAGAAGTCACAAACAATATTATATTATTCCTGGCTAATTTCTTCACAAAGTAATACATAGTAAAAACTATAGTTAAAAGCAAAGCAAAACAAACTTACAGAAAGCTCTGTAATTTTAATTCATATAAAACATTGCCCCAAGACACTCAACCTCCAAACTGACATACATTTTAGATATAAAATCAAGTCACTTAATACTCCTGTATTTGTTGCCTTGGAAGTATTCTATTAAAAATGAAATAAGATATATGCATATATACATGTGTATATGCATATTCAAATATGTATATATGTATGAATATGTATATATATGTATTTACATATATATAAATATCTGTATGAATATTAATACAGACACAAACATAAACACATATACACATATTCAATTCTATGATTCTAAACATATAGAAATGAACACATTAGCAGATAACATAAGGACTGGAAATAAGACCTTGTTTTGATTTTCTTAGCGTTTTAATAACAAGATGCATGCTTGTCCTTTTGATCTAACAGAATGTTAAATAGAATGTGGCATCTTGAAAATTGGAGGGTTGCTTACCGGTTGGTGTAAGGTGTCTCCAGGTGATAACAGGCTCAGGGCGGCCATTGGCCATACAGACCAGGGTCACATTGCTGCCCTCATTCACAGTGACATCTGAGGAGATGTTGGAGATCTTTGGTGGAACTGTAAAGACAAAATCAAATATTATATTGAACTATGTCAATAAAACAGGCATGCAGCATTTTCTGTGTTACTGAAAAGGCAAATTTGAGCTTTAATTTCTTAATTTAAACTTATATGTTAAGTAGCCAGGGAACTTTTAAGGTCCTTATAGATGTGCTCACCAAGTAACCAAGGAGGTACTAAAACTGTACTATATGGTTGAGAATATCTACCATTATAACCATCTGAATGCTGTAGAAAATATACAGAGTCACACATTGAAAATGTTGTAGCTATTTTCTGATAAAAATTATATAATATTAAAAGGTATATACATTTATATAAAATAACAATAGCTTAAATGTATTACCACATATACATATATATAATATAGTCCAATTTCTCCTCCAAATGCCAAGGAGAATAAGCATTATTTAGTATAAGATTGCATCACTTTTTTAGTAAAATGTGGTACTTATCACTTAGAAACAGGAGGAAGCCATGGGTTAATCAGTACATTAGAAATCCTGTAAGTATTTTTTTAGTGTGTTAACAGACCACATGATATACTTTAGAACATAAAAATGAATTAATAAGGTATATGTCACAAACAAGTAGACATTGGAAAAAGTCTATACTACTACTATTCTTAATATTGCCATCACCTCTACTACTAATAATTTAGTGATAGGTAACTTTAATTAAACACTTACTATATCTAAACCCCTAGGTTCTGTACATGTATCATCTTAATAAATTCTTAAAATAAAGACATGACATTCTATGAGGATTTTATTTACAGGAGGGGCACTGAGGCATAAATGAGATCTGGCAAAAAGCAGAACAGGAATTTGAATCCAGGCAGACTTTAGGACCCATCATGCTCTCAGGTACTTCCTGAATGAAATTCCATCTTCACAATCCAGGCCACCAGATGGCCGAAAATGACAGAAATTACTTTTTGGTGATGTGAGAGATGAGTCCCCAAGGGCAAACAGTACTGCTGTCTGATTCCTTCATTAGTGTTCAGGGTGGCAACATTAGGTTCCACGTTGCTAGGCTTAAGTGGCATGTGAATTATTCACAAATTTCATCTCACAGGTTATGTGCTGATTACAAATAGAAAGGTTTGTGGTTGGACTGTGATACCCGCCCCCTTTTTCCTTTTTACTCAGTTGCTCACACTGTCCCTGAAAGAGCATGTTTCTGAGAGAAGACGAGAAAACATGAAGGGGTTCAATAATAAAAGAATCTTATTTTTCTAACTCTTTCTGGCCTCTATGGACTCTGTATTCCTGACCAACAAGACATTTTTTGTTTAAAGAGGTAACTGCCCTGATAGACATATGATCCCTGCAATTCCTTGAAGGGATATTGATGGTACTTGGGCAACTGACCAGTTCAGAATATCACTAGAAGGAAGTGAAAGGAAGACCCCCCTTCTTTTAGCATTCTTTTCATTGTTTTTTTTTAATTAAAAACTTTTAATTCTCAAAATTCACAATTACAAAAATGAAATAAGCAAGACACAGACTGGGAGAAAATATTTACAACATAGTGTTATTTTTTAAGACCTCTGAGCAGAAAAGAATGACTCCAAATCAAACCCAATGGCAGAATATTCCCATTATATAACAACCTCTATTTTAGAGTCTCCATTCCTTCTTTTGGCTATTGGGGTTAAGGATCATTTTTTTATATTGATACAATGACTTGCAACATATTCTGCAGACTTTTATAATGGGGACTTGAAAGTTCATACCCATTTTATAAGGAAGAACATGATATTCATAACAGCTTGTCTAGGGTGATTCCTTCAAGAACTATGGCAAGACTTACAATTCAGACTTCCTGAGTGTATATTTGTTCTATTGCTTAATAGACACAGTTGCTAATATCCACCTGAGTGAGCCAGTGTTATGGAAATCTCCAAATCAACTGCAATAAAATATAAATCATTGATAATGTTCAAAGACTAAGGTTAAACATCTTAGGTGTCTTCTTTAGTAAGCTAAAATATGTAACAAGAAGATATATAGTGATTATAAGAGCCCATGTTAATGGTAATCACTGAATTGCACCAAAGATACAGTATAAAGAGAAAATATAGCTGTTTTCTAATCAAAAGGGGATTCCAAATCCCTAACATAAAACATGCAAATTTATACAACAGAAAAAAGTCTATAGTTGACAGAATTATCCACAGAGAATTCTTCTTTATTTTAAAATTTACTGTTACCTCTTTTTTTTTTAATCAAAGAAATATGAACTAAGGATTTTGCATGGACATGTCAAGCTAGTTAAGCCATTTGCTCAGTCTTACATAGACAGGTACTAGTAAAATTGGACATGAAATTTAGAATAATTGATGGCAGGGTTATCTTTAACTATATTGTTTCTCCTAATTGAGAGCACTATACTCAGTCCTGAATCTCAGAAATTGGAGAGGCAGCAAATGTTGAACAGTTAGAAATGTAATCACATTGTCTCTTTGTATCCCTCTTGTCTCTGGGTCACTTCCATGGGTCTCACTTCTTCATTATTTTCCTACATTATTTTGTACTGACTTCTTCCCATAAGCACTCATATGTAGTCTTTTTACTCTCAAAATAAATTTCTCTCCAACTCCACACCAACTTTCAACCTCTCTTTCCAAGTTTCATGAAGGAATTGTTCTGAACCACATCTTCATCTCCCATTAACACTTTAATCTCCAATAATGTGGATTCTCTCTTAATGCTTCAAAGAGTCTGCTCTAAAGTAGTTTACCAGTAGCCATACTGTTTCTAGGTCCATGGGCAATTTTTGTCTTTTTCCTATTTTTTTTTTTAAGTATTTAACTCTGCTGATCATCACCTCTTTCTTACAGTTCTTTCTTTTCTTGTTTTCTAGGACACCAAACTCAACTGCTTTTCCTCTACCCTTCTGGTCAGTCTTCCCAATTTAACTGTTGGGCTTATCTTATCCCTTTCCTTAAATATCTGCATATCCTCTTTCTTCATATCAGTCTATATATTCTTCGAGTGATCTTACCTACTTTAGGGCTTCAAACTAGTCATGTCAAGATGACTTCTAAATAAGTATTTTCAACCCAGATTTTTCTTATAATCTTTATCTCTATATTTCCAGTGACTAGTCTATACCTACATCACATGCCTCACAGATACTGAGTATCATCATCTATATTCCCATGAAACACTTGAGTTATTTTTTTAGTGAATGGTATCATTATGCACAGATTTACCCAAACAACAAACAACAACAACAACAACCCATAAGGTATCTCCCTGACTGTCCTCTCTCATTGCCCACACATAAAAATTAGTCCCCAAGTTCTGTGGTATATGTCTTTTAAATATCTCTCGGATTCATCCATTATTCCCAGTGCTTACTCCCACCATGCCATGTTTTAGACATTAGCATTTTTCATTCATCCCTTTGTTCTTTTTGCCTTTCTTCCTTATTTTGCCTGAATTATTGCAAAGAATGAAAATGGTTCTTTTTCTCTAGCCTTCCTTTACTCTTGTTCACCAACATACATTCACCACACTACAATCAAGTGTTTTTCCTGAGTTATAAATTTGAATATCTCTTGGTTAACCTCATTGCCTTTAAGATGAAATCCAAACTTCTTAGTATGGCTTAACAGGTCATTCATGGTGACTCCTGCTTACCACTCTTCTTCCCTTTCCATTACGTCATCCATATCTGAAGTCAGACCAAATAGTTACTAGTTCTTGAAATGATCTACTCACTTATACCTGGCATTTGACATTCTGTTTTGCCTATATGGAGTATCCTTCTTTCAACTCTTCATGTGGGTATCCCCTTTCCCCACCCAGCTTTCAGTTAGTCAGTTGATCTTCTTACTTTCCTGTCACTCCACACCACCCAACATGACATGAGGAACACGGTGCTGTGTTATGTGTTCTAAATTTGGATCCTGTAGTTCTCCGCCACCACACTGAATCATAACTGCTGTACTACTTACTTGTGCCCTTTACTAAAGTTCAAGAGACAGAAGGAAGGGTCTCTGTTTTCCAAATGACTGAATCTTAGAGAATGTAGTGCTTGGAATATGGTAGATGTTCAAAAAGAATTTGAAAAATTCCAATCCCCACGAATAACTAAAAAGAACAAATAAAAAGAAAAAAAAAGTAGCAAACTGAAAAGATTTTTCGCAGCAAAGAAAACAATCAAGAACATGAACAAATACCCTTCAGAATGGGAGAAAATCTTTGCCCAATCTTTGGGTTATTTATTTTTCTGGTGTACCTCAAATAAGGCATTAATTTCCAGGATATACAAAGAACTCAAAAAACTTAACACCAGAAAAATAAATAACCCAATCCAAACATGGACAAAGGAACTGAACAGACACTTCACAGAAGAAGAAATATGAATGGTCAAAAAATATATGAAAAAATGTTCAAAATTTCTAGCAAATAGAGAAATGCAAATTAAAACTACACTGAGATTCCAACTCACTCTAGTCAGAATAGCAATTATCTAGAATACAAGTAACTATACATGTTGGTCAGAATGTAGGGAAAAACCTACACTCATACATTGCTGGTGGGACAGCAAATTGTTGCAACCACTCTGGAGAACCATATGGAGATTCCCTAGGAAACTTGGAATGGAACCACCATTTGACCCAGTTATCCCATTCTTCCATCTATACCCAAAGGACTTAAAAACAGCATACTATAATGACACAGACAAATCAATGTTTATAGTAGCTCAATTCACAATAGTCAAACTATGGAAACAAACTAGGTGTTATTAAATAAATGAATGGGTAAATAAAATACATGTATACACAGTGAAATATTACTCATTCTAATAAGAATGAAACAATGGCATTTGCAGGCAAATGGATGGAAGTAGAGAATATCATGTTAAGTGAAACAAGCCAATCCCAAAAAACTAAAGGCCAAATGCTCTCTCTGATTTATGGATACTAACCCAAAACAAGTGAGGTTGGGGAGGTGAATAATAGAAATCCATTGGATTAGACAAAGGGAAATTAAGGGAAGGGAGAGGCAGGGAAATAGGAAAGAGTAAAATTAATTTGTTATAACTTTCCTAGCTTTGTATTTGAATACACAACCAAGGTAATTCTACATCATGTATAACCACAAGAGTCGGATACTAAATTGAATAAGTAATATTCTATGTATGTATACTTTGCTAAAATACATTCTACTGTCATGTATAACTAAAAGAACGAATGAAAATAAAAAATATGTAATGGCAATATAACTATTTACAATGAAAGTATATGTCAGTTGGTGAATGTACTCTAAAATATCCACTGCTTCTCAATTCTATAAAAATTAAATGGAAGAAAAATATTTATGGAGAATAGCCTGAAGGTTATGCAGTTCATGAAGTCATTAAGTAACTATAGAATCTACTTCTGGAATAAATCACTGTTGGTAAATTCAAAAACACAAAAAAAAAGGAAAAAGAAAAATTCCAATCCCACCCCTCCTTCCCTGCACTGAAGATATCTCAATGAATTGTCAAAAAAGTATAAACTTTCTTTATGCTCAGTAAAATCCAGTTTTTATCAATATTACTTTAGCTAACTCTCTAGTCATATATTTAACTATCAACTTCTGTGACTTAATTTAAAAAATAAACCATGGGGCAGAGACAAGTTTATATATTTCAGGCACATATGAAGCATGAAGCATTCGATGTCTAACTTCCTTAATGACAGATTTTTAAAAAAAATTTTAACTAGTTATTTCCTTTTCTATGAGGAGCCATATATGGATAGAGATAACTTCTTTATCCTAGTGGTTTACTAGTCCCTTCCTACTAGTTAGGAAATCATGATATTTAAATTTAAAACATCACTGGTAATATCAAGGTGACAATTTAATAGTTTCCTCCTATCACTTCCTAAAATCTTTACAGAAAGTCTGGAGAGTAGAGGTTGTTGTTGTTATAATTACCACTACTGTTGCTGCTGCTACTACTACTACCGCCATTTTACATATGTGGTCAGAGAGGACAGAATGGGTAAAAATCACATTGCAAATTACAGCTAAGGTGAAAACCTATACTTTGTATATTTTTCCAAATTTGTTCTTTCTCTGTACCCCATTCATTTCTGCAAGAGTGACACAAATAGTATTTTTTCACTTTATTTAATTCTTAGCAAGAATAAATACCTAGAAAGTTACTATTTAATGTGATAATCTTATATGTATCAACAAATATAAATTGTTTTTCAGAGTCACTGTAATATTGATTTATGCTCCATTCTCAGGTTATCCTAATATTTTGAGTACTTTTTCTTTCTGGGCTATCTCTTATAACTCTTATTAATAGGATGTTAGTATGATTTATAATATTTTCCTTCATGCAATGTCATGAACCATTTTTTAATGTTTTCAACCTATTGGGTTTCAGTGATCTCTCCAATTTGTCTGGATGATTTTTTTCCCTTAGTGACTAATAAGTGCTACTTACACTTAATGGAATTGACCTTTGATTGTAATGTTGCAATTTTTCCAATTTGTTCTTTGGCTTTTAATTTTTGGGGGGATTGTTTTTCTTTTGCAAAAGTTTAAACCTTCCTTGTTGTTATATCTATTAATCTTTCTTTGTGTTTTCTTCTGTTGCTTTTGTGCATAGATATATACCTTTCTAACATACGAATAGATTAATACTTATCTCTATTTTTCTTTTTCTTTGACTTGTTTCTTTTATATTGAACTCTTCAAATCACCTGAAATTCATTGTGTATGAGAGATAATCAGACCCCCCAAAAAATTATTAAGGCAATTTCCTCAATACCATTTGTTGAATAATTTGAAATACATACAATATCTTGATTTTCAAAAACCACCTTATAATGTGCTACCAACTAGCCAGCAGATTATTTCTGGGAAACCATAAAAAATTAACATGCCAAGCACTTTTAGCAACATAGCTTTAAAAATTAATCTTTTTAATTTTTTAAGTAAGTGATAGTCTGCCATTGAAATACATACAAATTCTGTGTTAAAGAAGTTTGCATTTTCCTTAATTGAGTATGAATTTAATGGTGGTTTCTTAAATAATGCTATATTCAAGGTGAACTTAAATACATGGATTCCTTCAGCTGTGCAATGAACCAGCCTTAAGTAAGATTCTGCCACAGTCTGGCTCTGTCACCCATATTTTCACTTCCCTCTTCGTTTTGTAATTATATTTACCAATCCTGTACCATATTTCCAGGGTTTGTCTTGAGTTTGGGGGAGCCAGATCTGTGTTATATGTTTGTACTGTTCAACTCACTCCTTCTTTTTGTTAAAGATTAAATATCTCTTATCTATGACAAGAGGTAGAAATGTAGGCAGAGTCAAGGACAAAATTAAAGTAGATACCTATTGTTATACTACCCAGAACAGATGCTATTTCTTCTGGCAAAACACTTTTCCCACAGCCATTGGTTTATTGGGACTGTCAATCAAGTGACCCACTCTCCCTTTGCCAAGGGCTGGATGCATGGCCTAAGCTAGCCTGTTAAGTATCTCCTCCTCTGTAAAATGGTTTTTATTAGGAATGACTTGAGAGACATTGAAATAGATTCAACCTGTAGAAGACTGTACTAATTGTCCCAATTCTGTGCTCCTCCCTGGATCCTCATCCTTTGTCATGCCTATGCTCCCCTGCAGTGGGTGGCACATACTTTTCCATATGTGGACCATGTAACTTGCTTTCATTAACAAGTGAGCGTGTGGAATTGAAGAAGTTTTGAAAAGTGCTGGCACAACTGGATTCACTTACTCTTGTACCTCTGCAATTGCCATGAGAAGAACATGCTTAACTTAACCTCTTGGTGCAGGAGGAGGAAAGGAGATTGCTACATAAAATATAAGGTACATAGTTAAATATAATGAATATTCTTTTAAAATATAGGTATGTTCTAACTATTTTATGAATATTAGGAAAAGGAGTGAATATTCTCTTTAATATAGGTATGTTTCAACTATTGTGTGGGACATGATGATACTGAAATATTTGTTGATTATCTGGAACTCAAATTTAACTGAGCATATTATTTAGTAAATCTGATGACCACAGGAGCAGAGTCACTGCAAGTGAGATTGAGCCTAGATCATTTGACTTTCACACTTAGGAGAAATAAAGAACAACTAAGATTTTTATGCTCCTAAATTTGAGACATTTGTTCAGCATCAATAATTAGTAATATACATCATGAAATGGCAACCACCTGAAAGTGGTTCACTTTACTAAATTCTATAAACTGGATCTCTAGAGGTGCATGGCTTCTGTGATTCCCAAAGAAAGATTTTTCTGTTTTTACTTTGATTCTATAAATTCTCCCATATTCTTTCAGTGAATCACTACTTTTTCCCACCCAATTAGCCAATTAATTTTTGTTGCTTAAACCAAAGAATTCTAATTGTGACAAATTGGGAAAGAGTCATTAAGGGAAAATGACAACTTTCCTTGGAAGAAAATTGTAGACATCGCTGCTTAGGTACCCCTTTGGCTTCCAATGACTAATTTAGTTGCTTGTTTATCATTGGTTCTTCTCTATCAGTACATGTTGCTTTAAAAATAATGCTAAGCCTGCAAAACCATCTAACCCCAGCTGTGTATGGTTTAATGCCTTTATCCTAGGTTCCTATCCTACTAACCAACAGAAGGAAACCAACATGAAAGAAAAGTGGTCAGTTGGCTCCTTTCCCTAACCTTCAATAATTAGCAGCTATTGAATTTAACTCAAAATTCCATTTCTAATGGAACAAATTAGCAACAATTTGGTCCCATTAGTTATTGTTCTTTCAAATTTGGGTTAAGGTACTTCTATTACTGTGTGTGTGTATGGTGACAGTAGGATGTTAAAAAACACTATTAGCTCCATAATATCTAACTTTCTCTTTGGTATAATGAAAGAAGCTTGAACCCTATCATTTGCATATGTAACAGGCTTTGGAACAGTATGGCAAGTCTACATAAGGATTGGATTCAGAACTCCACAGGATGTTTCTTAAACAATGTTTGGCTTTAATAATCATGATCCTAGAATTCAACACTAAATAAAATATATAAAATAACACATAAATGCCATCTTGTGAAACATGAAACATCCATCCAGTCTGACATTTTACTTCTGAAAATGCCCCCAAAACATGTTTTTGCTGTGTGGTTTGAGAATTTCCAAGGATGGTTGATAGGATTGAAAAAGGTAGCAGGAGTGCTACACTAGATTGAGTACTGGGAATTTTGATTCTGCCCTTCCACTATCTCACAATGTAACAGAATGTTCTATGATATTTGTTTTTGAATCTCCATGATCAGGCATATTGTAAATGCTTAACTGATTTGAAATGAACAAATTGATAACCAGTTATTTAAATCTCTCTGAATCTCAGTTTTCTCATCTGGAAATTGGAGGTAATGTACAAAGTTTATATTGGGCAATATTACAGGATTGATATTAGGGCCAAATAAAATAATGCTTGTGAACTTCATCTGTAAGTTCTATGAGATTCTACAAATGCAGCTATTAGATATCACATGTTAAAATTAGCTAATAAACCAGTGTTGGCTAAGCCCTTCATAACAGGATAAAATGTTTTATGCATTTCTATGCTAATGGCATTCTAGTTATATTTTTGCAGACCCTATTATTGCCAAGAGGTGTAAGTAATTACTTTAATTCATAATTAATGATTAGTACTGGCATTAACAATGAGTTATCCCCAAAATAAGTATTGAATTCTTTTATACTAATGGGTAGAACTATGCCAATATGTTCAGCCCTTTAGTCAACATTTATACATTTTATAACTATAATTTTAAAAAGACACAAAGATTTGAGAGTGTACAGCCATGAGTGAAATAATTTTCACCACAATTTTTAGAAACAATTGACTCCTGGGCTCCAAGACATAGTTCTTTCTACAAAAATTGGTCATCATTACACAGTTATAGTAAAAGTATCAGTAAAATATAGGTTTTCTTTAATTTGTTGTTTTTGTACACAGATGTTGCCAGGTGTTTCATGGCTGTAATTTGAGTGTTTGAAGCTTTAGACCTTGTAGTAGAATTAAACAACTAGCAGTGAACATTTCTTTTCCACTAGTACTAGTTTTCACTACTATGAGGATCCATTTATAAACAAGAAGCATCAGCACCCGAAGTCAATATTTGAATCACGTTCTGTGGGAACATGATCCCATTTAGATACAAATATTATGGTGAGTAGGGAAGTATGGAAACTATAGGTTCCTTGGGTGTCAAGTGTGGCTGAGGTTAGAAAAAACTCATTATACTTGTCAGTTACTCAAATTTCTCTTCCAGGAATGATTATAAATGCCTTGCTTGTGCATGCATTAAAGATGAACCAAATAAGTTAATAGGGATAATATGCTAATTATTTGGAATAGATAAAATGTATGTATAAATCAAAGTGATGCTAGGTGCCATATGTATGATAATGTTGTAAATGCAAAGATATTGGAATGGGGAAGCTCATACAAATGACCTATTAAAACATTGCATTGTCAAAAAAGTAGTCACCTTCTTCTAGTCCTCTTTTAATCAGACAGGCAACATTTCTGACCGGTACATGCAACTAAAGTTCATGCCTAAAGCTTCTTACCATATTGCTCTAAGATGTAACCAACATTTTACTGTGCTGGACAAAGGTCTAAGGTGGGCAAGTCATATTCTTTGGGGCCTTTGAGCCCTACCTAATCACATTCTCAAGTGGCCCTCTGAGTACTCTTCCAGAACACCAGCTTTACAACGCAATGACCCCTAGAAACTCATCAGGACAGCAGCAACCATCAAAAAGGAGGGTCAATTTGGGTTCAACAGCTCTAACCTTGGTAATCAAGGGACAGAAAAACATTATGCAGCTCACTTATATACCACTCAGTATAGGATACATTCTTATGGTGATATATGTGTGGAATGGGTATCTAAAAAGAGTCCCTTTGTCTATCTAAAGAGAAGGTTTATTAAGTTATAATTTTTCTATATTTATTAAATGTTCAGAATCACTTCAAATGTAAGTGCATGGGTTATTTTAGAAAGAGGACAAATTATTCAAACACCAGGATGTGCATTCATGCCAGCTGAGGGTGTCCTTTAGTGCTGCTTCAGCAATAGGTACACTCTGTGGGATGTCAAGAGACTGTTCCTGAAGATGGGTCATTGCCTTGCTAAATAAGTGCAAATGGAGCCATTCTGACTCTGCTCATTGAGACTGCAGCCTTGGAGCAAGTCAGCAGCTTCTTAGAGATCTCATATACCCAGACCCCTATTCCAGCTGTTTGGATATTTGTTTTTGCTAATCTGGTTAAGCTTCCAGATGCTGATTTAACCAAGAGGTGGGCTGAATGGAACAGCTCTCTTCCCTTTACAAAACATCTTCTCATTTCTTGTACTTGCAGAACAGGCTTTAGCTACTGTCCAACCAGAGCAGATGGTTTTATTTGGCAGGAACAGGGGTATTGAGCAGAGGGAGGTTCAAAAATATTAGGTTACCTTGGGTAGGTGGCAAAGTAGCAACTGGATGAATTCCAAGGTCTGAAAGTGGAACCCTAAGAATTCATCAGAGAAAAGAGAAATGTATTTTCTCCCGTTTGCATTCTAAAAGATATATTTTTCTGTATTAAAGGCAGTTGTTTAGTATAATTCTTAGACTAGATGAAAATTCAAGTGGTATTTCTGGCATCTACTAAAAAACCCTACCTTACTCTAGGACAAACCTGCAAAATTTAGTTCAAAACCATGACATACCCTTAAAGGCTATAAAATATTTGGTGAGCAAACAAAATATTTTTTTTCGGTTCCATTAATTCTTTAAAAAATTAAATATATTAAAATAGTGTTCATACCATATGGATGAATTCCTTAGTTATGAGGAGAATATTATGAATGAGAAGGCTTAAATCAAAATCAGAGACTTGAAACCAAAGAGAAAAGAACTGTGAGAAAATAAAAAAAAAAAAAAAAAAAAAAAACAGAAGTATAAGGGCTCAAAGAGAGTATCTAATATCTACTCTATTATACTTAAGGATTATACAAAAAATTTCCTTCCTTTTTTTTTTTTTTTTTTTTTAGTTTTTATAACAGTAAAAGGCCTGTGCTACTCTTGGGCAGCGGTAAAGAGGGGTGAAACAATGACAATTGTTTTAGGTCTGCCAGTTTTATTATCTCAGCAGAAGTGTCAGTATGAAGTTATCATGAAAATAATAATAGTCACTCTAACATTTTCAAAATGCTTACCTTTCATCCCATTTCTTTATTTTATTCTGGGAACCAGAAATATGTAGGATAACCATTGTGCTTGTAAGAACCCCTTAACTTAATGATTTCATGCCCACATTAATCGCCTAAATTCTATTTTTCTAGTTGCTTAAGGCATATAGTGTTCTTTGCATGCAGGGGAGGAGGTAGATTCTAACAGAAACCAACCAGGGTGAACTAAAGCATGCCTAGAATACAATGAAAATAATAAAAGTTGTTTCCTGCTACTGCTCGAGGGCCAGAAGATAGAATATTTAGACAAAAAAAATGGGATTGACAGGAAGTTTTTAGAATTTCTTTCTTTGCAGTGCCCCTGTTCAAAGCTTACCATGAACCATTTTGAATAGAATATGGAACATTCACATAATTTCCTTCTAAACAAATAGGGTTATTATTATGAATTAATTAATACATTCAGGCCAATTATAATTTTTCCAAAATTACACATAATGGTAGAAAACAGAGTAGTTATTACAAAGGTTAAATGTAGCTAGGGGAGATAGAACACTTTCTGCAATTTTAAATAGGTTTGAAAATTCCAGAGAGGTAGACAGGTAGGTTGGGTAGGATTTGGGGTGAGTGAGGAATCAAAAATAAAACTTTGAATTGATGAGCAGGAGTTAGATTTATTCTTCTTATTTTTGCTTGCCCTATTTTGGAGAGGCAAAGAGCATTAAGGAATGAAAAGAGACACAAACAAGTAGAAAGTCAAAATAAATAATAATATGCTAGGAGCCACAACCAAATAATATGATGCATGGCACTTTTGGTTGTAAGGTGACACCAGCTAGCCATTGAGATGATATGATTATGTTAAGATTTACATTCAGGGCTGGGGATGTGGCTCAGCGGTAGCGCGCTCGCCTGGCATGCGTGCGGCCCGGGTTCGATCCTCAGCACCACATACCAACAAAGATGTGTGTCCGCCGAGAACTAAAATAAATAAATAAATAAATTCTCTCTCTCTCTCTCTCTCTCTCTCTCTCTCTCTCTCTCTCTCTCTCCCTTTAAAAAAAAAAAAAAAGATTTACATTCATATGGAAATTGGACTCCTGCTGTTCACCTTGGCCTGCTAGGGACTCATGTTACTCCTGGAGAGTTCCCATTGGTTGGGGAAGGATAGTAGGAGGGAATTCCGGGGGAGGTCTTGGGCCCCGGTTCAGGTAGACAGGACCGCGGGGTGGACCAGTTTGCTTGCCGGCGTGTACCGGGTATTGGCGGCATTTTCAAAAATAAAGTTTTGTTCCTGCTTGAGTGGCTGGTTTACAGAACACTGGGGCGTGTCTTGTCTTATTTGGTCCCTATGTGTCCCTGTGTGATAGCTGAGTCAGGTATTACTGTCACCCTCTCTTGACCCCTCATTGTTTGGGTAACTGAGGCTCAGAAGGATTTATTTCCAACAAATGGTGCTGGGGAAACTGGAAATCCATATGCAACAAAATGAAACTGAATCCCTTTCTCTCGCCATGCACAAAAGTTAACTCAAAATGGATCAAGGAGCTTGATATCAAATCAGAGACACGGCGTCTGATACAAGAAAAAGTTGGCTACAATCTACATACTGTGGGGTCGGGCTCCAAATTCCTCAATAGGACACCCATAGCATAAGAGTTAATAACTAGAATCAACAAATGGGACTTACTCAAACTAAAAAGTTTTTTCTCAGCAAAATAAACAATAAGAGAGAGAAATAGGGAGCATACATCCTGGGAACAAGTCTTTACTCCTCACACTTCAGATAGAGCCCTAATATCCAGAGTATACAAAGAACTCAAAAAATTAAACAATAAGAAAACAAATAACCCAATCAACAAATGGGCCAAGGACCTGAACAGACACTTGTCAGAGGAGGACATACAATCAATCAACAAGTACATGAAAAATTGCTCACCATCTCTAGCAGTCAGAGAAATGCAAATCAAAACCACCCTAAGATACCATCTCACTCCAGCAAGATTGGCGGCCATTATGAAGTCAAACAACAACAAGTGCTGGCAAGGATGTGGGGAAAAGGGTACACTTGTACATTGCTGGTGGGACTGCAAATTGGTGCAGCCAATTTGGAAAGCAGTATGGAGATTTCTTGGAAAGCTGGGAATGGAACCACCATTTGACCCAGCTATTCCCCTTCTAGGTCTATTCCCTAAAGACCTAAAAAGAGCATACTACAGGGACACTGCTACATTGATGTTCATAGCAGCACAATTCACAATAGCAAGACTGTGGAACCAACCTAGATGCCCTTCAATAGACGAATGGATAAAAAAAAAATGTGGCTTTTATACACAATGGAGTATTACTCTGCATTAAAAAATGACAAAATCATAGAATTTGGAGGGAAATGGATGGCATTAGAGCAGATTATGCTAAGTGAAGCTAGCCAATCTCTAAAAAACAAATGCCAAATGTCTTCTTTGATATAAGGAGAGTAGGGAGGAAGAGCATGAGAAGATTAACATTAAACAGGGATGAGAGGTGGGAGGGAAAGGGAGAGAGAAGGGAAATTGCATGGAAATGGAAGGAGACCCTCAGGGTTATACAAAATTACATACAAGAGGAAGTGAGGGGAAAGGGAAAAAAAAATAACAAGGGGGAGAAATGATTTACAGTAGAGGGGGTAGAGAGAGAAAAGGGAAGGGGAGGGGAGGGGAGGGGAGGGGAGGGGGGATAGTAGAGGATAGGAAAGGCAGCAGAATACAACAGACACTAGTATGGCAATATGTAAATCAGTGGATGTGTAACCGATGTGATTCTGCAATCTGTATACGGGGTAAAAATGGGAGTTCATAACCCACTTGAATCAAAATGTGAAATATGATATATCAAGAACTATGTAATGTTTTGAACAACCAACAATAAGAATTTTTTTAAAAAAGAGTTAAAGTACTGAGTTTATAGCCAGTTCTTCTTGTTGCGTCTAGAAGGCTAGGATGTTTCACAGACTGACATGTGAGATGCCAAGATAACCATGGCAAAGCCAGAAATAGGAAAGTCTGGGTGGGAGAGGTAAATGAGTATGTAGAGGATATGGGAGTTTGATTTATTGAAGTAAGGTTTTCCTGCAATATTCAATTCTAATATTATGGGGAAAAATTGGCTTTTTGGTTTTGAGTATTTTTCTAAAAATATGGTGATAATATTCATATCTATAACCCGAAGAACATGAACAATTCTCCTATGGTAACTAGATCCATCTCTACAAGTCTGTTCCCTGCCTTTCATGTGTTCTTTCCCTCAGTTGGGCCATCAGGAAGTGGGATTTCTCTTTCTCCCTCCTCTTCTTGAAACTCACAAGGGGGAACACGGTGGTATTGGTGAGTAGGGACATTCCATTTCTGCTTCCATAAATGAATCCCAAATGGGGCAAATCTCTCATTAATCTTGAGCTAAATGTGAAGTTAGACATAGAGGGACTTCAGGTCCCACCTGTTTGTTTAGAGCCCTAGGCATGTTATGGAGAAAATGTCAAGGATTTCTCTTCTCTTGCTTCTGCACCCTGCCGTGATGTTTTATTCAAACCTCCATGTCCTAAGGAAACAAACACTGCCTATCAAAATCTTGCCCACCTGGCTCCCAGTCTCACACATAAACATGCACAGCACCTGTGTTTAGGAGAGCTGATCAATTCTCAGGAAAAGCAGTCTCTTGATAACTTGCTGTGGGGGCCAGAGCACTCGAGCAAATGATTTCTGAGGCAGCGGTGACTGTGTTTGTATCCATCTCACAAGGCTGGTGCTTATACAACACGATGTGTTCACTGACACTTCCAGCAAGAGATGGTTTTAACTACCACTGGAACTCTGGGCTCATATGGGAAAAAATATGACTGCTGGGAAAATAAATCTGGGTATGTTGGGGGTGGGGGAGCAGGAGTTGATACAAATGCCCCCATGGAGAACAGTTCAGAATCAGCAGCTCCTCCACTACGGGAGCAAGAAGAAATTTCTCTTGCTAGGCTCTGTTTCTGCTCTGTATTTAGTATCACCCTGATGGCCAGCAGGGATTGCAGCCTCTCCACAGGCAGAGACTGCAAGTCTACAGAATGTGCATTCAAAATTCCTTGGAAACTGAGCCTTAGAGGAGGAAAGGGAGATGCTTCCACAGTCTGTTCATTAACCTGCCACAGCCACATGAGGCAGGGTGCAGAGCAGGATTCAAGACGCAGGGTGACAGTGGTCATGCAATTGTACATATGTTGGCATAGTTTGTCCTCTTGTCTCCCTGGTTCAACTGACTAAGGTACCTGACAAGAAGTCACAAACTCCATGAGACAAAGACACATACTGCTGCAGGGAGTAGGATTCCTGTTTTTATAGGTAACAAGCAGCTCTAGATGGACTGAACCAGACCTGATGGCTACCCAAGAGTATTCTTGATTTGAAGCTCACATCTCTCAATCTGTCACTCTACTTACCCTCCCTTGGGTTTTGGGTAAGTCATTTAACCTGACCTCTGGAGAAGAACTTGGCCATGGGAGACTTGGCCATTGAGAGCATTTCATTTCCATGAGTCAGACTTCCACATACCTGTCACGCTAGCATGACAGCAGTGCCTAGCTTAATATGGCTTCTCATTAACGGTGTGATAAGGCAGTGAAGGAAAAATGTACTGAATCTCCAGTACCCTCGGTAAAATTACATGGAAACAGTAGTCAGGGCCACTCGTGATGACTTTGCTCTCTTGGCCTTTTGCTAATGCCTTCTTCCATTAATTATACAGTCATTGAAATCTCCTAACAGTAAAATACCCCAAGTGGCTCAACTTCAAACTACAGATTTCTAGCTGTTTGCCCTTACTCTAATGATGAGAGGCTGTGGGAGAAGAAAATATCAGCCTCTTTCCATATCATGCAAATCAAATATATGCCCAGAGTAGACAAGTTTTAAATTTCAAAGAAAAGCTTTTCCAACATAGTTAGCCTGCACACAATGTTATGAAAGAAAAGGAAAAGAATGCAAAACATCACCGCTCTATTAAACTTTTCATAAAACTATACAATATATTAGGCTCTACCTTCTCTGGCCCCTGTGAGAGCTTTGGGAATCAGATCAGGTTTCAGCTATAAGCCAGCTGGTGCCATCCATTTAGGAAAACAGCAATGTAAGTGAGCAAGATTCTAATCACTAAGTCTAATTACAAAGTAGAGTAAATTATTATAAATGTTTTTTAAAGTGTCTTAAAACACTGTAAAAAAGAAAAATTAACAACCAAACAGAAATCCACTATGCTGATAACATTATTTGGGATTAAGACATTCACGTGTGCAATGTTAGGTTATGTCTATCCCTGACACCTGAATCCAGCATTTTGCACACTAAAAACTTTACAACCTTTCTCTTTTATTTAATCAGATGCTAAATGGTTTGACTCAGACACCTTAGTTTATAGGTCCTCATGGGACTAAGAGAACATTTTACTTAACACTAGACTGAGAGTAAAGTCAGATTGCTACAGTAAAGTGGTAACAGACAGGGAAAGAATAGGGGATGAGAAAATGAAAAATATGACCCTTTATTTGGATGTGTTTCTATTTAACATCCTTCATTAAAATATTTCAAATGCTTTACATTCTCCAGATCAATGAAGAAAATGAAGACAAATACATTAACATTTAATCCTTGGCTTCCAAACTAGCTATCTGCCCTGACATTTCTTAAATTAGTCCTGTTTATACTCTGTCAGGGAATTGTGGGCCTCATCCTTTAGTCTGTCTGCTTCCTGGAGGGATGAATGTGTGCACTTTTAACTTTCAATGCACTTCAAAATGGCATTCTGAATTTATGATTATGTCCTTGGGGGTTATGGGGAAGGTTCTTAGTGTTCACCAAGTATCCATGTGAATCTCTTGGGGGTAAGTTTAGAACCATATAATTCTCTGCTCTGTCCAAGAAAATGTTGGGGAAAGTGAGGTCAGTCATATGCATGTCTATCCCTTAAAAACCAAAAGCAACAATAAACAGAAAAAAAAAGTGCATTGCTCAGCCCTGTGTCACCTTGTCACGAAATAGTGGTGGATATGTGACCAGATGGCATAAATGCTATGTCACCCAGGGCTCTTTGACCAGGACTGGACATCATGAGCCAGGAGAGCTAGGCAGTGCCTACTGGGCAGCCAATATTAATTACTCTAATCAACAAACATCATTAAAAGATCAAACTATACAACCTTTATTTAGAAATGAACATTGGAAATGGGATTTGATGTCCTCTCAATGTCCTTCATATTTCATGATATTTGAATGAAAACTTTCTTCTCCATTTAGTGGAGACTTTGATTGGTAGTTGTTAATGACTACAATAATTCATCTTCCAGTCTATTCACCTGTTTCTTTTTAATTTTCTGATGAAGTGAAGCTTCTTACCTGACATCTGCCATCATCTATAAGGGGCACAGGAACTTTTCTGCTCTGTGATACTGAAACCACAGTGCAGAATCAGACATTGAGTCTTAGCCTAATGCTGTGTCTCACTTTTGTCTTTCTTTACCACCTGTTAGAAGTTTCCTATGTGTGCATGACTGGCCCTGGCTATAAGCATTTGGTGTTAGGAAACTGGAAGTGCTTCTTTTCAGGTCCTTGATCTGTAAGTCACATATCCTAGAAATTTAGTATTCTCAAGTTTGATTTTCATAATTGTTAGGACTGAGATACATAATGTGGAAAAAATTACCCTGTAAAATCCAAGCAAAGATGTGTAAAAGAATACTGTTTGAATTAACAAAACAGCATTTCTTATCAAGGGAGTCACAACCTATATCCACAAATGTAGAGATCATGAAACTGTATCAGATATTTCTAGAAACTGTCTGAGGAAACATTCTACTAAACATGCTTATTTTGTAGTGTAGGTATTATAACCAAGTTTCTCTTCAATTGCATATGCTAGTAAATAGCACAGATGCTGGAATAAATGAGCCCTAGGTTATATTTTTGGCTTTCCCTCTGTCTTGGTATCTTTTGTACCTGTAGGGCTTCTTTTCCTCCCCCCAGCTAGAAGAGGAAGATAATGACTCAGGAATTATTTAGGGAAACTGTGTTACATAATCAGTGCAAGGACTCAGGGACCACTGTATTTGTCTCTCTTACAGAAATACAAAATTACACTTTATCAGAACAAATACTGGTTCTCACATGGGTTGAGAACATCCTCAGCTTTCCCATAGTGAAATGGTTCTGTATTTGCATTCTGTACGTCTCATTATTACACAATCACTTCTTCATAAGAAAAACATAAAGGGAGTTCACTGATTATATTTCAAGTACAGGAGTTATTTTTAAGGTCAACCAGGGAGAAGTGCAGGATAATAGTGAATGGGACAGTCTGAAAATGTGTGGCTCTGAATAGAAAATAAGATCTGACCCACATAAGCACACAGAGTTATGTAACAGCAGCTCCATTCACTACACACAAGGCTTCAAGAGACCTAGATTTTGAGCCCCACACTTCCTGTGCCTCTTAGTAGGGCTCCTTTAGGCTAGGGAAATCTCTCCACACCTCAGTGGCTTTACCTTTAAAAAGATTAAAAATAACACACAACAATTTTTGTATTTTCCAGAGTGGATAAGAATATTAACTAAATCATTTAGATAAAGTATATTTGGTTTATACACTTCAAATTGAGCAAAGTAAAAATTCGGCAATATCTGAAAGCATTCCAGGGTGGAAACCATCTCTTTCTGTATATATTTATAGTGAATAATTTCATGGCTAGACACTAGGCTTCAGAGCTGGGCTTCAATTCTGGTTCCTCAGTTTACTAATTTTAATCTTTCTCTGACTCAGTTTTCTTATCTGCTGAATGGGAAAATTAGCATATCTCACAGGGTTTTAAATATTAAATAAGATGATGCACATGAAATATTCAACATAATGCCTGGAATACAGGAAGTACTTAGAACAAATGTGGCTGATCTCTGAATATGCTAGTGCCACCTGATCAGACAAGTGAGTTAAGTCATTTTTCTGGAACAAAAGAAGAAAAAATAAATAAATGAATGAACTAATGAAGACCAGAAGAGTTCTTTCTGGAAATATCCTTTTGGGAGGTAAAAGGATATTTACCCCAGCAACTTCTATTTAATTCAAAACATCTCTGTAGCATAGCCTAAAGCATTTAAACAGTAGTTATTTCTTCACCGTGGAGTACCTGGAATGTTTCTCTCTATATCTAACTCATTTGTTTTCAGGTGAGTCCAAGCCTTGCTCCCCTTTTCTCAAGTATACACTACAGCTGCTTAGCACTTCCACTTATAATGAAAGGCTATTCATTTGGCAAGCCTAAAAGTAAGAGGATTGCAAGTCCAAAAGGCAAGGAATGGCAGATTAGAAATGTTGCTTAAATGCTTGTCATTTTCTCTGTACCTTAAGACTGAGATAGTTCTTCAACTGGGCAAGAGTTACAGTTGATTGGGAAATCACGGTTGAATAATTTCTCTTTTGTGCAATTAAAATACCAACCACAAGGCAGCATTAGAATATTTTGCATAACATTTACTTCAGGTTTTCATGAGACAGGAGGGAAAAAGCTACTTTTGATGCAGTTCCAAGGTCTGTCTTTCTTCCCTGCCAGTGTTTGAAACAGCCTATATTTAAATGTATAGAGGTGTCTTCTGAGAACCACAGGCAAAGAGAATTGTAAGTCTGTAACTGGAAGCATCTTTTGGGGCTGAGAAATGTAAGCTATTGTGAAAGCTCAACAATACATGTTGAAATAATTAAATCTTTTGGAAATGATTGAACTGGATGTTTTCCTATAAGCAAATCTACATTTGTCACACCAAATTCTTTTTATGGAAACATGTTGTTTCTCCCTCCTGTTTAGGTAATTAAAAGTAGTCACCTGACGATCATTCATTATCAAACATTTTCGCACATAGAAAAAATGTTTGGGGGCTGAGACCTTTCTTAAAAAATTCCATCCTTCAAAGGCAGCCTTCTTCCAAAAGCTATTATTCACTCTCAGAGAGTAGGTTTAAAAGCATTAATTCACACCTCAAAAATGTGTTCGCAGCACAGAGATCCTCTCCCTTGGTGGCTAGGCTCCAGTGCCTTCGATTCATGGAGATGCCATGTACCATCTTGAAAAGCTGGACCATTGCCAGTAGCACTAGGGTTTGGAGGAAGAGCTGTTGCTCCTTAGAACTTTGCTTCTCTTATGAATATTATTGTCTCAATTTATTTTAATGCAAAAGTTAGAAGGAGGGAATGAAACACATACGGAGAAGTATCTATATAACAGCTCTGCTGGTTTGGGCTTCACAAAAAGAGGCACAGGAAAACCTTTGAGAGTTTGGAGCCTGCTGTTTGAGAGAGATAAAAGTAGAAACGGCAAATTGGCTGCAATACGAATGGCAAGTGCATTTGTTCACTGGAGGCAAGTTGGAAATTTAGTTTTCAGTGACCAGCTTGCCTCTCTAAGGTTCACCTTTCAAAGTCCTCCCTTTAGCCCTCAGCTTACATCACCAAAGCCCTGTCTCATCTTGAGTCTCATGCTTCAGGTAACAACTACTCTTTACCCTGCTTCTTTTTGGAAAATTTGTCCTAGTCCTCTTCTCTACTTATTGGAAGTGGGATTTAGATTTAAAAGAAGTAAATGGAAAGTTTGTGGAACAGTGGAATGACATATTTAAAGACAAAGAAAATCTGAGTTTCCTATGAATGGTTTTGTCCTACCTATGTAAACACATGGAAGGGAGAGAAACTCTCAAGTAAAACACCTTGATTCTGACCTCACTCCAGGGTTTGTATAGATAGAAGACAATTCAAAGTCTTTCTTTTTTTTTCTTCTACTGTCAGGATAAGAATTAAGAGATGCAGGTCAGGGGAGAAAAGTTCAGAATGGGAAGGCTGATGAGAGCAATTTGTCTTCATTGAAAGGAGATGGAGGGAGGTGATAGTTGTCTGACTCCCTGTCTCAGACAAGCAAGGAGAAATGACTGCTATCAAGATAAAGCTCATCTGGACAAAAAGAAAAAAAAATCATTTCCCCTCTACATAAGAACCTGAATAACCTGTAGATGCACATGACTATATGATCTACCTGCTAAACCTTGTTTATTTTTGTAATCTGCTATTTTTCTTCTTCTTTTATTGGGGTGGGAGTGGGGGGAGGTACTGGGGACTGAACTCAAGGGTGCTTAACCACTGAGCCACGCCCCAGTCCTTTTTAAAAATATATTTTATTTAGAGACAGGGTCTCGATAAGTTGCTTTAGGGCCTCACTAAGTTGCTGAGACTGGCTTTGGACTTGCGATCCTTCTGCCTCAGCCTCCTGAGCTACTGGGATTGCAGCTTGCGCCACTGTGCTCAGAATATATTTTTATTCTTTTGGTTCCTCATCTCTGAACTCCATTATTATTAACTATGTTAGCAATTACACAAAAGATAATTATAACTCTTAGATCAAATAGTAATAATGCCCTTTTGAACATATTTGGTGTACATGGAATTAATCATAGAAGGATCTTCCATGATAACTTTATTTGGATGTGTCTAGAGTGTACTAGGTACATGTTTTGAAGCTCTATTCTAGTCAATAAAATGACAAATTGATCCAGGAAAATAATCAAAAGAAGAGTTTATAAAAAAACTAATGATTTTTTAATTTCACAGTTCCTTGCTAATGAGCAACAATATATCAAATATGTCCAAGGTTCATCTGAAGATGGGCAAAACACATTTGATCTCAGAATAGTCTCTCCCCTCATAGGAAATCAAAGGCCCAGGGCTTAGGTAAATATAATCCATATTCAAAATATAGTCTTTTTGCAAATGAATGGCTAAATTTTGAATGTCTCCCTCTTATGTCTGTTCTTAGAGTGGGAAAAAGATGGCAAAACTTAGGTGTTGCACTTTTAAAATGACAATTGATTATGCCATAGAGATATGTACCATAAGGAAGAAGCAGGAGAAAAGGCAGTAGAAGCTAATGCTTGATACCAACCCCACACCTCTTGGTATTCTAGTTATGAAATGAAACATCATTTCATTTTAATTCAACCAAAAAAATGCAAAGTCACGCAGATGTCATGGTGCCACAAAAATATATGAAAGTAAACTTTTGACTTTTAAGTGAAATACCTAATCTGATAGAATGAACTATTTGGAAAAATTCTTGAATGTCAGGTTATTTTCTCTGTGGCTATTGTACTTGGATTTACATAGAGGATGAATTCATGCTTGAAGTAAACTATGTTCCTTATTTACCTTTGTCTTAACATAGACCTCAGCATACTGCTAAAGCAGAACCAACATTTTCTATCTTATATAATTAATTTAGATTGAAGTTAACTGCACATTAAGTTTATGTGATGAACAAGACTTTTAGTGCCTGAAAATTTCACCTACCATTCTGAAGTATTTATGACTCTATGAAAGATTAATATTACTTATTCTTAGGTCCCCACTCTGATAACAATACATAACACTGCTTTGTAAATATTAATTTATTTAATCTTATTTACTTCTCTAGGAGATAGGTACCATTCATATTCCCATTTTATAGATGATTATATAGCCTGTGTTAGAATTCTATGTCTGCTGTCTATTTTCCTATCAGCATATGCTAGTCTACTAATAAGCAGGTCTGAATCAGCTAACCTTGCTGCATGCTCTCTTTCCTTCTTACCGTTCTGTATGTGTCTCTCACCAACATGCATGCTTGGTAGCAAAGGATGACCTTACAGAACAAAGAGAATAATCTTTGACTTGAATTTGCATAAATACCAATGTCCTCCCACTATAAATTCAGAAAAGTTAGGCACCAATACCTTTTATTCCCTTAATTTATCCCTGACCTTATTGTAAATTTTGTACATGTCTACATAAATTCCTCCTGAAATACTTCTCAACCTTGGCTCTTTTGACATTTTGGACTGCATGATTCTTTGTATTGAGAATTGTCCTATGTATTTACACGATGTTAACCAAAATCACTGTCCTCTGTTCATTGGATACTGGTAGAATCCCCACAGATGGGACAACCAAAATCTTTTCAGACATTGCCAAATGACTCTGGGGGACAAAACTTTGCCTGTGTGAGAGTCACTGCTCTAGTGCTGGACAGTCTGAGGAAGGATATGCTGATCTACCAAGGCTACTGGTAAATGGAGATGGTGTGACCTGTCTTTCTCAAAGGTAATGACAATTCGTACAATAGAGCTCTTGACCCTAAAATCTAATTACTCATTTGTCTCTGGTCCAATAGTAAAATTAACTATGGAATCAGGTTTTTAACATCTGTAAGAATAATATTGAATTAATTCCTTGAGATGCTGCTTCATTTAATTAAAAGTGATAAATGATGGTTTCACCTAATATCATTAGTTTTTACTTATTAAACTTTCATTTCTGGTCACTGTGTTCGTTTTTTTTTTTTTTTTTTTTTTTAGTAATCAATTAATTTAAAACTTTGTATTTTATGTGCTTGTATACAAGTTTCTAAGACAAGCCTTCTGTTTACCTTCTACCATGTAGAATATGAAACATGAAGACTCTGGCAGGGTAATACAAAATTATTAAAGTCAATTTAGTCCAAGACATATGAAAAGTGTGCTCCTAATTCTCCCCTCTGCTTGAAGAAGGAACGAGTATCTACCTAAGTCAGATACCACCTTAGGACAAAGCAACAAAATGATATTTCCTGGGCCTGAAAGCAACATCACAGCATGAAATGCTGTCCAACAAAACTTACCAGAAGCACCACTATGTTAGCTTGCTGCTATGTGGAACTACCTGCCAGTAACACCTGGCCTGTTGTGTTCAAATGGCTGTATGTGATTGGAAGAAAAATGGAGATAATCCATTCTTATTGTATTCCTTTGTATGCTTTCAAAAGTTCCTCGACTCATCCTGCCTGGGCTCTCTTTACCAACTGAAGGCAGAAGTAACATATCCCCCTTATAATTAAGGCATTACCTAGTAAGAATGCTATATAGATAGCTGGGCAGACAGATGTCCTCACAGAAAATATTCAGGGTTGATTATCTGGCAGTGTGTTGTGTACCAAGAGAAATGCTGCTTTGCTTTTTGGATGAAAAGCAATGGGAATAATAATATGTAAATTGATGTATCAAGATTTCTGAAGGCTCAGCATTATTTCCCCTTGCCCAAAGATTTCACCTCGCTTTATTAACTATTCTAACAACCCTGCCTTTTTTTGTTGTTGTTTGTGTAATTCTTGTTTCCTCCCATTTAGCACATAGAAAAAAGCATTAGTAACACTCTTGGTTTTAAATGAACCCTATTAATATTCGCCTCTGCAAGGGACTCTGGGATAATTTTGATAAATGTAGCCATGAAGCTGATCTGACAGAGCTGAGTGTGATGTTTGTGTGTTCATGGGGAACTGCTTCATACACAAAAGGGGGACAGACTGAAATGGGGAGTCTGGCAGGTCTCTATTTGTAAGCCACGGCTAGCAGCCTAAAATATAATTGTAATTTTACTTCAATAACAAATACAAAACAAAACAAGCAATTCTTATGAAGATGAAATAAACCCCACTAGTTTCTGATTGGGAGGTTATCCACATCTGACGGTCCTCAGTTCTCACAGTCCCACTTGGCCAGACCTGAAGACTGCCCCGGAAGGATGCGAACAAAACCTGTGCCTATGGGAAGAGGAGAGGTGAGTGTGGGGGCTCAGGCTGAAAGGAGACACCTCTGTTTCTCTCTTTGCCTACTGATTCCCCTTAGCAGTGGAAGTTGCCCCTGGAAAGACTGGATGCCTTATGGTGCCGATTAAATTTCCAGAATGGAAAAGAAAAAAAAAAAAGAAAGGAGAGAATACACAGGCTGCCATTTCTGAAAATCCTTTATAGCAAATGTCAGAAGTTCTTGAAAATAGGATCATTTCATATACATGGGTTGCCTGAGGTGGGCCTCACCAAGGGTGTTAACTCTAAAATGGAATACATAAGTAAGCAGTGAGGTATTGAAGGATTATGAGCAGCATAAAGACAGCTGTTCTAAATGTTCAAAAGGATCTTCCACTCTAAGCAAGATAAAACTCTGAGTATGGGCACACAGAATAAAAGAGAAGCAGATTAACATTTTACAACTGCCTTTAAATATTGCTCTTTTTCTCTGTGGTATTCTTTTATTAATTTTTATTATGAATGTTGGTCTATTGTGGGAACAAGGATTCATTTCCTCGACATAAACTTATACAGAGGATCACTGAATGTGTTTGAAGAGGAGGTGTCATGAAACTAGTAGAGGAGGGAGTGAGGGAGGTAGTGGTGATGGTTGGAGGTTTGGTATGATATTCTGGGGAGCAATGGCAAACCTGGGAAAACGTGAGAGGGTGAAAACAAATAGTGCAAAACCAGACAGCTCGGGAAGATTTTTCTTGGTGGTGGTGGTGGGGGGGTGTTAAGAAAGTAAAAAGTGTGAAAATTCTTACTAAGTTGGGTGTTGAGAATTTCTGAGAAATGGAATAAAAAGGCTCATGACAAAATGACTATCATTTATTGAATATGTATTATATATCAGTCCTTGTTTTAAGACTATCTTACTCATTTACCCTTGAGATGTTTATGTAATGATACCTTCTTTACATGTAAACTGAGGATAAAAATGATTATGTTTCAAGGAAAATTGTTACCTCTCTTAAAGCAAAAACCCAGATTCAAGTTTATGTATCTTCAAAGCCTCACAGATCACAGGGTTGAAGCCCACGTCTGCCCAAATTCAGAGTAGAAGCTCTTTACTCCATTTGATCATGCTGCTTTTGCTTTGACCCTCCTATTAGGAGTTGGGAAACAGAAATCCTGCTGTATGAGTTAAAGTCAGCATGCTGGCTACTCAAGCTTTCTCCATTCATAACACTGTCAGTCTTTTGCTAAAGTGCTATATAAGGCAACTTAGTTAACATAACATTCCTTAGAATTTGAAGCACACACCAAAGTGATATCTTGAAGCTAACATGACTTTTATTCTGGGCTCCATTGACTTTGGGGTGATGCAGCTCTCCTATTCAAAAATGGGTTCCTGGGGAAACCTGGTAGAGGCATCTCCATCTGGTGGTCCAATCAGATTCCAGTAAGCCCCATGGTAGACTGCCTGGAAGTAGAAAAATATGGAGTGGCATCTCAGCCTGGGCTACAGGACTTCACCTTTGGAAAAAGAGAAATAAGGTGGAAATAGAGCCCTTATAGTCTATGGAGCAATTGTTCCTACACAGAACTCCAGTCTAATTGATTTGGACACCATGGCTAATTTTCATTCAGACATCTGTTAGCACACATTAGTGGGTGTCATTAGATAGGGTGGCACAGATTAAATGGGGAGCAGAGCTCAAAGGCCCTGGTTTGGGAGACTGCAGCAGACGGAGCAATTACAACAGACAGAATCTATCAACACCCCAGCAGTGTTAGATACTTCTGTTGGGGCAACTCTGAAAGGAAACAGTAATGGCAAGGGAGTCATGGCAGTTGTGCAGTGGAGTCCGAACCTTTTCTACATTTGCTTAAATAATAAGTGTTTTCAGAACTTCCAAGGCCCAAACTAGGTTGCTATAGATAGCAACAAAACCAAAACACACATGCAATAAAAGGAAACATTAGCAGTGCCCTTTTTACTACTCCCCCCAGATCTCATTCCTGTATATAGACAATATGCAGTGGTTATTCTAGGGGCTGTCCTATACACAACTCGGGTAGTTGATAAATGTCTAGTTAGGTCAGAGTGGTCCAAATCATCTCTCACTGCAAATGACTGAGAACTAACTCCTGTTTTATTTATTCTTTCTTATGCAGTCAGGCTCAGATACTTAACTAATGTTGGAATGCAGTTCCCATCCTTTGGGACATGTTTTTCAGTTGAGCAAGTCAGAAAAATCATCTGATGCCCTCAAGGAAATCCTCCCGAGCTGGTCTATACTGATGACTACTCTCTCAAAGAATACATTTAAAAGATTATGATCCTCTTTCAGAAGCAGCACAACGTTATGCATTGCAAATAAGATGGAGAAAGAAAAGGCTGTGTCTAAGTCCAAAGCAAAAAAAAAAAAAAATCATATACACAGGCAAATATTTCTACAGGTGATATAGACTTAATCTTCCCCTCACTGCTCCTAGCAGCCTTTTTAAAATATGACTCTAATCATTTCACTCCCTTTTTGAAAATCTTTACCTATCCTAGCCTGCAAGGTAAAGTCAAACATTCTTATCAGGATGTTCCAAGTCCATCATTCTGGTCTCAACTGATTATTCCAGGTTGATCTCTTCAAATTGTTTTCCATGTTCCTTTTATTTCATTGGAAAATGAAATTATGTGCTCTTTCCTGAACATCCCAAGCATTTCTATACCTAAGCATTTGTTTCTTTTTTTCCCTTGCCTTCCCACACAGCTTTGTCTTACAAGGCCCCACCCCATTTCCTCTTTAGAGAAATCTTTCATATTGCAGAGAAAGAACCGTTCCCTTTTTGCATGTCAAATGGACTTAGTTCACATTTTCTTACTTGTTATTGAACATTATAAGTTTTTGTCTACTTCTGTTCTTCCCTCCCCTCCACTTTCCTCCTCAGCATCCATGCGCATTGAGTCAATCATGTCAGGGTTATACTTTTAGTCATCTTTGAATTTCAAACTATGACACAGTGCTTGGCATATGGTAGGCCCTTAATAAATATCTGCTGAAGGGATGAATTCATGAATAAATTTGGCCACTGAATACAACTGTCTTGGTAGCAAATGATGTACTGATTCATTGTTAGAGAAGAGGATCAATGATTGGACTTCTGAATGATCATGTATCTTTCAACTTCCAAGTGGTGGCAAATGTACACTTTGGAAAAACTTTGTCAGGTATATTCATTCTTTGCATAAGATAGCAAAGAAACAACAAACAGAGTGTCCAGAAATATCACCAGTCTTACCATGAAAAGAATATTTGGTACAGTAAAGTTGTGAGAGCTAAATGATGGTGAATTATATCTGAGTCCTTGAAAAATGATGAATGAAAGTGGGGTGATAATGGATAATGTGTAAAGTACCACCAAAAGCACAGCTCTGAAGAGTGTCGCTTAGCCCTGAATTAGAAACACCAGAAGAAATAAACACAATCATCACAGGATTTCCCGTATGAATAAAGTGAACAGATATGAATCTAGCCACAGCATTTCTATGAGCTGCTTTTATATCCACACTACCTTAATGAAAAAAAGAAGGGAGAATCAAAGTGAAGAATTTGTTTAGCACTTATGTATTAGAAATTGTGAAGTCCTTTCATGTTGTTTTATACAAGGTATTGTCATCATTTCCTTTTTAATGATAGTAACTGAGGTCTAGTGAGATGATATAAGCCATCCAGGTCACAGAGCTAAAGGTGCAGTAAAGAATCAAAGCAGGTTCCCGTTTCAAGCCCATGACTTCTTTCACTATATAGTAACTTTGTGTTTCTTTTCTCCCTTATAATGGGAAGCAATATATGATGTAGAGAGGATAGAGAAATTAAAAATAAAGAGGGCCACCACACTAGTGGAGAAGATATAAAAGGCAGTTCAGGAATGAATGAGGGGAGCTTTGCTACTGTGGTTATTATAGGAGTTGATGCTATAAAATTCAGCTGAGCACAGAACCTTCTTCTGGTTTAGCATCAGACAATGTCTAGGAGACAGTAAATACAGCATCTGTATTATAGAGGATTGAAATGCTTAACTGGATCTTGTTGCCAGAGGTGTCCATCTGTCCTAGATTTAATGGGGTTGACCAGGCTTTGCTATCTCTGCTTTCTGCCAAACAGAATCAGAAGGCATCAGTGTTAGTAATCGGGGAGCAGTTTCTGGCTACATAAGTGGCTGTTAGTAGAATTTATGGATAGTAAAGCATGATTCGGGGCCAGCCTGTAGCAAATCCAGGGAGCAGGCAGTTCATCTTCAGTAGCATCTATGTTCTTAAGTGTTCCCTTCTTCCCAGTGACCATTAGTTGGGAAAGAAAGTATCTGAACCATTCCAGTAATTTATAGTACATTTTTTGGTGGCACCTGCCCCCTGTCTTCTCCACCCTTAATAAATGGTATTTTCCTGTTAAACTCTGTCTTAAATGCTGTGTCCATTAGGTAGTTTCACTGAGTTACTTAAATAATAGGATAGTTACTTTTGTTGACTATTTATTAAGCTGCTAACTTACATTTTCTTTTGTTGAATGGGTATAAAAACCTGACCAGACTTATATCTTCCTGTATCAATCAATCATTTATTTGTGATGATGGATAGTTCTGGATTTATAATAATACAATTATAAAATCCATTATCAGCCTTCAGAAATTAGGTAAAACTATACAGAGGTTTTACTTTATATTTCTGTTTCGCATACATTTTAACCAACATCAATTGCTGAGCCAAACAGACACAGGTAAAATTATACAGAGGTTTTACTTTATATTTCTGTTTCGCATACAGTTTAACCAACATCAATTGCTGAGCCAAACAGACACAGCAAGTTAGGCATAACTCATGATTTTTCGCTTGAAGAAAAGCCAAAGGTCTTATTCACTTACCCTCTTGGACAGGGTAGAGATTCTTTCTCTTTAAAGAACAGTTAAAGGTTCCATGAATCCCAGGATCATTATTTTGCAGGATGTCCTCCATTTATACACTGAACCCTATCCTCAGATTCCCCTGCATTGGGACTCGGAACCTGATGATATGGATTATATTGGGGCATCCTTTAGCTCTGGTTTTCAGTTGGGATGGATCAATGATGAACATAGCTGAAAGATTTGGAAGGGTGTGTGGGGGGGTGAAACCTCGGCATTTAGGCATTCATTCCCATTCATTCTCCTGGCTTCCCACATCACAGCATCTGCTTGGGCTAGCTATGGGCTTCCACTACAAGCTCCAGTTCTTGTCAGAGGCTCTTTGCACACAGCTTCCTGCTTCTCTGGCTTCTAATAACTGCTCCCTCCCTTTTCCCTCTTCAGTGCTAGAAGTGCTAAATAACCCAGGGACACTACACTGTCCTCTCTGACTTCTGTACAACTTGCTGCCTGCCCAAATATTTTTAAAAATCTTTTAAAAACTCCTTTGAAATTATCCAATTTAAGTTTGCCATCTGTTTTCTGCAGAGACCTCAACTGATAAAGCCCTATAGCTCAGACTTACCTCTATTCTGAAGCATGAATATGGTCATTGGAGAAATTAGGGGAAAAATGCAACCACTGAGTCAGAGGGTAGTAGATGAGTGGTTTAGCCTAGAAAATCACCAGGAAAGTAGATGAGTTGCCCATGCCAGATACTGGCTGTTATGATGTAGCTCATATTCTCCCACTAAAACATGTTTCCCAGCCAAGATTTTAATAGCAAAATAAAAGGTTTGGAGTCAGCTTTTCTCTCCCCAGGCCAAGGGCATATTTCCCAGTTACCTCTAAAATGACTTATTTTTTAATAGATTCAAAATATGAGTTGCTATGAAATTCTTTTTTTTCCAACAACCACACAATTCATTTGTATCAGCAGTGTGATCAGTGACATCTTGTAAACGATAAATTGAGCTTCATAAAGCTTAGGGCAGGGCTTACTAGCATCCAGCATTCCAAAAAGACTCTAGAATTCCAGGAAAGAGTTAAATAATGAAAACTAGCACAAAGTAATTGAAATAGTGATATAATGAAAGTTTCTTCCATGTCTTCCTCCAACAGAAACCTGGTGGCAGGAGCAGTGAGGGACATATTTGAGAGTCTCATTTTCCCCTCCAGAGGTGCTAGAATCTGCAATTAACAAGAATAATAGAGGGGAAAAAAGAAATATGGCACCTGGCAGAGCAAAGGGTTGTGAATCATCATGGCCAGCCCAAGAGCAGCAAGGTGAATGACGGTGACCTCCCTTGTCAGGTTTTAGCCTCCTATACATCTGGCACGCAAAACAGGGGTTTAAAATAGCTTTCCTGCAGGTTCCATGTGACTCATCACTGGACCCAGACAGCACAAAAGGGCTGATTAGTGAGGCAAAAAAAAAGGAGGATCTTCTCCTGAGATGACTTCCAAAAGCTGCTTCTTGCAGCACAAATCTCCCTTTGAAAATGCAGAACTTGCTGGGAAAGGCAGTAGTATTCTCCCCTTCAAATAGTTGAGTTTTGCTTGGAAATCCTTTAAAAAAAATGGAGAGGATTAACTCCCAGCTACAACACTCTTTACGTTGGAGACATCAGTAAGTAAGAATTCAAAGAAGTATATCACCTTAAAGCCATCACCCTGTCCTTTCCAACAGCCTTGGGAAGACAGAATCTATTCCTCTCTATAGAAAGTAGAAAGTTTTGAGATATGGCTTTTTGACTAGCTCTGGATGCCAGTAGAGTCACAGGAATGTTACTTCTAGTTTGAGTGGCCATGTAGGATGTGGCTAAGGCCCCATTTGTATCAGGACTCCCAGTAGGAAGGCACTGGCAGGGGATGACTGCTGAAATGGTACAAGGAACCAAGGAAGGATTATTGAATTTTCCTGTCCTGATGGAGTAAAATTGCTCTCTGGGAGAATATAAGTGGAATAGCTGTTGTATCACCACCAACTGATTCAGAACCTTAACTGTTAAATAAAACAATGAGAAGTTTTAAGATGTGAAATAAGAGAAAGAAAGTAGAGGAAGGTAAGATCTAAAAGAAGATAATTAAGTACTAGAAAGAGGAGCAATGGGCTGGTGACTTGCCACTCAGGCCATAGTCTGTTGCTCATGGTTATCAAAAGTCAGTTCAGGGGCTGGGGTTGTGGCTCAGTGGTAGAGCGCTCCCCTCGTACGCGCAAAATCCTGGGTTCGATCCTCAGCACCACATAAAAAATAAACAAGTGAAATAAAGGTGTTGTGTCCAACTACAACTAAAAAATAAATTTAAAAAAAAAGGTCAGTTCAAATACTTCAGAACCATGGAGAGCAGTTCAACAGTGGATATTTCTCAAGGATCCCCTGATGAACAGCTTATGATTATGCACAAAAATCCTTGGTGCATTTGCCAGTAAATGGATGGAACTGGAAAATGAATCTCATGCTACATGAAATAAATCAACCCCCCAAAACCCCAAGGCCAAATGTTTTCTCTGATACATGGATGCTAATTCACAATAAGAGGGATAAGGATAGGGAAGAATAGAGGTACTTTGGGCTAGAAAAAGGGAAATAAAGGGAAGGAAGGGGAATGGAAACAGGAAAGCTAATGGAATAAATTGGACATTGCTATCCTATCCTATGTGCATATATTATTACAAAACCAATGTAATACTGCATCACGTACAACCATAAGAATGAGAAGTTATACTTCCATATATGTATAATATGTCAAAATACATTCTACTATCATGTCTACCTAATAAGAACAAAAACAATTCTTGCTGCATAGAGTCAGAAATAAATAAGAAAGGAGAGGAAGAGGATGAGAAAAGAAGAAAAGGACAAAGAAGAGAATGAAGAGGAGAGTGAGACAGTGAAAGGGGCAGGAAAATAAGCAAGCCAATTAAAATTTTAGAGGAAAACAGAAGAAACATTGCATGTGGCCTTTCATTTCATTTTTTGTTCCATCAAACCATTAGGACTATAGTTTTCACAAATATACATTTATTTTAAATGATAGAGACAATTCTATAAAATTTATATTCTTTATATATAAATTTATTATTGTTCCTCTAAGGATCTTATACAAAAACCCATAATGGTTTATGCTTTTAGGTTCCTAGTAAGCAGACACTGTCCCACTGAGGCCAAGAAGTTCAAAGTTAAAGCCTGATAGGGCAACAAGACAAGATTGTTTTGTGTGTTTAACCTCCACTAACAAGAAATTACTCACCTGCTAGTTTCTAGTTCCCAGGCATTCAGGCTCAATTACCCAGGAAACTTCTTTCTGAAAGGGCCTGCACTCAAGCATTCCCCTAGCAAACAAGTCAGTGTGATGTCACTGAAGGTGCTCGTGTGCTCCCAAACCTATTTCACATCTCATTGCTTAGCTGGATGAGATTTGATTGTACATGCTCTCTGGTCTTTCTAACCTGGTGCAGAGAGTCAACCAGTTCTGAAGCAAAACTCAGTTTTATTAAAAGAAACAGAGTGTAATACAAAGTGAAAAGACTGGAGATGAAATCAGGGTAAAGCATCTCTATTTACAAGTGCTTTCTGCTCTGAGCTAATGGAGAGAAAAGGAGGACATCTGCTGTTAAGCACCTGGCACTGGCCATAGTCTATTGCTCCTTGTTATCAAAAGTAGAAATTCTTAATTCACTCTTGAACTATAGATCTTTATATGATACCTGTGCACTGTATGTCCCAGTTCTGGATTTGCAGCCTATGCTGAAAAGGTCAGTTTAAGTTCCATCATATCATGCTTATCAAGCTCCTGGCACAAGAAACTATGGGTAAAGACTGCCCAATCTACTTTGGATTCTTTTCAGTGTTCTTTGATCTAGACAAGGAGACATGCATGTGCACAATGATGGCACAATAAATAGACAATACAGTGGAATATAACAAATTAAAAAGGTTTTTGAGGAAGAAGGATGCTGGAACAATCTCTTTGATGACAGCATGATACCTGGCTTTAGGGATACATAAGGTGGACACAAATGTTTTAATGAAGAGGCTAAGAGGAAATTCAAGGTTAAGGAATACCTTCTGCAAAGGTTCAAAGGTATTGAAGTCAAAAGAATTTTCAGATGAAATCAGGGTAAACCATCTCTATTTACAAGTCTACCCTGCTCTGAGCTAGTGTAGAGGAAAGGAGGAGGTCTGCTGTTAAGCAGCAGGGTTAAAGTTCTTTTCAAAGCACACAAACAGACATAACTGAAACATGAAGAATGTAGGTATATATTATAAGAGATATAATATGAGGCTATAAGAAGTTCATGAGGAAAGTGAGTGTCAGGCCAAAGTGTGGTACTTAGTATATAAGGTGAAGTACTTAAATAGGGAGGGGGTATCAGCCATTGGTGTGTTTTAGAAAGACAGCACAAATAATGGGTTGATGTGTAGATTGAAATGTATTAGATTACAAACAACTGGTAAGTCTCATTTTCTTTCAGTTCTCATATAATTCAGTTTTTGAACATTGTATTCATCTCCTATTGCTGTACAACAAATTGACACAATCTGGATGGCTCAAAGAGGCACAAACCTTATCTTATGTCTTTATAGATCAAAAGTTCAGAAAAGGTTTCCCTGGGCTAAAATCAAGGTACTGGCATGGCTGTGATCTTTCCTGAATCTCTGAGAAAGAACCCATCCCTTGCCTTTCCCAGATTCTAAAGGCTGCCTGCATTCCTGAGCTCCTGGCCCCCTCCCACCTGCTACCTTCCAAGCCAACAGCGTAGCATCATCAAATCTCTCTCTGACACTCACTTGTTGCCATATATCTCCTTCACAGATTCTTTTAATGATTCTCACGCTTACATCAAATCTGATTATATTGCTTGAGATTACATAATCTGGGATAGTCTCCTCATCTCAAAGTCACTAGTGTAATCACAACTGGAAAGTCCTTTTTACCATGAGGGGTAATGTATTTTAAGGTTTCTAAGATTAGGACATGGACATCTTCAGCATAGGGAGCATCATTCTGCTTACAATAGACATACTTAGGTCAAAGAATAAAATACAAAAGGAGAGGGTAAGTGGGAAGCCACAAATATGGGCTCTGGGACCTGTCCCAGATGTCAGTTATGAAGCTGACCCTTACCTTATCTCATAGGTGAATCAAAATAGAGAGGAAGGGCTTTCGTCAGAACTTTATTGCCCTACCTATATACTCAACCATTTTGTAGTGCTTCTGGTCAACAGTGAATAAAGATTTAACAAAAATACTAAAGGTTACAAGAACTTAATGACAAAAATACTAAATATTACAAGAACTTAAGGTAAAAAAAATAGCTTTTGCAAAAGAATAGATTGAACATTTGAAAAGTTGAAATAATTCTTCTGTCCTTGAGAGAAAAATTATCAACATATATGCTGTAATTTATAGTCACATTTACCACTGTGTGGTAATGTCCTGCTAGAAGATCACAGAACAATACTGCCCTGTGTTTAGGGTACTCCTTTCTACTGCTTGACACTCTGAAAGACTTGCATTTTTTTTTCTCATTCTCTTTTGTATTTTTCATGCTTCCAGTACATGGAGATATATTGTGAAATCTGAATATAGATGATAAAAGAATGCAATACAGTGATTCTTGCCCTGGCATGCAGGCAAACACCACATTTATTCCTGATTTGCTGTGCAATTAGGACCAGATTAAAAAACATTATCACACCTCAGTCCCCTGTGTGTCAATCAGGGACTAAATAGTATTCATTCTATATATGCTATTGACACATTGTTTTATGAAAAGAAATCATATGCATGCAAATATTTTGAACAAAGTTCAAAACTGATGGAGGTTACTGTCTATTCATTGATCATGTGGTATTTGTCAGGCATGATGGAACTGTGTCCCCAGTAACAATATGGAGCCTGAAGCCAAGAATAGGCAGAAGTGACCTGGAAATAAGATCAGTGAGTTGTGATCATTGCATGAGAAAGGTGCATAAACTGTTTATTCACTTTACCTTAGTTAGCAGTTGATTGATTATGAACAAGTGTGATGATTTGAAAAGTCTCTTTAAAATGACATAGAAACATTTTTCTGTACAAGTCAGACTTAAGGGGTGAGGTTCTCCTCCCCAGCTTTTGTAATACACTATGCTATAAAACCCTCACAAAAATGGAGATAACTACATTTGACAGTCCCCTCAGATCACAGTAACGTATGGAGAGGAACAGGGCTCCTCAAAGCTCAGGCAGACCTCATTTCTCAGTCCTGGCTAACCCTGGGCCCTAGTCCAGAATGTCACATTTGTAATTCTTCAAATGTATGTGGAGAAAGTAAAAAATGATTGGAGAAAAAGTGACATCAAATCCCATATGCTTCCTTTCTAAATCATTTATATCACAAATCTGGTTTGTCTATATGTCAAGAGAGGATTTTTTGAGCTGTTTGCAAATTCCTTGTAGATTCTAAAAAAAATTTTGCCTGTTCTTACATCATCACTATTTTCAAATAGTTTGCAAATTGGTGTATAACTAACATTATAACTAAGCAAAAGATGAAAAAGGATACTTGTTTTCTTTCTTTTTCCTCCCTCCCTCCCTCCCTCCCTCCCTCTTTCTCTCTTTCCCTCCCTCCCTCCCTCCCTCTCCTTCCTTCCTTCCTTCCTTCCTTCCTTCCTTCCTTCCTTCCTTCCTTCCTTCCTTCCTTCTTTCTTTCTTTCTTTCTTTCTTTCTTTCTTTCTTTCTTTCTTTCTTTCTTTCTTTCTTTCTTTCTTTCTTTCTTTCTTTCACAGTTCTTTAGATTCAATAGGACTATTGAGGCTGCAGCTTTGCCAAGCCTGGGGGCTTGCCTTTTATATAAAAAAATGTTTTTTCTTCCATGATTATAAAGAAAATATTGGGTCTTAATCTGCATTGGGATACTGATTTTCTTTACTTATTTTCATCTGTGGTATTATTCCTTCCACAGAAGAAGAGCATAAACTAGGAGACGGATTGCCTTATAATAATAATATAATGTTCTTCAGATCAAAACACAGCTAATCTACTTGACTGTGCTACAGTTATTAGGCCCTGTTTTTCTCATGTTAGTGACAGGTCTAATAGGGTCAGCCACATTCCTGTCTATACTCTTCTGTGAACAAATATATATCTTGAAAAACTCATTTGGGCTAAAAGTGAAATCTGGTTTAAATCTGGAGTTAAAAACCTTATTTAGAATAGCGCCCACAACTAAAGAATATAATTCAGACAGAAAAGCTGGACTAACTAACCCAAATACAACATACTTGTACTTTTTATTAACAAAAAGCAGAAAACACAAAATGTTACACAGTGATACAGTCAAAAGCAGATATTCTAGGTACACAAATAATTCTAATGAAATCTCTAAGCATAGAAAGTATTTTGTAAGTACATCCTCTATTTTCTGTATTTGTTTTTGTTTTGTTTTGTTTTGCTGTGTCATTGTCTGCTTCAACACTCAGAGACTCAGAGTGCTCACACATACATTTCTTTCTGTTATGGGAGGAAAAGTAACCACGAAAAAAATCCTCATTAAGATTTTGATATAGATACAACATCCCCTGAGAAATTTTTTATTCTTTGATTTGCTTATTCATGAACAAATCCTTAGAACCTACTGTGTTGTAAGCTTTATACCAGACATGGCACCTATAAAGTGAATGGCAGAGAAATGACCTTCTGTGCACTATAAAGGAATGTGTAGTAAACAGAGCCATGAAGAATTATGGGTACAGCCTCTGTGAAGTCAGCACACATCATTCGTACTAAAGCCTGGCCCTCTCTTTCTGTTGCACCTCTCATGACTGCTTCTTTGCAGCTTTGCCACTGAAAGTCAAGATCCACTGTAAACTATTCTATTTGTGATTGTTGCAAAGCCACTGGTCCCAAGGGACTGTCACTTTGGATATTGCTTTTTCTTATTGATGCTTTAAGATGAAACAACCAACCAATCAACCAACCATCCAACCAACAAAAAAACTCTGATGAGTCAGCCAGGTAGTAGATTACAGGTAAAATCATTTTGATGTGTGAAATCTTATTTTGACATTTTAGCTATACATGTATGGGCAATTTGTCTTCATGTAGTATTGTATTTTGCTTTTATCTGCCTGGAGTCTTTTCTTTAAAGAATTGTACTCATCTGATGAGGCAGTCTGTTACACAACCCTGCCCTTCCACCTGTTCTCTCTAAACTAGAGGAGGTCTCAATATATGTTTAATCTACTGAGCATGAAATTCGGCTTTCATCTGAAGGGGTTCTGTGGTGCAAACTTTGAAAAAAAGAAAGTTTAAAGACATTGGATTCAATGATCCCTAAGACCCTTCCATTTTTAATAGTCTTCAAAGTTAATCCCTAAATCAAATTTTATACCAGAAACACAGTAACTTACTCACAGAAAATAACCATCTTCTGTGATTGCTTTTACTTAATCCAAGCCTGTTGGTCAAATTTGAACACTGGGAATCTTTTACCTTTACATAAAAATGGAAAAAAGACAACTTAATTTGGGAGTCCATGTTAATGTTTTAGATACTCAGATTCAAAACAAGGACCAGAAAAAGCACAAACCAAATTATGTCACTGCAACATAAAAGGTAAACAGAGAGGCATGATAAAGATGACTGAAGAAAATGTGTTCCCATGACACATATAAGTCTTCAGCTTCTTAACTACTAGGAAAGGAACTAAACACCAACGTGTATTGTTCATCAACAAGCAAAAGGTTTTCTGTGGGCTTTGTTGTCATAATTTCCAACAAACATTGGCTCCATGCCTATGCTGAGTTGGACACCATGGTAGATAGCTGTGATATATAAAGCACTATGACACATCCCCTATCTAGTTCAAAACAGACATGAACTTACACATAAATACATCTGCAAAGCTGCAAATGATGAGCCTCCACAGATGAAAATATCTATGTCCAAACAGGAGGGCAATTCATTTAGAAATGGCCCACTGATGCTTTGAATGATTTAGATTCCATCCTAAAATCTTATTTTACTTCTAGGTGGATTAGAGAGGCAAATGTGTTTCATTAGAGTCTGGTTAGCATGCTGCAGAGATAAAATATCAAACCTCTTGCCTTACTCAACTCTTATCAGCCATTCATAGTTTCAGATGAATTAAAATCAAGAAAAATACAATTAGGCAAAGATGTGCTCCTTCAAGCGGGCTTCACTTATATCCCTCTTGGTATTTTGCTTATTGAATAGGAAGAGTTGTGAGAAAAAGTATCTAACTCCTGAGAATTCTGAAGATGACATTATTATTAACTTTGTTCTATTTTTCTGAGCTATCTTCCTTCTTCCTTCAGCATTTCCCACACCAAACACCACAGTTCACCTCGGGACGGAAACAGCATAGTGCCACCTCAGAGGTCATGGGCTAGGACTCCTTCACAAGGCAGAGCAAGTGTCTTCTAATACAGGAGTTTTCACTGAAAGCTCAGCTTATTTAACCTCAAGGTCTTATACACACAATTAGTTAAACAAATGTAAATGAGGTCTTTTAACTAGGTGTCTGGATTTCTACTGCTGGACTTGGCTGTATCTCAACTGTAGATGATGAAAAATTACCTGCTCCCTCTCTAATGAAATGCCCCTTGCCCTGGCATGTGGGTGCTGGTGTGACTCACTGGCAGGGTAATAAGGAGCCCTCACCCATTTAGCCCAGCATGCAGCCTTCCTGCTGGAGGAATGGCTGGCTTGCCATGGCCATTCTGTGATTTATATGACATAGCAAAGTCTTCAGGCAGAGAATGCTGCCAATAATTACTGGCTGTGGAGGACTGGGAACATGCAAAGAAAGGCCTTTGGGGGTTTTTCCTTTGTCTCTCTTCTCTTTTCTCGCTTCCTGACCTTATGCTTTCCTTAACTCCCTTGACTTTCTTTCCCTCTCTCCTCTCTTTTGCCTAAGTCTTTACAGCAATGTACTTGTTTACTAGCCGAGTTGTAAAGGTAACCAAATAAAAGCTGACTATGAATTTTTTTTCTCCTTCCTTCCTCTCAAAGTACAGAGTTGGAAGAAAACAAAGATACATCACATCTTTGAAGAGGCAAGGCAAATACTCAGTGAAATTTTAATAGCTAAGAAAACGTAAATGCTAGTGAATAGTTTCCAAATCTACAAGACAGGATGGGGCCTCTTGAAAGAAGAAATTTTAAAAAAAACATACTTTTTAAAACCATTCATTGCATAAAAAAATGTAAACCTATAAAATACCTCAATAGGAAATAAATTGCTAACATTTAAATGTTTACTTTCTAGTGGACAGAATTAAATCAGGAGACAAGGCCGCATGGCCATAAGTTGCTGGGTAAATGTAAATGTATAGAATAAGAGACGGCTTGGACACTATGTAGTGTATCTTATTTTATTTGGAAACACACAATGCATTCTCACAACAACTATTTAATATTATGGGTTTTGTGTGTGTGTGTATGTGTGTGTGTGTGTGTGTGTGTGAGAGAGAGAGAGAGAGAGAGAGAGAGAGAGAGAGAGAGAGAAAGAGAATGGGTGCTGCTTTGTTCCCAGGATGGCCTCAAATTCCTGGGTTCTGTCTCAGCCTCCTAAGCAGATAAGTACTATAGTATGTATCACCATATCTGGCTGATATTATTATTTCTATTTTGCAAGTGAGATGACAGAAACTTTTATGATTTAAGAATATAGCTAGTAATTAATGGAATTAGGATATTAACCCAGGTATCTCTGCTCCAAAGCCCATGTTCTTTCTAGCAAATCACATAAAACAGAGAATTGGGTACAGGTCCCTTAAGGGAATATAATTTTAAATGAAAATTATGTGACTAACTATGATAAACTATTTAGGTCCCTTTTCTTGAAAGGGTGAGGGGAGTAGCCTGCCTGGTCAGGCCTTAATCATCCCCCATGCCTGAACTATTACTAATCTCATCCTCTTCAGTCTAAGTATAAACAGCATCTTAGCAGAGAGGATTTCTATGACACACTATTGAAAACTGCAAACTGCTCCCATTCCAAAACTCCAACCCCCCTGACCTTCTTTTCTTCCTTTTTCTGCATAGCACTGTCACCATAGATATATTGTGTATCTTTCCTGTATAACTTCTCCACTGGTTGGTTCCTTGTCTGGAATCTAAGTTCTATTGGTGACAGTGTTCGGTTCCCTAATCATTCATACCCACTGCTTTGTCCCTGGCATCTAGAAGGCACACAGAAGATGCTAAACCAAAGCTCACTGAAAATATTAATTTTTACTAATGTGAGGGCAGCAAAATTGTAAGTAGAAGCCTATTCTACCAATTTCCATAATGTATTTCATTTGTTCTTGAGAGATGGGGTGACTATATGCAAAAAGGAAACTGAGTTAAATCTAATGACCATAGTCCTCCTGGAGAGGAAACCAGGATTGAAATAGTGGTAAGGGAGATTTCAGTTTATCTGTGTTATCTGGACGTAAGAAAAATGTGCTCACGAACTACTTATAAAATAAAAAAAAAAAACAAGGTAAATACAAAGGTGTTAAGAAGGAATTACTTCATTATGTCATTTTTACTCTTATTTTCCCCAATGAAATGTGCTTTTAACAGGCTTTACATGTGACTGGCACATTCCTAATTAACAGACAACTAATTTTTTAAGTCAAAAATAGTGTGGTAAGCAGAAAGCTACATTATAATTAAAGATAGAGCAAGAAACATTGAGATAAAGTGTGTGTTGGGAATACTCTTTTATGTCCTTTCAGCAAATTCAACCAACCAATATAGTTTCATTTGTTCTCCAAATCCTACAATATATAAAAAGCTTTGTGTTACAACTTTCTCTTTTTCGAGTGTAATAAAATAATAGTAATAGTGATAATACTAAAGTATAACTCTTAAACAGATATATGAGTCACACAAATCACATATACCTGATGCGTGTAAGTGAATGTGGATAAAATTTAATCTCAAAATGAACCTACATTTCTTGGATCTGAGATTTGTGTAATTTTACTGGTTTTGGAAAAATGTTAACAATTGTCTCATTAAATATTTCTTTTGCCTTATTCTCTGTTTTCCTTGTGAATTTTATCATTTCACTTTTTCACATAGATCTAGAATGTTTTCTTCCATGTTTTTACGTCTTTATTTTCTGTGTTTGTGGTCATTTGGAATAATTTATACTGACCTATCTTATTGTTCATTGATTCACTTCTCCATTGTATCTCTCTGCTGAGAAGGTCATCAGATTAATTCTATCTTGATTAATTCTAAACATTTTCCTTTGTTTTTTTTAATACTTTCCATCTTTCTCTTGAAATTCTTTCTCTTCATATACGTTGCTGATATTTCCCACTAAATCCTTTAACATAATTATCATAGTAACTGCACTGATATTTATGACATTCGAATTGTCTCTGGGTCTTTTTCTATTGACTACGGTATCTTTTAAGATGCATCCTATTTTTTTTGGGGGGGGGGCTTGGTAAGAAATTTCATCCTTACTATAATATTTTATCACATGCTAGAAATTACATATTACAGAACAACATAACTGAAATAATGTATTTGTTTCTAGACAAAGGCCTATGATATCTATTTTTGGACTTCCAAGGTCAAAAGTTGGATCAGGTTAATCTGCCATTAATCTGAATCTGGGCTTTATTGTTTTACTTTCCTACACTATATTTCTGCTATAAATTTCCCAAATTATAGACTTAGAATGCTTTAATCTTTTTTTTTTGAGTTATAGATTTATATCAGAAAGCGGATACATACTTAAGGGAGAATGTGGGCTATCTCAGGCAAGAGACATTTGGAGGAGTAAAGTAAGAAATACACATTCAAGGGAGAATGTTGGTTATCTTGAAAGTGATAAGCTCTGGGGGTAAAGCAAGGAATACCCATTTAAGAGAGAATGTGGGTCATCTCCAGAGGGACAAACAGCCCACTGCTTTGATTTGAATGCAAGATCTATAGTGCAAGAAGGCTCCACCCATACACAGGACTCATCTCTGATGCAGGGAGATGGAACACAGATCTCCTGCTCATCCTACCATTATAGATGGCCACTCATTTATACTTAGTGTGAAGCACAAAGTGAAGAAGTGACCTTTCTTTTCTTATTGTTCCTCTTGTGTTTCTTTCTTTCTTCTTTCTTATTCAGACATAGATTTGTCCTGTCTCAGTTGGATAAGTATAACCTAACACATATGATTTTTATAAAATTTATTTTAAAAAATATATTCTTATTTCAATAATGTACTAATTACTTAAATTACCTTTAGAATTCTTTGTGTGTGTGTGTGTGTGTGTGTGTGTGTGTGTGTGCATGTGTGTGCAGTTTTGGGGAGTGAACCTAGATGTGCTATGCCACTGAACTACATCCCTAAAACTTTTTATTTTTTTATTTTGAGACAGGGTCTCATTAAATTGCCAAATCTGGCCTTAAACTTGCAATCTTTCCTCAGCCTCATGAATCACTGGGATTAGAGGTGTGTGCCAGCACCCCCAGCTTCTAGAACTTATTTTATTGATTTTTAAGATCTTGATAACATGGTACTCAAGGCAATAGACATTTATTCACTAAGCCTTCTTCATATATTAATAATTAAAGTATGTAATTAAGTTGGGTAACACTTTGTTCTGAAAAGAAAACAAGCATTCACAAAATAGTAAAAATTATTTTCCTAATATTCATAAATGTATCAGTGAATGAATAGTTCTTCAAATGATGAAAGATTTTAACAATAGAGGAAGAGATTCCATTCAAGTAGTGTGAAGTATTTTTAAGGTTAAAACTAATTTAAATTCATTAACAATTCTTATATTGTTTATAAATTTATTTTGTTATTTATTATGTTTCCTTGTGTCCATAACTATTTGTGTGTGCACACATAATCACCTTGCATTCAGAGAGTAAGTTTTTTGTCTAATTTAATATAACTACTAAATCTGAATAACTGTTTATGGTGCCCTGATCCTTAGATTTGACAGACCTCATTAAGAATTTTACAACAGAAATCGCTGCAGTTTCTAGTATCCATTTGAATTAGGCACAGAACAATTCTAGAGATACTTTAGCAATTAAGCTGTTGGAACACACTTAAGAAGCAAAACACACAAAATACAGCCTAAGCCTTTTATTTTTCTGTGTGTAGGGGGGGTTATCTCATCTATTGTCAAAAGCAACTCAATTCTTGTTTCCAAGTAATTGGCTCTTCAATACTATAGCATAAATAAGCAGAATAGCTGTATATCTATCTTTAAGAAAGCTCAATATTGCATAGAAAACAAACACAAATTAGAAAACAAGGTTATTATATTAAAATTAAAACTACACATTTTACTCTGAAAGATATTAACCTATGGAATTAATACTGAAAATTGTTTCAATGCATTAGTATGTTTAAAATTAACTACTTGATCAGAGTAAATAAAGAACAGTAATTCTTAACAATTACTCTCAAATATCAATTAGGAAATAAAATATATATATCATTTCATTAAAAAAAAGACAGCTTATAAAGCTTTAAGAAGGTGTCTATTGTTAAAAAAAAAAAAGACAATTTTCTCTTCAAAAGGCTGGACACCCTATCAAAACTTTTGTTTTAAAATCTTTTTTTCTCCAAACCTCTGTTTTTTTTAACCCTACTCTTCCATGCATCCTTTAATCTGCTATTATTTCCTTTGCTGTCTCTCTGGTGAAGTTCTAAATAAACACAACAGATCAGTAGTGCTGTAAAGGTGTAAATTACTGGATTCTAGTCTTTTGGGGGCGAGGGGATTACTGGGGATTTGAACTCAGAGGCATTCAACCACTAAGCCACATTCCCAGCCCTATTTTTTATTTTATTTAGAGACAAGAGTCTGACTGAGTTGCTTAGCACCTGAGGCTGGCTTTGAAATCACAATCCTCCTGCTTCATTCTCCCAAGCTGCACCTGGCATCTTCTAGTCATCCCCCACCTCCTATGCCCCATTGTCTCTTCTAGGGACTTAGTCTCAGATGAATAGGGTTCTAATGAGAATCAGAAATTGGTAAAATAAAATGTTATTAATAATTCCTAGAGGGATAACCTCTTTTTCTTCAGTGTCATAAGCGTTTCTAGTTTCCTCTAGAAGATGAATACAAAAACTTTCCTAAGCACAGATAATGGATTTGTACCTTTTTCCCCTCTGTGGCAAGCCAGGCTGATGACTTATTGAAAATATTATTCTTAGTTTTAAAAAACAAGGAAAGCCATACCTCAGATGTAGTAACTTAATGTGTTTTTAAAGTAGATAAAATAAAAATAATCCCTAATATTCATATTAATTGAGCAACTACTAAACATCAGACAACAGAGTACAGACTTGAAAATACATTTTTTTTCTTAATGTCCACACATGCACACATCACAACTATAATAGTTCTACTATTGGATCTTTTTTTATAAAGCTTGCAGTAGTAAATCAGTCAGACAGGAATATAATTTATACCACGTGTCCCCAGTACCTCTGGTCATAAACCACTGTGTACTAATCCTTAAGGCCAGTTTTGTGATTTTTGGAGATCCATTGCCTAATGTACTAAATGTAAAGTGAAAAGTAAAAAGTAGTATAAATTAAGAATGATAGTTTTTAAATCATTTACCATGTATGAGCTCATTTTTTGGGTCGACATTTACCTGATGTTTAAGAGTGGGTTTCAGCAATAGCACTTTGTCAGATATTACTCAGAATACATGGCCAAATATGAAATGGCTTCTATTAGACATGTGGATAGCATTTTGTTGATTTTGTGACTGGGCCCGTAAAAGATTCTGTGAACAGCTGTTCGCTCAGGCTACATGAGCAGTATGCTGAAAGCTGTTCTGAGCCAGGCCCACGCCAGACTAAATAAAGGAGATAATGATGAGTTTTAAAAATTAGACTTTTTAAAATTTATGATATTTATCATTTCATGAGATAGTAATATTCAAATAGCTATATCTCTATATTTTATAACTATGCATTTAAGTTTCTATTCTATATCTCATCAATAGTTATAATAATTATTATTTGCTATAACTGTCTAGTTATAGCAAATCAAAATGATTTTCAGCTGAACTGTACAGTTGAAGAGAACCATACATCCATTCATTGGATTATTCTTGGAATACATGCAAAGTAGCCCTGGGCATCACCCTCACTTTTAGCACTTTTAGCACAAACAAGTCTTGTTATTATCAATTCATCCATCAATTGTATTTCTCAAGCTTTTAAATTATAAAATAAGGACAACCGCAGCACCCACATCACATATTTCACAGGTATATAGAGAGCAAACCCAGCAAGTACTTTGTCAAAGTAACATATCCAGACAGTTATTTCTCTGCCAACTCAAATTAAATACACCCAGGAGAACTGTTCACTATCTTATTTATAGTCCCCTGTGTCCAAGGAAGTAGCATGTTAGGAAAATAAGCAAACAAACCAAAATAACTTCTGGAACATGACAGACCTGAGTTTGAATCATACCCTTTCATATATGTGTTGTGTAAATATGGCTGAGTGATTAATTCTTCTGTCTCCATTACGACATCTGTAATAGAGCTGATAATATTCACTCTAGAGGTTTCATGTGAGGTTCACTGTTATGAATGTGTATCTGGAACATATTGTAGTGTCTCAGTCTGTTCAGGAAACTATAACAAAATACTATAGATTTGGAAACTTATAAACAACAGAAATTTATTTCTCACAGTTCTGGATCTGGGAAGTTCATGGTCAAAGTGTTGGCAGGTTTGGCATTTGGTGAGGTTTGCTATTTGTTTCACAGATGTCGTCACATGGGGGAAGTAGGAAGGGATCTCTCTAAACCTCCTTATGAAGACCCTAGTCACATTCATGGGGGAGAGCCTAATCACCTTCTAAAGACCTTATCTCTAAATACTAGCCAACTTTTCAACATTAATTAGGTGGGCAGAGCACAAACACTCAGTCTGTAAGTAAGTTATTTAAAGCAGGAACTACGCATTATACACTCTGTGCTGCTAAGATTGCAACACACTGGAGAGATACCTTCAGTTCACCCCCTCCTCTCCTTTTAAAAAATATTTTCCCCCATTTTTTAATTGCTGCATTATAGCTATACATAGTGGTGGGATTTGTTATTTATTTGTAGATGCACAAAATGTAATGAAATTATTTGGCCAATATTACTCCCCAGAACTTCTTCAGTTCACTTTTAAACTCTTCATTATTCTTCACATAGAATTTGAATATTTTTGCCAGATAACATACATTTTAATCTTTCACAAAAAATATGCCCCATTCCATTAAAATTTCAGTCTGGTTATCTTTTTTCTTGATGCCACTCCTTTGACTGCCTTTGAAAGCAACCTACTTCAGATTATCTTTTCCATCAAAGACCCCACCCACCATTTATACCAACACCCTGATAACCTTATTTTTTAAAAAATCTCACAGCAAATGATGATTTATATTCTATCAATTACCTAAAAATTATTTATCTCATACACCTACCATAATATCTCCTCCTAATCATTTCATTTCCACCTATTCATCCTTGTTTATCTAACTTCTGTTTCCTTCAAGCTGCATTCCTCTCAGTTTTTCATCCAACATATCTCCCCCTTTCTTTTTACACAATAATGTTAGGGTCTGTAAACAAGTCAGGATGGCGCCTGGTATTTTGCCAGAGGGAGTGGTTTGTGAAGTAACGCCAGCAAGCCATTAAGTGTGGAGATACCTTATTGGTTGACTGCTGTATCCAGTTTATGTTAATTAAGATAAGCTGTGTGGAATGTATATATACCTCTCCTGTCCTACAATAAACGGCTCCCACTCCTGCTGTATCAATGTACACAAGTTGTTCGTCACTCCCTGGTTATTTTGCTGCAGCCGGACTGCGGCACAATAATTATTTTCTACTTGATGTTTCTAAAACTTTGGCAATTGTCCTCACGGATCCCACTCTGTTCCAGAATCCCTGTTCTCTTACTATTTAGAAAGAGAAGCTGCAACAGAGTTCATATGTCTGGTTTAGTACGGCAATTCCTACCCTCATATGTCCTCTACAGTTCAACTAGAAACATCGGGACCTCTGTTCACTGTGCAAATCCCACAATTTGTGTCAGTCTTCTACTTGACTTGATCCATTTCTTTAATGTCAACTTTTCTCTCATTGTCTGATGATGTCTTAATGTCAGAGCTTGGACCTGCCTGGCGATCATGCCATCTAACTGCCTCCCGTGGTAGCCCATCATAGAGATGCCTCAGCAATATTACCGAAGTCGATGAAGACAGAGAAACAAAAACGTGATGTTACTGGCTACCCTGCAAAACACAAAAACCTACAATTTTCCTTTTATCCAAATCAATTCACCATCTCATGCCCACAGGCACTCAAGCAGCAAGGCTACACAGCTTATATGCACTGCTGTGAAATGTAGCCCTCATACAGCAGCCAGAGGTACATAAATATGCAAATCATAGATGTATACAGAAACAGCCTTCCAGTCGAGAATACCAGCTGTCACAGGCAGCAAAATTACTCCAAGGACTTGGCATTGGTGAACTGGCAAATATCCCCTGGTTATTGCTGCCCCATCAATCCTGGGCCTTTTGGCAGGGCAACATTCTTGAACAGGTTTCTTCCCCTCTTAACTCAGTTAAAGAACTTTCTTCTTTTTAAGATGATAAAATAAGCTGCTATAAAATTTGATCTTAGTTTCTGATATAGGAAGTTTATTGTTCATCTTTGGACATATATTTTGCTGTATCTTGCCATTGCTTTAAAAAAAATTTAAAACTATACCCCAAACCTGTATAAAACAAAATGAAAACATCAAGCTAATCTTTCTTTCTTTTTATTAAAGAACAGTTAGGGAACATTCTGCTGAGAAATGGGTGATGAGCAATAAGCAATATGCAGAATTTAGTAGTCAATTATATACTTCAGAGATTGTTGAGGACTATTGACCCTCAAGTTATCTCGAGTGATTATGAAGTGAAAATGGAACAGGGAGTATAATATAAAGATAGACTCAATGCTGACAAAAATGGGGTACCCCAAATTCTAAGAAACCCTAGTTAAACAGGAAAATGAATAAGAAATTTACTTCTCAACAAACAACAAAGAATGGTTTACAACCATGGAGGCATTCCCAGAGAAGTAAATATGTCATCGATTTTAAATAGCAGTATTATCCAGCAGAGAACAGATCAATGAAAGTTGCATAGGTTTTCAGATGCTTCAGGATATTAAAGAACAATCCCATTTCCTCCCTCCATAAACCATTCCATCCAGAAGAGTAATTTAAAATGTGCCATAAATCATTATCTGCTCACCAACCAATCAGCATTCGGGAAAGTTACATCTCCCCACATTTTTCTTCCTTGGAACAATCTGAAATGCTCTCATTTTTGCTAACTCATAGGCCTGCCTGGTCCAGCTTTTCTGACTGGATATGTGATAGAAAATAATAAGTTTTCTTTCAGATTTAATATAGCAAATATTAGGAGAAAAAAATGAAGCATTTTCTTTAGAAAAAGTATTCAGTGATTATGAGTTGGATGATGTTCATTACATCCTGGTAAATGAGTTGATAATACTTATAGCTATTTCAAGCAGAGTTAACAGGTATAGATAATTACAAAGATTTGCTCCATCCATAACAAAGGAAGCAGGATAAAAAAATCACAATATATAAAAACTAAGATTGTCATACACAGCCTGAACATTCTTTATGTGATCCCACTCTGCCTTGTGAGCCTGGATATCACTCTTAGAAAATGAGACTCATCATCCATTGCCAGGTATTCTATGAAGCTTCCATTTTCTGAAGCTTTGTGTAGTTTCAAAGATAAATCAGTCCCATTCTATGTACTATGGGAACTTTGTGCTGGTGGAGGAAAGGTGTAATCAAATACTTGTGTTAAAAAGTAGAATACAGAAGTGGTGAGAGAGGGCATCCCTGTCTTGTACCAGATCTTAGAGGGAATGCCTTCAATTTTTCTGCATTCAGAATGATGCTGGCCTGTGGCTTATCATAGATTGATTTTACAATGTTGAGGTATGATCCTGTTATCCCTAATTTTTCTAGAGTTTTGAACATAAAGGGATGATGTACTTTGTCAAATGCTTTTTCTGCATCTATCGAGATGATCATATGGTTCTTATTTTTAAGTCTATTGATGTGGTGAATAACATTTATTGATTTCCGTATATTGAACCAGCCTTGCATCCCAGGGATGAATCCTACTTGATCATGGTGTATAATTTTTTTGATATGTTTTTGAATCCAATTCGCCAGAATTTTATTGAGGATTTTTGCATCTAGGTTCATTAGAGATATTGGTCTGTAGTTTTCTTTCTTTGAAGTGTCTCTGTCTGGTTTAGGCATCAGGGTGATGTTGGCCTCGCAGAATGTATTTGGAAGTTCTCCCTCTTTTTCTATTTCCTGAAATAGCTTGAAAAGTATTGGTGTTAGTTCCTCTTTAAAGGTTTTGTAAAACTCTGCTGTATACCCATCCGGTCCTGGGCTTTTCTTAGTTGGTAGTCTTTTGATGGTTTCTTCTATTTCCTCTATTGTTATTGGTCTGTTTAGGTTGTCTATATCTTCCTGACTCAATCTGGGCAGATCATATGACTTAAGAAATTTATCAATGCCTTCACTATCTTCTATTTTATTGGAGTATAAGGATTCAAAATAATTTCTGATTATCTTCTGTATTTCTGATGTGTCTGTTGTGATATTGCCTTTTTCATCCCGTATGCTAGTAATTTGGGTTCTCTCTCTTCTTCTCTTCGTTAGCACGGCTAAGGGTTTGTCGATTTTATTTATTTTTTCAAAGAACCAACTTTTAGTTTTGTCATTTTTTTCAATTGTTTCTTTTGTTTCAATTTCATTAATTTCAGCTCTGATTTTAATTATTTCTTGCCCTCTACTTCTTTTGCTGTTGTTTTGCTCTTCTTTTTCTAGGATTTTGAGATGAAATATGAGATCATTTATTTGTTGGTTTTTTCTTTTTTTAAGGAATGAGCTCCAAGCAATGAATTTTCCTCTTAGAACTGCTTTCAATGTGTCCCATAGATTCCGATATGTTGTGTCTGTGTTTTCATTTAACTCTAAGAAGTTTTTAATTTCCTCCTTAATGTCTTCTATAACCCATTGATCATTCAGTAACCTATTGTTCATTCTCCAAGTGATGCATGATTTTTCCTTCCTTCTTTTATCGTAGATTTTCAGTTTCATTCCATTATGATCAGATAAGATGCATGGTATTATCTCTACTCCTTTATATTGTCTAAGAGTTGCCCTGTGACATAATATATGATCTACTTTTGAGAAGGATCCATGTGCTGCTGAGAAAAAAGTGTAACTGCTTGATGTTGGGTGGTATATTCTATATATGTCAATTAAGTCTAGGTTGTTAATTGTGTTATTGAGTTCTATAGTTTCCTTATTTAACTTTTGTTTGGAAGATCTGTCCAGTGGTGAGAGAGGTGTGTTGAAGTCTCCCATGATTATTGTATGGTGGTCTATTAGACTCTGAACTTGAGAAGAGTTTGCTTGATGAACATAGCTGCACCATTGTTTGGGGCATATATATTTATGATTGTTATGTCTTGTTGGTGTATGGTTCCCTTGAGCAACATAGTCCTCAAAACACTGGCCAGAGCAATTAGACAGACGAAAGAAATTAAAGGCATAAAAATAGGAAAAGAAGAACTTAAATTATCACTATTTGCAGATGATATGATTCTATACCTAACAGACCCAAAAGGGTCTACAAAGAAACTATTAGAGCTAATAAATGAATTCAGCAAAGTGGCAGGATATAAAATCAACACGCATAAATCAAATGCATTCCTGTATATCAGCGACAAATCCTCTGAAACGGAAATGAGGACAACTACTCCATTTACAATATCCCCCCCAAAAATAAAATACTTGGGAATTAACCTAACAAAAGAGGTGAAAGACCTATACAATGAAAACTACAGAACCCTAAAGAGAGATATAGAAGAAGACCTCAGAAGATGGAAAAATATACCCTGTTCATGGATAGGCAGAACTAACATCATCAAAATGGCAATATTACCAAAAGTTCTCTATAAGTTCAATGCTATGCCAATCAAAATCCCAACAGCATTTCTTGTAGAAATAGATAAAACAATCATGAAATTCATATGGAATAATAAAAGACCCAGAATATCAAAAACAATGCTAAGCAGGAAGTGTGAATCAGGCGGTATAGCGATACCAGACTTCAAACTATACTACAGAGCAGTAGTAACAAAAACAGCATGGTACTGGTACCAAAACAGGCAGGTGGACCAATGGTACAGAATAGAGGACACAGTAACCAATCCACAAAACTACAACTATCTTATATTTGATAAAGGGGCTAAAAGCATGCAATGGAGGAAGGATAGCATCTTCAACAAATGGTGCTGGGAAAACTGGAAATCCATATGCATCAAAATGAAACTGAATCCCTTTCTCTCGCCATGCACAAAACTTAACATGGATCAAGGAGCTTGATATTAAATCAGAGACACGGCGTCTGATTGAAGAAAAAGTTGGCTATGATCTACATACTGTGGGGTCGGGCTCCAAATTCCTCAATAGGACACCCATAGCGCAAGAGTTAACAACTAGAATCAACAAATGGGACTTACTCAAACTAAAAAGTTTTTTCTCAGCAAAAGAAACAATAAGAGAGATAAACAGGGAGCCTACATCCTGGGAACAAATCTTTACTCCACACACTTCAGATAGAGCCCTAATATCCAGAGTATACAAAGAACTCAAAAAATTAGACAATTAGATAACAAATAACCCAATCAACAAATGGGCCAAGGACCTGAACAGACACTTCTCAGAGGAGGACATACAATCAATCAATAAGTACATGAAAAAATGCTCACCATCTCTAGCAGTCAGAGAAATGCAAATCAAAACCACCCTAAGATACCATCTCACTCCAGTAAGATTGGCAGCCATTATGAAGTCCAACAACAACAAGTGCTGGCGAGGATGTGGGGAAAAGGGTACACTTGTTCATTGTTGGTGGGACTGCAAATTGGTGCAGCCAATTTGGAAAGCAGTATGGAGATTTCTTGGAAAGCTTGGAATGGAACCACCATTTGACCCAGCTATTCCCCTTCTCGGTCTATTCCCTAAAGACCTAATAAGAGCATGCTACAGGGACACTGCTACATCGATGTTCATAGCAGCACAATTCACGATAGCAAGATTGTGGAACCAACCTAGATGCCCTTCAATAGATGAATGGATAAAAAAAAATGTGGCATTTATACACAATGGAGTATTACTCTGCTTTAAAAAATGACAAAATCATAGAATTTGGAGGGAAATGGATGGCATTAGAGCAGATTATGCTAAGTGAAGCTAGCCTATCCTTAAAAAACAAATGCCAAATGACTGCTTTGATATAAGGGGAGTAACCAAGGTCAGGGTAGGGAGGAAGAGCTTGAGAAGAAGATTAACATTAAACAGGGATGAGAGGTGGGAGGGAAAGGGAGTGAGAAGGGAAATTGCATGGAAATGGAAGGTGATCCTCAGGGTTATACAAAATTACATATAATAGGAAAGGAGGGGTAAGAGAAAAATAATACAAGTCGAAGAAATGATTTACAGTAGAGGGGGTAGAGAGAGAAAAGGGGAGGGGAGGGGAGGGAGGGGAAGGGGGATAGTAGAGAATAGGATAGACAGCAGAATACATCAGTCACTAGAATGGCAATATGTAAATCAATGGAAGTGTAACTGATGTGATACAGCAATCTGTATACGGGGTAAAAATGGGAGTTCATAACCCACTTGAATCAAACTGTGAAATATGATATATTAAGAACTATGTAATGTTTTGAACGACCAACAGTAAAAAAAAGTAGAATACAACATGTTTTAAGGGAGAGATAAACGTGTTTATGATATACAGAAGGAAGAACTTGCCTTTGGATGATAAGATCAAGTAAGACATGACAGAGAAACTACATATAGTATGCTGGGTGACATTTAATAAATACTCACTGGGTATTTCTTTCTGTGTTCAGCTTATTTCACGTAATGTCATCTAGGTCCCTCTATTTACTTCAAAGGACAGAATTTTATTCTTCTTTGTGGTTGTGTAATATAATATTCCATTGTGCATATATATATATGCCATATTTTTATGCACTCAAGGGTTGATGGGCAAATAGACTGATTCCATATCTTATCAATTATGAATAGTGCTGTAGTAAACACAAGCATGCATATTTCTCTTTAGTATGCTGAAAATTTCCTTTGGCTATATAAACAGAAGTGAGATTACTGGATCATATGGTAGCTCCATCTTTAGATTTTGAGGAACCTCCATACTTCTCCATAATGGTTGTGCTAATTTACATTTCTACCAACGATGTATAACAGTTCCTTTTCCCTTTTCCTCCACACAGTCTTTCATATGTGGCACCTAAACAAAGTCAACCTGAATATAGAGTAGTTATTACTAGTGACTGGGAAGGATATTGAGGGGGAAAGGGTGGATAAAGAGAGGTTGAATTTGATTAATACATGGTATGTATACATGTATGGAAGGAAATATCACACTGAACTCATTAATATGTACAATTAATACATGTTCATGTATTAATTAAAATACATGTACATGTATTAATTGTACTTGAAATTAAAATAATTACCTAAATGAAAAAAAAAGAACTTCCAATTGGAATCCATTGTTACTCCTCTGCTTAAAATCTTTAGTCAATCTGTTAATTTAGGAACCTTATACACCTTCACTGAAAAAGAAGACAAACCAAAACCAAACTCCACCATATTTGTAGGGCTCTTTGTATCTCAGCAGCCTGCCTTTGTTTCTCATCCCTCATCGCTCACCATGTTCTACCATGTTCTAGCCTTTTCACAGTCTCTGGTTCTGCCAGGAGTATACTTTCTCATATTCTGTGCCTGACTGACTCAATTTTCATAATTTGGGGGAGGAGTTTGATCATACAGGACCTAGCATATGCACATTGGAAGAAGTAAGTTTAGAACAATATGTTGGGGGAGAACCACTTTAAATTAGACTATTATGTCACTATTGTGAACTATAAAGAATTGAGATAAGAGAGTATCAGAGCTACATCTCACAAATATCTAGAAGTTGTGTTCAGGGCAGTTTAGAATGCTAAAAGGTAAAAGCAATAGATTGCACTTGTTTTGAAAAAAAAATTCTGGGAAAGAGGTGCTGATGGTCTAATTTAGAGAATGTAAGAAAGCATGCTTCACAAAAATGTATCATTGATTGAAAAAAAAGATATAGGTGAAATGGAGAATTTAGAAGTAACCTGTTTCAGGAAGATAAATCATGTCATTATCAGAAATAAGGATATCAGAAAAAAATGAAGAAATTCTTTGGAGGTAAAAATTAATTTTGACCTGAGCACAATAAACATGAAGTGGCTGAAGAGATAGAAAGAAATGTTTAATAGTTCTTTCTGGGCTAGAATTCAGAACATAAAGGGCAAGGTTGGCAATGGAGACTTGGAATTAAAACATAAAGATGTTATAATCAAAGATGAGGTCATTAGTGGAAGATCTCAAAAATAAGGAGAAGCAAGAACAGCTCTGGTGAAATGCAGAAATATGAAGATCACAGAACTCAAGATGAGCGAGTTTAAGAAATAAAATAGGGGATAGTACATTATTTGAGAAATAAAGGGAAAAGAGATTGCAAGAAAAGAGGGACTTTTTTAATAGTGTAATTAAAATAGGGGTCAAAGAGAATAACATAAGACTGACAGGCAGGGGCAGTGGGAGGATGAAAATAGGGAATATGGAAAAAGAAAAGTAAAGCTATTTTAGGCAATTGAATTGAAAACAAATGATGAATGAAAAGATATACAGAAAACATGAGGATTTAAATGAGGTTAGCATGAGTTCATAGGGTCCTCAATAAAATGTCATGGTATCCAATTTCCTAGCATTATTTAATACTCTGTAAAGTAGAGAAGAAAAAGAATTATAGGAGTTACTCATGGATGAGAGTCTGGAAAGTTCAGAACAAGATCAAATAAACTTGAAGTTTTGGCGCCGTGACGGGGACCACTGAAATGTCACATTACAGGCTCCAGCTTAGGAAGACAAGGAAGTAAAGCCAGCAGATGGTTATAGGATAACCATAAGGTCCTGATTAAGGATTTTTTTTAGGTGTTTAAAAATTTAAATTGGAAACTTTATACATAAAAGTGCTTCTTCTACAGTTTTACTTGAATTGAGGAGATTGGCAGAGTCTTACCGACACAAAATCTCTGACTTCATTCCTTCTCCCCAAGACTTTGTAGTGTGTATGTACCCAGGTGCATGCAACATTATTTTTATACTATGTCTTTTAAAAAGAATATATCCTTGTAAGGCATGATAACTTAGTAACTTAAGGCCTACTTGCTTTAGATGACTTTATCAGTTTGGTTCCTCCATTATAAAAGAAAAGAATATGAAAGCTCAGTAGAAGTACTTTGGATTAGACAGAGTGGAGTAAAGAGAGGGGAGGTGATAAGGGGATAGGAATGATAGTAGAAGGAATCAGACATTATTATCATATGTGCATATATGACCATACAATCTGTGTAACTCCATATGATGTACAACCAGAAGAAGGAGAAATTATACTCCATTTATGTATGAAGTGTCAAAATGTGTTCTACTGTCATGTATACCTAATTAGAACAAATTTTTTAAAAAAGAAAAAGAATATGAATGCTCATTTTAGAGTATGATGGAGGGCTGAAGGAAAAATAAATTAAAAGGAAAATGAAAAGGAGGAAGAAAGCATAACAGAAATTTATTTTTTTTGCAGTTTATCTTTCATAGCTTTCTTTTTTTTATTGGTTGTTCACAACATTACAAAGCTCTTGACATATCATATTTCATACATTAGATTGAAGTGGGTTATGAACCCCCAATTTTACCCCAAATGCAGATTGCAGAATCACGTCGGTTACACATCCACAATTTTACATAATGCCCTATTAGTAATTGCATAACAGAAATTTAAAAGAAGTGTTTTTTTTCTTATAGTTTGTCCATTCAACAATCACGTTTGTTATTTTTTTAAAAAAATATTGCACTTTCTCTAGCTATAGTATATGTACACAATGTACACATAAGATTAGAACAAAATAATATAAAATTTTATCTATGAAGCGAAAAACCCCCAAAGCATTGTAAAATTATTTGGTGTATTTCATTCTACCTTCATTTTTTTCTAATGGATATCTGAGTGCATATGATGTGAGTGTGTATTGACTACAGTTTGCAGAATGAATGCTGGAGGTTATGTTGTTTAGAAAACTGTCACTTCATTTGACCATAAGTTGCATAGATTTTTATCATTTAATAAAATATTTTCTAAAATATAATGGTTAATGGCTGTTTAGCTGCATAGCTCAAGAGCTTTTATTTGGAAGAAACAGAGAAACATCTCTGGCTGTCTAGTATAGAAAGGAACTCATTGTAGCTCACACCTTTGGGAAAGAGGCACAGTGAAAATTGTGCCAGAGCATCTTGTTATAGGGGCAGGACCACTGGTGAATAGAACATAAGATGCTGCAGTTCCCACTAGCAGCAATACAGATCCAAAAATAAATCCAAAAATAAGTCTCAGCATGAGGAAATATTCCCAAATATTTTCTCCTCAAACATCACTTCTTATTAGCTATCATTTTACTGTGATGGATAGTAATGTCTTTTAAGACTAAACCTGATCTATTAACAGCCAATCAAGAGGCTATTGTCTGAAAAATTAATCTCTAGAGTAGGAAAATTAGTAGACTTCAGCATATAAAGTCCAATGATAATTCCAGCTAATTACTAGAAATCGCATTAATCAAGAGAAATTACCTTAAGAACAAATATAACTAATTAAGATTTCAAATTCTTTTTTTTTTAAAAGAGAGAGTGAGAGAGGAGAGAGAGAGAGAGAGAGAGAGAGAGAGAGAGAGAGAGAGAGAGAGAGAGAGAGAGAATTCTCAACATTCATTTCCTAGTTCTCGGCAGACACAACATCCCAGCCTGCACGTGGTGCTGAGGACCGAACCCGGGCCGCACGCATGCCAGGCGAGTGCGCCACCGCTCGAGCCACCTCCCCAGCCCTCAAATTCTTATTTTATTAGAATACTTAAAAATGAGAAGAGCTACAGGCTAAATTCAATAACAATGTAGTGGCAAAACTTGTATGGAATTTTATAGACAATGATCAATTATTTAATTAATAATCAATGCAACATGATGTTTATTAAGGAAGGAAAGAATAGGAGGGAAGGGAGAAAGAATGAAGTAACAAAAAAAAAAAAAGAAAGGGATTGAGAGAGAGAAAAAATACCTGCTTAAAGCTCTGTGTAATAGATTTTGGTTAGCATCAGAACTTCTTAACAGAATTGTAAAACTGGCTTCTAAAAATTTGATCCTAGAAATAATAGGTTGTAGACTATTCCTCATGAAAAACTTACTTCATGCTTATTTGAGTTTTAAATTACTAAATTAAAAGAGCATTTATAGGGGCTGGGGTTTTGGTTCAGCAGTAGAGCATTTGCCTAACACATGTGAGACGCAAGGTGCTGGGTTTGATCCTCAGCACCACATAAAAAATAAATAAATAAAATAAAGGTCTTGTGTCATAAAGATACTGTGTCCAACTACGACAACAACAAAAATCTTAAAAGAAAAGAGAAGCTATAGGCATTGCAACTGTAATTCAATATAAATGTTCTAGGATTAATGAGATTCAGGAAATGTCACTTTTTAAGGGTGGGAATTTGAAAAGAAAAACAAAGCATGTTGGTTCTATAAGAAGTGTCACTCTCACATCATTTCATAATTACATTGTTTTAATGATGGTAATTATGCAACAAATATCCTGACAAATAATCATTATATTTCCACTAGCAATGTGTATGATTTGATTCAAAATGTGAGAAAAATTTCTGGGTTATTATTAATCCTAAGTGAATTTATTTGTAAAACATTGTAAAATTCTAAAATGTTTAAAAAAAACCTCCAATATTAGTTTTTTCTACATTAGACCATTTTGGAAAAAAAAAGGTAATAAATTAGAATGGCATAAGAATAAGGCTAAATTCTCAACAGGGTTATGATCATTTCCATATTATATTTATTTATGTGTGTGTATGTGTGTGTCCATATCTAGTATTGATATCAATACATGAATTATATAATGCAAGTCACATACATTTAAGGTAGGATAAAAGTTAGTATGATGAGTGTAATATTTAAAAATAAGATTCACATTTTAAAAAAATCTTCATATCATAATTTTCTTGATATTTATATATACATGGAAGTTGTTTCTTTTTTTTATAATTATACTTATTTTGAGGGCTACTATTCTCAGGGCTAAAGCAACCTGATTGATTACTCTTTCTAATGAATTCACAGGTTTATTTATAATATTATTATTGTAATCCTCTATTACCTGCTGTACATACTTTTAAATATAATTTGATGCAGGTTCATATGGGAAAATGAGCAGACAGTCAGAGTAAATCCCTTTCATTGATTGCTTAGATCCCTAGAATAATAATTCTCGACTTTTTTGTGTTTGTCTGAATCACCTGCAAAGCACAACGTATGAGCAAGTTTTGCTTCCATCCACAAGGATTCTACTTCAGTTGTTCTGGATGTGGTTCTCAGGCATCTGCATTTTAACAAGTATAAAAAACTATAATGTTGACTTGGCTGCAGGTTATCAAGGATCGTATCTAGAGAAACATTGCCTTAATACATATGCTTCCATATCAGCTTGATCAGAAAGATCACAAAATCACAGGACAGTAACATTTGAAGAAAAAAATATGAATAAATTATTATTGAAAATAATGCCATTGATATTCATTTGTTTATTTTACTGAAGTTAAGGGTGGTGTTTTTTTAATCTTTGATCTTGGACTCCATAAAGCTGCTGGCATGGGAACCAAAAAAATCTGGCTTCAGATAAGGGTCTCTCAATTTATTAAGTATATCAAATGCCTGTTTTTATTTAGGTACCCTTGACTTACACAGATGGAATATTTAATATCAAGAAATTAGAATGGAACTCAAAGGCAACTATAGATTTTGTATTTGTTTTTTTTTAAAGAGAGAGAGAGAGAGGAGAGAGAAAGAGAGAGAGAAATTTTAATATTTATTTTTTATTTTTTTGGCGGACACAACATCTTTGTTTGTATGTGGTGTTGAGGATCGAACCCGGGCTGCACGCATGCCAGGCTAGCGCGCTGCCGTTTGAGCCACATCCCCAGCCCCTAGATTTTGTATTTGTTGACGCAAAGCTTTCTTCAGTTAACCTTATGAGGAAAGTGTGTATAGCTATCATTTAAACAAACACAGAGTCTAGCAAAAATCTCAGCATATTTATTTCAACAAGGATATTCTATGTGTGGTGACCCTCATGAACCAGTATGACACAATAATTTTGTTTTCTGCTTCAACACCTGAAGAGGGACAGTTTAGGGAGAGAGAGAAGATTTTCATTCCATTGGGCTAAGTTATGTAAGCATCTTTGAGGGCCCAAAAGGGAGTGTGAAAGTTAAGGTACCTATCTTTCTATCTGTTCTCTCTCATGTCTTCATGTCTAAAAAGATTAATTTTAGAAATATTTGGAGAGGTACCACTATCTGAAAATGAGTAAAATTATGCAGTATGGCTTCCCACATATATATTTTTTTCTTTCTTTTCCTTCATGTGATATTAAAGAATACAAATCTTTTGGTACAGTGGTTGCCAAAATGTGGTTCTCTACATCAGCAGCATCAGCATCACCTGGGAACTTGTTATAAATGCAAATTCTCAGACACTACCCAGATCTACTGAATCAGCAATCCTGTGGAGACTTCACCCATCTAAAATTGAACAAACACTCTAAATGCTGTTGGTATGAACTTTATTTTTGACTCAAACATCTTTAATAAATATAGGTAAGAACTTTAAAGGGATATAGGTCTACAAAGCCTTCTAGAGTGCCAAAGAAGTAAACCTGAGCCCACTCCAATCATAAGAGAGTCAAAACAGCTGTTTGACTCTGGGCAGCACTCCAGCACAAGGGTGAGCCTTACAGAAACATGGGAGCAGCAACAGCACTGTCTTGTTCTCCACCATCACCATCATCATCACCATCTATTGGGTTACAATACAGTCTCCAGACATTAAGCTAGGTGGGTCACCTAACTTTTTCTTATGGTAAATTTAGGAGGATTTAAAATTCCTAATTTTTATCTCCACTTTACATATGGCACAATCTAGCTTTAAGGAAATTAAGTCATTTATCCCAACGTTTACATATGTAATAGGAAGGAAAACAGATCTGAATCAAGCAGTGTAACTGCCCAGTCATGATTCTGTAGTGCTATCTCAGAGCTCCTTTGAGTTAAGGGTGTTCTCATCATTGATTAAAGAAAAGGAATTACATGGATCTGCAGAAACCATGGAGGGTGATCAAGGAAGGACATAAAAGGTTCTTAGAGTTTGAAGGAAAGGGCTGTGGATCTGGGAAAAAGAATGATGTCAGTCATACATAGAAGTAGAATCTTGGATGGGGTAAAAACCATATATAGATGAATCACAGAGTAAGAATCAGGGGGAATAAATAATGTGAATGGATGAGTCCTCTGACAATTTCAAAGCTGAATATAAAAGAGAAGTGGCAGACATTGGGTGCTAGGGGTCACACATGCCAACATCTATACAATTGTCTAAAAGTTTCCTTTCAATGACACTGGCTCCAGGAAAAGACAATCCTGTCTTCATACCCCTTATAAATACAGGTTTTGTTTCTCATTGCTTCTCTCAAAGCAAGAAACTGTAGTATATTTATACAATGGAATATTACTCAGCCTCAAAGAGGAATGAAATTATGGCATTGGCAGGTAAATGGAGAATATCATGCTAAGTAAAGTAAGCCAATCCCCCAAAACCAAAGGCCAAATGTTTTCTCTGATAAGTGGATGCTGACCCATAATTTGGGGGGCAAGGGAAGAATGGAGGAACTTTGGATTAGACAGAGGAGAGGGGGAGAAGGGGAAGGGGTGTGTGTCAGGGAAAGATGGTGGAATGAGATGGACATTATTATCCTATGTATGAGTATGACTCTACATTATGTACAACCAGAGAAATGAAAAGTTGCATCCCATTTGTGTAAAAAACAAAAATAAATTAATTTTTTTTAAAAAGCAATATGTTAAAGAAGAAGAAAATATATTATCTTGAATCAGATAGATGTGGGTTTGAAACTCTGTCCTAAGCCAATAGGGAACTTTGGGTGTTTTTTTTTATTGTCTCTGAACTTTAATTGTTTGAATATATGTGTGTGTATAAAAGTTTTAATATACATATAAAATTATTTACATCTACTTAATAGTAATATGATAATTAAACAAGACAATAAATAGCACTTGACAATGTAGCTCTTTTCCAACCCCTTAATATTATGTTAACTTAATTTTCACTAGCACTGCCATGGTATGAAGGTAGGTATAATAAGATCTAACTGAGCTCTGGTTTTAACCTTATTGCAAAGGCCATGTTTTGTAGCTTAAAAGTACACAGGTAAATAAGAAAATAAATAAAATAAAGAAGAAAGTCTGTGTGTCAGCTCAGACGTAAATAAAAACCCTTATAGTAGTTCTTAAAAAATTATAATGGAAGATTCCTTTCTATTAGAAAGTGCTTTAAATTTGACTCCAGATCTGCTTGGCTCTCAACTGCTCCCTGAATTATGTGTGATCCTGAGCAAAAAACCTACACTTAATGGTTTCTTTTCTCATCTCTTCCTCACCAAGAAATATAATAGTCAGATCATTGAATTTTATTTAGTATAGGACAATACAAAATATCTATTGTGGTCTCTCTAGGATCCTTCTAATGACAATAAAAGCTATAAAGATACTAAAATTGTATTTAAAAATCTCAGAGTTAAGCAGGATTTTTAAAGCATAGAACATTATAAATAAATATATGAATGAAATACAATAAATACCAAGAAAGAAAAATCACAAGATAGTGTTAATAACAGGCCATTAGATAAAATTTGTTCTGAAGAGCCTTAGTTATCACTTCTCCCTTTACCACTAAATCAGGTTAAAAAAATTCTCCTTTTGAGGTAGGAGTGTGTGTGTTTGTACATGTGTGTACCTGTACGAGCTCCAAGGGAGCTGATAAATTAACACCTGGATGTGTTTACATATTTCTAGTTACATATCTTATTAAATGTGATCCCAGAGATCTAAACCCTGGTGTCTCTCATTACAGAGCTCATGCACTCTTCACTAAAGTACAAGGAAAGTGTGCTATGCTTTGACTGTGATTGGGACTTTGCAAACCAGTAGATACACCTTTTATTAGGAATAAAATGAAGTTGTCAGCCATTGAAAATGGACCAAGATAGCAGCCACCTGACTAAACCACTCTTGCATCAGCCAGTCTCTGATGTATTTTATTCTAGCTTCAATCTATTCATCAGACGATCTGGAAGAGCGATAATTTAAACACGGCAATAATCAATTCCATAACACATTAATAGAAGCTACAGTCAAACTCTGCCACACCACTGACTGCACTGGAATCCTGACAGGAGCCCTAGGGCCATGCCTAATTTGCATTAAATTTACATAAAACTGTAAATCAAGAATACACGAGCACAGCCCTAATGTTTGTTAGCGTTTAGATCTTTCCTGATAGATGGATTGAAACTGCTGGTGGTTTGACTTTACTTTGCAAAAAATTTTTGCAGCCGATCAGCTTTGTTTTCATTTTGTAATTATGAGAAAAGGGACTCAAGGGAGCTATCCTTAAGGAGCATGCATATGCCATTTAGGGTTTGCGTTCTGTAAAACCCCGACTCAGATGTGCCTGTGGAAACCCCAGTCTCAAAGCAAATTGTCCCTAATGACTTTGAAGTTCCTTGTCAGTGGACTTACTCACAAGTACCTTGTTATTTAGTGAAGATACAAATCACACAAAGCTGGACCGCTGATATCAAGGCCTGTGGGGACCATTATTGTTCTAAAATATTTTTTTCTGTCATGAAAACAGATAATTAATGAAAAAATTTAATTAGGACAAGAACAGGTAAAACCCAACTCTCTTAAGTTTGGTGAAACACGGGTACCTGGCAGGGTAGTAAAGTGAACTTCCTGTGGTTCTAAGCACTCTGTATGTTCCTACGTTCCTATTTTACCTTTTTTTAAATAGCTGTAAGTTTTGCTGTGTGTTTTTATATTCTGAACTAGGAGAAACCCTTCTTGTCAAAGGTACTGGCTCACAGTGGCAAGGGTACTTCTCTATTCTCTTTAGCCCTCTCACTTAAAACTCATTTTGTAGAAGGAAAACAGATACTTAAGTGCAATCCTGCATTTGGAAGTTTTTCCTTTTTAGAAAGAATTTTGTAAATATTTTATATAACGTGCTTATTTTCCAACTGCGTCTCTTCCTTACCACCTTATATTCCACTCTTTTCTTACCTTGCACGATCAAGTAAACTTGGGAGGTCTTGGGCTCATGCTGTGTCTGAACGGAGCATGTATAGGAACCCTCATCATAGACATCCACCTTCTGGATGCGGAGGCTGTATTCCAGAGAGTGGCGTTTCTCCAGCTCAACCCGGGGATCCAGAGACCACTTGTCATGTCCAGCAAAAATGATACCAGAACGGTTCAACCAGGCCACCTTCGAGTTCTTGTCTTCTACAACACATCTGACAGAGCAGAGTAATAATGTTAGTGGCTTAACCATAACTGTAACTGCTTTCATTCTCTGCATGATTTGACTCAACAAGATCAATCAAGAAAAATAATTATATGCATAATGAATCACTACCATGACATTTCTTGGGGTCCTTAGTAACTTCACTGTTTCCTTTAAGATCTAATTACCATCCAATGGACGAATGTCATTATATTAGATTCGGTTCAGCAATAAACAATCTGAGTATTAGTAATTCAGGCCAATAACATTAAATGAGTATTGACTTCCCACTGGATTACCTCCAACTTGTTTATGAAAAGGTCATTCATTCACACAGAACTCCATTTGCTCAAGTATTTTTGGGAATTATACAATGATATCATGTCACTTTTGCTCCATCTTGTATTCTTTCCTAAGTATTTCATAAAGTCTTGCATGATAGTAGGCTCAAGTTATGCTCCACTGCTGCAGGAACAAGACTAGATTTCAGAGTTCACTATTGACCCTTAGGAATTTGAAATACACTCCAAGAAATAAGAAGTGTGTAAGTCCAAGGACAAGTGCATTCGTGTTGTATCAAGAAAATCAATGCAAGCATCATCTGGCCCAAGTCTAGTTCTAGCTGCTGAGAGCAGTAGGTTGTCTAATGACAAGGTACTTTTCTCCCAGCATTTCTGGTCGTATTGAATGAATGCAGTTTTTCATGGGAGATGAAGAAACAATTTTATAAGTCATTCCAGAGAAGATGAAGTATAAATGTTTGTCAAAATGATTTTTTTTTTTTTTTAGTAAACTGAAATTATCCCTTTCGGAAACTCCAAAGAAGGGGGCAAAGAACACAGGTTAGCAGAGAAGGGATAATCACTTCATGGTGAATAAAGTTCTTTCTTTCAATTTGCCAGCAGAAAATCTGACAATGAAAAAAAAATCAAACAAGCAATAAATGAATTTTAAAAAAAAGTGAGGAAGAAAGAAAAAGTCTCTCTCTGTACTCCTTAGCAAGATTTATGATTGTCCCACAGAACGATGGTTCCAGACCCTGTTCACAGCTATACAGCCAGCTTCTTGACACTCTGGGGTGTGAAGGAATGGACAGAAAGAGTCAAGAGTATGATGGCAGAACAATTAAAACACCATATTCCCCTGTGTTTCCCAAATTGAGTCAAATTCAGATTCTTTTCTCAGGTGAAAACAGTCAGGCATAGAGATTTCTCACCCATGCATAGAAAGGAAATCTGTACATAATCCACAGACAGACCACAGAGAGACTTAGAGGCCAATTTGTGTCTCTCATATGGAGGAAAACTGTTGAGTCTTTTTAAATAACTCCTCTATGGTCCAAGACTATTTTCCCCCACTATTTTCAGGTGAATCCTATTTTTTTTTTAATTTCAAATGAGAATTTGACTTAAGTTGTGTGTCAAGATACACACATCTTCCTTCTCTGCTTTACCTATTTGTTTTATTAACATAGCTAGATTTAAGTATCATTTAGTATCTCCACCTCCCAGAATGCGTTTTTCAGCCATGTCAATATTTTTGTGAATAATTAAATGTGTTTGATAATTTGGAGGTCCTAGGAGGAGAAGAGAGCTCACTTTGCAGATGCTTACTGCTTCTTTTCAGGCTTGATTTTACTTTTTTTGCTCTACTCTTTTGAGATATCACTTCTCTATCCTGGGTGGTGTTCCCAGCACCTCTCAACTTAAGGGCACTTCTGAATTAATCAACAGACTGCTTCCTGTCTTTTAGACCATTAATGACATTTTTGAATGTAAAATTATGATATTTTTCTTTTCTATTGAGGACAAAAATATACCTATGCAAATGTATTTTAAATCGCCAGCAGGTTTCCCTTTGTGCTTTCTTACCTACACAGCGCAACACAGCAAAGACCAGACTTACTACATCACAGAGAAGTACCCTGAATATCCTTAGCCCAGAATATGGCCTTGATATGGTCATTAAAAAAAAAACAACATCTGATATATATGACACAAATATGGTCTATAAATTAAACAAAGACATAGATTTTTATGTTGTTTACCTGAATATATGAAAAATGTAATCCACAATAATATAGGTTCTAGGTAAATACCTGTCATGTAAACTAACAGGGTCACACATGCAGATACAGAATATAGGGTTTCTTATATTCCATGCCCCCATCTTGAAAACTACCCTACAATATACACAAATCAATTGGGTGAATTTCTTTATCAGCACAAGGCAGAGTTTCAGTCAGGCTTTTAGGTTCCTTTGACATTTTAGCAATTATTACCCATGGAAAAGTTAAATTCGAATAGATCATTATTCCAAATTATTCTCTGAGACTGTTCACATCTATCTTACCTAAGAAAGTAATCAACTATTTCAGAAAAATTGCCAGACCCATAAAAATGCATCTACTGCAACAAAGCATTATGTGGAAATTTTGTCATGACAATCTACAAAACACCTTATTTTTACTTTGCCTTTTATCCTTATTTAATTTTTAAGTCTATCTTTTACTTACAAACAAATGGAATATACTTTTTATTGATTTGTATTTTGTTAAAGTCTAACCACCAGAGCACAATATAATGCTTAAAATATCACTTCTCTAGATCTTTCAGGGTTCTTTTTTACGTGGTCAAAAGTTCCGAAGTAAGTGTGTTGTCCCTATAAACTAGAGAATAAATCCCTCTACATTATGAACTAAAACTTATTGAAAAAATGAGCAAAAGAATAATGTGATTTCAGAACTATTCTATTATTAGTTTTACCTTTTAAAATCTTGATTTAAAGTGGTAACTTTTTAAACAATAGGAAGTATTTAATCCATAAGAGAAATATGATAAAAGTCAAAGTAGTCTCAATTTGAAGGAGCCTATGTTTCTTTTTTTTAATTAAGAAAAAATAATAAGTCACATAGGTTAATCACAGATCGCCAGGCTGTATGGAAAAAAGAATGGTTGATCTAAATGCAGACCCAGGCTCCCAGCAATCACCAACTCAACAAAAAGTATCATGGGCTTGCATTAAGAGGTGAGTTTGCTCCCATGTGTTAGGCAGGCCTGCAAAGTAAATGAGGACTCTAGGGCCATGCTAGGATAGTACCAGGATAATAAGGAAGCATCATCCACATGGAATGCTACTCCAAGACTGGGTAGTGCAGTTCAGAATTGTATAACTACTGATTTTTATCTCCCAAATCAGTCTGGGCTAAAGCAGGAAAAGTGTAAAGAAATGTATTTTTAAAATCTGTAGGTATAGCCAGGAGCAGTGGTGCATGCCTGTAATTCCAGTGGTTCAGTAGTCTGAGACAGGAGGATTGCAAGTTCAAGACCAGCCTCAGCAACTTAGCAAGACCTTAAGCAACTTAGTGAGATCCTGTCTCAAAATAAAATAAAATAAAATAAAAGGCCTGGGGATGTGGTTCAGTGGTAATGGGCCCCTGACTTCAATCCCCAGTACCAAAAGTAAAATAAAATAGAATAAAATGTTTGTGTTATGTGTTGCATGACTTAATAGATGTTTGTTCAAGGAGTTCACAATGTTGTAAATTATTCTAAAATTTAGAACAGACTACACCCTGAAGAGGATGGGTGCTTGTGCCACACAGAAAGGATCAGAGAGAATTTCCTCTCACTTTGGGTGGGATTTCTTGAGGTAGCTGAGGATGTAGGATTATAATAGAGACTGCCTCCTCTACAGAAAATCTTGTATGCCCTCCTTTTCCTTGGCTCCTTGTCATTCCCTTATAATACTCTGTATTACATTGGTTATTTCTATTCAACTTTACTTGTAAGTTTATTAAAGACAGTGATCTTCTTATAATTAACCTATGGAGCCCTCACTGAGTAGTGGCCTAAACATCATCTGTGCAATAGATAATTGCAGAAATGTGGAACAACTACACTAAATTTAACAAATTGCTATTAGGTCATATATCAGATATTCACCAATTGTCTAATAGGTAAAAACTATATTGACACCTATTTTAAAGTTGTTAAGAAATCATTAAATTATCTGATATGAAGAAAATTTTAAGAGAATTATTAAGTGTGGTATTGAAGTGAAAATGAAGAAGGAATAAATGTGCTCCTTGTCACTACAAAGGAAGTTTATCTCTGGAATGTGAGAAACGAAAAAAAAGGAGGATAAAGCACTAAATAAGTGTGCAAAAGGTTGCCCACTTTGACTATGAACCCTCAAGTACCAGGTGGGTTAACTACCTTAACTATAAAACTATGTTGTTGTTGTTACTGTGTGTGTGTGTGTGTGTGTGTGTGTGTGTGTTTGATCAGCTTTAAAAATAACAGGAAAGGTAAGCAGACAAAATTTTAACTTCTCAATTCAGTATATCTGAATCCATAAAAGTGTCATGAAAAATCGATGCACTCGTAAAAATCTTGAGCATTGGATCTCTGCAAACACTTAACACCAAGTATATTATGCAGACTTGTATGAACAGGTACATTGACAATTCCACTCACTCTGCATAAGGCTGGGGATTATAATTCTAAAATGATGAATATAATTGGAGGCAAAAAAGAAATACTAAATTCAGTTTGCACTAATAGATTACTTAATAGCATATTTACCATCAGGGTCCATAAGGAAAGTAATACACATCGACTAGATATTAAGCCTGTTCAATTGCTACTAGACAGTTCTTCACATTTAACAAGCATTATTGGCTAAAAACATACTAACTTAGCATTAGTATTTATCCAGACTTATCTTTGTACAAATTTTCTGTTTTTCTCAAGATTAGAATCTTGTATGTATTGATTGATAAAAAAAAAAACAACAAATCTATTTGACTTAATCTCTTACAAGTTAACTATATTCCTTCTTTTAAATTATAGGTTCTAGGGGTAGTGTGCCTGGATGGGTAGAAGAGATTTTTTTTTTTTTTGTTTCTTAAATTAAGAAAGGATGGTTAGGTAAGGGATCCCAAGTGCATGTAGTTTGTGCCTCCACTGACATTAGCAAGGCGTGGTGGCATTTATCATTTGTCAAAACTAAGGAATGAGGTGGTGCTACTGTTATCTAGGGGGTGTAGGCCAGGGACGTTACCAAACATCCATGTCTTTTTGTGGAGACAAAAATTTTGACAAGGTCAAGGTTGAAAAATTGAAGTAGGTATTGATCTCTTGGTTTAAATTTCCAGGGTCACAGGACAAACATCTATTATGCAAAGGCATTTTTTTCATAAGCATGTGCTTCTTGTTGTATGAGATACAATAGCAAAGTCTCTGAAGTGTTAAGTCAGATTCATGATAAAGGCACTGAGGCCAAGGGATGCTTTGGTTCTAAGTTCATATTGTATTTGAATATGTAAAAATAGCTAATAGGATTTTAGATATTTCACACACACACAATTATGTATGATTAAGGTGATATACCAATTAGCCTTATGTGGTCATTATGTGTTGTATGTATGTACTTAAATCTCTCACTGTACCTCATAAATATATACAATTATTATGTGTCAGTTAAAACTAAAAATGTATTAAAATAAGTAAGTACTTAAGGAATCATGCCCCTTTTGCTATTTAATTTTAGCTTCATAATGGTAAGATAATATAATCTTGTACAGTGTTGATAGTGAAAGGTAAGTTATAAATTGCTTGGTTCCTAATTTAATGCCTGAGAAATCATTTAACCTTAGTGTTTCATTTTACTCCCTCTATAAAAATGGATCAGTAAAACCCAGGACAGGTAAGGGAAAATTAATTCAGTTGTGGAAAATTTTGATTTTTTTTTAGAAATTATTAGCTTTTTTTGTTCACAAGAAAACTTTTTTTAAAAAAAATTAAGCTTTATTATTTTTTCCACATTTGCAAATCTCTCTCTTTTGTAAAATGTGGAAGATTCAAGATGTGGATGGGAAGGAAGTCTTCAAGAATGTTGGCCCTTTATTTTTATACTGTTTGCTTTGAAACTTCAATTCTACAAATAAAACCCTTAGTGAATCAGCAAAACTATCATAGAATCATTTCATTCTAGAGGGAAAGATAATCGGTCTGGGAAGTGATGCTATATATTACCAGCATTAAAGTGTGGAATCAGGAAAATTTCTAAGAAGAGGATGGCATAGACTGTCATGAAAATATCCCAGGCTCAGATTCTGAGTTAGAAGTCCTTTGTCTGGCTTTGCAACATTATTTTAAGTATAATGAATTCCAAGAACTATGCAAACACTTTCAAAAATACCAAGTTAGCTAAGTACCAAATTTATGGGATTTTGAATTATCAATCATTCTGAATCATCTCTGCTTCATTACCATGTCCTAAGATTAGACGCAGTAAGAAAAAAAAAAAAGAAAGAAAGAAAAAACTCTGGGGATTCACTGCTGACCCTCAGGAAGTCCTACTGGTCTCTGCTGCAATAGGCTGTTTCAGCTCCCTGGCTCCCTGACTCCCACCTTTACTTTTATATTTTGAGGAATAAAGTATTTTAAAATTAAGATACATACTTTTTTAAGACAGAAAGTTATTACACACTTACTGAACTATTAGTATAGTGTAAAAATAACTTCTATGAACTAGGAAATCAAAAAATTCATGACACTTGCTTTTTGTGGTGGGCTAGAATTAAACCCGCAAATCCTCTGAGATACGCCTGTAATAATGATATATAATGTTTACCTAATAGTTTATTATAATGAAAAGCTCAGAAATATCACATTGTGATATTACAAAACTGTAAAAGAATAGGGTAGGATTTTTTTTTTTTTTATTTTGGCACTTAGAATAGCTGTGGCTTTGAGAGTTAAGGAATTATATGATGTGTGGGTTAATTTTAGATATACAGAGCAGTAACTGGCCTGATGATGTCTGATATTATTGAAGAGACTCTAGTTTTCTACTGCAACATGGAAATAATAACTATTTTGTAAGATAGTTGTGATTATTAAATAGGCTAATATATTTAGAGAACCTAGTGAGCTTTAGAAGAGTCTAACATTTTTCCCCCATGTCCCTCCTTACTTAGAAATTTGAATATTCATTCTTTAGAAACTCCAATTTTGAACTAAATTTAGCAACCTCTATATATTAAAACCAACCCTTGCTTATCACATCTCTAGGGAAATCTTTTAGGGGTCTGGTGTTCATATACCTGATTCCTCCTTCATCCCTTCCTATCAGCAATAGATCTCATAAAGCCTAATACTATTTAACTTGAATCCAGTATGATGTGGACTGGTTATATAGCATAGCAGTTTAAACTGAGGCTCAAATTCTATCTTTGGAACATCTTAAAAGGGGCATTGGGATACCTGTGCATAGACAAGACTCTAAATGCTTCATGTCTTTCATCAGATGCAATTTGTTTCATAAAAGGCAGAGCCTACATATGGATGTCTCTCAAGGACAGTCTGAATGCAGGACAACATCCAGTCTGTGTTGTGCTTTGTGATCTTCAGAGATCTGCTGACAGAATTGTGTTGCCACCTGGATTGGATATGGCATACTGTATGCTTTGTATGTTTTGTGGAACCTCAGGTTGCAAGAACAGGCCTATCTATTCCTTCTCACAAGTGCCAATTATACTCTCAATGAAGTAGGAATAATCCCCAAACCTTTCCTCTCCACTGAACTACAGATTCTCCTCTTTCCACCCCATCTGGTTGAGAGAAGATGAGCAGTAATTTTAATCTTGCTTTTGTGTTGATTCTCCCTATGAGTCTCCATTCTCTGAAAAATCCCTTTATTTAGAAGGAAAAAATGCTGCCTTTAGCTGTATCTTTGGAACAGTAAAATTAGTCTTGGGATCCTGGCTCTGATATGTAGTTTAAATACTCACTATGTAATTAAAAACAATTCCACAGCTATTTGAAGAAAACTCTGTTACCTTTTGAGTCATTACAAAGTAAATATCAAAAGTATGCTAAGTTCTAGAAGGGAAAAAATGTGGTCTGTACCATGGTTGGGTTTATTCTTTATCTCATTCCAGCAGTAAGGAGAAATAAAAGTGCTCATAATAAATTATAAAGCACTTAGGATGAGCATTCTGATGTATGAAACTTGGCTATAAAGTCAGAAGACTGTTTTCCATAAGCCTCACTTGAAAACCTAGCCCCTTACTTTATAGTCTTATCATATAGAGCATTATGCAAATAGTATCATTGGAGCAGAACCATATTATAATATGACTCATCATTACATTACATGCATTTAGATATAATTTAGATCAAATTGTGCCTCTAAGACATGGACAAATCCTAGATACAGCAGGCATACTATTTCACAGTCAACATATAGAAAGTATGTATATAAGAAAATAAATAAGTAATGGTACTGTCATCAGAGCTACCATTAGAAAAGGGCTTTGATGTCTAGTTTTCCTTGACTGTTAAAGATACAGGTAAAAGAGATAAATTTAAAGGCAGATAAATATAAAGAGCAAAAAAGTATTCACTTTTTAACATGCATTTTGTATCCACAAGTATGAAATAGGAGATTCCAGCAACTGCAAACTGAAGGAGATATTATCAAACAGATCCATCATAGGTGAAGGAAATACAGTGGTCCCCTCCCCCAGCTGACAAGCAGCTGATAGATCACTGATGATTGCATATAAATCACAAGGACACAGCTCACATGGAGAATTATATGGATTTTTCTTACTTCCATGTTTGATTTTTCTATCACCCACTTTCTACTCCAACTCACTTCCTACTTTTCCTGTCCTCAAAATCTTCCCCCCCCCCAGGGTATTGCCTTCTAAAGGATAGTGGTCTGAGAAGGCCTTCACCCTGTGTGACAACCTATTTTAGTGTTTTTTTTTCTCCTTTCTCTTTTTCTCCTGTCTCTCCCCATCACATCCTCCTACCCCAATGTAAACCTTTTTCTAAAAACATGTTACTCTTGAATAGACCAACAATCAGTTCATAAATGGGAGTTGGAGCCAGATGATCAAAAAGAGCTTTAGAAGTTACTGAAAGAATTGGAATAAAAGCAAGAGCTGGTGAGTTTGAATGAAAGCCTATCTGGGAGAGCTCTTGTAACAACCTTAGTCTACTCAAACTGTAGAAGGATAGAAGTGCCTAGAGTCCCCAACCTACATCAAGCACTGACCCTGTAGCATAATAGAGGTGAAGAGAAATAGCTGGTGTGTAGATTTGAGAGAGTGAGAGAAGAAGTCAAAGGCCATTGCTCCCGGTCATGCTACATGTAAGTTAACTCTGACATTTCATAGTCAGTCTGAGTTCAAGAGAGAGCTGTGGATGCTTAAGGTTCAGTTCAAGGTATGAGTGATCCCTAAGAGGAACCCTATGACTCAAAAGCCTTTCTAGCCTAAGGGGATTCATAGTCTGCCTCTGACTCCCTGTCCGAAGGCCAATCTAGCTTTGAAAATTTATTACACAGAGGCATCTTCCCTCACAGTGTTTCCCCAAAGTCGGTGGTTAAGTGAAAAGACAGGGAGATGAGAGCAAGAGCTGAATCTAAATGGTAATTAATAAGGTATTGTTTTAAAATTGTTCCTCATTTCTTCTGGATTAATCATCAATACTTATGGTCAAGACCTATTGACACTGTACCAGAAACTCTACTGAAATCTCAATATGTGCTTTAGGAATCTGACCTGCCTGGCAGCATGATTTATATCGACTAATTAATAATGTCCACTTTCCATCATAGATGTCACATTTGCCTGGTTCTGTCTGGACCACTCTTAGAAGCACATTGGTTATCAACTAATTGCCAAATCCAATGGGCTTATCTTAAGTATTTAATCTCTTCAAAGCTTTGTGTATCATTTACCTTTCTTCATTTTCTTGTCTCTCCTCCTAACTCTCATCACTTCTCAATTTCCATAATGTTCACCTCTTTCTTTACTCACCTTCTATGTATTGTTGCCTTTCAGGATTGTACATTTCTTCTCTCCTGACCTCATGGAGTATTCTATTATATTTCTTCAGTATTGGGGCTTTAATTACACTTCATCTGACTTGAATTTAAAACAACATACCCACCTATTTCATATAAGTCTCTGAAGGTACCTCAAATTCAACACATTCTGAGCTGAAACTTACTATATTCCACTTTTTTCTTCTAATACATGCATACATTTCAGTTAATGGAATTAAAATTCATCTGTGCCCCTAGTTTAGTAGCCACGGAGTTATTCCTGTTTCCTTGTCCTTTTTATTTCACTTATGCAATCAAATCTTACTTTCCAATTTTGGTCCTAAGATTGATCTCTACAATCCATCATCATGTCTACAGCTATGGATCAGTGCCTTGTCATCTGTTATCAGTATCACTGCATAACTCTCCACCTGGTTTTCTGGCCTCCAGTGTTGTCCTCCTGCCCACAGCTACTTCATCCATCCTTTATATTGAGCAGAACATACATGATGCTGACCACACAATCCTCTTGTTTAAATGGTTGTGGTCTTTTTACCTATTAAAAGTTCCAAAAGATCTGTAAAAACATAAATCAGCTCAACCTACTTTTCCAGCCTCATCTCTAGGCATTATATTCTCTCTCTACTTTAAATTTTGTTGAGGTTCCAATCTCACTGTTTCTGCCTCTTTTTTTCTTCTTTTCTCTAAAATGTGTTTTGCATCTGTTGACAAGTTCCTGCTTATGATATAAAAATCCACCTCAGATGTGTCTTCTCTTGTGAAGCATTCTCCTAGTTCCCTAGTTGTTTTCAGCTTATGCTAGCATTTATATTCTTTGTTTTTCTACCTTTCATTGCTATTTTAGAGTGAGCAAAGACCATGTCTTCTCAATCGTCTGCATCTCTTTTGCCTGTAAAAAAAATGTCTGACACAAAAAGTCGCTCAATAATTATTCATTGGACGAATAAATGTACCAAGAATCTTTCACCTCTCAGCTCACATTCTTAGGGATGTTCCCTTCCTAATAAAACTTTGAAGGCTGAAAATTTCTATGTGGTTCTGAAAGTGGTGATAAGGTAACCAAATGAATTTTTTTCCCCTTATCCAAACCAGGCATCTCATTTCCTTTTATTTAATGCTATCATTTTTTTAACTTCTCTTTGCCTGGAAAGAAAATGATGACATCTTTTATATATCTATGATATAATAAATGTGTAAAAATAAATTTTAAAAATGTGCAGTGGAAAGTGTATAACTCAAAAATTTCTAAAAATGTGCTATGGAATAAAAAGAAAAATTGTTTCAAATACACTAGTGCCCCTCTTTGAGTTTGGTTGATTTTACTAGGACCCTTGATATTATTACCTTGTGGTGTCTCTTGCCCTAGTGACTCATATTTAAGGAACAGAATGAACACTTTTTAATCCATACTGAGTCACATTAAAGAAAAACCACCTTGACAATATAACCTACTCTGAATTTACAGAGGATTTGAGATTAAATTATAATCAATTTTCTCACTGCTCATCTCTAGTGAAATAGATCAATTTGGTCTCATAGAACACTTAAAATTTTTCTTTCTTCATTTCATTTGACTGTGAAATTAGCAATTATTTTCTGCTTCAAGATAATAATACAATCAGGAAGGAAAACCAAAAAAGGTAATAAAGAGGCACATCAAGTGGAATTTTCTCCACAGATCTTTGTTGTCTGGGAGTCAACTGAAATTTAGGCATTTAGAGTCACCCAGTTGTAGGAGGCACTGTACTTATTCAGTAAAAACTGTTTCATTTTTTTTTACTATTGGTAAATTTTGTCCTACATTTATTATAGTATTATTATTATTATTAGACAAACCCACCATCCTGGATATCAGTGTCTAACCTGCAATCAGGATTGAATAAAACTTCCCCAAAATAAGAATGAGAGTAATTTTGTGTGTCTACCTGACGGGGCTAACCAGTGCTCAATGCATGATTAACCTCAAACATAGTATCTTACAAAAGAAAATACACTCTTTTATACACTCTTCTAGCTACAGAATGTAGCCACTACAGCTCACCAAGATATATTCTAATATTAAAATCTCAGCAATATTGATTCATGTAGCTTTAGTCAAAGGTAGATGACCTAGTTTCTTTACTTTATTAGTTATATATATTCTATCTTAAGACTAGGATATAATAACCTAGTAGTATATAAATAATTCATTTTGTTAGTATTTTCTGTATCACTTCTTCTCATTCCATCTTTTTTTTTCAATATTCTTTGTTTTCAGGACACAAATCAACGTGAGCAAATGGATTCTTCAGATAACTTTCCCTTTTTGCTCTTATACAATAGAGATCCTTAATCTTTATCAACAATCACCTGTCTGGAAAACCATGTGCCATGTCACATGATGTTTCATACTAAAATTACATTTCTTTTAGACTATAAAATTAAGGAAGTCAGAGTTCCTAACTTCCCTGTTCTAATTATATCAGTGCAGTACTGACTTGAGTGCACAAAAATCTTGCAGGCATTCAATAAAACATTCTCTAATAATAAAGGTAATTTCAAAAACACCATTTTTGATGGGTATTTGTCTGTGACCCCCAAATCACCATTGATAGTGACTGAGGGTAACAAAAGAGGAATTTAGGAAATCCACCCTGAGAGGTCAGAATCTGAGAATAAAAAGTAAAAGAATGTATTGTTCACTAAGTACAAGACTTCCTATCCAAGAGCCCAAGCTGATTTCTTTCCTAATAATTGAGTTCTATATAAGAGTTCTGAGTCCACAGAACTCTGTGTGAGCACTGGCCAGAGAGTCCAATCTCAATATTTCAAGAATTGTTGGCAGTTTTCACTTATGGATTTCTCCTAATTAGCAGCCCTTAGCAACAAAATGGCAAGAGGAACATAAAGCAAGATCAAAAGATACATATTCAGTGTAAAACAGCTCATTCTATTAGCCCCAAGCAACATATAAGTGAAGAAAAGTCTCCATTGTGTAGTAAAGTATGTTTCTGGGAGGCTAATGTTGTTAGATGCAAATCTGCCCAGGGCAATGTTAAAATAAAGCTCAACAAGCCAAAAACAAAAGCAAAGCAGTCCTGCATTTTATGTTCCTCCCTGCAATTCACTGAGTCTTTGCCTGTGACTGGGGAGTATGAGGCAGTGGCTAGGGAATCTACTATTATGGTGCAAAAAAAGAGTAGAAGAGATTGACAATTTTACATCAAATACTAGCCCTTTCTATCACTTTATTTTCCCCCAAACCCATATTTTTTAAATAATAGAGAAAGTCAGATATTGAGGTTGCATAGGACTGAGATATTATAGGTAACATTGTATTTATTAGAGTGTTATTGCTTCTAAACCACATTGAAGTAAAATTCTCTACATGCCTCCAAATTTGGTAACAGAATTAACTCCCTTACATTATTCCACAATGCTAAACCTGTGCACTGTTTCTCTTTAGGAGGTGCTGCTGGTAGATGACTATGATAACATGTCCCCAAAAGATATCATAGCTGCACATCATTCCTGCTTGATGTGATGAAAAGCTGAAATGGACATACTTGTCATATCAGTCGGGGCAGGCAATGGCCAACGGAGGCAGATTTAAAAGGGCCGCTGAACAGGCTTTATTGAGATATCACTCCCGGGCGGAACTCATCAGACCCACAGAGGGGACAGGAGAAGGGTCTGAGGAGAAACCGCATGGAAGCTCGACCAGACTGGACTTTTATGGGGCTTACAGCAGGAAGGGAAGGGCTTGGGACCGGAAAAGGTGTTTCTAGGGTCCCTTGCCCCCTTGAAGTTGGTCAGGGGAGTTGGCTGAACTCCAGGATTGGCCAGGGGGGGTCCTGTTGATTGACAGGCGTTAGTCAGGAGATCTGGCTGATTGACAGGCATTTCCACCGGCATCTGATGGATGTTCTTTTTCAGCGCGGGCTGCTTTGTTCTAAGTTGCCACTAAGTCGCCACCGACCTAACAATACTGTATGCCAAAATCTGCCTTAATTATCAAATACACTTTTACTTGCCATCCTCATAAAACATACTTACAGTCATACTAATAGTACAACAGTCAAAAAGAACTGTTTCCTGGGTATCCATCCAGTACTTAAAAACATATGCCTGTTATAAATAGGGCAGCAAATGTGCTTGACCATCAGCTGTACGAGCTTAGAAGAAAGAACCAACTGTTCCCTGAAGTCTTTTGAAAGTTTGGAGTGCAGGATAGTAAGTAAGATGGAGGTATTTATGGAGCTCTTGACTTGGGAAGAGATATTTTTCAGTTTGACTAGAAAAATAAGTTGTGGCACAGCTGGTGATGTACAGTCCAGAATAAAGGGACAAGTATTGCCAGACAATCCTTTGAGACTGGTATAGACACAGCAGAAACATGATGTGAATGAACTAACTGCCACAAAGACCTTGCAGCTTCTCATGTAGTCAGCTGAGTACCAGGCACAGTCCCTGTCAGTAGGAACAGTTTTGAGGTCAACTGTGGGACAGCTAGATCTGGAGTGCTGTAGACCCAAGCAGGCACTATCATTGAGAAATAAATGTTAGTACAGTTAGTAAATGTGTTCCTTTGATCAATTGTAAGTTTTATTTCTTTTGATTGGGGACTAACAGAAGGCATTTCCTTGTGGGTTCATGAATTTTCACTAAGACAGAAGCTCATCCTTCATTTTCATCAAAGCAATAAGAATGTTCCATAGGTTTACTTAGAATAACTTTTGATTTCAAAATGTCCTTATTTTGGAGCTTGGGCTTGTTACACCTATGTAAAAGTAGATTTTGTAAAAGTAGTATAGTTTACAACCTTAGAAGTTAATTGTTTCTCTTCCTTTCTTCTTTCCCTTTAAGCACTCAATTTTTAAATTTATTTTATTTTTTATTGATTTTTTAAATATATGACAGCAGAATGCATTACAATTCATATTACATATACAGAGCACATTTTTTCATTTCTATGGTTGTATATAAATTATATTCACACCAATTCATGTCTTCATACATGTACTTTGGATAATGATGTTCATCACATTCCACCATCATTTCTAACCCCATGCCTGCCCTCTCCTTTTCCCTCCCACCCCTCTGCCCTATCTAGGCTTCCTCTATTACTCCATGCTCCCCCTCCATACCCCACTATCAATCAGCCTCCTTATATCAGAGAAAACATTCAACGTTTGTTTTTGGGGGGATTGGCTAACTTCACTTAGCATTATCTTCTCCAAAGCCATCCATTTACCTACAAATGCCATGATTTTATTCTGTTATTGCTGAGTAAAATTCTATTGTGCATATATGCCTCACTTTTAAAATCTATTCATCTACTGAAGGGCATCTAGGTTGGTTCCACAGTTTAGCTACTGTGAATTGTGCTGCCATAAGCATTGATATGGCTGTGTCCCTGTGGTATGCCGTTTTTAAGTCCTTTGGGTACACAGCAAGGAGAGGGATAGCTGGGTCAAATGGTGATTCCATTTCCAGTTTTCCAAGGAATCTCCATACTGCTTTCTAAGTTGGCTGCACCAATTTGCAGTCCTACCAGCAGTGTGTATGAGTGTAACTTTTCCCCCATATCCTCGCCAACACTCATTATTATTTGTCTTCATAATAGCTGCCATTCTGATAGGAGTGAGATGAAATCTTAGAGTAGTTTTGATTTGCATTTATCTAATTAATAAAGATGTTGAACATTTTTTAATATTGTTGATTGATTGTATATCCTCTTCTGAGAAGTGTCTGTTCAAGTCCTTGGCCCATTTATTGATTGGGTTATTTGTTTTTTTGGTGTTTAACTTTTTGAATTCTTTATATACCCTAGAGATTAGTGCTCTCTCTGATGTGTTAGCACTCAATTTTTTTCCATATGTTATGAAATGTTTTAGTACATTATTGCCCACACATGAAGACTGTTTCTTTTCTGTTTCATTAATTCTGCTAATTTATCAATTAATTTGGCTAATGACATTCATTCCCTTTTCACTACTCTCCCGATAAGTCTTTTCAATTAACAAGATACATTGGTTGGCTGCTTTAGATTGTGTTTTCAGCAAGGTTAAGGTGATACCTGTAATGGATGTTGGCACAGAATCAAGAGGACTCTAGCAACAAGTTGGTAGCATGTGAAAACTACTCTGCTTCTGCAGGCCAGTGCTCATGAACAGAAAGGCTTTGTTAACAGAGCCAGCTCCTCCTCCAGTATGTGAACTATAATTACTCAATGGGATTTACCTGGACAGATGCCATCAGCTTTTGATGAAGCCTATTTTCTTCCTGAGATAAGAATTCCTAGCTGAATAATAAAACAGAGAATTTCATTCTAATCTGGAATGTGGGATAGCTATGGCAAAGATAGTGAAATTCTAAAAATTCTTTTAATTCAAGTATTCAAGATAGGTACAGGGATCCCCCTTAGAGAATGCATTACAATTCATATTACATATACAGAGCACATTTTTTCATGTCTCTGGTTGTATATAAATTATATTCACACCAATTCATGTCTTCATACATGTACTTTGGATAATGATGTTCATCACATTCCACCATCATTTCTAACCCCATGCCTGCCCTCTCCCTTTCCCACACAAGATCAAAACTATCTACTATTTTAATGTTAGAGAGCATGTGGTTATGCCCTACCAAAAGGACACAAAGTATGAGGGAGAGCAATATGTGAGAGAAGAAAAAAATTCAGCTTAGCTACCTGGTCTAAACCAGCCACATGGTAAATCCTTTTCCTGAAACTCAATGAAAGTATATGGAGATGGACATCGAGCTTCCAAATTATTATAATAAGAAAACAAAAAAAATATCTAGGAATTAGAATGACTTATAAGCAGAAAGAAGTTATTCTTTTAATTATTATATTTAAAATCTCTATACTATAGTTTTTAAAAATATCTTTATTTATTTATGTACTTTATGTGGTGCTGAGGATCAAACCCAGTGCCTCACATGTGCTAGGCAAGCGCTCTACCACTGAGCTACATCCCCTGCCCTATACTTTAGTTTTTAAATAGATGGTTATTATGATTAACCAAATCAGCCTGGGAAGTTTGCAGTTGTTAAGGCTGCATATGAAAGAAGCTCTAGCACAGGTTTAGGATCTCCTGGGAAATAGTAGAAAATGAAGAAGATAAAGAGGAGAAAGTTGATTGGAAAAGAGAACAAATAAGGGAGTTAACTATGCTGTCCCTTTATGGAAGCTTCTCACAGTCCCTGGGTACCTAGAGCTGCCACAAATTGAGACTTTGGTATTCAGACTTTGGCTTTTTGTGTTTAGTAGATTCAGATAGATGGAGAAGACAATGAGTAGTATGTAGAAAAAAGTAAAAGAGACAATCTGAAGCAGAAATGCACAAAGACTCAGTGTGAGAGAGTGAGAAAGAAGGAAATAGAGAAAGAGAGAAACTGACTACAGAACAACTATTAGAGAATCAGAGAGACAGAGGTGATATAAAATGTCAGAGGAAATTCTCTAGTAGACATTCAGAATAGCTTTTTGTTTTAAGTAAAAGATACAGAAAAGAGAAATAATAATGTTTGTATTCAGATGCTGTGATTCCTGCCCCCCTCCTGCCCAACTTCATCTCAAGCTGCATCCTTTCTCCCACCTTCTGTAAAATATCATACCTGAAGGATCAGTCAACAATGAGTCTAGAGATATAAGAGTATTTACATTGTATGTTTTTTGGCCATAAAATAACATCTGCTCTGCATCAAACATTTAGAAAGGACAGAAAAAGATTGATAAATAAAACCAATCATAACATTAGCAATGATTATCTCTGGCAATTTATCTTCAATTCATACTCATAAGTACATTTCATTGGAATCAAACTGACATTTCAATTCATATTTTTTTTAAAGAGAGAGTGAGAGAGAAGAGAGAGAGAGAGAGAGAATTTTTAAAATATTTATTTATTTTTTAGTTCTCGGCGGACACAACATCTTTGTTGGTATGTGGTGCTGAGGATCGAACCTGGGCCGCACGCATGCCAGGCGAGCGCGCTACCACTTGAGCCACATCCCCAGCCCTCAATTCATATTTTTTAAACTCTGTTTGTAAATTATTGTATTTAAGGCATGTTAATCATAGAATATTATAATTTCCTGCTTACCTATATACCTCTAGTTCTTAAAGACATTCCCTTGAAAAATAGAAACTTGGGACAACCCATGTTAATGCTTGTGTAGTAAGCTGTGGATGAGCCTAGACTTTGATGTCCACTCACTCTTCTCAGTAAAATTAAATTTAGCTGGGTTGTTTTCATAAGCTAGCAATGACTATCCCTCATTACAATTCTCAGGATTCATAAGGGATTCTGAGGCTGTTCCTAACTAATGCTTGGCTAGGTTCCCAAGGTACATTAGCCACTGTATGGAAAGATTCAGAAGTTGGTATAGTGTAATGTCCAAGAACACATTAAGGAAGTTCAAATCTCAGCTACACAATACATCAGCTATAATAATTTATGTAAACTATTTGAACTCTCTCAGTTTCTCCATTGGATTGTTTTGGAGCTTAATAAATTATTACATTTAAATGCCTTTAATGATGTGGCATATGGAAAGCAATTGATACTAATTATATATTATTGATGACATTATCATTATTATTATATTTACTAGTCTCAAAAATAGGATGAGGAAAGATTGGATATGAAATTTGTGTTTTGAAACAAGTAGGTTAATATTTGCAAAATATAAGGAGCAATGGGTAGGGTCTCAGGAATGTTAAATCTTAGGAAAACCCTGATTAAGATGTAATTTGATAAGTTGAACTTCTAAATGGGAAGAAAGAAAGTAAAAGACCACATTGAAAATGCTGAATTTATCTAAGTTCTGTGCTCCAGAAAGCAAGAATGATTAGGAAATCCCCAGTGCTTTTGTATTCCAGGAAATGATCAGCCCCAAAGGACTCAATGCCCTCATATAGTGAGAGGAGACCCACCTCTATCCTTCCTCATGACTCCCATCTACTCTGATGATTCCCTGCTCCACAGCTCCCAAGACTCCCTTCCTTTCCTTTGACGTTTTCTTCATTAATGAATATTCTTTTTATTATAATAGCTTGGGTAATATAATTTCTGTAATTGTCTGGTGCCCTTTGATTTTTACGTGTGTCACCAAGTTTGCATGCCAGGTTACTTTTGGGAACCTTGGTCTGGGAGCAGTGCCCAGAGCAGTCTTGGATGTTCACTGATTAGGCAAAGGAAGATAGAGAGGGGAACTTTCATTCCTTTTTGACTAAGGGCTGGCTCATTATGTTATCTCTGAGTTCACAAAGTATATGTACTTCAGAAATGCATTTTTTCTGGTGCCTTAGGGACTGCTATTAGAAAACCAGAGATCCCTGAGTATAATAAAATCCTGGGTTGTAATAAAATTAGACACTTAAAGAAAGCTATAGTACCACTTTTTACACTCACATAGTTAAGAGAAATTGTAACTTTGCTTTTATAAAACACTAAAAATAATATCCTCAACATTTATAATCTGTGATACCCACCAAATAAATCACGATGAAAATAGTGAAAGTGAACCCCTTGGGTAGATTTTAGACTCTAATCGGTTTGCCTACACTGTGGATCATTCCTCCATGTGGGTCATAAAGTTAGGAATTGTGCATTCCTTGTCTATTCAGTTTAGTTATTATGTCAGCAGGATGCAGAGTCCCCTGCATTTTATTATGTTTTCATTTTATTTTATGCTACTGGGTTAACAGTCAAGTACCACAGCTCTTAGTATCTAGGATGACTTGCAAATGTAGATGCTTTTCAGTCGTATTTTATGAAGTGGAAGGAACTGTTTTGCTTATTATTCATCTCTTTATAATTGTGTGCAGGTTTTGGGGATTTTGGAAACACTTTAAAAAGAATTTTTAGTCTAGCTTAGTTAGATTCATGAAATGATAAAATGAAAAGAAAATGTGGGTATGTCATTATTTTAAAAAATGAACCAATGCATTTGTGTTACTTTTATTTTTATTGAATTTATTTATCAAAGATATGCTAGGTATGCACATCATAACTGAGCTATATACCCAGCCCTTTTATTTCTTTATTTATTTTTGAGACAGGGTCTTGCTAAATTGCTGGGTTTGGTCTTGAACTTGTGATCCTTCTCCCTTAGGTTTCCTAGAAGCTGAGAATACAGGCATATACCACCATGCCCAGCAGTATTACTTTTAATTCAGATTCAATGCATACCAAAGCTGGAAGGGCCCTAGTAATAAATAGTAAAGGCCAATATTAGTGGGGAATATATTTAGAGCCAGGTACTACTCAAATGTATTTATATGTTTTACCACATTGTGTATTCTGATAACCACATTTCCCAGAAGAGGAAAGGGAGTTACCTAGATCAATTACTCAGGAATTGCTCACAAATCCTAGTTAACAAATGGCATCACCGCGAGTAGAATCTGGCCCACTGTGAACTGTTTGCTCTCTTTATCTGTGCAAGACTATGATGCTGGACTTTTCTTTCTTCATTTTTTTTTTTTTGCCTCTGTACTGTGGTCAGTTTCTTTTTGTTCTCTAGTACATCTTTCTCTTTTTATTTAGTCATTTTTATGGAAAACATCAGCCAGTAACTTCTTAACTAAGATGTATGAGATTTAAATTATTTTGTGAATTTTATATCTATTTTTAAATCTGAGAATAAAACAAAACACAACTTTGTTGTGTAGGGAAATCTACATTGAAAATCCTTTTACTCCAGAATTTTGAAGATATTTTCCCTTTGAAATTTAAATCCCAATGTTGCTATTGACAAATCCAAAATGACTACTGATGCCTTCAACGTGATTTGTTTTTCTATTCTTTTCCCTAGTTGGATGCTTTTTGGTTCTTCTCTTGATCCCAGTATTATGAAACTTCATGCCTAAAAGCCTTGGGGTTCAGTTACTTTTCTTTGATTATACTTTTCACTCTCTCAACTTGGAAACATATTCCTTTCAGTTCAGGAAATTTTTATTACTATTTCATTTTCCTCCCTTCATTTTTCTCTTCATTCTCTTTCTGTAATCACTATTACTTGGATGGTAAATCTCCTAAACTACTGTTCTCTCTCTCTCTCTCTCTCTCTCTCTCTCTCTCTCTCTCTGTCTCTCTCTCTCTCTCTCTCTCCATCTCTCTCTCTCTCTCCTCTCTCTGTCTCTCTTTTTCCCTATTTCCAGTTCTTTTGTCTTTTGTCTCTTTTTACTGATTTTCTCAGCAGTTAATACCAATGAGTCTACTGAGTTTTTCACTTCTACCATTATGTTTTTAATTCCCATTACCTTTTTGTCTAAGAATATTAATAATAATTAAAAGCTTTCTCCTGCTCAGATCCTCTCTCTTTTCTTCAAGTTGCTTTTATCTGTTTTTTATTTCCTCTCTTGACTATTACAGGCACTTCTTAGGTTTCTGAAAATCTTCATATGCTATGGGGAGGCAGAGACAGGAGAATCAAAGCCAGACTCAGCAATGGTGAGGTGCTAAGCAACTCAGTGAGACCCTATCTCTAAATAAAATACAAAATAGGGCTGGGGATGTGGCTCAGTGGTTTAACTGTCCCTGAGATCAAATCCCTGGTGCCTGCCCCCCCAAAAAATATTAAAATGGGGAATAGAAAATGTAAGTGCATTCTGGGAAAAATCTTTCCAGGAGCTATGACAGAAGTTTGAGAACTGTGAGGACAACTTGCTAGAGATGTCATGCATAAGTTCACTAACAGTCCTGGCCAAGTTCAGTCTTCCAGCCATCCTTGCCAAAGTACATGACAAGTGATAAAGCCTCCTGAACCCTTCAGAACAACCTACTATGGGCTGAACAGTATGGAACAACCTCAGTCAATACCACTCAGACCAACAGATTCACTTAGTCAAGTCCTGTCTAAATTTATGGATCTAGAGATAGAACAAATGATTGTTGCTTGAAGATGCTAAGATATGACTATGTTTTATGTAACAAAAGTTAACTGAAACATTAGACTCATAAAGGAGCTATCATAGAAAACTGATCTATAAATTCCTTGTAAATGAAAAATAAATGTAACTTGCACAATGATTTTAAAAATGGTGATTGGATCAATCAACAAATATATGAAAAAAAATGTTCAACACTTCTAGTAATTAGAGAAAAGCAAATCAAAACTACTCTAAGATTTTTATCTCACTCCAGTCAGAATGGCAGTTATCAAGAAAAAAAAGTAACAATAATTGTTGGTGAGGATGTGGGGAAAAAGGCACACTCATACATTGCTGGTGGGACTGCAAATTAGTGCAACCAATCTGGAAAGCAGTGTGGAGATTCCTTAGAAAACTTGGGATAGAATCACCATTTGGCCTGGCTATCCCACTCCTATACCCTGAAGACTTAAAAAACAGCATACTACAGTAATACAGCCCTTTCGGTGTTTATAGCAGCACAATTCACATTGCTAAACTATAGAAGTAACCTAGATGCCCTTCAATAGATGAATGGATAAAGAAACTGTGGTATATATACACAATAGAATATCACTCAGCATTAAAAGATCAAAATATATAACATTTGCAGGTAAATGGATGAAGTTGGGGAATATTATGCTAACACAACCTCAAAAAAAAAAAAAAAAACAGGGCCTGAATATTTTCTCTGATAAGTGCATGATAATCCTTATGGGGGGCAATGGGATAAGTGGAGGGACTTTGGCAAAGGGGTTAGGGGGAGGAGGCAAAGGGGTAGGAAAAACAGTAGAATGAGATGGACATCTTTACCCTAGGTACATGTATGATTGCACAAATGGTGTGACTCTACCTCATGCACAACCAGAAAAGTGAAAAATTCTGCTCCATTTGTATACAATGAATCAAAGAGCTTTCTACTGTCATATATAACTGATTAGAATTAATAAATTTTAAAAAATGGTGATTTAGATGTTCTGGGTGTGTGGATGGAACTCCATGACTTGGGTGGTCACTGCAGCGGAACTTGGGTCTGCACTTTATAAAAGAGCCACTCATGCCTCTTTTTTTTCTCCCACTTTCTTTCTCTCTTTCTCTCCATTCTTTCGTATTTTAAAAATAAACTTTATTTTTTATATCAGTTTTAGATTTGTAGCAAAATTGAAAAGACTATACAGAGTTCCCACAAACATCACATCTTACATTGGTGTGGTGGTGTTTGTCAAAATTAATAGGCTAATATCAATGCAATATTATTAACTAAAGTCCATACAGCACTTGTATTTCTTTTGTTTTTATGTAGAACCTTTTTACTATTCCAAATTCCTACCCAGGATACCTCATTAGCTGCTATGTCCCCTTAGGTTCTTCTAGGCTGTGACAGTTCTCAGATTTTCCTTGTGTTTGAGGACTGATAGTTTTGAGGAGTAATGGTCAGGTGTTTTGCTGATTGTCCTTATACTGAACCTTGTTCAATGTTTTTCTCATGATTAGGCTGTACTAGAGTTTTGATTAGGAAAACCACAGAGGTCAAGTACCATTTTTGCTATATCCATTAAGCAGGGCACATCCCATCACTGTGGTTGCTGAGCTTAATCACCTGGCTGAGGTGGTAGTCAGGATTTTTCAGTATCAAAGTACTCTTCTTCCTTCCATGCTATACTTCGTGTAAGGAAGGCACCTTGTGCAGCCCACACAGAACAAGGGAGTTATATTCTAGTTGCTTGAAAGTGCAATAGCTAAAAAGATTATTTGGAATTCTTCTGCATGGGAGATTAACCTCTCCCCAACATTAATCTATTTATTTATCTATTCATTTTATCAGCATGTACTCATGAATATTTATTTTATGGTGTCTGGTTTTTTAGAGATTTTTCTTTGGAGTTAGTCATATTCCTCAAGAGATTTGCAGTTTTCTACAGATCAGATATTTGGCTGCCTATATTCCAGAGACTTGGTGGAAAGTTCAGACTGTGTTCAGTGGTATCTTAGTATTTAATGTAGAAATATCATGTACTCACTTTCACCAATATCTAGAAATCCCCAAGTACAGAAAGCCTATGTGCCCATCTCCAGAGAATGAACTTAAATTCTTTTGCTTTGATTAGCAAGACAGAGTCACCTACAAGTATAGAGAAAGGGTGGGAATCACAGATTTAACTGACTTTTTAAAATCATTCAAATAATTTTCCTTATCTGTTGCTCATCCCAACCCCAATTTTTCCCCACTTTCAATTACATGTGGTGCTTCCGGTTTCCGAGATATTTGGAGTTTGGGGAGATGAATTGCTTTGGTTCTCAATTTTCCCCATTATTGACCTAGGCTTCAATATTTTTACATCTGCTAAATGAGTTTCACTCATCCATCTGACTCACAGCTTCCAAAATTCATCTTGCTGGGCTCCTCTGTCTTGTTCTCCCCATCTTTGTATGTTCCTCTTTACAGAATGTTGAGCAAAATTGGACATTTTTCCAATCATCTTTTCACAGATTTGCTCAGGTTTGCAAGCTAGATCCACAAGACCAGAGGCTGTGACTCACTTTTGCACACCCATCACCCACATACATCCTGATAAAAGTAATTGATACCAATTGAGTCTCATTTAAAGGCAATGAAGAGGCCAGTCAGGACTCAAATACCACTCTAAATCAAAGTTATTTTTTAGTTTTTACATTATATTAAGCTTCCATCCTTCATCAATTATAAAGTTTGTATTTTCATCATTTAAAATGGAACTTATCATCCATCAGATCATGCAGACCATGGCTTGTCAAAAATTGTATGTGCTTTCAAATGCTCTGAAGATCTCTTAAAATGCAGATTCTTGTTCAGTAAGCTTGGGTGGGATTGAGACTGTGTTAGTCCAAGAACTGCAAATTTGTATAGCAAGGCTGTAGATTGCTGAAATGCTTAGTAGTGAATTTACAGTACTATATTTTCTGGCTTTATAAAATGCCATTTCATATTTCATTTCTGTTGCAGAGGTAATATTTGCATAAAAAAATATGTCAATTCAGGGCTTGGATAGCCACAGGTTAAGTTGGTCTAGAGAAAGGAAAGACTAGAGAGACTAGAGGCTTAGGTCAAACTATGAGGTGAGTAAAAATATAAGATTAAATGTGAGAATGAATCAGCTTTATAATATATATTCTTAATAAAACTTGATTCTACTAAAGCATAAGACTATTATCAGCATGAACACAGCTGGGACAAAGAATTATTACATGATGATATATGTGTATGTATGTATATCTACATTATACCATAACTTTATCAAACTGATTTAAGGTGGCTTAATTATGTATGCAAATAATATTTATGAAAAGAGAAAAGGAAACCAAAGTAAAAAGAAAATTCTCATAAGAAAGATGACATAAAACAAATATTGAGATTAGTGTACAAAATAAATGCCATGATTTCTATAGTTAATAGCAGGATTTTATAATATATACCTCTGAGATGTCAGCACAAAGATGAATACATAATCATTTACATAAGTCACTAAGGCTAAAAAGGCAAATTTTTTGTTTACTTTTACAAAGGAGGAAGTCATGTGATGTTCCATATAATATTTTTAAAAATAATTTAAAGGACAGGACTTATAAGACAATCTAGTTAATATACATTTGTTCAGGCATATATTTAGATGCTAGTGATAAAGGGATAAAGACAAACTGTCAAGGGGCTCACAATCTTAGAGCTAAGAAGGAGAGTGGAAACAGCTTAAAATATATATTCTTTTTTTTATTTTGTCTTACAATTTTTTTTAATTTTTTTATTGATTATTTAAAACAAATTTGCAGGGAAATGGATGGCATTAGAGCAGATTATGCTAAGCAAAGCTAGCCAAGCCCTAAAAAACAAATGCCAAATGTCTGCTTTGATATAAAGAGAGCAACTAAGAACAGAACAGGAAGGAAGAGCATGAGGAAAAGACTACAGTAAACAAAGACGAATGGGGGGAGAGAAAGGGAGAGAGAAGGGAAAGCATATGGAAATGGTAGGAGACCTTCAATGATACATAAAATATATATTCTTAGGAGCTAAGAAACTTGAAGATTCATTTAAATAGACATGCAGGGTAAAAGGAGGAAGAGATCTACTCAGTAAAATGGCAGAAGGGCATGGGCTGTGTTCCAGAGTAAGAAATAAAACCATGACTGTTCCTCTTTTTCTTTCTTTTCCTTTCACTTCCCTCCCTCCCTTCCTCCTTTTCTTCACTTCTTCTTGTTTCTTTTTCTCCTACTGACCATAATGCAGAGTCCACTTAGATTAAGATCTTGTATTCTTTTGATGGGGGAAAGAGGATTGATTAGAACATTCTAACAACACACGTGTGGAAACTGGTCTCTTTGGGAGACTGAGGTTCAGGGATGAAGGATGGGACTGGAGACCCTGGAGCCTAGCTCTCTTCACTTGCAGTGGAGTCAGAGAAATAGGCTTCTGTAGTGCCAATGTGAGGACAATCCCCAAAGCAAAGATCCCAGAAGAATGGCCCTAGGTTCTACCTCAGTGAAGAAGTTAGATGAGTGGTCCTTAAACCTGTTTTTTGATTCCCAGATACCTTTGAAAACATGACTAAATTTATTTACCGTCTGCATAGAAAAACTTCTAAATATTCACTCACGCAAAGATGGGGTTTGGGCTCAGAGCTTTAAGGATATCACAGACTTTTTAAAGCTTTCTCTAAAATATAAGTAAAACAATCTAAATTTGATGTATGTGTCAGACTATCATCATAATATGAGTCTGGAAACTATTTGCATACTCTTATTAACTCCCTTTACTTTACTTCTATGCGCATCTAGTGACCTTCTGATTATAGAATGTCAACATGTTCAGGTGAATGACAGACTTGGTTCCATTACAGGAACCCTGGGTTAAGAACACTGTGGCGAGGGGCAATCCAACGGCGCAGAGTCCAGGAGGTCACAGCCTCTTCTATTTGTTTATCCCAATCACGTTTTATTTGTGTGCACTTTTCTCATTACTTGAACTTGCTGGCCTTTCTACACACCTTTTCACCCCCAAATAGTTGCTTAGAGTAAAATACAAAACTGAAATCTGAAATGCTGCATTTTTGCTTAGCGTTGAGACCCCCAGTTAGCCAAAGATAAGCACAATATCAATGTTCAACTATTGGGCCCACAACAAGTTTGCAACTTTTCTGACCTTGCCAAAAAAGTACAATTATGGACCTCATAGATTGTAAAAATATGTTTATTCTTGAGTCAGTGCCTAGGGTAGAAAAGGCTGCTCCTTAATTTACTCAATTTTAACATTATCTTAAAACTTTCTTAAATATTAGGAAGAAATAACAAACTTCTCCCACAGTTATGAGAATGATTGGCAACGTTTGGTTAGCAAAGTATATTTCATTCTCTTCCAACTTCTTCAGAACCTAAAAATTGTAGAACACATTTATTGAGATGCTTGGATAGTAGCAAGCATTCCTTTATATGCAATGCAAGTATCAACTTGGTGAAACATCCTTCCAACAACTCTGTGAGGTATGAACTATTATTATGTCCACTTTAAAGGTAAAAAAACTAATGCACAGATTAGTTAAGCAATCCACCTGTGATCACACAGCTAGCAAATAATAGAGCCAGGTTAAAACTCAGGTGGATTGGCTCCAGAGATTGCACTGTTCATTATTTCAGATAAGCACATTATCAGAGGCTATATTTCTTCCAGAGGCTATTGCTACATAAAAATAAAAATATGGGTATTAAAATATTGGAAACAAGATAAATGTGGGAACAAAAATAGGAAGCTGATAAAATATTATTTTCATTCAATGGAATTCTACTCCATTTAAAAAATGTAGGTCATAGAAATAAAATTAGTGAGTTTATAAAATATTCACAAATACTGCTGAATCAAAAGGCAAATATGCTGTATAGTAAAACTCATTTATTCACCCCTCCTCACACACCCACACAGAAACACACTCACGAATAAGATACACATCAAAATATTAATGATGGTAATTATAACTTCATTTTTAAATAGGTGTTTTTCATTTATTTTCTTAAGAACACTCTTCCCATTTGTTCTAGATCTCAATTTAAATGTCTCCTTATCTAGAAGATTTTTTTGGCTTCTTATCTCAAATAGATACCCAGTCACTCTTTTTATATTCCTGTAGAGTACATATTATATTTTGATGTTAATTATCATTATTGTTTGTATGCCTTTAACTTCCCGTCATTTGCAAGTAATCTTCATGAGTGTGAAGACTATGTCTATCTTATTAATTTCTGTATTCCCATGACAGAAAGTCACATAGGTACAGTTATTTATTGAATGAATGACAATGAATGCATGGTATCTCTCAAGGTAACACACATTTAGAACACGTGACTCTACTATAGTATACTACATCTTTCAACTTCAGTTATACCAAAGGAGGCTTGTGGATTCTCTCTTTCTGCTCATGCTCACATTCCCTGGTGTTATCCTCGTTAACTGTTCCATGGAACACACAGATGAGATGCTCCCTGCCCTGGGAAGGTTAAGCCTAGTAGATTTGAAAAACTTTAAAACAAATAACTGTGCAGTGATAAAGGATACACAAGGTGATAGAAATTGAAGGTACTCAGAGAAAAGACAAACTTTCCTAAGTAACTTTCTAATCAATAGAAGCCAAATGGCTCAATTAAAACAATATCAATAAATGATAAGAAACCATTCTCATGATAAAATTAATCATAGGAAAAAATCAGTAAGTTATTGACATTTAATCTTGTCTGTCCACTTATAAATAGCTATAACCCAAGGTAGAGGGACTCCCTTCTCTTTTGGATGACAGTGATCTGTGTCTTTATAGAAGCTTTGAGAAAGTGACCCAAATATCTTTTCCAGGTGTGGGCCACAGCTGAAATGATTTTTTTTTCCACAGAGAACTAGTTTATCATTTGTACTTATTCTGAACTTGTCTTGTGCCTTTGATGTTGTATATGGCAAGAGAAGTTTAGGTCTTCAACTTTGATGACATTTGAACAATAGGCAAAGCTGTACTATACGGGAAACACTATGATGGGAGGGAAGTTGGAGGATGAAGCCAATTATGAATTGACCATGGAAGTTCAAGTTTAAGCCCATCTGCTTCAATCACTACACTATCTCCTTTATCTCTTTCATTGAAAAGATTGTGCTTCAAAAGTGATATAATTTTACTGGGGTGACTACAGAAAACAATGATATATTGCATTTTCAAAAAGCTACAAGAATGAAGGCTGAAGGCTTATCATAAATAAGTAAAAAATGTTTGGGGAAATAGATGTGTTGAGCCTGATTTAAACATCACACCTATACAAACATGTATTGAAAAATCACATGGTACCACATAAATATGTTCAATTTTTATGTTTTTATGTATCAGTAAAAAAAAATTAAGGGGTTGGGGGTGTAGCTCATTGGTAGAGCACTTTCCCTGGGTTTGATCCTAAGTATACAAAAAAAAAAGTTTCAATAAAATAGCAAATAATTTCACAAAAATGTGATGTTTTAGAGTATTCTAATAAACAAATTAAGGGAACAATTTATATTTTAAATTACTAACTGTATCCTTGATATTGGGTTTGATATAGCCAAACCTAAAAGGAAAAATAGAGCCACTATCTCCTTTAAGATACAGTAGATATTAGTAAAATTTTGCAACCATCATATAGCCTATATTCCTTGCCTTTAATACTCTGCAGTAGTCCCATAAATGCTGAGATCACTTTATTCATTGGATTCCAGATAATATAAGATATGATACTAAGGAATTATGGGAACATAACACTGGAACAAAAGGTCAATCCCTTTCATATCACCAAGATAAAATATGGAGAAAGAGATCAAATCACCAAAGAACTGTAAGAACACAGTTTTAGAGAAAGAAGTTCTTTATCACCTAACATGGTTAACCTTCCAGACATAAAAGTAGCACATATGAAATTCTATTCATACACGTGACGCATGATGATCTAGAAAATGCAATGAGATCTCTTGGCATTGTCCACTGATGTGCAAGAATGAGAAGTACTTGAACAGCTATGACAGACGAAGATCCTCAAAAGTTTCTAAACCTTTATCCATTGAAACCTGCTCAATTTGAATAGAAGATCTATCTATTCCATATCCTCAGAGAACTAAATAAATTGTTGCTTCTCACTGTTGAAAATTATCTGTGGGCTCTGAGGCCTTGTGAGATGCTTCAGAAATATACCACCCAATCACATTTTTGTTTTAGACTGATACAATCCTCAGGAAATTATGCAGCATAAGTATGGTCTTTGTTTCAAACCTTGTGAGGTTTATTTGCATTAAATCATTTGGGAAAAACCAAATCTAAATATATATCCTTAGCATTTAAGCATTTAAAATTCATTAAAATGTAAATAACTTTGAAAACATTTTAGAGACTGATTTTTACAACCAACTGTATTTATAAAAGTAAATTACAGTTGGGAACATGTTTCTGGCCAGGAGAGATTTAAAAACGCAAAGTGAAAATGTAAAAGTGTAGGGAAAATATTCTCCAATAAACTTTAAAACTGCAGAATGGTGGTGGTAGGGCAAGATGCAGTTAAAGAAATAAAGCTGTTGATAGCAGTCATACACTGCTACAGACAAGGATATGGTCAAGGAAGAAAACACAATTGGGTCATAAATACTTAGAGGTTTAAAAAAAGTACACATTTTCCACATGCTCAGGGTTATTGTTTTCATTTGAAAACTATCTGCTAAACTTACACAGGAAAAAAGAAATGACTGTTTTGTTTTTGTTTTTGTTTTTGTTTTTTGATTTGGAGAGTGCAAATCCTACAAAGGTGTCTGGAAGGATGTGTAAATATTGAGGTTTTTTAAAAACTATTTTTAGATATTGATGGGCCTTTCTTTTATTCATTTATTTATATGTGGTGCTGAGAATTGAACCCAGTGCCTCACACATGCTAGGCAAGTACTCTCACTACACTGCACCACAACTCCAGCCCCAAATTTTGAGTTTTTTAAGGAAGAAGAGTTAGAAAATAAATTCCTCCCTCTTGCATTTCAGGGTCTTTTTCCCCCCCTTAGGAATGTCTGTCTCCTAGCCCCTACTTGTTTCTCTCCCACTGGAAAGTGGAAATAGCTTCTCTCATAGGAAGCAAAGCAGAGACAATCTCTTTTCCATGTCTAAAGTTATCAATGAAATGTTGTCATGTAAAGGAGTTTTAACAGGAAGAAAATATGAATATTTTTTCATATATTTGTTGACCGAATATATATCTTCTTCCGAAAAGTGTCTGTTTGGCTCCTTAGCCCATTTATTGATTGGGTTTTTTTTTTTTTTTGCTGTCAAGTTTTTTGAGTTCTTTATATATCCTGGAGATTAGTGTTCTATCTGATGTACGTGTGGCAAAAATTTGTTCCCCAAATGTAGGTTCTCTCTTCATCTCATTGATTATTTCTTTTGCTGAGAAGAAGCTTTTTAGTTTGAGTCCATTCCATTTATTAATTCTTGATTTTATTTCTTGTGCTTTAGAAGTCATTAAAAGAGAATAAAATTATGGCATTTGCAGGTAAATGGATGGAGTTGGAGATATCATGCTCCAATCCCAAAAAACAAAGGCTAAATGTTCTCTCTTGATAAGTGGATACTGATCCATAATGGGAGGGATATTGGAAAAATGGAGAAATTTTGATAGGAAAAAAGGGAGGTAGGGGTGGGGAGGGGGCATGGGGGCAGGAAAGATGGTGGAATGAGATGGACATCATTACCCTCAGTACAAGTATGCCGTACGTATGATGCGACGCTTCATTGTGTACAGCCATAGAAATGTAAAGTTGTGCTGCAATTGTGTTCAATGAATCAAAATGCATTCTATTATCTTATATACCTAATTATATATAATACACACACATATACAAACATTTGGTCATAAATAAATATATTGATCACATTAAAAAATAATAATTAATCTCTTTTGGTCTATTTTTCCCAAGAATAACCAATAGGGAATATTTTTTGGAATATCTTGTTTGCTTTCTCTTTCTCTAATATTCATAGGCTTTACCCCTCTGTTGCCCCTCCACCCCACCCCCACATTATTTTCCCTTATATCTTCAGTATGCTGTCTCTTTTTGGTGTCTTCAATCATTTCTTGCAATCCTTTCCTGGATAAGAGTTTTCATCCAGATTCAATTTCCTTCTTTTGTTCTCTTTCACCACATTGTCTACTCCTGTTTTCCAATACACTTTTCTTTGACTTTCCTCAACTTCACTTCTCTAAACTCAATAGGAATTGTTTTTCTACAGATTGCCGTATTTGCTGCCCTATTTCAGCTAGAAAAGCAATGAAGTGGAAGAGCACTGTGGACTAGTTCCCAGAAGTTTTGCTCTGAACTCACCTTCAATCTACTACTCATAATGGGCTTTATAAACTAGGGCAGTCCAATAAATAAATAAAGAATAAAAACTTAGCAAATTGTACTTTGATGGTATTTGTTTTGGCAACAACAAAAAACAGAAATGATTTATAATTAGTAACTGAAAGAGAAAATACAGTGAAGGTTAGGAAATTAGGATCAGTGGCTGCACTTGTTGTCCTTTCAGGGCCAATAATATCTCTTCACACACCAAGAAATGTACAGGTATGGAGAAAATGTGGCAATAAAATCTGGGCTTTGTGTCTTTACTCCTAAGCTGCAGCATTTTATATCCATTTGTAGTTCCCAAGGATGTGGGAAAAGGTATGTTCTTTGGGAGTTTGGGGTAAATGAGACTTTGGACTCTGAATATATTCAATCGAAGCTTTTAAACTTTTGTGTATGTGAAAAAGAAAAATCGTGACACAAGTTGGGGAGCTCAAACATGCAGCTCACACATCTGAAATTCAGACTGAATTTTCTGCTTGGCAATGTGTAAACTCAACCTGAATCTCAGCCACTTCAATATGATTCATGACCCACCATAGCTGACGCAATGTAGGTGGGGAGATTTGAGGGCCTAAAGAAACAAAAACCCAGGGAAGACAAACCCCTCGCAGATGATCTATCAGTGGGATAAGCCCAGGGGATGTGAATCCTTCTTCCAAATTTCGATTAGAAAGAGATCTGATGGTTGAGAGAAAATAGCACCATGGGTTATGTCATGTGTGTTAAGTGCCTAAACCAGAGTCTGAGCACTATGCTGGGTACTTGAAGACATGAATAGGAGGAGCTTGATCCCATGAAGGGTTAGGGATCTATCCAGCGAGATGAGGAAAGTAGGCTAATAAATTCTACTACTTGCACATGATATTTGTCTGGTTCCTAAATCTTTCTTGCTCTGGGAATATTTAAAGTTTTTTTTTTTTTTCGTGAAATAGAAATCTAGCTAGGATGAGAATTGTTGGTTTCAATCTTAATTTATTTGTTTCTTCAAAATTCTCAGATGTCTGGATTGATCTGATTTATTTACAGGAAGTACAGTGATATAGGAATCATCTCCAGAATTGTCTAGGGCTACCTACTAATAGAATGTTAACTGTAGAGTTCTATTATCAAACTTACTGTATGACAGTTCTATTAATTTGAATATCAAACAGGTATGGTTTATATGCTAAATTATGCAGTGGTTCATCTGATCATTTTGAAAATTTTTTGTGGATTTGGGAAATTATATCCGAGTGACAGACATGTATGTGCCTTGGTCCAGAGATGTGAATACAATCTTCCCATCTCTTTTCAATTGATAGACACCCGCCCCCACCTCAGTCAGGTAGCAGAATTCAACTATTATCATTTCTTTAATGAAGAGAAGACATTTTGAGTAAATCAAAAGAGCCCCCAACAAGTTGGAGAGAAGGCAGGAAAATGTTATTCTTGCCTAGCCATTGCCCCCTTATTGAGAATTTAACATCCACATATCAGAGAAAATATTTGGCCTTTGGTTTTTGGGGAGTGGATTATTTTACTTAGCATGATATTCTTCAGCTTCATCCATTTACCTGTAAATGACATAATTTTATTCTTCATTAAGGCTGAGTAAATATCCCATTGTGTATAAATACCACAGTTTCTTTTTTTTTCATTCATCTGTTGAAGGACACCTAGGTTGGATCATCCATAGTTTAGCTATTGTGAGTTGAGCTGCTATAAACATGGATGTGGCTGTATCACTGTAGTATGCTGATTTTAAGTCCTTTGGGTATAAACCAAGACTAAGATAGCTGGGTCAAATGGTGGTTCCATTTCAACTTTTTGGAGGAATCTCCATACAGCTTTCCATAAGGATGGCGCTAATCTGTAGTCCCATCAGCAATGTATATCTTTTTCCCCCACATCCTCACCAACATTTATTATTGTATGTATTCTTGATGATTGACATTCTGACTGATGAAATCTTAAAGTAGTTTTGATTTGCATTTCTCTAATTGTTAGAGATATTGAACATTTCTTAACATATTTGGGGTATGAGGGTAGGAAGGATAGTAGAACAAATCAGACATTATTTATATATATATATATATATATATATATATATATATATATATATATAACTACATATATATATGACTACATATATATATGACTACATGACTGGTGTGATTCTACATCATGTACAACCAGAAGAATCAGAAATTATACACCATTTATGTATAATGTGTCCAAGTGCATTCTATTGCCAGGTCTAACTGATTAGAACAAATAAAACAATAAAAAAATTTTTAAAAAAAGAAGGCAGGAGAAAAGGAGAGCAACACATGTTCAAATTATTACTACCAGAATACATTTGCAAGCTTTAAGTCATCTCCAAGAGATTTGCAAATTCACAAGTACCAAAATACTCACATTTAAAAATAAAATCTGAGAAACAAAGTTCCTTTAAAATACACCTTCCCTCATGGTAAGAATTAGTGTCTCTAGAAAGACTGAAAACTGAGTAGGCAAGTGTTTTCTTTTCACTGTTTGTGGATGTTTATTGTACAGATGTTGGCTCATAAAGAAAGAGTAGTGAAACAACATTTTGATGTCTCTTTCTTCATAATGGAGATACATTTTTAAAAATGGAACATTTCTATATTTCTGCTTTTTATTCATTAGGAGAGCTAATTTAATTTTTAGCAACATACATTTCCTCTAAACCCAGTATTTTTAAAGATTAGCTTCATACATCACTCTAGATGTTTTAAAAGTTCACTGATAATTGTTCATTAAGTTCCTCAAGACTTAGTCATATTTTCATGATTATAGCTGGACCCATGGAGGGGATCCAGGTCCTTGGAGTGTTTTTATTGTGTTTTTTTTTTTTTAGTTTTTAATTTGAATATCTGGTGTGATTGGCTGTAGTTGTCAAATGTTAACATTTACTCATTCATTGAACTGAGATTTTTTGAACATTTTCTGTGTTTGAGAAAACATAGTATATTTGGGGATACCAGTGGTAAGGTAATAATTGTTGCCCCAGCAAGATCATAGCATACATAGTGCAGGAAGAATTACAGTGAGTGTACAGGTATTGTGTTCTATTCTCCATATAGACATAGCTTTATTTTTTCCAAGAAAACAATGAAGATACTAAGAGTACTTCAGTTTTATAGAGCTGGAGAGAAAGAGCTGCAGGATTCAAACACAGGAGCTCCTGATTAGTGAACAGATTAGCACACATTCCCACATGTCCATGGGTGAGAGAATAATTGTATTTGTACATGTTATTCACCCTCAAAACAAATGTTGATTGCCATAGCTCCTATATTTGCATTGCAGTATGTGATATAAAGCACAAAATTTAGGAAACAGCTGTGCAGCTACCCATTTTGATTACATGGTGGGACATCACTTCAGTACAGCAAAGAACAATATCATTTAAGTGATCATTGTCACTATATTTAAGGTCTTCCCCATCATCCTAATTTCATGAAGCATTTTTCCCACTGTTTGCTATGAAAACAGAGATAAGATACAGACAACATGCTTTTTCAACAAAGATGAAGAATTAGAATAAGAACACAATGCAGAAAAAGGGGAAAATTTTTAATTCTCACTTTCCTGTAACCTCTGCAAAGAAAAAGAACATTAAAACAACATGTCACTAATATTTTTGCTCGATGCCATTCATATGTCACCTGAGTTAACTAAAAACCTTTCAGCAATATGACAACATTGCTGGATATTTGTCAAAAATAAATGTTCAATGTAGTGAAAAATATAAAATCAGAAATAGACTGAATTTGGTGGGTTCATAGATGTACACACTACAGAAAGAGTGTGTAAAACTAACTATAGACAATTCATGATACTCCTTGAAAAAATTAACAAAATGTGAATTCATGGGACCTTGATATTTGTTTATGGGGAGAGTTAATAAAAGTTTATTTGACAATAGAAAGGACTGTCAGATAATAGACTAGTTACACAATATAATTAGAAATACTGAACTTTCTTTTGCATACATAACAGTGTGTGATAAAGCTCTGGGTAAATCACGAACATAAGAGTGCTCTGCTTTGCACTTCATAGAACATCCTCAGGCCAAAGAAGACAAATAGGAGGGATTCTGATTAAATATTTGCTCAGAAAATACCCTCTGATAATATACTGCCAATTTCCTACCTTGTGTAAATAGCATCCCCCTCTCCCAAGGTAAGTAGGTCTCTGCTATACTAGATTTTATTTACAGAAAGGAACTCTGGCCACAAAACACACAGCAGTAAGTGAAGGGTATGTCCCAGCTTGTCTCAAAACATCATCAATGTGACCTTTGGCAAGGACCCAGTAGAAAAGCACTTTGCCTAAAGGAAATCAAAAACCCTTTCCCTATAATCCTGCTATGGTGTTAATGCAGCAAGCCTTGCTTCCAGCGGCCATAGCACAAATCACATCATTTGGCTTGGTCACTAGAAGGATGGATGCCAGGTATGTCTGTGCACACATAAGTATATGCAGTGTTTCCATGGAAATGCTGCTTGTTCTGTCTGAATGGCTTTGGGGATGCTTCCAACCCGGCTGGGATGTGCCATCTCTTTCTGGAGGTCTGCCCAGTGGAAAGTAAAGCCTTAAGAAATGAACTGGACTCTGGATTCTATGTGTTCATCTGGAGGGTGATTAGAGGGACTGTGTTATTAATCCTGCTTAAAATGTCCATTGCATTCTAGATGCCAACTCCAGAAACATCAGCCCAGTGTTCTTGTATTGCAGAGGCCAAACATAAAGATGACAAGCTTTCTCAAGCATATCAGAGAGCATTCTCAGTAGTTTCAAGGACAATATTTTAAGGAGATAAATGTTCTGGGTAATTGTGCTGAAAACTACACTTTCTAGCCCATTTCAGGGCTGCCCTACCTAGCCGACTTTCTTCCTTCTTCTACTTCATATATCTGTCATTGCTTCCAGTCCCTCATTACTTTTCTCCCTTACTTGAATCCTTTGGAAGGTTATTTGACTGATCAATAGTCCTCTTAGCTGGGTGATTTAGTAGACAGAGGCCAAGATCCCAAGCATAATAATGGAAAGCTTAAATTGATTAAATCTCAAATGAACACACATGTACAGATATAGGTAATGGAAAAGCTTGTCCTTTCAAACATAGTTCTGTTGTCTCTTGGTTGAAAAAACTATATAAACATTCAGTACAAACACATGGATACAGACGCTGCCATTTAAAAAAAATAAGTCCCCCGAAGTGCAATGAGAGACCCTTGCAATTTTTCTTTATTTTACTGAGTGTATGGAAAATATAATTTGAATAGAGGTGTTTCCTTATGCTAATGATGGGAATAAAATAATTTAATATTATTTTTATAATTATTTTTATATTCTATTCTTATTCTTCTTTTTAAACATTTTTGTTAATATAATTTTAATGATGTATAGAAAGTACAAGTTTTTATATACAGTTACAGATTTTTAAATATAAATTTCAAAAAATCATACACTAACCTAGAAACTCGAAGTATCTATCCATATACAGGTCATGTTGATTTAGATACTTTTCTTCTTCTCCTTTCATCCTATCCCTCTCTAGCCCCTCCCAATCCTTCAGCTTCTTTAATTGAGTCTTGCTCTAATGAATGTGTATAGCTTTTTAGTCATTTGGGATCAGCTCACTTTAGGTGACAACCCTTTAAAGACCCATATTTTTACCACTTTCAGACTTTATAGGTTGTAAAGACCCATGTGGTGACTGCAAAGATGGTGCCCAGAGATAAGCCACGGGGTACATCTATTATGGGTTTAGGGACAAGCATGTGACCCAATCAGAGGCAGTGAAGAGGAATGAGACAATTGAAAACTTTTTTTGACTTTTGAGAAAGAGATATTTTTCTCTTCCCCAAGGGATTTAAATCACAGAAGATGAAAGGTCTGGAGCTGTTCCAGGCTTCTTGTGACTATGAGTAGAGTCTACTGGGAAAATGTAACAGAGGAGCAAGTAAAAGAGGGCATAGAGAAAAGGGTCAACCTACACTTGGAACTAGTCTGACCACTGTGATCTTCATATACTTGAAACAAGAGGCTTCCCCATTGCCCAGCAGGGGGGAAAACGGTCCAAATGGCTCTGAATTAGTGTCCTGTGGGAGCTTTGAAAAGAAGCATCTTTAACCTGGTAGCACATATCATTTTCCACAGGACATTCAGCAGCTGTTATAAGCCTCACTGGCACCACTTGGCAGCAGGGACCAGGAAGAACAGAATGCCGAAGGTCAGATTGCTTCACCTCACTGCAGCGTGCCTGCTGGATTATTTGTAATAAGGCAAGGTTGTTCATCTTTTCTTCGTGAAATAGGGACAAAGACTTGAACACAAATAGAGTAGTCTAATTTTCCAGTATATAATGTGATCCTCACGAACTTCTCATGAATATAAAGTCTCCAAACCTTTAAGGGGTTGGTGGGCTGTGTGTGTGTGTCGGGGGGTGTGGAGCAGTGTTCTCTATCATTTCACTTCTCTGTGAATATCCCTTTTTTCCTTTTTCTCTCTCCCTTTAGTTATCTCCTCTACATCTCTCATGATAGTGTACCAATTTGTTTTTAAGTAGAATAATTTAAAAATTTTCAATCAATTAGTAAGTAATGCTTTGGTAGGAGTCAGTGAACTAATTCATAGTTTATATTGACCTTTACATGGATAGATACACACACACACACACACACACACACATATGTCTCCAAATACACTTGCTTCAATCACCCTATAATCTTCACCTAAGCAAAATTTCAATACTTCCTATCAATGTATTCTCTATTCCTCCACAACATTTCTTCATTCCCCTTCTATGTGGCTATAAATGTACCATAGGAAAGAGCTTGACAAAACAGAATGAGATCTCCATGGTAAGTGGTTCCTCAGATCACTTAGCCAAAATTTGCAACATAACCAAGCATCTTCTCTGTATTTGAATGAGGCATGGGCATTTTTATAACAGGAAGCTTCTGGATGGAGGTTTGGAAAAGCAGCAATTGCTTTCTTGTTCACCTGCTACAGATCACACAGAAGATGAATTCAAATTCTGGCTCATTTCCACAGCCCATGGTACTTTGGGTAGTTGGCTTAAACTTAATAGGTCTGGTTCCACATTTAAATTGAGTAAATAATGCCTATCAATCAGTTAAACATATATTTTGAAAGGATAGGCATTATTCCAAGGGCCCATGATTTACTTTGATTAAAATAGTAAAAATCCTAATTTCATGAAGTTCATATTTTACTTAATAACACAGTTGAATGAACTAAATGATATAATTTAAATAAACCCAAATCATAGTAACTAGCACATGGTAAAATTCAGTATGTGGTATCCAAGGTGAGCTCTCTTTCTTAATTGGGGCATTTCCAACTCTTTTTTTTTTTTTCTGTTATAAATCGCTCAGGTCTTTTACAGGCTTTGAAAAAGGTGGGTAGGAGATTAGACTTTGGAGTGAGCCAGAACATGATCTGAATAAGCCAGAATATCACCTAGAAGAAAAGACTAGGACTAATTTGAGTTAATTAGTTCCAAGCCAAATAAAAGGGGAATCAATATAGCTTTTGTTTTTTTTAAAGAAGATAAGAATTTTCTTAAATAAACTATTTTCAAGCCACCTCACCTCTTCTTTTTTAAAGTCCTCTTTATGAGATTTATTAGCACATGCTACAACCAAAATACATTCTATGCCCATCCACTTTCTTTCGTTCCACTACCCTAGTATACATTTCTACTATCCTAGTATAAACTACCACTAGTTCTTCCTTTCCAGCAGTCAGAATTACCCTTTAAAAGTGGGAATCAGATCCCCAATTCACCAACTCCAAAAATCTTCCCATGACTGATGGTAAACTTGGAATAAATCTAAATCTTACCATGGTCTACAAACCTTGACATGATCTGGCCTTAAACTCAGTCAGGCCTCATATTCTGCCCATTCGCAGCCTTGCTTACAAGCACTCTGGCCCTCCTCATTAGGCTTGTCTCTGCCTTAGAGCTTTTGCACTTACAGTTCTCTTTCCTTACCAGACTTACCCATCCCAGTTCCCTGCCTTGATATTTTCATTGTTTGCTCTTTCGAAGTTCAAATTGCATAATTTCAGAGGTGCCTCTGCCTGTCCAATCGCTGTCTTCACATCACCTTTAGTTCCTTTGTGATTTAGTTCCTTTGTGATAATAAATGTCCATCTTTCTTGTCTTTATCATAAGATGAATGAGCAGACATCTTGTTGGTCTTGCTCTTCAATGCATTCCCAGTAGACACTAGAGGATGTACTCAGTACACATTTGCTGAGTACATGTATAAAGTTCACAAAATTAATAATTCCTGGACATACTCATTGATACTTCTCTCTTAAAAATTTGAGAGCTCTCAATAATTATACAAGAATGCTATGAATGTACTGTTCATGATGTCTGAGGCTCTCCAGGCATACAGAAAGCACTTACATATTGTCAACATGGATGTTTCACTTGGTCTTCATAAGAGCCTTGAAGGGGTAAAATTCTCATTTTAACTATTTGAAGATTAGGGAAGAAATCTTCAGAAGAATTAAATTAATTACTCAATAACTCACAGTTCATAAGTGGCAGGGGGGGATTCAAATCCAGTCACTCATAGCTACCCAACTATAAGTGAAAACCTGCCCAAACTGGTAATATTAAGAGAGGATTCAGTGAGTACTTACTATGCACTATGTATTACCTATGTTACTTTTTCAAATCGGTGCTATGATGTAGGTCTCTTATTTTTCAAATGAAAAAATTCCAATTGAGAGGGGTCAGGTAGAATTTGAACCTAATCTTGTCTGACTCTGGAGACTGAACTGTTAACTAGCATGGGATAACATTTCCCTCGCCCAGAGAAAGACAGCATTGCATGCCACGTCACAGATGACAGGAACCACCAGTCCAGGCCTTTGCTACAAGCTGGGTGCAGCCCTACTGCATGGCCAGTACATTCATCTTGGTCAAATGACAGTTGTATTGTGTCTTAACTATGGAAACCAGGAATCACTCTGCTGGCTGACCACCAAATCTCTGTCAAGTAGGGAAAAAACAACCAGAAGCCTAAACTTTCATTATTGCATTAGTGGTACCTCCCTCATTTATTTTATAAGCAATAAACTGTGCTTGTCCGTTGTTTCATTTAAGAAGTTTCAAATGAGATTGAAGATAATGCATCCCATAATTTCTCACCCTTCCATGTTCCAGAGGCTCAGGCAGACTGATTTCAGGGTGAAATTTGCACTTTCTTGATTGATGATGCTAATAAAGCGCCTTTATTGTGATATAAATAGCCTTAAAAATGTCCTAGCGAGTCAATATTGGTGCTTGATGGCCTCGCACAAGCAAGGTCCTTGTCTTAAGCAGCACTAAAGCTTAATGAGTTATGTTTTTCAAAAAGTTTGTCATTTCATTTGGATATTGATTTGTGAGGCTACAAGGTGGCGAGAACCACATTAGTGACACAGATGGAGAAAACTATTTTAAACCAACCCATTTCTTTCACATACCTAATATATCAATAATTTTAATGCCCTGCTGGATGAAGCAGCTTTGGGAGGGATTGGAGCATGTGTAGAACAAAGTGCATAGGTATTCATTCAACCAGACCAGTGACCTTGTCCCCACCCACACTTTGGTTGTAAAGGAGATAGCAGACACTTCTTGGATGGTAAGCCTGTGTTTTCAAAGACCGTCTCTGGGGCACAGAGGCACATGCACATGGATCAGAACTTCCTACGCTCACAGAGGACAGTACAGGTAAAATAGGAGAACACAGTACTATAACTCAGGAGACTTCAAAGCCCTTGGGTTAAACTGTGATTGTTGAATTAAATTGACCAATTTCTTTGTGTATTGGGAATAACATAGACCCAAGGTTATGGCCTTTTGTAAACACATCTATTGCATGTCTTTGTTTTCCCTCAAACCCCTGCCCTTCCAGTTTCAAAAGGTGCTTTAAATGTTTTTTTTTTTTTTAAATCACTTTGCTTTTTATTGTTTTTGCCAGTTTTCCCATTGTAGGCAAGATCATCTCTTCTTGTCCACTTTTTCTGGCCTTCTTGGCCTTTATCCACCTGTGTGCATGTGGTTGGCCCTCACGTGCTGCTGTGCTTATAGAGACAGGATCAGAAGATGACACATGAAGTAAGGTGAGGTCTTAAGATCAAACTTTGGGTTTACTTACCTCATTCTATTAGTTCGTAGAAGCAGCCATAACAAATAACCATGAACTTGGCAGGTAGAAACAATAGAATTTTTTTTTCAAAGATCTGGAGGCCAGAAATCTAAAATCTAAGTGGTTTCCAAGGTCCCAAAGGTTCAAGGGGCAAATCCTTGCCTCTTCTAACTCCTGTGTTCCTTCTAGCAATCCCTGGTGTTCCTTGGTCTACAGACACAGCCCTCTGACCTCTGCTTCCTAGTTCACAGAACTTTTCTCCCCTGAATACTTCCTTGTCTTCTCTTTTGTCTCTTGTAGAAATGTCTGTCATTAGATTTAGGGCGCATCCTAATTTAGGAAGACTTCATGGTGAGATCCCTATCTTAATTACATTGACTAAAAATCTTTTTCCAGATAAAGTTACATTTTGAGGATCCAGGTGAGCATTTTTTTTGGGGGGGGGGGTAGGAATTATCATTCAAATCACTACACCATTTATAGATTTGTGATATAATTAACTAAAATACATTAATAACTTTTTAAAATCAATGAATAAACTTTTCATTTGGCAATGATATAAATATTAAGACTAAAAAAGTATAAAGATTTAGGTATTTGCTAAATTTGGTAATCTAGAATCTACCTATACTAATTTCCTCTTTATTCTCTTGAATAAATTACCAATAACATATGTTCTTTTAGAAATAGGTGTAGTCTTCCATGCTGGAAGAAAAAATTCAGCAAAGTTTAAACTGATTTTTATGATTATGCCAGCTAATCAATTTATTCTAGAATTGATTGATCTTCATAGAGTGTGAATCAGAACAGATAAATCTTGAATACTCATAAAGTCTTGTATATTCTGGAGAGGAGGCCATAGAGCTTTGTGTTAGAGAAGATCAAGCAGATATAGCAGATATTAACCTAGATAATGATGGATGTCCTTTTAAAAAGAAAATGAAAACTTTCAAAAGCAGGGTTGGTACATTGCTGCCTATTGATAATGAATATAAACAGATCAAACGAGCCCCTTTTAATCCAGGATCTCACAGGAATAAATATAAAACTAAGAAATAAATTTGTAGAGAAAGAGTTTAGGAAAATAAAGCCAGACTATTTTAATAAGGGAATTGGACATATAGAGAAACAGTGCTTTTCACATGAATCCTCTGAGGGTCTTGTTAAATAGCAGATTCTAGTGCAATAGGTCAGTGGTAGGTCCTAAGATTTCATCTTTCTAACAGGCTGTCAGGTAATGACCAAAGAACACGCTGAGTAACGAAATGGAGAGGATCATCGGGGTTGGCAAATAAGTATAAAGTCACACAGGCTACATATTACATGGCTTTTAGTCATTCAATATTCCCTCATTCTGTACCAGTCACTGTGGTAAGTACCAAAATAAGTGAAACATAATTCATGCTCTCCAATATATCTCTCTCAGTCAATTGTAGTTTTATTTTTTTCAGTTATAACATTATTCAGCATCAACCTTGTTTCAAACAATATCAGGGAAATAATATAAATGCACTATTTTATAAATACATAAAAACATTAATTATCTTTAGAAATGTTTAAAAACCAGGTGCAGTGTTGCACACTGTAATTCCAGCAACACAGGAGGCTGAGACAGGAGGACTGCAAGTTCAAAGCAAGCCTCAGCAACTTAGTGAGCCCCTAAGCAACTTAGTGAGGCCCTGTCTCAAAAAAAAAAGTGGGGGGGGGTGGGCTAAGGATGTGGCTCTGTGGCTAAGCGTCCCTGGTTTCAACCCCTGGTACAAAAAAATATATATGTTTTTCTAAAACTTTTAATTTGGCTCTCTCTTAAGGATAAATCCTAGCATCAGTGAGATGAGTGTCTTCAGGCACTGTTCTCAAAGAGATGCCATGGAAATACAACTCTTGCTTGGATTCTAGAAGCATCAGAAAGAGCAGCACTGTGGCTTACAACCTGCAAATCTTGGCAGATGAAGTGATGAGCAGGAATGACTCATAAAGAAAAGATGATACTCCCAGAATATATTCAATTCATAGAAAAATGATAATTTCTTGCTTTTTGTTCAATTTAATTTCATACATTGCCAAAGAGATATGTTAGAGTAATGATTCCAAATGTTCAAATCATACTAATACAAGTGCCTCTCTTTTATTTATTTATTTTTTGGCCTGGGTTAAGGCTGGTGAGTTTATGGGCAAGGCAAAGTATTCATGGTTGCTGTTGAATTGTTTTGAATGAGAATCCACTGGAGACTTTTTGATTATGACAGTGGTCCACATGTTTATACTGTCCACTAAAAGTGCACACAGAGCATTATATGCATATGTATAAATTACATACATTATCAGAAGAGTCTCTAACGAGCTGTCGAAGGAATCTGCTATACTTTATTTGCATTGGAAGGTTGTGATGGCTTCTAAATCTTTTTTGTTGTTGTTGTTGTTGTTGTTTGTTTGTTGGTCTGAGGTTCAAACAAAGTTATAGCATCATAACTTCTACCGAGTAAATTTTCAATTCTCACAAAAGGGCAACTATTTTTATGCACCATGGCAAGAATGTTTCTAAATACAAACAATCAATTTTGAAAGGGTAACTGTTCACATTCAAACTACTTGTTCAGAAGCATTCAAGACCACAAAATATTTAGTCTTCCACTAGGTACAAATCTTCATTAACTGGTAACTTAGGGTTCTAAGGCCAACCTGGAATCAGTCCTTCATTGTGATGTTAATAAAGAGGAAAAGTGCATATTTTAATGCCATAACCAAATCTCCCAATCTAAAGTAACAACTAAATTCTGTCTTTAGAATTTCAACTGCATCGCTTCACCTCAAAAGTAGACATAGTGGTCTGAAATGTTAGGATTTGCTATATTTTCAATAATCAAATGAATTACTTAATTGCCAAATAAATGCTACAGGATTTAATACACAGCTTTATTGCCAGATAAATTCTCTGTCAACCTATAGACCTTTATTTTCCTTCTTAAAGACCTATTCAGATCAATATATTACAGCACATATGGAACTTATTTTTAGATCTACAGTGCTTCTGATGGCTCTTGCATTAGGGAATGGGAAAAATGCGGCTAGAGACAACAAGCTCACTGCTTTCTGTTCCCCCTGTAGCCAGGCATTCTATGACTCATTTCAGTATAGAGAGGAGAACCTTGTCCCTGTGGACAGAGTTTCTATGGGAATACAGTAACTTGCCTGTGGTTCTGATAGTCTGTGCCCTACTTTTCACACACTAGAAAAAGAGCACAATAGCAGAGGGATAGCTTTATCTATCCAAAATATCACCAACATTCCTTCAAGTTTCTGCAAATTACAAATGCATGTGATGAAACATGCCCGAAGAGACAAAATATTTGTAAACGCTAGCTTGGACTACTCAGAATAAGAAATGATCTTCGATCCTAATGGCTTAAAGTATCATGATATGATGGAAAGGGTTTGTGTAGTTCTGACTCTGAACAACACTTGGCAAATTAGGATGTGCTGTTTAATTTCTTAGAGGTTGATTTATTTCTACTACAGACCTGGACATTGAAACAACTTGTGGAAAAGCCAAGTGTAATAACTCTGATGCACCACCAGGTGACAGTGTTTCTAAAATTAATCTGATTCTAGGGAACTCAGACTGGTTTTTGTATGTGGGGCCACATTTTAACAAGCCAGTGAATGGACAATCACATGATTGCTTTTAAACAGTAAATCAAGTCAGGAACTAAATTTATTTTCATTACAATTATTTCAAAGTGTAGAGATCACACACCCAACTATCAGAGGAGAAAACTTAATCTTGCCCTGAATCTACCACAATTAGTGGATCATGCTATCTATCATCAAAGTGATTAAGCCGTTTGCAGAGTTGATATTCAGAAACCCCACTGAAATTCTGTATCAGATAAACTGAATTAGGGAAGGCAGAAGATAATTCATATTTGTTATATGATGGCAACACAAGAATAACATTGAGATTTTAAGACAATAAGTAGAGATCAATTCACAGCAACATATACATTCATAATATTTCATCCAGAAGATGTATCTGCTCAAGAGTATATATTAACTAATACAGATAAAATGAGTATTTTTGATCCATTTGCCAAAGTGGTCATAATTTTAAGAACATAAAACTAGAGAAGGGAATGATCCCAAATAAAATAGGAAATTCAGGTTACCGAAAAAAAAAAAAAAAGTAGGAAGAAAAGGGAAGGGGAAAGGAAATAGGCTTGGGGCTTAATAACTAAAAGGAATTTACCTGGTCTGAATTGAGGAGTCATACAAATGAATCCCACTGAGCTAAAAAGCCAGGAGGTGTCCTGCATCTACAAGGAAAATGCTATTCATTGCCCATCAGGTCAGAGCTGGTTGCTGAAGTTCTGTTTATTTCCAGTAAAAATGTCTCATCTCTGTTGATTGCCAAGGTGACTGAATTTCATTATGTGATATGAAAATTAATTTAGAGTACAGTGGCAGAGCTGAGATGTACATTCAGATCCTCTGATTATAAACAGAGCTGTTTCCATGATATGCCAACCACTTGCATTCTATCATTCTGGGGCAGGTTGAAGAGAAAAGCATAGAATAGTGCTGGGAAAAGAGTGAGAAGAAACAGAATAAGGGAGCTTTAGAAAAGGCTGTATTAGTAAAAGAAGGTGGAAATGTATTTAGAGCTGGAAAATGCAGGACGATTCTCAGCCTCTTACTTCATTTCTAAACTTCTCCTTCATTTCCTTGACACACTCCTCTGTTCATTACTACTCCCATCCCCCAAACCAATCCCAAGTTAAGTCACAAAATGTGGAAGGAAAGATGAGTCCTCAATATTGCTTACTATTGCTGAGAGGCAATACAGCCATGGCACCAGGGCTGATCATGAGATCAGCCTAGTTCACACATGTGTAAAAAGACCTAAGAGTTCACCCCATGTCTTAGATTCTGTTCCCCAGGACAGTCAGTGAGACTCTAACATTTGGCTGTAGAAGTCCTGGAACTAGAATGGTCCTTGATATTAGAACAGCCGATAGGAGTCTAAAAGGAGCCTGTAGGCAAGGGATACTACTTATCAACCAATCATTGGAAGTGGACTGTCTTTAGGGAGAGGCCATGACTTGGTAAGAAGGTGTCTCTAGCTGAAGGTAATTCCCAGACAAGAAATCAGCTGAGTAGTCAGCATCCGCAACAGCTGGGAATGAGTTCCTTATCCAGAAGAGGGCATGAGAGCAGTGGTCTGTGACACTACTGCCACCTGGATTCCCTTAGTGAGGCAAAGTGCCCTCACTGGTATAATCGCACCTGGTTGGTTAGGACTGAATTAATTCTTTGGGACTTAAGCACATTAGCAGAGGCACTAATGACTGCAGGAGTTCAGTGCATCCATTCCAGACATTTAAGACTTGTTAATCTCAGAGTGTAGCTAAGGATTTATTTTACATTTGCTTATAGCGAATCATAAATTAGCATGGGAGGAATTAAAATGGTTACTAGGAATGTTCTACTTAGGCAAACCCAGAAACTACATATAGATTTTAGGTTCATAAAATTAAACCCAGTCAGGAGAAGTGATGTATACCAGAGATCCCAGAGATTCTGGACACTAAGGCAGGAGAATGGCAGGTTCAAGGCCAGCCTGAGCAACTTAGTAAGATATTGTCTTAAAATTTATAAATAAATAAATAAATAAGGGCTTGGGATGCATGTCAATGGTAAAGCACCCCTGGGTTCATTCCTCAGTACTTCAAATAAGTAAACCCAGAAGGTCATTTGTTCCAATCTCTGTTCTGAAGCCTTGGTCCCCTCCCTCACATAGTAGGTAACTGCACATTCCTTGCCTGTGTCCCTCCAAGAACGAGAAAGTTGGTATCTCTACCAATAAGGCATTCCACATTCTGAAAATTCCAATAGCTAGAATCGTAATTTAACATAAAGAGAGCATATCTCTCCACCTATGATGCTAATGCATCCATCTTAGTTCTCTTTTTAGGGATGATGATACATTTAATTTTTCTGCATATTATCCCATCAGAGAGATGAAGACAGCTTATAATTCATAAAATGGTTTAAAGCCTTCTCATGAGCTTAGTATTTCTTCTTAGAATATTTTGCAGTTTGACTAAGGTCACAGAACAAAACTAATTTCCCTCTGAAGGACATTGGATTCAGATGTCACCCTTTTTGGAAGGAAACTTGAAGGTGGCATCAGCTCATTGGGCTACTACATCATGGTGAGTGGACCACAATCTCTTCACCCGGTTTGTGTGTTCCCTCTAGCCTTCTGCTTCTGCTTCAGGTTGGGATCCCCCTGACTAGCAATATTTCATTTAATTCAACATAACTTTAATCCTATATAATTATAATCTATAAAATAAAATTTATTGCTTTGCAGCATGATATGGCATTTCAGTATGGATGCCAGACAGCATTGATTGTGCTTCTGTACTTTCTGTTTTGCCTCTTCAATAAGTTGTGAAATTCTTGCAGGCATGGCCCTCAAAGGGCACATGGAATACAATGAGTAAAAAAAAATGGTAATAATAGTTTCTCATTTTCTTGGAAATTAGTAATGTCATTTATTTTTCTATAGGAAAGAACCATTTTATGCCAGTTTTAGAATATATTAGCATGCAATTATTTATTCGATGCTCTTACATTTAAAAATTTCTACTATAATTTAATTATGGCCACTTTTTACCTATTAGTGATTTATTTTTTCCATGCCCTTTTTATTTGATCAACCATTGCACAGGCTTTCTATTTTATTAGGTTTTATAAATAAAATAAAATAAAAAACTTAGCTTTTCAATTTGGTGATCTTCTCTATTATTTTCTTTTTTATTTCATAAATGTGTTGCCTTATTCTTTATTTCCTTCCATTTTCTTTGAATTAACATTTTTTCTCCATCCCAACCTTTATAACTTAATAGTTAGCTCATGAATTTTTACTCTTATTTCTTTAAAAAACATATTTATTCATAATATATGCCAAAACTTTCTTCAAAACTCACTTTGGCTGAATCTTAAAATATGTAGTATCTTCATGAAGTTCTGGAATTTCCACTCAGAACCATGCTTTGATAAATTATTTATTTGGAAGTTTGTTTTTTAGTTTCCATACATATCAATTTTGGAAGTGAGGAAGCATTGCATTGTTATCAGAGCTACTTTTTGATACTTATTATGTGGTTGATTTTTACATGAACCATTTATGCTTCAATAGAATATATATTTTTCAAATGTTCTGTGTGGGGATCTATAGGTTTTCATATTTAAGGTGATTGATGGCATTGTTTAAATCCTCTTTATCATCAATGTTGTAGACTTTCTCATCTACATGTTTTAAGTGAGACTATATTAAATTTTCCAGTATGTTTATATTTTCCAATTATTTGTAAAGTGGTCAAATTTGTCTGAATATAATTTAAGTTTTTTATTTGCTTACATGCTAGTTAAGATGTATTCTATAATGTTGAAAAAAGTCTATATAGTCACATTTCATTGTTACCATATCATATTTATTCTTATTTGAATTTTGTTTGTTTTTTGTCTGTTTTTTTTTTTTAAATTTCAACCTTTCTATATCCTAAGAGTATCTTTGGTTTAAAAAATTTTATAACTATATCTATATTTATATCTATATCTATATCTATACATAGTCACTCAAATATACATGCCCAATTGAACTAAATATTTATAGTAATATAGTTGGATATAGAAATATGAAAAATTGTTTATCTTCTTTCACCAATTTGAAGATGATATTCCATTGTCCTCTCATCCATGTTGTTACTGATGTTGGCTTCAACTGAATTGATGGATCTTTTTAGATACTTTATCCTCTTCTGTTTGGTTTCTTTTTAGATTATCTGTTTCTTTGGTGGTCTTTAGTTTTACTACAAGACCCCTTAATGCAAACTACTTTTGTTTAATTTGCTTGGACTTTTGCTATTTATATCTTAAGATCTAGTCCAGTATCCATTTGCTTACTTATTTCCAATTTTATATACTCTTTTTTAAAAAATTCCTATTAGAACAATTTTCATTCTGTGTTAGTCAAGATTATTCACTGAATTAAAGAGAGAGAGATTTGGACTATCTCACATCATTGTGAGGGGCCTGGAAAGCAAAAATTTACAGGGCACATCAGTAGTTTCCAAATTCTGTCAGCATCCACGTTGTAGTCATGAGTATGAAGGAATTCTGTTTCCAGAATCTCTTGTCAGATGTCCATTGTAACATCATGGCCTCAGCAATTTTTGAAGACCCTAGTCATCTCTCTTATGACTTAAAGTAATTGGATGAAGCCCAAACATGTTATGGAGGTGAGCCTGTTTTATTCAAAGTCTACTGATTTCAATGTTAATCATATCTAAAACACACCTTACAGCAACATCTATAAGGTGTTGAACCAAACAACTAGGCACAAAGCCTACTCAAACTAACACCATAAAATTAATCATCACATAATCTATCCTTTGTAGAAAATATAAAAAATTATAAAGTGATTGATATTTAATATTGGATATCTCTTTGTTTTGATATTATAGCTGATTTTTTATGATATAACTACCAATGCATTAGTTCTACCTTTAACATTATTTGTCTAATCTATAATTTAATCTAAGCATCGATTTTTTTTCAACTATGATTTTTCTTTCAAAAAATTGTGATTGTGTCTTTTTCAGATAAACATCTTCTTTTATTATGACATATTCTTTTACATCACCATAATAATTTAAATGTATTTGTAAACTTTTCAATTACACTATTTTCTCTAATTTTTACTATGACTAATTTAACATGGTCCAGTCTAGGGGTCTAATTTTTACAGCAGATTTTTTTTTTAAAAAATTGACATGGGGATAAGAATTAGTGTTTCAGTTCAGTTAACAGAGCTTTAAAAAACCCTTTTCATAGGGAGCAGACTGTTTTAACATCCAACTTAATTCAACAGTGACTCTTCTGGCTTCCTAATTGCCAATAAAGCCTGACTCCATATGACTATGCTATAGATAATTCATCTCTTGTCAGATATCCCTTGTCATATCATATCCTCAATTCAAGTTATTCTCAGGCTTTGAAGGTCCTCCTTATATTTCTTACCTGAAGATTACAATTTCTTTCTTTTGACTCAGCTACTTATTAATATTAATTTGGAACCGAACTTTTTGTGTAAGTAAATTAGGTGCAACATGGCTTAGCAGCTAGTATTACTTGCCAAAGTGAAAAAGAACATACAGATTTTAGCTGCCAAAAAATGCCACTATGAGCCAATACTATCCGTTGCCTTTTGGAGAAAGTGGCTCCTTAAATGCAGGGAAAAAGTCTTAATCTTGCTGTCTCCAATAGTACCACATCAGTCGGAAGTCTGTGTTGCATGAATGAATGAATAGCAATATGCACAAAAGAGAAGAGTTGGCATGATGACATATATTTCTCAGGGGAATATAATCTGAGAAGAGTCATGATGGTGATTCTCAGAGACCCAAAGAGTTGTCAAATGGAAGATATTAGAACTTTATATTAGAACTTTTCCAAGTGGGTCAAGTGAGCAGAATCATATCCATTTAATAAATGTTATACGCAAATCAATTTAGGCCTAAAGGAAGACATTTCTCATAATTTTTATTATGTAAAAATGAAATGGCCTGTTCTTGAAGCATCGAAGAGACTGAAGTACTACTTATTTGAAGTGTTGGTGGTCACATGAATCATAAAAAAAAAGTTAGGGGAATATGACTTTCAAGAGTCTCATCAAACTTGGGATTCTAGGGTTTTTTGGTAAAGAAAGGTCAAATTGGATCATTATTTCCCTCAATTTTAACACAACTTGTTTCCTTTATTTCTGATGTAACTGTGATTTAAGTTGAAAATATGTCCCCTTAACACACAATTATTTTTGCACATACTTAAATGTTAACCTTGATATATGTTCTTACTATTTTATTTTTTGAGACTGGTACAATTATGTCAGATTTTTGAAAACTTAAAATTCCAGGTCTGACATTTGGTATGTTACATGCTCATATACATTCCATTTGCATACCCCAGCTGTGTTTTATGTCCTTGTATTGGCAGAATTGGTTCTTATACCTAAAGAAATTTCCTTCAGGTGAACTCACTTTTATTAAAATTCTATTCATTTTCTTCCATTCTGTCACCAGTGTTGTCATGGTACATATTTTATTACCATCTGTCTATGCTTCATATATTCCATTCTTCTAATCAATAGTTTTATAAGGTAGTCAGAAAATTTGAATTCAGTCTGACCTAACTTTGTTTTTAGTGACTCTCTCTTGAGTTGTAGAGATCACTACTCTCTTTTCTCATAATTGAGTTAGCAATTTGTCCATAACTTTTAAGAACTGACAGCAGGCCTATATTATATGATTTGGGCATCTGTTTCCTTACTCTTTAAAAAAATGAGGACCTAGTTTTCCCATCTGATCCATTATTCTTGATTTTTCAAAAATCCCAAATAAGTCTCTATGATTTTATTAATAGGCACTGGTGCATATTTCATCTGGACAAAGGCAATTGAACTCACTTAATTCTCACTTCCAAACACTATAAATTTCTAATATTTTAGGCATTTTTTCTTTGCTATGTCTAATTTTTTATACTTTTTGTACATAAATGTGAGATTTTTCTATTAATGAAGAATGGTATCCAATTGAATTTGTGCACTCAGGGCACAACAACAGAAAACAATAACAACAAAAAACAAAGAATGGGAAATTGTGTTTAATTCATTGATTATCTACACAAATCCATTATTCATTCTATGTCCTTTTAAATGGAATAGGGAGTCACTTTCTAGATTTGCAAAACTACTTAGATAATGTCATACAGGTGATTACTGTTCACTTATTCTGGATGGTGATCACCACTAAAGAGCTCAAGTCAGTAGAATCTACAGCTAGTAAAACAAACAAACAAACACACCCCCCCTTTCAGTCTGTTTTTAAGCCCAAACTGTACATGTTGCTACACATCAAAGACATTGGTCATATTAATTTTATAGTCATTCCTTATTTCAAATAAAAGAAGAAGTTTGGGGCACAAATTAACGTTCAAGAAGCAGATACTGAAAACTTTAATAAATTCCAGGCAGTTCCTAACTCCATGGGAATGTCATGGATATATAAACCCTAGAGAGTTAATGACACTAGAATCAATGATAAGCCATCCAATATCTTTGTTCCACATTGTCTCAAAGATTGAATTTACTTGGCTTTTAAAATGCATCTGTCAGAGTAATTTAACATGTGGTTGGTAAACAGAGAGGGGTCTATTCTAGACTCAGAATAAATGAGTAATGATATTGGACAATAGTACCCACTATGTTTTCAAAGAATGTATAGCAAACTACTGATTTTGGACAACAGCGCCTACTCTCTGCTATCTGCAATCACAAAAGTCAATAGAGAAAATGGCACAGGCTATGAAAAGAATAGTTACAATAGGAGGCCCACTGCTATGCTGGGACATAGCCATGGAGCAACTGATTGCATAAGATCATCTATTCAACCCTTAATGAGCTGTTCTTAGTGCTCCCTCCAGTTCAACCTTCCACTAGTCACCAATTATATATACAGTTAGCAGTTCGAGTACATATTTACTTCTCCAGAGAGTGGGTTCGTGTGCAGAATTGCGGTGAACAGACCGCAGTATGGCCACTCATGCCCTCCATGTGAAACCTCCAGGAGACCATGCAGCACAGTTAGATTTTCAATGAAAGAAAATGGGGGAAATAAAAAAAAAAAGAGGATTGGAAAACAGTATGGGGAAGGGAGCTGGAAAGCAGGGTAGGTTAGGAGTGGCAGGTGAGTTCTGTCTTTGCTGTCCCTCACAGGAAATTACAACAAATCCAAAAGGCTTGCCCTGTGACTAAAGAAGCATTTGTTCCCCACCATTAAACCTGGCTTGCTCACTAGAAGGATTTTACAGTCCCTTTGACCATGCTGAAAATCTGAGGATGGAGATAATCCCTTTCACTCCTCTTTTTGTTGGTCTGCAAAACCGTTTGAGAGAATGAACCTTGGGCATTTGTCAGTGAGGCCTAATGCACATTTTGCTCTCTTTCAATGGGTATTCAGCAGATTTCAGATCTATAAAAATTCTACTTAGTTGTTGCCTATTTCTGATCTAGGGGGGCTGGGAGGTTCAGTGTTATCTGAGAGGTGCCAGCTGTTGCTATTACAGACAGCATTCAATGGTTCATTTATCTGAATATGAACTGTTACTTGGCAAGATCTTGGACAGGAGACTTTGTTGTAATGGTGATGCACTTCTCTTTTGATGGGGCTTTTGAATAAATATCCTTTAAAAAATCTCAGAGTGACTGGAAGCATTTCTTATACAGACTTCAGCAGCTGAGAGATAGATACAAAAATTCCTCACATATCCACATCCCTACTAATATCCACCTACTGTAGAATGAGCAAATATCTTCCTAACCATAACATTGAACATTATTCATGATTATGTAATTTAAAAGCATCAACCACTTTCATTAATCTGATTGCAATTAATATGTTCAATTATTCAATGACTTGTGAAATGTTGGAACGGAATGTACGAAGCAGATTCAAAAGTATACAGACTTCATTAAAGTCATTTAGTGTGTTTTAATTAGTAAATTACACTCTTCTGACCTCATGAGTGTGTTAGAATTTCACACACTTACTTTTCGCAGCAGGAGTCTGAGTTTAGTCATCTTTCATTTAAACTAACACAAGGAATCAAGGCCTAGGGTTTACTTAAGTAAACAAATTATTTTTGCTTTAATTTCTAATGTATAAATAGATCTCTAGTTTGTAAAATAGCTAGCTATCCTTCCCTATCGTGCATCCTAGCCATTGACTAATAATTGGTTTCAACATCTGTACCTGTTGACTTAAAAACTCTTAGGTATTTTGTTTAAAGGAACCCTTTGAATCCTCAGAATAGGGAGCTATTTTGAGCAAAACTATTGTAGACATTTTAATGAATGAATGCTGTAGATGTAATAATTCAAGTATAAGTTACACAGGGGCAGAATTGAACATGAAAATGGTGTTTCTAATATCCATTAAAAAAGGGGAAAAAAAAGGAAAATGCCTGGCCAAAGAAAGTCTAGAGATGAAGAAAAGGGGTCAAAGTCTTCATGGGGCTGAGGAGCAAGCAAAGGAGTTTGAAGTAAGTGAATAGTAATAGAGGTCAGAATTATCAAGGATGCAATGAAACAAGACATACAGCTATCTGCTTAAATGGTTGGAAAGTGCCTTTAGAGAGGGGACAAGTAGTTTTAATTTTGTCCAAGAATGGTAGACTCAAGTTTTAAAACATAGAGGAAAAATATGAGGATGTAATGGTATAATAAAAACTACTAATTTGGAGAGAAGAGAAACCTGCTGAATAGGTAAAAATCTAAATTGCAAAATATATTAAAGGAATGTACTTTTACTACTTTTGCATATGTAAAGTAAACTACAGCTAATCACACATTTCCAGGTGGTGTCTTGCTAGAGCAGATGAGTCATTGCACAGAACCTCTGATTTGGGGTTGGGGAGCATTGCCACTGCCTAATTTCCATGCTTAACTAGTGGTTATAGAACTGCTTGCCATGGATGGTCCATTTTAAATCCTATTATTTAGAAGTCCTTCCTTACATTAAGTAAAGGTAGGCCCCAAGGATACAGAGCTGCCAAAGTTATTGGCATCAAGAATCTAACAATTTAGTAAGGCAGAAATTACCAATTCTGTTTAGACCACACAAGAAATGTGCATGGGGTGCTTTTCTCTTGCAAAGGAGGGGTATTTATTTACCTTCATCTGAGTAGGGATGAAGAGGGTGGAGTGAGCTGGGTGCACTGAGTTAAGGATGTGTAGGGGCTAACTTAGTACATGAAGTAGGAATGGGTATTTCAAACTAAGGAAATAATATGTTCAAATACCCAGAGAGACCTGAGATATGGTTGTGGTCAGGGACCACATGTAGTTTGGTATGACTCTAAAGAGAAAAGCCAGCTTTTCTGTTCTTTAAATATTTCTTTTTAAATACAAAAGTGTCTATGATGCCTCCTTATATGCATTAATTCATTCTCTTTCATACATAGATTAAATCCTAATGGTGATAATTAAAATGACAGATCCTGTGAATTAGAGCCTCTAGAACATCCAGAGATCAAATCCAATGCATGCATTTGCAAAATAGGAAAATAAGACACAAAATAAAATTTATTGTAAATATGTATACACACAACCTATCTAAAGTTATAAGCATGCCAGTCAAAAGGCAAGGACTAAAACCAGCTTCTACATTCTATTATTTATATGCTATGGAGAACAAACAATATCATTATTAAAAAAAAAAGAGCTTCTTGGTATGACCTTAGTTCTGCAAATAAATAATAATTATTTAGGAGATAAGAAATAGTATCAGTGTTTACTTTTCTGTGATATGATTTTTTTAAAAATTATCTTTTCTATTTTAAAAAAGGTCTACATTAAGCATATACAAGTAGTCAGAAAAATATTAAAACCGGAGAAAGAATTCTTCCCTCAAAGAAAGTAAACTCAGACTTGGAGTCCAGCTCAGTGGTAGAGTGCTCACCTAGCATGCACAAGAACATGGTTTTGATATTTGGGAGAACACACACACACACACACACACACACACACACACACACACAAATCGATTGCTTAGTTATTAAACTAAATTAAATAGAATAAAGAGCAAAACTGAATGCTTGAACCCCCTTAAATGCCTTTGCAAAATTCCTTGGAATTTGATTCCAAGCTCTGATTGAGCTCCTCCAAAGCAGAAGCCCCTGTAATCTTTCAGTCCACTCCACACCATCTGACATCTGCAAAGGATTTCTCAGTCTATACCTACATGACATGGATAATGACTCAACCCAACTATAGGAAAATAAGAGAGCTTCCATATTCAGGAGCATGGCTCTGCAGGGTTTCTCCTGAATAATGGCTCTAAATTATGCCACATGCTATGGACAGCTTGGTTTTTCCTAAGAAAGGATGACTTATCAAACTGTGCTATCTCTCTAGTAAATTGACTAGGAAAAAGACTCAACGAGATGAAAATAGTTTTGATGCTGGCAATGCCACACACATACCTAAGCATGGTTCCAGTGATTAAGGAGAAAGAATAAGACCAATCTGGAACCTTCAAATTTTCCATTCACCTTAACACAACAGTGTGGTTTTTCAACTTTGGTACATTAGTGTAACTTATTGTTTTGTCTCTTTTGCACAGAATTATGAATATATAAAAAACTAATAGTTGAATTACTTCAGAACAATAAAACCTTTTGTAGGATGGCAACTATAATGTGTTTACCAGTTCATAGAAAACTATGTGAATGCTATTATATTATTTAAAGGAGAATCAGCATTGGATCTATCAGATTATGTGTCTTTTACTTTTTGTGTAGGGCTGAAAACTAATACCAGGAGTCAAGGGGCACCCTACCTCAAAACCTCTTAATTAAACCTTTTGAAATTTCCTTAAACATAGTTATAACTTTTTTACTTTAACTAAAACCTAGTCTAAATTATAACATGTATGGTAGTGAGCAACTATAAAGTTAGCACCTTGACTAATGACATTTGTTGTGTAAATAAAAGAAAAGAAATTGATTTTTTTTAAAGAGAGAGTGAGAGAGGAGAGAGAGAGAGAGAGAGAGAATTTTTAATATTTATTTTTTAGTTCTCGGCGGACACAACATCTTTGTTGGTATGTGGTGCTGAGGATCGAACCCGGGCCGCACGCCTGCCAGGCGAGCGCGCTACCGCTTGAGCCACATCCCCAGCCCGAGAAATTGATTTTTTAAATGAAATTGTTTCAAATAAAATTTTGGTAATAACTTTTAATTTTGTAGCATTAAAATAAATCAAGGAACTAGAGGTCTATTAAACTAAGTATTATAAATCAGTGTCCACTTATTCAAATAAGATCTCCAATTTGGACGAATAGTCAAAATATGGACTAACTTACAACAATAACCTATGAGATAGCAACCTAAGGGTTTTCCTGAGCCTATGTACCTTGTATAGTGGTTATGAGAATGAACAATATCATTGAGAGTAAGGTAATTACTTGTTGGTTTATTATGTATTTTCAGACAATAACAAAACATGCCAAGAGCAATGTGATTGAGATAAATGTCAACAATTGATTTATCAGGATAAGTATCAACCACAAATATATACTAGCCCACCTTGAGGAACTGCAGTACCAAAGATTCAATTATGTTTGTTATGTTATTTGATGCATATGTAGCTTGTCTAATTTAGAAAAGCATTTTTAATAAGAAAGCTTGGGACATACAAAAAATGTCATTATCTTTAATTTATCTTAAGCCATCCATTCACTGCCAAAATCCGTTGCTTATGGTTTAAGATGTATTCTTCACATTCATTTTCCAAAATTAAATAAATTGATCTTTTCAAACCCAATCTTCTCACTGAGTAAACTTCGATATTTCCTGTTGACCCTACTGACTGTAATGGTTCCACAATGCCTGATAGGTCCAGAGCCTAATGTTTAGCTTCACCTAAATGTCAGTCCTTTTCTCAACTCCTACCCACACTCAGCCCCACTGGGCTTCTTTCAATTCCTCAAAAGTACCTGGTTCCCTCCTTCTTCAAGGCCTTGACACACACCCTTCTCATCATCCCTATTCATTTTGCTTAGTCAGCTATCCTCATCTTCATTAAAGTCTCCAAAGTCACTGCATTACAAAGTACAGAAATGCAGCTTAATGTGCTGACACATACCTCTAATTCCACCAACTCAGGAGGTTGAGGCAGGAAGATGCAAGTTCAAAGCCAGCCTCAGCAAAAGGGGGGCTAAGCAACTCGGTGAGACTCTGTCTCTAAATAAAATACAAAATAGGGCTGAGGATGTGGTTCAGTGGCCAAGATTGCCTCTGTGTTTGATCCTGGGTACCCTCCACCAATTAAAAAAAAAAAAAAAAAAGAGGAAAGCAAGACACCCCTCTGGGGACTGGGGAAGAAAAAAAAAATCATAGCTTTTAGTTCAACTTAGTTTATCTAAACTTCAAAGTAAATTATGCTTTAAAAATATTGAAATATCCCAACAGTAGGAGTTGATACAGGAAATTTATACACAAATATATGAATATTTTGAATTATGAATTAAAAAATCTATTGTACCAAAAAAAATATTTCAGTCCACTGCCTCAGATCTAAGCTTAACTGTCTTCATAAATGCCGTCCGTTACCCATCAAACTAAGACAAAACCTCATTCTGTTGATATCCATAGCACCACATACTTCTAAGTGAAGCATTATTGTAGATATAATTTCCCAGGATGTTTGATTAATATCTATTTTCAGTCACTAGACTAAGGGCAGACACTGAGGTCTATTTTTATTATTTTTGCCTTCATAATGCCTAGCATGCTGCCTGATTTATTGTAAGCAACTGATAAATTTTTAATGACTATAGAGTTGTATATGGGCATAGCTGTCTATATATTTGAAATATATATATATATATATATATATATATATATATACATACAGACACATATACATTTATATTTTAGGCAAGATAAAAGCTCTTCAAATGGAAGATGCAATTTCTTTTCTTCTATATTTGCAACCAATAAACCCTTCTTCCATTTCTCTAGTTCCCTTTCCATTGATTTTTGTCAACTAGCTGTGTGTCATATGTTTATTTACTACAGACTTGTCAGGACAAAGCTCAAATATCAGCTGGGTCTATGATGCCCACAGTAATTGCAAAATTGTTTGCTGTAAAACAGATTAAGAGGCCCTACTCAGCAAGCATGGAGCCAAGTTCTTCCCTGGTCGCTTCAGGAACATGTGGCAGTGCTCTGTAATGTGATGGATAACATATGAAGTGCAGAGGGCTGCCCATATGCTGCTGCGATTTTCCTGTACAGGATGTGCTCTTTGGACTTAATAATGGTGATTTAGGACACTGGTGAAAATTCCAGCTCTCTTTAGGTCTCATTCAGAGTCCCCAGGCAGGGGATGGCCAACCTATAATCCCACACTGCAGGAAAAAAAAAATGAAAGAAGGGAATAGAGACCTCCATGACAGACTTGTATTAAAGCTGATCAGATTAGTTTGTACAACTTGTTACAGAAAGCAATAGATGTCACTGCTGAAATCTTGAAAGTTGAGTAAAAGAATGTAGAATGTCACATAAAGCCCTTCTAATTTGGGATGGGGTTGCAGAAAGGAGTGCTGGTTATATCTATTTTCTATTTGAGCACTTATTGATATAAGTAACAGTGAAACGAACAGTACACACATTGGGATTGAGGCAGGATGGCACAGGGAATAGCAATGCACACATGGGGATGCCTGGGTTTTGGCGGGGGGCTGGAACTGTGATGTTATGGGGATAGTGCCACTAAGTATTACAAGTTACCAGGTATTACTGATAGAAAACAAATGATTCAGAATGGCACTTTTTAAAACAATATAAGTAAAATAGCAGCTTTTCGGAAGCAGAGGCTAGTACGATGAGATGACACAATTCCATACCTAAATGGAATGGCTAACAAAGAAAGCAAATCACAATTCAGATATAACCAAAGGAAAGGAAGCCTCTGGAAAAATATGATCAGTAGTCTCAAGTGGAATAAGGCATTGTGTGAAAGGACCATCAGGTGGAAAATTAGGTACCCTGTGGAGCCTTAAAGAGAGGCACTGAGACCTGTGCATAGATGTTTCAAAAGTCAAATTCAACTTCTTCTAAGGAAGGACTGTTTCAGGATTTGGTGATAATTGGGCAGGCAGCCTGAGGAAGAAGGTTAAATATGGCCCACTGGAGGTGGTCAGTCATAGCCCAGATAAGTGGTTTCAGAATCTTTCAAATTATCAGAATCATTTGGGGATCTTTTTGATTGCCCAGACCCATATCTCAAGGTGATTCTTATGACAAGGCAGGTATGGAACTCCAGGGCTAGGTGATCATTCTGTGATGGTACAAACAAAATTCTAGCAGGAAGGGAAGGTCATTTCTAAAACTCCCTTCATCCCTGAAACTGAGATTCTACCTCTCTTTATAACTTAGAGTGACAGAAATAGTCAAAGAACCGACAAAAGAGAAAAGGGCATCACTGAAGATTTGAGGAGCTTCATAATTTATGAGGCTTTCAGAGGAAATTTTATCGATACATATAACCAGCAGCGAAGCTTGCTTCCTTGGGTCCTCCCAGGTTCAGCACTTTATTCCCTAGTTATGTTTGCTGATGCCCTAGTCATTGGCAATAGGGGGATAAAGATTCTTGCTGATCACTTCAACCAATTCACTTGGTAATTACTGTCCTGATGGCAATTAGTTCATGATCTAAAAACAAATAGGGAAAACATATCTCAAAGGAGGAGGACATAAAAGGTAACAAACTAGAAATAAACAATGGAAAGGACTATTTTAAATAAAATATGTTTGGCAATATTTTGGTGATTGGTATGAGTGTATTGGACATGAAGACATACTCCACAAAGCACTGTCAAATGTCATTGCTCATTAGGAATATTGGAGAGGTTTGTTAACATGCATATTTCAAGGCTACACCCGAGAGATTCTGATTAGGAAGACTTGAATGAGGCCAGAAATTTGTATTTTTAATAAGTGGGAGCTGCTTCACAAGCCACATTTGGAGAAATAATTCTTCACAGAGATTTCCAGTGGAATTTTCTGCAATGATGAAAATGTTCATTATATGTGCTGTTTGGTGATGTAGTGGCTAACCCTATTTGGTTCCTGAGAACTTGAAAAGTAACTACTGCAGGTGACAAACTGATTTTAAATTTTATTTAGTTTTAATTACTAAATGTCTGAATAGCCACATGTGCCTGGTAGCTTCCATATGAGATCAATTTAGAATATACTTTATTTTGGGACAAGGAGCCTGCAAGTTTTTTGTTTGTCTTTCATGATGATAGTAAGTAAGCAAGAAATACTGTACACATCTCCATAAGAATAATATCAATGCCATTTTTGGCAGACTACTTCTATCTAGTATTATTTTATATTAACACTCAGAATTATCAGAGTAAACATTTTTTTATTTCTATACCAGTCTGTAAATGGCAAGTAAAGCCATAGTCAAAGGGTAAACTAAAAGGACTGTCTGTGGTTACCTCTACTTATTTATATTTACAACTCACCAAACACCTGGCAGTGGGTATGCCACATCATCATTATGACTGTTCTGCCTATGGTTGATCAGATCAAGTATGTAAACCTGGACCCATGTTAAAAATGCCTCTGTCATAGGCTTACATAATTCCGCAAACCCAAGATCTCCCCTTCCTAATCAAATACTAGGAATGCTGACTGGCAAGAAATTCATGACAGAAGAAATTGAGATTCTAGACTGTCTCATGGATGGGATTAGTGCCAAGAAATATTCTAAATCAAAGAGTCAGTGCACAGTGTCCACCTACCAAGAAGACATGACACAGCAATTCCTTTTCAAAAAGTAGTTGAATTCCTATGTCAGCCTTCACAGGGATGGAAAGCTTTGTCTTTATTGGACCTGTTTTAGGGAAGCATTCACATAGAAAAACTATGAAATGCACGTGTGCGCATTTCACACACACACACACACACACACACACACACACACACACACAAACACATACATACATAGAGCCTAAATAGATGGAGATTGGCAGGCAAGGGTGGGGAATAGTGGATTTGGATGGGGGAATGAGAGTGCATAATCATGTCAAAATAACTCACCCCCAAGCAGAAAAGAAAATGAAAGGGAAGTAGGGCAGAAAAGAAAGAACATTAATGGATCCGCTGCTTCCTTTGCCCCTAGAGACAAAGGTTCTTTCTGAACATTCACATTAGCATTTTGGCATATGAAAATGAATTCTAGTGCTTGTCTATAATAAATTACAGCTTTTCTAACTAAAATCCTAGACAACCTCATGTGGCTGGTAATAAGCGGTCTTAGAGAATTGTTTTTAGAAATTCTGTGACTGGCTGTATACATGTTCTTGCGCCTGGGCTGGTACTGACAATGTTCCATGACCTGTGTAGCTTGGGGAAGTTACCTGGATCCTAGGAGAGCCTCCCCTAGAACACTGGTCCTGGCCTGAAAACAGGGAGAGAAAGAAATGGTGGAGCCAACAACTTTAAATCTTTCCCTGATGATGGTTGGGTATGGTGAGGGCTCTGTTAGCTCACAACTTTGTTCTTAAAGATTCACTTTGCAACCAGAGCTGGGAAATTATTCCCTATTATAATTTTTTCTAAAGCTCTCTTCTACATTGCATATCTCAGTTTATGAGCTTTTGAGGGCCTAACTATTTTGATTGTCACATGTTATTGGTGCAGAAATGAAAGTTCCTATTGTTAAAGTCATAAAATGTATCAATAGTAGATTGAGAATTAAAATTTTGGCTTTTCTAATGCCTAAGTCCAGATACATTTTACTACACCACACTATACCTTGTTTATAATACCATCTTTCTAAAGAATTGCTCAAGAGAGGTTTACCAATTTCACTAAAAAATAAACACTCATGTTTTCTGGCTTGTGTGTTAATTCTGCTCGTGGAACTTTACCTTTCTGTTTATTTTCTTTCTGTCTATAAAGTTTAAAATATTTATTTATTTATTTATTTGCATTGCTAGGGTGTAATTTTGTTGGATGCCTCAGCTTTGGTAAATCTCTGTGCCCTCTAGTTCTGGAAAGATTTCTAGGTTTTGTTTTCCCTCTCAAGATGCTCCCTGGACAGGATCAATTGTGGCTGCTATGAGTTAGCCATCAGCCTACATGTTCCCCCATCCTTGAACCTGCTGCTTGCTGTGAGAACAACCGGTGATTGGAAATTTCCAGTCTCTGTAAAAAAGGAGGAATTTAGAGACAGAGGGATAACATCAAAATGGAAAGAAAAGGAACAACAAAAAAAGAGCCATGCACATATAATTTACAGTCTTCACCATAGTCTCATATTTGGAAATAAGAATAACACATGCATCCCAGGGAGTCTCTGAGTTATCTAGATAGACCCATAGCTAAGGTACAAGTCTGTTAGGAAAGGTTTGTAAGCATTACTGTGTTTATTTTGTATTTTAACATTGTGCCCGCTAACTTCTCAGCTTGAGTTGAGTCTTTTGAATCATGCATATACCAAATATTCATATGTAAGTTAGATAATAATGTTTTTTAACCCAACTATGCACTGTGCTTCTTAAATCTCTGTTGTATTTACTGACTCAAAGTGCAGTTAACGAGTAGCATCTGGTTTTCACAGATTTTTTAACATCCACTAATTCCCTATCAGGATGGATACAGCAACTGTGTGCTTTAAGCCTTTGAAACTTAATCCTTTCTCCTTCCCTTTCACTCTTGACTCCATCACATAAGAATTGTGCAAAATACTAAATAAAATAAGTGAGGACAAAGAAGAGGTTTCAAGGTGATGATCTGGGTGTGGGAAAGATAATTTTATAAAGTCTGATCTAATATGAAATTGACATGTGGTCTCTATTTCAACCAATAGGTACAGAAGAGGCTTTGTGTGTCAGAACCTCTCCTCGTCACTTCAGATACTAGTATGAACATAATCATTCTCTGTCCTCAAGGAATACCGAGCTTCATGAGGGTGATATGGAGAACAGCCTCAGTGTCAAGCACATGATATTAGGAAGCATGCAGGAGCTGTCCCCAACCAGTAGTTAGGTATCAGGGAAGGCTTCCTATATATAGGAAGAGAACTAACCTATTACTTTTGAATTAGATGACCTGCAACAATCTACCTGTCTCTCTGCTATACTCCTCAGTTGTAACTTTATAAAAGATACCTTCCTTCCAGATCTTGGTCACTCAAAGCTTTGTCCATGCAGAAAGTTCACAGGGATGGTCCTGGTTGAAATTCTGCATGCACCACATGCAGACCAATCTAGCCTCCTGGCAGCTTGGGCTGGGGGCAGGTGCTCTTCTCTGATGCCTGGGTGGAGGTTGTCAGCAGTCCCCGCTGACCTCTCCCTAGTCAGAACCCAGCTCTGCTTTGCAGTTGTGCCTCATCATTGCAGCTTTCTCCTCTCGTGTTAAATCAATAGTTTATGACATGTACAAGGGAAAGCTGTAAATTTAATTTTGTCCCCTGCAGTGCGATTTCTATCTTGTTTGCTGGCAGCATAATGAATGTGTTTGCCCTCCAGACCCCCCACCCAGTGGAGCAATTGGAGGATAAAGAAAAAGAAAATAGAAAAGCACAATTAGGTAGATGGATTAAAACCACATTAATCAGAAGTTGAGATAAATATAGGCAGATGTCATAAATATATGTGTATATATATATTTTTTCTTCCAGAAATCCATCAAAGAGCAGATGATACTTAAGGAAAAATTGGGCTTTAACTGTGCCTAGCAAAATGAAAGTAGTACCTGATAGGTTGTTTTTGATGATGAGGGAAGTGTGAACAGAGCAGGCTGGACTTAGTGAGCTGTACTACTCTACCCCATGGGTCTCATCTGTTTTCCTTTCTTTTCCCCCACATTCTCAAGCTACAATATGCCAAGTTCCTTATCACTAGAAGCTTGCAGTGTTGATCCCTGGAATATCTTCCTTTGGCCCTGTGCATGATTGGCTTCATTGAGCTCTCAGCTCCCTTACCACCCCATACAGGTGCTTCCAATTCCTTTAGCTCTGTTGTAAAATCTCTAAGCCTTAAAAATTATCTCAAACATCTTTGAGATACACATACATTCACACACACACATATGCATATGTACCATATATACCACATATACATACATGTACACATATGTGCATTTAAGTATGTAAACGCACACAAATTTCCATATATGTATATGTGTGTGTGTGTGTGTGTGTGTGTGTGTGTGTGTGTACACACACTTATTAAAGGCAGGGAACTTTTGTGTTTTACCCTCTATCCATCCCTAGTGATTATCATCATAGTACCTCTCATATGCCATTGCTCAATGACATGCTGAATTAATGAATGAATGATGTATTGAAGTAGTAGTAAGTACTTACTTATGGGGGAAAATAAAACACTTACAGAAGCCTTCAGTCATTGGAAAGCCCCCAGGTATCTTAACACATCTGCCCTTAATACAGCACATGTCCTAAATCAGGTACTGTTCTAATTCTAATACTCACCTTCTTAACCCTTACAAAAAACTTAGGAGGTAGGTTCTATTATCATTCCTATTTCTTAGATAAGGAAACAGAGGCCCAGAGACATTCAGTTGTAAGTGGCAGAAGTAGTATTTGCACCCAGTCTGACTCAGTCTATGTTCTTAGAAGCTATGCTGTACTGGCTTTCAGCTTACAGTATTGTCCTAAGCAATTACAGATACTCAGCACAAATAAAACACCACCAACATATGGCTGTGTGTGACTGTGTTTATGTATGTATGTATTATGCATGCATCTTTTTGCAATTACATTTGACCAGAGGCTCCAATGACACACAGTCATTGCTACTAGAGAAAAAGTCTATAGACATTTAGAGTCCATCTGCTGAGTCCTGTGACCTGATGTCACATCACTGAATCTATTCAGTTTCACCTGTAATTTATGCAGTTGTATTGCTTGCAAAAGAAGACATCTTTTTTAATAACATCGTCTGGGCTGAGAGGTTATTATACAAATCCACCTCTTAAAAAGGGTAGAGAGAATGATGTGTCCATGTGCAAACATATGAAGATAAATTGAAATGAGAAAGGGTCCTGGATCAATATGAAGAGGGTATCACCTTTGTACCTTGTCCATATTCCTCTCAATTTGTCCATCCATCCATCAATCCATTGAATACCTCTATGTACCGATCACTGTATAAGTTACGTAAGTGAGAGATGTAAGTAGTGACCAACACACACACTGTCCCTGTCCCATAGAATACCTTGTGGAATGTTCTGTTCTCAACACTTCCTGGTCCTTATCCCTGCATACAGAGTGAGCATGCAGAGCCAGTGTATATACAGGGCAGAGAGAAATCTGTGTGCATTTGTAAAGACCAAAAGCAGAGTAGGGATACAGGCAGGACCATCAGAAAAAGAAGCATGTATCTTTGGGTGAAGGAGCATTGAGAGCAAGTGTGAAACCAGGAGATGAAAACAAAGGGCTGTGGAAGGGTAGAATCAAAGAAAGAATGACAACTCTGTCCTGGCAGTCTTAGCAGGCTGAGCTCACATTCCTAGGATAAATACAACTATACACCCTCAAGTACTTTTATTTTTAAATTTTTATTTTAAAAATTTTTATACTTTTATTTTATTCATTTTATATGTGGTGCTGCAGATGGAACCCAGGGCCTTGCATATGCCAGGCGAGTGCTCTACCGCTGAGCCACAACCCCGGCCCTATCCTCAAGTATTTTTAAAAAGCCTTTTAGGGTATATTGTTGGAAATAAACAAAATTCTTCAAATTCTTCCTTTTTCTAAAAAATACAGAAGACTCCTCCAGTTCTGTTTGATTCAGGGAGTACACACTGTGAGCTGTTGTGTTTTTACTGACCCATGGGTCTGTCAGGTATTAAGAGATGCTGCCCCTGGAGGGCATCTCTCTGTGCCATGGTGGGAGGCACAACTATGGCTGCATTTCCAGAGAATCAAAGGACCTTCATTTACATTTGAAATGAGAGAGGAAAAACACCGTCATCATCTCATTGTCAGTTATGCTCCAATCAACCCACCCCCTCTCCATGACTGCCAAGTTGTCCTTTGATAGAAATTCATCCCAGAGATAAGATGTAAAATTTTAATGAGATTATTTTGGCATTTACAACCTCTAAGAATGTCCCCCAAAAGTCTTGTGAAGGAAGGCATTTTATTCTGCTTTTTCTCTGCACATATCTGATCCCTGAGCATTTAATTTATTGAGTCTGACACAGATTGATTGGGATACCCCTGGTTTTGCAATATATTTTGCCCCCATCCTATATGTTGACAGGGAGTAGGGCAGCTTCAACTACATGGACCCCCTCCCTACTGAAGCCTAAAATTTCATCATTAGTGATTAATGCTTAGGGGAAATCAAGAAGCCACTATGGATCAGATTTCTGTACAAAAAGTTCTTAACTAACAAAAAGCACACCATGATTCATTATATATTTCTAAACACTAAAGTCTGCTTTCTTACTATTGTCAGTTTTTTTAAAAAAATGGAAATTATTATTTTCTTATTTATTGGTTCTTTTTTTAGTTATACAGGACAGCAGAATTCATTTTTACATAATTATAAAATCATGGAATATATCTTGTTCTAATTCAGTCCCCAGTACCTCTCTTTCCCCTCCTCTTCCCCAATCCCTACTCCCTTCCCTCACTCTTCTGAACTTTTTCTCACCTACCCATAGTTATTGTTTAAAACAAAGATTGTTTTGAAAACCACAGAGATGTAAGTCTGTAAACTAATTTGTTGATTGAACATTTTCAATCTCTAAACTTAGGTTGTGGATAAGGATGAGAAGCAAAGAAAAGTCAAGAAACAACAAAACTTAAAATTGTTTTTCATCTTAACTGCCCCTAGTTACCTACAGGTGCAACAGTCATTCCTCCAGACATATTTTATTTTCCAGTTTACATCTGGACAAGTAGACAGAATAGAAGAGGTGAATTTAGGCAAGGGCTCGCACATGGGTGGAGGTGGTCACCATAAATTCAGTTCCCAAACCCTATTCCTAAGGAGGAGCCTGTCACTGACATAGCCAGCTCCACTTTGTCCCTTTCTGATGCCATTTGCTTTTTTTGGGGGGGGAGGGGGCGAGCTGTCTTTATTTTTTTATTGATTTTTTTTTAAAATGACAGTAGAATGCATTACAATTCTTATGACACATATACAGCATAATTTTTCATATCTCTGGTTGTATATAAAGTATGTTGATACCAATTCATGTCTTCCTACATGTACTTTGGATAATTATGTCTATCACATTCCACCTTCCTTACTAATCCCTTGCCCCCTCCTTTTCCCTCCCATACCTCTGCCCTATCTAGAATTCATCTATTCCTCCCATGCTCCCCCTCCCTACCCCACTGAGTCAGCCTCCTTATATCAGAGAAAACATTCAGCATTTGTTTTTGTGGATTGGCTAACTTCACTTTAGCATTATCTTCTCCAATGCCATCCATTTACCTGCAAATGCCATAATTTTATTCTCTTTTATTGCTGAGTAAAATTCCATTGTGTATATATGCCACAATTTTTTTATCCATTCATCCACTGAAGAGCATCTAGGTTTGGCTCCACAGTTTAGATATTGTGAATGTGCTGCTATAAACATTGATGTGGCTATAGTATGCTGTTTTTGAGACTTTTGGGTGTAGACCGAGGAGAGAGACTATACTACAGAGCAATAGTAACAAAAACAGCATGGTATTGGCACCAGAACAGACTGGTAGACCAATGGTACAGAATAGAGGACACAGAGACTAACCCACAAAATTACAATTATCATATATTAGACAAAGGTGCCCAAAACATGCATTGGACAAAAGATAGCCTCTTCAACAAATGGTGCTGGGAAAACTGGAAATCCATATGCAATAAATTAAACCCCTCTCTCTCACCATGCACAAAACTTAACTTAAAGTAGATCAAGGACCTAGGAATTAAACAGATACTCTGTGTCTAATAGAAGAAAAAGTAGGCCCTAATCTCCATCATGTGGGATTAGGTCTCAACTTCCTTAATAAGACTCCTATAGTGCAAGAATTCAAACCAAGAATCAATAAATGGGATGGAATCAAACTAAAAAGTTTTTTATCAGCAAAAGAAATAATCTGTGAGGTTAACAGAGAGCTTACATCCTGGGAGTAAATCAGATAGAGCATTAATTTCTAGGGTATATAGAGAACTCAAAAAAGCTAAGCATCAAAAAAACAAATAACCCAATCAATTAATGGGCCAAGGACATGAACAGAGACTTCTCAGAAGAGCATATACAATCATTCAACAAATATATAAAAAGGTTCATCATCTCTACCAATTAGACAAATGCAAATCAAAACTACTCTAAGATATCATCTCACTCCAGTCATAATGGCAGCTACTATGAAGGCAAACAACAATAAGTGTTGGCGAGGATGTGGGGGAAAAGGTACACTCATACATTGTTGGTGGGACTGAAAATTGGTGCAGACAATATGGAAAGCATTATGGAGATTCCTTGGAAATCTGGGAATGGAAGCACCATTTGCTTTTTAAACTTTTTGCCTTCTGTCTCAATCTTTAGCAGTAACCTTGGATTCCAAGACTACATGGTTGATAACCATCTTTGTGACAGAAATGGAAAGTACCCCCAAACAATGACAAGGCTTGCAGAACAGATCACCCCACGATGAGGTTCCAAACCCTAATCAGGAGCAATTACCCCAGAATGGAACCAAGGTTGTCCCTTAGATATCAGCAAATGATCTCACAATGGGATCCAAATTATCTCTTCAAAAAAGTGATGACCTTCCCAGAACTTCACAGAACCGTTCCTGAGATAATGATCAACCAGACCATGTTGGATAAGAATGATCCACTCTCCCAGCTATACAAACCTGCTGGCATGGAAGCCTCCAGCCTGTGCCTTTGTCCTCCTTTTCTATAAATCCTCAAAGTTTCATTCAGTCCCTTACAGACATATCTTTGGTCACTATACCCCTATATATGTTCTTCCCAGCATGATCATGCTGATCAAAGTTCCTTTCCTGCTTTTCACCAGTGTTCATCATTTTGATTGGCATACTGGGATGGATGTTATAGCTTGGTCTGTAAGGACCATTGGGGCCTGGGCCTTTGTCTCCAGTAACACAAGCAACATTTCCTTTTCCTTCCTTCCTGGCCAGTATGAAGGATGTATCAATGACCAACACAGCTCTTTATGAGTACACTCAAGAAGTCCAGAGGCCAGGAATGCCACCAGAATGATCTCTACTGCTAAAGCCTTCACTGTTGATGACAAAGTCTCTTCAAAACTTAAACTCACTTTTATAACCTTCAAAAGAAGCCCATCTTAAAAGAACATTCTCCAAAGACAATTCTATTTCTTTAAACCTATTTCATTCTTTTATAGGACCAGAAGAATCACTGAAGTTTTCATCTGAAAAGATTTTAAAAATCTAATTTATTTTTCTCCCCACTCAGGCTATTGATTACTGTGGGTATTGTGAAACTAGACTCATCCATTTTTAACCTACCATTCAGTACACTTAAAACATTGAATGTGAGTATGTGTAAGGCTAGTGCCCCAATAACAGGCTGTGAATGCTACTGATGGCAGACACTGCCACTGATAACTGGTGCAATTAACCGTCTTCTGTGAGAAATCATAATCACATGGCCAACTTCCTTGGTAATCTTTAATCCATTTGTTGTGTTTGTGTGCTTTACCACAGTGCTTACATTTTGAAGGAATTAATGTTTTTAAGTTCCTTATTAATAAGTCAATATAATAAAAGTATGCATATACTTAATAATATGCGAAACTAAATAACATTCAGTTTGGATTTTTTTTTCTCAATCTGCAAAAAGTCAAAAATAAAGTAATAGAAAAGTCAAAATGCTAGCTATGTTTTGTTTTGGTTTTAATTAATCAGAAGATATTAATTGGAGATAGGGTCACATTTCATTGAATTGTGTGAGAAAATGAAAACCATATAACAAAATTGAATTGTATTAAGTAGGCAAGCAAGTCTGATCCTCAAAAAATGCTTACTCTTATCACTGCTTTTATTATTTTAATAACATCATCCCATCGCTTTTCTCCGCAAGTCAAAATCAATTAACTAAACAGTAGATGAGCCTGACGGATGGCTTCATTTTTACCTGTAAGTTTGGACTAGGAACATGTTTCATTGGGGAGTATTTAGTAAATTGAAAAACTTCTTGTTATACTTGATCATGGACATGAGACTTTCACTTTATCTCAGAGTCATACCTGAGCCCAAAGAACCAGAACCCATGGGAAATCCTGTCCTCTGAGGAACCATGATCCAGTAAAGATCCCAACAAAAGGAACCATAAGAGGTGGGACTATAAGGAGCAGGGAGAGAAGAGAGAACCAACTCCTACAGAAGATAAACGGAGATCATTTATTTATCTGTCTCTTTGGAATTTAACACAGCATCTACCTAGTTCATTTTAATTTCCAGAAAAAAACAAAAAAGACTGATGGATAAAAAGAAGAGTAAAAAGGAATGCATGGTTTTTTTCTTTATATACAATAAAATTTATCCTTTCAGTGCATAGTTCTATTGTTTGACAAATGCATAGGGTCATGTAACTATAAGACTACAAGCACGATTCAGACAGAACAGTGTTATCATACCCTAACTCCAAGTCGGTTCAACAAATATCAGTTGCACTGCTACCTCATGGTGAGTCACTGGGAAAATCTCTAGGTACAAGCCAGTGACAAAAGAATATAAGGCCTCTGACCATGCACCCTTTACAGCTGGTTGTTCATATGTTCACAATCTCTCCAAATTTGACCACAAAATTTTATACCAGGGACAACTGGTGAGAAGTAAAGCTGACATTTGGCAATTTTTTTAATTTTACATTTTTCTTTCTAATTACATTTTCTAGTAGCAAGGTTTGGGCTCCTTTAATCCAAAACATCAATGACTGACTTCTGCTATAGATAAGAATATCCATAGGAACTGAATACAAATATCTGGAATGTTTTTTACATTGTTCCTCTACAAACAACTGATATTTTATACTTTAGCTTGTGATAGAGAGTTGAAAATACAGTAAGGATAAAAACAACTTCAAACTCAGGCTTAAGAGCATTTGAAAACTCCCAAGGAAGATGGTAGCAATATTGTTAAGAGGATCTGGGACAGAAATGTAAGCACCGTGTTGCTCTCAATTATTCTCTCAAGAAGGCTTGCTTCCAGAATCATTAGTGTTATCGATGTTGTGTGTCATGATTCAAGCTTTGCTCAATAACCTAAGAGCGAGGATCGGTTTACTTATATTGGCATTGCTGAGTGAAGTGTTTCATCCCCCTCTTCATGACAGGAAACAGAACAAAGTCTCCACATACTGAAAAATAGGAAGGGAAATGATTGAAAGTAGGGGAAAGAGTCCCCCCTTCTCAAATAAGACACAGAGTCAAGCAAATTGTAAAGAATGCTCCTGACTAACTACTCACAATGCTTAGGGTCCACTTATCCCAACATATGTGAATGTTATGTTGTCTGAAAGTGCAGGTGAGTATTCTTCTTTCTATGATGAAAGTGCTTTGAGGTTATGAGTATTGTATTCATCATGGGAGTCCTAGCACAAAAATAGAGCTAGGTATAGACTGGCATTCAATAAATATTGAATGAATAAAAGAAAACGGACCTCTTCTTGTAGTACAGGCAACCTCTATTTGGGTAAATCCCACTACATTTCCCTTAATTGCTTCTCCCAAACCTCAGTACAGCAGAGCATGATATATGCTGTGGCCTTTTTAGTTCATCAATTAAATGGCTGAGTAGCTGACCAAATTGCAGATAACAAAGATCTGTTAGTTAAAACATTAATAGTAACTCTAGAATTTATAGTACAAGTTCAAATGCCCACTAATAATTTAGAAGCTAAAATATGTGTAAATTATTATTTGCTACTTTCTGTTACCACTGTCTTTATAGCAGGGATAGATATAGTTAAACCCAAAGACAGAACATGCACACTGGTGTGCAAATACATCCCCCCCACCACCGACACACACTAGATTTCTATGATGTATATGCCTTTGGAATCAAAGACTTTGAAGCACCAAGAATTTGGATCAGTGGTTTATAGAAGCACTTAAAAGGCTAATGTTTTAGATGAACGTTAAAATATAGTTTATTTAACAGTTGATATTATGTCTGGCATAACAGACCAAATGGAAAAGGGGAGAAGCATTGCTTTTCATTTACAATTGGGGAAGCAATCTGCAGCGTCTTTTGCCTTCTTCCTCATCTTCCATCTGTCCCTTGTTCCGAAGATGCATTTCACACAGTTACATTGTTATTGGACAATCTATTTCCTACCCCTTTTGAAAAAGTACCCAGCACTTTGATTAAACAGTTTTTGGTCCTCACATTCCCATACTTTTCAACTGTGACAGTTTAATTTCCAGACTCAGAACTTTTCCAAATCAGAAAATGCCAGATTTGTGCATTGTCACAGGTAAAAATCAAAGCAGTCTCATTTATTTCCAAAAGCTGTTTAGTTGCCTTTGGACATTTTTAATATTACAACTCAAAAGATTATTTCTTACAGCTTATGGCTACAGTATGAACTACCTTGGCAATTAGTTCTTATAAACAACCTAAGTCAACAATAACAAACAGCCCTGTTAGGACTCTTGATAGTGACAACTTGCTTTCATAAGGTGCCTTTTGTTTGAGCTGAATCTAAATAAACTTACAAGCCATACTCTTGGGTATCACCTCATCCATCTTTGGGAATGTAGCCACCTTAGGGTAAAAAGTAATAGTTGTTCAACATAGTACCGGACTATAGAAAGCCACATTAGCACTATTATTCTCTCTTCACATCTCAAAAGGGATATTATAAAAATAGCAATTATAACCACTTTGTATTTTATTGTACTCACCCTTTTGCCTTACTCATACACCAGATGAATTATTCAGGAAAAGAAAATATGACAACTTCACTGAAAAGCACCCAAAGAATTAGCCTGTACAACTATTGGCCATCAAATTCAGTCATATGTCATATTTGCCCCTCCTCCTTCACTTCTATAACCATGATAACGAGAAAGTTTTCACATCATAGGGAGAATTTTGTGACTACCTTTTAGATAACATTCTTATGTTTTTGCTTCTCCTCTACATAGACCTTAGTGAATCTCAAAAGAGGATTCACTCTGTCCACATCATATTGAGTGGCTCCTTGCTGCCTGTCACTTCGTATATAAGCTCAATCATCTTCCTTTCGAAATCACCATCATTTTGCTCATATGTTACTCTTTTCTATCCTTGTCTTTGAACTTGACTGTATGTATGAGACTTTTGCTTTAACCCACTTGTCATCACTTACATCCTTTTTTTTTTTTTTTGGTATCAGAGATAGAACCAAGGAGACTTAACTACTGAATCATATCCTCAACCCTTTTTAATTTTCAGACATGATCACACTAGGTTGCTTACAGTTTCACTAAGCTGTTGAGGCTGGCTTTGAAATTGTAATCTTCCTTCCTTAGCCTCCCAAGCCACAGGTATTACAGGCATGTGCCACCACACCCAAATACCAGATTATTTATTTTTTATCTGCTTTCTGCATTTTTTTTTCCTTTGGTACAGGATTGAACTCAAGGGCATTTGACCGCTGAGCCACATCCCCACCCTTGTTTTGTATTTTATTTAGAGATAGGGTCTCACTGAGTTGCTTAGAGCCTCAAAATTGCTGAGTCTGGCTCTGAACTCAGGATTCTCCTGTCTTAGCCTCCCAAGCCACTGGGATTACAGGCATGTGCCATGGCGCCTGGCTCTGCATTGGTTTATGCCAACCGGTCTACTGCCTACATTCTCAGATGGCCTTGCCATCTATCTATAAAAGGACATGTTTCTAAATTCCAAGAATTCTTCCCTAACCAGTATGTTCTCCACTGGAACTGTCTGTCATTTAACCTACATGATCAAGCTTTCCTCACAGTAGGTCAGCATTAGTCTCAGGACAGGAAGGATTATGATTCTGTAGTTACATTTTAACTTTCATTATTTAGGCTATTTTCTGAAAAGCCAAAGGCATGCCTACTAATTTATTTTACTCTACCAAAGCAATGCTGGGAAGTGAGAAAATACTCCATAAATATTGATCAAGTGATCATATGAGAGATGTATGCCCATGGAAAATAAAGAGGGAACATCTGTGCAGCGCATATGCATACCCATATAGAATTGTACACACAAATACTCTCTCTGTTGCTCTCTCTCTCTCTAATACACACACACATACACACACACACACACATTTTAGAGCTGTTCTCTTAATGATTTTAGAATAAAATAGACTGGGTCAAAGTTCGTGTTCTATTGATGCAAGCTGACGTATTTGCAGGGTGGCTCATGATACAGACATTTTGTGCTAGGAGGCAAGCCAGGGTTCCTCTTACTTCTGGTACCATGCAAAGAACATTGTGCTAATACTTACAGTAACTCCAGTAAAAAATCTCACTGAAGGGTATGAAAGCCTAATACCTAAACCCAAACTTGTTTTTCTGCACCTTTGTGCAACAACATAGCATTATAAAAGTTAAAAGGGAGAATGTTTGGAGGTCACCCAAATTAACCCTTTACTTGGTGCACACACCCTTGATAGACTTTTTTCTGGTAAGATTAATCCTCTATCTTGAGAGAGCATGGTAAGAGGCTCAAAAATACCTGCAATAGTTTAAACATTATCCTCACCAGCAGAGCCAGAAATAGTGACTGGCATTTTCAGACATTTTATTGAGTACCATATATGTGCAAAAATTGTACTAGAAGCAGTAGTGATTGGAGCAATTCGTAGATGGGTGAGAAATAAACTTTGCTTTCAAAAAAGGTAAGAATGTATAAATACACAGAAAAATTATGAAGAGAGTAAATGGAAGGTAAAGGTTAACCATAGTACTATATAAAAGTAGACATCCATGTTTAAAATTGGAACCCAATGCAGCATTAACAAAGACTATTGCTTACTGAAGAACAATTAGCACTATTGCATTACCTTGCCCAGCATCAACTGCTGCCATAATTTTAATTGTCAAAGTAATGAAATGATGGACCAATTAAACAAGCAGACAACTAACTAATCAATCAAGCCACCAAAGGTTCTTTGTTAATTTTAGAAATTATTGTCAGCAAAATTATATCTCTACCAGATAATAAACTACATGATGTTGGAAACCATATCTAATTTTTGCTTGTTTGTTTTAATCAGCTGTTATAACTAGCAACATATGTAATATCTGGCACATAGAGGGAGTCAGTAAATACTCAGAGGAAGAATAAATCTAGTGCCCTTTTTTTAAAGGAGAAGTAGGTGTGATGATTTTACCAAAAAGAGCAGAGAGTAAAAACATCTCGTGTCTATAAGTCACCTTCAGATAGTATGGATACTAAAGAAAAATGAGAAATGAATGTTAGAAATCTCCAATGATCCCATGAATAGCTTAAGTTTAATACCAGGTTTCCATAATTTTGTATTCATATTCCTAACCCAGTTATTTCATTAAAAAAGCTTTAGAAATGTTATTGTTGTTCATGATATTTCTTATATAAAATCATACTTGGAATCCAAGTTGTTTAAAAGAGATAAAAGCAAATATGGCAAAAGTTTCAGCTCTTTTCATAGGAAGCATCTTGAGATCTCTGTAACACTCAAGGTCCTTGGGACAGTTTATAACCATTGTCCTGAAAGAGTCAATGAGTGCTTTAGTCCAGTTCTAAAGTACAGTATTTGTATTCTCATGTTTCAGCTTTGTGTAAACAGTCATTATAGAAAGGAGCAATAATTGCCACGGCTGACATTTCTGGATGGTAATATGTCCTGAAGATTTAGGATAAGGATTGTTTGGATTCCACACTTTATAAGTAATAAGGGGAACAAGTGAAAAATCAAAGGAGTGAGGTGGAAGGTAAAGGAGAGTACATGAATCTATACACAAGAATGTCTCACAAGGCAGGCAAGACACAGGCCACTAGAGATCCAATAAATGTAAAATAGGTCTAAGATTTCTAACAATGTGGACAAAGGAGTGTTGTTTGCAATTGACAATGTGAAATGTCACAATGTGAATAAGACCAGGTGAGTACAAATAAAACAAAGTAAAATAGAATACCACTTCTCAGAATTATCCAGTGATGAGAAGTTTAGAAAATCTCATGAAAGTTTATATAAAAATTAATCTCAAAAGGGAAATTGCATGGAAATGAAGGGAGACCCTAATTGCTATACAAAATTACATATAAGAGGTTGTGAGGGGAATGGGAACATAAACAAGGAGAGAAATGAATTACAGTAGATGGGGTAGAGAGAGAAGATATGAGGGAAGGGGAAGAGGGATAGTATGGGGATAGGAAAGGTAGCAGAATACAACAATTACTAATAGGGCATTATGTAAAATTGTGGATGTGTAACCGACGTGATTCTGCAATCTGCATTTGGGGTAAAATTGGGAGTTCATAACCCACTTCAATCTAATGTATGAAATATGATATGTCAAGAGCTTTGTAATGTTGTGAACAACCAATAAAAAAAAATAAATCTAGTGATCCCTTTGTCTTTGAATAGACTATTTTACTGTTTAGAGATAGACATTAACTTGTGAGAAACTGATAAAAATCCAGGTAATTCTTATGTATACAAATGCTCATTGTGTCTGGTGGAATGCAAAATTGATTATTTCCCTGTGAACAATGACTTGTCAGTCTTCCACCCATTTATCTATTCATTTTGACATTCCTCATCTGACTGTAAGTTGTCTCTTAAAATGGGTGTAACATCTACTAGTTTCCTCATTAATTAGGTTAAAATGTTTACATGTCTTTATTTGATGTCTGTATGAGAATCATCATTTTATTTTTTTAAAAAATATATCCTTTAATACATATATGTTAAATAACTTTGGTATATGTTATCTAACAAAGCAGTTCACTAAATTTAATAAACTCTTTCTAACCCTGTCCAATAAAAAAAAAAAAATAATCTCATGGGAGAAAAAAGAGAAGGAAGCACTTTTATCAGATTTTCTTGCAACCTAGATGAGGTTGGCCTCATAAAAATCACTGAAACCATCCATCCATCCATTTATTTAGCAAGTATTCATTGAGCATTTACTATGTGAAAATAATATCCTAGTTACTAAGGGGATATAAGAGGCAATAAAATATTGTCTGACTGGTAGAAGTTCAAAATCTAGATTTAGAAGGTCACACTTCTATAGTTAGATACTAGAATAGCAGACCAAAAGGATTTATCAGAGATACTAAAGTTAGATCAATGGGCCATCTTGAACATTGGATTGAGGAGTTTACATTTTAAATGTGAAAACACTGAAAATATGCATGTAAAAGAGAAAAGATTTGAAGCTGGCAGATCAGTTAGGAGGCAATGATAAGTTTAGATCTTTTTACCTAAACCAGGGAAGTTGGAGAGAAAGAATGAAAGACAGGATGCATTAGAGGGAGGATACTATGAATGCTAAGAAGGAAGAGGATGGGATAAGACATGTAGATAACTGATATTCTGCTCCCCTAATGATGGCTTACCAAAGGGGGAGGGAACATTCTTGTCACTTGGCAGCCCAAGATAAGCCAACTTTCTCATCTCTATCCTAGACTCCAAAACAGATAATCACAAAAATAAATAAATTTTAAAATTAAATAACTAGAAGATAGTAAGGTGCAGTTTTAGACAAAACTGCAGTGCCATTTTGATAAAATCTTCTATCATAAGCTCATTCAAGTGCAATCTACTCTCACTGTCTTTTCTTTCCACTGTTTCTCTCCTATAGCAGTCTCTGTCTTCGGGATTTTATCATATGGGATTTTAATCACTTTACGTTCTATAAGAATGTGTTCTATTCCAGTGCTTCAGAAGGGTCTCAGCCACCCAATTTTGATTATTAAAAAATAAAAATAAAAAAAGTCTGTGGACATTAGTGGCCATGTTTTCCTGAAGAATGACCCCTATGATCATGCAATGGTTTAAGTTTCTACAAGTGTTTAATCAGGCAGGTGAAAACAAGGACTGCCAGAGGAAGGCTTCTTTCTGCCTGCTTATGCAGCTCCCTGCTGCCACCGCAATCCCCACAAACCACAAAAACCTTTACAGACATCTCTGGGAATTAGTTTGATCCAGCTCTGCTTCCTTGAGAAGTCCCACTGCTGAAATGCACTAGTACTAAAGCTGGGGCATATAACTTTTGTACTCCAACACTCCCATGGGAAAACACTGTCTAAACTGAATACCTGACTGTTAGAAGATGAGTTTAAGAAGAAGGAAAGAGTTCAAAAGGATGTAATTGATTAGGTGAACATGTTGACACTTCCCAAGGATATTAATGTCAGAAAAATGTCAGAAAATTGTACCTAACCAATTGCTACTAGAAAGAAATACTTTTGAATTCCTAGCCTCTTTATATAATTAAAAAAATAGCTAGCTTTCACTTGACCAAAGGAATATTATTTACTCTAAGTACATCTAACATATTTGTAATATCATTATATCAAACATCGTAGGCTCAAATGATCTGGAGATCATGTTTTCAAATGACAAATATGTTTAAGATCATAACAGCATTCTCAGTCTCTAGGATGTCAGAGATGATATGTACAATGAATATATAGGTGCCATTATTAGTGAGGCACTATACAGATGTGACTCTGTTATTATGGAATATATAGTGCACTAGGAGCAACAGGCATTATACAAATAATTACTCAAGTGAACATATGACTCTAACTACAAAGCAAAGACAAGAAAAATATAGAATGTTATGAAAGTGCATTATCCAAATGTAGGAATATGAAGATTTGAAGGTTTATCTTTCTTATCCAAGGTGTTTCATTTTTTAAAATTTAATTTTTTTTGTAGATGAACACAATATCTTTATTTATTTTTATGTGGTGCTGAGGATCAAACCCAGTGCCTCACATGTGCAAAGCAAGCGCTCCACCACTGAGCTACAGCCCCAGCCCCTCCAAGGTGTTTTATATTATCATTTTTTCTTTTAAAAGTTACATTAGAAATTAGTTAAATATGCTGAATACTGATTATGGTTAAGAAAAGAACTATCCCATAGAAAAATTTCTGGGAGGGTGAAGAACATGGGTGGTGCAACTGAAGACTGCTCTTGGTTATAGAAGAGAAAAATTTATATATGAATGCAAATGGATAGGCAACCAAAAAAGATATCAACCAAAAAAGATATCAGTTTACAGAAACTGAAACACTTGGGAGTGGCAAATGAGAGTGATGAAACAATCTACGGAATGGGAGAAAATATTTACAAATTACACATTTGATAAGGAATAATACTGAAAATATATAAGAAATACAAAATACTCAATAGCAAGAAAACAAATGATCAGATGTAAAAATGGGCAAGAAACATGAATATATATTTCTCAAAAGAAGGCATGCAAATGGCTAACAGATGCATGACAAATTCTCGGTATCAGTAATCATCTGGGAAAAGAAACCAAAACCACAACAAGATATCACATCACTTCTGTTAGGATGGCTATTATCAAAAGAGAAAGGAAAACAAGTGTTGGTGAGGATGTGGAGAAAAGGGAACTCTTTCATACATACTGTTGGGCAGGAATGTAAATTAGTGTAGTCATTATGGGAAATAGTATAGAAGTTCCTCAATAAATTAAAATTTTCACTATTTTATAATCCAGCAATCCTACTCATATCCCAATGAAATGAAATCAGCATGTTGAAGACACATCTGCACCCCCATGTTTCTGACAGCACAATCCAACATAGCTAATGTATGGAATGAATTTAAGTGTACATAAATAAATAAATAGTGAAGACACTATGGTATGTGTCACCAATGAAAGGCTATTCGGTCATAAAAATGAATCCAATCCTGAAATTTATAACAATAAATTTATGACAATAAATTAATGGATCTGGAGGACATTAGGCTAAGTGAAATAAGCCAGAAACAAAAGGATAATTACTGAGTAAACTCACTTATAGGAGGAACCTATACAGTTTCATGTCACAGAATCAGAGAGGAAAATGGTGATTATCAGAGGCCAGGAAAGTTGGGGGGTGGAGCAGTTGGCAGGTTGACCAAAGAATATAAAATTACTGTCAGATAGGAAAATAAAGGCATGAGATCGATTATATAGCATGGTAACTATAACTAATGATGATATATTCTTCAAAACTTCTAAAAGACTAAGGTTAAATGTTCTCACCACAAAAATGACAAAACATATGCAATATGCAGATGTTAGTTACCTATATTTAACAATTCCACTGTGTATCATCAATCCATAAAAGTTTATCTGTAATTGAAGAAAATAAACAGTGAAAGAAAATAAAAAAATTAAAAAGGTATATAGCCACACAAATCCATTTATGATGCAATAAGCTTATTGTCCTCATACTTGAGGAAGGAGAAGGAGCAAATACAAGATATGACTGATTTGACAACTAATAATTTTATAGGATAATTATTTTGGCACATACGAAAGTGATCATGGTTTTTTTATTGAATCATATCTTTAGTGTATAAATAGTACAGATCAACTAACATCACAGAAACATAACTATTATTATTATTATTATAAACCACCTCTAAATATTTGAAGAGAGTATAATAGTTTCAATTTGGTATTGTTTGGGCCAGTGCTATGTTAAAAAGCTATTTCTTTTTACCTCAAAAATGGTCACATCCCTAGGATGAGAGAAGTGACTCATTGACCTTATTTGTAGAATACTAAGAGATCTATTCAAATAAAAGACAGCAGATGAGTACTGTTAAAGATCAGCCAAGAACAGTCCAAGTTAATTTTCATAGTATTTTTGCTTAGAGAATTATTTTAACTAATGGTCTGTCATTTGTGTAAAAAATTTCCCAGTTACTCTACTTCATCCACTATAATCTATCTGTAAAATTTAGAATTACCTCCTTATAATAATTCAAACACACTTACTCAAATCATTGCATTTTAACTCCCTTGATCCTTCCTTCACTGGTGGTTGTGTTAATATAGGACAGACCTCTAACCCAAAGAGAAGTTGCTACTCAATACATAATGCACCACTTCTCAGCCCCAGGTGGGACAGTGATGATGAGTTTTGAACTGGTATAATTATTTTTTAATCTAAATCTACATAGAGTATTTACATCTGTGATGACTTAAGGTACACAAAATGCATCTAAGTATGCCTTTCACAGACAGTAACAGAGACCCTTGCAAAGGTCACATGCTGATAACATTAGTCTGATGGGTGCAAAAGTAAAATCTTTTACATAGTCCTAAATACCTGACAGCCATACTTTCACAAGGCATTTTCAAACAAATCATTTTTATTGATCTACACAATATACTATGGCAGATGGCCATTACTGCTCAAGCACCAGGCTCCCCTTTCCTCTCCTCAACTACTGTGGCTGAAGAGCATGATTTCCCAACTGGGTACACATCTGATTTCCTTAGGTTACAAATTTAGATTTGCAGATCCTACCAGACTTTTTGAATGAAAAGCTCCTTGTGTAGGACTCGTGAATCTGTATTTTTATAAGATTCCCTGGGTGACTGTGTTTCAATCTAGCCAATGATTGCATTTAGGAACCATTGTTGTGGAGCAATCCTGGAAGAAAATTTAAAAATGAAAAGATACACGTTTTATTAAAAATGAATAGAACATGTTGTGTTTCAGTCTCCATGGGAATTACTAGCCTGATCTGTGCAGGTATGCCTCAAAAGTGTTATGTTTAAAAAGTTATTTTAAATTAATGGAACTGGAAATCATTCTCCCATAGAAATAACTTTGTAGATGCTGTTTGAGTCCAAGAGCATTCATGAACCCCCCTCTAGGAAACGATGCTTTCTAATACCACTGCCACAAGGCAGTATTTCAGTGATTCCTAAGGTTCTTTTCATAAAATATATTCTCTACAGGCAAATAGATATCACATTCTAGAAATTAATTGCCTCATTTATTTGTTCATTAAAACAATCAATTCTTCATTAAAAATATATTGAACTTCATATGTGTTAGGCAGGCATGAGAAACAGGGCAGTGAACAAAACAAATAGTCCAGGCTATGTGAAACTTACAGTCTAACAGAAGAGCTAGAAAATAAAAGCAATAATGAAAGTATCAGAACAGTGACAGTATACTCTGGAGATGGTGATGGACCTGAACCTGTGGAAAGATGTGTGCATATGCATATGAAGAGGGAGTAGAGGAAAGGTTAGGGAAGCTAAGGATGCTATAAAGTCTTCCCTAATGTCATTCTGAAATAGAATGGGAATAAAATGCACTAAAAATATTCACCTGTATTTTTGTGGTTATTCTTTGCTTGTTTGTTTTTTAATTGTAATGTCTGAGTTCCAATGAAATTTGAGGTAGAGGAAGGATGTTGAGCCGGGTCAATATATATGTTTATATATGCTGACGACAATATATATCACTTGAGCTTTTATTTTATACTAGGCACACTGTTACACATTGATAATACAGAGAGGAAAGGCTCATGTCTTCGCATCACAATGACTGTTGTAGATTTACTGAGCGAGGTCTACAAATGAAGAACATGGGGGTTGGGAGAGTAAGAACATAAATCTAATAGTTGATCAGCGTATTTATATTACTATAAAATAAAATACCTTTTATCAGCAGCACCTTTTGAGTAACCAAACTTGGTGTTATCAATGGATTTTGGATTTAGGTAGATGTGAGTTATAATATATACTATATGTTATATAATATATATAAAATATATGACTAATATATATTATGTATTATATAGATAATATAATATATATTATATTGAGATAACATATGACTATCTTATGTGCGTCTAGGGACAGAATGATTGAATAGTAAAGGTAAAACTAAACTAAACTCATAGACAATATCCTTTTAAGGAGGCTCCCCAAATTTAATATAAAGAAACAAAATATGCTTGCATCTCATGCCCAGCATGGTCAAACACACTTTGGGCAGTGTTTTTTTGTTTTGTTTTGTTTTTGGTCAGAAAGTCAATTATTCAAATGGTTACATGGAAGGCACAGCATGAATTATTGCAAGATATGTACAAGGAGGACCCTGAACTTGAAGAGCATTTTACTTGTGGGAACAGAGGAGAGTATCAGGAGAAATAAATATGTACACAGGTGTTAGTGTAGTGTAATGGGTTAGTGAGAGCATATGGGCTCTGGAATGCAATGGAATTGGGAACACCTAACAGTCTCAACTTTCTGATTGGGTCATTTTAATACCTAGGTTTCCCTATCTTTAAACTGATGAAAATGACAGCATTGACCTCTGAGGCTAGAATTTCCCGTATGCTGTTATTATCCAAATAATAAATGACAGTTGCTATTTTAGTATTATTATTGGAATCATTGTTATAGTTTAGTGATGAGAAAAATGTGTGCCCAGAAGGCATAGAAAGAATTGTAACATTATAAAAAAAATAAAAACTAAATAAAAGAATTGTAAAGCTGGCCATGGTGTCACATGCTTGTAATCCCAGTAGCTCAGGAGGCTGAGGCAGGAGGATTGTGAATTCAAAGACAGACTCAGTAACTTAGAGAGGCCAAAAGCAACTCAGTGAGACCCTTTCACTAAATAAAAATTAAAAAGGACTAGGGTGTGGCTCTGTGGATAAAGTGCTCCTGGGTTCAATCCCCAGTACCCCCTCTAAAAAATTGTAATATCAAAGGTGGATGAAAGAGCATTATTAATAAGAACAGCAAAAAAAGAAAAACATACACCAAAATCTAGAATACACTCAGGAAAGAACGAGTAGAATACATGAGAGGTGGAAAGGGAAATAGGTCTGTGAGCAGAAGGGAAGTAATAGGGGGCTGGGTTGATTGAATCCCTGTATTGGAAGCTCTTAAAATACGTGTTTATGGACATGTGAGCCATTCTGTACAGTAACCCCTCGACAGGAGGAAAACATTATCAGATGATCTTTTGAGTATAAACTTTGTAGAAGTACAAAGGTTAAACTTGAAAGAATAGAATGTAGAATCTGGGAGACCCCTTATAAGACTGGGTGAGCCTCAGAAATGATTAGAAGGCAATAAAGTCTCCTTCCTCATAATCATCATCACAATTATCTTCATCATAACCATCATCATCATTATCACCATCAGTAGCAGCTGCAGTAGCTAAATTTATCAAGTATTGCATGCTTCAACTAATTTAAACTCTACTAAAATTGTTTACTACTATTATTTTCAGGTTACATATGAGAAAACAGAGACAAAAAGAGGTTAATTACTTGACAAATCTTAGTGGAAACATAAGAATTTAAACTTTGGCAGTCAACCCTAGAGTTTACACTCTTGTTTTGTTTTGTTTCATTTTGTTTCCTTTTGAATTGGTGTTGAAACCAGGGGGAACTACCACTTAGCTATATCCACTGTTCTTTTAAAACAATTAATCATTTAAAATAATTTTTTAAAAAATTCTATTGAGTCAGGGTTTCCCTAAGTTTCCCAGACTGGCCTCAAATTTGTGATCCTTCTCCTGCTTCAGCTTCCCAAGTCACTGGGATTACAGGAGAATCTGTATCCCATTGCACCTGTCTAGAGCTTGTACTCTTGATTGCTGTGTTAAACTGAACCTCAGAGGAAAATGGAAAAGTATAGTTTCAAATGATAATTCATAGGACTAGGTAAGAAAATTAGAAAGTAAGGGGAGACAAGAGTCAATCAAACACTTTGAACTGAAGTAACTGAAATTTAGAGGTATCTTTAAAATGTGAAATTTGGAACAGTAGTGTTTACTTAATAGCAGAGAGGTTTGGGAATTATGTTTGCAGATTCATCCATATAAATGTAAAGGTAAAGCAAGTGGAAGAAGAGTGGAAGATAGAGAAAAAGAGAGAAAATATGAATGCTTTAGTCACCTAAATAAGACCTAATAAGACCTAATAAGAATAATTAGAGAAGGAAAATTTATTTGGGGGCTCATGATTTCAGAGGATTCAGTCCATAGATAACTGGCTTCATTCTTTAGGGACCAAGGTGAGGTAGAGCATCATGGCAAAAGAGTGTGTTGGAGGGAAGTGGCTCAATAATAATCAGAAAAAAGAGAGAGATTTTACTCACCAGATACAGAATATATACCCCAAATGCAAGCCCCCAAGGACCCACCTTTTTCAGCCATACCCTATGTGCCTTCAATTACTGCTAAATTATTTCCTGGGATTAATTCACTGATTGGGTTAAGACTCTCATACCCCAGTCATTGCACCCCTATACCTTGCATTGTCTCATACATGAGCTTTTCAGGGACACCACACATTCAAACTATAACAATAAATGTACCAAATAAAATTTAGTCTTGAAGAGATGAATCAACAGACTCCTGGTTTCCAAATCTTTTATATGAGTTATCCATCAACATTATCTGGAATACAACCTCTTAACCATGTAACTTTGTAATGGATCAATCTATCTATCTACCCACCTACTTATCATCTATCTTTCTATGTCTGTTATCTATCTTTATCCTATCAAACATTTATTACAATACCACATATATCATATCTATTAAGCTATGGAAAAACGCTCTATCACCCTTTTATGTTTCAGTAGATTATGTTGTTACTACACAGCTGGAGATAAGTCTAAAATCATTGGCTAATTTTGGACTTCATAGCATAATTTAAAGGCTAGTGAAGAAGATGAGTTGCAGAAGAGGATATATGTATAAATTAGTATTATTTATTAATAAAGTCCTCATCACCTTCACTAAATAATATTTTTGACATTTCATAGTGTTAGTCATATCTTCTCTTGATAGTTTTCCCCTATTCCTCTGTGAATTTGAGCCCCCATAACAAAACTAAAGTAAAATTCTAAACCAGTTGTGAGAAGTCCTAGTTTTCAAACTTACGCTAAAGTTTGAACATTCACATTTTCCACTTATCACTAAAAACCTATCTTTGAACACATATGTCTTTTGTTACACTATTTATATATTTAGTGTTTACAATCTCTAGATAAAAATATCTAACATTTAAAATCTACTATGAAAATTGGAACTTCTTTGTATTTGTCCTAAATATTACATATTTTCTAATTTCTAGAGATGTCCTATAATCCTCTTATATCATTTTCTATTAACAAAAGGTATTATCATAGATTAAGAGAATAAAACATACAGAGACAAACCCACCCAGATACTGTCATCTGATCCTTGATAAAGGCACTAAAGAGATAGCCTTTTAAGCAAATTGTTTTAGGGAAACTGAATATCCATATGTAGAAGAATGAAACTAGGCCATGCCCAAAATTCAACTGAAAATGAATCAAAGACATAGGAATTAGACCAAGATTCTTGCAACTACTATAAGAAAACATAGAGTCCACACTCCCACATACAGCCAGCCACAGGCAATAACTTCCTCAAGAGGATTCCCAGAGCTCAGGAAATAATATCAAGAACTAGTAAATGAGATGGCATCAAATTAAAAAGTTTCTGCACAGTGAAGAAAATTAGTATGAGAAGAGAGCCTACAGAATGGGAGATTTTTTTCCCATTTGTTTAACAGAGGATTAATATTAAGAATACATAAAGAGGGCTGTGGTTGTAGCTCAGTGGTAGAGCGCTTGCCTCCCTGCTTCTCTCTCAACAAAGGAAGGTTTGTAAACATTTTCTGAATTACATTCATTATGCACTCCACTAGTAGGACTAGTGTGGAAATAGGAAAGCCAGTGATTTTTTCATTATTTATCTAATTACTCTGAAGGAACATTGGTGCTACTCAGAGATTTATTGACCTATTTAATAAATAAAGGAAGCCAATGTTTTAATCAACCTCTCTGATTTTTCTCTTTTTTTTTTTGTCCTAAGCTCACTGACCATCAAATTATTCATTAATGATGATTAAATGGTTCTTTAATTTCACTAAAGAATTCTCTCCCTTGAAATGTGAACCTAGTTGAGCTTCAGATACAATTGGTTTCTAACAGATTCAGTGACCTGAAAGATTGTTACTGGTACATTTTGAGTGCCTTCTACTATATGTAGGGGTCTTCCACAAATCTGGCATGGCTGAGGCTTTCTGTTGGTAGTTGATTTTTTTTTTCCTCTTTCTAACAAGAGACTCTTTGACTTTGTGGGTTATTCAGACAGCTTGTTTTACTTTTACAAGTCTTCTGTCTACTTCATCCTCAGAATATATTTATCCTGAATTTCTAGTGAGGTATTTTAAATGTTTCCAGATTCCTCGTGGTTTGTTGAACTTTGCAGAATTTCCCTTCTTATTTTTATTTCTTTCAATTCCCACATTTTGGCACAAATTTCCTTTCCTGAAGTTCAATAACTTGATGATAGGTTTCTTCATTTTCCCCCTCACTCGGGAATTTTGTGATTTTTTTAAACAACACATTTACACATATCTCCAGCAGTAGTTCTGGTTCAAATCTAAGGATCATCTCCAGACATTTCCTTTTCTCTTGCATCTAAACACCTGCTGTAGAGAATGTAGTCACTTATCCTATCTGGAAAACTCATTGATTCTTTTTTTTCCCCTGCATTAAGATATTCAGAACCTCCAGATAGGGCCAAATGCTGCCCCTTCTTGTTACTGATGGTCTGTGTCTCTCCATACTTTAAGGTTAAGTTCATTTTTTTTTTTTTTTTTTGGAGTGATGGTGTCATGTGTATTCCCATGGCCACGTTTTATTACTTGAGTATTTCCACATGTAGCAGTTCTATCCTCTAGTGTTTCTTATGTGCTCTAAGGATTTTACCCTATTTTCATTTATAACCTCCTTCACGCATGCTGCTTCAGACCCCTTTTATACATCCCTATAGATTCTGCAGGCCACACGCATTATGCTTGCATTATGCTTTATCTGCTACCTTCCCCCCTTAACATCACCTAGTTTTAAGAAGAGCTATTTCAACCAATGTTTTTAACAGATGTTGAATGTAGTGCAGTGCTTTAAAGCATTCTAATTATCCATTGTCATTGTTTAGCAGTAAATGAATGTTCGGGCTTTTTTATTCACTGTCATGGCAGAACAGTGTTCTAGGAGACAATTATTTCTGTAGCTCTTTCCTGCTCTACACTCAGTGCTATTACTTAGTGCCGAGAATGGGGAAGTTTAGGTGAAGGGTAAGAAGGAGAAAAAGGAAAAGGAAAAAAAAATCTCTCTGGTTTCTCCTCTAAAGAAAAAGTAATGATTTTCTCCTGGAAGGAAATCAAAGGCTGCATGAAATGTCTGGCCCTTTAAAAAATGTAAGCTGATTTTTTTTAATGCCAGGCACTTTTATCCTTGTAGCTTAAAGGCAAAGAATGAATGAAATGTGGAAAATGAAGGACATGTGACAGCATCAAAGAGGCAGAGCAAAGCTGGAGAGTGAGTGCCTGGCTATGGCAGGCGAGGGTGGGCCTTTTTAGGCAGACCATTAAGGCAATCTGGCTGCCAGATGAAGTCTTTATAAAAGGGCAGAAAAGATGTATAAAGTCTTTTTGATGTTTCAAAGGAAACCCTCTTTTACACCTACCCCTCCCCTTTCCTCCATCATCTTATCCTGACCACTGCCATCCCATTCGCAAGACAACCCACAACCATCTGTGGAAATGTTTTGTGTTTTAGAGTGTTTGGATTTTGGCTTGATCTCTATTTCGGGGGATACTGGGGCACTTTTCATTTCTGCTGGGAGAAAATGGTGAATTGATGGGTGGAATTGGTAGAAACCTCTAGGACATTTTGAGAGTCTGTGGTTAATCAGAGTGGAATTAATCAAGTCCTATTTACCTAATCAAGATAAGGATTATTTCTTGAATAGACTTAATTATATCACATTGGCACTGTTTGGGCATCATGACAAATCCCCTCATTTTTTAAAGAGGAAACTAAGCTTCAAGGACACACAATTAGTTCAATGAAATTGGAAGATTGCAATCCATTTCTCTGCACTGTTGCTTCTTACACCATATAATCTCTTTTTACTTGGAGAAGACCTCAATTAGCATCTCCATTTGTGTTTTTTCTTCTTTGGTATTTGGTTGCATCCCTCCATGGAGGAAAAACAAACAAACAAACCTATCTGACCAGCAGATTTTGTAGCAGCTGGGCATCACTCTCAGTATACTCTAGTCTGTGGCTTTGAGCATAGCTGGGGCAGCATAAAAGACCAGCTCTTTAGTCAGGAATATATTTTGCATAGTGATGGTAGAGGGGGTAGCAGGGAAAACCTGGGGGCTTGGACATGATATACATGTTCTCAGGGACAATAATTGTGACCACAGGGTGTTTATTGTGCCTTTATGTTCATTTTTTTCCTAAGTTAAATTTCTTGCACTCTCTTAGATTCTCCAGATCTAGATCAACTGTTCGGTTCCTTTCATACTCTTTCCATTTTGCACTTGGTATATAGATAGTACTACATGAATTTGGCTGAAAAATCTAGCGGAGTACAATGGTAAGTAGACCAGCTTAAGGAGAAACCAAATACCTCCTGGATTCAAACCCTAACTGCCAATATCCATCTGTGCAGCTTAGAGCAAATCACAAATGGAATGCTGGCTCAAAAGGGGGGAGAAAAATGGAAGGTGCTTTTTGGTATCAACTTTCTCAAAGAAAGGGGAAAAAAGAAGATGGAAGAGGAGCAGGAGGAAGAAGAAGAAGGAAGAGAAGCAAAGAAAAAAAATAAAACAGCCTTTTTTTCCTTCCTTCTTTGCCTGGTCTTTGCTTTCCACTCTTCTTGGACCATTATAGTGATCTTTCTATTATCTCAAAATGTCAGCAGTACATTTTTTTTCAAAGTGTCAAGGACTAAGAGAACATGAAAGCTTTGTGTTCTTCCTATTTCTTTCCCTCTTGAGAGAAAAACTCTTCCTTCATAGACACTGCACAGTAACTTATTGAATTACTTCCCTCTGCCTCTTCCACAGCATTCCTCTTTTCCTAGTATACATTTCTCCATAACACCTGCCCCAAAGGTACATGACACTCAGAATTTTTTTTTTCCATGCCGTAACCAGGGCTATGCTCTTAAATTCCATGTAAATCATTCTAACACATAAAAAGAGCTACATGTGTTCTGAGGGAGTATCTTTACAAGTCTGTTGGTGTCCCTTGCTGATGTCAAATGTCATACCTACTTGTCCTCAAGTATCTTCCCCATCTTGAACACTTGCTAATGGGAGTTCCTTGCCTCATTTTGTGATCCTGCCATATAAAAGGAGAAGCAGACATAGAAAATCTACTGCCTCAAAAGGGATTCTTGGTAGGATTGCACCTTTTCCTGACACTCTCTAGGAAAAGTTAACTTTGAGACTATCCTGGGCATCTCCATTGATTAGAAGTCTAATATACCCTATGACATACTTAGGAATTCTTGGTATCTACCTCTTTCCTGGGGAAAGCCCCATAGAAGCCATTAATCTGTTAAGTCTCAGGGCTTCATCCTCCTTGGTCTAACCCCCCAGGCCTTCCAGAAGCTTCTCATTGAAAGCTGCCCAAACTCATTTCATTCTGTGACTTTCTTGTCTTCCTCTAGCAGATGTGTGGAGTAAAATGCAGTCTCTCTCTTGCCTTGCAAGTTCTTAGTAACCCTGATGGATGCACATAGGCCCCTTTTATTCTAACTTAAGGATATATTACAAATAATTTGTGGAAAGCAAGGGATAAGAAAAGAAGAAAACCAGCTGAGTTCATCCACTCAGTCAACATGCATTTATTGAGCTTCTACAATATTCTAGGCCTGAAGAATTCAGGGATAAATGGTCAATAATACCTTTCTCTAAAAGGCACCTAGCCTAACAGACAAAACTCACACACATGCAACAGATACTTCAATTCAAAAGTGAGTGAAAAATGAGTAAGGCATAACAGAATAATAAGTGGATTCTTCTCACTATACTTAAAGCTTAAAAATTTCAGAATAGTATAGTCTTTGCAGTCTTCATCTCATGGCTACTGTTTAATCATATATTTTATTCATTTGTTCAATGATTATTTCTGTACACCTACTACATTCGAGCTTCATTTTAGATTCTGGAGGCGTAATAACAGGAAGAGATCTAATTTCTTAGCATACATTCTAGAAGGGGAAATGGATATGAAGCAAGTAAATATGTAGTTCCGAGTCATGTTATGTATGGTCAAGAAAACTTCCATAAAGATTCATGCATGGGCAGTGAAGGCATCTCACTGGACATTCACTAAGCTGATATTTCCATGGAAGCCTAAATGAAGTAAAGTAGAAAGACCTAAAACGGGATCTAAAGAAGAATTTTTTCCACATAGAAAGGAACAACAGCCAGTTTCTGATGTTAAGAGTTAGGTTGAAATTTGGGTATCATGAGGAAATGCTGCACAGATACAGCAGAGCCTCTCAAATGACCACATTGGGCATATTTACACCATGATGAAACTGGCAGATGCTACACATCAAGGCTTCCCTTGAGTCTGGGTGATATTCAGGAAATAATGTCTGAGCAATGCCACCATCCCAGAGAACAAGCCTATTTTTTTGGATCTCCAATGGCAAAACCACTTTAGTACCAGAGAATGTCTTCAACAGAAATGGAGTCATAGGACATCAGGCTTGTAACCAGAGCACAAAGAAACTTCTAAATCTGTTGGGTCCAGGGTAGAAGGTTTTCTTAGAATTTTTGGTGTGAGTTTTTAACGACTCTAGATTTTTATGATGGGAGTCATGATTCTTTTTTTTTTTTTTTGGAAATCAATACAGAATTCCAGTTTCCTTTTTCTACTTTGTGTCCTATGGGGTGATATCAGACACCCCATGCAAACTCTGAGTATAAGAGACATTGGCCTGTATAAGAGATATGACAGGAAGAAGCAGAACAGAAAGAAGAAATAATTATTTTTTAACTGAGAACTTTGGGGAAGAGTTTATATTTTGGATAAAAGAAATATGAAATTCAAAAGCCAAAACAGACATCAAGGTGAGCTTCAGGTACAGTAGTAGAAACACATACAGAGATACACATATATACAGAGATGCATACAGAAATTTCTTCACTTCTAAATCCTTATAAATCTGCTGGGTAAATCTCTTCATCTCACTCCAAATCCTAGACTATGTAACTGGCACATATGAGACTCAAACCATTATATGTGATACTTAATTAAGAATCTATACTTTCAGCGAATGACAGATTTACCTTCTTCTTCCCCCCTTTTTATTACAGGCAGTCCAGAGATAAAACCTTCAAGTTATGAGTAATTATACCCCACTGAGAAAAGTGATAGAGTGCTCCACTCAGAAGGACTTATCAAGCCCTGAAAATGTGGAGTCAACACTTAAGACTTTTTTTATTATTATTTTCTCCAACACTAACAGTTTCCCAGAGGGAGATAAACAAACAGTGTGTACCAGCATTTTAATGGGAATAAACAGGACTGCCTCATTCACTTTTTACTATGCTGGCTTCATGTTTCCAAACCAGTGGGAGACTATGAAAAGTGTATGAGTCATGGACAGTGGAAAACTACAAGGAAGGTAATATTTTCTATTATTATGAGCAGAACTTTGTAATAAATGAGATCATAACATTTTGTGAACAGGACTTCTTTAGGGGTTTAGAATATTCTTTCAGATGATGCTAGGAATAGAGAACCACTCTTAGATGCCTTCTGAGGCTTATGATGAGTCAGAAACCCTCCTATCTTGAACAAGTTTGGTGGGGAAAAGCAGAAGAACAAAGAAATTTAGTCTCTGTAAGAATTAGCTACATTGCTTGCTATAAATGCAATTTCATAGACTCTTTTCATATATATGGCTTTGACTGGTTTGGCATGAGAGTCAGGAATCTGCATTTAATAAGCAAGCAGCCTAGAAGAATCTAATGAAATGGTCTAAGGGACACTCTTTAAAAAACACAATTCTAAGGGATATGTAGATGGGTTTTAGGAATTTTATGAATTCCTGATATTGAATGAAGTATTTATTGTGTGTGCTCTTATGACTACACAATTCCCCTGTGCTTCTTAAATGGGTCTTCAGTCCAAAGAAGATTAAGAACCTTGGGGATAGAGGGACAAGACAATTTTGGAAAACTGAGAATTCCACTCAATTTTTGGATTATAGCCAGCCTCATTGAGTCCTAAGGCAATACAACAGTTGGCCCAGGAAATGGAAATCATTTTCACTGTTCTTTTGATTTTTTGATATAGCTCTGCTAGCTTGAATGATTTTCTGTGCCATCCTAGTGTCTTGACATTCCCGTGTGGTATTTCTGCAATTAGTCAATGATTTATTTCAGAACCTTAAAGGGGCCTCTATAAGAAATTTTATGGGGAACAATGTGGAAGTTCCTCAAAATAAATAAGTAAATAAAACTAAAAACAGACCTACTATCAGAACCAGATATCCCAGTTTGGGGTATATAGCCAAAGGACGAGTAGAGATATTTGCACATCCATATTTATTACATTACAATTCCCAGTAGCTAAAAATCTGAATCAACGTAGGTACCCATCAACAGATGAATAGGTAAAGAAAATGGTATACATACATCCCACAATATTATTCAGCCATAAAAAATGAAACTCTGTCATTTGCAGTAAAATAGAACTGGAGGAAATTAGGTTATGTGAAATATGACTGATAGAGAAAGACAATGCCACATGTACTCTTTCTCATAGGGAAGTTTAAAAAATAATTCACATGAGTGTAGAATACTGGTAACTGGAAGTTGGGGTGAGTAGCATAAAGGGAGGCTAGGTTTGATAAATATATACTGCACGCATGTGTGGAAAAATCAGACTGAACTGCATTAAAATGTACAGTTGATATATATTAATCAAAAATAAAATCTAAGTGTCCCCAAATCACCATGTTTTCTAAACTATGAAAGTTTTCATGATTAGTGAGTAACAAATGCCAAATTTGGATCCTGTCCATCCATATTTTGATTACTGGGTTCAAAGACAAGATTTAACTCCTGCAGCACTTAAACATTAACTTGATGTATGATCTCCAGTAACGTACATATTAACCACAAACCTCAGCTTCTCTATGTCAGGGATACAAATATCTGTCTAAATTTATGAATTACAGGGTTGAAAAAATGAGATAATAGACCATGAACTAACCTTAAAAATAGTTTAAAATATCCTATTACAGCAAGGTATTATTTATGAAAGTCAAATATTAGTGTGGCTTAATGATTGTTAAATCCATGAGAGCACATGTCAGTGTACTGGAAATTAATACAATAATTCATGAGGCAAATAAAGGCTTACACACAGCTTTCTAATTGTTACTATCTGTGAGGGGTGGCTTGGGACCCACCTCTCACTGCGGTGGTGAGACAGGAATAAACCTAAGAACTGGAATAAATGGAATAAGAGCAGATTTTTTTCTTTTATTTTTAATATTTCTTTTTTAGCTGTAGTTGGACACAACACCTTCATTTTATTTATTTATTTTTATGTGGTGCTGAGGATCAAACCTAGGGCCGCACACCTGCAAGGCAAGTGCTCTACAACTGAGCCACAACCTCATCCCAGGAGCAGGTTTAAAAAGTGAAATCACATATCAATCAGCCCTAAACCCTGGTACTCCATTTTCTTAATCGCTTGCTTCTGTGACCAGGCATCTTCACCAACTCTTGTATTCCATTAATCCCTCAATTTCTCCATCTTTTTCAGCAAACCTTTCCTTTTCCTTCTCTCTGCCAGGGTCTTTGTCTTTTCTACTTTCTCTCCTTTTATCCACCAATACGCTGGGGGAATGGGATTAGAGAAGGTGAATTAGAAGATCTTAAGGAATATGAAAATATTATCAATAAGTGAAGCCTGGAAAAACATAAAATTAAAGAAAGAATTAAATGGATGAGTCAACAAACACAGGAAAAACGAATAGAGTTTCTGCCCCTCTGCAAATCATTTCTGCTACAACTTTGTTCATGGTTAGTGCTATGCTATTCTCTCCTGGTTTCCAGTGGTTTCTCTTATGAAGCAATTAGGCTATTGGAATCCATGATCTCTAAGGACCTTTTCAGCTCTGAAAGGCTGGCTGATGAGCAGGGAGCTGTCCAAGCTGCAGACTAAATTTCCGGACTAATTTCCTTTACTTGGTAAATGTAATTGGATTACACTGCTACCAGAGGTGTTTCAACTACTACTTAATTAGATAACTTTTGTAGTGATATGCCAACCACTGCACTGTGATGAAACAATCCTATGGTAGATGAAGAGTTTCATATGCAATTAAAAATGAGGATGAGGGTGATGTTAATATCTTTATTTGTGTAATGTCTCTTTGTTTACAAGGCACGTTTGCATACATGAACTCATTAAATCCTCATTAAAATCATGAACTAAAGTCACTTTTCCTACATTTTGCAAGAGAGCATGCTGAACTTGGAATTGTTTGATTTGTTCAAAGATAAACAGGACACTCAGGGCAGTCAGACAGTCCTCTACCCAGCCCCAACACACACAAAAGAAAGTGAATCCATACCTAATTTCCTCATTTTCTGTTTTTCAGGTAACTGGAGAACTTGAACTCAGGAAGGATCCTCCTCAGAGTTTCATCTATAGAGTCACATGTCACAATAGATGTCACACAAGCCTCGGAATCATTAATTTTTTTTAGAGAATTTTATATAAAAGCATTCGTTTTGGGAAAGTCAGGTTAATATCTGTTTTGTAATGTGAAAAAAAAAATTCAGATTTAAATTAAATGGCTCCCATCTGAAAGACTTGGCGAACCTTGGAAAAAGAGGTCTATTTGCAAACAAACAAAAATACAATGTTTATTGTAAGCCAGATGCCATGCTAGATGGCTGATCCTATTTTGCAACAATATGCCTTATTTTGGGACTGAAACTAGCTCAAGTTCATGTTACAAACAGAAGCTGGAGAAGACTAGAAAGCCTAATCCCCAAATGTAAAAGATATTCTTAAAACCTTTTTGCCCATACCTTCTAAATACGTAAAATATCGAGGTGAAGTGATGGACAAAAAACAACAAAAGCAAACATTAAAACCCCAACTAAACCCACAAAATAGTAATTGTAAGACTTTAGTGGAACTGAATTAAATGCCACACTCTCATCTGCTCTACAGTGGTCTTCTCTTTGCTGACTATAGTTCGATCCCACACCCACTCTAAGTCTTGCAGGTGTTTGCCAAATCATGCTAAGTTTCAGACACAAGGCTCAAAACCATTTGTAGCTACTTCCAATGTGTAATTGGACTGGCCATCCTAAAGCTTAGCAATTCCCCTCTTACAGGACAGATGTAGGTTAGGGTAAAAACACATCACTTTGGGAAGATGTGGGGAAAGTAGGAGAGGTAAGAGATGTGAAGTGTGATGGTCACTAGGAAATAGCTATAACATCATTCTGCCTAAATAGGATAAGAAAGATCAAGATGGCCAAATGCACATGACTCTCATGTGAGACCTAGAGAGAAAAGCAGAGAAGAGTCTAGGACAATACAGATAGTGAAATAGGCATGCAGAGAAAAGCCATCTTCTTTTTCTACTTTCCTTGTGGATCTCAAGCACCATATTTCCATTGAATCAAGCTGCAGTGCTAATGCAAGCCCATCCCCACCTTTTCTCTCCTCTCTAATCACTGCCTTAGACTCCAAATAAGTCCTTGTTCAAGATACAGGCTTGGTAAGATAAAAAGATTACCAGAGATATGCAAAGCTAATTAGCTTAGCACTCAAGTACATTTGGGTAAATAATAAAAGTAGATCAGAGGGAACATATACCTCCATTGGTCTATCTCTCTAGGAGCCCTCTCAGCCCTCCCCTTCTCTGAATCCCTGTAGAACTCACTGGCACTGCTGCATTTCCAAGGCTCCCTATTCAGGGTGTTGGTTCACTGAGAAGCACTGAAGGAACATCAGAGGAAGGGCAGAAGAAAAGCCAGTGTATCTGTCTTCCTTTTATTTGGCCTTGGTCACTGCTTTGGCAGTGGCTATGTCTCCTCTATAGATCAATGCCTTAGCTCCAGTCACCCTGATTCCACTCACAGTCTTTCCAGTTGATGCTTATTACTGGGTTGCCTCAGTACCCTCTGACTGGCTTCTCAAAATTCCAACACCTGTGTAACACATTTTTTGTATTTAATTTTCTTTATTTAAAAGTGGAGTGATCTCTTTTCCTGGCTTTATCTTCACCTGACCCAACTGTCTTTTTTTTTTTATTCAGGCTTTTTGTTATTTAAATCTGTTTCAATATTTCTAGCTAAATATTTTTGTCATAATAGTATTAATCAATATACCACAAATATAATTAGGTAGCCAATATGTACTATCCAACTATGTCTCTAAACAGTTTTGTTTAAATTTTTACCAAATTGAGATGACAATAAATCAATATCAGCATATAATCTACTACAATTGCTATTGTCTGGAACATGAACAAGGATCAAAATGAACAGGAAGAAAGATGAAATAGCATACCCTCTAATAGTATCTATTCATTTTTGGTAAAAGCAGAAGGAAAAACAAAAGATAACAGGAGGGAGGTCTTTAAAAATTGGGGGGGATACCTCTAAAATAGTGTTTCTCAATGTATTTTTCATAAATAATTATGCATGAATCACTGAGGTTGCTTGTCAACAATTTTAGATTGTTCCTTGTTCCTACTCTAGTTACACTGATCTTTGGTGTGTTGCTTCCAATAATCTATTTTATAAACAAATTCACTGTCACTTAGTTTATTTTAATGCATATTAAGTTCTGAGAGCCATTGCCCTAATAAAGGAAACTAGAATGCTATTGGCTGTTAGAAATGATGGCTGCAGGAATAGTTTGCTAGGTGGAACAAAGCCCATATTTCAGCAATATGAATATTTGCATAACAGATACAGCCATGATGTCAGTTCCTTTCACCCCATGTTCCCACTGCCTTCCAAGGACTTCCAAGAGTATTCAGTTACATCTTTATAGCCAGGGATCATTACCTAAATTTTGAGATGCTACTTTTAACAGAGGCTATTAGGAACTACTAAAGGGGACGAATTTTGATATTTATTAATACTGGTGTTAGGCTTTATCTTATTATAGCAACTAGAGTAATTCCTGGTTCTAGTTAAGTTCTTCTCAATAATATTAATTATCTTATTCCTCTTTTTATACACAGAACCTAATACAATGCCCCACTATCAATACATACAAGTCAACAAGTCAGTTGATGAGAATTCCACTAAACCCATTCATTTCATGCAAATATATCAGTGGTCAGAGGGAAATATTTGAGCATCCTCTTTCAAGTAGAGCAGGCGAAGTAATGTATTGGTTTTAGATAAACTATAAAAGCAATAATTTTCATGTTCCAGAGATTTTTATTAGCTCTTTTACTTGGATAAAAATTTCAATTTTCTATAAAAAGTGTAGGGAACGTGATGACAGAGAAAGAATTTAGAAACAAAATCTTGCAGGAATTTTTGTCTTCTGGAAATCTATCTCATCATTTATAGCCAAAATATAAAACTAGTGCTTTCCCTGGGTACAATGTTAAAGAGGCAAAGAGTATGGGTCTTTTCCAGTCTCACCTTGTCACTCATTTTATTTATTTTTTCCAGAATTTCTCTTTTTGGGAGTACCCTGAATGTAGGCACTGAAGATATCATATACTTCTTGGGTTCCCTCATCTTCTCTGGATAGCTCCCTACTTTGCTGATTAACTCCTGAAAGTATCTCATTGCTAGGTTATTCACTGCCATTATTTCTCATTCTGTTATTCTCTTCACCTGGGGGCCTATCTTTGTGTACCTATTTAAAGGTCCATTAAACAAAAAGGAGGCTAGAGTCCATTTAAAGTTCTCTTCCAAATGATAAATGCTGTTTAGCAGTAGTCTGTGATAAAAGGGGATCCTCTCCTCAGCTGTAAAACAAAAACAGAAACTCCCACTCATTTCTCACACACGTATACACACACACACACACAAACACACACACACACACACACACCCACTCTCTCTCCATCAGGGTTCTATTGGCCACTCCCTGTTGCTACCCTTCTCTCTGTTCTTTGTTGTTTCAGGATGGGTTTTGGGAGAGAAACAAAAGAACTGCATGAATGCAGCATCCAGATAAGACATTTATAACTTTGTCCTTGTCACACCTCCTTCCAGACATCTCACCTCCAAAGTTCACACAGAGCCAGTTGCTTCAAGATACAGACATCATTAAAAAAAAAAAAAAAATACAACACCAGGCAATCATAGTTTACAAACTAGTTTGAAGTATACAAACTTACCTTACTCAGCTTTATCGAGGAAGTTAGAACTCTCCCGACTCAGCATATTAAGTTAAAGATTGCTTAAAGCCCTGTGCCAACTCTTCAGAGTCTTCCCTGTTCTACTTTCAGGCAGGGCAACAGATTTTGTAACCCAATAATTTGGATTGTTCTCTTTTCCTGTCATTATAGTCTTAATCCCTTTATTCTAGTGTCAAGCTATCTATTTCAAAATACTTTTAATAATGAGATCTCTGGTTCTTCAGAAGAACTGTGGAAAACAGAGCCAGAATATGCAAACTGACCTTCTATAGATATGTTCTTTGGGAAGCTACTGAGCACTGATACAAAATCCAGTCCTTGTTCCCAGTGACATTTTGTCTAGTGGCAAATACATGAAAAGCTGTGTGATTATAAAATTAAATATAGTTCTGTTTACATAGGTATAGATATAAACTGTATATGTCAATTAACTGGAACATGAAGGATAAGTTAAATTTCTCCAGTCGGAGAAAAGAGTAGAGTTTATTGCAGGAGAAGAAAAAGTGTCATAAATGGCATAGGGATACAAACAGAAATTGTTCAAGTAAGTGGGAGCTATTTGGTGTGGATAAAATGCATGAGATAAATAGAACAATGAGGAAAGATGAGGCTGAAAAGAAAACAGTCAAAATAAAATGCTAAAAATGAGCTGGGCCAAAAACATTCACTTGATAAAAGATAGCCTGTTCAACAAATGCTGGCAAAACTGGAATTCCATATGTAGCAAAATGAAATTAAACCTTATCTCTCACCCTGCAACAAAAATCAACTCAAAGTGGATCAAATACTTAGGTACTAGAACAGAGATCCTGTGCCTAATAGAAGAAAAAATAGGTTCAAATCTTCACCATATCAGCCTAGGATCAGAATCAATAAATGGGATGGATTCAGATTACAAAGCTTCTTCTCAGCAAAGGAAACAATTAATAATGTGAGGAGAGAGCCTACAGATTGGGAGAAAATCTTCACCACATGCACCTCCAATAAAGCATTAATCTCTAGAATATATAAAGAACTCAAAAAACTTAACACCATAAAACCAAATAACCCAATCAATAAATGGTCTGAGGAACTGAACAGACACTTCACAAAAGAAGAAATACAATTGATCAATAAATATATGAAAATTGTTCAACATCTCTAGCAATTAGAGAAATGCAAATCAGAACTACTCTAAGATTTTATCTCACTCCTGTTAGTGTGTCAATCATCAAGAATACAGGGAACAAAAACTGTTGGTGAGGATGTGGTGAAAAATGTACACTCATGTGTTGCTGGTGGGACTGCAAATTGATGCAACCACTATGGAAAGCAGTATAGAGATTCCTCAGAAAATTGGAAATGGAACCACAATTTGACCCAGCTATCCTACTCCATGGTTTATACCCTAAGGACTTAAAATCAGCATTCTATAGTGACACAGCCACATCAATGTTTATAGCAGCTCAATTCACAATAGCTAGACTATGGAACTAACCTAAGTGTCCCTCAATAGATGAATGGATAAAGAAAATGTGGTATATATACTCAATGGAATGTTACTCAGCTTCAAAGAAGAGTAAAATTATGGCATTTTCCAGTAAATGGTTGGAGTTGGAGAATATCATACTAAGCGAAATAAGCCAATCCCACAAAACCAAAGGCCAAATGTTTTCTCTAATATGTGGATGCTAATTCACAATAAGGGGGGGGGGGCACTAGGGAAGAATAGTGTTACCTTAGATTAGGTAGAGATAAGTTATGGGAGGGGATGTGGGGATAGGAAAGATAGTAGAATGAAACAGACATTATTATTACTGTATGTATATATGTGACTACATGACCAATATGATTCTGCAACATGTACACTCAGAAAAATGGGAAATTATATCCATCTATGTATGATATATCAAAGTGCATAAATGTATTCTCCTGCTATGTATAACTAATTAAAGCACATTTTAAAAAATGGGCTGGAGTTGTGGCTCAGTGGTCGAGTGCTTGCCTAGCATGTGTGAGGTACTGGGTATGATTCTCAGCACCATAAATAAACAAATAAATAAGTAAAGGTCCATCAAAGTAATAAAAATTTTAAAAGAAATGCTAAAAATGCTTGAACTTACTTGACATGGTGGTGCCTGCCAGTAATTCCACCAACACTGGAGACTGAAGCAGGAGGATCACAAGGTTGAGGTCAGCCTCAGCAATTTAGCAAGGCCATGAGCAACTTAGTGAGGAGTGGGAATATAGCTCAGGGGTGAAGCAGGCCTGGGTCCAATTCTCAGTACCAAAAAAAAAAACAAAAAACAAAAACAACAACAACAACAACAAAAAAAACGGCATGTATGTCTTTTATGAGCATTTCTGTGAGGCTAAATTCAGGGAGATGAGCAATGGTGAAGACCGCAGCTTACAGCTATGAGATTAAAAGGGAGAAAACAGATCTGATGTTTCTTTGGGAGGCAGAACCTCCAGAAGTTGGTGACTAATGTGTGATGTTGGTTAAGGGAGAAGGATGAGAACCTCAGAATTCTTCCAGTTTCAAGTGTTGGTGACTGAATGAAAGAGTTCATTATTAACCAAGATTGAGTACTCCAACAAAAAAAAAAAAAAGAGTTTTTCAGAAGACATGATGTTTCAGTGTGCTATTTAGGGAAGGAGATTAAGAGAAATTTCCACCATGATGTTAGAAATCTTGGTGGGAATTTCTATAACAAAATTAGAACGCTAGAAAAATTAGCTTTGAGATATTTGTGAATTATCAGTATTTTTTTCAGGGTAAAAACTACATGAAAGGAGAAGCCAAGTGGAAAATGTTGACAGGAAAAGTTGGCCACGCTGACTTTTAAGTGCTCTATCGTCAATTTGTTCTTAAAACTTCAAAATTCAGAGCCCATGTGGTGAAGCACACCTGTAATCCCAGTGACTCACAAGGATAGCAAATTCAAGGTCAGCTTCAGTCATTTAGCAAGGCCCTAAGCAATTTACCAAGACCCTGTCTCAAAGTAAAAAAAGGGGTGGGGGGGGTGTGGCTCAGTGGTTTCAATCTTGGTTTGACTCTCTTGGTTTCAATCCTCAGTACATCCTCCCCCACCAAAAAAAAAAAAAACAAAAAAAACCCACCAACTTTAAAAGACAGTTCACTTGTCACTTCCTCCAAGATGCCTTCCTGATATCCCTCCCACCAGTTATGTGTCTTTTTTCTCTGCCTTTGTGCCTCATTTGCATTAGCATTACATAGAACTTGCTGTATTATGTCCATATGCATTTATTGTATCCCCACTGAAGTAAAGTCTTCTTAAGACTTGGACTGTATCTTATTTAATTTTGTGGTCCTAAAACATCACGGTGTTCAGCACAGAGTAGACGTTAAATGCATGTCTACCAGAATAAATGAATGAACAAGTGAGAAAATGTATGAATGAGTAGAATGAGAAAAGAAATTTTTCAGACAGAGAGGTAGTCTAGGAACGGCCAGGGGAAGATGAACTTTCAAGGCTAGCAATATGGAGTGTCCTTCTCTAGTTGAGTAGAGTGAGAACACTACTGGATTAGGCAAATATTATTTAATTGGAGACTTTAAAAAACAACAACAGTTATTTCAGGGGACATAGGTAAGAAATTGGTGCTTTGATGAGTTTATGGAAAGAAGAAAGTGGTTGCAGAAACCATTTCCTATACTCAGATAAATTTGGAAGTTAAGGGAATACCTATTGGTGTTTAGGTGTTGATATTGGGTGATTGAGCTTATATTTTTGGAAAAAAGGAACTTGAATATGCTTGACAAATGATTGCACATGAGGGAATTTGAAAATTATGCAAGCATGTAGAAGAAATCAGGAGGTGAGGAGATATATTATTACTGTTGTGCACAACCTCACTTTTTCCAACACACACATACACACATACACATGATGCTACAAGCATAGCAGGTATTTCTTAGCTACTTGTTGACCAATTAACAAGAGGCTGGGGAGTTAACATTAAATGCCAGACAAGAGAAAGGGTACCATTTTCTACGGACACCCTGACATTTTGAGAAGTTTCAATCACATAAGTGTTAGAAGGGGGATAATGTATGAACTGCTGTAACAGAAGGGTTTTTAGCCTCATGTTCAAATTGAAGGTAGCATCACGTGGGTATCATTCCTCGTATATAGAAATGTGAAATGTACTATTTCCAATTCAAAGTCCAATGCATTTTATCTGGTTTCCTTTCAACAATAGATTTTTTTTGGAAGAAAGTAGCTGTGCCATTCTCATGTACTGTGCAATTCAGTTTGTCACAGACAAATTCTGGCTTTCTGGCCTGGCTTCTCTGCAGACAATCAGCTCATGACCCTAAACAGGAGACACATAGCCCCGTGACTTCAAATGTTATTTATCATGAAATCACCCAGTTTGCTCGAAATTCCTGCCAGAGGAATTGATTCAGTGGCCTTCTGCAGCTGTGAATTCAACAGGTTAAAGCTGACATCTTGGGAAAAGTGTTCATTTGTTTTAAATTTACCACCCACTAATGCCATAGAGTGACCCTTTGTTCTTCTCTGAAGCAACCAAGGAAAAGCAAGAGAAAGCAGCAGCTCAGGTGAGCCTGGCGCTGCAGTGTTTTCCCTTTTCTTGTTCTCTTCTATTTGTAGGTAAATAAGCATCCAAGCTCCTGTCTGAGAAATTCAGCCCAAGCTCCCACCACCTTGTCAAACTCTTCAAGGGAAACATTATTGCCTTAATTGCTTAAGCCCAATTTGCATAATATGGTGTTCTGACAGCCACAAAAACAGGGATGCAAAAAGGAGATTAACAAGTGAGGTGCATTCTTAGCCAAGCCTCTGCAGTTTGAAAGCAAGAGCAGAGAAGAATTCATCGGATGGGTGGGTTCTCTTTTTCATCAGCTCCCTGTCCCTCCCCCCTGTTCCTCCCTCTCTCCATCCCACCTTCAGGTTTGTTTGTTTTTCATTTGCATGCATTGGTTCCTAGCCTGTGCCCAGACTGTTAATTGCCATTCCAAAGCACAGCCTCCCTTTAGGCCCTGGTAATACTCAGGCGGCACCAGCCAGTACAGATTTAAAAACAGCCTTGCCTCTTTACACCAAGCACATCCAAACATTCAAAATGTTAACACTTCTCAGAAAGGCGGGGATGGTGTCTTACTCATCTTTGTGCCTTTAGTGTCTTTTCATAAAAGTAAATTGATTTCTCTTTGGAAGAGTCACAAATAGTCACCTCATCTCTGTGACTCTCATCAGGACCCTCCTGTGCTTGGCTGCCAGAGCACCCTGGCCTGAGGCGACATCTGTCTGTGCCATGCTATTATGGAGCCCTTCAGTGAGTCCCTGTTGCCTACAGGGTAGCAGACCCCTTAAAAGGCCTCTGATGTAGATCCAGTCACTCTTCTTTACTTTTCTAAAAGGAAACTGTTCAATTTACTAAGGCACTCACCAAGGAGATGCAGAATTGAAATGCTGTGTTTCAATGCCACTCTACCAACTAGCTGAAACTGTTCAAGTTCCCTGAACTTGTAGTGACTCCTTTTCCCCACTCTCAGACCTTGACTGAAGCCTTTCCTGACCCGTAAAAAATGACTTTTAACCAAATGCAGGGAGACCAATAAGCTCATTCTGTCCTATACAGGGTGCTGACTTTTCATCTTTAATTAGCATAAACACCATGAGTTTCCATTCCATCCTTAGAGAACTTTAGAGCTCCCCCTTAGGAAGCTACTTAGTTTGTGACCTGACAAGCTAATAAACTCACCTCCTCCCCTGAGGTCTTCTATTCATTCTGTAGTTCTTGCAATTCAGTGTTTGCCCTAGCCCCCATGTCTTTATTACATAGCACGTTAGCCAGAACTCCCCTTGTTCCGCCCAGCCACATTCTTTTCTTTGGCTCATTCCTGCACATATTCAATACTAGTTCCAGTAATTCCTATTCCAGAAAGCCTTTCCTAGTCCCCTAATGCACTGCTCCAGAATACTGCTACTTTTGTCTTATGGCTGCAAGTCCCCTCACCTTCACCTACTCTGCAAGGTAAGCAGTCAAGCCTCCAGTTAAGTACCACTCAAGGTACCAGAAGAGAAGATACATTGATGTGTGTTCTTTGTTGCTGAAATATACAAACACAATTGATTTTTGTGTATTGATTTTTGCAGCCAACCACTTTCCTAAACTGTTTTGGTACTTTCTAATAGTTTACAAATCCTCTAATTTTATGTAGAGAACCATATTTTATAAAAATAGAAAGAGCTTTCCTACTTTTTTTTCCTATTCCTATTTTTGCTTTCCAGTCTTCAAGTCTTTTATTTCTTTTATTTGTTTTGTTGTGCTGAGTATGGGCTTTTCAGTGAGATGCTATGATATCGAGCATCTTTGTATTATTATTGAATAAATTTCATCATTAAAGATCTTCTAAAATTTTGAGATTTTCTTTATGAGGTATGGAAATTTCCTTTGATCCTAATTTACAAAATGTTTTTATCATGAATAGATATATTTTATCAATTCCCTTTTTGTTTATTTTTTAAATTAATTTATTCATTTTATTTAGGTGTATATGATAGCCAAATGCATTTTGATTCATTGTACACAATTGCAGCACAACTTAAAAACATTTCTATGGTTGGACATGATGTAGCATCACACCATATGTGCAGTCATACATGTACCTAAGGTAATGATGTCCATCTCATTTCACCATATTTCCTGCTCCATGCACCCTCCCTACCTTCTCCTTTGTCTAGTAAAAGTCCCTCCATTTATTCCCACACCTTCCTGCTCCCAGTTATGGAACAGCATCCACTTATGAGAGAGAAGAACATTTGGCCTTTGTTTTTTTGGGGATTGGCTTAATTGGCTTAGCATGATATTCTCCAAATCCATCCATTTACCTGCAGATGCCATAATTTTATTCTCTTTTAATGCTGAGTAATATTCCATTGTGTATATATACCACAGTTTCTTTATCCATTCATCTATTGAAGGGCATCTAGGTTGCTTTCGCAGTTTAGTTTTGTGAATTGAGCTGCTATGAACATGGATGTGGCTGCATTACTATAGTATGATGATTTTAAGTCCTTTGGGTATAGATCAAGGAGTGGGATATTATCAATTATTTTTATATAAATACCCTCTCAAGTGGCAGGATATAAAATCAACACACATAAATCAAAGGCATTCCTGTATATCAGCAACAAAACTTCTGAAATGGAAATGAGGAAAAACACCCCATTCACAATATCCTCAAAAAAAAAAATAATTGGGAATCAACCTAACAAAAGAGGTGAAAGACTTATACAATGAAAACTAAAAAACCCTAAAGAGAGAAATAGAAGAAGATCTTAGAAGATGGAAAAATATACCCTGTTCATGGATAGGCAGAACTAACATCATCAAAATGACGATATTACCAAAAGTTCTCTATAGGTTCAATGCAATGCCAATCAAAATCCCAATGACATTTCTTGTAGAAATAGATAAAGCAATCATAAAATTCATATGGAAAAATAAAAGACCCAGAATAGCAAAAACAACTCTAAGCAGGAAGTGTGAATCAGGCGGTATAGCAATACCAGATTTCAAATTATACTACAGAGCAATAGTAACAAAAACAACATGGTACTGTTACCAAAACAGGCAGGTGGACCAATGGTACAGAATAGAGGACACAGAGACCAATCCACAAAGTTACAACTATCTTATATTTGATAAAGGGGCTAAAAGCATGCAATGGAGGAAGGATAGCATCTTCAACAAATGGTGCTGGGAAAACTGGAAATCCATATGCAACAAAATGAAACTGAATCCCTTTCTCTCGCCATGCACAAAAGTTAACACAAAATGGATCAAGGAGCTTGATATCAAATCAGAGACTCTGCATCTGATAGAAGAAAAAGTTGGCTCCGACCTACAGACTGTGGGGTCGGCTCCAAATTTCTTAATAGGACCCTCATAGCACAAGAGTTAATAACAAGAATCAACAAATGGGACTTACTTAAACTAAAAAGTTTTTTCTCAGCAAGAGAAACAATAAGAGAGGTAAATAGGGAGCCTACATCCTGGGAACAAATTTTTACTCCTCACACTTCAGATAGAGCCCTAATATCCAGAGTATACAAAGAACTCAAAAAATTAGACAATAAGATAACAAATAACCCAATCAACAAATGGGCCAAGGACCTGAGCAGACACTTCTCAGAGGAGGACATACAATCAATCAACAAGTACATGAAAAAATGCTCACCATCTCTAGCAGTCAGAGAAATGCAAATCAAAACCACCCTAAGATACCATCTCACTCCAGTGAGATTGGCAGCCATTATGAAGTCAAACAACAACAAGTGCTGGCGAGGATGTGGGGAAAAGGGTACACTTGTACATTGCTGGTGGGACTGCAAATTGGTGCAGCCAATTTGGAAAGCAGTATGAAGATTCCTTGGGAAGCTGGGAATGGAACCACCATTTGACCCAGCTATTCCCCTTCTTGGACTATTCCCTAAAGACCTTAAAAGAGCGTGCTACAGGGACACAGCTACAACAATGTTCATAGCAGCACAATTCACAATAGCTAGACTGTGGAACCAACCTAGATGCCCTTCAATAGATGAATGGATAAAAAAATGTGGCATTTATACACAATGGAGTAGTACTCTGCACTAAAAAATGACAAAATCATGGAATTTGCAGGGAAATGGATGGCACTAGAGCAGATTATGCTAAGTGAAGCTAGCCAATCCCTAAAAAATAAATGCCAAATGTCTTCTTTGATATAAGGAGAGCAACTAAGAACAGAATAGAGAGGAAGAGCATGAGAAGATCACCACTGAACAGGGATGAGAGGGGGGAGGGAAAGAGAGAGAGAAGGGAAATTGCATGGTAAAGGAAGGAGACCCTCATTATTACACAAAATTACATACAAGAGGAAGTGAGGGGAAAGGGGGAAAAAAACAAGAGAGAGAAATGAATTACAGTAGATGGGGTAGGGAGAGAAGACAGGAAGGGAGGGGATGGGAGGGGAGGGAAGGGGAGGGGAGGGGGGATAGTAGAGGTTAGGAAAGGCAGCAGAATACAACATACACTAGTATGGCAGTAGGTAAAGAAGTGGATGTGTAACCGATGTGATTCTGCAATCTGTATATAGGGTAAAAATGGGAGTTCACAATCCGTTTGAATGAATTGTATGAAATATGATATGTCAAGAACTTTGTAATGTTTTGAACAACTAATAAAATAAATAAATAAATAAATAAATAAATACCCTCTCAATGTTCTACTCCACTGTAAAATCTGTGCTGATTTTAAATTTCTTTTGGTCCTATGAATGCAGGTTTTTAATCATTTTGAATATGTAGGATTATTTAAGCCAGTAAGACTCAAATAGCAGTGTCTTTTATGTCACTGTGCTTTTAGTAAGTGTGTACCAAGTTTATATGTATGGGGAACAGAAGGAGGCTTTGATTTTGGAGAACTAAGATGAGTTAAGGTAAAGACCAGAGAAAAGCAAACAGTGATCAACCAGTTGGTTGGAATTTTTTTCTTTAGTTTGGGATCCTAAATTCAACAAATACATTTTGGGATTTTTACCTTTTTAAAACTGTCGTCCTGATGGGAAACAGTTTGAGAGTAAACATGTCCACATTTTATTTGTGATAATGATGATATTGTTGATGATGATGGTGGAGAAAAACAGGAAGAGAAAAAAGAGAAGGAGCAGGAGTAAGGTGTAAGGTGGTAGTAGTGGTAGTGATGGTGGTGATTTACAAACATAAATTCAGTCGTATAGACCAGCAATAGGAATAACATCTAATAGTCAATAATCAAATGAAAAATGGAAATAGATCATTAAAATGTCCTTTTTTTTTTTTTTTTTGCATGTATATGGTGCTGGGATTTGAGCTCAGGGCCTCATGCATGCCAGGCAAGTGCTCTACTAATAAACTACATCCCTAGTCCCAGATCATCAAAAAGTAATAATCAAAAAGCAAATCAAATCAGTTTGCTAAAGAGATGTCCACAGTCTTATATGTTCTTTATAGCATTATTTACAAAATTCAAGGTATGAAATCAATTTAAGTGTCAACTGATAGGAGAATGGATTTTTTTAAAGATGGTTTTATAATATATGAGTTTTATATATATATATAATGGTTAAGGTAAAGACCAGAGAAAAGCAAACAGTGATCAACCAGTTGGCTGGAATTTTTGTCTTTAGTTTGGGATCCTAAATTCAACAAATACATTTTGGGATTTTACCTTTCTAAAACTGTCCCCCTGATGGGAAACTGAGAATAAACATGTCTACATTTTATTTGTGATAATGATGATTCTTTTAATGATGATGGTGGAGAAAAACAGGAGGAGAATGACATAATATATATATATATATATATATATATATATATATATATATATATATATATATATAAAATATGGAATACTGTTCCACCTTTAAAAAAAAAAAGGTTATTGGTGAGAACATGGGAGAAATTAAATTAGTCCGTCACAGAAAAATAGCAACATGTTCTCAGCCATATATGGAAGCTAAAAATTTATTTTATAGAAAATAGAGGGTAGAATAGTCATCATTAGAGGTTGGGGAGAGAAGGGAAGGAAAGGAGAAGAGGGTTGGATAATGGGCACCAAAATACAGTTGGGAATAATAAGATCTCATGTTCTACAGCACAGTAGGGTGCCTACAGCTTACAATTTATTCCATATTTTATAAAGAATTAAAAGGAAGAAATTGAAAGCTCTAAACACAAAGAAATGATGCAAATTTAAAGACAGGGAAATGATAATTGTCTTGATTTTTATCATTATATATCATATGCATGTATAGAACGATCATGCTCTACTCCATAAATATGTACAATTATTGTATATATTTTTTAAAGTAATTTTTGGTCAGAGTTCATCTCAAAGAATAAAAAAAGAGACCCATATCACTTCTTTTTCAATGAGATCTATGCTATCTTTCCCCATTTACTTTCAGAAATAAACAAATGTGAGGGATGAGCAGCAGAAACTTGATGGTAGGAAACCTTGGTTCCATGGATTAAAACTTGTGTCCGTATTCTGATTGTGCTTCCCTACATGTAATAGAAGAGAAGTCAGGTTACAATCAGCTTTTTATTGTGATAAAGACTATGAAAAGAATACTAAGGAAGAAGGCTTATACCCAATCCAGTGACACAGGATTTTATTGCTTGACACGGTTTGTTGAGCAGCCATGAGGCAATTCACAGTCTACTACTTCTGGAAAATAATGAACCATGTGAGCTGTGATATCAAATAAATGGAGTTGGAATTGAGAGAATGCTTAAGATCAGCCAATTGGAAAAATGTACAAAGTTCAGTCCTAGGTGCAAAACAACTCAGGTTTGAGGAGAGAGTTACCATCTCAACACATTTTAAATATGTTAAAAGTGAAGAGTTCCCCCACCCCTTTATGCTCATGCTACAATAATTCCTGACAAAGATCAGAATAACAGTAAAAGTCAATTCTGAACAGACTAAAGAAGGGATTAATTGACAAACAAGTCTACACAGACTGACATTCTTCTGAGCATATTCACTTTACAATTTTGCTTTTGCCATTTATTCTATTAAGCTGAGATTTAATTTAAAGCACTTTATTTAAAGACACAATACAACTTCAAAGAAACTACAAAAGTAAAATGAGCTTCAAAAACACCGTTCTGAGTTGATTAGATACTACAAATATTTATTTAAGCATTTAATGATCATATAACTAATGTTTAAAGCTTACAAAAATCATCAACATAAGCTTTAGAGAAGTTTGCCTAATTGCTTGTTTCTTGTAGCATCCTTCCATGTATGTCAATTGGATGAGTGTAACCTGTGTGCAGGTGTTGGGGTAGCAGGTAATGGAGACAGCAGATTGCAAGGAAATGATTTATTGGCCTTTTACGGTACTGAGTTATGTTGCTTTACTGCAATAAAAGTAAAACCTATATAAAGAATTTAGCTTGCTAGTCTTGTCATTAAGTGAGAAATCCCAGTACCATAAGAATTTGCTATGAATTACCTTTTAGTTTATACATTTAAAAACTATATTCAAGGATCCTGAAGCTTCACTGTCCATTACCAAGTCTCCTTTTAAAAGATCTATGGATACATAACCAAGAATTGGGATTGCTAGATCATATGGTTATTCCATTTTTAATTTTTTTGTGAAAGCTCCATGTTTTCCATAGCACCTATATCATTTTGAATTGAAATCAGGACTTCAAAGAGCACTTAGTACTACTATGTTCACTGCAGCACTGTTCACAACAGAGAGGACTTAGAAATAAACTAAATGCCCAATAACAGGTGGATGGGTAAAGAAAATGTGGAAATGCAGTATAAACATACAATTGAATATTACTCAGTGTTTTAAAAAGAGATCCCACAATATGGGGCAAAATGGATGGACTTGGAGGACGTTATACTAAGTGAAATAATGAAAGACAAGTACTGCATGATTCCACTTCCATGAAGTATATAAAATAATCAAATTCAGAGAATCAAAGAGGAGAATGGAGGTTGCCAAGGGCTGGGAGTGTGGGAATCGGGGGGGAGGTTACTCATCAAAGAGCATACAGTATCACTTAAGCAAGAGGAATAAGCTCTAGCTATGTGCTGTGCAGCACTGTACTTACAGTCAACCACACATTGTGCATTTAAAAAATTGTCAGTGTCAGTGTTTTTACCACAATAAATTTATTTTTACAAAAAGAATTGTGGGACATTTTAAAACATAGAGAATTCATATTGAAAAACCAGAGGATGCTGAAATTATTAATAGATCAAGGGCCACAAACTTAAAACATACAAATTCATCCCTAAACTTTTAATGGAACTTGATGGAAAATTATGATTCAAAATAAAACTTGAAAAAAAGGTTATAATTATCTCAACTAATGTGTGCATTAAGCTCAGCTCTGCAGATCAGGTTCTATTCAAACAACTGATCATACTACCAAGTGCCCTATACCTCAACTCTAGCCCAGAGTGAAAGTGCATTGTTGATCTCCCTGTGAGAAAATGTTCCTCTGCTGAAAAGCCAAGAATCAGTTCTGTCGTGTGGCATAAGGCCCTGAGTTTCTATTTAGAAGGTGTGCTCTCGTTTAAAGGGTAAGCATGCTGCTTTAAAAATATATGAAGGAGCTAGCAGGGAATAGACATGACAGAGTCATCCCCACACAGTAAAAAGAATAATGAAAAGAGGAGAAATATTGAATCTCAACAGACTGTGACTAAATATTTTTTAAAGTCTTAGAAGAAGTAGAGGGTAATAAAATAACCAAACTCTCCAAGAAATGCTAATGGGACCTTAAAATGACACTTTGGGTCATCCTTATTTATTTGTTCATCTGTTCATTCAGTGAAGACTTAACTAAGAACTCGGCATGTACAGGGTATTATACTGGACACACGGGGTATAGATGGATCAAGAATAAGGGTTATTATTCCTGCCCTGAAGAAGTTTATAACATTTGCTGTCATAAAATGTAACAAACAAAAAAATAGTATAGGAACAAATAAGGAGAAAATTGCTGAGGGGTTGCTCTGGCCAACTGTTGGGATATTCTCCAATATCCATTCTCTCTCATCTATAATGGATTCTTAGTAGGTTCTTGGTCACTCAAGAGACTCTCTTCCTCAACTGTGTCTTCCTTGAAGTCGAGTGTAAACATGAGGCCAGTTTTCAGTGTAAGTGCCAGAGACATGCATCCACTCCAAGTTTGATGTTTAAACTATCAAGCACTGACTTCCTAGGCACCTTTTTAGACCCTGAGGCTATAAGGTGAGAAGGAGAAGGATAGCTGATTTCCAGAGATGGAGATAATTAATCAAGATGCAAAATCACTTTCATTAGGCTGCCTACTTCTGAACCACTACTTGAGAGGAAATGGACTTCTATAGCATTTCAGTCCCTGTGTTTGTTTGATTGTTTTCTTTGTCTTCCTGGCATATTTGTTACTGACTCCTAGCCTGCACCCTAACTAATCCAACTACCATGCAATCTAAAAGGTACGTTTACATAGAGAAGATTCCTTGAATTGACTTTGAGCAAGATGATGGGCAGGAACTGTCTATACTGTGGCTATATATGTGCAATGGAACAGTAATCAGGATAAACATAGTATGTAAGAATAATGCAGTTGATTGATACAAAAAGGCTTCGGTAAGAAAGTGGTGAATCACAAGGCTCAAATGATTGTAGAATCAGAAACACAGCATTGCAAAGGACTCCAGGGGTCTGTGGTTTATTCCCCTTCCCTGTGCGTGAATATGATCTATGGAATCTGGAATAACTAGGCATCAGTTGTTTAAACAGAAAAGTCACTACTTCCCCAGGTGTGTACTCCTTTTTTATATAACTTTGGACAATAGAAAATTATTTCTGAGATTAATCTAAAATCTACTTATCCATGTTCTCCAAGCAGTGGTTCAAGTTGTATCAAGCAAAATCCAGAAAAACAAGTTTAACTTCCTACTATATAACATCCCTTTATATCTAGGCTTGTCATGTCTTTAACCTTTTTAGTTTCAAATAAACTTTCTCAGGATTTTAAGCTTACCCCTTACCTCCTATGACTTCAGGTATATAGCCATCTGGATTATTTTGCAATGGACCTTTTTCAATTTGGTGCTGTCTTTTTGTATCCAGATACTTTAAGTATGTTCTGATAAGGACAGAGAAGAAAAGTGACATTCACTGTCCTTGTTCTAAGTACTGTACATCTTGTAATAGAGCACATTATCAAATTAGTTTATTCTTTCTGGCAGCACTGCTTTAATACCTAAAGCCAATTACTCTTACATCTTGTATGAGATAATATGAGCATAGGAGAATCTAGTCGGGAAAAATATTGTAATAATATAATGCATGAAGTGAAGAGGAAGGGAGAGATACAAGAAACTGTTTAGGAAAAACAAAATTATCAGGCAAAGTAATGAATTGAATGTGAATAGTAAAAAAAAAAAAAATACTTTCCTGAAATAACCATGAGTTTAAAACAGGAAATTTAAAAAGTGTTGGAGAGGAGGAGAGGAGGTATTCAAAAGGGGTGGATATTATTTCAGTTCTGTTGAAATATTCACAGCTAGTTTCTGCTTTACTTGATGAGGAAAGGAGAGAAATAAACTACTTTGGAAATAGATCATGTTCAGATGCAAAATGGGACAGGAAGAGGAATGCTTGTTCTTATGTACTGTTCAAAACCATGATGGAAAAAGAACAGATGGTTTGTTGGTTAAGATAAGCACTTAGAGTGAGGCTGTTCTTATTCCAAACACCCAAGTTTCTTGAATCTGCAATATGACATTGGAAATATCACAATCAGGAAGCTTTCAAATGAGATTTCTGGCACTTCCTGAGGCAGTTGTATTCTCCAAAGACTGTTTTAATTAAGACTCAGGAGATTAATTCTCACTGCTGGTGGCTGTTGTGGTATGAGCCCACACCTTCACCAAACAGATAAATTCATGCAGGTAATTGAGCCAAAACAGTTTAATATCAAGTCCCAAGGATTTATAGCTGTTTTCATCACCAATGCCATACAGCTCAAGACAATCCGCTTGCAAAAGCAAGAGCTAACCTTTCATAAACTGAAGAAACTGATGAAAGCCGTCACATTATCAAAGAGAGAATGGCAACATCTAATCAAATATATCTGTGTCAAATTCTAGCTCTTCTAACAATGACTGCCTTTGATCAAATTACCTAATCCCATGAGCTCCAGTTTTATGATTTGTTCACAAATGTATGGAATCTGGTATTTCTTTCAGATCAATTAAATGCCTACTATGTTCTACACTGACACAGAGCCAGTCCCTACCTTAAGCAATTTAAAGTCTAATGAGAAAAGTACACTGTATCACAGTTTTGTCTTCACTTATTTTGGAGTGCCACCATATGTCAAGCACTATGATGAACATTTTACATAGTGCTTTCTTATTTATTTCATATAAAAGTTTTTGAAGGTATTAACATCTTCAATTACAAATGGTAAAACTGATGATTAGAAAGGGTAAGCCATTTGCTCAGATTAATGCTTGAAACTAAGCATTTCTAATCCTGGCACCTTTGTTCCAAACTTTCATACCACTTTGATTGCATCTGCATACTTGCTGGGATAGGGAATGCAGAGGGGAAACACAGGAACCCCTGAAATGTTCCCAGCTCAGACCAAAACCTAGGGAGTCCTTCACAGGGCTTGAGGGAGGCTTCATTCCCAACTGTTGTTCCAGTGAAAGGACAGCACATTTTAAAACTTGGCATAAAACAAGTCTAGTTTTAAACTCTTTCAATATGTGAAATTGCTACTGTACCGCCAGGCAATAAAGAAAGGCAGTAGCTGTGAAGTCTGAAATGAAGAAGGGGGCAAAATGTGGGGAGTTGGGGAGGAGGAACATGTATGTAGTCATCTTCCAAGAATGGGAAGGCCCAATAGACATTAGAAAAGGCAGATTCATAGACTGGAGGAAAAAGAATGAAGATACAAACTTATGATGGAATCAGAACAAGACAGAAATAACATGGTTCAAAAGTCAACATCCTACCTGTAGAGACTACTTAGGGAATGCAAAGATTACAGCATGCTCTACAAAACAAGCTCTATTTATAAGGTACAGAAAGTAGGTTTCTTCTGATTATTTACTACCAGAATATGTTCACAATTTTTCTATATATCTTAAAAGACTCCTTGCCTCCACTGAATCTCCCTTATCCTCTCTCCCCATTTGTCAACAGTTTAAATATAGATTTATCAAATTCATTTCCAGCATTTATGTACAGCACTGAGGTATTATCTGTGCCCAGCAGTCCTGTGTGAGTTTACTTACAAAATCTCATGACCAAGTTCTTCACTACTAATTGGGCTGCATCTCCCCTCTGCATTCATTTGTGTGTGTGTGTGTGTGTGTGTGTGTGTGTGTGTGTGTGTGTGGTGCTGGGGATTAGAACCCAGGGCCTTGTGCCTGTAAGGCAAGCATTCTACCTACTGAGCTATAACCCCAGCCCTTGCATTCATTTTTAACTTACTCTGAATGGGTTCATAGATTTTATCAGTAAAAATTTATGCATCTGCTCTTGAGTTCTAGCATCAAAAACTACACACAGTATAAAAAATTTAATTGTGGTAACAGAAGTTAACATGAGTTCTACTTTTACCAGATTTTAAGTAGACAATGCATTATTTTTGTCTAAAGCATATTGTTCAGTAAAGCTCTAGAGCTTATTTATCTTGTTTAACTAAACTTCAAGCCCATTGATTAGTAACTCCCCATTACCCCTGTCCCTAGTCCCAGACAACCAACAGTCCACTCCTTGATTTTTATAAATTTGATTATTTTTGATATCTCATATAAATAGACTCATGAAGTACTTGCTTTTTTGTATTTAATTTAATTAAACTTATCATAATATCCTCAGTGGCCATCCATATTGAGATTCTGCAAAATTCTCATATTGCAGAATTTCTTTGTTTTAAAGTTGGATAGTATTCCATTTTTTGTATGTTTAAGTCCTGTGTCTGTTCGTCTGTTGATGGGCATTAGATGGGCATTGTGAATAATCCTATAATAAACATGGGAGTGCTAATATCTCTTTGAAATTCAGATTTGAATTATTTTTCTTATGTACTCAGAAATAATAATAACTGGATCATATGGTACTTTATTTTTAACTTTTTGAGGAAACTGTATACTGTTTCCCATAGTGGATGTGCCATTTTGCATTCCCACCAACAGTGTCCAAGAGGTCCAGGCAACAGCACAAAAATAGACAAGTAAGACTATATCGAACTGAAAAGTTTTCTGTGTACCAAAGGAAACACTCTACAAAGTAAAAAGACAACCCATGGAATGGGAGAAAGTATTTGCAAACCTACACCAAAATATATAAGAAATTCATTCAATTCAAAATAAACACACCTAACATCCAGATTTTTCAAAATGGACTATTGACTTGAATAGACATTTCTCTGAAGAAGATTTACTGCGGGCCTACAGGTATAAAAAAATGTTCAGCATCACTACTCATCAGAGAAATTCAAATCAAAACTACAATGAGGTTCACCACACACCTGTCAGAGCAGCTATTCTCATAAGCTAAAAGACAATAAATGTTAATGAGGATATGGGGAATTAGAACTACATACACTTTAATAACATATCTTGTTATTTTGCCCTTCATTTGCATATGTATTATTGTGTATATATGTGTGTGTATGCATACATGTATATGTAATATATATATAATATATGCAAATAAATACAATATGAAATGTGCATTATATGTGTATGATATGCACACTCACACACGCACACAGAGAAAATACACCTTTAATAGGAACAAAAATTCAAAGGAAGAGTGACAAGTGACTGAGGGAGCTAAGATTAGAACTGAAGCTAAAGATGGGAAAATATATAATGGGGGATAATTTATCAGTCATTGGAAATGGGAGTGTTGGGACTTGGGGACATTTTGTGTTGCCAAGCATTAGAAAAGGTAGGCAGTTTGAGGCACCGATTCTTTATTCCAATCATGTGTCAGGATTTGTTGTATTACGGAGCAGCCATTATGGATTCTCGAACATCATACCTTTAGGAGTTTCAGGATTTGTATTTATCAAACTGGAACCGAGGAATGAGATAAGGGATTTGGGGGCCACTTATCTACTGCTGTAATCAAGCAGGATGGATAGGAAAACAATTCTGACATAGTCAGAATAAGCAGCCATTCTGTAGTCAAAAGAGCATTAAATGGGATTCAAGTAGCAAGGTTCCAGTCCTGGCTGTGAGACTAAGACAAAGGGAAACAATGAAAATAATGCAAGCATTTATTCCAAATACATAAGCTACTTGTTTATGTTATTTCATTTTATCATAAAAAGACCTATATAAAATATAATCCACCCCATTTTATACACAAGAAAATTGAGACTCTGAAAGTAAATGCTTCCCTAAGTCAACACATCTGAAAAACTAATAGAGGCAGGTTTTGGCTCTCAAATGTCAGAATCTGAAATGACAGCCCTCCCTCCTCCCACCTCACTTCCTAACTAGCTAAGGAGAACATTCAGCCATTCCACTTATTTGAATTTCCATGTTTTTCTGTAGCATATGATAGCTTTGTTTCTATCAGCAATCTCCATATACCTATGTGTACTTCATGCCCATGTGTGTCTTTATGCCTGCTTGTATGAGAGAGGCAGAACTATCATGGGTACAAATGTCACACAAATTTTGGGTATGTGAGATCCTTGACAGAGCTGTGACTACTGAGGCACCAGAAAAAGCTCTGCTTTCGTATCCCTTTCACCCCCACTCTGACCCTGGACAGATTCCAAGGAACACATAACATTGCAGAAAGCATCTGAAAACCTTCAAGTGTAACACTTTGTAATCTTAAGTGTGTGAATGTGTGTAGGGGAGTGTGTGAGCAGGTAGAGGGTGACTAAACATTGACATGATCTTTTTATACTGATCTTCCCTAAAGATTTCTTGATCACAGATTCACAGTGTGAGGGTCATTCTAGAGAGTTGGTGAGCATCGATTACTTATAGGTGTGAGAAGACTACTCACTTCATGGCTTCACCTCCATCACCTAGTATAGGTGGCTGCTTCTCTTTGTAGGAGCAAGAGAGAATCGACATTTGGGGACCTACAAACCTACTGATCTGGGTTCAACTTCTGATTTCAACAGTAACAGGCTGAGAATCACATTGCCTCTCTGGACCTAGTTCATCATTTGTAAAATGAGGGTGATCCCTAAGACTTTTTCCAGCTTTGACTTTCTATAATGTTATGCCTATTCTTAATAAAAAACAATTAGATACATTCTTACTTCCACAGTGCTGGCATCCAATGGGGCTGACAGTTCACCTGCCGTGGATGAAATTACTTTTTAATAACCACTTATTTGGTGCTCATTTAAAAATTTTTAAGTTTCCCCTTCAGGGTATAAATGCATTCCTATATCTAGCTATTTAAATATGAGTAGGAAAAGGCTTAAACATAATTTTCCATCCTAATTTTGTTGGCTGCACTTTTGGTCTGGGTGTGAAGTCTGTTAAATAAGAGCTGTGCTTGAGAGTTTGGTGTTGTGAACAGAGTGTAGAGCCAGGAATGGGAAAGAAAGAGAAGAAAGGCCAACGTGCAGCACTTTAGAGAGGCCAGGATGGGTGATGTGCAAGAGTTTAACATCTCGCATGTCTCTGATGCTCTTTTCTCTCACCTTTCATCCTCTCCCCATTTTTAAATAGCACTTAAATGTCTGCGGTTTTCCCATGAATATCCACTTTTTAAAATGCATAAAATTCACAAAGGGTAAAACATTCTTTTTTACTGTAGTAGACAAAATGCAAAGCAAGCCAAATAAAAACGATTAGCTCACATTAATGTTTAAATGTTTAACATAAAATGAATATTGGATTTGGTTGAGACTGAAATGTATTGATGAAATTTGGTGGCACTAAAAGTCTAAACTTTTAGTGGATAAGTAATGGAAATTCCAAAATCAGAATGACATCCCTGGTAATTCTAACCAAGGAAGGATAAAAACAATGGTATTTTCTTTACAAATAGTTTTTGAATACTTACTTATACCAGAAACTGTTTTAAATAACCAGAAATCAAATGTCTCTATAGTGATCAAAATTAGGAATCAATGTAAATGTTCAAAAATAAGACTTTGATCTTCTTTGGCTTATTAATTCATAAAAATATTATAAGCCATTTAAAGGTAGAATATTTAAGAATATAAAAAGAATTGAAAATATTTAGGATATCATTTTAAGTAAAAATCAGGCTAGAAAATGGTTTGCATTTTAGTATTTCAACCATATAAAATATGAATTCATATTGAAAGAAATTTAAATAAAAAAGCAAAAGAGTTTTATTAAAGCAATGATATTATGAGTGATTCTTTTAGGATTGTATTTAATGTTGACACCATTGTACATGTTTCAAAATAAGACATGCCAAGTTCCCTAATGATACCTGTTTGAATTTGACAGTATTTAATGACATAAGTGTCTTCTTAAGGTTCATGGTGATTCTAGTCCCACAATGTTGCTGCCTGAGGCCTGATCCTTTGTGCATACAAACTCTATAGAAGATTGTATAACCCTTTGGAAATGTCTGATGCTTTCACAGCTCTAATTCTTCCTCCAGGGGAATATTTTAAAGTGGTTCCTTCACAGATTTCATAAATTTTCATTTTCAAACTTTTCCCCTCTGTCTATTTCTAATGAACTTTTCTTAAAAAAAAGAAAAAGAAAAAGAAAAATCCTTCCTAAAGTTCCATACTGCAGAACTACCTGTGGGTATGATTCCCCATGTGAGTATGTCAAATTTAATTAGACTTTGCTCTCTGTTACTTAATGACTCAACCAAGCTTACAAGTCCAAGATCATAACCTCCCTAGTAGGCTGCTGAGTTAGTTATTTCAAGGAACAACTATTCCTGTTATCCAGCCATAATTATTTTACACCATGCCCAGAAAATAATAAAAATAGTAATGCTCACTTAATTAGACCCTTCACCCCAAGATCCACAAGCATTTTATAAGACTTCTTTACTTAGTCATTTGCATAACTTATCCAAGAAACAGTTCAGCAATATTAAAAAATCACATTTCTATGGACATTTTTTAAAAGCATAGATTATTCCTCAGTTCCTTCCTTTTCTTCTTATAATAACTTTTCAACCCACTGGCTGCAATGGAATCTGGTAGAAGAATCTACAACTAGGTAACACAATAAATATTTGGTTAAAAAATAAATAAAGACAAACTGATAAAGGGGATATATTTTTCTGAGTCTAAAAAATGTTTGTCTTCTGAATATCTTCATAGTCTGTTCACTTTTTAACTCACTAATGATTATTCTAGTCTATAATGTGCCTATTAACATGTAACCAAAGAAGTAATACATGACAAAAATTTTGTGACCCAAGAAAAAGTCTTCTCAGCTTTATATTAGTCAAAAGACCCACACAATGGAATAGGCCTTTTCTGCCCCTGAATGTGAGGTCCTTGAGCTCATCTAGCTTGAAGCAACATTAAGGTCTGTGATAGTACCAGCCTTGGGATGAGCATGTGAGTGACTCTGTATTCTCACCACCATATAACCAGTCCCTAGGATACACTCTGTCTTGCCTACAGTAAGTGCTTAGTATTAATAAATGTGTGTTAAATCGATGAATCTATAGTATTTTTACTGTTCAGAAACAAAAAGCATAGAAGATATGATATACATATTACACATAATCTCAGATTATAATTTACTTTGCCCAATAAATGAGTCTTTGTATTAATTTAAGCAAACAAGCTGTAAATGGTCCTTCTGGTGATATTTGAGGGAATTTGAATATTGAAAATTTCAACAGTGGCCCCTGAGAAGATTAGGTGCAAGTTCTAAGTTCCACTTCTCTGAATGTGACCTTATTTGGAAGTAGGTTCTTTGAAGATGTAAGAAAGAATCTCCAGATGAGATCATCCTGGGTTTAGGGTGGTTTGTAAGTCCAATGACTGATTTCCTTATAACAGAGGCAGACAGAGTTAACAAGAGACAGAGCTAACATGGCAGTATACTATACCGCCACAAGCTGAAGATCTCTGCAAGTCACCAGAAGCTAGAAGAGGAAAGTGTGGATTCAGAGGAAGCATATCATCAACACAACTTGATTTCTCTCTTTGGTCTCCCAATCTGTTGTTTTAATCCACCTAGTATGTGGTAATATTTTATGGCAACCCTAATAAACTGTTACAGACCTAATGATAGATGGTATTCAGGAATATCAGAATTATTGCTATTTGTATCAGATGTGATAATGACACTGAGACTAGTTAGGAAAATATATTTAATTGGATGTCATTATATAGGGGTGAAATATGACATCTTTAATTGACTTTAAAACATATCATAAGAAGTAGGATTATATGGCAAAGTGATTATAACTGTTAAACCTCGGGTTGGATATTTGGAAATTTATCATAATATCATCTCTATTCCATATATGGGGAAAAAATAAAATGCTGAAAGTAAATATTCATCTAAACTCTCTTAAATTGTGGTGTTTGGTTCTTTCACTAAAATAACAATCAGTTCTCCAAGTAGACACTTAATTTTACAAATCATCTTCTAGTGTCTAAAAGAAAAGCTCTAAACCTCATAATTTTCCTTTGCATGAGCGTGACTGATTTACTTAATCTTTTCACAACTATGCTCTATGAATCTCTCTTTCTGATTTTCAAAATCAAATTGAAAGCTCTTCTCAGTACCTCCTCAAATTTTCCTTTTTCTCAGGTTAAAATTATTGATTTAACCAGTGTACAATCAATAGGTTTCTCTCAAATTCTACCTCTATTCTCTCCCAAACTGGATAAGTTTCTACTTAGAACAGCAACCATGAACTGCCTACTCCTCTCCCAACCTACTTGTATGCTTCTGGACTTTCAGCACCAGGCAGTGTCAATCTTAGGCTTATGGTCATGTCCTCGTATGATGGCCTGTCTCCACTCAGCTTCAGAAAAGAGCAAATTGTCTATCCCAGAGGAGCAAGAACAAAGTCTGACAAACTGCCATTTACCTTCCTTCTACAGGAAAATGATCCCAACAAATGAAATTTTCTTTTCGATACTTCTTGGTTCCCTTTTATCCCATTGCTGATATTTGCTAGAAGACACAGAGCCATTAATGTGTTCCATTTATTAACAGAAGCTGTTCTCATAATAAACTCCCTGTGAAACCATCTCTCTGGCCTACAGAACTTACCTGTTGATTACTACAATATCACTGAAGACCCAGAAGTACAGAAACTCATGTTGTCTGGAGCCAGTGACATTTAGTATTGGTTTTTCTTCATGCTTTTATGGCCCATATACTCATAGAACTATGCATTAGCTGAATCCCTTCAAGGGTTATTGTTCTCTCTCTCTCTCTCTCTCTCTCTCTCTCTCTCTCTCTCTCTCTCTCTCTCTGTGTGTGTGTGTGTGTGTGTGTGTGTGTGTGTGTGTGTGATGCAGACCAGACGGTCTTCATGAAGCACATAGTCGACTTGTTATATCAGGAACATGTCCTCTTCTGACCTCTTTAACAGTAGATTCTGAAGAACTAGGCTCCACAAGTTCCCTCTCGACTGCCCATCCACATATAATCACTGAGTTGCCTTTTGCAACTCTTCTTCTCTTCCCCCTTTACTCAAACAAATTCAAATTTACTCAAACAAGAGTACACCATTGTTTGTTTTGTCCCCAGAAAATGCAACTAGTGGTTTGTCTTGATTATGTCTATCAGTATCACACAAGGAATTAAAGGGGTTCTGCCTTAGGGTGATCCATGGTTTTACCATGGTGTTCCAAATTTCTCTCAAACAAACCCCCCATTCATAGTGAAGCATCTAAATCATCAGAGCTACTTGTTAAGGATTCATGAAATTAATTTTCTGCATTATGAACATTTTAAAATATAACCTATGCATGTGCTTGTAAATCAGATCTACTAAGCTTCACTTGTATTACTCGTTACTTATGAGAGTCTTCTCATTTTTTCTGGTCTCAATTTATCCATTCTTTGTCTGGTCTTACCTGGCCACCAATCTCAGAAATATCTCCCAGTTACATTCTTACCATGGCACTAATCTGAATATGTACTTAAATATTTGTGTCCTAATATTTACTTTCCTTTCTTGGCTTCATGTTCCATATCATTTTTTTCCATTATTATATACCTAAAACAGTACCAGATACCTATCAGGTGGTTAATAAATATATGTTAAATGGATGATTTACAGCATATATAATTATAGGTTTACCTTACCTCACTGACATCTGATAACTATGTTTCAGTCCAAACTATTTTTTCTCTGAGAAAAGAATTATTCTTCCTCTTCTCCATCTCTATTTTTATTTATCCTTCCATAACTCTTATTTTTCCTATTTTCACCACATTCCTTCTTTCTTCTTTTTCTCTGTCCTCTGCCACTATATTGGATTTTATGGATTGCAGCTCACATAGGGAAGAGATGCCTCCATCTGGTGTCATTGAAGCATTCTATCATTTGACTAATCCATATTAATCATATATGTATTTCAATTAAACATGTTAATGTATGTTTGTATGTAGTAAGTACAAGCTGATTTATTTTTATTTTTAAAAAGGAAGTTTAAACTAGGCCATAAAGAAGGTATCTTATAAATTAGATAAATCCTGTTGAGAGAGAGGATACCATTCTTGTTTTATTCTATAAGAATAATATTTAAAAATTTATCCCTATTGATATGGTCCATAATTATTCCTTAACTCATCAAAAGTCTACCTGAAGAGGTTTCAAAGTATTGGAACAGACCACCCTTCATAAAATCTCCTTTGATAGTACTACATGATAAGTCAGTGGTGTTGAGATTAAACAATTCAGTAAACTTTCTTTACAGATATGCCAGTGTGGAAGAGAACCCCAAATGCACAATTCCCTCATTAGTACCACAAGAATAGTTACAATTTTGGTTCTAGAATAAGAAGCTAGACAATTCCAGGTTTCATCCCTACAAATCATATTATCTTTGATGAAGAACTTAATGCTCTGTATCTCTTTCTCCTCTTATCTAAAATGGGAGTAATAAGAGTGTATACCTGATACAGGGGATCAATGGACCTGAAGACAGATTAATTTCAGCAGTAAATATATAGAGGACACGCTCAGTACGCCGTAGCTATGGATATTGCTATGATCTCCATCAGTGGTTACATGGTGGTGGTCATTTTGTTCTTATTAAATGTGAAGACAATTTGGACAAAGAAGAGAGGGGGCAATTTTAAGTACTGTCATGTGGATAACATGTCAAATAAATCAAATGTGGGTACCAAAAGCAGCCTGCCTGAATTTATACAAGGAGATTAGCATTAATCCCCTCTTGACTCAGGAAGGAACCTGGAGGCATTAGGGAGAGCAGGTGGTATATTCAATATCTCATCCAGCATTCCCACGGGCTCTTTCAAATAACTTCAGGAACTACTTTGGGAACATATACTCATATCACATTGCTCTAGGGAATCAGTGAACCCACTTGGATTTTTAAAAATTGTAAAACAAAATTGACAAATACAAAGCTAAATAATTGTCATATTTCATAAACATTGAAATAAATTCAACAATTAATTTTCTCTGATTGTTGTTCATTATTATGGTTTGTAAGCTTTTTCATCGGAATTTTGCAAAACAACAGACACCAGAACTTCTCTTGAAAGTGTTTCTTTAGGGAGAATTATAGTCGTATTCTACCAAATTAAGATATTCAGAGAAAAACGAGCAGAAACACTAGGCTTTTTCTCAAATCCCCCAAATAAGAACACAAGATTCATTTACTTATTTAAGAAAAACAAAGGCAAATTTAGAAGTCATAATAGTACTTATGAATAAAATGTAAATTCAGTTCAACATAAAAGTCATAGAGCTAAAATTAGCTGGAAATACCTGCTTATTTTAGATTTTGATTTACTATTAGATGTCATTCAGTTGAACTCCTGAACTAAATATGTACAGTTAAGTGCCAACATACAAAACTTGCATTCTAAAAGTACACTTATATTTCAGTCATTTGGACCTGGGAGCAGGTTTTCCCTGTTGAAACACATTTATAATTTGTTGTTAAGTTCATCTGTCAGACCACAAATACCTCTTTTACATAATATCACTATGACATAATTAATTAATATATCACAATTATTTTAAAAGCCATTTGCAATATATTATTATTTCACACATTGGAAAAGTAGGCAAAATTGAAAAGGGATCAGAGATATGACATCTTTGATAGTTTCTGAAAAAGACCTCTGTAAATTTTAAGCCAAGTTCTCTTTTACCATTAAATAATTTCAGATTCACAAGTGGCACAGGTATGTCTTCAGAAGCATTTTTAAAGATGGGTACTGATTCAAAAATGCAATGGAGACAAAGTCACTGAATTAGAGTGAAGTGGGTAGTAGGGGAGGAGGATCATAAACAATCTTGTAGAAATGTTTGGAGAACAAGAAAAGTGATTGTGAGGAAATTATCAAAAGTTAGATGTGCATATTTGTGCATAATTGTTCGGCAGAAGTATAAAGCAATGTTGGGGCAGAAACAGTGTACACCTTTTCTATGGGTTGTCTACAAGGTCACAGGGATATTTCCTGGTGACAGTTTGGTGGCCAAATACAAGTTGGGGGAATGCAGGTACCTGAGCAGTGGCAAGCTATCTTGTGATAGCCTTATTAAATCCTTCAATCTTGTGTGCAGAACCCTTTCCTGTCATTGTCCAGTTAATATGCAAAATTTATGGTGTCTAGAAACATTAATCACTGGCCAATCCTCTCTAACCATGTATCAGGCACTGGGTTTCCGCTTCTTATCACATCATGAGATTATTTCTTATAGAACAGCAAACACTATGTGGATGGTAAAAAGAAGGTGTTTGCTTTTATATTCAGACATACTATAGCGCTATGGTTCATAGAGTTCAAAACTTGTTTGATTTTTTGGTTCCTGTCTGACAGTAGACCCAGCAGGGAGTCCAGAGAGATGCTCTCGGAGTAACCTTTTCACTGTAATGCAATAGTGCTGTCCCTAGTCCGTAGGCTATGTCACCTTCAATTAAACAGGGGCTCAATCAGTGTGAAGACAGCCTTCATATTGTTACCATACAAAGGTTTCTCCTTTGTGGCTAAGCCTTTCCAGCTGTTGAAATGTTCAGCAACTGCTGCCTCAGCTCCTTGGAACCCACTTGGCTTTGGTGCGCTGATGCATTTACTGTATTGGTAATTAATGCCGTTAGCTTTGTAATTAAAAAAAAAAAATTTTGCCTTTATACTCATGGTGATAATGCTGCAAGTAAAAATTAATTAAAATGAGATGAATTGCCTTCAGTTCAACTAAACGGAAAGAGAAGTGGAGGGCGGGGGAGGAGGAACCTGAAGAGTTTGTAGCCTTATTAATGAAGCAAACTGAGGAGGTCGGGCTTTAAATTTCTCCTGACTCCATGCTTTGTGTTAGAGTCTGGGTTAATGAAGCCAAAAATGATCAGTTGGTGAAGGAAGAGACCGAAGCTACACTTTCCCTTGATTTGGCTATGGGTCACTGTGAAGACCACAAACATGAACGCCCATGTTTGTTTAAGACCCCCCCTTTAATTTTCATGTACTAGACTGCTTGAAGTAATGGACTGTGAAATTGGCTTTTATATTATTATTAATTAGATCTGTTGGCTATTATTTTAAGTTTGATTCAGTGAAAAGGTCTGCTTCTTTATACAGGAGATAGCCCTGACAAATTCAGTCATTGATTATAATAGAGTTTGAGTGAAAAAATCTGATTCCTTCCATTCCAAAGCCAAGGAGTAGGAAGAGCCAAATTCCTTGCCCTGTATTCCAATTTTTATGAATTTAGCTTTCAACTTCTATTTGAGGGCTACAGCTTCTTTTAAAACAGTGTAATGTGCTAAATGTCACAAAGGAACTGTGATCCATTAATCAACAAACATGGGCTTAATGAGATTCTAGTACATATCTTAAGACTTTATTAGGATCTCCAGGAGGTCACAGAAACAGTGAAAAGTATAATACTTTTCTCCAAAGAACTCATGCACTCAAATGCTGGAGAAATAATGCTAAGTACAAACCACTTAGAAATGACTAACTAAGGACTAACAGGTTTGGTAAGTCCAGTTGAAATGAGAGACACCATGGGCCTAGGTCAGTAATGACCTCATGGAGAGAATGAACCAAAGAAAAGGGGCAGTAGAAAGAACACAGTTATGGAGAAAAGAATTTTTACACAGCTTAGAATATGCCATCTTTATATCTCTCAGTTGCCAGTAAAGGATTTATACTGTGAGCAGGTAAATAATGGTTGAATTTCTCTGGCTCTCTTTGGAATTCTAGCAATATCTGGAAAATTCTTCTGATTCTAGTTAGGATTCTATCAATTCTTACACTTCAGAAATTCTACCTGGTTAAGCCTTATGTCTCAGATATGCCTCCATTCCATTTGTAGCCAGAAACATGTTCTCACATCTTATAAAGGGGAATCATACATTTCATCTTTCAAAGTCAGAATTTTGTTGCATGTACCAAACAAATGTACAGAAACACACATCACATTAACAGTATTCTGCATGGATTTTAATGGTATCAAAGAGGAGAAACTGGTAGTTTTCAAATAATCTCTGATAAACATTAAAAATAGTCCTCCACATTCCACAGCCATTCCATATTTGGGGGCTACTTCACCAGCATCACCAGGTGACAGTTTTCCAAGAAATCGATAAGTGTGATTATATGACTATTTCTTCTTTCCTTTCAATCTTACAGATTGTGAAGTTAGATAACTTCACATTAAGGACAACATTGATTGATTTCTTTCTTTCTTTTTAGTAAAATCATCCATACAGTAGTTCTACCTTATCTGCACTTCACTTGCTATGATTTCCCTTTCTCTGAGTTGACCAAGATACATCCACACTATATATACTGCTTACCCATTAGTTACATGGCAGCCTCCTTGGTTATTAAGATGAACTGCCCCAGCATTGTAGTGCATGTGTTCAAGCTCTTACGTAGTAGCCTAACACATGCCACTTTGCCTACATCATTCACATCCTGTCATCTCATATGACTGTCATCTCATGTCATTATAGTACAATAAGATATTTTGAAAGAGATCAATGCATTCACATAACTTTATTTATTACAGTATATTGTTATAATTGTTCTATTTTATTATTATATATTGCTGTTAATCTCTTACTGTGCCTAGTTTATAGATTAAACTTTATCATAGGTATGTATAGGAAAAAAAAAACATGCTGTGATTAGAGTTTGGTGTTATCTGAGGTTTCAGGAATCCTCTGGAGGTCTCTGAATATATGGCCTGTGGATACAGGGCAACTGTTTTCTTTGTACAGAGGGTTTTGTAAAACTTCCCTTTGGCCTAAGATGATTAGACAAAAATGTTCACCTGGTTCATGCAATATCAAGATGGGAAGCCTATGGACAGCCAGGTCAGCTCTACGGAGTCTGCCCAAAAATTTTATAAAGGTCTTGACTGAGGAGCATCTGCAATTTGCAAGTGAGAAAAATCAATCCTAGCTCCAACTAGTTCAGCCCGAGAAGGGACAGTTTGAGGAGTTTTTGTTTACCTTTTCTTCTTCTATTTTTTTTTAAGCAGCTGGGTAGATTTGCTGCCAGAGGCAAGGAAGGACCTGGTCTCAGATGAGCACAGGTCTTAAAGACTAAGAAAGTAGAGCTATTAGGTTAAATAAACCTAGCTGGATTTTGAAGGATGTCAGATGGGTTTGTGAACAGCTGTCAAAGTACTGAAACTAGAGATAAGTTGCTACCAATTGGAAACATTCCTTTGACACTTTTGTAAGGAATTAGTAAGCAGGGGAAATTTATTTAATGACTCCCCCCTCTAACCTGCCTTTATGATGTGTGTCAATGTACTGTCATGTTTTGTGGCATTGACAAAGCTAAAATACACAGTTTATCTCTTTATTAGCTGCTTTTAATCATTCCTTAGAATCCTGTAGAAGAGGAGGCTGCCATTAAGAACACTAAAATCTTGCAAGAAAAAAAATGTGAAGCCATATTTTAATTAAGAAATGATGGACCAGATTATACTTATCATATAAGAAAAGATGGTCTTGAAGTAATGAAGCAATGTAGGAGAAAATGTGCCGGAATGAAAATGATAGTAAATTACCAGTTTAAGGAGATTTACCGATATCCTATGACCTCTATGAATTCCACATTGCAGTTCGAATTTGAACAGTCACATCGTTTACTTGTGTCTCCCCTTCTTGTTCCAGAAGGTATAACGACATGCTCTGTGAGCAGCAAAAAAATTCTCCTGCTGACAGACTCTCTACTTGAAGTGCTGGACTTACAATCTGGTTCAAGCAAAGAACTGCTGACTGGCAGCTGGCACCTGCACAGCTACTGGCACAAAGACTTTCAGACTTGGCTCTGAGAAACAAATACAGTGATATCAGGGATCTTGGAGTTGCCTGCCCAGGACACATTCTGTCTCAATGCATATGCTTCCTGTAACAGTTCAGTCTTTTTCTGGTGTGTGTGTTGAATAGGGGCTTTTCCTCAGTTTTCACAGGTATGATCACAGATCCTATGGATTGGAGAATACAGGCTCATTCATTTTTCATTTTAACTTCTCTTGGGATATGAATGTTAAAAGAAAGAAGAAAGAATGAACAGAAATACACAGAGAATAATTCATGAAATGACCAAATGCTGCCTAATAGATAATAAAGTGGAACTTGGCAAAAGAGAGACATGGTGAAGGACATTGGAACCAGCATGGGGACTTCATTCACTCATTCATTCATCTATTTATTTATTTAAACAAGAAAAACTATTGGCACCAAAGGAAAATTATTCTTGCTTAAAATTCAATCAAACTTAGTATCAGAGCTAGCTACATTAGAACCTGATAGTATCTAATTTTATTCTAAAATATTAAACTGAAAGATAACAAAAGCAAGTTCTTTCCAGAAAAAATAAAATGTATTTTGTCTTCCTCATTTGAAATTTTAATCCATGGCTATTGGATTGAGGATATGAGTACCTGGATTCTTGATCCTGCAAATGGAAACAGTTATTTTTCCATCAGTTTTAATTTTAAAGTGCAATATACATTCTCAAATCATGTTTCATGCAACATGTGGACTCATTGGGGTACTTTAAATAAAAATATGGTTTTAGAAAATGTAGAACCTTTATAGAGATACTAAATACTCTGAGAGGCCCTGGAAGAAAGATTTTAAATCAGCATCCACCAAGCTTTTCAACCATGAACATATAATTTTTAATGCATCACAATTACATTTCTGCATAAAAAAATATTCTAGGAGACTGAGATCGCACACACACATGCATGAGTACACAGAAATGTAGAACTGAGAAGAGAAAGGGAAGAAGAGATGAAAAAAAGGAAAGGGTGGAGAGAGCAGAAAGAGATCATTATCATGCCCTAAGCCTGAAATAATTTAGTCTCTAAAACTTTTTTAATACATTTTTTTAAATTATAGATGAATGCAATACCTTTATTTATTTTATGTGGTGCTGAGGATACAACCCAGTGTCTCACATACATGTAAGGCATGTGCTCCACCACTAAGCCACAACCCCATCTAAAACTTTCTTCATATGTAGTAGTGAAGTAATCCTATGTCAGTAAAGGAAAGGAAAATAGTATTTAAATACATACTATGTATCACGATTATTTTTGGTGTATTGTATGTTATTTGATGAAATTACCCAGAATAGTTATATAAGAAAACAACATTTATTTTTCTCTGAAGAGATCAGAATAAATCCAAGATATGTCCTTACTATACAGAGAAAAGAGTACTCTTGCATAACTCCTGTGACTTCTATATTCTGTTCTTACACTTAAATAAAGACTGAAGGTTAAATCTTGTCTGCATGTCTTAACCTAGATACGATGGGATTTAGACTAAAATAACATGAGCTTTTACTTTTCAGTTTTCAGATTTCATTTCCAAACACCAGTCTTTCACACATGTGTTAACATATGTGAACGTATCAGTGAAGGTGTAGTAAGTGTTCAGTAAATGCTATTTGGTGTCTTGCTTGATAGTACAGATTGATAGCACATTTATACCTGATTGTGTTCTTACACTTTATATTAATCATCAAAAGCAAAGGTACATACAAAAAAAGCCTGATTTATGGGTACAAAAAGAAAAGAAAATCTGTGTAGTGAAATTTTTGTTTTCATTCTATTCCTTTTCAAAATATATTTTTATTGTTCAAGAGGCCCATTTTGCTCAGAATTGGATCTTCTGAAAATTGTTCATTTATTTTTTAAATGGGCTATTTTATATAAAACACATAAAACAAAAATGACCTGAGTTATACTTGTTAGAAGATTGGGCAAAGAATTTATTTCCAGTTCAGTAACGGCTAGCACAAAAGTTTGACTATATAGTTTTGAAATTCTGCTTTGAGATTCACATTAAACCTAAAAGAAAAGAATGCCAAATTAAAAAAAAATTAAAAATGACGAAAACTATTCTCCATGCTTAGTTCCACCTTGTCTTTATCTTGACTCACTCACAGCTGATGCCAAGTTCACTTCACTTCTGAGGTGTTAAATGACATAATGATGGGTACTGGCTTCTTCCTAGTTCCAGGTTAAAATAGGTATAATGAAAAGGTCCCACAGGATTGAAAAGGACAGCAATTGATGATTATAACTAGATAAGTAATTGTACACTATTTAATACTTACATAACAGCTTTTGAGCCCATATATTGTCTGTAATATAATATTAGGGAAAAGTCCATTGTTTAGATCTCCCTATCTTGAAATATTTGAATGAGATGCAATATATGAATTCAAGAAATGTTAAGACAGATGTTGCTTTGAGCTAGACTGAATATGTCACTACATTTAGATGGGTCTAGGATTCTTTATCTGCAAAACAAAAGAGCTATACTAGAAGATTTATAAGGTCATTTTTTACTTCCCAAATGCTTTGCCTCTATGGTTTAAACAATATATATATATATATATTTCAGATATAATGTTTAAAATAAGCCATTTCAATGTCTGGAAGATAAAACTGAATACATTAAGATGACTTTCTGATGATGACATTGAAAACATGTCCATACAGTTATAATTTAGTTGGACACAAGGTCTGGCCTATTTTAACATGCTAATAAACTTCACTACCCACTGTGTACTTCAATACTGAAGCAAGACTAATGTGATCCTCACACCCTTATTAGTAATAGCATATATAGAACCTATAAACAGTGTATTCCTTTAATCTTAGTATGTGCAACTCTGTTCAGTTTTCTGGAAAGTAGGCATATCATTTAAATCAGTAGTAGTTTGGTAAATTTCTTCTTTCCCTTTGTTTAAGGCATGTGTGGAATTTTAGCAGTACATACAAAGTAAAGGAGCATAGAATGAAGGGCTGAGGATGTAGCTAAATGGTGCAGGACTTCCCTAGCACATATCAGGCTCTGGGTTTACTCCCCAATACTGAAAAATACTAAGAAGGAGAAGAGGAAGAATAAGCATGGGATCATATTCCTACCATGGTGCCAAGTACACAGAGGTACTTTTATATTAAGATATCCACTTCTCTCCCTTTTATTTATTTTCACCACAATTTACTGAATGCTTATATTCATGCTAAATCTTCACCATAATACTTAAAGATGCTGCTGTTCTGTTTTATATATGAAGAAGCTGAGGTTTGGAAGGACAGTAAATGTCAAGATTTCATAGATCTTGTTAACTGGAAGGGAAACCCAAGCCATTCACCTACAAAACACATGCAGAATTGAATGAGACCCCAAACCAAATTCTCCTGTATACTTCATAATTGAGAGAGAGAGGACGGGAGCGGTCAGATATCTAAAAGCCGGTATAAACAAACCTCTCAAGCCAGTGTTCTCAGCTCTGGCACTATTAATACTTTGAGATAAACAATTCTTTGTTGTGAGGAACAATCCTATAAATTAACTACATCCCTGGCTTCTATTCACTAGATGAGGATAACATCCCTAAACAAGCTGTGATAACCACAAATGTCTGTAAACATTTACAAATATCACCTGGGGTGAAGGAAGGGGCAAAGTCGCCCCAGGTTGAGAATCTCTTCTAGAGGCATAATGTATTTACTATGATCACCTGAGCAGTCAGTCGCCAGTAGAATTCCCCTGCCCATCGAAAGGTCTTTGGCTTCCTCAAAGATGCACCAAACATTTTGTCCTTCAACAGGCTAATCAAGGATTTTCAGTCATTTCATCAACATTTGATCGTACCTCACATTTTGGAAACATTGTTGATTTTAGAACAGGAACATAAAATAGCTGTAATTTGAAGAGGGGAGGTGGGATTTGTCCCCCCACTTTTTTCCCCTTGGTATTAGAGATTGAAGCCAAGAGTACTTAACCCACCCTTTCTGCCTATTTTATTTTGAGACAGGGTCTCACTAAATTGCTTAAGACCTCACTAAATTGCTGAGACTAGTTTTGAACTTCCAATCCTCCTGCCCCAGCCTCCTGAGTTGCTGGGATTACAGGTATGTTCCACCACACCCAGCTTGCCCTTTTTAATATCCCTACATAAATATGATCCACTTTTGTACCCATCCTGATTACTGCAGAGAGTTAGTCATATGTGACTGTGGATAGTCAGCATTTTCTGAGTTCATTTGTATGGAGCACTTGCCCTGTGTTCACAGCTTGAGTGCTGTCTGCATGAAGGGGGACATTGGGAAGAGAAAGAAGCTATTTAACACCTTCATATACATCCACTTAAAATGGAAGTATAACTCCTTGCCCATTTGTCATGTCAGTCTATTAACTCTTTTGCCTATAACTAACAAAATCAGAGCTTCCGGGAGATTCCAGTTCACCTGCCCTTCTTCTGAACTTAGTTAAGATAAACCTGAAAAGACATTTAATATGTATTGGTATTTTCTGACTTCTGTGGGAAATGCACTCAATATTAGAGTGAAATGATTATTTTTTTCTTTCTGCCTTTCTTTCTTTTTTTTTTTCTTCAAGTTGAACTATGAAATAATTCTTCCTGCAGTCTGAGCAGCAGACTGGGTTCTGTGCTTTTATTTTCCCATCATCCTGTGCATCATCAAGACCACATCCTCTAACCATAATCCAACTGACAATGTTTTGATGATTCATGAGGCGAGAGTGAATTCAGCTTAGTTCTCTCCATGTGGCTAGGCACAGCTATGCCTTTAGAAATATCAGCAGCACATAAGCATTTGTGTCATGACACCAGTAATAGTAGAAGTATAGCATAAAGGGAATTTATTCCAGCTTTTCTTCTATGAGGGTTGATGACCTCACGATAGGACTGTGAATATATAGAGTCTCCCATGGGGAGAGTAAAGGGGATGACTTGGGGTCCCAATCAATATATGTTACTGAATGGTCAACTAGGGACACACCACACATATATACTCACTTAGCCATGTGTCTCTGTATTCATTAAGTTCACTAGTAAGTGAACTATAGAAAACTGAAGTGACTTCAGGGATCACAAGGCTTTGGAATTATAGCTTGGGTTTTAAAACTAGAATATACTATCTAGAACATACATTTTAAAAAAAGGAAATAAAAGATTGGTGAATTAAAACAGAAAAATCAGGGATCCTATTCTTAAATTTATAATTAATCATAAAATAAATTACAGTACTGGAAATATATTAGTTGATGCAATAAATAAATACATTATACTCTAAGTAAAAATAACTTAAAATTTTAAATGAGTGAAGCTTAACAGATAAATTAATTTGCAGAAAGCCTAGGAGTAACAAAAGGATTAAACAGCAAAAACTGACCTCATTCCTCCTCATTACTGGTGAGATAGTTACAGAATAGAATTATTTTAGAAGAGTCATACATTTTAGATTTAGGATGATTTTTAGAACTCATTTTTATTTTACCCAAATGCAGAATATATTTAACAGTCATCCTGACAAATGGTCATCTGACCTCTGCTTGATGTCTTCCAGGGGTAGAAGCTCACTATTTAAAAAATCCATCATAGTTCTGTTGGTCATATCTACTTATGTCATGGAATTCAATCTTTCTACTCTAACCCTCCATTTATCTCATACTCTGTTTCTGACCTTTGTTATCAATACAGAACAAACATAGCCCCCTCCCCGCAATGTCACTTCTTCATGAATTTGGAGACAGTCTTATCTGAACTTCTGTTTCAAAGTGAGATTTAATTAGTCAAATTACATTCTAGTTTCTTTATGTAAACAATTTTATGGTCCACAAACTACTATACAGATACCCCTCTTTTGGACATAGAGTAGATAGATATCATTGATTCCTTGTACTGTTTTTTATCTTTATTATCACAGTGTATGTGTATTAAGTTATATATGAGCTACTTACCATATACCATAAGAAATTTTCATATTCTTGTAAAATCTTTGTACATACAAAATATTCTCAAATTATATGATTGATGATTATTATAAAAAAGTATAGTTCTGAGAACCAGTCAAAATTTGTTAAGAGAAACAAATATTCTTTCACCTTTCCCTTGTGACCTAGACAATATGAAGCCTTGATTGGACAAAAAACAAATATATCTCATGCATGTTATTAATATGATATATGGAGACAGGGCTTCTTGGGGTTTCCAAAAAGTATTATGTCATTGGACCTTTATCTCCTGCTTTTTAGGAGCCAAAATAAAATGTTGGCAGAAGAGGTCAAAGGGTCAAGAAGGGGAGGGAGTCAATTCAAACTATCAAGATGCAAGAAAAGACAGGAAGAGAAAATCGGTATTATTAATGTACAAGAAAACTAAACATTTGTATGAAATATGATTGGCAAAATCTCACCCTTTTATTTAAAGGAGAAGAAAAACTTGAATTTAAATTTCATGAGCATAAGATCAGAATAGAGCCAAATGGGGAAAAACAACCCAGTTGGTCAGCGGGACCAGTTATAGAAGTTGCACTGAGTACTGTCACTGTAGGTCCATAGATTCTTAGACTTTAAACAATCTGTAAAACCCAAATTATTGTAAGAAAAATTACAGTTATATTTATTTTTCAGAAGTGAGAAGGCAATCATTTCATCAGTCTCTAAAGAGTCCATAAAACAAATGATGTTAAGCATTAAATAATATACCAGGCCTAGTGAATAAGAAATCTTATGTCATCTTTGTAAAATTTGTTTTCCTTAACCTACACATATTTTTTTTCTTTTTTCCCCTTTAAATCATGCTTCATACAAACTACCTCTCCTTTAGTATTTCTTTATGCAAAAAAAATCTTAATGTTTACATTTCTTTATATTAAAATAAATAAAGTTAGGACACAAATAACACCATCCTGGTCCCAATTACTTCTCAAGTTGCCTAGCCACAGACATAAGGACCATCTGTGATCAGTACCTATCACCCACTATCACTTTGTGTTCTAGGGGTATCAGGAGAAGTTTCCAAATATGTCCTCTCACCACCATCACTATTATAGAAGGAACATTCCAAGGCAAACCTAAGGGAGTGGAAGATATCACACTAGGAAAGAAATAAGAGATTGGCATTCATCACCTTTCATCTTTATATATCACCTTTGGCAACTTGCAATCCTGGAAATTTGATTCAGCTACTATGAAAGTAGGATTTATCTTTGGACTCAACCTTGTGGGTGGGTTTTCCACTCCTCCTTCAAACATTCAGACGGCACATTCCCTCTTGTGTGTTATTTTGTTCAATTGCTTCGATCCCTGAGGAATACAGGAACAGAAAACTACCAAAGGAAAGAAAAGTAAAATAAAACAAATTGTCAAGGAAAAATATCCAAAAACCCATCACAGAGAGAAGGGGAAAAATCGAGGTCTCCACAGATGAGTGCTTTTAATTAGGAAGAGGGCTGAACAGCAAAGAGCTTATGCTAATAAGCAGCCTCTTTTAATCAGCTTATTAAAAAGAAACATTTTTAACAGCCAAAATAGTTTCAAAAATGGTAATTATTAGAAAAGCATTAGCAGGTTGATAGTGGGGGAAGGAAAAGGCTGGTCATGAACTGAAATTAAAAAGCTTTCTGGCTACTCTAGAAAGGCTCAGTGGTGCTAGGAAGTGGGACAGCATCCATGAGGGCATGTTCTTTTTCAGTTCCATCTCTTTTCTTCTATAAAAGACTCTGGCTTTTCTTTTCTAGATCCCCTGCTTTCCCATTATTCCTTCTTTCTTTTGGATTATTTTTTCCTCTACCACCCTTTAATCATTATAACATATTCTTTTCAAATACTTATTCTCTTCCTGCTTCTTTGTTCTAAAGCTTTGGTTCTACGTATTTCCTCTAATAAATATGTTTTCCTTGTGTACTGCTCTTTGTAGCCTAAACATATTCAACCTATCTTACTAGAATTTTAATACACACACACAAAAGAAATAATTCTAAGGTTGATTTCTAAGGAATATTTCTAGCACTTTCATTCTGTTCTGCCTCTCAGATATAAATAATTCTCCAAATGGTTATTGAATTCTATTCCAATATAGATTAAAATATCAGGATCCCATACTTTAAAGTAAGTAGCTGAGTTTACTCAGTCAAGGTCAAATCAAGGAAACATAACACCCTGTGAGTTCTTAAAAGAAAAGACAATTAATGTATACATTTGATGAACAGATGATGGGAGAAGATGAGAAGTCAACCAGGGGATTCAGTGATCAGTCACTGCAGGAAGCAACTCCAAGTCTCTAGCTGGAGATGCCAACAAAGGAAGCAGTATTGCCTCAATCCAGGACAAAACCAGGAACCATGAAAGCCTGCCTTGGGATCTGGAATCAGAGAAGAGATTCAGCAGCAGTCCAAAATACCATCTGAGACAAAAAGGACGGAGAAAGACTCCAGCTTGTCTCTTCCTCCTACTCTCTAATTTTCTACCATGCCTCCTAGATACCAGAAAAGGACCAGCTTATCCCTGGGTTTCAAAGTCTGTGGGGTCAACCTCCCAATGCAAAGACAGAAGCAGGACAGTGTGAGGTTGAATATGAGGACCAACAATGCTTTGGCCAACTGTTTTGCATTGAAAGAAGCAGATTATTCTCTCTCTCACTCTTTGTTTTTCCCCATTTTTCATCTTTCATAATGTTAGCAACTTGTCAATGCCTGAGTTGAAATAGGAGTCAATAACCTATAAGAGGTCCAAAACATAAAATATTTGGAAACTTCTAATTTCTCAAAGTCTTAATCTCTTGATGCATGTTGTAGCTTTGAACTTGTACCCTGAAACAACCAGGGTTCAAGAATTCTTCTGCTTGTAGACACAATATATTTCTTCTGTATCCATATAGCTTGAAGATCATCAGCAATAAAAAAAGAGAGTACTTTGTACCTACAACCCTTATTTATTTCACAAATAGCATGTTATTATTATATTAAATGTTTACAGGGATGTGGTAAAAAGATATAGAGGTGTACGTGGAAATACCATCTAACATTCCATTACTTGGATATGTTTCTTATTTAAAGCAGACTTAATTTATTAAAGTTTTTAGAAAATTAATAATTATGAAATTTGTATTTCTTAATTATAAACCTTGTGACAAATAGAAAAGCAGAACAGGGTAACCTGATTTCAGTATAACTGTCTATGTTGCTTGATAAATCATCTTTCTTTCTTTCTCTCTACTCAATTTTCTTATGCTTTTCCTGTGGAAGATTTCGTAAATGTTTACCACTCCGCTTCAAAGTTCATATCCCAATCACTTTCAAAACAAAGGCTATAGGTAAAAAAATAAATAAATAACTAAATAAAATCCTCTTCAACTTCCCTTCCTTCTACTCAAACACGTAGAGGTTTATTTATCTTATGCTGGAGGAAGTACTCTATTCCTTCTCGCTGGAGTCCCCTGATAATCTGGGACTTAGGTCCTATCTTTTTTCAATTCTTCTGACAATTGTTTTATGTTAGTTAGGTTCTTTCCTTGAAATTTTCTACTTTATCTCTTCTTAAACTACAAGATCACTTCATTTCCCCTTTATAATATGGTTATTTCCAAATTTGTGTCCATTGACCCCATTCCTCCACATGTAGACAATTATATTTTCAGCTGCCTCCCAGGCAAGTGTGTGTCCTCCCACCACAGTGTCCTCAATAGAGACATCGTCCCCTTCAAACATCCTCTGCTTCTTTTTTCCTCACCAACTTAAGTTTCAAAATAAGAGCCTTTCCTTTTGTCTGGTATATTCTTTTCTTTCTTTCTTTTTGAATATTCTTATTTTTAACCCTGGGATAGCTTAATCCTTCTTGTCATTTACCCCTTTGCCTCAGTGACACTAACCTAACTATACCAACTATAACTGCTATACCATGGCAATGACACAGAATCCTGTATTAATGATCTGCAGAACATTATTGTCACCAAGATGTTGTAATTCATTTGTTATCTATGTTTTCTATCCCCTCTCCATTAGAATATAGGCTCCCAAAAATGAAAAAATTTAGACTTACTTATTGCTGACAGAAAATTGGTATTTAATAAATATTTCTGAACGAATGAATGAACAATGAACACCTTATTTTATTAATATCCAACCAGTTAAATACATTTTGTTGATTTTATTTCAGAAATATACTTGCCCTGATTCACTTGTAGTTGAGGTCATTAACTTTTTTTTTCCCCCTTGACTCTCAAACAGTCTGAGCATTCAGCCTCTTTGAGGGTAAAACCTCTTCTATATTACCTTAAAATAATAGCTGTAGGTTATAAATTAAAGTGTGTCATCCAAAATTCATATATTGAGGCTATTACCTCAGAAGGTGACTATATTTGGGGATCAAGTTTTCAAAGAGGTCATTAAATTAAAATTAGGTCATTAGGATAGGACTTAATCAATATGACGGGTGTTCTTGTAAGATAATCAGATTCAAACAGAAGCACACACACAAAGAAGGCAATGCAAAGACTCAGGGAGAAGATGGCCATTTATGAGTCACAAAGAGATGTCTCATAAGAAATCTACCCTGCCTTCACCTTGATCCTGGAAATTTAGCCTATTTAACTGTGAGACAATAAATTTCTTTAATTCATTCAGTCTGTGATACTTTGTTATGACTGTCCTAGCAACTTCATGCATATTATGAAACAAATCATCTGATCTTGATATTTAGTTTTTCATGTAAAAAACCTCTATTGTTTTCTTGTTACCTAAAAGGTGAAATCAGATGTTTTTGACAGGAATGCAAAGCTGTTTGAAATCTTGTCCATTTTTCCCCCATAGCTGTTAATTCCTTTCTTTTCCCTCTATGCTCTGTATTCAAGCCATATATAAAATTTCTCACTTTTCTCCAAACACACCAGACCATTTTATGACCCTACATTCTAATGTGTACTGTTCCCTTTGCAAAAATGTGCTTTTCCTTCATTGGAGAAATTATAACAATTCCTCTAAAACCCCGATCTGCTATAACCTCATTTGTGACACCTTTTCTGTATCTCCTTAACAAAATTGGTTTTGTCCCCTGTGATTTATTGTAACACCACTGTATCACATTTCTTATATGTATAGTCTCTATGCCTCCCACTGGACTATCAATTCCTGTAGGGCAAGGAACATATCCTATCCATCACTATATCCCTGTAGCCTACCACCTGCCTAGAACAGAATTTGTTGACTAAATAAAAATATAAGTTAGTTAATTCAAACACTTGAGACGTTAGCCATTTTCCTGGAAGTTCTCCCATTTTCTCAAAGGAAATCACAACTGAGGCACATAAGTATTGATTCAAAGGGGGAAAAAAAAGGGGAGAAAAGAAAGAAAAAATGGAATGTACTTCAGAAATGATATGCATACTGAGCCCTCTGGCTTTTTTCAATGTGTTCTTTCTTCTTTCATTCCATGATTCTTTAAACTAAAAAAAAAAAAAAAAAACTCACAAAAGTAGGCCAAAACGTAGGTGGCCTGCATTGTTGCTTCACTTGTTCCCATAGAAAGAGCAAATCAAAGAATATTAGAATTGCAAGAAATGGCAGAAACCATCCAGTCCAAATTCTTCACAAAAACTATAAGTCAAATAGGTTTGGCTTGCTTAAAATCACCCAGTTAATAAGTAGTAGAACCTCAATTCAAGTTTTCTAAACAAGGCCAGTTCAATGTCCCATTTCACACCTTTGTTAGCTTCCAGAGTTGAAAACATGTTCTTTCTACCATCATTTTTTTCTTTCTCCTTTTTCAAACATTATCTACATGCTTAAATGTGATTTTATGATAAATCACTGCCCCAGTATATTTATGGGAGTACATGGCCACATGGATAGATATTTTTAAAAATATTCTGCATCTACAAAATTTTGCTTGATACAAAATGTCAGGAGTGCAACTCACAACACTTAAATGCCTGTACTTTAAAATCTCCATACCTTTTCTGCATAACAACCGTATTTTCATTGTTATGTTTTAATGCGAATGACTATAGCAGGCAAATGCCAGTATTCACAGCCCTAGTCCTAGTTTGTCTGAGAAAATTATGCCAAGCGTGCAGTGCCATCTGCTCCTGTAGCGATGCCATCCTTCCATTTCTCAGCACCGTGATAAACAACCCAATTGCATGTCATTCTTTGAGCTTCATAAGCACCTTGGGGCAAGAAAGGAGGGGATGTGGTCTCCTGTGTCACATCCAAAGTGATACATAGAGCAGGGTGGGGCAGGAGAGGCACTGAGTGAACACTTGGACTAGTGACAAATGGAGGGCAGCTCTAAAGATCCAAAACACCCACAGGACAGAAAGATTTTCATGTGTTTTATAAATGTCCTGGTAGTGATGGTGATAGGACAGAAAAGAGGCCAGACAGAGGTGGGGATCATGTTCATCTCAGAACATTCTAAGAATCAAAACAACTTTCCCATCTCCAGATTTTTTTGTGACTGTGGTCATCTTCCCACTAATAAATGGTCAAGAAATGGATATATGATTAGAAAACAAATTGGTGAAATTATAGAGAAAATATTGGTGTTAACAATTCATGATATTTTCACTTAGACACCCTGTTTTCAGGTAGATATAACAAATTGGTCATGAAATTCTGATTTTGACAAAGTAATATGAAAGTTGAGAGTATAAGTCTGGGAGGGACCATTATCTAATATGTAAATTGCTTCTGTTAATGCCTCTCTTTCTGGTGAGTGAATAAAGCAAACTGTTATATCACACTTATATCCTCTAAGACACTAATAAATAGTTTGAAGAAATATTTTTAAATGTTAACATATCAAGAGGTATGTTGCTGACTTGGGAATGAGAATCTTGCCCAATATGGCATAGAAGAATATAATTATGAAGATATTAGAGATGCTTTGAAGAAATTGTGGAAATAAAGTAGATGACACAGAAATGAAAATGTTTGGGGACAAGTGTAAACTTATGAGTGGGTGAACTCCAGGGAAAAGTATTTTTGTGGATAGAAAACAAGGGGAAATATCAGGGCTGGGGTTGTGACTCAGTTGGTAGAGTGCTTGCCTCTCATGTGTGAGGCACTGGGTTCGATTCTCAGCACCACATATAAGTAAATAAATAAAGGTCAATCAACAACTAAAAAAAAAATTTAAAAAGGTTTAAAAAAAGAAAAGAAAAGAAGGGGAAATATCAAAACAAATTTTAGCCTGGAAACAAATATGGAATTAGAAATAAGAGACATTAGTAATTAAGGTCTATCTCTCATTTTTTGGTCTACTTAAAGTACAAATGAATTATGAAGTTAAATCTAAATGACAATAAAAACATGACCCATGGGAATCTTTGTCAGGCCAAATTGACCCAACTGAGAAAGCTTGATTTAATTTACTTCTTCCCTCAAGTTAAAACAAAACACTGAAAAGCCTCTCACACAGGATGGGTTTGAGTTACACTGTCCAGTAACAAAATGGCAGGAGAGTACATGACAAAGCAAGTTTTCTACCTAATCTTTGGGGCATACCATTCTCAGAAGCTTTTAGAAATTAGTAGATCCAGAAGAGTCCCAGAAAATCACTATATTTTAAGAAACAATATATAGTGGACAGTGACCTTGAAGACATTTTGCAGGACATATTCTTTAAAGGTGATGCTATTTATCTTCTGAGTGGTGGAAGTTATCAAGCTCTGTGCCAGGTCATATGCTACATAGTATAGCTGCAACATTATAGATAGGATCGATATCCTTCCACCAGAAGCTCAGAGATCAGAGAGAAAGCTTTATGAACATGTAACTAATTCACTTGGGAGCAGGGAAGGATTGCTATCCTTTTGGGGAAAGTTATAAATGGCTTTAGAAGGGCAAGAGGTTGTCAGCATAGAGGGCCTTGAAAGATAAGTGGGATTTCAACATCTAAAGAAGGAAAGGAGGGTATTCCAAGCTGCCATGATATCATCTGGACAAGAACTATGGGTCAGCATAAGCCTTTTAGTCCACAGGCCTCCATTTGCAGATACAAGCTTGACTTGGCAATGTCCAGCTAAGGAGATATGGCTGAGCTCTATGTCCTAGTTAACCTGCTCATTTTTAAGCCTAGCCACTTGGAACTACTTAGGTCTTCAACCTTCCCCTGGTCATGCCTCATGGGGGATCCTTGAGCAAGAAGCCAGGCCAAAGATACCTGTGAATGCATATAGTCACGAGTATGTGTGTATGTCTTTGGTGTTGAAATGTACACAATCCCCATCATGTCTTTTAAATGGACTAAAACTTAAATGACTTTGGATATTGAGAGAATCAGTGGGATGTATTGATCCAATGTGTATCTAAAGTAATATTCCATGACTTCAGGGTTAACAATTCATTTGTGTCCCTGTATCTGATATTGCTTTTACCTTGGTGCCTACATGACAAAGCAAGTTGTCTACTTAATCTTTGGAACATAGTATTCTCAGAAGCTTCTAGAAATTAGTAAGTAGATCCAGAGGAGTCTCAGAAAATCATTATGTTTTAAGAAAATCATCAACCAGCCCCTGTGGATCATACTTAACCAGAGATATGAACAAATATAAATCCACAGCACAGGTTCACTGTCGTCACAGATATTATCAATGACAAAAAAACATACTATCAATAACTTTTATTAGCGTTTATAACTTATACAATGCTTCCAAGTACATTTTCTTATTTAATTTCCCCCATAAGCCCTATAAAACCCATACATAAACAATGGACTTGAGATCTAGAGAGGTAACTGACATGGCCAGGATCACTCAGCTGTTTGACAGCAATGCACAGAAGAACCCAGATCTTCTAAATGCGATGCCTTTTATTGCCCCAGAATGATGACTTGTGCCATGTAGAATTCAATTCAGTAAAGTAAATAATAGAATGTTTGGCAGCAACATCTAGTCTGTATTTCCTCCCTAATCTTAGTTTAAATACAGATAATCACAGTCTTGTTATCTTCCCTATGAGCACTTATTTCAAGGCAACATCTTTGTTGCCTGAGATACAATGCCAAACCCAGAGTACTATGAGTTTCTGGGGCTTTCTAGCTACACAAGACGAATGATTCCACAATGACTATGCATTTGCTTACACCTCCCTTATCAGAGGATTTTTTCACTGTATTCTGATTTCCACTCATTTTCAATTCATTCCTTCATACAACAAACAATCTAAAAAAGAACTGTTACTATATAGAAATTAAACAATAATTGTTACCAAGAGTGGAGCAACTACTAATAAAACTATTTGAAAAACAAAAGGAACAGCAAGCTCATTGCTTGTCCACATGCCTATCTAACTCAGAGATGAAACAAAATGTTCAGAGAATGGATGACTGACTCATTCCTTGGCTGGAATCCCTTGAAGGGGCGGAAGGTTAACTGTCCATGTGTCCACATCTGTTACTATAAGTTCCATCCCCTTCTGGTTAAGATATGTTCAGCATCGCTACTAAAGTATATGGTCTCAAGAAAGTTTTCCCTTTTACAAAATATGTCCCTGCTATTTACACAGATTAGCTGAAACAATAAATGACTGGAATAAATTATTGTTAATTTAAGGTAGAAACATATGACTTGAACAGCAATTTAACTTATGATTTCTCTGATGAAAACCTCATTCAAATTTCATAAACTCTGGAATCTGAATTGCTAATTCAGTCACAAAGTTTAGTGCTGATTTTGGGGGGAGGCCATGGTTAGTACAAAGCAACAGCAAATATCTCAATTTCACCTTTTGTTGGAAAAACTGTGTAATAAAAGTTGGTCACGGGTGCTAAAGTCACTCAGAAAATGGGTAAGCCATGAGGTTAGTCATATTAAAAGTAGGTGAATTCATTAGCAAGGACAGTACAAATACAGGAATAGGCAGGTGAGATAAGATAGTGCAGGTTGAGTGGTACAGGAATCAAATTTTCATTACTACAACAAAATATCTGTGGCTGGATGCTAAAAAGAAAAGAGGTTTATTTTGGCTTATGATTCTGGAGGTTCAAGGTAGAGGGGCACTATCTGTTGATGGCCTTCTTGCTGTGAGAGTCCCAAGGTGGTACAGGCTATCACAGGCAAGTGACAGGGAGCAGGCTTGTGTCTATGTGTCTGTCTTGTGGTCTCTGCTCTTCTGATAAAGCCATCAGAAGTGCAATCCTGGGGTCTCCTGCATGGTTACTTGATCTAGTCCTAATCACTACCCCAGGCCTCACCTCTAACACCAGAGCCAGATCAAACTCCCAGCCTCTTCATACCTCACAATAGGGCTTAGATTTTTAACACATAGACCCCAGGGGGACACACTTAAAACATATGCAAACTAGAGCAGTTGAGTCATTTCTTCTATGTCAAGACCATGAGGGAAGCTCTTTAAAGGAACTGAGGGAGGCAAGGCAAAGAGCTCAAGCAACAATGCATAAGTGACATATTACTCAGGAGGATTCTTATAAAGAGTGGGAACTTGGGCTGAATGACATATAAGAACAATTCCAGTGCTTAGATCCTGTGAAACATCTCAATTTTCCAAGATTTTAATTTCATGTTATGGTAGCCTTTTTTTAATATATATACCAAATCTAGTACTTATCACTTAAAGCATGTTGTGCCTTTAAATTTGAATGAATGGTAAATAGCATTATTTGTTAAGCCTTAAATCGTCAAAGCTTAAAAACTCATTCTGCTTCTTATACATTTGACCAGTAGTGACAAATCACCAGCTGTAGGCAGCCCAAGCAGCCAATGTTTATTAAATGTCTCAGTCAACCCCAAACCTCATGAATTGTTTAACATACAAGAGAGACAAAAAGCCAGTATTTCTCCTTGTGTCAGCCCTCGTTAGGAGTTTTCTCTGCTCTTCTTGCTGCTAGCTAGGAACAACATTAACATTCATTGTTCTTAAGCATATGAGGACTTTGGTGGCTCTGTATACACAGTCAATCCTGTGCCATGTCTACAAATACATACCCAGTCTACAAGCACAAAGAGGGAAATGTGAGGGCCACACCAATGGTACATACATGGGAGGGCAGGGCAGTTGGCCAAGTATTCTGCACCACTCTGGACAATTCAGATGTGGTAGAGAAAAAAACCCAGGAATCTCACACACCGAGAACAGAACCTTATGAAATCAATTGTGCAGATAAAAAGATACTTTTTAAGCCATATATTTTAAACTAGTCATAAAGGAATTGGTTCCAGGTACCAGTGACCTGCAAAAATAGATGCTTATCCAGGTTTTGAAGCTGTTAAAAAATTGTAACATAATTTTCTTTTTCATGATACCTCTCTCAATAGCTCATGGAAATACATCAAAAGGTGAAGGTAGTGATGTTCACCTGGAACATTTCTAGAGGCTCTTGCAATTGTATAAGTCCTTGTGATTCTAAGTGACCAGATATTTTAACAATTACTTTGGATTTTTTTTTCAAATAAAAAAAATTAAAAGAAAATATTTTAATATCTTGAATAGAAATAACTCAAGGAAGACTTTACTTCAGTAAATACCTACCTAACAGACATTCAACTCTCCATTTCTGGCTCCACAAATATCACCCTCAATTTAACTTTAAGGATTTTTTTTCCTGCTTTACAACAAACTCTGACTTTATAACACCCATTGTCAAAGATTAGAGGCAGACTACAAGGTGTTGAAGGCATAAGTACTTCCTAACAAAGAGAGAGGTCTATACTGTCTCATGCCCTGACCATCTCAAAAAAAAAAAAAAAAAAAAAAGACTTTAAATATTGATCCAATCTATTTCTTTCCAGAGTTTTTTAATCAACATGACTTTGAGCTAAGCCAGAAGGTCCAAAGCTGTTCCAGTCTTGGAGAATTATCAGAGCTATGGAGCACAGGATATGGATCGGCCCTTCCCCTGCTTTCTTCCTAAAAGGAGGGCTAGAGATCTTCTTAATATATTACTATTGCAAAGGGTCTAAGAAATGGATACATTTTCAAATTGAATAAATGCAGAAATAAAACACCCTTCACCATCTGCACATACCGACCAGCCATATAATGTGATTTACAGTAATCAGCTGTCATCCATGGAAATACAGAAAACGGGAGGTGGTATTTTCCATTAACAACATCCAGTCTCCAAAGAAAGAGTCCTGTGTTGGTTGTAAACATCAGCTAAACTCCCTAGAGAAACACATTTTTTTTCCTAGTACATTGCATATATGTGATACATACAGCATAGTTTTATTACTATTATTTGTCTTTTATCTTTCACATCTTTGCAGATGACAATTTATAGCAACCCAAAATAAGACTGTAGAGGCAAGAGAAAAGAGCCCCAGATAATGTTAAGTGGAATAAACCTTAATAATTCTCTCTCACTTATTCACATAGCTGAAGCTATTTTGCAAGAGGGCCTACCTACATCCTATTTGCAGTTGTGAGATTTTTTTCATTCATTGTTTTATATCAGAAATCAGCAGTTGTTCTGCTTCAATTAACTTAGAAGTATCAAAATAGGAACAAAAATTAAATGAAACTAAGAAAGTTGTAAATTTATAATTAAGGACAGAGACAGGAAAACAGAACAGAGGCAGTTTGATTTAAGGTGTTAAAAAGGTTAAAATGATAGCACTCCTCAAAAGGGCCCAATAAGATCATTCCCGTTCCTCAATAACCCTACATCCCATGAAATGCACACATATTTTCAGACCATCAAGTTCTTCTCAATTTAAATAGTAGGTGCATCTTCACATTACTTCCTTTCTTTAGAACTCCATGATCATCCTCCACTTTCTTTATTTTAGCAGTACTGACTGCACACACCCTTTATGTGGAAATTTAAGGTTAATCTATAGGGTCATTTATCTTTTTTGCATTTTTATTTATGTTACTGGTGCATAATTATGCACAATAGTGGGATTTGTTGTTATATATTCACATATGCACACAATATAATAGTATAATTGAGTAATTTATATCAATATATTTTGAATACACATGGTATATTCCCTGAGAATATGGGTCATATATCATATGGTATCTCAAGTCTCTCATACTTCCTAGCACAGAGGTGGTAAAAAATATATATACATATATAATATATATGTATTTATATGCATATATATATATTTTTTACATAAGCCAATTAATTTTTTTCCTCCCATTTATTAATACTATGGTGGCATGATATTATACCTACTATTTCAATTTGCTACTCTTAGTTAAATCCCCAAATGGAGATTCCTACAACTAGATGCTAGAGAATGTAGGATGGGGAAGCTTCTAAGACAAATAGAAAAGAAATCCGTCTAGAAATCCAAATCAATTTGGGCTTTAGAGGGAAAATGTGTGTTTCTAGGAAAAAGAAAATTTTGTATATGCATGTGTCTGCATGTGTATGCACTGATGATAAAACTTATGTATCCATTTTATAACATGTAGCCCATCCAGAAATTAGGACTATATTTAATTTTTCCTGTATTCATTCATGCAACACATAGATTTATATAGAACCTAAGTCCACCACTGCCTACTTGCTTTTCAGAAAAAGAAAAGAACTATAACATAATGTGGTCAGAACAAGAATTGGAAGTGAATAAACTTTAATGGGGAAAAAATAAAATAAGAAGGTAGAAGGAGAAGGAAAAGGAGGAATGCTAAAAAAAAAAAAATTAAAAAATGTGGGGGGAGTAGAAGCCAGAGAAGAAGGCCCAAAGTAAAAGTGGCATTTGGGTGTGTTTCTCCAGTCCTGCCTCTCCTGAATAAACAACCCCTGTTGCCACTTATAATACCTTTTCCTTTCAGTTTCCATCATAATACAGTCCTGCTATGACTCAACTTTTAAGCAAGCACCATTGATTTCATCAGAACTAGAAAAATCCCATACCAATGAGTTGATCCAAACCTCTGACTACAATGTGTTTAGTGGTTTTGCTTCTTAGTTTTAATTTTTTTGGGAAAAAAATTCAATACTCACACTATTTCCCCAAGAACCTTGCCAGAATTCCAGTTCACCCATGATGTATATTTATATAATCTTACCTTTAAAAAAAACTCTTAAGTTTGTCAAGAATATTGATTTTCATAATCAATGCTATACAGTCTCCCAGACATCCCCTGTCTGTTTGCCTGGAGTGGATTTTTGATAATTAACTTATCCGTATGCTTCTTCAAGTTGGAGGGAAACTCCTCACAAATTACTGAAGCCAGATATCAGAAGAGCACCTTTTCTCTTTCACTCTTGTGTAGAATGTATATGTCTGCATATAGTACTTCTACACAAGACAGGAGATACGTACTTGCTCTACATTTCCATGTTATTTTACAGAATACTTCTATTCTCGAGTTTTTAAGCCAAGGCCTTCCTCTTCTTGACCCATCTACCATCCCAGGAATGATGTTTGTTTCAGTAACATGTTTATTCACTGACAAAACTACTGAAATAGAAAAGAACTGAACAACTGAGTACACTATTAACTAAAGAAGAAAGTCTAAAAGTGTGATTATATTTTACCATAAATTACTAAAGCAAATATTGGTCAGAGAGATACAAAGAGAAAGGAGGAGCAGAATGCTTTAAAAATGAATTGGTTGATGAGTTAGTTAAAGCATGAAAGTTTTTGATTACAGCAGGCACAGTATAAGAGTCTACAAACTAGCACAATTTGATTATGTGCCAGAATTCTCTTTCAACAGTCATTTCTAAACATGTATATTTATAGACAAAAAAACCCCATAAAATTTGCATATGGCCTTCCCACTGTTTGAGCACTTAACTTTAACTAGAGAAGTGAACATGAAGCCAATTTAATTTTTTTCTTCCCATTTTTTAATACTATGGTTGCACAATATTATAACTACTGCTGCAATTTGCTACTCTTAGTTAAATCTCCAAAGGCCATACAGAGATTCCCGGGACTAGACATTGGGGAATGTCTTAGAGTTGAGCTTCTAAGACAATTAGACAAGAAATCCTTCTAGGAATCCAAATCAACTTGGATTTTAGGGGGGAAATGTGTGCTTCTAAGAAAAAGAAAATTTTATTACTAACATGGCCCAGAGGTGAAACCACACTTAAATGAAAGGTACTGAGAGGTTTGGGTGTTTATTTTATTTATTTATTATTGATCTGTAACCATTGATTAATAATAGAAATAGACAACAATGGGTTGTTTATATTTGACCATTTTCCTTATTTTCCGGTTTTCCTTTTTCTTGCTGGTCTTTCCCTGTTTATCCGATCTAATGCAATAAAATGCGTAATTAATTTCTAAACGCTTCCGTTGAGCGGTGCAATTTGTCAAGACGAGTTGTTAATAGAATTAAGCTTTTTATCAGCGATTAGCAAAAGAAGGTAAAAAAAAAATTAATTACGGAATTGTATGCCTCCCTGGTTCAAAGCCAGGTTTTGGATTAAATGTTCGATAAAGGTTTCCTGACACGTTATAAAACATTTAGCAAAAGCTGCTTCCCCTAGTGCATTTAAAGCCTGTCTCTGTGCAAAACCCGCCACAAAGGTAAGTGTATTGGGACTGACCTTTTTTGCACCCCAGGGTGGAAAGATGAATATCACTTTTATAAAATACTAAGGTTTTCCTCAGTCTGTCTGGGAGAAGGGACAAGCCTACTTTTAATATCTGGAGTTACTGTAATTTGGGAGACCTGCTTTCCAACACCATAATGGTGGTGCTTCTGGTCAAGGTCCAGGGCATAATTTCCATGGAAAGCTTTGAACTCTTCATTGGAAGTACACATGGTGTGGGTTCTATGTTTTAAACAGAGACAGGAGTTCAGAAGCTGTCCACCAGTTTGAGAGTCATGTCTCCTGTCCCCTAGTTTCCTGGTCAGCAGAGAGGTCCCAGGAATGGTGAAATCAGTACACATTTATGAATGTAGTGAACTTTTTCTATGAACAGATTCCCTATCCCTCCTTCTGGGATAGGGAATCTCCCTCCTTCTGGGATAGGGAATCTTAAATGTTGAAGGACTGAGAGATTCCAATCACAATATATAAAGCTTTGTTTTTCTATTTTTTTTTGTTTTTCTATTATATATGCTTTTTGTTTTCTCTTATTCTTCTTATCTTATTTCCTTTCACTGCTGGCTATTTTGCTTTCCAAATTTCTTCAGATAATTTTCTTGAGTACTCACACAAGGCTCAAATTTTAAAAAGCATTTAAAAAGCACTGTAGTATGACAATTTTATGTACTAGAATTTAATTATAGGAAAAAAGGTGTTTTGCACTTTCTTATATAAAGATATAAACTTTTTCTAAATATTAACCATCAAATACAAAACAAATAATAGGAGCTAAACAGAATCAGCTTAGATTTGGTACAGAATTCATTCCAGTTGTAGAATTGTAATGTGATGTCATTTTCCTAATTGTTTAAACACCATGACCCCTATGGAGAATTTTAGTCTCACTTATCCCTGTAAACTTATTACCCATAAAATTTCTGATAATAGTAGTTATGCTATAAATACTATTTAAATTGGTGAAAGGTTAAATGAATGTCAGTTATTCTTGGTGTCTTTTTTGCTTTTCCTCTTCTATTGAATTTTTTTTGAAGAGTATTCTTTGATTCCTTAGTAAACATGGAAAGACATTTTAACTTTCCTTAATAACTCAGAATTTTGCAATACCTCATTAAGTCTGAGTAATATTAATTAACAATATGAAATAAATACCCTGGCAAATGACAGGTAAAATGGGAAGAATTTAAACTGATCCTTATTGACCCTAACTTGTCAACCTACTTGCTTTTGATCAATTCTCTAATTTCAGCTTGTTTTTCTGCCTTGTATTTCCTTCTAAAAAAAGGATGAAGAATGTGTAATTCTATGGTCTCCCAAACTAAATTTAACATGGTTGCCTTCTATAAAACTAATGAGTGGAGGGGATTCCAACATGGCAGCGGGCGCGGAGAGATCAAGTCTCTGACCTCTTCAGCTGTGCGGGCATAGGGAGTCGTAAACAACCTAAATCTGTTTGCTCAGGATCACTAGGCAATGCTGAGCTGACATGGATCTGGGGCGAACAGTCTGGGCCTCTCAGAACACACACTGAGCCCTGATCGGCTGAATTCAAGCTCCCGTTCGCCTGCTTCCTGAAGACAAACAGCTGTGACTCAGCACTAATCCATCCGGCTGAAACAACTGGTCAGCCCTTCTGATCCTACGGAGGTAAATGCCTACTGAGCCTTCATAGGTAGTGGCCACAGGTTTGAAACGGGGCTTGGGAGAGACAGTAAGGACCCACCCGTTGCATTGTTCGCCCGGCAAAGAGAAACGAACTGTCGCCATTTGCAAGAGACACCACCATGGCAGAGAACTGAGTCATCAGACTGCAGCAGAGGAGATAACTTCATTGAGACCTGCGGCTACAGGTGTGTAATTCCCTAGCCTTCCCTCTCCACACATCGGGGAAACCTTAAGGGCCCCTCCCAGCTCTCCCGTAAGGGCCCCTCCCAGCTCTCCCGTGAGCGCGATAGCCAGCCCGAGGGAATCAGAGGTGGCGCGGGACCCGTGGCGCAGAACTACCGCTCCCACCAGGGCTGACTGCTGAGGCCCCTTGCACCAGCTACCGGGGGCGTGGCTACTGGAGGGCAAGTAAAATTCGCTGAGGATTTTCAGCCCCAAGCTCTACAAACTTAGGGTCTGAGGGAATGGCAAACTGGAAGAGTGTGCCCAGTCGTTCATGAAAACAGGGCTCCCGGGAGCAGCAGACCTGGCGTGTAGCCAGTATTGTGGTGAGCGGCACCCGTGAGAGGGGCCTGGCTAGAGGAAAAGTGGGAAGTGACTAGACACAAGAGGAGGACCTAGGCACTCAGGATTGGAGACTCGCCCAGTCTGGGAGGAGCTGCTGCACAGTGATTGGTTCCGGCGTATTGACAGGAGAAACTTGGCCTGGTGGGCACAGCACCACCTACTGGAAGAGAAGTTAATCAAACTCTAAGACTGCATTTATTAGTTTTTTTTTCTTTTTTTCTTTTCTCTTTTTTTTTTTTTTTGATTTGGGTTTTTCTTTCATTTTCATTTTTATTTCTTGTTGTTTTTTTAAATTTTTTTTACAATTTTTTTTTTAATTTTTTTTCTTCTAATTTTAATTTTAATTTTTTTAAATTATTTTTTAATTTTTTTTTCTTTTTTATTTCCTATTTTTTTCTTCTTTTGTCTTTTCATTTCTCTTATCCCCCCTTCCTTGAATTCTACCTGCTTACTCTCATTTTCTTTAGTGACTTCTTCCCTTCCCTTCTAATACCTTTCCTCCCAAGCATCAAATAAATTTATAGGAGTAAATAGTAACTCAGCAGTCAAACAGAACAAGAAGTAACATGAGCAGCTTCAAAAAGCAAGGAAGAAAAGGAGTACAAACAATGCAGGACAGCCTAAATATTCAGGAGGACCTAGAGTCATCAGAAAAAAATGGTCATATAAAGAACTCAAGGAAAACCTTAGACAGATGGAATGGAACCTTAAAGAGGATACAAGACAGCAAATTCAAGCAGCGAAAGAACACATTGAGAATGAATTACATAAACAGATAAAAGAAGAAGTTAAGCATCTTTATCAGGAGATAGAGATTATAAAAAATAATCAAACAATAATTCTAGAAATGAAGGAAACGATAAACCAAATTAAAAACTCAATTGAGAGTATCACTAACAGAGTGGAGCAAGTAGAAGCCAGAACGTCAGATAATGAAGACAAAATATATCATCTTGAAAAGAGTCTAGCCAACTCAGAAAGGCTGGTAAAAAAATCACGAGAAAAACATCCAAGAGTTATGGGATAACATAAAAAAAAAACAAAATTACGAGTCATTGGGATAGAAGAAGGTACAGAGATTCAAACCAAGGGAATGAGTAACCTGCTGAATTAAATAATTACAGAAAACTTTCCAGAAATAAAAAAGGAAACAGATATAAAAACTGAAGATGCATACAGGACACCGAGCACACAAAATCACAGTAGACCAACGCCAAGACACATTGTTATGAAGATATCCAATATACAGAACAAAGAGAAAATATTAAAAGCTACAAGAGAAAGGAGACAGATTACATTCAGGGGTAAACAAATAAGGTTAACAACAGATTTTTTATCACAGACACTGAAAGCAAGAAGGTCATGGAACAATGTATTTCAAACACTGAAAGACAATGGATGCCAACCAAGAATTCTGTATCCAGCCAAAATTAAGCTTCAGGTATGACAAAGAAATAAAAATCTTTCACGATAAACAAAAGTTAAAAGAATTTGCAGCCTGAAAACCAGCATTGCAAAGCATTTTGAGCAAAACACTACACGAGGAAGAAATGAAAAACAATAACCAAAACCATCAGTGGGAAGTGCCTCAGTAAAGACAGAGGGTGAGGGGAAAGATAATCATGGAGAAACAAACTAATTTTTTTTTAAAAAAGGATAAATAATCAAACATGGATGGAAGTACAAACCATATATCAATAGTAACTCTGAATGTTAATGGCTTAAACTCTCCAATAAAGCAACATAGGCTGGTATCATGGATTAAAAAAACAAATCCAACAATATGCTGCCTCCAGGAGACACATCTGATTGGAAAAGACATACACAGGCTGGAGGTGAAAGGATGGGAAAAAATATACCATGCACATGGTCCTCGTAAGCAAGCAGGGGTGGCCATCCTCATATCGAATAAAATCGACTTCAAGTCTAAGTTAATCAAAAGGGATAAAGAAGGTCATTATATACTGCTAAAAGGAACCATTCACCAACAAGACATAACAATTATCAATATTTATGCACCAAATAATGGTGCTGCGACATTCATAAAACAAATTCTCCTCAAGTTCAAGAATCAAATAGACCACAACACAATAATTATGGGTGACTTCAACACACCTCTCTCACCATTGGACAGATCCTCCAAACAAAAGTTGAATAAAGAAACTATAGAACTCAATATCACAATCAATAACCTAGACTTAACTGACATATATAGAATATATCAACCATCATCAAGTGGATATACTTTTTTCTCAGCAGCACATGGATCCTTCTCAAAAATAGACCATATATTATGCCATAGGGCAACCCTCAGTAAATATAAAGGGGTGGAGATAATACCATGAATTTTATCTGATCATAATGGAATGAAACTGGAAATCAATGATAAAAGAAGGAAGGAAAAATCCTACATCACATGGAAAATGAACAATATGTTACTGAATGATCAATGGGTTACAGAAGACATAAAGGAGGAAATCAAAAAATTCTTAGAGATAAATGAAAATACAGACACAACATATCGGAATCTATGGGACACAATGAAAGCAGTTTTAAGAGGAAAATTCATCACCTGGTGGTCATTCCTCAAAAAAAGAAAAAACCAACAAATAAATGAGCTCACACTTCATCTCAAAGCCCTAGAAAAGGAAGAGCAAAACAACAGCAAATGTAGCAGAAGGCAATAAATAGTTGAAATCAGAGCGGAAATCAATGAAATTGAAACAAAAGAAACTATTGAAAAAAATTAACAAAACTAAAAGTTGGTTCTTTGAAAAAATAAACAAGATCGACAGACCTTTAGCCATGCTAATGAAGAGAAGAAGAGAGAGAACTCAAATTACTAACATACGGGATGAAAAAGGCAATATCACAACAGATGCTACAGAAATACAGAAGACAATTAGAAATTATTTTGAAAACCTATATTCCAATAAGATAGAAGATAGTGAAGACATCGATAAATTTCTTAAGTCATATGATTTGTCCAGACTGAGTCAGGAGGATACACACAATTTGAACAGACCAATATCAATGGATGAAATTGAAGAAGCCATCAAAAGACTACCAACCAAGAAAAGCCCAGGACCGGATGGGTATATAGCGGAGTTTTACAAAACCTTTAAAGAAGAATTAATACCAATACTTTTCAAGTTATTTCAGGAAATAGAAAAAGAGGGAGCTCTTCCAAATTCATTCTATGAGGCCAACATCACCCTGATTCCGAAACCAGACAAAGACACCTCAAAGAAAGAAAACTACAGACCAATATCTCTAATGAACCTAGATGCAAAAATCCTCAATAAAATTCTGGCGAATCGAATACAAAAAAACATCAAAACAATTGTGCACCATGATCAAGTAGGATTCATCCCTGGGATGCAAGGCTGGTTCAATATACGGAAATCAATAAATGTTATTCACCACATCAATAGACTTAAAGATAAGAACCATATGATCATCTCGATAGATGCAGAGAAAGCATTCAACAAAGTACAGCATCCCTTTATGTTCAAAACATTAGAAAAACTAGGGATAACAGGAACTTACCTTAACATTGTAAAAGCTATCTAGGCTAAGCCTCAGGCTAGCATCATTCTGAATGGACAAAAGATAAAGGCATTCGCTCTAAAATCCGGAACAAGACAGGGATGCCCTCTATCACCACTTCTATTCAATATAGTTCTCGAAACACTGGCCAGAGCAGTTAGACAGACGAAAGAAATTAAAGGCATAAAAATTGGAAAAGAAGAACTTAAATTATCACTATTTGCAGATGACATGATTCTATACCTAGAAGACCCAAAAGGGTCTACAAAGAAACTACTAGAACTAATAAATGAATTCAGCAAAGTGGCAGGATATAAAATCAACACGCATAAATCAAAGGCATTTCTGTATATCAGCGACAAAACTTCTGAAACGGAAATGAGGAAAAACACTCCATTCACAATATCCTCAAAAAAAATAAAATATTTGGGAATCAACCTAACAAAAGAGGTGAAAGATTTATACAATGAAAACTACAGAACCCTAAAGAGAGAAGTAGAAGAAGATCTTAGAAGATGGAAAAATATACCCTGTTCATGGATAGGCAGAACTAACATTATCAAAATGGCGATATTACCAAAAGTTCTCTATAGGTTTAATGCAATGCCAATCAAAATCCCAATGGCATTTCTTGTAGAAATAGATAAAGCAATCATGAAATTCATATGGAAAAATAAAAGACCCAGAATAGCAAAAGCAATTCTAAGCAGAAAGTGTGAATCAGGCGGTATAGCGATACCAGATTTCAAACTATATTACAGAGCAATAGTGACAAAAACAGCATGGTACTGGTACCAAAACAGGCGGGTGGACCAATGGTATAGAATAGAGGACACAGAGACTAATCCACAAAGTTACAACTATCTTATATTTGATAAAGGGGCTAAAAGCATGCTGGAGGAAGGATAGCATCTTCAACAAATGGTGTTGGGAAAACTGGAAATCCATATGCAACAAAATGAAACTGAATCCCTTTCTCTCGCCATGCACAAAAGTTAACTCAACATGGATCAAGGAGCTTGATATCAAATCAGAGACTCTGCGTCTTATAGAAGAAAAAGTTGACTCCGATCTACATATTGTGGGGTTGGGCTCCAAATTCCTTAATAGGACACCCATAGCACAAGAGTTAATAACAAGAATCAACAAATGGGACTTAATTAAACTTAAAAGTTTTTTCTCAGCAAGAGAAACAATAAGAGAGGTAAATAGGGAGCCTACATCCTGGGAACAAATTTTTACTCCTCACACTTCAGATAGAGCCCTAATATCCAGAGTATACAAAGAACTCAAAAAATAGACAATAAGATAACAAATAACCCAATCAACAAATGGGCCAAGGACCTGAACAGACACTTCTCAGAGGAGGATATACAATCAATCAACAAGTACATGAAAAAATGCTCACCATCTCTAGCAGTCAGAGAAATGCAAATCAAAAACACCCTAAGATACCATCTCACTCCAGTAAGATTGGCAGCCACTATGAAGTCAAACAACAACAAGTGCTGGCGAGGATGTGGAGAAAAGGGTACACTTGTACATTGCTGGTGGGACTGCAAATTGGTGCGGCCAATTTGGAAAGCAGTTTGGAGATTCCTGGGAAAGATGGGAATGGAACCACCATTTGACCCTGCTATTGCCCTTCTCGGACTATTCCCTGAAGACCTTAAAAGAGCATGCTACAGGGATACTGCCACATCGATGTTCATAGCAGCACAATTCACAATAGCTAGACTGTGGAACCAACCCAGATGCCCTTCAATAGATGAATGGATTAAAAAATGTGGCATCTATACACAATGGAGTACTATGCAGCAATAAAAAATGACAAAATCATAGAATTTGCATGGAAATGGATGGCACTAGAGCAGATTATGCTTAGTGAAGCTAGCCAATCCCTAAAAAACAAATACCAAATGTCTTCTTTGATATAATGAGAGCAACTATGAACAGAGCAGGGAGGAAGAGTAGGAAGAAAAGATTAACATTAAACAGAGACATGAGATGGGAGGGAAAGGGAGAGAAAAGGGAAATTGCATGGAAATGAAGGGAGACCTTCATTGCTATACAAAATTACATATAAGAGGTTGTGAGGGGAATGGGAAAATAAACAAGGAGAGAAATGAATTACAGTAGATGGGGTAGAGAGAGAAGATGGGAGGGGAGGGGAGGAAGAATAGTAGGGGATAGGAAAGGTAGCAGAATACAACAATTACTAATAGGGCATTATGTAAAATTGTGGATGTGTAACCGACGTGATTCTGCAATCTGCATTTGGGGTAAAATTGGGGGTTCATAACCCACTTCAATCTAATGTATGAAATATGATATGTCAAGAGCTTTGTAATGTTGTGAACAACCAATAAAATATTAAAAAAAAACTAATGAGTGAACCTAAGGATGACTCCATCTTCTCTAAATAGTTTTCTAACCCTCATTATAATCTTTTCTACCATTTGTATCCATCTGCTTTGAATTTTAAAAATATCTTTTATTATCTGAGTATTATCAACAATATATTTAAATATGGAAGTTTCATTCCATTCTGTCTTTTTCGTTTGGGTAAAAACCTTCATTAAGAAACTAATAATAGGCTAGTATATTTGAGAACTGTAATCTTTAAAGGTACTAAACAGGGTATAAGGGATAATTTTTCCCAAATTTCTTTTTAATTATATGATTTTTTTACAGAATGCCAGAAGAAAGTGACGTTTTTAAAAATTATGTTTTATAATTGTGCACTATAACCAAGTGATAGAAATCTCTTTCAAATAAATGCATCATATTCAAAGTAACAGGCAGGTCTATAGTTTGAATCAATGAAGAAGTAATGGCCAAGAGAATTTATAAGAAAAAATCATGTTAGCTCTTCTTTCTGATGGTGAACACATAAGAGCAAAAAAAGAATTGCTGTTTTCATGTGAGTATATGCATTTGAAAGGATCTTTTATTGCATGTGTTATATTGTACAGATCACTCAATAGGAAAAAAAAAACAGAAAGAAAATGATATCTCTGTATAAATTTGTACTTTCTTAGCAAAAGGTTATGTATTCATATTTTTGAAAACTATTAATAAAAATTTCTTTTTAAGAAACCTCAAACACAATTGCAGTTATTCTCTTCTTATTGCACTAAATATGTAGATATCAGATTTGGCTTTATTCTACTCAACGATTGTCTGTTTTACTAATACATATCAGTTCATTAGTACTATAATACTGTTCAACATATTCAGTTACTCAAACAACAACATTTTGCAAAATTGTTTAGTTGCTCTGCAGTGAGCTGATAGATTTCACAACATACATTTATCTATCTGATGGCTTGTCAGACTTAAAATGCCAAAGCTATCTTTACCAACTAAGCACATGCCTCAATCAGTCGCATTTACTCAAAACACATTTTTTAGCTTACTTTTGATACATTGGGCCAGATATAGTAGTTAAAACTCTCAGATAAAATGTGATTTGTATGTTCTTTTGTTCCTATGCCAGGCGTCTTCAATCTTCTTCTTTCCTTTTTTTCTATAGTCCTTTTTCTTCATCCTCCACTGGTGATTTCCCAGGTATGAGATGTTGCTTGAGAATTTACATTTCAGGTTTTCTTTTCTTTTCATTTTTGCCTCACATGTAGGGTCAAATCTCCATTTACATTCAAGAAGATAAACTTTGGTGGTTCTTTTTCCGTGGAAAGGAATAACAAACTTTTCCTCCTCCTAACACATTCAGTAGGCTCCTTCTTTACCTTGTATAGCATATTTAACTTTCCAAAGGGCATAAACAAACTCACTTTATCTCATTAGATATTTATTGAGACCTCCTAGTGATAGGTATCTTTAATATTAGGAGTCTTCTCTCCTCTATATTAATACACATTAAAGTTTTTTTTTTAATTGAACACATGATCTCTTATATGCATATATATTTTCAAATAATATGTATGAACGGCTATACCAATATAGTATAAGCTAATATACTAATATATGCTAATATACTATAAGTGTACGATATATAAAAATACAAATAAAAGATCAAAATAAAAGTGAATGTTTTTTCTGCTATGTGGAAGCTAACCCAAATTAAGGGAGTGGGGTGGGGAAAATAGAAGTTCGGAGGATTAGACAAAGCGGAATGAAGAGAAGGAAGTGGGATTAGGAATAGGAAAGACAGTAGAAAGAATCTAACATAACTTTCCTGTGTTCATATATGAATACACCACAGTGAATCCCTCCATCATGTACATCCACAAGGCTGGAACTCTAATTAGAATAAGAAATATCCCATGCCTGTCTAATTTTATCAAAATGGACTCTACTGTCATGTATAACTAAAATGAACCAATAAAAAAAATAGAGAGAGTTTCTAATAATGTCTTCAAAATCTCAGTTCATCATCTTTGGATCCTCTTTTAAACTGCAGCTTGATCATCCAGGTCATTCGCAATGGCATTTAGAAGCTACAGGGAGAGATGATCACTTGAGAGGCTGAGGATTCGGGTGGGGTAGGTCATTTTGATGGGTGTAGCAATATGTCTTTAGTTCCAAACTCTGTTCCCTTTTTCTCTAGCCTAAATGAGATCAACATAAGTAAGGTTCAGAGAGGTTAAAGGGGATCAGCATGCCTGTGTGGCTTGGAGTAGGAGAAAGAGCACCCGGGTCCAAGACTCAATATCCCAGGCATCCTTTCCCGCAGGAGATCTGGCCTTCAGTGAAGCACCTCTCCTTCAGCATTTGTTTATGGGGAACTAGGAGTAAGATTATGCATCACCTGGGGGAGTATGCAGCTGATTAACATTCTGAGCATGGAAAACAGTTTGTGCACAATTAACTTTTCTAAAACATATTCCAACGCTTTCATATTATATTTTGTGAAGTGTAATTCTATCCTATTACCCTTAGCCACATACACCTTGGTATCAGAGTACTGTAAATTATTCCTTGGCCTCCTTAGTGTTTATAACTTTCTGATATAGCACTTGTAGATAGTGATCATGCATATTCCTTCCTAGTTATCACAGGGAAACTAGAGCTATTTTATTCTTCTAATCTTTCTGCATGCATCCAAAAGTTCTTTAATCATTTTGTTGTTGGTTTTTTCTTTCATTTCCAGTTATCAGCATCTTTCTGATCCTGGGGCACTCAAACCTAGAAGGGGCATGGATGCCAGATAGCGTCTCACCTTACTGTATGAACAGGAGCTACAGGCTGCAGCTTTCCTGTTTGGTGATAGCATGTGTCTGTTTATGAGGCCAGTGCTCTTATGCATTTTTATTATCTTAGCATCACATTGAATTATCAGTATGTCACCCTGCTATTTAGAAAGCTGTCATCTGATGCTCTCTTCTTCGTAGCATTCTTCCACTTTATCTCAGTCTTTCTCACTGCTTTGAATTCTATTTCTTTCCAGTCTTGCTATGTTCCAAGTTATCTGTGGTTTACACTATTTCCTGTTGAGGAAAAATTATTTATCTAGGAAATTAGAAGAGTGCCCTATATCCAAGTTTTTTAAAGACTCCATTCTTTTGAAGTTTCTTGCTAATAGGGGTTCACAGAATTTAGAACTCTTCTTTTCCAAAATGCTCTAAGTTAGGTCAGTCTCTCTGTCACTTGAATAGGTTGCTATTCTCCATCTGGAAATATACATTAATAGATATTAATTTAGAAAGGAGTGAATGTATGCATTATATTTAGAGAGAGAGAAGACAGAGGGAGATCAGTTAATAAAATAATACTCTATGAGAGTGATCTATATAATGCAAGATTCATTTAAGAAGGTTACAAATACTAAATTACTTCCCTAATCAGTCTAATGGATCCCCTTCTTTATCATTTGCTTATCATTTTTCTGATCCCAATTCAGGCAGAAATACTCATATTTTATTTGTCATTTTAAATCAGTTAAGATTAAATTCAAGGACTACTGTGCTAAAAGAAAAGGCATTCTGGCCTCTCTTCCTTTGCCTAGGCAAACAGAATCAATAGCAAACACCTGTTGTGCCTGCTGTTATTGTCTTGGTAGTGCTGAGTCTCATACTGATTTTAAACATGAGGGAAGTAGAAAAAATAAAATCATAAATCCTCTATTGTGACATATAAATAATCCAGCCTTCTTGGGGGGTGGGATAGCTTTTTGGTTTTAGGTAATAAATGATACAAATGCTGATATATTTTATCCCTGATATCTTATGGGAGGTGTTGAATCCTTACACAAAAGCATCTCTTTGTTTGAATGCTTTGTCCATTTTTGTCAGTACAAGATGTTCAAGCCCCTTGGATTCTGGGCTTCTGGGTTGGAGGCATAAGAATCTCAGTTCACTCTGGTGTTCGCTGTGGTTTGCTGATAGATGGCAGGCATTTTTTTGGTGTATGCAATATAGAGCTACTAAAACTTTAAGACTCTTGTGTCAAGAAAGCAACATTGCATAGAAAAGGATGCAGTAAATTCAGGGCATGAATCATTCAGCACCTGTTGCTGGGGGAAGAGGAAAAGAGTTCAAGAGGATATGATGTGCCTCAGAACAAAGAGAAGTAAGGAAACAACATTCACAAGGGAAGCATGAAATCCTCAAAATCAAGGCAAGCTGCATAACTGGCAACTTTCTGTACTTAGAATAGTTTTCTAGGACCCTTGTGAGGAAGGTGCAGGGATGGAAGATTTAAGACGGATGGATGGAAGATTTAAGATGTGTGCATGGAAGCTGACCCTGTGAGAAGATTCAATGTAGGCTTTTAAAGCAAATCATTATTAGGGAGAGATTTTCTGGGTTGAGCTCTGTCATTATATCCATCCTTACTGGGAAACTTGTCTACTCTATGATGATCAAAGTGAAGATAATACTCTATAAGACAGGAAGAAAAATAATGTTGGTATAGGATCATTCATTTAAATTGTGATTGACAAAGACAACAGAGAATGTGATCAGGATAGAGATAGGAAGGTGATCATGACAAACTACCTATGAACCCAATTGTACAAACAGATTAACCTACGAAAAGAAAGATGGACATGTTTATAGTGATGTATCCTTGGTAAGAAACTATATATTGAATGGCAGGTTTACATAATAATTTCAGCTTCACACATATGAGACACATATCAAGATTGCACACACTTTTATATTGCTTCTATTGGAAAAACATTTTAAAGCCCAGATGTAAAACTATGACCTTGCATTTATAAGGCTCAATCCAAACAATGATTGCAGCCACTAAGATTAACCTGCATAGAAAAACTTGTACTTTTGTTTTTGCATCCTTTGACTTCTAAGAAAATATGGCAGTGAGGTTGTGAGGTCAGGACTTTTGCTAAAAATTTTAGTGTCATCTGTGGGTTCTTTACTCAAAAGACAAAGATGTACACTCAGCTGTTTCCAAGAATGAGAACCAAGAGCAAATAAAAATACAGATCATCTCTAAAAGGCTCCATCTGAAAACGATGGTGTGCCACACAGGCTGGCAGTGAAACAAGACTATGTATCAGCCTGTACTTGCGCTTGGCTGTTGCCACTGTCTGTGCCATTTAAGGTCGAAGAGAAGTATCACCTGTTAATATTATGTTGTCTGCTAGTTCAGCAAATCCCTAATTAGGTGTACCAGCTCATCAACTAAAAGCAGAACCCTAATTAGGTATGTCAGCTTACCAAATAAAAGTAGAAGAATCTAAGTATATTCTGCTGACCCCCTGATCTCTTTTTCTGTCTCTGAGGGACTCATGAAAATACGTCCTCACCTGAGACAGGGATATCAGAAAGTCCTCCCTTGGTTCTTCTTTCAGATTACATTCTTAGTCTGGACATTATTTCAAGTTGGAGAATTGTCTGGATTTGATTGTTTGCCAGACTTGGGCAAAGAAGTAACTTTGTGACACTCCCATATGCAGGAGGAGGTGGCATCCAGGACACCAAGTCATGGCTCTAGGGCAGCCCAATCAATTGCTTCACAGCTCACTTTCCAAGGCCAGACTCTCCAGGAGGCTTATAGGAGCTAAGAAAGATTGTTCAGTGTTTCTGCTTTGCTGTGTCTGTCAAGGAAACCAGACTAGGAAAGGATGGAGAGTTAGGAGAGAGAAGAAAATGGAAATAATGGCAGTGATGGGCAGCTAATGGACTCACTAGTCCTACTCTGTTTTCAGGCCATTCATTCTCCAGGTCTCTATTTTAGAATCACCCATTTCTTTGGCAATATTCCTGGAGCTTTAACAATAGTTTTCTAATGTCCATATATGCTATACCTGTATTGCTGCTTCTCTGTATATTGATTTTCAGTCAAAGAAGATTGGTTTGAGAATAGTGTCCCATTTTTAAATAGATTTATAATGTTGCACATATTTTACTAACAATCCTCTTTGACATGTCTGATGAAAAACATTCTATTCCCTCTAAACTCACATAACGCTTCTGATACCAGATGTGTATTTTTCCTCACCAAGCAATTCTCTGATCCTCCGGACACCAGCTGGATGTCCTATAATTTAATTCAATTGTGACACTATCTACCTGGAGTTAGCATCAGACCCTGCAAGGTAAGGGCTCAGTCCCACAAAACTGCCTCCACCTCAGGTGCCAATTATAAGTCTGGGCCTCCTGTAAATTTGACTGTCTACTAAAAAGCCAGGAGTTCCCAGGATTCCTTTCTCAGATTCAATAACTTGCTAGAATAGCTTACACAAATCAGGCAAATGCTTCACATTTATTTGCCAGAATATGATAAACAACAACTCTGAGGGGCTGGAGTTGTGGCTCAATGGTAGAGTGCTTGCCTGGCATTTGTGAGACCCTGGGTTCCATGCTCAGCACCACATATAAATAAATTACTAAAATAAAAGATCTATTGACAACTGAAAAATATCAAAAAACAACAAAAAACAAACAAACAAAAACTCTGAGACTGCCAGAGAAAAGACATGCACAGGATAACTCAGAAAAGAGGTACGAAAAGCTCCCAAGACCTCTCCAAGTGAACTGCACTCCCAGAATCTCACCATGTATGACAACCCCAACCTAGAAATTCATCAAACTTGCTAGATCAAGAATTTTACAACAGCTTCTACTCCAGCACCAACACCCCTCTTTTCCAGAGTTCCCTGTGTTGGAGTGAAAAGTTCCAACTGCTTAATCACTTGGTCTTTCTGATGAGCCGCCCTATCCTGAGGCTTCTAGCGGGGACTCAACCTAAATTACCTTATTAGCATAAACTAAGATATGATCAAAAGAGGCTTGTCATTCCTGGGCAAAAGACACTCTATTCCTCAGGAAATCCCAAGGGCTTGAGGAGCTGTGTGCCAGGAACAAGGGTGACAGAGACCATATACATTTTTTATAACACTACCTTGTGAAAAAGCATGTTGTCAGAACAACAGAGCTGTGGACTTTACTCTTGCTCTTCTGAGGAAGGGCCTTTTAAAGAAAGGCCACCGTGCATGTTGGATTTTTTTTTTTAATTGGCCCTTATTGGAAGTACATATGGTTTTTGAGAGAATAAAGGACTCTATGGCCATTAAGGCTCAATGTGGTACTGCATTTGGTGCTTTATATCATAACAGGTTTACATCTGTCCTTTTGATGATGTAGTAACTTTTCAAAGCTGCGTATAGAAGGCTCATAACTGGCCATCTGCTTCCTCATCAGGAGACATTGGATCACATGTACCCTGCAGAACGTGGCTTTGGTTTATGTGTCCTGCTGCACTGACCACAGTAACCTAAACACTTGTTCCAGGATGACAGACTTCATCAGAAGGGCACTTTCTCCCTCACTGCCTTGCCTTAAACTGTATGTCACCTGTCCAGAGAGGTGGCATATCATATTCCCAAGGGTGAGAAGAAAGGATAGGATTTAACTGTATAATCATCTTGGGGCAGTTAGACTTGTAGGTTTCTAGAAATATTTCTGTGTTGAAACATCAGGAACCCATTAGGGTTCCTTAGTCGACTTAATGATGTTGGCAGTTTTGTTCCTCTAATTTCTAGACCTGGACAAGTCTTCTAACAAAAGCTGTACTCTCATACCAAAATGACATAATAACAAAAGGCATTGTTGGGTTCTTATTTACATATTTTTTAATCCTTGGTTTAAATTTTAAATTTATTTTTCTTTAAATACCAGCAAGAATAAAAAGAGGAGGTCTTTTGTCTCCATTATTTTGTTTTACAGAACATAACCAAAGTATTTTATTTTCTGGACTTGAGAGCTCGCTGACTATTTTGTCCCCATGGTCAAAATTATTTAAAGCTTTATACTTACCTTTAACTCCTATTCTCCTCTCTATCCAACCTGTTCCCTCTCTCTTTCCCCACACAGGAGAAATTGCAGGGAAATACTACTTAACTATCACACCACGTAACTAATTAAAAGCAGGATGCTTGTGTATGGTATGCTAATGAGCTATTAGAGATCTAGCATGCATTTGTGACAGGACATGGGCTTCTATTCTACCCTTCACCTGGTTGTGGATTTCCAGTTGTCAGTTAATGATGATGAGATGAGAATTGATTATGCCGCTTGTGAGCCAAGAACTTTAAGAGAGGGCAGAAAGGTCAAGCAAGTGAATCACTCAGAGAAAGCAACACCTGAGCTGAAACAAAGAGAATAAAAACCTGAGTGATTTACAGGCAAGCACAGAGTGTGCAGAGTGCATGGTCGAGTATTGTCGATAAACAAGGAACTTTCATTATTATTTCTGTGGGCCCAGCAATGGGAGGTGAGGATATGGGAAGTGAACTATTGATCAGCTACTTATATGTATGCCACTGTCCAGATTTGAGTATATAGTCCCCAAAGATAGTCTGAAAAGATTGGCATTTCATATATAAGTGGGGTCAGGGTCATACAGAGAAGTGTATATAGAGAAAAGAGAATTGATACAGAAAAAGAAGCAAAATGGAAACCACAAGTATGTGTGTGTGTGTGTGTGTGTGTGTGTGTGTGTGTGTGTGTAATTATGTAACATAGAATTACTAGCATCTGATTGTGGAAAAGATGACAAACAACAAACAGGAATGTTAGCACGAGGCAAGAAGGTAACAATGTCAATGCTAATGCCAAGGATAGCCGTGACCAACTCTCACCAAATGTTCCTCTCCAGTGCAGCAGGCATCTGCTAGCACCTGGCACCTCACGTGTGTTATCCCATTGTAGAGGGCACTATAATCATACCCATGTAGGCTGCTAGAACATAGTGTCTCTAACCACTGTCTCAAAGTAGAAAGTTAAAACTAAGGATTTGTGAAGCAGAGCAGGAAGAATATACTCCCACTCCACGTACTGAGCCACTGCAAAGGAGCTCTGGCAGCTTTTGCTATTGGTGCCTGCTGTATCCAGAATATGAAAGGTGCTCATTAAATAAAAAAAACTAAAACAATGTCATATTAGCCGTCAAAGTGAATGGGAGAGTGCTTTACTTTTTGTAAAAATAGAAATGGAAGTCAAAGAAGGAGAAATGGTTCTGAAGAATGGGAACCATACATTTGGCATCTATTACTTAACTTGAACAGTCACTAGAACAGCCACTACCTTGGTTAATTGCTCATTATGTTAGTAAAATCTATTTTACAGTCATCATGTGATTTTTAATAATAAAAGTATAATCTTCATCTGAGCTGTACATAGTGGCAGAAGCCACTAAGCCCAGCAACCCAGGAGGCTGATATAGGAGGATCACAAGTTCAGTGCCAGTCTTAGCAATTTAGTGAGACACTATTACAAAAGTACTGGGTATAGCTCTGTGGTAAAGTGTGTGTGTGTGTATATACATATATGCATATATGTATATGTATATGCATGTGTATATATATGTATATCTACACAGAAATACATACATACACACTTCATCTGCAGAAGAGAAGACTGTTTTTTTAACTCAGTATTTATTCTTCCCTTCTTCCTATACAAGAGAATATCTATATTATGAAATGAAGCAATGAATCTACCAAAACATCTCCAGGCTGCAGCCTTCCTTGCAAATGGAATGGCCAATGAAACATAAATAAATGTCAACATAAAGTGACTCCATGTAGGTGTGAGAGCCTCCATGTAGTTATGTTTGAATGTTAATATAATGGTAGGAACTCCAAAAGTTTCCTTAAACCATGAGGATGGAAATCATACATTAAAGATGGCACAGTAAAACGATACACCAGGACATTTCTGATATAATTTCATCCATGGATATCTATTCTGCACTATTTCACACAAAAGGAAAATAACAATAATATTTTATGCGAGTCATTTTATTTGAGCTTTCTGTAATACGCATCTAACTCTATCTAAAACATCCATTTTTCCAGTTTCTTCTTACTATGCTGAGGTTAATAGTAGTGGTTACTTCAAAATGTGTGTGTGTGTGTGTGTGTGTGTGTGTGTGTGTGTGTGTGTGTGTGGTGTATCGTTGGTAAGATATTGCCATCTTCTATTATTCTTGATGATAAAGAGAAATCCTTGATAAGCAGAGTGGATACGAGAGCTATGAATGCCCCTCATGCCTGCCCACCAAAACTCTTTTTCTATGCTGTAATTCAAAGATGAAACATACATTCATACACTACCCTTCATGTAAGGCTTGACTTTGTTTTTTGTTTTGTTTTGGTTCTTCTTTCTCAGATATTACCTGAGGAATAGGAGGGAGTCCAGAGGGTCACAACACTTCTTTAACGTCCTTAGAACTCTGCAATTTGCAAGGACATCAGACAGAACCACTGCTTTTTGTGAAACATGGGAAACATAGAATATCTCCCTTGTGGATATTACCTCAATATTTTGTGTGTGTTTAAGGATGTCTCAAGTTCTTTTTTTTTTTCCTATTTCCTTTCCTTCATTTTTGTTTCTTTTTATCGTACTCTCAATTTTTAATAATTTTAGAAATGATTGCATATTTAAAGAAATAGTATCCTTCTCTTGAAAGAGGGAGGACAAAGTTCTTCCTTCTTACCAGAAGGCAGAAATTTCTGTAGAGAATATAAATGGAAGGAATTTTTCTTGGGATGAGTCCAAACAGATAGGAGAATCTATGTAATATCAGATCAGCTGACAGGCCCAGGAGCCATGAGATTTTGGTTAGTATACCCACACGCTTATCATTTTCCTGGCAGGTCTAGAGAAGCCTTCCTAGTGTGTGGTCCAAACAGCTCAGGAAACTGTTAAGTGAAGCAGTGGTCCACCCTTTCATCATCACCTTTGTTCAACCCTCCATCTTTCAAAGCCTGAGGTGGTTAAATGAGTCTATCAATAGTGCCTTCAAGATAACATGCCAAAGGGAGAAGCACAAGATTTTAATAACTAGTGACTTGAATTTCAGCGTTTCTATTGTAAAAGCTATGTGGCAGTACACTAGACACGAAGCATCTGCAAGCCCCTTCCCTCACTTGAATATTGCTAATGGCAGTCTCTTTTATGAAGTGTTAAATATAGTATGCAACACAGATATATTTTGTTCACATTTACAATCTATCCTTCTTTGTTGGATACTTGGAACAGTACATATTGCCTGGCGCACAATAAACAATAAACATTTTCTAAAGTTTGAGCATAGCTTAATTATCTAATGAATGAAAATCACTAACCCTAATGGCCTTGCTGTGAGTGCTAGCCAAATATAATCTGTCTAGTGCCATTGTACTCTCAGACTAACACTGAGCTCATTGGATTCTGCAGCCACCATATCAATAAGTTGATCATATAATTTATCATCTAAACCAGAACACTTTGGAAAGTGAAGAGTGATGCTATTAACAGACTACTACTAATTACTACGGGATAACTGGTGTTCATACTCAGGTTCATTACTCTCATTGTTTAAGGCAAGGAAATTGTTGACACATTGTACAAGTAAACATTAAAATGTACAATGGATTATTTTCTGAACATCTTGAGTTGACATTGGTTAATTTCAAGATAATGTACCCCCAGAAGCACCAGGGCACTGTAATTGCTGGACCCTTACAACTGGGACTAGTGAGGAATTTTAATCTTATCGAATATTGGAAGGTTCTGGAAATCTTTGAGCTGTGACTTTTATGAGGGTTCCCCATTTATCCCATTCAAGCTGCAAATGCAGAATGTCTTGTTGCAGGTGATTTTAAGGCAAATCCAGCCTTTCCACATCCCACCAAACTTTTCCCTTTAATCATTACATATGATAAGCAGTAAAAATACAGCAGATTAAAGTCAGGGAAATTCCAAGTATTATTCAAGCTGTGTTGGTCCCAAGCTCTGATACCTAGAAAGAATCTACCTTCACAGATTTTAATTACTTCAAACATAAAATTAGAAGATTGAAATGGATACATTATATATTCCTTTCATAACTAACATTCTAGGAGTGTTTCCTTGAACTCTTAAAAAGAGAAATGTAGAGTGCCTAAGTACATTTAAGATAATGATGTTACTGTAGTTGTACTCAATAGGGCTGAGGGCCATGGAGGGAATGAACCCAAGAGTTAAAACAATGAAACCATAGAAGTCAGCTTTTCTGACATATGACAAAGTTTACTTTCAGTATACAAATATAAGGTATCATACTATTCCCATATTTTTTTAGCTGCAAAATTACTCTCTAAAGTATAAATTAACTGTAGGTTTTGTTGGGCTGTTGTTTTGTCTTTTTTTTTTTAATCTTTCAGAAGAAGAATCAGACTCGGAGGGGTTAAATCCTTAAGATTGCTAGGACTACATATAATTCAGTTCCTCTTATTAGTTTGTTTAAATTTTAGATTTCTTCAGTTGGAAAGTAAGAACAAAACAGGATTATGTTACTAAACAGTCGGGGCCAGATGCTCTAGGAATACTGAACAAGAACACTTCAGTAGCAATGGGAAACAAATGGAAACCCTTCTCTTGAAATTTCACACATTATATCATAGAAGTATAATCTATTTCATGGACAGGGCATAAAACACAATTCACTGAGGGACAATGTGCCAAGTTTTAGTTAGTCTAAAAGAGAGGCTGCACTTTCATCACTGTTCTGTTGGAAGAGTAATCCAATGACATGCAAATTTATTCTTGGGCTCCTTTCTACTCCTTTCATTCTTGAGTTTTAGAGAAGAATACTAGAAACTAAGGACAGAAGAAAGCAAAAAAGGAATGCTTATGTGTTCTATCTGAATTATACATGGAGAAAAAATGGGCTGGCATGCAATTTTGGAAGGGAGAATCAATGGTGATGATATAAGGAGTGGACTTTAGGAATGTCAGTATAGGAAAAGGTCACAGATGTAAAGATAGCTGGAATTACAGAGATCTTTTTCTTTGTTTCTTTGTATTTGGTAGCATTGACCACCTACCTATGCATGTTTCTCACTACATTACAATCTCACAAACAAGTAAGTATGTATATAACAAAAACAAATAAAGGAATCTCATCTGTGTATAACCCTTCTGCCCAGTGAAGTACTTGTGTAAGGACAGACACTTATTCAGAGTCCTGAGCCATGATAGAATGAGACCAGTGGTTTAATATTTAGAGAAAGACAGAAAAAAAAAAAAGACAACAACAAAAACTTCAGCACCTTGACTTTGAGTTGGTGTTCTGTCATCAGGCAAGATAAGTCTCATTGTTTGGTAGAAAGGCTACCTGGAATAATTTTATTGCGCTTGTTTATCCTGAATAATAGCTCCAGGGTAGCAGCTGAGTATAGCTCCTCAAGGTGGTCTTATGGTGTCTATTGGCTAAAGAGGAGCTACAATTTCTTAATTAAAAATTAACATAATTTATTTCGATCTATAATTCTTAAACACAGACCTTGATCTACATTGGTATTTTATGTCTCTATTGATCATTATGTTTTCTTACCTTTGATTTGGTTTCATTATTAAAGATAGTAGATAAAGATAGAAATGTAGAGTGTATAAGTACACTATATATAACTTACATAATACTTTATTTTCTCTGATTATGGGTCGCACAGATTCAGAACACAAAAATAATGCCAAGCTCTATGTATAAGAATCTGTCCTAAATAAGTAGTTAAAAAAAAAAAAGACTAACATGATGTGCGGGGGGACTTACGTTTTGGTTTGCTGTTTGATTTAAATGTCTTAGCTTAAAAAAATATGTTTAGTTTTTTACTTTGTCTCGGAAGCAACATTTTTTTATATATATATAAACAGCCTTGCAGAACAGGTGAGTTATTTTGAGGTCTTTATGACATGCTAATATGTTCCCTTAGCTTCCCTGAGTCCTTTTTGGTGTTATTAACTGCTGTCATTCATTGTTTAAACACTATTTAGAATTGTTCATTGTTTCCCAAAAGGTCATCAAAGCACTTAATAATTTCAAAAAGAGATAAGCAGGAGAGAAGAACTTATCTGTACATCAAAGGTGAGTTCCTGTGTGATCTGCTACACCAGCCAAGCTGCTGTCTTATCAATCCTCTCTCTACCTTACCCTATCCTTGACTAAGCAGCACTTCATAACGATGCCCATGATTTCCCATTCTCATCCTGGCTTCTGAATCGATTTGCTGCAAAACCTCTGACCAGTCACAGACACTATCTAGTTCTTTTTTTTTCTTTTCTTTCTTTCTTTTTTTTTCTTCCATCAATTGGGGAAAACCCACCTCCACTTTGGAAAAAAGAAAGGCAAAAGGAGTAGAATATTCAGGTAAGATTCATCTCAAGAGACAGGGTAGGCATCTACCTGAAAAAAGGGAAATATAAATGCCCAAATATTTGTAGGTTTGTAGTATCAGCCTGAGAACAAAAACATTAATTACTGATTTTCTGGAATGTGGAATATGGTCTTCTCATTTTGAATATGTATATGTATATGTTTCTCATTCTCTTTCTCCTGTCTTCTTCAGAGGGGCCTAAATATCTATTGTGGAATTGTAGGTATCTGATCATGGACTGAGAGTCAGACAGATGGACATCAAGTGTCCTTCCAAGTTTACGATTCTTCTCTATCTCCTTTCTGTTATTTTCTATGTCCTTTCTGCATTCTTATTAAACATCATTTCTTCATTACAAATGACTTTAAAAGGCTTATTTGCCTTATTTATCACATTTAAGAAATCATTTTCAAATTTCACATTTCCCCCTGTCTGCTTTTGAGCTTCTCTCAAATTTTGCATACTTTTCTCATATGCCAGAATATAGAAAACATGAAGTTTTCATTTGAATATGATTAAAAATAATTGTTATTCTATTATGTAGCTTGTAGTTGTATTTTTTCTAAATCACCTTGCTACTTCTGTTATTAGAGCTTACATAAGGGAAAAATAAAGAAATGACAAGAGATCACCAAAACTGAGAATACAAAGGGAGCAGTGTTCATAAAACCATTGCTTTTCTATGTATTAAACTCTACTTGAACAATACCACTGTGCTATTTGTCTATTTTGCTTGCTTTTTGTTACATCCTTTCTATGCCTAAAATATGGTACACAAAAAAATCAAACATCTTAACCATGTACTAATATCAGATATTCATTTTAAACACTTACTGAGCACATACTAGATGCTGAATTAATAGGGTTTTTTTTCCTCTTCCTGGCAAATCATAGCTGTGGTTTATATGTGGTTTAAAATGATGAAGCATTTCCATTAGTTCCCCAGTGAAAAAATTGGTGGAAGTTACAGTTAAGTGATAATATCATTCTAAACTGAATTAAATCAGAGAAAGATACAATGGGTGAAGTTATATAAAACTTAAGCTTTTGAACTACATATAAACACACATGTGAGGAGACAGAAAAACAAACTTGAACAAAAGGTTTTAGTGATAACCAGGCTTTGATGGGCTATTTCAATATTAGAGTTAATTGATTTCATGCATTTAAACAGACAATTTCTTGGATGACCTTAAGGACACATTTCTTTATATACTAACTGCTCTGCAATTTAAGACTTTTTAACTTGAGAGAAAAAGATGTAAACAGAGAATGATTTATAACTAGTAAATATCTGTGGATTGGAAAGAAGAAAATTATATAAACCTGCTCTCTTAATATTAGGGTTGAGTGTACCTCTTAAAACCCTCAAAAATAAACATCTGGGAAAAAAACCACTCTGTTTTATGCATGGTTTGGCAACATAGAGAACTTAAATATAACTTTTCATTAGTTAAGGTTGAAAGGAATCATAGTTCAAAAATTTGGGAAGTCTCATGAATAAAGGATATACAAGTTATTACTACAGGAATATGGTCTTTGTGGCAGATTTAAACTTAAAGGTTGAAGTTCGTAAAGAAAATCCATAAGAAACAGAGTCAGTCCAACCATGTGGAGTATTCCCAGAAGAGTGATTCTTACTGAAAGCATTCTAGATAATCTGGTAAGAGGCAGTCAAGCAGAATGTCCATGGCAGAATGGGTTCATGCCCAGCAATTTCCAAGGAGGCACTATGAAATGGCTAGGACTCCAGTGCACCTGTGTTTACCAAGTTTTTGATAGTCAGGGTTGTGACAGTTCATATTTACTTACAAGTTAGTACTCATGAAATGTTAGTAAAGGCAGTAGTAACTGAAGAATCTGCAGTTTGGGATGCTTGTTCTGTGGTTCAATGAACATTTGAGGAATCATCAGAAACCTGGCCCCTCATAAGAGAAATCAAACAACATTAGGCCTGTACACAGAAACAGATTATCATGCACTTTCATGTGACTTGCATGGACTGATACTATCTAATTATTTTTAGGCAATATATCTTGATTCAAATAATATATCAAACTTTCCATATATGTAGCACTACTCTAAGTAGGAGAATTCCTGGGGCTATTTTGTCTCATGTGTTCAGCTTTTCACTTAACAATTCATTTGCACTTCTTGATTTTGTATATTTGCTAGAGCACAACCATAGTCTGCCTATCCATCTGAATATGTCAGAGGGGTAATGACAGCCTGGTATCATGGCAGCAGCTCACCCTGTGCAAAGGTACCAGTAGGTCATCATGATGGACCCAGTCAATTCTTATTTTTATAATTTAGAAGAAGAAAACTGTTTTCTGTTTAATATAATACATTGTCCTACCTTTTGGGCATTTGCATGGTATTAGTACTGTGATGTACAAGATGTCACTACAATGTTTAATAATCACTGTAATCCTGTTTAATGTTATTTATCTATATGAGATATTGTGCTGACAAAACTGCACATTTAGAGAGAGGGGCTGAAAGCAATAATCCTATAATAAAAGTGAAGTGTATTAAAGATGGAAAGCATTATTACCACAGGTAAAATCCTTGGAGAGTGCTGAACGTTTCTCTTATTTATAATTTAGTCCCAGCAGGACAACCTTCTGTGTGCTGATTATCAGAGCAATTCTAGCTTTGGGGAGCAAAAAAAGTCACAAACACACCCAGAAGCTGAAATAAGCTTTTCCTTTTGTGTGATTTGAGAGCTATTGTCACTCTGTGGAACTCTGCAAATTATTCCATTTGAAAATAATTCAGCAACTAGATTATATATTGTCTACATTTCCTCTTCCTGCTCTTTACTACTAAGGACATTTAAATGAAACTATTAACCATTTTTTTTTACTGCTTATTCTCCACCTGAAGTTATTATCCTCAATTCATGATATCATACTCATCTGCAAAATACCCAAACAGGAACATGTATTCAGATGGGGAAAATAAACAAAAGAAATGGAGGAATTTGTAAAGCAGAAAGAATCAGGATGAGAGAGGTCTCTGGGGAGACATGGGCACACTTATGGCTGTTTTCACCTCTAAGTTGCAGATTTAACTTTAGCTGATTTGAATTACCTGAGGGTTACTGCTGTGGTGACATAATTGTGACCATGAATAAAGGAACCTCTGTACTGTTGCACAAATACTTAGCAAAATTAGCTCCTTCAATGATAAAATTACTCATATTTGGTTTGAATCAAGTTGAAACACAACACCTAACACCAAGCCTGACACTTGGCTGTTGTTCATTAGATTGTTTTTGAGTAGATATACAACAAATACAACTTTATTAAAGTAGAATGGATATGTGTTCAATTAACTGTCTTTTGAAATACTTTTGTATTTAACCAAAGAACACTAACTCATCTGCCTCAAAGAATATAGGTGGATGTTCCAAGCTACCTGTTCCAGGGACAGCCAAGGAAAACCCTGCTCTTTTGATGACCTGGGAGAATGTATGAGACTTCATTCTACAAAAAGATTTTGTAAAGAAGAAAGATAGCAAATTATTTTTGGTTTATTTGTTTGTGGATTCGCAGTACTGAGGATTGAACCGAGGGCCTCCTTCATAGGGCAAATGTTCTACCACTACATTACATCCCCAGTCCTCTCAACGATATTTTGTACCTGGTTTTTACTTTTGCCATAAGAGAATTTTCATTAAGATTCTTTTGTGCTTTTGCCTGTCACTTGAAAATTTGAACAGGAGTCACTTTTAAGCCTTCACCAATTTTTAATCCTGACTTTTAAAATTATATCCAAGTTTATGTGTCCCTAAGAAAAAGAGGTAGAGAGAGAACATAGAAAGAGTGAGGGAGCCTACTGCCTGGTCCTCAGACAATAACTCTTAGGCCTTAATAAACTGTTGGTCACAAGTGTCTCTTCCAGTGGAGAAAGAATCCCAAGAGAGCACTATCTAAAGCAGAATGATCTCCTTCTCACTAACAGTCTGATTTCTAATGAGCTCTTTTCAAAATGACAGCATGTCCTTAGACTAGCTTTCCTGGCTTCCCAGAACATGGACTTCTCTCCACATGTAAATATCTTGTCTTTAGTTAACTATAGTCCGACTGAGACCTGGTGTAGAAGAGCAGAGAGCCTATTAGTAATTGCATCTGTCTCTTGTGAAACATTCTCTGCAGGGATTTTTGCTTCTGCTCCTCTCAAATCTTGGAAAGTGATATAAATTTTTCATGTTTTTTATAAAGAATTATGTGCTTGCCTAAAGACATGATAGTCTTGGTTATTGTAGTTTATTGCTTGTAATTATTGTAGAAATAAAATTATGTTCAATAATACTGTTACATGTAGATTGCAGACTGCAGAATATATATTATCCATATTGAATTTTGGAAATCTGTTTTTATATGGTACATGAACATTTCATCTAAAATGGTAAGCATTTTCCCCCAAACTCCAAAGTTAATGATTATTGGACTCTGCTGCAAATGATTTCTGTATATACTTGATAGATCAGCTGCCCTTACCATTTTTCTAATGTCATCTGTTTTAATAAATGTCAGGAATGAATTCTAAGCATTTACCATTATTTATGGCTTATCCTGGTTAGGAAGTGGATCACTCAGAAATGTGTAATTACTCAGAATGATTGGTCAGAATATAGACATTCATTCATAACAGATCTTTATTTTATTTATTTATTTACTTACCTATTTATTTATTATGCAATGCTGAGGATCAAATCCAGTGCTTTACATGTGGCAAGCATGTACTCTACCACTGAGCTACAACCCCAGCCCAGGAACTTTAATACTTAATAAAAAATTAGTGTTATCAGTTAGTGATAATCCTAACCTTTTGTCATAGTATAACAACACAAAACACAGTCTACTAGAATCATCCACACCAAAAGAAAAAAATAGTGATGATAGCATTAAAAGAATATATAATAGCAAATTAGCTATCATGTTTCTCATCTAAACGATATGGCTTTTTAGCATGGCAGCTCTGTATGGAGAGCATGGCAGACATTTTTATGTCATGGACAAAGACACGGAGGCTCTGAGAAGTGAAGTATTTCAGGATCATATGACCCATGAGTAGACCAGGTGGGAACTGGACCCAGTTTCCTTGGGTCCTATTCCTATGCCTTCTTTTCTGTTCTTAAGTGAGAAAGAGGGGCATTTTTAAGAGGTTGGTAACTGGAACTTTCAATTAATATGCACCACACTGTTCTCCTTTCCTAAAGTAGCTTGGCTGTAAGTCAGGATTCGATCAGCTGAAAAGAGACCCAGTATTGGCACCCATTTCCATGGTGCTAGCCAGGAATTTTTCAAAATGCTGTATTACTGGATGATACTTAGGCCTGGAGTGTCTAAATAAACTTTCATGGACTTGAAAATAAACATCTTTTGAGAATATGGCACACTTACAAGAGAAGGCAACTGACTATTGCCCAGTGACATCTCTTTCTTTTCGATAGCCTTACTTCATTCTTTCACAATTCTTTTTGTTCCTCTCTAGCCAGTGGAAGTGATCACTCAAAACGCATTCAAGGAGTGAATTGGGAATGACACATGCCGCTTCTCATGAAAAGCCCTGAAAAATATAATATTTTTTTTCTGACAAAATCCCCTACCTAATGAGTAAAAAGAAATGGCTCCATTCTCACTAAACTGGAAGTCACTGAACACAGAAAAAAGAAAACACAAGAGAAAAGTAAAAGGAAGAGGTAAAATAAAGACAAAGAAAGAAAAAAAAAACAGATGTGGTAAAACTGTTGTTAGCTTTCAAATGGTTCAGGCATGAAACCTGGGGGACTCCTGAAGGAGGGAAAAGAGAAGGGAAGTAGACTAAGGGTATTTTGTGGAAGAGATTTTTGAGGAGGTTTGAAATGAGAAAAAAAAAATGATATTAAAGATGCATGGAAATTGAGTGAAACAGAAGCAGATGAGGGCAAGTTCTATCTCCTTTGAAATGCTTACAATCTATTTTGCAAGTTTCACATGGGCTGACATCTTGCTGATTTTAAAGAGAAGTGCTGGGCTGGGGTTGTGGCTCAGTGGCAGAGCATTTGCCTCACACATGTGAAGCACTGGGTTCAATCCTCAGCACCACATTAAAAAAAAAGGATACATAATCAAAATAAAGATTAAAAAAAGAGAAGTACTTATTAAGAAAGTTGGTGAAGTAGTCCATTTCCTAAAAATTCATGGCTAATATCATGCTAATATCATCTTTCTCATTAGATGAGAAAGAATGACAGCTATCATAGCTGATGAATGCAAACAGAGGAGTTACACTTTATCTCTTCAATTTTCAGATTCAGACATAGAAGAATGTGCATTAAACCATCATTTGAAAAAAAATAGATGTAATAATACTAAATGTGAATATGGAAAAATTTTGTAAAATATAAAATGTTACACACACACAAAAAGATGCTATTACTATTATTTTTAGCATGGATACATATTTAAGGCTGTGCCTCTTCATGGTGAATAACTTCTCTGTTAAATTAAAAGCCACAAATTATATCTTATGAGAGGAAGACAATTTTCTTTCGAGTATCAGAGGACTCTGTCCTCCATATATTATCCCTTCTACATTTAACTTTGAATTTTTGTGACTACTGGGTATGTCTCCATATTGTCTAAGACCTTGTTTAGAACTAACCAACAAGTGATAGTCACACTTAGGTCTTGAGAGGTGCCAATCTGAATACCTCCATCTTCACATTAACAGCTTCCTTAATTAACCTTCTGACATTAGCAATGAGAAGCTTCACTGTCATTGTAGAAAGGCATGCTACTTAAGTGATTATGCATGTACTGCTACTTTGTTTATTTTCTATAAGAAAATCAAGATGCTCTTTAAAAACATCTTCACTTTTCACTAAAATGAGGATAATTTTGATAAACTTCCATGATCAGAAAACAGAGCTCATGCTGGGAAGGACTTGACTGAAATTCTGACACTCTGGGTTGATGTTAGGAGGAATAGAGGATCAGATGAACAGAGAAGTTAAGGAAGGGCAAGGGTTAGAGCCTGTTCCCCCCATATTCAGTTTTACAAGGGCAAGAAAACCATGTGACTGTCCAGAATATATCTTTGTAAGTCAACGCTTAATAGACTATCATTTGGGGATTTGAAAAAAAAAATATGTTATTTTAACCAGTGGCAAATAAACTCTATTTTAAATGTAGTTTAATCAATATTTGTCTGTCATTGTAACATTTCTTTTCTCTTAATATGCTCTTTCTTTATAAGTACCTCTTTGTGAAATCAGAAGTTAAAAGATATGCCTTCCATCAGTGTTGTGAGCAAAGCAGTAATGAGGGTACATTTTTCATGCTCCTTAATCTGTATCTCAAAATCTTTATATACATATACATGCCTTTAGTGTCTGCAACTTACATCTTGTGCCATGTGGGTTTTAACTGTATGCTAAGTAGACAATTCCATAACAACAACAACAATGTTCTCGAATATAGCTAAGCCAAGGATGTTGTGGTACCTCTTTTGATCAATAGAAGGCTCCCCAGTACTCAGGAATCCCAGTGGTGTTCCTATGAAATCTGAGAGGCACATGGTGGCCATTTTACAGTTGACACTGAGACCTAAATGGATGCTAATGTCTTGCTTTCAGGCAAGACAACCCATGGAAAACTCAATGGCAATGCTGGGTTTGGCTTCATGTCAAAGTCCTTTCTTTTCGGTACTTTTTCCCTTGCTGCTTCTCTTCTAGTAAGGTGATTATTGCTGTCCTCCTGCTTGTGGATACCCATGACCTCATCACTACTCTGTTATAGCTAGCCACCATCTAGATACATCCTTCAGCTCTCCTCCCTTAGCCAGAGTTTGGTCTTGGTAGCTACAGTAATAATAATAGCAGTGGTTCTCATGACAACTTGGATTTGATGACCACTTTAAAACTCCTATTGCCCTTAAATGTTCATCATCTTATTTAATCAGTTTGACAAACCTATAAGAGGAATATTTCCAACCATGTTTAACAAACAAGTAAATCAAAATTCAAAGAAGCTAGATCTTGTATTATAGGCAATAAAACCCTAGAGGTGTTCAGTGAGGAAATGCAGATGGTAGAAGTTCAGGTTTTCTGACTCAAAGTAAATGTTCTGGACATCAAAAATCGTATATTAGTAGAAATGAGGGTATAAGAGGAGAGTGATTACAAGACAGAAATATCTTCAGAGCAATTAAATCATGAGACAGAGGCCAACTGCCTTTAGAGAAAGCCAGGCATACTCCTTCTGAGGGTTATCTATCCAAATAAATTAGATGAAATAAAATAAACAGTTTACATTTTGGTAAAGCTTCTAGCCTGTATTAGATCATTTGCAAGGCTCCTCAATAAATGAAGCAATCTGAAGGACAATTTCCTAGGTCATTTTAACTGAGAAACAACATGTTATGTGTTAAAGGGGATACTGAGAATGACAATGGAAGGTGGGGTGGAGAGAGACATCAAATACCAAAATGATGATTAATAATAAAATTAAATTTTAAAAAATCAAAGGCATTCATGGCAATATATTTTTTAAAGTCTACCAGAAGTCTGTGGAACCTATCACCAATAAGATAAAATAAAACAACAACAGCAATTAAATGGTTAGAAAACTGAGAGATATGTTAAGAAAACTCTTGGGATTAGGCTGTGCCATGATCCTACTCCCAGGGGGAGATGAAGATGGCTCCAATCATCCAAAGACAAGCTTCAACAAGACTCTTAAGAGAGCTTTATGCTCAGTTGGGGGATACACTGGATATTTACCTGACTTCAGCCTGAGCACTCAGAATAGCAAGGACTGAACTAAAGATGGAGTTAAGACGAGGTGATAACATTATGCATTCCACAGGATTACCAATGATCTTTGGTATTTCCTACATATTAGACATATGTCTCACATGGCAGAGAGCCAAAATGAGGGACTCTTAGATCTTTGAAAAGTAGATTAACCTGTAGAAGAAAGAAGGATTAAGAAAAAATCAGCTGAAATCATAGAACTGGGTTACTAGGGCTTCAGAAGGAGCCAGACATCCCTGGAAGAGGGAATACATGCAGTATGCTAAAAAGACCTGCAGGCGAGTTTTCCTGAGAAGGAAGGGATCTCCTGAGAACCTCTGCAGGTTTCCATGAGAGAAAGAGTTAAGCATTTTCTATAAATTTTTCTAAAAAACTTTTTTTAACATATAGTCTTATGATAGTACCCATAAACTGTTTCCAGCCCTCCTCACATCTCTGCTGTCCACCCAAATCCTCTAAGTGAAAGATTCAACATATATATATAAAATATCCATAAATACATATACATAAAGTATATATAAACATATAAATATAAAAATATGCATATTCAAAATATGAATTGTTGTATGTATTTGTGTATATGTATATGTGTGCATATATATATATATACATACAATATATAAATATATATATTTACATATAATTTTTATAATATGTATATATATATATACACACATACACACACAAAAAAAAGATAAAAAGATAAAAGGTAAAAAAAAAAGTAGCTATTGCCTGGGAAGGAGGGGAAAGGTGAAAGAAAGAATCTGGTACCCTCTTTTCCCTGACTGAAGTAGACCTTAATGTGAGATAGAGTAAAAACCTTTAAATAAAAAGAAAACTATTAACTAACTAATGGAGATTGACAATTTAAGTTTTAATCAAGTATGTGCTTTGTGCTTAAAGTTACCTAAGAGGTTTTTATTACCTAACAGTGTCCAGAAAATTCTGGGGCAGAACAGGGGAAAACTCTCCCAGTGAATAAATTTTAAAGAGGTTATGGAAATCAAAACAATAGAAAATAATAAGTAAGTAAATATGGCTTTTCTGAGGGCTGGATAAAGGTTGTAACAGTATTTACCTAATGAAAACTGGAACTTTCCTCCTCAATCCTCTCTGGTTGTTGGTAACTTTCTTTTCACTATATAGACTCAATTTACTAAAGATTGTGTGTGTATGTGTGTGTGTCTGTGTGTCTGTGTGTGTGTGAACATACATATACATAGGTACATCCGTAAGTATATATGTATTTTCATTCAATATTTTATACATACACACGCCACCACATTCTGCATTTAATTTTTCATGGCTGTCACACTGCTGAATATAAATCAGCTCATCAGCAGATCACTTCTATCTCATGGGTTCCAATGCAAAGAGCCCAGATGACCATTTCTTTGGAGTCCCTCTAAAATGATCAATACAATCGGACATCCAAATAATTTCAAAACTAATCAAGCCCATTCAGAATTGCACAACACCTAGTTATGTGTTCATCAGTACTATTTGAAGAAACATAAAATATGATAGTTATGAACATTTAATAAGCCATGACAAGTATGTATTCCAAATATTCTTTATGCTATAATAAAGTATTATTGCTTAGTAAATGGCTCAACAGTCTAGCTATTTTCCAAAACAAATACCAGAAGAAATAAAGAAAGCAACAGTTTTTGTCTCAAAGTGAAGACCCAAAATCCTCTATTCCTGGATAGGGCCACTTCAAAGAAGGATCCTTAGGGTTGACTCAGCCCCAGATGGGCTGCGGGGTTTAGGAACATCCTTCAACATCCTCATCTCTACCTGTACCAGATAGATGATCTTTTCAGATGTCAATCATTGCATCACTTTCTGGCAATGACCTCCCAGGCACATAGAATAAAACTCCAACTCCCATTAGTCTATATCTCTAGAGGAGAAAATGTGGACTATCTCAGCAGGCTTACCTACCACCAGCCTCCACCTTCGCCTTCCTCATCTACATACACTCGTGAGCCTGCCAGTTCTCTCGGGAAACCCAAGCTAGTCTCTGCCCTGGGGCCTCTGTGACTACTCTTTTCTTTCTCCTGGAATTCTTTGCCCCCAGATTTTTACATGGCTTATTTTCTCTTTTCAGGACTCTGATCTAATATAATCTCCTGAGTAATGTGTATTTTTTAAAAATAGTATACACTTCCCCAAACAATTGCATCCCTAGAGCCCTTCTACTGCTTCAATTTTCTTCCTAGAATTTCTCTAAAAATCAGCTGATGCTATGCCTTGTCTTCTCTCACTAGAATGTAAGTCATGAAAATAGTAACTTTGCTTCCATTTCATGACATTCCCTGTATTCCGAATCAGGTCAGATGTGTAGTACTTAACTAGATATCAATAGAAGGTCAATATAAATGGCTTCCCTTTTACTCTCACTCCCCTCCCAGACCCCATACTGCACACAAGTATTAGCTGTAAAATCCCACCACCACCACCACCCCAGAAAAAGAAAGAAAAGAAAAGGGCTGCACATTTATGTGAGTCTGTCAATAGGAACTGGGAGATAGAGCAGCGTATGTGCTATCCCATAGAAGCTCCACTGGGGAAAGGGATAGGAGGGGTAAAGTTCTTTTAAAGAGAAAAGGAAAACAGGCTTCATCTCTGGAGCTTACAAAAAGGAGGGCAAGGACTGTGGGGGAGCCATTCTAGGTCTGAGACATGACCCAGAGGGCTCAGCTATAGAAGACTTCCTGTGGTGCCCAGCAGTCCTAGCCTAACTTTGAAATTCCAAGAGGAGAAGAGGGGCATTTGAGGCAATGTCCTTTTCATGTCCTAGGAAACAGGGGAGCTTTGCGATGCATATGGAATGTACTCTGCAGCCCTGGCAGACATCCTGCCTTGGGAATGACTTTCTTACTTAAGCCAAAGACCTTGAAATGGAGACCTCATGTGTAAATATGTGCAAATGTTGAACTAAATTTATCCCATAAAATTTTTAGGAAACAACCTTGCCATGGATACAAGCTGTTGAATATATTATCTGCTGGGGTTAACAGGGTTTCCTTCTGCAGAAATAAATAAATTAAGAGGAAGCACTGAAGGGTTGACTACTCCAGATTTGTCTTTAATAACATTCCATTAAAAATGACGGAAAGACGCAGCTCTCACAGTAATTCAGGCTCAGAGCGATGCTGTTCTCTTTCAGGCTCATGTCCTCAGTCAGATGAGGCCTCTGTGGTTTTAATCACTTCTCTCCCTCTAATTCACCATCCCCCAGCATTTTTTTCCTTTTCTTTCATTTTTTTTTTTTTTGGTCTGTATTTCCATCTATTTGACTATGGCTCATTTACCTTGATTAGCAGAGGAATTGGTATCACATTTTTCAATAAAGACTAGTGATTTTTAAACTATTTAGTTCAAAAGTAACATAAATCATCTGTACCATGCAAAAACAGGGAATTGGGATTAAAAAAATTGACATCAAGTTTAGCATCTAACTAGTTTTATTGCACAAGCACCTAAGGTTAAGTATTAATACCAGAGATTTTTCCCTGTTTTTTTCTTCCTTACCTTGATACCAGGTTGACAATCTAGAAAGGTAACATTTAAAAAAAAGTAACTAAGGCTTAAAAGGTTTATAAAACAGGCTGCCTCCACCAGCTGTGACTCCCTCATCTCCTATGGCTGCCCAGCAAGAAATGAGATGGAATATTCCAGTCTCTCACTGTTTGCTTTGTAATAGCTACTCAGAACAAGAATTGAATGAAATTTGCAAGTTTTTTTTTAGATATTTCTGTGCCATTTGCTTTTTTAAATAAATGGTAACTGTTTACAATATGTGTGTGTGTGTGTGTGTGAGTGTGTGTGTAGAATGAGAAAGGGGGAATAGTGTGTTGCACACAGGGAAGTTTATAAATTTGTGTTTGGAGATAACACCTTGGTGTGGGATTGTTTGCATTAAGGAGGCGAGGTCAGAACTGCTTAGTGCTCCTCTGTGATTTTCTCACCTAAAGCTCTACCAACATGACCCTGTAATAAAACAAGATGCACTACCAAGCAGGAATCCTTAATTTACAATACACACAAATCCCTCTGTCAAAGTGGGTTGAGGGCACAATAATCAGGCTCTCACATAGTATTGGTGCTGTGAATTGGTGAGGAGCAGCTATTTGTAAAAGGTTTATTCTTGTTTGTGTGCACTATATCTAGCTCTATCAATTACTATAGTTTGATGGATTTAACATTTTCCAAAGACAAAAAGTTAAAGACTTAAAATATTAAGGACTTTGAAAGTAAATCTACTAGAAAAATAAGCCTGAAAAAAAAAAAAAAAACCGAATGTAGCTTATGGAATAGATTCTAAAACATCCTTTCCTTATCAGATGGAAAAGATAGCAACTGAAAGCAGTGGCCATTTATCTAACTGTACCATATTCATTACCCTCATATCTGAAAGTCCCACCTCCAGTGGGATCATTTCATGCTCCAGCCACTCACCTCACAATGCAGATTTCTCTGACTGCTCTTACAGAGCTCATAGTTTGCCCTCAACCGTTAACCAGTGTTAACGGGAAGCCTCCCTAGCTAAGAAAACTACACAAGCCTCAGACTTTATGTAATTCCAGATCTGCTGGCTTAGACTCAGGAAGTGTGATATTTCCACTCCATTTCTAATAACTTTGACCTTGAGATAGAACAGACAGTGTTCCTCCCCAGAAGAGAGGCAGAATTATGTAGGCTATTATGACCAAGTAAAACAAGTAAAAGAAGCAGATATGTTTCTTCTCATCCTTAGAGCCTATGGTCCTGGTGGTTTCATGTATTTTGTCTTACTGGGGGTGGGGCAGGGGAAAACAGTTTTTTTTTTTTTTAAATGCAATATTGGATGAGGTGCACATACTCTCTTTGGATTGGATGTACTTCCTGTCTTCCTGTCCTTTTGCATCTTCTGCTTTCTCTGTTTTTCCCTCTGCAAGGAATTCTCAAAGAAATGACAGATGAAAGGAGGCATCTAATTGTGGGCAACACAGAACAGTTTTGGGACAAATGGCAACACTGCTGTTTAGCCTATGCCCTACTCTGACCAGCATCATTACCAGCAATAAATTAAAATGTGTGCTCATCATTTCCCATGTGGTTATTTTCACATTATTGATTCTCCACTACAGATCTGTAGAGTGAAGGTTGGTAAAACTTCTAAATCTTTAAAATCTTATAAACTTTAAAAAGCAGATTGAAAACTTCACTCCATTATGCTATTCTCACCCTCACCAAGTCTGAAGGTTTCCTGTGATGAAGCCCCGAAAATACCAAGAGTTTCAATTTGCCAACTTCTCCAAACATGTGGTAGCTAAATTTTTTTTCCCAAGCTGCTCTGATCTTTTGGGTCTTCGGCACAGCAGGATTCTTCTTCCTGGCATAAGGCAGTGAGAAAGTTCTTTTGCTCCCAAACCACCTGGTAGAATATCTTTCATATGAGAACCTTGAACAATAGCTGTACTCTTCCATAAGCTGATTTGGTGTTTAAGGCATGTCAGGATCAAGAAGAGAAAAACAAATAAACAGTATGATAATTCATTTAAGTATAAATGAAGAGTAGTTCCAATTTTCTATGAACATTTAAACATTTCACACATAGTAAAACCAAATCTTTGCTTTCCCAAGTCTTAAATCACATGGGCTTATTAGTTGGGGTTAAAACAACTTAGTTTAAAATATGGTGTGCACTAAGACAAACTAAACACAGAGAAGCATGAGTTTTATTTGTTTATATTTTATAAGATTGTATGAGAGAAACAATCAGTATCATGGATAGCCATCTGAGACAGCTTAACAGAAAAGAGAACTCACCATCTTAGGAGAGAGAAAACAAAATCAGGTCTGCTATCTCCCTGTAATATGAATAAATGTTTCTCAAAAATTGAGGGAACTCTAACATGAAAAAGTCAGAACTTCAGTAAAAGTCTTTGTTTTCAGGAAACTCACTTAATTTGGTTTACTTGTTCAAACTGCAATTCTTACCCATAATTAACTTAGAACAGATGTTATTTTTTCAGGAAAACAGAATGTCCACTAACATTTATAGGATATCCTAGTTTGTCATGACACAATTAAGGAAATGTTCTTTTAAATCAATAGCCAAATGATGAAGCAAAAGCTGCTGAAGGAAGACCCACTGGCTTAGTGATCAATTTCCTCGATCTTGCTACTTTGTTCCTTTTATTTTATTTTATTGGTACTGGGGATGAACCCAGGGCTGCATGCATGCTGGGACACACCCGACCACTAAGCTACATCCCCAGTCCTTTTTAATTTTTCTTTTAGTTTGATTTTGTTTTATTCACTGATGGTGGGGGGGGCGGTGTTGATGCCCTGGGTACTCTACCACTGAGCTACATTTCCAGCTCTTTGTACTTTTTCAAATTTTGAGACAGGTTCTCAGTGAGTTGCCTTAAATTTGAATTTCTCCTGCCTCAGCTTCACGAGTGCAGGGGACTATAAATGTGTGCCACTGCAACAAGCTTTTTATTTTATTTTTGAGGCAAAGCCTCAGTAAGTTGCTCAGGCTGACCTCTAATTTGCAGTCCTTCTGCCTCAACCTCTTAAGTAGCTGGGATTACAGATGCACACCACCATACAAACTCCCAAATGGCTGGAATTACAGACTTGCACCACAAAACCCAGCATTTTGTTCCTTTTAGTTCCTAACTTCAAGTCAGAAAAATCTTCTATTTGACTTTTTTGAAGTTCAAAGGATTCAATGGCAAAATCCTATGAGTGGAAAAAAAAATCACCCAATATTCACTTGATGCACATTCTAACAGAAATATTACTTTCTAACTCAAACCTCACTGTTTTTAATTTTCCAATTGACAATATAAAAAAATTGATTCATTATACTTATCAGTTTGCTACAAAGAAGAGAGGTTCATTCTGGCTAATTTAAGAAAGGAAGATTTATCATCAAGACATGCAAAGACTGAAGCTAAACCTTGCCTAAAAATCTATTGAAGACTAGGTAGCTGTATAAACTAGTTACTTGATACATCTCTCTCTCCCTCCCTCTCTCTCTCTCTGTCTCTCTTTCTCTCACTCTTGGTCTCTCCCTCTCTCTCCCCTCCTCTCTTGATCTCTGCATTTCTTTGAATCTTCTCTTTTCATTATAGCCTGTCCTCATATTTCCTAGAAAAATACCAGAGGCAATACTTTAATTGATTAGCAAGTCATGAGTTACCGTAATGTGTAGAGTTTTTCACATCACCTGATCTCATGGACACTAGAACAGCATCTTTGGGTTAGGTATATAACTCCTTCATTGAGACAAAAAAAAAAAAAAAAAAAAAACAATTCAAACAATCTATGGTGATTTTCATGGGAAGAAATGAATAAATAGCATTTTACTTTGTAAAAAAAAATACTGTATGTGTCAGATTTTCTGAATCACATGTTCTTGTACACTGCCCCTTGCTACATGATATGATGGATATATTAAGTTTTTACTGCCTGTACTGTACCATATTTAAGAATGAGTAAACATAAATAATTGAAGCCTATGAGTTGAAAACTTCCTGTCATGTTCCTGAAGATTTATGCAAAATTATCTAGACATAAAATACTTTCCTAATTGGTTCTTATGCCTTGAAATTCTCCATGATATAATCAATCCCATTTTATGCTATTGCAGAAATAATCTAACAATGGTTAAGATAGGCCACTTCCCTCTTTAAAAAACTCTACTTGCACTCAGAGTCACATCCAAACTTTGCAATTTCACTGAAGATACCCTTTCTCCGACACTGAACTTTAAAAAATAAAAAAAAAAATTCTGTGTGTGTGTGTGTATGTGTGTGTGTACACTTGCACACATGTGTAATGCAGATCAAAAGCTCACACATTCTAAGCAGGCACCCTACAACTGAGATATATACCTAGCCCTCATATCTTGATTCTTTTTTATATCTCTAAATTCTTGCACTCATTTAGTCCAACAGGAAACTCTTAGTCTTTGCCCTGGATACTAAGGTCACCAGCTAAATTATCATGTTTAATTCTTTTTTCAGGTCATTCTCCCTGCTAAGAAGGTTTCTCTTTGCCTCTTTACTGAATCTAGCCTACTTACTCTTTTTACATACATGCTCTATATTAAAAGTCTGTACTTAACTAATTAGTGTTGGCAGAAGGTATATTGGAAACAGAACTGGGAAGGTAGATTGGAAATAGAATTGTAAAGAAAACATTGAGCAACTTAGATTTTTCTGGGGGCAGCACTATGCCTTTGAGGACTCTTTCATATGGTTTCATCATATGGATAGATTATATTCAATTTGGCCAAAACTACTGGCCTAGGAGTTATATGATCTGGGCTTTAATCCCACATAACCTTGGGCAAGGCACTAAACTTCCTGGGTTTCATTATCTTCATCTGCAAAATAACTGCTTCTGCCTAGATGATATCTGAGGTGTCTTCAATTGCTCATTCTAGGAAGCCATGAGAGATGGTTCATTCTAATTATGAGTTGGTTTCAACTGATTAGTTACAACCAACATTAGGTTGAGAAATGACCTTAATTACACATGGGGTTAGGGATCTATCCAAAGGCTTACTTCAGATCCATAAGAAGGCTTGAGTGTTCTTTCTTTTCTCCTTCATGGACCAGGTGTTTCAGATGCCTCTCTGTAACTTTGAGCACCCACCATGGATTAATACTTTTTCTAAGGTACTTGAAACATTGGCAGAGGCCTCCAGTTGTGAAGTAGACACATCCATTTGTAGACCACACTTCAGAAATTACATTCATCTACTTTTCTTGGGAAAAATAGTCCTTGACTCACGTATGAAAGTGCCTGGCAGAGCTCCCATTATTGCAGAGCAGCTGCCAGGGAACAGCTCTTTTGACTACTTTTGCTCTTTATGGCTCTTATTCTGTTCCTCATCCCTGCAAATTTTAAGGCTTTAAGTTCACCACTCAATAATCTTTCTCAAAGTGAGTTCTGTAATGTAGACTCTAGTTTTTTTTTATAAAAAAAAGGATAAATAAAATTCCTGAAAAGACCTATAGTTTGTCACCTTTTAAAATATACGATTTCTGTGAGCACTTTCCTTATAAAATGACATCACTCATAAAAGATATTCATACGAGAGGCCTTCTTTTCTTCTGACCTGCAGAGCAGTGAGTTAATTTAAAATTTATCTTTGATAATCTCCCCTACTTCTTTTATTTATTTCATTTCTGCAGTTTAAATAGAATATACAACTTATAATTAAATACAAGTAGGAAATAATATCATGCTGACAAAATCTCCTAATCTCCCTAAGATATTAACAGTCAGGGCATCAAGTCAACTCATCTTTAATCCTGAGTCTCACTATGAAACAGCAGTGTATTAGAAAGAAAAGAAGATGATGCCAACCATAAATCCTCAAAATGGTGATACCAGGACACAAACAGTGCATACCTGTATAAATAAATCTTTAATGTCGATGAAAGACATTGTATGAATGTGTATTCCTACCTCAGAAGGTGAGAAGAAAAACAGGTTTCTAATCTCATTTCAGCTACTATTTAAATATAAGATCTTGGACAAATGCACCCATTGTGTTTCCCAGAGTTGTTCTGAGAAATCAATAGAGCAAGGGGACCGTTTGAGTTTATAATCTATAGCCACCTTTACAAATGTAAGAATTTCTTTATAGTTCCTTTTGTCAGCCTCAGTATTAATGGTTTAGGCTCCTGACTTCTGATCTACTGTATACAATTTAACACCAAAAAATCATTTCACAAATTATCTTGTTCTCCACATTCATTTTCCAGGGAAGATAACTGAAGCTCACAAGTTTAAATGGTTTGCTCACGTAGTTTCTCTGTTGACCTAAAAGTATTCATTCAAAATATAGCAAACCTAAGGGCAAGTAAGGCTAAAGTTTAGAATAATACAAATGTACAATTACCCAAAGGCTATCACATTAACCTTTTAAAGTCCATGTCCTATGGGAGGGTTACCTCTTAAACCCTTGTGTGTGCAAAACTTAACAAAAGGAGGCATAAACTCTCCATTTTCTTTCTTTGTCATAAATGAATACCAGCCCATAGGTCCTCATTTGTAACATTCTCACCCTTTTGTAGTCACTATCATATCTCTAATGAATGCTCATTTACGCCATTTTGTTTTATTCTCTCTGAGGCCAGTATTCCTCTTATGGATGACCACTGTTACTGGTTCTGCTACCAAGATGATTTCTCTTTTGAGGTACTTATTACTGAATGCTGTCAGACTGCAGTCACATCAGGAAACAATATGAAGGATGTAGCTAATATCCATAGATAGATACTCCTTCCTTTTTAATCTAATAGTGGCTGTCAGTTGTTCTAAAGACTATGCCCCAACTGAAAAGCTTTTCAAACTATGATGAGATATTCAAATGTGGAAAAATAATGCTTTATTTTATTTTTGCATTAAAATACATCTTTAAGGTGAGATTTGAGCTAGAGAAACAATTAGAAATTTAAATATTTTGAATTTGAGAAACAATGTCCCTGGTTCATGGAATAAAACTGTAACAGAAGTTTAAATTTGGCTATAAGCTCTTCACACAGAGATGACTATAAAGAGAATAGAAAATTATAATCATATTAGAAAAATTATGGGATGGTTTGATGAGCAAAATCATTACCTATTATTCCATGAAGAGAGTAGATGATATATAAAGTTGATAAATCTATTAACAATAGTATAAGCATTATAGTGAGACATTGAATTAATCAGCATAATAAATGCAAAGAAAAATAGTTAATAGTAAAAAGTAGGATTCTGAGATGGGAGTAAGACAGGAATGGTCCTATACTTTAATGTTTTGAGGTATGTCTCTGTATTATTTTGAAAGCATGTACACACAAACACACTAGAAAGCACATTTTTTTCTCGGGTGATTTACAACATAAACTTGGAGCTAGACACATACACAACATCTTCAGTATATAATGACTGATTTCTTCATTGGTTATTTAGTTCTCTAGTTTGAGGGATGAATAAATGAATGAGTGAATATACAACAGAATAGAAAACAATAATCATCTTGAATCTATACATTTTGTCCACATGCCTACTAAAAAATGTAAGAATGCAGACCCCATGGTAGGCAATTGAGGTGCAACCACTTGACATTGAGCTGGACACTGGCCACAACAATTCCATGTAATGGTTTATTCACATGAAGATTAGTGACTGTTAATGCTTGAATTTCATAAAATAGGCTGAAAGGACAATGTTCAGGGAAATACTATTTTTATGCAATTTTGAGTCCTGATTTTTCTGTAATTATTGCAAATGTTGATTGCTGAGTCTTACTACAGTTTGCTAAAGCATTTGAATATTCTAGGATTCAGAAATAAGAAGCACAATAAATAATCACTTCTATTTTAGAAAAGTCATTTTATCGGAAATGAATAAAAGCATATGAAAATCAATCTGCAGTAAAGAGAAATCCTCATTAAAAAAAGAAAGATTTTTTTCTTTGGTTACCATAGTGGCAGTGATTTTTAAATACTATTCATAACAGATTTCAGCATTATAGTAATCAGTGTTTCCTATTGTACTTCAAAGTATTAAAAGTAACATACAATGTTACAAGCTTAGATTTCCATTTAAATTTAAATATTAAGAAATGTTATGAATCAGAGGTTAATTTTTATGTTCTGTTGGTAATATCTGACATGAGATATTATAGGGGTAGCCATTTCACCATTAACATCAAAAAACATAGGTAACCTGTACTTAAATTTCAAGCCTGCATTGGGGGTTAGTGAGGGAGGGGGACAGAGAATGTAAAAGTTCTATTTGTCACCAATAGAAATGACAGTATTTACACTGATTATAGGCCAGATCAAAGGAGTTATTGTAGTTGTACAGTTTTTCCAACCACCATCTCCCAAAGCTCAATTACAACTCATTGTAATGAGTATCAGAAAGGTTAAACTAACAGAGTTAGTTTTGTCCCCTGGTCTCAGGAGGTATAAGAATGTCGTGTGTCAAACACAAAAGATTGACGGGATACTAGAAGAAGGAGGGTGATGAAATAGGACTTGAAATCATATTGCTACAGTTGAGGGAAAAGGAAAAAGTGACCAGAATTGATATTGTTCATCAGTCTATTCAGAGGGTCATACATCTGGCTAATGCTAAGGAAAACTTTAATTCCCAATGGAAGTAATTCCCAATAGAAGTAATACTAATGCCTCCTTTCCCTAGCTTCTATTTCTACTGGAAGAACTTCCTGTACAGTAATACCTTGCTGATTTGACTGTCTGAGATTGAGTGTTTCAGTATTGGGTTATTTTCATGGACCCATATTTCCTAACAGGACAGAGCTGATCTATTTTAAAACTGCAAGCTGCAGTAATGTATTTTTCCTACATCTTGAAAAGCATTGTGCGATCATTCTAGGTAAGTGTTGATATTCTATAGAGTTAAACTTTTTATCATGTGGTTAGTCTCAAAGTCTAGATACTAGGAATAGAGAAAGGTAAAGGAATATAGAGGTGGTAGAGAGGATCCTGCAATCTTTGTTCTTTATTTAATGTTGTTAGGAATAAAGAAATCATTGTCTCATCATATCAAAGGAGATACCTATCCATTGTGTCTTATTACTTAATTGAGAATTGAATAACGGTTTTATATTGACCTTCCAAGCCACCCCCCAAGAGAGGTCTGTTGCTATGTAGGTGCACAAATGAAACACCATGTGAAGAAACATAACACACTCCCAAAGTTTCAGACGTCAGATTGACAAGGAGACCCAGAGCATCATCTGTGTATTTAAAATATCACATTAGGAAATCTACATATTTGCTCATGTAGATTCAGGTGGGATATTAAGATCCAGTGTAGAATAAAGCACATCATTTCTGCTGAGTTCTTTGGGTGCCAGAGGAAGTGAACCATTCAGGCCACATGATTCAATGAGTATGAGCATGAGTGTGATTACTGTAGCCAAATCCTGTGCGGAGGAGCCAAATCAGTTGGGTCTGAAATGAACAGATAATGCAGCTGCTTTCTACTCCCTTAGCTAATTTCCCATTATGCTTTTACTCTTTAAATTTAAAAACTTTACTCTTAGGTGCATCAGACAAGACAAATCTATCATATTTTGTGGAATATTTTAACCCTAAAGGCTTTGCTTTTCTATGAAAACATCCTACAAACAATACAGCCTAAAAAGAATTTGAAAAGGGTAGTAAAGAACGACATTGTTTGACTATAACAGTATTTGCTTTGTCTGAGTAAGGTAGTACCCAGAGAGTTCTTTAGATGTCAGAGGTATACCAGAATAATAATTTCTTTTTATGAAATCCATAAATATCTATTGAGGTTCTATCATTAGACCCACTGGGAGATTCAAAAGTGTTGAAGACAGCCCTTATGCTAGGGGGATCCTTGTAATCCATTACCATGAACAATCTGGAAAATAGTCAAAATCTTTTATTTTGCTGATCAGAAAATGGACCTAGAGAAGGTAGTAACAACCCCAGATCACAGTCTCAGAGGCAGACTGGAAAGCCATGTCTTAGATGTCCTTGTAGGATTCTTTTGCTCATATGTATTGCATTCTTTGTGAGGTAAAACATATAATAAGAAAGATGTTGGGATTCTAAGCAGAGTATGCCCTTCCCCCATTTTGTGCAAAGTCTACTTACAAAACAAAATGCTGGGACTGAATGTCTTATGAATTTAGTGAAGGGACTGAATCCTGTATCTGAATTGAAAATGAGAGAGTTTAGATATGTGGATAGAAATACCTATACAGAAGAAACTATGATGGGAAGACTGTCAGGAGTTATGAAATTATAAAACCAAGTCTGCAAGGATTATTAAAAATCTTCTAACAAGGGTCATTAGAATCCTGAGGATATCATTTCACTTCTTCAGGACTGGGTATCATTGGGTGGGGCAAAAAAAATCACCCTTGGTCACAAATGGTTGTGAGAACCTTAGCAGACATCAGAAGTATGTCACACACATTTTGTCCTATAGAAAATACTGTGTGAAAATTCAACTGCATATGATACATAAAATCTTTGTTACTCCTTGGTAGACAAATGACAATTTTTCTTTTATAGGTGATAATATACAATATAATATTTTCTATTGATTTATTTAAAATTTAAATGCTAAGTTTGGGTTTGATCATATATTATTTTAATCTCTTTACCTTATTCTTTTCAGAATTATCCTGGAGGCATCTTTCTGGATAGATTAAATGGAAATACACACACATACACACACACACACACACACACACACACACACGGGATTATCCTAAGATTCAGTACATACATTTATAAAAGTCAGTTAACTTCCCTTATACATTGTTTTCTTTACATATAGTAAGAATAAAATAACTAAAAGCTAACTTTTTTCAGAAGTTAAGTACGTGTCCTTTGAGCTCACAAAGGAGGCCAGAAGCATGGCATTTTAGTTTACTCATGTTTTCTAATTTTAAATTCATTATTTTTCTTCAGTGATAAAATGCCAACCACCACCTCCTCTTCCAGAATCCACAATTCTATGGTCATAATAGATTTCTTGCTTCTTGGCTCTCTCTCATTTATCTTCCTTATGTGTGGCGTGTCTGGCAGCAAATAATCTTCTAAAAGACATGCTTCTTCAACAATGCTTCGACTTATGTTCTATTTCTCTTTATCATCTACCTGGGAATCTATCTATAAATCCATCCAGCTATCCATTGTGCTTTTTTTTTTTCCAGACACAGGTACCAAAAATATAATACAACAATTGACTTACTATCTCTTGGAAGCTAAGGAAGCCTTCTGTCTGATTCTTCTTTTCTGGTTCCAACAGAAATCCCTGCAGAGCCACCTGACAGAAGGGAGAGACCCACCTTCTGTTCTTTTCTCTGGTTTTCTGCCCAAAATCATGCCCAGTTTTAGCAAATAAATCATAGACTTAAAACCAGCAGTTTTTTTTCGGCTGGTTCCAACATGTCTGAAAATATTTGAGGGATATATGTGATCTAAAGGGAAAGAACTTGAAGTTAGGAGACTTTTCTGTTTTCTGAGAAAGGGGGTGGTTGGGAGAGAATCCAGAGGCACAAGGGATCTTGAGCAGGACTGTTCAACGGGGAATGTATTTATGTGCTCTCTTCTCAATCCTTAAAGTTGTAGTCATTAATCTATGGCATTGGGAGAAAAATAGTTCCATAAAGTGTTCCTTTATCTACCCATTGAAATAGGCTTTATTTGTTTTAAAACTAATTTCAATGCAGAGTTTCACTTATTTTTTTCTTGTTCTTCTTCATGTTGAAAATATAAGTAACTTTTAAGTTGGGCTTAATTAAGCACTTATAATTTTTAAATCCAAAAGAGCCTATCTAAAAATATGAGCTTATTTCCTGATATACCTAGTTTCCCCCTCATAGGCTAGGTTCTTGTGGGAAGGACCAAGAACAGACACAGTGTATCTTGATAGAGGTTCTCAACATTAAGCAGTGTCTATCCTTATAAATGGCTATCTGCCAATCACTATGACTTTGAAAAATAAAATGGATATGAGGAGTAGGGAAAGAATAGAAGGAAAACATTTAAAAAAAACAAACAATTTTAAATAGCAGAAGTGACAACCATATGCAAATGACTCAGAGCAGAGTCTTACTGAGTTACAGATGCAGGTTGTCTTCAGTCTCCATCGTCCAAATGTTCTGCCCTTTCAATATCCATAGGGAATGAGCACCCACAGACCTTGAGCTGAAGCACTGGGAGAAGCAGAAACACCAATGACTGAAATCTAAAACGCCAGCTGTGGATGGAGGAAGGATTACTACTGACATGCAAAAAGGTCACTTATGTATAATCTCTGACACGTAGAGCCTATAGTAGACAACGTGTCACATACTGCAAATAGGATTGATGGAGAGCAAGTGCTTGGCAAGTATTATGAAAACACTGCTAAAAGACAGCAGAACTACACAGGACCAGGGTCATTCTTTCCATATTCAATGACTGAGAAAGTACGTAGTGACAAAATGGTGCTATAAATTCAAAAGTATTTTAAATGAACTCAAATCTTACTCATTATAACTTTAGTAAATAATGGCAATACATCTATTAGTTTGGCTTGCTCTTTATTCTATCTACAGCTTTTTCTACATATGTATATGATTTAGAAACTCTGACATATATTTTTAACTCTAGATATCAAAACCACTGAACCAGATCACTATTTGTCTCAGCCTAAAGGCAGAGATTCAGAGAATCACGCACTCTGGCTAGTTGTGCATGAGGCATGTAGAGTCATGAGCAGCCTATAGCTCACAAGAGAAACACATGATCTGTAGAGAAGTCCAGTCTAGCTCTGGGAAGGCACACAGGGCCCTTAGCATGTCTCGCAGAACCAAAAGCCAAGATAGAAACCAACAGCTTGCTGCAACTACAACCACAAGTCAAGAAAGCATTGAGCCTGACAGCTCAGGAAAATGACCCACTTCCTGCCGACTCAGACAAAAAGGCTTCACTTAGGCCTAGGGAAAGTGTCTCTAATAAGGCCATCCGTTAACCATGTTGCCTGAGTCCCTCGCAGCAATTCCTCATCCCCTCCCTTTCCACCTCCCACCCCGAAGCCAGCCATTAAGGCAGCAGGAACTGAGGAAAATGAAGCTGTTGGGCTCAGTAAATATTACTGAGCTCCACAAGGAAATGCCGTCCCATTATTTAGACTCCTGTGTCCAAGGCACTATTTTGATCACATCCGTTTAGTACAGAGGTGAAGAAAGAAAGCAGACTGGTTGTTCAAGCAGCAGCTCTTGGTTCTCCATGCCCTTGCCCCTGCAAAACCATCACAGAGAGCAAAAGAGAGCTCCGTCTTGTTTCCAGGGGCTTGAACCTGGAGTGCGTGCAACATAAGAAACCACAGAAAAATTACACAAAGGAAGTACTGGAAAAGGGTTTGGGGATCTTAGAATTTATTATCTGCTCTCACATTGACTTGATCTGTAACATACATAGAGTCAATTAAACTTCCGCCAACGATCTGTCACATCTAAAATGAATATGATACTCTGCATCTCATCACAAAGTCTGTGTGTGATATTCACAAGACAAAAGACCAATCTAATCTCTGGAAAAAATATTCTCATTTTGGGAAAATTACTTAACTCTTTCAGGTCATGTGAACTCAACTTAAAAAGAAAAAGAAAGAAAATAAATGAAAGAAATATATTTTAATACCTGATTATTCATCCAGTGCTTCAGAATATTATTGTATTCTAAAATGAGGAAAGTTAATATCTTGAGTACATTTTTTCACATATTTGGGGAATTAAAATAACCTATTTAATATTTGAAAATGAAAGGGAAATTTTTGGTATCACCTATAATCAGGATCATTTCAATATAAATACATCTATTGAAATGAAAACCCAAGGATAGGAATATGCAATAAAAAGCTACACCCATAAGCCTGAGACCTAAAGTACAATTTCACCAGAGTGGAAGGATAAACCATTAAATTACTTGTAGGCTATAGATGAAAATATGACCCTCTGACAACCAAACTGATTACTAATGATAATTGACAATGAACTTAAGAGAAACATTAATTCAATTCTCTGTACCTGAAGTCCAAAAACAAAGAAAAGGAAATAAAATAAAACTGACAACAGAGGCATAGAACATATACTTATGATCCACTAAACAGGCTGGGGAAGATGAAAGGAGATTGTGGCAATAACATTTTATCATATCCTTATGTCCTAGAAAGAGGTAGATTATCTACTGATTTTTAAGACTATACTTCTACCCTTAAACGGTTTCTTGAGAAAGCTGTCCACCTTGAAAGGAGTAGGTGTTTCCCATAATGGCCTGAGATTTATGCATTTCTTTGGATGAGTCAATGGAGATATAACTGGGTCCCATTCCTCATACATATATTCATAGCAAAAAGTATTCTTGCCAAACCATGAAATTAAGGCTTCAGAAGGTGAATGGAAAAAAATTAGAATAAAAGTATAAAGTTATGAGTTTAGAAATTATAAAGACAGATAGCAAGCAAGATTATTTCCGTGACACAAATCTATCATGACAGAACCAGCAATCTGATTTTAACATGCAGTTCTGCCCTCCTCCCCAGTCAGAAGTTCCTGCAAAGGAATGTGGTTGATTGCTACTGTGTAGACATTGTGAAAATTCAGCCACATTTGCATCACCCAGGTAGATCCTCTAGCTAAGTTCCCTTCTTTGAAGCAGACATTGCTTAGGGCTCCAAATATTAAATCAATACTTATTTATAGTAGAGACCATGGGAATCTGTCAAGAAAGAAGTGTTCTAAAATGAAGGTACTGATAATTATGACCTAATAATGTAATAGAAAAGGTCGATTTGTTTTGGTAATCATTCCAAGTACATTCATGCACAAGTAGGGGTCAGTTTGTTTATCACAGGACATTTTCAGAAAAACTTTCTTTCCAAATAAACATGCCTAGGGTGGCCCTAGGCAAAATTATACACAAGTACCTATTTTTCACTGTGACTCACTGCACCTCTGCAAATATGCTCATTTTACCTGTTTCTCTTTCCATTTCCTAGTTTGCAGATTTCATCACTCAAAGTCCCTAAAATTTTTTTTTGAATTGTTATTTATGGCAGCAATCTCTTCTATAAAAATCCTCCCTCTACAAACCAGTTTTTATGCATGTAAAATATCTCTATTCTGCTAATTTTCTAAAGTCAGAATAGGAAAGACAGTGAGACGAATCAGACATAAATTTCCTAGTTCATATATGAATACACCACAGTGAATCTCCACATCATGCACAACCTCAAGAATGCCTAATCCCAATAAGATCTACTGAATGTATGTATAATATGTCAAAATACATTCTACTGTCATGTATAACTATAAAGAACAAATTTTTAAAAAGTAAATTGGGAAGGATAGCATGTGAATGCTTAACGTAGTGCCTGATATGTAGGAGATACTCCATAACATTTTGTAGACTGTCGAAAAATACTTTTCACTAAAAAATATAAGCAGTTTTTTTTTTTAATTTGGTCTACTTGGCTATGGTGTTTTACCATGTGTTTGCTTTGGTGAAATGTAATAGCCATTCAAACCTACTGTTTTCTTTTTAAACCATTCTTTTATAAAGCCTTTTATAGAAGGATCACAGTAGAAGATCAACAACTAGTTGTTTAATAAAAAGAATATTTAGATGGGTGGATTGCTGGATGGAGAACTGACATCACTGTAGGGTGGAGACTGACATTTTTGTAGCACCACACTGGCAACATTCCCATGAGGGTATGCAAGATGGAAGGATGAGTCTACAAGCTTTTCATACATATTTTGTCAGCTATCAAATAAATATGTTCTTTCTCTAAATCAGAAAATCTAGAATTTTAAACTAAATGTGTTCTATCAATGATCCTAAATTTTATGTTATATATATCATGTGGAATTTTGTTTTTGATTTACATAAATTCTGGAATTAACGTGTGTCAATGAGCATAGAGAAATGAAACAACTAGAGATATCTTCTCAATCTAACACAAACGCCTAGCTTTATCCCCAAAGAGGGTAAATAGTAAGTGAAATGTCAAGTTTTCTTTGACTTGAATTAAGCAAACTACAAAAGTCACGCATCTTGTAGAAGATATCAGGGAGAAATAAAGATTTTAAGAAAAGTGCTATATGTCATTGAAGTTTAGAAAAGAAATTAAAGATGTGAATCATCTTGTTTGTTTTAAATTGCAAACAATAAAGAAGTAGACTTTTAAAAGGCTGGTTAACCTGACAACAAATAATAGAGTGTGTTGCCATGAGTACAAAAATTTTGGCATGTAAGCATAATATAAGCAAATCTCAAATAAATGTTGTTTGTGATTTAGTATCCATTGTGTCTAGGAGAGGAACAAATAAAACAAGAAAAAAATGTTTTTTGACTCCCCTTAAATTGAAGAGTGTGTAACTATTCCACACTGGTAAAAACTATGTCAACAGATATTCAGCAACATCTCAGTGATTCAGAGCATCTTCATGATCTGAACATGGCCTAGCGTAAGTGCTTGTGAAGTACATGGAGAGGTTAATCAAAAACGTTACAGTCACTAACCCTGAGAGCAAATAATCTGTACGTGCAGATTGGCACGGGCATACTCAGAGCATAACAGATTTAACAACTGGATGCACAGAACAATTTCTTACATGGTGTGTGATATTTGGGCTGTTATCCCTTATATCATTGTGAAAAGCAAGTGTGAACTGATGGAAGTGTTCAAACAGCCAAGGAAGTTGGAGGAATGGTATCACTGAAATGCATGGCTTGGGTAATACCTATGAGGTGTATGATAACAGAACAGAACTGGCATAAACCCTCCCAAAAAAATAATTACAAAGAGGTCAGAAATGATTCTCACCTTAAAAATGTGTCATGATGAGGGGTTGGGGCTGTGGCTCAGTGGTAGAGTGCTTGCCTAGCATGCACAAGGCACTGGGTTCAATCCTTAGCATCACATAAATGTAAAATAAAGATATTGTATCCACCTAAAGCTTAAGAATATTTTTTAAAATGTGACATGGTGAATAACGTGTATTTTTTCATTGGCTGTGATCTGTTTATTTGGTTGAATATTCTAAGCAACTCAAAAAAGATTTTGAGTTACAGCTATGTGCTACATCCTGAGGGCCAGCTCTACCCTAAAGAGCCAAGAGTTAATTAAGTGAGAAGCAGATGTGTTAAAGATTTAATATAACATACTTATATCACAGAAAAAATGGATATGGGGTATGCAGAAGAGGGAAAACAAATGATATGGGGATTGGGGTTGAAAGTGAAGCTCATGCACATGGAGGTGTCTCCTGGTATCTGAAAGCATATTGAATGTGAAGCATCGCATTAGCATCATGGAGATGTGAAGAAGGTGTTGTATTAGGCAAAGGAAACTACAGGGAGTAGGTTGTGAAAGGACAGGGCATCCACCAGGAAACAAGTGAGGCAGATATGCCTGAGTTCAAAATATGAGGAATGAGTGTGGGGGTGAGAATGGGGAACTATGGGAGGGGAAGTTCTGCAGGAGGCATGGGCCAGTATGACACACACCATGCACTCATCCAAAATGAAGACAAAACAAAGCATTTGAAGCAGATGAGGTCAGGTGTGTATTTTAGAAAGATTTCTTTGGCAGCGGTAGAGGAAATGAATTTTGCTGTGAGCTGCAAATATGAAGAATATCAGGAATCCTGATCTAATAGCCCTAGTGACTGCTGAGCAAGACCCAAGAAAAGGCAATGGTGTTGATGGAATATGCATGTGATGCTGAGGTAGAGTGAATGGAAACTTATGCTGTGATATCTTTGGTGGGGAAGTTAAAAAATAGAAAGGAAACAGGGAAATGTCACTTTTCTGATTCTGAATGAGTTACTCATAACAAAAGGAAGGTAATAAGCTGAGTTATAGGTTCTAGTATAATGAAAGAGGGAATACACCACTTAAAGTACTTTTAGAATTTAAAGATGGTACCAGATATTCAATGCTAATTTGATATAGCCGATTTGTCTTTTAAGGAAAGATCAAGACAGAACAGCCTCCTTTATTAAAGCATGTAGCTTAAAGTTCCTACTCAATTCCTATGGAAGGTCCAAAAAACCTGCAGATAGTGTTCTAATTGCTTAAATACATTATAATTTATTCATAATATATCCTATTTATGGTTCATAGTAGTTACTGGAACATCAGTGAGATTTCATTTAAGGAACAGTGCATTTACACAAATGGGTTAATAAGAATGAATAGAAATGTGAATGAAAACAAGAGGACAGACATACACCTTCTAATGAATCTAAAATCTTGGACCGCACATTGTCTTGTTTACTTTATTCCACCTCATTCATCTTGAATAAAGGATTGATGGAAGCTCCCACAGTCTGAGCCATAATGTTCTTGAATCAAAATGAAGCTGACTCATGCACAAACTAACACTTCTAGTCTCATTTCCCATGTCCGCTATAATCTTTTATCTCCTTCAGGTTAAAGTAAATAATTGACCAGCATGCAAAGAAAAATGAGAGAACATTAATATGAAATTGTAAACATCTGAATGCAATAAAAACAAATACTTCTTAGTTTCACAAAAAAATGTTATTTCTCTTCTTCATGATTTTGTATTTATTTCCAAACTGCCCTCATATTTTATATTATTTATACTGAAGAGTGGAATTATCTAACCTGGTGTAGACAACAGAAGGAAATGTCTTTCCAAGAAAAACAAAAGTTATAGTAGTTTGAAGTGTGATATAAAAACAAAACTTCTCTCACCACTCAGCTTATAGGAAGGGAGGGATGTAGGAATGGAGCTGAGTGGAGTCAGATTACAATGTTTAGAATCAAGAGGTGGCCCCTGTTCCTTTCTATAAGATTCTACAAGGGATAGTCATTTACTGGAAGAGTTGGGAAGGGTAAGATTAGAATCCTGTATTCATGTCTGTGTTCTTGGCAACTTGTAGCAAAATTCTGAGCACTTACCTAGTGCTTCTGAAATGTTGATTATTTAGGTGGTTTTTAATGGGAATAAATGCATGAAGGATTCTTCACACTGGCACTTAGAGGACTTGATGCTAGTAAAAAGTTAACAAGAGTTTTAAAAGTGCTAGGTCTGTAACCTGGAAGTCGTCCCTGGGTTTAGTGGAAGAAACATCCAGAAGATTTTTGCTGTCCAAACTCTATAGCTTCAGGGAAAAGAGATGAGTTGGAAAAGGGAACTATAAAACAAAAGTCATAATATACGATAATAGGATCACTGTTTTCTGCATGTCTCTTGTCCTATTTTCTGAAAGCAGGCACATTTTGAGTAAAAACAGGTTTTATGTCCCTGCAATAAAGAGGTATAACTATAAAAATATATGTCATATCAGCAAGCATGTCTCTAAATAGAATGTTTTACCAAGTCTCCCAAGAGGCATCTGAGGCCCTTTAAATTATAGGGTATATGAGCTTCCCTGCAGGGCAGCCTTTGAACTACAACTCATTGTCAGTCCAAAACCAGAGTGGGAAATGAACCTCTCAGAAATGAAGGGTGTGTGTTCTTCGCTCTCAGCATTTCTTGGTTTCTCCCTTAAAATGGAAGCCATCAACAAGCATAAAAAGAGATGTACAAACGGTATGGGTCAAGTGAAGCTTGATAACTTTAATTGCATTTATTTGGGGCGGGGGGGACAAGAACCTTCTCTCATCTTAACCTAAAGCTTCACATTTCTTTCTGCCAAGTTTGACCTAGGGCAAAGCAATCAAAAACTGCCAAGACTCTCATAAATGGACAGAGCAATGGAATATGAAATTCAGAAAGGCAGATAATCTAAAGATCATCTCTATTTGGATTTTTAATAACATTTTCAGCTGATTTACTTTCTTAATTATACTTTTTCTTAGGTTAATATTAAAACTAAATTGCAATCCTTCAGAATATACTACCTGGGTAACAGAGGCCTGGAAATATTCAGGCCTTCATAAGGAGCCAACTTGGGTTATTCATTATGCTGGGGACAATTCCCAAAGTGAATAATACAAAATAGAGTGCATTTAGTATGTGTTCTTGCCTTCTGGGACTGCTCTTAAACTTGGTGATAGTAACAAGAAGATCTCATGGGACTTTCTGCTATAGACTGGACCTCTGAGGAAAGTCCTGACTCACAGAAATAGTCATGCATTATTATTCAAAATAGTAAAACACTGGAGACAACTTAATATCCAACAATAAAGGACTAGTTAAACAAATTATAATACATCAATAAGATGGGTTCTTGTACTATTAAAATAGCATTTATAGAAAATTTTAATGACTTGGGAAATAGCTTATGATATACCATAAAAAGAAAAAAAATCAGGTTATAAAATTGACTATACAGTATTATCACCATTATATGGTTAAGAGCATAGAATCTGACTGTTATATTTAGAGAATGAGTGTGTCAGCTATTTGATATTAAATCTGGAGTGAATTTTATCAACTTTCAGAGACTCAGTCTCTCTATTTGTAAAGTGCATATCATATCCCACAGGGTTGTTTTGAGGATAAATAGATTTTTGTTTTGTTTTGTATTTTGTGTACTATTGATGGGACCCAGGATCATTCTACCACTGAGCAACATCCCTAAAACCACCTTTTTACATTTTTTAAAAAAATATTTTGAAACAGTCTTGCTAATTTGCCAAGGCTGGCCTTGAACTTCATACCTACTGCCCCACCTCCTTCATAGTTGGGATTTATAAACATATACCTCTGTGCCTAGAAATGATAAAGAGATGCTTAATGTATTTTTAAAATGACTGAAACACAGGAAGCACAATAAATGATGTCACTTTTACTTGTTTTAAATCAATATAACCTTGCTCATACTATTTATTCTACCTAAGAACCCTTCCCCTGTTCTAAAATTTACCTATGATCCAGCTTTTCCTCTAAGATCCAGCTCACATTATCACTAACACAAAGTACAAGCCTTTTTCTCATGATCATCCCTCTCTACACAAAATTAATCATGTCTTTCTTTTTGTTGTAAAAGCATTTCATTAAAAATCCTATTCCTTATTGTCTAATTTTTTGAGTTCTTTGTATACTCTGGATATTAGGGCTCCATCTGAAGTGTGAGGAGTAAAAATTTGTTCCCAGGATGTAGGCTCTCTATTTACCCCTTTTATTGTTTCTCTTGCTGAGAAAAAAAAACTTTTAAGTTTAATTAAGTCCCATTTGTTGATTCTAGTTATTAACTCTTGTGCTATGGGTGTCCTATTGAGGAATTTGGGGCCCGACCCCACAGTATGTAGATCGTAGCCAACTTTTTCTTCTATCAGACACAGAGTCTCTGCTTTGATATCAAGCTCCTTGATCCATTTTGAGTTAACTTTTGTGCATGGCAAGAGAAAGGGATTCAGTTTCATTTTGTTGCATATGGATTTCCAGTTTTCCCAACACCATTTGTTGAAGATGCTATCCTTCCTCCATTGCATGCTTTTAGCCCCTTTATCAAATATAAGATAGTTGTAATTTTGTGGATTAGTCTCTGTGTCCTCTATTCTATACCATTGGTCCACCTGCCTGTTTTGGTACCAGTACCATGCTGTTTTTGTCACTATTGCTCTGTAATATAGTTTGAAATCTGGTATCGCTATACCGCCTGATTCACACTTCCTGCTTAGAATTGATTTTGCTATTCTGGGTCTTTTATTTTTTCATATGAATTTCATGATTGCTTTATTTATTTCTACAAGAAATGCCGTTGGGATTTTGATTGGCATTGCATTAAACCTATAGAGAACTTTTGGTAATATCGTCATTTTGATGATGTTAGTTCTGTCTATCCATGAACAGGGTATATTTTTCCATCTTCTAAGATCTTCTTCTACTTCTCTCTTTAGGGTTCTGTAGTTTTCATTGTATAAATGTTTCACCTCTTTTGTTAGGATGATTCCCAAGTATTTTATTTTTATTTTTTATTTTTTGGCATTTATACACCATGGAATATTACGCAGCACTAAAAAATGACAAAATCATGGAATTTGCAGGGAAATGGATGGCACTAGAACAGATTATGCTTAGTGAAGCTAGCCAATCCCTAAAAATCAAATACCAAATGTCTTCTTTGATATAATGAGAGCAACTATGAACAGAGTAGGGAGGAAGAGCAGGAAGAAAAGATTAACTTTAAACAGAGACATGAGATGGGAGGGAAAGAGAGAGAAAAAGGAAATTGCATGGAAATGAAGGGAGACCCTCATTGCTATACAAAATTACATATAAGAGGTTGTGAGGGGAATGGGAAAATAAACAAGGAGAGAAATGAATTACAGTAGATGGGGTAGAGAGAGAAGAAGGGAGGGGAGGGGATGGGGGATAGTAGGGGATAGGAAAGGTAGCAGAATACAACAATTACTAATAGGGCATTATGTAAAATTGTGGATGTGTAACTGACGTGATTCTGCAATCTGCATTTGGGGTAAAATTGGGAGTTCATAACCCACTTCAATCTAATGTATGAAATATGATATGTCAAGAGCTTTGTAATGTTGTGAACAACCAATAAAAAAAATCCTATTCCTGCATCTATGCCTCATGATGTTAATCAATGTGTATCTCCTTCCCCATAAGAACATGGACCCTCAAGATGAGGGTTGGGCATGTGTCTTGTTCCTCTAGCACCCCTACAGACTAGCAAATAGAGTACACAAAAAGGGTTCAGTCCATGCTGGCTTGATGAGTGCAGGAATTCAAGCCAACCTGTATGAGTGAAGCAGGAAAGAATGAATGATAGAATAGTGATTTCTTTTCCTGTCATTTCCAAAGGTTCTGGCATACTAATTTGACCTAGAGGAAGACTATTCTCAGTCTATATTTCACGATTCCAAATACTCAAAAGTCTTTTTTGTTTGTTTGTTTGTTTATTGTTGCTTTTCCTAAAACATAATAACTTATCCTAATAACTGACACAGGGTAGTATAATAGAAGAAAATATGAACTTGAGTCCAAAGCTCAGATTCTCTTGTTAACAATACCACCATGACCTTAAACAAATAATTTCATCACCTTGAACACATAAAATGGGGGTGATAATACATACTCTGCCTGCCCTGCGTCTATTTTGCAGGGTTATTTTAAGAATTAAATTAGAAAATGCATGTGAGAATATTTCCAAAAGGCAGCACAAAAATATAAGAAAACATCATTTTTTTCTGGTAAAGCTTTGCTCATTTAGAACTAAGAAGTTTGTATTTATTAATAGACATATTACGAATTTACAACAGTCTATAATTCTTTAAAAATTCTAAGGACAACCTTTCCATATTTCCTTTTGCTTCATTGTACAGAGAAATTGTTAGAAAGATGGAAATGTTTGAAATTATTGAACGTGTTCCTATGAAAATCAGGAAGTGAATCACATTAATATTTAAATATACAAACTCTCTTCACCGTTCTATTTATAAAGCATCAATTAGCAATTATATTAAGATGCCCACATAATGCCAGTTTTGTTGACAGCATCCTTCTACTTTATAGACAAGGTAAGACACAGCTAGGTCTAAGTATGTTATTGCAGATTATAAGTATGGTTTGAGAAAGGGATTGGAAATTACTTTCTAACCCAAAATCGTCCAAGAGAACTTTCTGTCAAAACAAAAATGTTCAATAATTTGCACAGTTCAAGATAGGAACCTCAAGCCATATATGATTTTTAAATGCTTGGAATGGGGTTTGTGAGACTACAGAAATTATTTTTAATGTAATTTATTTTTTTAAATATTTATTTTTTAGGTGTAGTTGGACACAATTTATCTACTTTTATGCGGTACTGAGGATGGAACCCGAGGCCTCGCACGTGCTAGGCGAGCTCTACCACTGAGCTATAACCCCAGCCCCAATGTAATTTATTTTTAACAAATTTAACAATTTGTAACCAGTCACAGTGTTTAGAGTGAAGATCCCTTCCACATGCAATTCAAATATAAACTAGATTTGCTCCTTAGCCAAATTAACACTTCAAAAAGAATGATAATTTATTATTTTATAATGGGAAAGAAAACTCCCACACAGACTCTTAGCATGCCCAGTCTCTTTTATCCCCACAACCACGGGAAGAACATTGTGGCCACAGACTGCTTTAGGGAGCATAGAATCAGAACAAAGAACGTGATTGGATGATTCAAATGTATTGACATCCAATTACAATAACCTGATCAAAGAAATGAACTGGTACTAATGCTACAATACTTAGTCCAGCAGGCAAATTCTTTCCTTAGGTATCTCTGCCCTTGCTTTGGTGACCTCCTTTGCCTGGTCATCCCCTTGTCTGTTAGACACATCCTTCCTTCTCCTTTCCTCTAAACTTAAACTTGATGTGCACTGGCAGAAAGAAAAGTTTGTCTCATTTCTTTGGATTTGCTTCCCATAACTCTCAGTCCAACACACACATCTCCCCTTTTATCAGCTAGAGAAATGCTAGGAAGGCACAGAAGGGAAAGAATATTTATTTTAACCCTTCTGATAAGGAAAGAACTCAACCTGTCTGGGAGCAGCCGTTCCTTCTTTTCCTTCAGACATACCGTCAAGAGCATCTTAAGGTCAGACTGTAAATCATGTAAAATATCTTTATCTTTTCAAGGCAGTTTTTCGCCTATATTATAATCAAGGACAAGAGAAGTCACAGAATTCTGGCAATATAAGTCCTTTCAGTAGCAGGTGGGAGTGAAACTTTTAGCTACTAAAACTGGCTACTGAGACTGCTCCATAGAAGGAAGCCAGCTTTTGGGAGGGGATTGCTCTCAGTCAAGATGAGGCCCTTGGCTTCCCAATTTGGCGAATGGGTAAGTTTGATATTCATTAAAATGACAGGCTGACAGAGTGAGGCACAGGCAACCTTTACCCACTCATCAGCTGTCCAGTTCTGAAATGCTCTGGACTATTTTGATCCTCTAGGCTTTCTGTATATATAGCTTTTCAGATGTAAGCTTCAAATCTGCCCAGCAAGATTCCAGTTATTCTAGAACTGGCCTTTTAAGTTGTGATTCTATATTTACTGAATTATGAAGAAGTTTCCCAGTTAAAGAAAAATGCCTCAAGACATCCGAGTAGCTAAAATGGATGAGGCCCAAAGATAATAAATTTATGGATTTTCATGATATTAAGGTCACTTAGTGCAACGTTCCATTTTATGCATGGGAAAATTTGGATTCAGAAAGGTGAAGTGACTTGACAAAAGAACATAAAACTACTGTTTAAGTGAACTGCTGACAGTTATAATTTAAAACAAAAATAATGATGATAAATTGTTTTTCTTTCCATGGATCTGTTAACTAGATTACTAGAACAAGTTACCTGAAAGGCTGGATGATCAAATAAAAATGTAAATATAAGGAATTGGTAGTTGTCATTCCAAAGTTACTGACAATGATTATTTTTACAAATCATGATGTCATTTCTGAGACTGGAAAAAAATCATACAGATAGCTTTAAATGCCATTCCCCAACCCCCAGTATCTCTGGTTGAAATTATTACACACTTTCATATATCACTACAGCTATGCAAGATTAACAGCAGCTTTAGAAGTTGCCTGGACTTCAGAATAAGTAAAGAATTTCACATTATTATTATTTTTCAAATCACAGATTCCTTGGTGCCATTCAGAGTTTCCTGGTTACAGTCTGGAAATCTGGTTTAAATAAATTCCCCAAATGATTCTGATACATTGTTTGAGAATCACTGTTCAGAATATTCAATACCATTATATCATATCAATTAAAGTTATTTATACATGTGGTTTTTTATCCACTAAATTTTAAAATAGGGGGCAAGGCTTAATTTTATTCCTTTTCTTTTTCTTGTCAGACTTTATCCCTATTCCATGCATAATGATCTGTATGAAGGTTTAGATCCAAACAGACAGACAGTTTGAATTCCAGCCCTGCTACTACTAGCTACATGACCTGGAGGAAATTAGAAAACTTCTGTGAGCCTAGATGTTCATATAATTGTGTATACATCAAAGGTTTGTTGTAAAATATAAATAAGCTTATACCCTTCAAGCAGACAGCTAAAAACACGATGAGTTTTTGATAAATCAATTGATTGCTATAGTAGAGATAGTAGTATTAACAGTGAAAGTAGTAGCAGTGGTAATTTTAATAGTGCTCATCCAATGAATACCTCTTGGTTTAACTAGGCAGAATCTGAAATAATGTCTAAAACAACTCGCTACAACGATGTAGAAAAAAATTCGGCTCTGAGCAATAATGAATGTCTATATGAAGAAAAATAAGTGCGTGCCAAGTTAATTTAATTTTCACCTTAGAGTAGCAAGCCATTCAGGAAAGGGGAAAGCAATAAATGCAATCTATCAATCAATAATATTTTTTTCAGTTCCATTTGGCATTCTCATTAGTAAGCAAAAAAAAAAAAAAGGTATAAATTTGGGCAGCTAAACCATTTGCTTAATTACTTTAAATTCCCCTGTACATCCAGATTTTCCTTTTCTCATGCCCTCAAAAAACAAACAATCAGGAGGAAAAAAATAAATTAAAAACAAACAAACAAACAAAAAACATCCTGGCTGGCTACACAAGATGTATTTATATTGAGAGTTTGGGTGCAGATGGCAGTGAAATAGGTAAATCAGGCAAAAGGGGCTGCTTAGAAATGTTCTTTAGTAGCCCTCACTCTTTATGAACCTCTCTTGGACTTCTCTAGAGCCTATGACATAAAATCTGAGCATCTGTTCACTAAGACCCAGTCTGGGGACTTTTAACAGAGCCAGTCACTGCCTAGAGCCAGAGGTGACTGCTTGTAGCATGCTCATTGTCTCTTGCTGCCTTTTCCACTCTGAATTCTTTACTCCCCCTGGCCCTTGCATTAATTCCATATTCCATTTAACTTTTACTTTTCTTTTTTTAAAATATTTATTAATTTTAGTTTTCGGCGGACACAACATCTTTGTTTATATGTGGTGCTGAGGATCGAACCCAGGCCGCACGCATGCCAGGCGAGCGCGCTACCACTTGAGCCACATCCCCAGCCCTAACTTTTACTTTTCTATGATTTCCTTTGTCTTTAACCTCCTTAAAATTTCACCAGCATTTTCCACTTACATCAGAGCACACAGGACTTGACAGCTATCTATCTGATTCTCAAGGAAAGGTATAAAATGGCCTCATACACACACCAGAGTATGCCTTTCAAGAAACCAAGGTCAGTTGAAAGTGTGCTATGGTCTGGACATGGAGGGCCTCTGAATGCCCCTGTGTTAAGACTTGGATCCCAAGGTGGTACTATTGGAAGGTGGTAGGACTTTTAGGAGATAGGGCCTAGTGGGAGATCATTAAGTCACTGGGGTGTGCAACTGAAAGGAATTGTAGGACCCCACATGTCCTCTCTCTTTCTCTGCTTCCTGACTCATGATGTGAATACGTGTCCAGTCACATACTCCTGCCATAATATGGTGTCATCCACTGCCCCTACCCAAACTGAGCTGATCCAGGCAGGAGTCATGCTTCCAAACCTCCAAAACCCTGAGCTAAATAAACCTTTTCTGTTTATAAGCTAGTTGCCTCAAGTATTTCATTATAGTGATAAAATGCTGAGATATGAAGGAAACTGCAACTACCCAGCAATAAGATATTAATGAGGATTTTATTAAAATTATCTTTTTAAAAAAACAAATTCAGTCTGTTTTTGCAAGGGTGTATGTATTGATCTGTGGAAACACATCTGACAGAATGCACACATTCTACCCATGACATTGCTCTCTGACAAAATTTTTTATCTGAAACATAATTTCCAGTGATGATTTTGACACCAAGAATTCAGTAACAAAAAATATTAACCTTCAAATCTTTGGAAGAAAAGCACATTCTGGTGAGAACCCAACAGTTAAAAACACCTGTGTGGGTATTTTCTTTCCGACAATCTCAGATGTGCTCTTTAACCTCTTGCTTTGCTTCACCCATGGAGGCCTGACCATGGGGACAGCATATTACCCAGGACTTTCTAACTTGTCCTTCAGTTAATCACTATGGCTTTGTAACACTTGACAGTATTCTGCTGGAGTTACATGAAACAAAATGTGTCCTTCTGATAAACTTTGCTGCTGGTAGATATATTTTGGACTACTGCCTGGATAATTACACGTGTAACTCACATTAGCAGCACAGAGAGGCCTGAGGAGAGTGCATCAGCTAGCATGGCCACATGGAGCCTATTCCTATGGCCCTATGGCCCTGCCATCATAGGTCACTGAAGAGGCAGTTGCAATAACTCTCACCCAGTTCTTCTGCCCTCTCAGAAATCATCTGGCATTGCCTGTGTTTTCCCTCCTTCAAGTGAGGGCAAGCTTCTCCTGGCCCAGGGGTGTTGGACATAGATGGAGGCTGGATGTCTTATATCTTAGAAAAGCCAAGGTTGGATCACAGTCCTCTTAGGATAAAGAAGAGAAGAAAGGAAAACTAGCTTTTAGTAAAAATATAGGCTGTATCACACATGTCATAAAACTTAATTCTCACAATGATTCTATGCAGGAAGTTTCATAGTTGCCATTTTACACATGAAGAAAGCAGGCATAGAGAAGTTAATGGAATAGTTTAATCCCAACTGGCTAGTTTAGAGCTAACCTAGAGCTAGAAATCAGGTTTCTTAGTTTCTATTTAATGTGTTTCTGAATTCAGGCTCCAGAATTAGCTTGAGTTCAAATTCTGGCTCCAATATCTCATTATATATTTTATTTTATTTTTAATTGATTTTTATTATTTTTTAAATACATAACAACAGTGGAATGCATTACAATCCTTATTACACATATAGAGCACAATTTTTCACATCTCTGTATATAAAATATGTTCATGTCAATTTATGCCATTATACATGTACTTTTTTGTATTACAATTCTTAATACACATATAATCCACAACATTTTTCATATCTCTGTTTGTATATAAGGTATGTTGACACCCAATTCAAGTCTTCATACATGTACTTTATATAATGATGACCATCACATTCCACCATCCTTGCTAATCCTCTTCCCCTCCTTTTCCCTCCCACCCCTCTTCCCTATCTAAAATTAATCTAATCCTCCCACCCTCTCCCTCCCTACTCCACTCTGAGTTACCCCCCTTATATCAAAGAAAACATTTGACATTTGTTTTGGGGGGGTTGGTTGACTTCACTTAGCATATCTTCTCCAGCGCCATCCATTTACCTGCAAATGCCATGATTTTGTTCTTTTTTAATGTTGAGCATTATTCCATCGTGTATATATGCCACAGTATTTTTTATTCATTCATCCACTGAAGGACATCTAGTTTGGCTCCATAGTTTAGCTATTGTGAATTGTGCTGCTATAAACTGCTGAGGGCCATTGCCAAGTAGGAATGACGCATCAAAATTTCCTTGCTAGCGTACCCCATGTTAAATGGATTTCGCTGTTGACATTGCATGTAAGGTGACCTTGCTCAAGGACCAAGGCGGATCCGGGTTTAGAGCTGATCAGGTTTGAGGAAGTATCCCGGTCCTTGGGTTTAGGGTGTTCCCGGTTTAAGACAATAGGGGTTTTAGGGAAGTTGGAGGTTGAAGATTATTGCTGCCGGGATTAGGGTGTTCCTGCTGCTTGTTGTTGAGTTCTCCTGAGATTCAAATGGGATATTGGAAAAAAAGCCTTGTGGAGTAGGTGAATTGGGCGGAGGAGAACTGGGATTGCCCCAGAACGTGTGTAGAGGCCGGTGTGAGTTCGGGAATAAAGAATTGCTGTTTGAATCGACAAAGCTGTGAGTGGCTCATGATCTTGTGCCCAGCCAAGACATTGGCAATAAACATTGATGTGGCTGTGTCCCTCTAGAATGCTGTTTTTAAGTCCTTTGGGTATAGTCTGAGAAGAGGAATAGCTGGGTCAAATGGTAGTTCCATTCCAAGATTTTCAAGGAATCTCCATACTGCTTTCCAAATTGGCTGTACTAACTTGCAGTCCCACCAGGAATGTATGAGAGTACCTTTTTCCCCACATCCTTGCCAACACTTGTTGTTGTTTGTCTTCATAATAGTGGCCATTCTGACTGGAGTGAGATGATATCTTAGAGTAGTTTTGATTTGCATTTCTCTGATTGCTAGAGATGATGAGCATTTTTTCATATATTTGTTGATTGATTTTATATCCTTTTCTAAGAAGTGTTTGTTCAGGTCCTTGACCCATTTATTGATTGGTTATATATATATTTTTCTTTTTGGTGCTTAGCTTCTTGAGTTCTTTATATACCCTAGAGATTATTGCTGTATCTGATGTGTGAAGGGTAAAAATTTTTTCCCAGGGATGTAGGCTCTCTGTTCACCTCATAGATTGTTTATTTTGCTGAGAAAAAAACTTTTTAGTTTGAATCCATCCTATTTATTATTCTTGTTTTTAATTCTTGTGCTATACGAGTCTTATTAAGGAAGTTGGGACCTAATCCCATATGATGAAGATTAAGGCCTACTTTTTATTCTATTAGATGCAGAGTCTCTGGTTTAATTCCTAGGTCCTTGTAACCCACAAAATTACAATCATCTTATATTAGACAAAGGTGCCAAATACATGCACTGGAGGAAAAAAAAACAGCATCTTCAACAAATGGTGCTGGGAAAACTGGGAATCCATATGCATCAAAATGAAATTGAACCCCTATCTCTCACCATGAACAAAACTTAACTCATTACATATTTTAGATTATTTGCATATTATGCATCAGTTCCTTATTGGTAAGATAAGATTAATAATAGTGCCAACCTCTTAGAAATATTATGAAGGTAAATAAATTCTCCATGTAAAAGTCTTAGCACAATGCCAGAAACACAGCAAAGATTTCAAGAAAGTTCTAATAGAGTTCCTAAGACAGTGAGGAAGGCAGATGCATAAACAGAAAAAATATAGTATGATAGGATGTGCCAAATACTAAAATTGAGTTAAAAAGAAAATGGTGTGGCATCTCAGAGGGGAATTCTTGCAGAGTACCTCCCATTCGTAAAACAGAAAATAATAGAAGGAAAACAAAACTCACAATGGTGTCTATGAAAACTGGCTGTGGGAGTATACAGTTATGGGTTTAACTGGTAAAGACAGATAAGATAGTTCCAGGAGCCATTTTTTGCTCAAAGCTCTCCTGCCTGCTTTTGGAAGCCCTTTGGGGTTGATATACACAGTGCTTAGCTTGACCATCAGTAATGCTGTTTTTAGAACTGTCAACATTTATATAAAACTGAACTCATCCAAAAATACCATATATGGAAATGAACAATGAATGATTTTTTTTTTCCTTGAAGAGAAAAGAAGATCCCCATAATCCCCTGAAGCCAAAAAGCAATATTGATTTCTGGGTTTTGCTTTTCTATTTATCTAATAAACAAAAATTATACTGAAACAATACAAAGTAGATAAAAACATCACTGGCCCTTAAATAGAATGATACTCAATTTCAAAATAGAATGTCCCTTGAGTTTGGCATACATCCCAATTTCCAAGCTAGGTACAGTGGTAAATGCCTGTAATCCCAGTGGCTTGGGAGGTTAAGGTAGGAGGATGGCAAGTTTAACACTATCCTTGGCAAATTAGTAAGGCCTTGAGCAACTTAGTGAAATCCTGTATCAAAATAAAAAATAAAAAGGGCTAGGGATGTAGCTCAGAGATTTGTATGTGGGCCATCAGGTTTACTCAACAGTACCAACAAAACAAAAATCAAAACAACAAAAAATACATCCCAATTTTCTAAGTTTTCTTTCCAATAATGTGCTAAAAGTAATGCTGCTTTCTAGCTACACTTTGTATTTCTAGCTATGTCCCTAAGTTTGGTCCCAAACTTGCTGGCCTCCAGACTTTTGCTCATTACATCCTCTGCACTTGTATTGACCCTACTCATTTCTCAATATCCACCTCTCAGATTCTATCTGCTAAACTCCCAAGATTCATGCAGGTCCTATTTCTTCCTGAAGTCTCTTATAGAAATCAAAAATTTTCCCCAGATGTAACAGTGGCCTAGTCTCATCTGCATTATTCTTTTTCAAATCCCAGTATTCCAATACCAGTTGCAGGGATTCTCTTAAATTGAGACCCACAGCTTGTACAACTATAACATTCTTTTTTTTTTTTTTTTTTTGAAAGGATGTGAGGGGAATCCACATATCTGTGTTGGAAATGAGGGTGAGTCATACAGAAGAAAAAATAGCTGTCAAACACTTCAATCAGTTAATTTAATATTCTTTATAGGACAAGTACCCATAGTTCTCTATTGGCTACAGGAAAAAAATAAGATAGTTTTGCCTTTAAAGAATTTATGATTCAAGAAATGATACATATACCCAGAGAACAGTTATTTCCAAATGTAAATATGAAATAATAATAGCATCTAACATTTTGTAGGGTGTCTGCTATGTTTCAAGGACTATTATAAATTATAAAAAGATATATTTACCTATCATCTACCTATTTATTCATCTTTTCATTTTATCATCTCAATTATTCTTGGAGGTGGGTACTATTATTATCTCCATTTTACCAAGAAGAAAATAGAAGCATGGGACCATAATTCATTTGGTAAATGATGAACACTGACTTCAGAATTCATATCTTGAACATATTGTCTTTGGTATATGACATATAGCTAAAGTTTGGAATTTCAATTGCATGTGCAGAAACTAATGGCATGCCGAGGGGGAAGAAGTGCACCATTCAAATAAGAATCTAAGTGCTCAGAGCAAACGGGGTTCAAACAAAAAGTACAGCTTCACCAGTTAATACAGATCAAGTGCGTTATTTGCAATAGAGGAACAAACTTCAACAAAGTCACAGAGATTTTTCTAGAGAGACCCGGTGAGAAATAAGGACTGACAGGTGAAAAGAGGACATCTGATGCAGGACCATGAATAAACATTGAAGGGTTGAGATGTGATAATTCAAATAATCAGGAACCATCACAGGTTGCAGGAAGCAGTGGGTTGCTGAAGTGAAACTACTAATCATTTGGAATCACTGCTGGGCAGATGTCTCATGGCATCATTGAACCCTATATTCTCGACAGGGTTCTGTTCTCACTATGCTTTTTATGTTGTTTTAGGAGCCATTTTTTGTTCATTAACTTTCCCTCCATCCCTGAAAGGTGTCTGGAAAATAGTAGGTGATCATAAATGGCTGTTGAATGAATGAATATATGAAAAGAAAGTTGGGAGAAAATAGGATAGGGTAACGTGGAAAGGCAAAGAAAATAAGTATGCTTGAAACTATGAGGTGACAAGCATAGGGATTAAGGCCAAATTGGAGTAAAGGAGGATGAAAGCTGAGATGAGGCCATTCACTGTGGCTAAATGGATATTTGCGTGGTGTTCAAGAGTGCTGGTCTGTTGATAGGGCAAGAGTCCATTCTTGTCTGCGCAATGTTAAGATGGAAAAAGGAGGCAGTAGGTAGTCCGAGATGTTCGTTTTTAATAAGTAGCAGGAAAAGAGATTTGTATTTCTTATTTGGATCAAGAATCTATTTATTTTAAGATATCACAAGTCTCTTTACTTAACCTTGTAATGCAAGTGTCTTCCACAAAATCAGTAATACGGCATTCACTCTTAAAGATGCAAAAGGTGCCAAGTCCTTTGACATCTTGGTCAACCTACATCCCATTAATGGAAAGAAGGAGGTCTTAATAATAGGCTATTGGAGTCAGACATTGAGAAATTAAGCTATTCTTTTCAAGGTTTCATGGAAAGTCATTGATAGTTGTAAAAATCTGTGCTCCATTCAGTCTCCACACAGGAGAAGGGGGTCAGACCCTAGCTGACATTTTCCAAGTCCATACAGTGTGTACCCCACTGCCATTCTTTACTCAATAAGCCCCTTTCTTCTCCCAAGTCAAATTTCAACCTGACCTTTACCAGCTATCCTTGTCATTTAATTAGCTCCAAGAGAGGTTTTTCTCTTCCTGTGGCTATGATTTAAACTAACTTAAAATTACATGAAAAGTTAAATAACAAAAAGAAATTAAACATAAGTCAGTTACAATTTAATGTACACATCTATTTAATGCTAATACTCACAAGAAGACAAAATTTATTAAAACAAAAATCAATGCAATATATTCTATTTGGATATTCTTTCTAAAGCTTCCTTAAATATTTTCTCTGAAGTCAAGGCATTTTAGATGATGAAGATAATTACATGCTATAAGAGCAGTGATCCATTTGACAGAATTAAAACTATAGATGATTTTTAATAGAAACATGAAATTCCTACCTTTATTCTATTAGGCTGACACCCTGTCCATTAGAAGCAGGTGGGGAGAGTGGGAAAAGTAAAAGGAGTGGAAGGCTAATTTCAAAAGACTAAACATTTTATGCCTACACTAGCTATGGGAGAGTTCCTTTGCTAAGACAAAACAGCATGTAGAATTGTCAGTGGGGGAAGGTTGGGGGCTAATGCAAACAGTAATTAGTAAACTGAATTCATGGATCACAGACCATTTTTCTTTTAATAGTGGTATTCATTTAATGCCACAGGAATACACTTGTTTTAAAGAAAAGTCAAATGCAAATTTACTATGCTTCCTTTCCTCCATTAAAAAAAAAAGAAAAAACTGAACAGATAAAAGAATGAGATCTTCCTGCAATTTGGGTATGTGTATTTCCAGTTGCAAGCAGCTGGAGTCATTAGTTTCACTGTCAGGCACCACCCCAGATTCCCTGTTCAAGAGAACCTGGTATAGAAATGGTGGCATGGTTTCTTCTGTTCCACAACTTATGTCAGCACTATCTCCATGCACATTCCACAGCAGCCTGTGCAGCACTTGGAGGGACTCGTGTCTAATCCATGAGATGCAAACATTAATGGATAAAAACTTTCCAAAAATCAAAGAACTTTTCATTTAAATAAATATATTAGAAATAATATTAGCAGGAGAGTGTGTACATGAGAAAGAAAATGATGTGTGTTAAATTCCTCATCTCCCTCTGGATCGGCACCCTTCTAAAGGTCAGCCCACTAGCCTCAGGTTTAATTCCCTTTCTTGCTGCTACTGTTCAGAGGTAAATGCTCGCTTTTTATTAAAAATCAAAAGCACAGGCGCTTGTAATCCTCTAGACTCAAAGTTGTTGTTCTTTTTTTTTTAATAAAAATGGAAAGTTTAGCTCAAAGCAATAGCAGCTAAAATTAGAGTGAAATCAGCAGCTGCTCCCCAGGGAAGATGGAAAACCAAACAACAGTTTTTTTTTTTTCTTTGACTACAATTTATGCTATATTTTTTTCTACTTCAAATTTTTTTCTACTTCAAATTTTCAAACATTTGCATATGTCATGAAACAATGTTTTTTGTGTAACACCCCTGCTCTTACTTCTCCCAAATGATGTCAGACATGAGCCTTTCAGGTAAATGTAGAAGAAAACTGTTTCCTGCATTTCCAGTGTCACAGCCTTTGGAAATAATGACAATAATTAATTGCATTAGTGAGGCATTAATCTGTGACACAAGATAAACTTTCCTGTAACTCTCCCTTTGTCCACTGATGTCAATATACCTGACAGTTGGCACAACCCAGAAGTATTGAATTTTCTCACACTACTGTGCCAGATAGTTGGTTGTGTTGCTCAGAAATAGTGGTCAGAAAAATATCAGGAAATGAACATTGAGACAAAATTGAAATGCCATTATTCTCACTTTTACCTGCCTCTCTCCATCCTGTTGCCTGCTTCATCCATTCCCTCCACTCTTAAAATATTTGAGGATCGAAATTGTCTTTCCAGGCACCATTTATACCCAGTCACCACCCTCATTTCAGCAGCAGCACTAGCCCACTGATTGGCACATCAGAAGCCCTGAACAGAATGCCAACCTGGAGGAAATTCACTCCACCTCCTCACCTGCCTTCAGAGTTTTCTCTTCTGGCCTTTAGGATCATTGCAAGAGCATCAAGGTTGAACATTTTCCTTCCAACTTAGAGTCAGTCATGCTAGAGAGTCTTGCTCCAAACCTATCCCTGACTCCTTTCAATGACATCTTTGTGAAAATATCTTTGCATAGGAGCTATTAAGGAGAAGGTCCTTCTCCCCACTTATTTGAGTAGGCTGAATCACTTTGGCTGAATAAAGAACAGTCCTGACTGCTCTATGGAGATCCATCTTTATATTTGCTAACTATGTGGCATGTACCACCTCAGGACCCTTTAGGCTATTTCTCACTTACTCCTCTCAACATCTGGGAAGATATACTATAATATGTTTATTGCTTGGGAAACTGAGTTGAGGGGGATTAATTAGCCAGGATCAGACAGTTAATAATTTATGGAACCTGGGTTCAAAATTATGTACTCTCTGAGTTTAACTTTTTTTTTCTCTGCCAGTGCTAATGTTTCAGAAGTTCTTTTTGACACACACACATATGTGCATGCATGTGTGTGTGTGTGCGCGCGCACACACACACACACATTTATTCTTATGGCTAAGAGAGAAGAGGGAACTTCTTGATTTTCCTTTTTCCAGTTCTCACCAACTAGTTGTTGGTTTAAGGACTACTTTTTGAGAGATGTTTGGACTTTTGAGTTTGGTACTAATAATTTTCAACATGCTTCCCTGGTGTGATGTGTGGGTCACTTTTAATAATTCTCTAAACTTCATTTATTTTACATACAATTTAGCCATGTTCAATTTATAAAATAAAAATGATGCTAGAAAATAATTTCAGAAAGACACACGATGAATACAATACCAGTTCAAGGAAAGACATGATATTTATAGGGCAATAAAAGAGATCTGTAGTTACATTAGCCACTGAAGCAGAACTATGATGTAAGGGTCATCAACCCATATGGTTTATAACATAAACTGATCAACAGAAAGGGTCATGAGACTACTTCCCTTGGGTGAATAACTTGGGATAATCAGACACATTCCAGAGGTTTTACACCTTTCTCAGTTGCTTCCTATACTAGCCACTCTGAGAACTGATAAATTGTTGGTGTCTTCTGGTATAGTAATTTTATGATCTAATATAAAAATAAATTTTATTATATTGTATTATTGAAGTAGCTATAACCATTCCATTGAGATGTTATATGGAAATAGGCCTCCTTTACATGAACTGAACCAGGGACTTGTAGACATTTTTACTTAATGTATTTTTGGGTCTGTAAGCAAACTTCTGCCTTTTTCAATTTTTTTTTTCATGTAAGAAAATATCAGCAGTAGATGTATTCTTGGAACACAAGTCACATACAAATACCACCCCTTTATTAATACTATTTGAATATGTTTATTTTATGTTATACTTAGAGGCATATTGTTTACCCAGACATTTAGGCCTTATATATTTGGGCATGCAATATTATTGAAATTGATTAATATTTCTTTTGATAATAATTTGAAAAGAGTTATTATGAATGAACATATTTTGCACCAAGTTAAAGAAATTTGCTAACCACTTATTGAATCATAGTTTTTCTATCCAAATCTTTGAATCTTTTAATCTCTATTTCTTTAAGTCTTCCTTTTCTCCCTCTAGGATTTTTTCCTTCCTTATCTGCTTCCCCACTTTCCTTCCTCCTTCCTTCTTTTTTCCTAACCCCTTTTTTGTAAACACTATTAAGCTAGCTAAGAGCATGGGATTCATATTTTCCAAACCACAAATAGAACCAAATTTACTAGACGTGTGAAAATGAAGGGACAGAAGATCTACAATTGAGATTGTGCCAAGAAAAATTGGCTTAATTATCATACAGGTTTTAATCTGCTTCCTTGGGCTTTAAAGTAAGTTTATCATAAAGAAAAGAAATCTCTTGTAAGTGTGTGTATGTGTGTCTCTGTATATTTTTTTTTTTCCTTAATAGTGATGGCTTGATCTTATAAAACTAGGAGAACCCAACTGCTAGATCTCACATTTTGAGACATGTTTTGATATTATTTATCTTATTACATTTTTTGTCATTTATCTGGTTGGAAATTGCTATTGGATAGTAAACATAATTAATAATGCTTCTTTCTTAAGTTCTTTATAAATAAAACAATTTTCTTTGTAGGGATATTGCAAGGTTATTTGTTCCAAAGTTATTTAATAACAAATCTGAGGATGTCATCACATCTAATGCAGTCCTTACATTCTCCAATTCTTTGTATACCACTGATTGTAAAACAAAGTGCTATACTATTTCTTAACTCCCACAAATCTCACAAAATCATCCATGATGTCCATTCATTAACCCACTTAATATACACTTAATGAATGCCTATTCCTGAAAGCCAGGAATCATGGATATGATTTGAAAGGTTTTTTTAGTTATACATGGACACATATCTTTATTTTGTTTATCTATTTTTATGTGGTGCTGAGGATCGAACCCAATGCCCCACATGTGCAAGGCAAACACTCTGCCATTAAGTCACAACTCCAGCCCGTGAGCCACAACCCTAGACCACATATGATTTTTTATTGGTTCTTTTTAGTAATATGTGACAGAAGAATCTATTCTGATATAATTATACAAGCATGGAATACATTTTATTCTAATTAGAATCCCATTCAAAAGGATGTATGTGATGGTGGGATTCACTGTGTTGTTTCCAATATGTACATGGGAAAATTATATCAGATTCATTCTACCATCTTTCCTTTGGAAAGTCCTCACTCCTGACTTACATAGACATCTAAACAGTTGTAGTCAAAAACCTTTTCATAATACTAAATTCATAGTCTGTTCTTTCTGGGCTCTTCGACACCTGAATCACAACAAGGCTTTGGTTTCTTTGAATTCATCATTTTGGAACAAGTCATGCTGGGTTTCCATAACCTCAGTGTGAATAGCATTTTCCCAAGAGGTGAGAGGATTTATTGTTCTCTTCAACAGCTTGCTTTTTTAAAACTGTCTACAACAACATGTGTGCTTTAGCATTATTGATTAACATTTAACATTTACAGTCAATTACATTCCCCGCAAATTCTCCCTTCTTCCTTTTCACAGGTCATAAGGACCATGATGACATTTTTAGCACTTCCTGGGTTAGACTGGGCTCTCAGTCTCCCATACCATCCATGGCCCTCCATTACATTTTTTCTTTTTTGCTTAGACAGTGTTTATACATAATGCCAAATGGAAAAAATAAAAAAAAATTATGCTTCTTGGTCATCTACAAGATCTGACCAAAGACATCTCTATTGCCACGTACTTTCTTTTGCAGCTTCCTCTGCTCAGGTCCAATCTCACCCTAGTCATAAACACTTATCCCCTCTCACTGGTTTCTTGTGATGGTGAGGGGAATGCACATAGTTCCCTTGAAAGCCAACAACCTTGTTTTCAATGAGGGTACAGAGGTCCCTCAAACCTTGAAATAAATGAAGATTTTGATTTCTCACAGGAGGTAGAATTTCCAAAGCTGGAAGATATTTTATATATAGGAGCAAACAGAAGTCTCACCACCATATTTCCACCTTCTTAATCTCATCTCTTGAATATTTCCATTTTCCTTCTGTTCTTTCTATTCTTTGAATTTATAGCAGAATTTTTTCTCCCTATATATTTCATATGGAGTGTTTCAGGGTATGATTAATACCATTTGCCTCTGAGCTGCTGGTGCTGAAGAACTGAGTATAGAACTATTTGGAACCCTCAATTATTGATGTATTATTTGAGGACTACCATGTACAACAGCACCTATATTTTGATAATGAAAAAAATCTTTGCATTCTCTCTACCAACCAAAGAGATGTTTAGTATCCTAAACCTTTTAAGGAAAGAGAATGAAAAGAACACAAGCATGTCCAAAACATTCAAGATTCCCCAAGCCTCCAAGTCCCTTCTGTCCATTTTCAACTGATGATCAAAACCTGAATGATTCTACCTATTCACATTTGGACAAGACATTTCTTGGTCAAATCTTTATTTCCAACTCAACTATTTAAGAAATGACTGCTCTTACTTTAATCAATCAAATGATCTACATAGACATTTCAATGTGATTGTTAAGATGAGTTCTCTTAGAGTGGCCATGTTTAGTGGAATGGTTTTTGCCCTAACAGTATAATCTTTTGTGCTTCTGGGAAGCTGAAAAAGGAAATTAAGGCCACTTTCATCAGGATTTGATCCCTATTCTCAATTATAATTAATCTAAAAATTATAATTAATTATAATTATAATTAATCTAAAAATAATTTTTTTCTGACTCTTCAGTTTCATTTTAGAACTCTTTAAGACAAAAAAATAAAATTGCTTTAACATTTCACTGATTCCTTTGAACAGGTGGAACTCAACCATCCTCTGACTGAACTTTCCTCTATGTCTTCCTCAACTCCCATCATCCTTGGACCTTCTGTTCCATAAACATGCTAGAGTACATTGCAGGGACAGGAAACACCTGGGCTAAAGCTAGGTAAGCACTTGAGCTAGGAGGGCAACTTGAGGAAAATGATATGAGAAGTTATCATATTTAGCTACTTCCATAGCCATATGATTTTTCTACAATTGACATTACTTCTCTCAGTTTCCTCATCTGCAAAATGAGGAAATTAATCATGATTCCATAGGACTGATGTGAGGTAAATGTACCCAGAAAACATTGATAATCATCATGTAATAAAAGAATATTGATAGTTATCATTAACCCTCAAGATTTTCCAAAATGTCTTTGCTACCTTCCTTTAATTTAATACCCTAACTCTTTTAATGCCAGGATTTTCTCAGTATGGGGGATAACTGTCATTGAAATCAAGAGGCAGATGGTAGGAATTCAAAATCAAAACTGAATGTAAAGGTATTCTGGGAAGTCCAATCTTAGGAGAGAGAGAGAGAGAGAGAGAGAGAGAGAGAGAGAGAGAGAGAGAGAGAAGAGAGAGAAGTTTTTTTCTTAGATATGAAGAAAAATACTAGTAGCTACTACACCAGCATTTTTCACAATTTAATGTGCAAGTTGAATTATCTATATATCTTGCTAAAATTCAGGTTTTGATGTAGTAATTCTTGCCAGAGGATATGCATTTCCAATAAGACCAAAGCTATGATTTGGATATAACTTAAGTATGTCATTCAAAAGTTCATGTGTTGGGAGTTCATCTCCAGTGTGGTGGTATGGAAGCTTGAGAAACCTTGAAGAGTTAGTTGGGACGTAGTGGAAAGTGATTAGGACATTGTGAGTGCTGCCCTCTGAATGGAATACTGGTCTCCTGAAATGAGTTCTCTAAAGAATATGTTGTTATTAAAGCCTGAGCCTGACCCATGCATCTTTCTCTGGCTTCCTGTTTTGACATGTGATCTCTTCTCCCTACCTGCTCCCACCATTGTGTTACTTTCTGCCATGTGGATTGTACTAGAGCTGAATCAATGCCAGTGCACTGCCCATGAATCTCCAGAACTGTGAGGCAAATCAGCCTCTTCTGTCTATAAAATTTCCCAGTCTCAGTTATTTTGCTATAACAGTGAAAAAAAAAAAAAAAACTAATACACTTCATTAGAAGTCAGTGCTGAAGAATGTAAATAATGACATTTTGAGTAACATGGACCTACATGGCCCCCTATAGTAACTACCTATTATTCCCAATACATGTCTTCCTTGTGTCTCTTCATTTTATCTTTTAAACAGATCAAAGTATTCACATTATTAAGAATATTCTAGTGTTTTTTTTTAGTTTATTCTAGTTTCTATGTTATGTAAAATTCTTTACACCTTTCTTTTAGACTATGCCAAAATATTAACTTCTCCAGTATTTTATTATTGTCAACTTCTAATCTTGGTGCCTTTTTCTCTTTTCTATGATACTTTCACTTATGTGATTACTTCACTTCACCAGACCTCAAAGCTATCACGCATGAGAACTTCATCCAGTTCTCTACTTCCACATTAAAGTATCTTGCAAATATTTAACTTAGTAAAGTGTAAAGAACACATTGAATTTTAGATCCATGCCTATCTGAAAAGTTGAGTATCAGGTGGAATGTCAGTCCCTAATGACATAACAGTTTATTATGTTTTCCACTAAGACATGACACTCGGTTGATAATGGAATGTGATTGTAAGAAAGGTTAAAGGAAACAAAAAAAGAAAGAAAGAAATAGAAAATGATTCTTTAAATAATGTTAACAGAAAGAGTAGATTAGTCTGTGTCTAGCTGATATGCCTTGAGGTCATCAGTAACTCTCTCTTGTCCTCGTCCTATTTTTGTGGAGACATTATAAGTGGTCAGGACTCCTGATGGATGACTGTCTATGAAGCTTCATCAGCTCCTCAGCTTTTTTATTCTTTAGGAGGCACTGATTCCCTCACCTCCATTTCTCTTGCATTTCTTTACCAGTGCTTTGTCCATGATCATTTCATGCTCATTAGCTGAGATCCCAAGGGTTCAGGCTGATTTCCCTAATTTCATCCTCTTTTCCAAAGCCCAAAAAAAGAAAAAGTTGTAATCCATCATGCAAACAAAGTGATTTTTCTCCTCTAGTCACTTGGGCACTAAAGAGATGCTAGGCCAAGAATATTTCCCTCCATCACCTTCTTCCCTTTCCATCAAGAATTGTAGCTATGCTCCTCTTCTTTGGACCACAGAGATCTCTTCTGCAAGTCTGACACTGAAACTGGAAAATTGAATCCAAAATTCTTCACTGAAGTAAATAAATAGGGATAAGATTGAAAGGAGAGGTGTAGAAATGCAAGTGTGTCCCTACCGTGATCTCTAAATACCACATTCTATTCCCAATGTACAAAAGAAACACAAATTAGTGATTAACATTACAGGTAATATATTTTGGCATTATGTGCCTAATATGCTTCTATAATCATTAATTATTAGAATTGTCATGTAAAATGAGAACCATTTGTTAACATTTAATGTACTGAACAAGGGGGAATCGGTTGTTAGAAGCTAATGAAAAGAGCTGAAAAGTAATAGGCATCATGGTTAGTGCCTCGTCAACAAAGAAGTCCCATCTGCAAGATGCCTTACCAAAGGAAAGTGGGAAAGGGTTGGCATTGTATTACATGACCAGTGCTCTGAAAATAAGATGATTCTCATTCATCAAATATGAGCAACTTTAATTAAGATTTTTTTCTTTTAAAATGAGTGTACATTTTCTACATGCTTATTGTAGAAAATTAGGACAAAAATATTCTTATTATTTAATATGTAATAAATCTTCAATAACTCTACAATGAAGGACTATGACATGATGTATGTGGGGAAAAAAAAACAAGTGAGTTCACATTTCTAGATTTTGTGTGTGTGTGTATGGTTCTGGGAATCAAACCTTGAGCCATATGCATGCTAGGCAGGTGCTCCACCACTAAGCCATGCCCCCAACCCATGAATTTCTAGATCTTTGAAGTACAGAATTTCATTGTCATCAGGATGCTTTCATAATATTAATAATGTAAATGTCACACAGCTCAGAATAATTCAGGGTATGGTACTTTTGGTTTAGTAAAATATATGAATTACAGAATAGTTTTAAATAAGAACAGACTATTGTACGTAGGTAGAATTTAAAACATTTTATAAACTTACCTATTTAAGTAATAGTTGGAAAGAGGTATTGAGCTTTAATAAATTCTGTGCTAAACATTGAGTTTATATTTCTCATTTATTTACTACAACAAACAAATGAACTTGAGCCATATTTTATTCTCATTTAGGGTGAGAAAAATTAAAGCAGTGTTGTGGAAGGCATCTCACCTATAAATGAAGGCTGCATGCAGCATCTTTTCAAATTTAGTGAGAATTTTTTCTATGCACATTTTTAGTCAAAGGAATATCAGGTGTTTCTGGCTTGATGAAAGCCTTTGAAACTAAAGTAGATGTCCTTAATTAAGAATAAGAGTGAAAATTGTTAGCAGGGAAAATATTCCTTAATAAATATGAATTTTGGTTTCTTTACTCAAAAGGTGAGTATGTTAGTCAAATCTAAAATTCTCTAATGCTAGACATGTCAATTCATTAATATAAAAAATGTAAATTGAATGTTATACAAAATTTCAAGATTCAGGGGTAATTCTGATGACACCACGTATTCGTACATGTATCAAATATGTTGGAGGAGGATTTTATGATTTGATGGTAAAGAATGGACTAGAACAAACATAGTACTTAATTACACCTCAAATGTTAAATGACAGAATACATAAATTATGGTTTTCCAATCACTTTCATTTTGTTTTCAAAGATTCAGTGGGAAAATAGTGTTGCATAGAATAAACAAAAAGAATGTAGTTAACTTACACAACAATATGCTTTTTAAAAACAAATGTTAAGCTTACTTACATTGAATGAAAAGTTTTAGATTTAACAACCTAAAACAGTGCTCGTAACATACCAATCACTGAATAATTACTACTTTGAATTTCTCTTTTCTACATAACCCTTCTGAGAAATTTAGTCTAAAAGAAAATTAACTGACATGATCCATGCAGTGTTTGGTTATTAAAATACATCACATAGGAGGGGATTCTGGGAAGAAGGCAGATCAGCAAGCACCAGGAATCTGTTTTCCCACCTAGACAACAATTGCCCTGAAAAATCTATCTGGATATAAATATTTTGGAACTCTGAAGTCTATTGAAGGCTATGCCTTATAGAGGAAATCTTTGATAATGAAGTGTGGTTTATTTCAGTCAATTCCATCCCTTTTCACAGTAACAGGTACTCATCCCATATCCCTAGGCCTGTGGCAGTGAGCTGTGCTGGCATATTTGAAGCAGACTGCACACAGATCATGGGAAACAGGGTGGACAATAAAGGATCCTGTCCTATAAACATAGGGGACTATTGGTTTGATGTCTGATTGATGCTTCTAATCACAGAGGCACAAAGAGACAGGTGGCAATTTAGCTGCACCCTGTGTCCTTGATGCAAATTCTATCTCCTCCCACTCAAAAGAATCCCAGAGCTTTAGAGGGCCAACATTTTGTTTCCCCAGTCCATGTTTCTCATTTCCCTTTTTGAGAGCCAGGCAATGCAAACAAGAACACTCAGAAATAATTGCATATATATAACCACAAAACTAAAAAGTGATCAAACATGCCTCAGGAAAGGTACAGGCTCAGAATAAAATCTAAGGCATGAATTTACACCTTAGGCTGATCCCTGGCACAGAAATAGTCCATAGTAATGAAAAATAACAAAAGCAATGAACAGAATCAATATCAAGGAACAGCAAACCTTGTGAAAGAGGGAGCAGAGAATCTGTCTTCCACTATTACCACATTATGAGATTAAAATATCCAATTTTCAACAGCCACAACAACAACAATGAAAAAATCAGAAGGAGAAATTATTTCTGGAGAAACTGTCTCTGAAAAAGAGTTGATGACACATCTACTAAACAAAGATTAAGAAATGTCTTCACATGCTGAAAAAACTAAGGAAAGATGTGAAGAAAGTCAAGAAAATCATGTGTGAATATAATTTAAATATTTTTAAAAATTGAAAACCTAAAAAAATGAGGAAATTCCAAGGCTAGAAGGTACAATAATTGAAATTAATATTAAAACTGCACTACAGAGATTCAGAGAGAGATTTGAGCAAAAGACAGAAGAAAGAATTTTTGTGCTTAAAGAAATTGTAATGAAATTATTAAGCCTAATTAACAAAAAGAGGGAAAAATGTTTTAAATACACAAAACCAAAGGGACCTGTGTGACAATAATAAGCCAACCAATATACACATTATGGGCATTCCAGATGTAGATGAGAGGGACAGAGGAAGGGAGAGACAGAAAGAAAGAAACAGTCTATTTGAAGGAATAATGACCAAACACTTCCCAAACTTGCTACAAGACAGGAATATAAATAATCAAAAAGCTCACTAACTCCAAATAAGATGGACTCAAAAAGACCCATGATAAGATACAGTATAACCAAAGATAGGAAATCCAAGGACAAAAATTATCTTTAAAGGAAAAGAGAGAAGAAACTCATCACTAAATGAGATCCTCAATAAGGAAATTAGCATATTTATCATCAGACACTTTGGATGCCAAATAATGTATGCTGGAAAAATTGACATTCTCAGATAAGCAAAAGATAAATCATTTATCCCACTAGGCCTGCCCTACAAGAAATGGTCAAGAGAATCCTCAAAATTGAAGTTAAGTACACTGGATAGTAACATCAAGCAAGTGGAGAAATAAAAATCTCAATAAAAGCAATCTAAGGGAGGTTACAAAAGCTAGTATTATTAAAACAATGGAATGTAACTTCACTTTTTTTATTGGATTTAAAAGTCTAACACATTTTAATAATATTATTAGTCTCAACACTGGTATCATTGTAACTTTGTTTAAAACATCACAATTTATGTCATATATAAGAGAAAATGCATCTTAAATAATTATTAAATTACCCATGAGGAAATACATTGTATAAAGACAGAACCATAAATTCAAGTTAAAGTGTTATAACTTTAGGATTTTAAATAAAGAGGAAGGATGTAAAATATGTATAAAAAGAAATGAGAAAGGAATTTAAGCAGTTCATTGTAGGAAATTAATTAATCATAAAAGAATAGTACAATACAAATATAAGGGTTATAATACTCTATGACATATAGAAAACAAATGACAAAAAAGAAGTAAATCTGTCTTCATCTATAATCACTTTAAATGTAAATGGATTAACTTTTCCAATCAAAAGATAGATACTAGCAAAATCTGTAAAAATGTATGACCAAACTTTATGTTGTCCAAAAGCTCACTATAGATTGAAATGTATATATAGGTTGAAAGTGAAAGGATGAAAGAAAGTTCAAAAGTAACAAAAAATGAATTTTAAATCAAAAAGATTTATGAAAAAAGCGAATTGCATGATAACAAATGTTCAACAAAGTAGGAAGAAAAAACAATTATATATATTTGCACACCTAACAATAGACTTTCAAGATATGTTAAGCAAAACTGATAGACTTGAAAGAAGAAATAGTTCTATTGTAACAGTTGGAAACGCTAACTTTTTTTTCCATGTATTTGTTGGCCATTTGTATTTCTTCTTTTGAGAGGTATCTGTTTAATTCATTTGTGCATTTATTAATTAGGATATTTGATTTTTTGGTGTAAAGGTTTTTTGAGCTCCTTATGTACTAGATTTTAATTTTTGTTAGAAGAATAGATAGCAAAGATTTTCTCCCATTTCTTATGTTTCCTCTTCACAGTCCTTATAATTTCCTTTTCTGTTCAGAAGCTGTTTAATTGGATGCAATCCCATTTATTAAGTCTTGGTATTACTTCCTGAACTTTAGGGGTCCTATCCAGAAATTGTTGCCTGTGCTAAAGCTGAAGTTTTCTTCTAGGAGTTACAGAGTTTCTGGTCTAATTCTGAGGTTTACCTCATTTTTTAGTTGATTTTTGTGCAAAGTGAGAGATAAGGATCTAGTTTCATCCTTCTACATATAGAGAACCAGTTGTCCCTGCACCATTTTTTTAAAAAGCTGTCTTTTCTCCAATGTATATTTTCGATACCTTTGTCAAGGATCAGATGACTGTAGATATTTTAGATTTGTCTCTGAGTCTTCTATACCATTCTGTACCATTTGTCTATGTGATTGTTTTTGCCAGTATGTTTGCAAATGATACAGCCTTATAGGTGGTAAACCCTAAATACTAATTTGAAAAAAGAATTAAAGAAACTGTTAGGACAAATAAATAAATTAACAAACTAGGATAAATTCAACCTGCAAAATTCATTTGCATATGCTGTAATAATGATACATCTAAAAAGAAATTTATGAAAACCATTCAATTGTTTCTAGCATTCAGACATCACATTTCTTGATTTCAAAACTTACCACAAAACTACAGCAATTAAAACACTGTGACACTAGCATAAAGACAGATACATAAACCAATTGAACAGAATAGAAATTCCAGAAATTAACTGTCACATAGTAAGGACAAATGATTTTGACAAGGGTGCCTTTGTACATCAGTTTTGTTGTTTTATTTTGTTTTTTTGTTTTTGATTTTTTTTGGGGGGAGGCACTCAGTGGCACTTGACCACTGAGCCCCATCCCCAGCCCTATTTTGTGTTTTATTTAGAGTCAGGGTCTCACTGAGTTGCTTAGCACCTCACCTTTGCTGACGCTGGCTTTGAACTCACAATCCTCTTATCTCAGCCTCTCCAGTTACTGGGACTAAGGTGTGTACCACCATGCCTGGCATCAGTTTTTATTGTTAACAAAATTCCTAAAATGAATAACTTAAAGGAGGAAAGATATATTTGGCTCATGGGTTCAGATGTTTCAGTCCATCATCAGTTGGCTCCATTGCTTTGTGCCTGAGGTGAGGGAGAACATCGTAGCAGAAAGGGATGACAGAGGAAAGCTATTCACCCCATTGCAACCAGAAAGTAGGATGAGATGAAGAAAATTGCTAGTGACAAAATACAGTCCCCAGGTAATGCACCCAGCAACCAAATTCCTCCAACCATGCTCCACCCGCCTACAGTTTGTTGACTTCCTAGTAGTGCATTCAGCTATCAATATATCAATCAATTGATGAGGTCTGAGTTCTCATGATCCAATCACTTCCCAAACACCCCACCTATAAAACTTGTTGCATTGGGTAGCAAACCTTTAACACCTAAGGTTTTGGAGAATATTCCAGATCCAAGCCAAAACAGTGCCATCACCATTCAATGGAGAAAGAACAGTTTTTTCAACAAACTGTTAGAAAACTGCACCTCAACATAAAAAGAATGTGGTCAGATCCTTATCCAATGTTATATACAACAATTAACTCAAAATGGAAAAATGACTTGAATTATAAAAAACTTAGAAGAAATCATACAGTAAAATCTTCACAACTTTAGATTTCACCATGATTTCTTGGCAGAGACATAAGCAACAAAAGAAAATACAGATAAATTGGAGAGGATATGTGAGAAAAATAATTGTATATTAAAAGAAATTATCAACAAAATTAAAAGGCAGCCCACAGAATGATAGAAAATATTCGAAAATCACATTGGATCAAGGATTGATATCCAGAATAAATAGAGAACCACCTCATCTCTAGAATAATATAAAAAACAAAAAATGTTACAAGGACTTGAATAGATATTTATCCAAAAAGATATACAAGTGGATAATAACCACATGAAAAGATCCTCAAAATTGTTAATCATTAAGGAAAAGCAAATTAGAACTATAATACCACTTTTTACCTATTAGGATGGCTACTATTAAAAAAAAAAAAAAGAAAAAGAAGTTGAAAACAAGTGTCAGTGACATTAAAGAGAAATCGGAACCCTTGGGGACTGGTAGTAGAAATACAATCTGGAGAAAACAGTATGGCAACTCCTCAATATAAAAATTAAATAACCCATGCAGTCCAACAGTTCCAACTTTAGGTACATATTCAAAAGAATTGAAAGCAGGACCTCAAAGAGATACTTGTACACTAATGTTCCTAGTGAGATATAATAGAAGGAAAAAGAAATAGGTAGGAAGAAGACATAAAGAAAGGATAAGAAAATACTTTTACCTGTAAGTCATTCCCCAAACTGTTACTCCAAAATTCCTGGGAAATCTGTATGTCTACCTGTGTACTATTAATTAACCCTCTCCCCAATACACTGATTAAGCAAAGAGAGAGATGATATCCTGAGGAACTTCAAATTTGGAGGACTTCTCAGCACTATCTATGATTGGATAATAAAGACCACATCAGCCTAAGGATCCTGAGACTGACCAGACCACCAGAACCCATTTGACATCACTGGACTAATATCATCAAACCATTCCCTACCCACCCTTCACCAAGTTTCCTCTAAAAAAGAACTGGGAATCCCCAAACTCCATCTCTTTCACTCTTGTGATAGCCCACATACCCTCTTAATTGTGTATTCTTTGCTTTATCCCCAAAGGCATCTCTCTCTCTTGAAATTACCAGCATTCTCCCTTGAATGTGTAACTACTTTCCTAAATAAACATCTGTCTATGCCTCTGACTGGTGTGTGCTAAAACTCTTTTCCATCACATATGCCGAGAATACTGCCAGTCTTATGTATAGTTTCCCCTTCTCTCTAGGAACTCCTGGGGCACTTCTTCAGAGACATCTCTTCTCTTGTGACAACAGTAACATTAGTTACAACAGCTAAAATATGGAAGCAACCAAAGTGTCCATTGCTGTATGAAAGATAAGCAAAGTGTTGTATATACACACAATGGAATATTATTCCGCCTTAAAAAGAAAGAAAGTTCTGAGATATACTACAAGATGGATGAGGTCATTATGGTAGGTGAAATAAGGCATTCACAAAATGATAAACATGTGTGATTCCACTTACATTAGGTATTTATAAGTAGCTATAATCACAGAGAAAAATAGTAGTTTGGTGGGGAATTATTGTTTAATGAGTATTAATTTTTGTGTCACCAGATGAAAACAGAAGAATGGTTAGCAGTGACAGTTCTATAACATTAGCACATATTAAATAAACTATTCTACACTCTCATAAATGGTCAAGGTAATAAATTTTGTTATTTGTATTTTCACACAATAGAAAATTTTAAAAAGAAACATAATAAAATTGTTATCTTTTTTTGAATTCCACATTGATTAGAATTTCACAGTCTCCACTGCCACTTCCAATGCTAGAGAAATGTAACAGTCATTTGGACAAGCAATTTTACTGTGTTGAAATATAGCATGTAATCTCTAACATTTATCCAAAAAGCAAAGAAGTATTTTCACTATAACTTGCACTCCAGGTAGCTCTGTCCTTTAGAATGTTTGCTGACTAAACAACTAATTAATATCAAAGAAGACTCTAACTACCTTATAAAGGTCAACCATTTAACACTATGCAACTTCAAATGACCCTTTTAGTGCCCCTGGGTCCCCTTGTAGAGCAAGGACAGAGAAAAGGTGTGTGTATGTTAATAGAAACCTTTAGCAAGACCCTTTCCAGCTCCCCAACACCAGAAATAGCAGGAATGCTTCTTCAATCTGAGTGATCATTTGTTACAAATTCTGATTCCAGGCCCATACACCCACAGTTGCTGATTCAGTAGATAAAAGGTAGTTTCCAGACATCTTCATTTCCCATAAATCTCTTCAAGGAGTTTGTTGCATATGAATTAGATTTCCATTTATTTATTTTTAGGTCCTGGGGATTGAACTCTGGGGCACTAGGCTACTGAGCCACATCCCCAGTCCTATTTTATTTAAACAGAAGGTCCCACTGAGATGCTTAGCACCTCGCTGTTGCTGGCTTTGAACTTGAGATCCTCCTGTCTCAGCCTCCTAAAACTTCGGGATTGCAAAGAACTAGAAAGCTGGACCTAGTCTGAGATCACCCTAGTGGAAGGAAGGGAAGAAAAAATGCTACCTATTTGCATCCTGCCCTCCACAACCTTGCCTCAGTCCTACAAATAATGTGACTTAGCTTTCATTGTTTTTTGCTTGTTTTATCTTCCTTTTCCCCTCAAGACTCTCAACTTGAAGGAAGATTTGGGGAACATCATTCTTTTTTTTTTTTTTTTTTTTTTTAAAAAGAGAGAGTGAGAGAGGGGAGAGAGAGAGAGATTTTTTTTTAATATTTATTATTTTTTAGTTCTCGGCGGACACAACATCTTTGTTGGTATGTGGTGCTGAGGATCGAACCTGGGCTGCACGCATGCTAGGCGAGCGCGCTACTGCTTGAGCCACATCCCCAGCCCGGGAACATCATTCTTAATTATCATCACTTTTTATCCTCCTTCAGATATAATCCTGAGGAAGTGGCTGAAGTTTTGACAGATGATGGTCCAGTGAGCTGAGCAAGCCAAGTTTAACTTTCTTGCCTTATGGATAAATGTAGTAGGGTGCCCATATACAGCCTTTTCTACTAAATCCCATGGCAATCTCCTTAGTGACCTGCTCCTTGCTCAAGACAACTACCAGGTTCCAGACTCAAGGCTACAGAAATCTCTTCTTACAAGCATTTTATCCTCAAAATTCTTCCTTCCTGTCTGTAAATTTATAGTTTCTTCTCTCCCATTCCATGTATGGAATCTAGACATCTCCACATGTAATCTTTAAAATTCCTGATAATATTAACACTGGGAATCAGACCGGTAAAAAAGAAGTATCCTTCCTGTTTTAGTTTCAATTCAAGTAGTGCTCACATTTTCACTGAGGGGAACAACTCAGAGATGAGCATCTACGGGGAGAAAGAGTTAATGGATTTCATCAGGGTTCCTCCTGAGCTGTGGACTGCCACCTTCCTCTGGTTCAAAACCTGAGAAGAATGCTGAAGGAAGCTGACAAGGCTCTTTGAAGATGTTTTCACTGGAGTGGAGCTGCTGCAGTGGCACCCTTAAGAGGCAGTTCTGTGAACACATCAAGTTATAAATATGCAAATTGAATCACTGGGTGCTACTAGCAGACCATTTACAGTAGAGTGATTGTCAACCAACAGCTTTAAGCTGGTATACCCCCAGCTGTGACAACTTCAGTAGTCTTTGCTTAAAATCCTGTCATCCAATACCAAGAAGATGGGGAAGGAGCCTCTCAGGAGTCCTCCTGCAAATGTAGAGGGGGTGTTTTGTAGTTTCAGGTGTTCTTCCTAGGCAGAAGGAAAGGTAAGAAAACAAGCAACTTTACTAGCAGAGGACAGAGAGTTTTCTAGGTAGGCTTTTGAGAACTGCCCCATTTGTAGGATGCACTTTAATTAAACTCAGTGGCTATGTAATACTAGCTGTCTAAGAAACACTTGGAGTTTGGTAAAACTACAGATTTCCATGTCCCCTTTCTGCGTGTTTTGTTTCAGTAAATTTGAAGCAAATTCCAGGACTGATAGGTCTATCATGCTTCTTCAGAGAGAAAGACTTGTAATGATGGTTGACAACCACAGTTAAGTAAACCAAACCACCAGTGAGAGGGTTCTTCAAGAACACACATCAAAATTTCAAAACAATGATCAGCACTGAATGACCATCACAGCCACTAAAAAGGTGTTTTTGATACTGTATTAAAAGGATTTTAAACATGTCTGAAAATTGTTTGGCACTTTCCATGGAGCAGGGTGGTGTACATCCCCTACCCTTGAATGTGAGGAAACTTGGAGAATGGCTGACTAATAGAGTACAGAGGATGTGACACCACATGATTTCCAAGGTAAGGTCAAAACAGGCAATGAAGCTTCAACCTGATTCCTTTAAGATACTTGTCTTCAGGTCCGTGAGTCACCATCTAACTCTCAGGCTGCTATGGTTCACATGAAGAGGTTCCTTAAGTGAATCCCCCAGTGAGGTCCCAGCCAACAGCTGGCATAATCTAAGTGGAGATGCCTCCAGATGTTACTAGTTCTTATTCCCTATTCATTGAGTCACTATAAATCCTCAAGCCATCTTAAGATTTGAGTCTTCCCAGTTGAATTCCAGATATCATAGAACAGAAATAAGCTGTCCTCATAGCATTCTGCCCATATTCCTTACTCACAGAGTGTAGAGCATAATAATATGGTTGTTGTACAGCTCCAAGTTATGGGGTAGGACAGGCAGCATGTCTAAAAAGCCTGAAAGGCATTGAGACTGAGCATGAATTGTAGAATACAATAGTTCTAGATTTTCCACCCAATTATCCTATAATTCAATAAATCACGAATGATTTTAGGCAATTTAACTTTCATCCTTCAGAAAACCAAGTGTTTCTTTTTTGTTTATTCATTGTTTGTTTGTTTGTTTGTTTTGGTACTGGAGACTGAATCCAGGGTCACTTAACCACTGAGTCACTTCTCCAGCCCTTTTAAATTTTTATTTGGAGACACTGTCTCCCTAAGTTGCTTAGATCCTCCCTAAGTTGATTAGCCTGCCTCAAACTGTGATCCTCCTGCTTCAGCCTCCAAAGTTACTGGGATTACAGGCATGTGTCATGGCCTTGCAGACTAGTTTTCCAATGTATAAAATGGAGAGAAATGAATGTTTATCTAAAGATTGTGGTAAAGAGTAAGAACATGCCTGGTGCAGGGCCTATGGCATAGTTAGCAGTTAATAATTATTGCCCTTTTTTGTTGTTGATTTTGTCTGCTATACTAAATTAAAAAAAATACTAAGATTTCCCAGTGGAGAAAAAAAAACTATTATAATTGAGAAAAATCAATAGAATGCATCGAAATCATGTCAAACAAATATCATAATGGGAAGGAAGACTCCAGATCCTGTCCTTTCCAACATAATCCTTATACAGAGACATACATTGAAATATTTATTCCAGATCAGTGAACCTAACATTTGCCCATACTAGGATTTCTTTTTTCTTTTGAAATATTAAAATAATCACTGAGCTTTCACATGATAGTAGTATTCATGTTAGAAAAAAATACACATGTTTTTATTAACTATAGCTTCTATACTTATAAAAATAAGTAGTGAATATCTGTCACACAGCCTGTACAAACACAGATCCAAGCCTCTATTAGAATAGAATAGACTTTTATATAGTAAAATTAAAGCATTTCTATAGAATTAGACTACTTAATAAACCTCAGAACATAGGGATTCTTAGGATAAGTCAATGCCTCATTTTATTTCCCTATGTCTAGATTTCTGCATTAGACACATTCTTTGTGATTTTCTCTGGCTCTTTCAACTTAGGAGAATGGAGATATTTCTGATAAGCTGTGTATGCGTCCTCATCAGTTCTTGCAAGAGAGGTTGATGTGATTTCTTATGTGGCATATGGAGGAAAGAGAATCTAAATGATCCTTTTAGGGATCCAGATGACCTCCATGTAACTAAGATAATAACATTTAAACACTTGTGGCACTGATATTGTTTTAACCACTCCAAGTCATGCATAGGTAAATGGAGCCTCTATGAAAATATGTAAATATTAGTACACTTTCCAAACTGCTACTAAGGAAGTAATTCAAATGAATTCAGATAATTCAAAGTGGAAAGGAATAGAAAGAATGATCTTCATAGGTGTAAAAATAGCATTACAAAGTAGGGTTTTGTTTGGTTACTGAAGTGTTAGTAGAGGTCCTATTTAAATCCCTTTTTAAATGACCTATAGAAGAACAGTTAGCTTCATTATTTTAATGATTTCCTGGATAAGAAAACAGTGGAAATAACTCATTAATGAACTTTTCAGGTGATAATTGAAGATGTATGGCAGGCACCACTGAAGCTCTTAAGATGTCATATAAATGGACCCTGAGAGGGTAGTGACATGAGTCAAAAATAACAAAATGAGATTCAGCTTAGAAAAATGAAAACAAATACATCTTGAGCAAAATAATTCAATGGACAGGAGAGACCTGGAGAGTGGTGATGCTGAAAAGGGACCTGGAGCTGATAATGGAGGACAAATTAGATATCAGTTTACAATGTGATATGGCTGCCAAAGGAGCTGCTTCTATTCTGAACTAAATACAATGATCCATTATGTTGGAGCAGAGCAAAAATATAGAAAAATGACTTCCACCTTCCTTGACTCTGATTAAGCTAAAGTATAGCACCAGGCCCCTCGACACTCAAAATATGTTGAGAAATGGGACAGAGTTCAGAGGGTAGCTCTGAAATGATGAAAGAAATGGAATGATGTATTTATGGGGAAAGATTAAAGGAGTTAAATATGTATTGGCTGTATAAGCAATGACAAGCAGGGCCTGGATGGCACTGAGTTAGCATTTGAAGAATGCAATTTTCCTCACAGGAAAGTCTTGTATAAATGTAAAATAATAGCAATGGTATGAAAATGTCATGAGACAGTGTCTAAGAAGGGATGGGGTGGACTTAGTATACATTTTTTAAAACAACTCCTGACATCAGCCACACTAGCCACCGGTCCTTTGTTTGCACACTGTCACTGGTAAGCAATGGTAGGGTCCTCTTTTCACTCTCAAGGTGGAGAAATTAGAGGAATTGGGAATTGTAACTAGAAAACACTGTGGTTGTGTGCTGTGGTTTCAGGGCCTTTATTAATCCTGTTTTTTTTATCACCCCACTCTTCAGTTTTAGTTTAATTTTTTCATCTCTGCTTCCAAAAACCACATCAATCTTCCTTTTGATTATCCATCTCTAGTAACTTTCTCTTTCTAAGTAAAACAAGAGGAAAAAAGTAGAGCATCTGAACTGTTTTATAACAAGATGCTAATATGTGAGATAGTTTAATATGCACAAATATATGCCAATATGTGATAATATCTTTTTTTTTTCACAGTGGAGTCTCTGTTTAGTAGATAAGACATGTTTTGATATGTCATCTCTGTGCCCTTTGAATCACATTTTCTAAGCTTTCTGGTAGAAAAGGCCTATATTTGGAAGTGCCCCCTCGCACCTCTTATAGCTGCCAAAATAGCTGCAGTATATTCTTAGAGATTGAATGGGGTCAATTTAATAGATGTTTGGGGCTTTTCATTAAAATCCTAAACGTCAAGAGCACAACATGCTTTATAACATATGAGACTGCATAGGGAAAATTTTCATGCAGTTACAATAAGCCAAGACATGCTCTAGTGGAAGTATGGATACAAGAGAAATATAACTTAGCTCCTTTCCTAACATTTCCAGCTCTAACATTCTATGACTCTATAATTCATGACTGTGAGATCATTTTCATGATTCAAGAGTCAATATTGATGGATTCTTTCCAAAATGAAAATGTGAGAAAGGAAAAGAGAGAAGAAAACTCATCTTATTTTAAGTATTTACAATACCAGAGAGATACAATTTGGAACATAGTGAGAGATGAAGTATGTAGGATTATTAAACAAAAGGAGAAAATCTTCAAAAGGAAAAAAAAGAAGAAGAAAAAATAACTTTACTAACCATCCATCACTGATCCCTGGGGTGGAAGGGAGAAAAATATGAAATTCCTGCACCTTTCTAGTGATGTATTTGGAAAGACAGGATATCTTGCTCAGGGGGATCTTTAAAGAGTCAGGCATCTGCTGTAGAGCACACACAGTGGAAACATAGGTCACTGAAGAGCCCCTAAGTTACAGAAAGGACAGGTTTGTGACCCTGAAAATAGGCAATGCAAACAGAGCAAAAATTCCACTCTAGAGCAGCCATGGACTGGCCTGAGGGATTGCTGGGGAAGGTGAGAGCAACATAATAATCACCAACATCTACTTGTTATTTATATTCTAATGGTAAAGAAAATAGGTTCTTGGGTTTCAGGTAATTTCCTGATATATGTGTTTAAATGGAAACAAGATAGTCACCCAGGGCATCCAGTTTAGCCAACATGGTCAGTAAAATGCATTATAACCATATATGAAATGACCTGTACTGCTGGTCATAGACAGTCTTTATGATAGATTCAGATCACTAAGGGTTTACTGATAGGATGGTTCTCTGTGCTGATTATTAGTGGCCAAGCCTAAAAAATAAACAAACAAAAAACAACAACAAAAGAGTACTTTATCCATGTCTCATAAATTCCTTCAGCCCTTTAGCTTCAAGTAAGCAGTCTGGGTCAACACAGTGTACCTATAAACAGAATGCAGTTCAGCTGAATTGCTTGGATATACAGGATGAGCCAGACGGCATGCTCTGGCTTCTTTTCATATGCAGGTAGATATTCTTCAGCTACTTGATTTTCTTCAAATAAACCTGGTAGTTGGTAATTTTCAAATTACAGCATGACTACACAGATATAATAAAAAATTCATTGTTCATGAACAAGAAAGAAGCTAGATAATAAGGGAGAATTTATGTCCTACAATTTTAAGGTGATAGTCATGGACTATAGAGCAATAAGCTCGTCATGTACATCAAAAGCAGGCAAGTCAAAAGTAAAAAGAAAAAAAAAAAAACTTGACCAGTTCTTTTGCTAAATAGGTTTCCATAAATTCATTTAGGACTTTGTGTAGTCCTGTATGCCTGTAATCCTATCTACTCCAGAGTAGATGAGGCCAGAGAGCTGCAAGTTCAAGGCCAGCCTGGGCAACTTGTGGAGATCTTGTCTCAAAATAAAATAACAAAAAAGGATGGAGGTGTAGCTGTGCTTTACATCACCCCTGTTTTCATTCCCTTAAAAAAAACTGTATTTAAACCCTGCTCTTTAATTTCTGTATCACTTTCTGCAGGCATTCCATATTGCATATTTATTTAACTATAAATACAAATATTTATTGATTGCACAATTCTGCACGGGTTACTGTATTAAGTACCTTGGATTAAACAGATTGGCCTCTGTTCCCATGAAATTGTTGTCTTTATCTGTCTGCTCTGCTTGATGAATAAAGGATCTTTAAAACTAAACAGCAGCTAATGTATTCCAAAATAAAGAGATTTGATTTCTCATGATTTAGAAAAAGAAATGTATGGCCTTATAAGGGCTGAGCCATATGTGATATCAACCTGCTCATTCCATTGTCAATAATTATTACTATTATAGTTATAAAGTAACTTTAATATTGTAAAAAATGAAGAAATTAGAATTCTGTGTGGCTGTCAACCTCAGAGGATGGATCACCTGGAGAAATGAGAGGGGCTACATCCCCACTCCAGAGTTCAGGACTTAGGATATGCCAATCTTCTTTTATTTGTAAATGAACAGTGAACTAACTACTATATTTGCATGACAATCACTGGAATAGGATGTCTCCAGTGATTTCCTGGAACTGCCAGGTGAATGGATATTTAGTTATATTAAATTGTAAAATGATATAAATTCATTGTTTTGTATAATTTTACTTTTTGGATTTTTATTTTTTGAAATTTCCAAATACTGTAATATTATTTTTTTTAGAAATTTAATGTGTGTGTGTGTGTGTGTGTGTATTTTAATGAGCTAAGGGAAAAAAATATTTTGTTACTATTTAGCCCAGGAAGACAATCAAATTGTGTTTAAAATTATGTATGCATTGTTAGTTGCTAGTTCAGTTACTGAGCCTAGAGAAACTTGGACCCTCAAGTGATATAAACAACAACAAAAACAAAAACCAACAAACAAAAAAACAGAAAAAAGATTTAGAGGTAGCAATAACTACTGATTATGAAAAACCAGCCTCTATCTCAGAGCAAAGCCTGTCCAAGGAAGGGACATGGCCTTTGTCCTTGGAAAAACCCACAGAGCACTCCTAAGCACATTCCCACCCTGCTAAGTTATTTATCTACAAATAACAGAGAGATCTGCTGCGCCAGTTGTCCCTGACTCAGTCAGGCTAGGTGGGGACCCATAGTAGCCCCCTAGCAGCCACCAATCAGCATGAGTCAGGGAAATACCTGGGATGCCAGATGACCCTCCCAGTAGTTTATGGTGGTTGATAACATATTGGGAAACCATGTAGTTCAGCAGGTACACCCCTCTTGGCTTAAACCAATCAGTTCAAATGAATACCCCTTTTGTACTGACCAATCACCCCTACCCAACTTGTTCCCGCCAGTGAATGTGCTAATCATGTTTTAGAGGTGTTATTTGATTTTCCCGCGGTGTGTGATGATTTGCTATGATGTATGTGAAGTCCCTGCCCTCTCCAAAGAATGTATAAAAATGCTGCAAACCCTGGGCTTGGGGCCTCTCAGCATCACCAGTTGCTGTGTGTGTGCGCGCGGAGGACCGAGCAAGCTCGCAATAAACACCTCTTTGCTGCTTACATCGATCTTGGGTCTCTGGTAGTCTTTGGGGGTCCCGAATTCGAGCATAATAATTGCTTCTTATCAGCGTGTTTATTATGAATGCCATACTTGGTGAAGAAATAAATATGAAGTGCAATGCACATACACCTAAAGGAAGAATGCATTTTGAAATGAGATAAAATAAAAAACAAAATAAATATTCTATTCGTTAAAATATCAGGGTTATAAATTATTAAAATGAATATGCATCCAAATTTGTTAGATCCAAAACCTCAACTAAAAATCTATGAAATGAAAAATGACCTTTTAATTGTAAATAACCGTATCTCAATTGATAAGCATTCGAAGGGGTTGAGTGATACTTTGTATTATTACATACTCATATTAATGAGATTTTAAATTTTTATGTACACATATATACATGATGAGATTCCTCTCCACTGAACTTCAGAATATGTGATTTGTTTTATAAAGGTTAGTTTTATCATATTAATGGGAGTTCTAATAGCAGTCTATGGTTTCTTAACATATGTGGACCTTTGCAACTGATTCTTGTCATCATTCTTATTGCTATCGATTGTCATTAAGAATCACAGAGCTTTAGAGAGGAAACAGTCCTTTTTGAATCAGGTGTCATTACTCATTCATAATTTGTTGTTTATAATGTAAACCCCTTAAAGGTCCTTCTCCAAAGCTTTCATTCTGCAGATAATCCTAAGAACCAGAGGAGACACTGTATTGCTACATGCCACATAGGTGTGTCTTGCAGTTCTGGAAATTCATTTACTCAACAAACAGTCATAAGAACCTACTATGCATCAATTTGGCATCTAAAATGTCCTACAACAGTGGTCTTCTGAAGAAGTGTCTCCTTCCTGCACTCAATGCTTTAATTCCTATGCTGACTTCCCTATCATAGTAAAATTATAATATAACTCATTCCTCCACTCCTAAAATCAGTATCTAAACTTGGTAAATAAACTATCAAAAATATTTACTTATATTTTGGAAAATAGCCAAGTGATATTCCAAATAATTTATGATGAAATAATAATACAGAAAACCAACTTTCCCCCAAAACTCAGAATTATTGTCAGAACATCTTCTAATTTTTCTTATGCCTGCACCTTGAACACTAAACTGCTGATTATTTTATATTTACAAAATAAAACAAAGTCCTGATAATAACATACCCTCCTTCTATTCACTCTCCATAAGATGAGCTTTGATGGCAGGGGTCAATTTTTTGCTGTGTGTACAGAACTTGCCTCTTCTTCCCCCTCCAACTGGTAATGTGAAGAGGAATTTTCACAGTTGATAGGTCAGTCAAATAATTGCTTCAGAAAACAAATATTGGCTCTCTTCAGACTTATAGGCAAATTAATTTAGGTCTCATTTAACATGGTCAGGCGGTAACTTAATGTGTGCATGGAGAATTGATATTCCTATGGTTGACGAATTTGATCACTTGTATCAGGAAAGCTTTCTCATTCTTTCTTCCTTTTAGTATCTGATTCAGTCTCCCCCTCCCTCTCTCTGGTTGTCATCCTCTCCCCCTGCCTTTCCCTTTAAAATTTTTTCAGATATGATTCTTTTCATGAATTTCAGGAGTTTGTATTTTATTTGTCTTTTTGTTGTTATTGTTGGTGTTGTTGCTGTTTGGTTTTTAGTACTGGGGATTAAACCCAGAGGTGCTTAATCACTGAACTGCACCCCCAGTCCTTTTTATTTATTTATTTATTTAATTTTGAGACAGGGTGTCACTAAATTATTTAGGGGTTTGCTAAGTTACTGAGTCTGACCTCAACATTGTGATCCTCCTGCCTCAGCCTTCCAGGTTAGTGGGATTATAGACATGTGCTACCGTGCCCAGCATGGAGTTTGTATTTTAGTAATAACACATGCAATGGATTTTAATAGGCAGAAAGTAGAATTATGACACACTTAAAAAAGACCACACACAGGAACAAGTAAGAGGACAAGATGATTGTTCTATGGTCCATCCCACTAGAACCCAGGAAATGCATAGTAGACTTTAGGTCATCTTTTTCTATAGTTTATAATCTTAATAACCAGAAGTAAAAATAACATTTTGGGGCTGAAGGAATATGTTAGTGCAGAAAAATATCAGATGAGAGAAGGGAATAGAGACAAGAAAAGACAGATTTCAAGAAATGAATGAGATGGAATATACTATTGTCAATCATTTATTCGATGTGTTTATAAGTAGAGGTTGTTTTTGAAAGGTTTTGTATCAGACAAATACAATATGCAAATATCAGACAAGAACACCTTAGAGAAAGGAAAGTTTATTTTGGGTTCATGGATTCAAAGGTTCCAGTCCAGAGAAAACAGAATCCCATGTTCTGAGCCCAGGGTGACATAGAAAATCTTAGGGGAAGGACCCATCAGAGGAAAGCTGTTGTTTTGCTCATGTCAGCAAGGGAGCCGAGTAAGGGAGGTGGGAGGGGCCAGAGGGAAAAGGAATCTTTCCAGTGATCCTCCTCCTCCAGTCACACCCCTTCTGCCTACAGTTACCAGTCAGTCCATTCAAACCAGGTTGGACTGATTAGGTCACAGTTCTCATAATACAATCAGTTTAATGCCAAACATTTCTGCATTAACACAGGAACTTTTGGGGGACACTTCATATCCAGAGTATAACAGACTTTGAGGCATGTGTGTGGGAAAAGTAGAAATGGATGTCTAGGATATGTAGAGAAATCATATATCTCACTTTTTTTTGGAAACATGTCTATATCTGCTACCCCAGAATAATTAGTGATAGCAATCCTTTTACTCAAAGTTTCACTTTGTTAGAACAACGACAGTCACTCTAAGGGTAGAAATTATGCACAATAGTTAGGTAATTTTTATAAGTGAATACATTATTTCTCCTTTCTCATTCAGAGCTTGTTCATAATGTAGATCCTTTTGCTAAAGATCTTGTGCTTCTTGCACCTTCACACAATTTGAGTCCAGTCAAAATAAACTGAGTTTCAACAATTTTGTTCTTAGAAACCTTTAGTATGGTAGAATAAGGAAATTTCTAACCCAATACTAAAACACCATAGCCCATGTGTTTTTGGCAGTATAATTCTGCTGTCGTGCATGTCCCTTCCTTTCTTTTTAAAAAGGCACCCTGGAATTCAACATTTATCCATTCTTTCTTTGTAAAGGCTAGGACAGTGGCAGTTAGAATCAGCTTCATTACTAGAAATATGCATTTCTTATTCTCTGTGTCCTTAGCTGTAAATTAGAGGCCCAAGACTACAACCACTAGCAATTAGCTTTCACTCCTATTTCACTGAAGGTACAATGACAGGCATTTTCTATTAGTAAAGCAATACACTAGTATGAATTCCCAACCACACGATAAATCTTCACTGATGCTGTATTCAAAGCAGCTCTTCTTTTAACTTGTTACTTCTGTAATTTTCTGAAGACTCATAAAATAAATGAAAACACCAAATTTTTGAAGAGGATAAAGGGAAACATATTTCTTTATTGATAACAAGATAAACTCTAAAATCTTTAGTAGCTGTTACACTTAAAATATGTGCTACCTTAACAAGCAGATCCCAGTTTCCAAATCAGTATAATAGATGAAAGCAGTCTCTGGATGCAAACACTGGATTTTGAATCTTGGCTTAGCCTTTCAGTAGACATGTAACTTGGATACATTCTTTAGACTCCTTATACCCCTCAGTTTCCTCTATGGTATCCTGTTGAATGAAGATAAAAACTATACCTATTTCACAGAACTATTGGGAAAAATAAATGAGTTAATGTTGCAAGTATGTTATATACAAATATGCCACAATGAACCATATATATATATATATATATATATATATATATATATATATATATACTCAACATATATAATTATATTGTGCTAATTAAAATAAAAATAACAATTATAGAAGGGAGATTAGTGGAGTAAGTAGATGGGGCAAGGAGAATAAGAGGGAAAGGGAAGGTACTTGAGGAATGAGAGCAATCAAATTATATGAAATGTACAAATATGGCATAGTGAATTCCACTATTACATATAATTATAATGCACCAATGAAATTTTTTCAAAAGTCTGTTATTTTTTTTCAATAGAAAATATGGAAACACTATTTCTTTTACTATCAGAATAGTAAAACATACCATGCAATCTATATTGTGGAATATTATGTATCTTTTTTTGGTGCTAGAGATTGAATCTAGGGCTTACGCATGCTAAGCACTGTATCACTAAACTATATGTTGAGCCCCACATACATGCAATTTTAAAAAAAAAATGAGTTAGATATATGACTATTCTCCCTGTGGGATTATTTTGCATGAAAAATGCCAGTAAATTCATTTACTCAGTATCATCCCACTTTAAAAAAAATCAAAATAACTACCCCAAGATACATACATATATACATGAGCATATATTACAATATGTTTATATTCATTTTACAAATAGTTTTTGAGCACTTTCTCTTAAGCATGGTTATAACACAGTTATAGCAGCAAACCAAACAGATGTAATTATTGGCCCTCATGAAATTTATATTCTAGAGGGCAGGGAAACACATCCACACACAACAAGTAAATAAAATATATAGTATATCTATAAATGATAAATGTCACAGGGGAAAAAATAAAGCAGTGTACTTGCACATGCAGAATTTCTCATAAGGCATGGTGGCTGGGTAAAGAGTGGGGAAAAATATTTTAGAAGGGCTGGGCAGAGATTAGTGGTTGAGTGCTTAGCATGTAGGAGACCCTGGTTTCAATGAATGCTCAGTTCCACAAAACAAACCAAATCAGAAATATTTGAGGAAAATCCTGAAAGAGATGATGAAGAAAAATATGTTTGTATCTTTTCTGACCACAGGGTTATGCTCATATGTTTTTGAATTTGAAGAAAAACATGAAAAAGAATATACCAAGTTATTACATTTAATTATTTTAGGAAGGCTAACAATTGTGAAGGGGTGAGACTGAATTAGGTTAAAGATGTTTTCTTAAACATTCTTATTGGTTCAAATGTTACTTTTGATATTAAAATGATCAATTAAGAAAATTAGTACAAATTTAAAAGAAAAGGGAAAAAAGCAAAGAAAAGTAATTGAAGAATTAAAGTTAACCAGAAAAATCAGATTAGTTTTCTGTGACAGCACAGAATAAATGCTCAATAAATACTGGTCAAGCTGAATTTCCTATGTATTCTTTTACCATTCAAGTTCTGTCCTGGGATAGCAGAAAAGGCAACTGAGGATTACAAAGGTCAAAATGTTGGTTAAGGACAAACAAATCTTAATCTCTGGTGCTGTGTTCTCCATGCCAATTCACATCAGGGAATTTACTTGTAAAACATCCTGAGAATTTCTGGGAAGAAGTTGCATCCTGCAGCCCTGAAGAATGCCTGAGAATTTGTTGAAAGAGTCTGCATAAAGGAAGGATGATTTTTGAAGTTGAAGTTTGGGGAAAGAGAATAGGAAGAAAGTGCTGCGTTGCATTTCTGGGCGTGAAGGCAGTGCACCTGCTGTACCCTACACACAATGCAAGTGATTTGTCTGAATTTTACCTTTGTTTCTTTCCTGTACCCAGCCTTCGGTGGAGGTGCTACTAAGCGGGAAAAGGATCAAAAGCTAGACATCTGAAGAGAGGAGAAACAGAAAAGGACAGTCCAGCAGGATGCAGCAGGATATGTCCTTCAATAATTGAAAAGTACCTTGAGCACCTGACACAGGAAATGTAGGGAAGGCTGACCCTGTCCACATGGGCAAGGGGTTCCAAAAAAGTTTCCAGAAATGGCAGTGTATTCCGATACATGTCCGTCCATCCTTTGCTCTCATGTCATGTGTAATTATGTTACTTTTCTACTGAGAGCAGTCAGAGCTCATAAGCCTGGACTAGACAGACACTTTTCAATAATTGTAAGAATATTCCACGTGAAACCGCAGAATGAATGGCAGTGGCAAACTAATTAAATAAATAAAATCAGAGCCCTGAGGGCTGCTGTCTGTTTATCTGGACTGCTGTGGAAATGCAAAAGGCATTTTCTTTATGCAGTATCATTTCCTCCAAACTGGCTCTTCTGACTTACACATGACTTAAGTAAATTTATATGGAGCTCTCGAAATGTCCCCAAAAGTTCAAGAAAATATTCAAGTCAAAGCTTGGCTAAGACATAACTCCTTTCTTCCCAGGGGTGCTCACCAATTAGCACCCTACATATCAATATCAGAACATGTGGAAATACGTTCTTTCAGGTAACCCAGTGGGGGAATATCAACAAGGATGTCAAGTGGAATTTCAGCTAATCCTTCAGACATTGTGGCATGATCTTTCAATAAGTCTGTTATTTGGCTGAAAGTTTCATCAGTCTTCGCCATTGGTCTGAGTAGTGGAAGCAGACATCAACCCTAGATATTTAAGCAGAAAGTTCCACTTGTTTTAAAAACACCCCTGACTTCTCTGACATTTCCACCATTAGGGCAAATTGTCAACACAGTGAGATCCTTTAGAATCCACATATACTCACTATATCTGCTTAACATTAATGTGGGGTTAGTTTATCATGATAGCAGAGAGCAGGGTTCTGACATACAAACAATGACAAGAGCTGGGCTGAAGAATGTGAGACAGATCCAGAGTGTGAGGACTTGCCAGTCAATGCTGACCTGCACAGCAACTAAAGACCTAACTAGGAGAGTAGTGCAAAGAGAAACCCAAGGGCAGCAAGAGCAGTCACAGACAGAGATGGAAGAAAGGGGGAAAGCAAATCAACCTTGTTTACAGTTCAGTGTCAGCTAGGGACAGCACTGAGACTGATGATGGGTCACTAAATAAATCTCCTTTGAAGTTCAGTGCTCTAATATGGAAATAGTCTGTGTTAGATACACAGTAATAGCTCCAGAGAATATGATGTGCTGCAAAGTAAAACACTCAATATTTGAAAGTTATGTCTTCAGTCTTAAAAATATGCTTTCATTTTCAGTTTTTCTTGAAACTAATTATAAAATATATCAATCATCATCTCTAATTTATATGTATGTCATTCCAAGAAGCACCATTGTTTTGCTACATTCTATAATAATTACTTCCTTAGAATTTTCTGGTTTACATACATAGAGATATTTGCACTAAAATGGAAGGGTTCAAATTAGTGTCCTAAATTTCTAGCAGTTTGGTTTCTTCACTCAGTCATTAGTCACCTGTACATAGAGATACCTGCTTCTTTTTATAGGATTTGGAATTTCATATCCAACCTAGTTAAGATTCCAAATATAGGTCACCTTTTTCTATAACCCATTCAGCTGGGCTCTACACCTTCAGAGTTTTCTACATTTGTTCTTATGTTCCATGGTACATTCTGGATGGTGGTGATTAGTTATATTGTCTGACCTCTGGTTAATCAGGGAGCTACAGCTAAGCAAAAACACAAGGATCATTGAGACAGAAATATAGCTGTGGGGAAACTAAGAATAAATGAGGGTTAATCATACCACATGCCTAGGAATGGGACTACGTTACAAAAAAGGTTTGGTGATCTAAGTGGGAAAATTAAAGATAAATTACATTCCTCTACTCTTTTAGTAAATTATTCAAGATGATCAATTAACTCTGGCTAGTTCTGCCCACAGGAATTACAGTTTGAAATGTATAATTATGGTCCTTGATGATATTTAATACGTTATTTGAAACTCTCTTGATATTGTTATTTAATTGCTTCATAAAATAAGTTTTATTTCTTAACAAGATTGTACACTCCTTGAAGGCAGTGATTGTGTCTTCACACCTAATTTAGATTCTTCTCCATATCCCCACATATCCTAATTATCCTAATTTTAGATTTCTCTATATATCCCCACATATCCTAATTTAGATTCTTCTATATATCCTCTACCTATACCCACACTGCAAATATATAACAATTAAATATTTATATATGAATCTATAAAATTAAACTGAAATTAGCAAAGTATAAATTTTCTGCTACTGTCTAGCAAAATGATGACACAAAAAGTGGGGGAAGAGGAGAAGCAAAGAGTGGATATTGGAATATCATGCAATAAAAGTCATATAATCCATTTCCCACTCCATAATTAAAATAGTGAATGCATTAATTATATAAGTTTCCACTGAAAGTTTACATATATGAGTGTATTGGTTTTGATTTTGGATATTCCACAAAAAAAAACTCATGTTTTGAAAACATGATCACCAATGCCAAAAGGTTCAGAGGTGGGTTATTTAAACATTGATTAGGGCTCTGACCTTACCATTAGATTAAACCATTTGCTGGATAAATCCTTTGACAGCTGAATGAACAACTGGATGGTAACTGTAGGCATGTGAGGTATGCCAAAAGGAAATAGGTTAATGGGGGGCATGGCCTTGGACTATATCTCTCCCTTCCCACACAACTCTCTCTCTCTCTGCTTCCTGATGCCATAGGCTAAGCAGGTGTCTTCCACACATGATCTTCTGCCATTCTGCCATGTTGTTCTACCTTACCTCAGCCCCAGGGCAATGGAGTAGGCTATGAACTGAGACCTCTGAAACTGTGAGCCCAAAATAAAGTTTTATCCTACTAAGTTGTTATTCTCCAGTATTTGGTCACAGCAACAAAAAAAATTGACTAAGACAATGAGAATATTCACATAAACACTGAATTATACATTATTACATCCACTTCAGAAAAAAAATCACTTGATTCTATTATCTTAAAGATTCAATTGAGAGAAAATTCATGAAAACCATTACAAGAGTACTTCTAAGATTTCTCAAATGCACAATAATTCAATATTTTTTAAAAATTTAATCGTGAACTTGACAACCAGAGCATCACTAATAAATCAAGTTTGACTCAATATTATCAGGATTGTTAGAACCCATTCTTACTTTCATTTTCACCAGTGAACTAGAGCCACACAATACCAAAATTTACCTTTAATCTCAGTTGGGATTTCGACAGCTGTAAACTAGTAGAATCATTAGTCTTGCTTTACCTTTATACACAAGTCCTGAAATTAAGTTATTGTCCTGTCCCTTCCAGTGTTCCAGGCATTCATCCCTGATTTCTTCCAGGACTATCCCTGAATTAAAATCCAAAGCAGGTATTTCCAAATTTACTTCTATGCAAACTCCAGATCACAAAACTTTTGAACACAGAGGTACTGAAGACATCCTCTAAGTTTAAAGTGGACTTCAATGTTGCAGTGTTTATGGTAAGTTGATTTAGAGTCTGCCAAGGGAAGGACCAAACATATCTAGTCCCCCATGCATTGTCAAAGAAAGGGAACAGAGCCCAGATAAGTGCTGGACATCATCATTTGTTTTGTAATTCCAGGAAGAAATATAGAGAGAGTCAAAGAAATGACTTCAAAGCTGCAGAAAAAGCTCTCACCGTGTGTTTGTGTGTGTGTGTATGTGTGTGTGCACGCAAGTACTATAATTTTTAGAACTAGAGGGGAATCAGAAAACTGGGTAGATGAACACACTAATGTTAAAATGAATAAGTGATTCTCCAGCATGCCATTATAAATGCTGTTGTTTCTTATTTAATAATATACAATTGGGTTTCGATATTGATTCAAATAAGTAGCTGATTCTATTAGCCATTGATTCCTTAAAATGAAATCTACTACATAAAAATGATTTGGCTTTCAGAATATATATTTGTTTTCACATTTATATGTGCGTAAGTATTCTGAAACCTAAGATTTGAATAAGAACTACAGCAAAATTTATTTAGAATGCTTTTCATTTTCTTCTAAAATAATTATTTTTTCTAAACAAATATGCTCTTCTACTAACTAAAAATTACTACTATATGAAAATATCTGAATTCAAAATTTTTCCATTGGAAGTCAATTTCTTATAGCTACAGACCCAAACGAGATTTAGGCCCTACTTTACCTGATAAGAACAATAGGTCTAACTACAACAAGAATATTTTTTAAAGCCAGTGCTGAGAACTACAGTTTAAAATGAGAAGAATAGAGTTCAATCACTATGTAATTAAATAAAAAGTAGGTTATGGTATACTAAAAAGCAATTATTTTTTACATTTTTTCTATAAATTACTATAATTTTCTAAAACATAAATCTTTTGTGATATTACAGAATACTATGGAATCTGACTCTTCATGTTCAAGAAAGACAATTAGTAATCTTTGTGAGATGGGTCCAAATATTGACAAGAGATCATACCCATAGGTTTAAAAATTAATTAATTAAGATTATTCTAAATCATGTGCATAACTAACTCATTGCCAGAAGACTGGGTTTAGATTTCAAAGTATAATTTACTTGGTATGTTACAAGACCATAAAATAAATATTCATACATATATTACACTTCTTAAAAATGATGGTCCAGTATGCAACTAAAATTTACATCTTAAGAGAAATTTTATGTATATGCTTTATGAGTTCTAGGAAACGTTTTCAACCACATGCCCAATTATCTGTTTCCAAAATTAATAATCAATAATACATAAACTCTGAAAACAAGAGTCTAAAAATAATTTATATCATTTTTTCTACAATAAAATCAACAGAAAAGTTCCACTGGGACTAATGCAAGGAAAATAGTGAAACTGACTGGTTTAAAAGGACTTAAAAACAGCATACTACAGGGACACAGCTACATCAATGTTTATAGTAGAACAATTCACAATAGCTAAACTGTGAAACCAACCTAGATGCCCTTCAATAGATGAATGGATAAAAAAGAAATGTGGCATGTATACACAATGGAGTATTACTCAGCAATAAAAGGGAATAAAATTATAGCATATGCAGGCAAATGGGTAGAGTTAGAGAATATAATGCTAAGTGTACTTAGCCAATCCCAAAAAACCAAATGCCAAGTGTTTTCTCTGATATAAGGAGGCTGATTCATAGTGGGGTAGTTAGGGGAGCATGGGAGGAATAGATGAACTCTAGATAGGGTAGAGGGGTTGGAGGGGAAGAGATGGGGCATGGAGTTAGAAATGATGGTGGAATGTAATGGAGATTATTATCCAAAGTACATGTATGAAGACACAAATTGATGTGAATATACATTGTATACAACCAGAGATATGAAAAATTTGTGCAGTGCGTTATATGTAATAAGAATTGTAATGCATTCCATTGTCATATGTAAATAAAAGAAATTAGCAAAAAAGAAAATAAATAAATAAAATGTCAGATACCTAGCCAAAAAAAAAAAAAAAAAGAAAAGAAAAGAAAGAAAGAAAGTTGAATATCCATTCTTTAGGAAAATAAGCTTCAGAGGGTTAGAGGAAGGACTGATGGAGGGGTCTCTCCAGGTTTGTTGCTTAGGATACAAGAGTTCCAATAACTTTTCATCTTTTCATGGGAATGTTCCAAATTCAAACTGCTTAGAAAGACTTGCTTAGTCCACTTGCCTAATGTGGGTGGAGAAGGCTTCCTGGCTGACAGTCTGAAAGACACTAGGTAGCATGCTGTATGACAATTCCCTTAAGGAAAATCTATTTGCTTATATGGGAATGAGAGTAAGGGATTCTGAGAGGTCAAGATATTAAAGCCCTCTTAGAATTGCACAAATATTTATCTTCCATCTACTCTCAGTGTGGTCATTTGCTGGTCCTTGGGGGTGAGGATACTCGAATCTAAGAAAATTGTTGGATGATGATGATCTAGAGGCCTTGAGAACAAGGCCCTAGTCTCACCTACCAGGGCATACAAGACTGGAGAGTGCAGAAGGTTAACTACCCCTTACTTGGAAAGAAGAAAATTTTTTGTTACACTAGGATACACCTGATAGTAAGAATTAAAAACGAAGAAGAAGAAGAAGAAGAAGAGGAAGGGGAGGAGGAGGAGGAGGAAGCCCATTAGATAGAATCATTATTAAAATTTAGTAATAAATTCATTGTTTGGAAATTTTTTTATTTGAATACAAGTAATACATCACATGAAAGGCATTCTATTTTTAGGCAGACATGTTTCTATACAAAAAAATGTTGTCTGAGTAAAATTCCTTACTACAAAATATAAACTATCAGACATTTAAATATTCTATCTTAAGGACAGGTGCTACTGGTTATAATAACATTTCAAAAATAGCAATATAATAAGTACACATAAAAAGTTGAGATTGCTAACAGAGGAGATATGAATGTGAATATATACTTGATAATTATTCTTTTCTATTAAAAGGTATTTTGGGGATAATATAGGATGTAAGTAAGTGGTTATTTTTAGTATAACTTAGGATCCCATTTTAATGTCTCTTTAGCTGAATTTAATATGCTGACCACATATAAATTCTCTAGGTTATTTTGTCTTACTAAATTAAAAGATGGAAAATCTTGTTTTCTTGAAAGAAAGTTTGGTTATTTAAGCTTTCTAAATGTTATAGTCAAATATTATATTGTAAATTATATATTGAACTTACCGAGAAATTATGATATAATATATATATATGTATATATATATATACTGTTTGTGTTGAGATGTGTTCTAAGTTGAGATACAATTATATAATATGTATATAATACATTTATAATTAAAGAATCTGTCCATCAATATGAAAAGACTATTTTCCCATCAATTAGCAGGTGCTAAAGAAACAGAAATTTTAGTGTGATATAAACCCAAAATCCTAAAATTGTCCAAATAAGATTGAGAAGCTGAAGCTTTTTATGTTGAGGATAATACATGCATAGACTTGGCCTCTCTTCACCAAAGCCCTGTAGAATCTTTCTGTATCAGACCAATCATGGTTGTCTTGGTTAAACAGAGGAGATGTCAGAGCCTAACTCCTCCAGTGTAAATGTTGCATGGCCTATGCCCTTCAGCTTCTTTTCAGGGAATTGACTCTTGTTATTCTGGACAGCAAACTACAGTTTAATTGAAGGAAACTTTTTCTGTTTTCCTAGTGATGTGGGTATGGAGAGACTAGATTGCCTGAGGCCAATATCCTACTTCTATCAAAACCACCTCTAAGACTCATCAACTTTTCATAAAGTCCAAGACCAAGAACAATAAGTAACAGAGTCAGTGAGTTAGTGTATTTTCCACTCACCCACAGAAGTCATCTTCTGCCACTGATTATTCAGATTATTTTTTACTCTTTATGTCTTTCAATGGCTATCCATATTTGTCTTGAGAGTGATAGAACTGTTATTCAGGGTCCTCCTCACACCGATTTTTATGAAAGTGAATTAAAGGTCTCAAGGTATAGTATATAGGCAAAAACTCCAGATTCAAAGAAGTCCTGGTATATGATCACCAAGGAGGTTGACAGGAAGAACCTGAGAAGTACTGCATTTATTGATTTATAAAATAATCTACTGAATAGTTACTTTGTGAGAGGCAGTAGAAATTCATAAAATGTAGATAATCCTGAGCTCTTTAGGGTCATCCTCTGCTTTGACTCAATAACGTGGCCAAAGATTAGAGAATGATTATAGATACAAAAGCCAAAAGAATTTATTTTATGATTTAATAATCTCTTCTAATCTTCCTTATCAATGACACATACATGCCCTACCTTGTCTTCCTGAGCTACTTCCAACCATCTGTATTTTCTAGTCCTTCATGGAATGTGGGTGGTATGGAGGAGTGAATTGATTTGGTATTCCACACTTTCAGAATAAGACAGCTTACATATCTAATATGTGAAACACTTACTCCTTTACCCTAACTAAAAACTTTCCAATTGGCATATTAGACATGACCAAGCAGATTAACAACTGGATCGAAGGCAACTGATGAGATTAATGCTAAGGTAATTGAATCCATTCATTACAAGACTCAAAGTTAGGGACATAGCCCAATGAGATCCTATATTCCGTGAATATGTGTTTCTGATGTCTTATATTAGAGAAATTACAGCTACCATCATCTTCAAAATAGTGTCATTGTTCTGTTTCTTAAAGTGGGTCATGGAGTAGGTGTATGCTAAATACTTGGTAAAATGTAAAAAGAGCCATCAGGCAGCCATCCATTACAGAGGCAGTAAGATTTAAATAAATCTCATAAAATGCTGATGTTTACGCATCCCTCTTATTTCCTCATCTCCTGTGAAGTATACTTCTTACCTCACCTGTGCTTCTTCATTTCTTAATAAGGTATGCTGCCTTCTCTTCTCTACATTGATTTTTTTCCCTATCCTTTCCTTTTATTTCACATAAAATCCACAGCTTAAAAAGTGAGAGTAATTATTCACTGCTTCTCTTATCTTCGTTTCCCCACACATTTCTTTCAGGTCTAATGACTGTGACTATGTGCCATCTCGGAATATGCTGGTCTGCAAGCACAAATGAACATTCTCTTAACCTAAGGATATGAGTGGCAGGTGGGTGAGTGGGAGCAAAATTGCTTCTGCTAAATGTGGGTGGGCGGAAAATGTTAGCTGCCTGATAGGTTTTTTAAAATGCTGTAATAATATTTCTCATTTAATTAATAGTGTAAGAAGAGCACTGGTAAAGGCTCAGGGGGAGGCCCACAGAGCTCCTCTGCAGTTGTGCACAGAGGAGGCGGAGAATGTTCCCTGACAGGTGAAAACTAGGCTAACATACAGGGACTAGGAACTGAAGCTACCCTTGTACTCACAGCTCCAAAAGAGTCAATTACCAAAAGTGGGGCAGGACTCATGTTGACTCTTCAATAAGCTGACCAAAACAATTTTGTTATATGTATATAGCCCATCTGCACCTCTGTATACATATATTTTTTTAAATACAGAAGGAAGGGGAATTTATTAATAAATCTCTAGTAATGATAGAGATTTTCTAGATGGTAGAAAAAGTAAAGGACCAATTGAAGACAAAAGAACTTAGATTTATTTTGTTAAGTATTCACAAAGCTACACATATAGTATTTGGTTGGTGAAGTCTGGATCTGAATATATTTCATAAGTTTCCTCTAAAAGATGGCTGCTTTGAATAAACTGCTATAGTCAAATAGGCTTCTTAGCCTCCAAACCCAAGAAAAAACAATGCTGACAGCTTTGCCATTCTTTTAATGGATTCATTCTGTGAATTTGTGATAATGAGGGGATACTTAGTGACTGCATGGTGTATTAAGACAAGCTATAATACAGTAATATGATTTAACAACAAAAACCTTATGCAGAGTTGGTTGTAAGTTTTTCACCTTTTTGAAAACAGAAAACATTTTAAAAGATGGAACATAAACTCATGAGCAAATAAACAGAATTTTACTTCTCTGAAAGAGAAAACTTATTTTATTTTATGTGTTTTTACAGTGTTGGGAATGGATTCCAGAACCTTGTGCGTGCATGTTAGGCAAGCACTCTACCTCTGAGCTATAGTTCCAGACTCAGAAAGCTTATTTTTGATAAGGAGCAATGAGACTAACAAATATTCTAGAACAGGTTTGTGGTATTTTTTGCCATATGAACCTATAGGTAGGTTTTAAGGACAATTTATGAACAAATATGAAGGACTAATATGTAACAATTTAGCCTGAAATTTTAAACAAAATTTATTAAGTGTATTGAAGGAAGTTCTGTTTTCCATAAATATAAAAAAAGTAACAAAAATAAGGACATAGATCTTATGATATGAAGGTTTTCAACTAGGGCTTGTAAGAATAGAAAAATAAATAAGACATACCTAATGCCTGGAAAGGCCTTACAACCTACTGGTTGACACTGACAGATACCTCAAATAATTTTAATGAAAGGCCAAATTTCATACACATAGAATTGTCAGAAAAAAAGAAAACATTATTTGAAACACTGGCAGTGGTTTGAGCCATAATGATAGAAGTATTGGTTCCAAGTAGGACTTCATTCTTAGCTTTCAGAAAATGTCTGCTAGTAACTCTGTTGATTGTGGCCCCTCCCTCTACCATGCTGATTCTATCAAAGACAAGGGACACCAAGATCTAAAAAGTAAGGAGATACGGGTTTGCTCTAGAAAAAAGAAGTTAAGAAAGGGGCATAGTCATATGGAGAAAGAAAGGTGAAGGATCACTTGAAAATTATAAGGTAGGAGAAATAGAGGTTGTAGGTGAAAATGAATGTTATAGACTGACTTGATCCTCTTCCACCAAATACATACATTAAAGTTCCAACCACTTAATCATATTTAAAACTAATGTCTTTAAAGAGGTGATTACATTAAAATGAAACTTTTGGTATTGAACCATGATCCAACATGACTGGCATCCTTAAGAGAACAGGAAGACACATGGGGTGGGGGAGGGGGTGTATGCCCAGGGAGCCAAGTAAAGAGGCAGTAGGAAGGCAGCCATCTGCAAGCAAACTAAGGGAGGGCTAGGGGAATTCCATCCCAACGGATGCCTCATTTTAGAATTTCCATCATGCACGGAACTGTGAGAAAATAATTTTATCTTCTTTAAGTCATCAGATCTCAGCCACAATCCTAGTAAACTATACACAGAACTGGCAATGTTAGGATGAAAACAGAGTAATAAAATGGACAGAATATTATTGTAATTTATTATATTCTATCTTCTTTTATTATCAAGCCTTTAAAAACTTCGCCCATATAGTAATTCTGTCATTGTATGTTTGGGGTAATAGAAGAGAGAAGTGTACAAAGAAACACAAGGCAGAGAGGAGACACTGGCTGTAAGAAAGGAGTTTAAATGCTCAATTAAGAATTCAGCAAGATCAAGAATTTAGCATAAAAGTTATCAGGAACATTGAAAGGTTCTGAGGAGACAGTCGAGAAACACCAGAAATCTGTCCCTCCACTTAAATAGCAATTGTACTGGCAAAATCTGTTTAACCATGTTGGAATGTTTGAGTCTACTGAAGGCTTATCACAACTAAGAGAAGACTTAGAAAGTAAACAGTGGCTAATTTCAGTCAATATTAGTATCTAGAGAGAGATACCTAACATCCACCTCTACATCCCTTGGCAGGCAGATGTCCATGTGTTATTAGAGCAGTTAGCATGTAGGTCGGGGGAGTGAGGGGACAAAAGTAACCCTGTCTTTCAAATATCAGGAATCAGAGTTCTGATTACTCCTTACTGATTTTGATCACACATGTGCAGAAGAAGAGGTGCTATGAATCATTTTTGCTCCTCCCATTGGGGCAAGTTGAAATAAAGAATAGAAAAAGTGAACTGTGATTATAGCTCAGTCACAGAGCACTTAACTAGCAGACATGTGGCCCTATGGTAAATCATCAGAACTACAAAGGAAAGAAAAAAAAAAAAGAATAGAGACGTTTTTAAAAGCTGATTTTTCAAGAAGATCAACAACATTGACAAGTTTTAGCTATTGGTGAGTTTAGAAAAAAAGAGAAAACAAAAATCACAGAACAGAAAGCAGGAACATTATTACAGATCCTACATAAATAAGTATTTTAAGAGAGTAATATGAACAATTGTAATTCAACAAATTGAACAACCTGAATGAAATGTATTAATTCCTAGAAATGCAAAACCTATAGGGACTAAGCCATTAATAAATAAGAAATCTGAACAGATCTTAACAGAAAGAAGATTGAATCATTAATTTTTAGAAAACCAAAAGCTTATGGAAAGAAAAATCCTGGGCTTTATGGATTTATTGTTAAACTCTACAAAAATGAACAAAAATTAATATCAATCCTTTTAAAACTGTTCCCAAAAAAATTAAAAAAGAGGAAATAATCTTATTTCATTTATGAGATCAGCTGATATCAGAGACAAAGGCACTACAATTAAACTACCCCTATGAATACTGATGCAAAACCCCTCAACAAAATATTATAAAATCAAAATTAGCAGCAACTGAAAAAATTTAACATCATGACAAAGTGGGGTTTATTTCTGAACTATAGGATCTTTTAACACAAAAAACTATCGATATCATACACATTAATAGAACACATGGGGAAAAGTACATGATCATCTCAATTTATGCAAAAATGTCATTTAACATTCAACATCCATTTATAACAAAAACAATGGACAAAGTAGGACCAGAAGTTAAGAAAAGACATGTATGAAAAAAATCAACAGGAAATATAATCAGTGGTGAAAAACTGAAACTTTTTCTTCTAAGATTAGGAAGAAGACAAGGACACCTGCTTTAACTGTTTCCAATTTGAAATAGTACTGGAAGCCCCAGCCAAGAGCAATTAGACAAGAGAAAGAAATTAAGGCCACCCAAATCTGAGAGGAAAAAATAGAATTATCTTTTTGCAGATGATGTGATCCTAATTTGTAGAATACCCTAATGATTTCAAAAATATACATGCACACACAAAGTTTAAGAGTGAATAAAGAAAACCAGCAAAATATCAACATGCAAACTAAACACATAAAATCATTTGCAATTTATACCTTAACAATGAACAATCTGAGAAGAAAATTATGAAAAAATCCAATTTACAACAGTATGAGAGAGAATAAAACACTTAGAAATTAAACTTAACTAAGGAGAAAAAAAGAACTATGTAACAAAAACTATAAAACATTGTTGAAGGAAAAGAAAGAGACATAAGAAATAGAAACACATTCAATGTTCATGGATGAGAAGAAAATCTTTTTAAGATATAATACTACTTAAAAGAATCTACAAATCATTGCAACCTCTATCAAAATACTGATTATTTTTGTGGCATAAATAGAAATTTTCATTTAGAATTTCATATGGAATATGAAGGGATCACTGAATAGCCAAAATAATTTTAACAAGAGGAAAGCTAGAGAAACTCACACTACCTGATTTTTAAAATTACCACAAAACTACCAAATCAACAGTGTATCACTGATATAACAACAGATATACAGACACGTGGAATAGAAGACAAGTCCAGAAATTAACCTTCACAAATCTGGTCACATTATTTTTGTTTGATGTGAGTTCCAACATCATTCAGTTCCTTCAACAAAGGTGCTGGGAAAATTAGATATCCACATACAAAGAATAAAGTTGGAGTCCTGCATGGTGGCACACACCTGTAATTCCATCATCCCCATGGGCTGCAGTAGGATCATGAGTTCAAAGCCAGTTTCAGCATTGGTAAGGCGCTAAGCAACTCAGTGAGACCCTGTCTCTAAATAAAACACAAAAAAGAGCTGGGGATGTGGCTTAGTGGTTGAGTGCTTCGGTGCCCCTCCCCCAAAATAATAACCTAATATCATATACAAATATTAATTCAAATGAATAAAATACTTTAATATCTAAAGTTATAAAAAGAAAGACCAAATGATTCACAACACAGGTGTCAATGATTTCTTGGATGTGACACAAAAGCACAGGCAACAAAAGAATAGCAAAACATAAAAGTTGGAGCTCATGACAATCAAAAAATTGCACATCAAAAAGACCCTAGCTGCAGCGTAAAAAGGCAACTCATGGAACAGTAAAAAAATTTGCAAATCATATCTGATAAAGAATTAACATTGAGAATATAGAGAGAAAAATTTAAAACAAAAAAATAATTAAAAATAACCCAATTCAAAATAAGGAAAGGACTTGAAAAGAAATTTGTCCAAAGTTATAAAAAACAGCCAGTGAGCACATGAAAAAAAATAGTTAAACATCACAACTAATTATAAAAAATTAAATCAAAACTATAAAATCATGCCAATCACAACCACTGGCATGGGTACTATTTCAAAAAGAAAAGAATAAATGTTGTTTAGCACTAATCTCCAGGATATATAAAGAACTCAAAAAAGTTAACAACCCAAAAAACAAATGACACAATTGAAATCTTTGTACACTGTTGGTGGTAATGCAAAATCCTGTGGAAAATAATCAGACAATAACTCAATAAATGAAAAATAGAAATACAATGTGGATTTTCATACAAAAACTCATTAAAAAGATAGTGCACATGATCCAGTTGGTTTCATTCTGGGAGGCAAGGTTGTTTCAACATATGGAAATCAATAAATGTAACTGACCACATCAATAGACTTAAAGACAAGAATCACATGATTATCTCAATAGATGCAGAAAAGGCATCTGACAAAATACAGCATCCATTCATGTTCAAAATAGGGTAGTAGGAGAATACCTCAACATTGTAAAAGCTGTATATATTAAACCCAAGGCCAACATCATTCTAAATGGAGAAAAACTGAAAGCATTCCTTCTAAAAATTGGAACAACACAGGGATGCCCTTTTTGACCACTTCTATTCAATATAGTCCTTGAAACACTAGCCAGAGCAATTAGGCAAAAGAAAGAAATTAAGGGATATGAATAGGAAAAGAAGAACTTAAACTATTCCTATTTGCTGAGGATGTGATCCAGGATTTAGAAGACCCTCCCCCAACAAAATTCACCAGAAAACTTCTAGAACTCATAAACACATTCAGCAAAGTAGCAGGATTAGACAAGAGCAATTAGACAAGAGAAAGAAATTAAGGCCACACAAATCTGAGAGGAAAAAATAGAATTATCTTTCTCCAAATGATGTGATTAATACCCATAATCAATTGCATTCCTGTACACCAATGATGAATCAACTAAAAGAGTAGTTAGGAAAACTAACTATTCTTTAATAGGCTCAAAAAAAGGGGGGGGGGGAATCAATCAATCAATCTAACAAAAGAGGTGAATGACCATTACAACGAAAACTACAGAACACTAATGGAAAACATTGAGGAAGACCTTAGAAGATGGAAAAATCTCCTATGTTCTTGGATAGGCCGAATTAATATTATCAAAATGGTCATACTACTAAAAGCACTATACAGACTTAATGCAATTCCTATTAAAAGTCCAATGATGTTTTTTCATAGAAATGAAAAAAGTAATCATGAAATTCATTTTGCAAAAATAAGAGGCGTAAAATATCCGAAGCAATCCTTAGCAAGAAAAGTAAAGCTGGAGTTATCACAATAACAGACCTTAACTTATACTACAGAGCTATAGTAACAAAAAAGCCTTGTATTGGGACCAAAACAGACATGAAGACAAATGAAAGAGAATAGAATACACATAAAAAAACTCACATAAATACAGTTATCTCATACAAGACAATAAGCATACATTGGAGGAAAAGATAGCCTCTTCGACAAATAGGGCTGGGGAACTGGACATCCATATGTAGCAGAATAAAATTAAACCCCTATCCTCTCACCCTGCACGAAATTCAACTCAAAGTGCATCAAAGACTAGACATTAGACTACATATCCTTATCTACTAGATGAAAATCTTCATCATCATGGCTTAGGAACTGACTAACTCAACAAGACTCCTAAAGCACAAGAAATAAAATCAAGAATCAATAAATGGGATTGTATTAAACTAAAAACTTCTTTACAACAAAGGAAACAATCAAGAGTGTGAAGAGAGTCTACAGAATGGAGGAAAATCTTTGCCACCTACACTTCAGAGCATTAATCTCCAGGATATATAAAGAACTCAAAAAAGTTAACACCCAAAAAAACAAATGACACAATCAATAAATGTGTGTGGAACTAAACAGGCACTTCAAGGAGAAGAAATATGAATGGTCAACAAATACATGAAGTAATGTTTGACACCTCTAGCAATAAGAGAAATTCAAATTAAAACCACACTGAGCCAGGTTCATTAGCACATGCCTGAAATCCCAGTGGATCTGGAGGTTGAGGCAGGAGGATCCAAAGTTCAAAGCCAGCCTCAGCATTGACGAGGTGCTAAGCAACTCAGTGAGACTCTGTCTCTAAATAAAATACAAAATAGGGCTAGGGATGTGGCTCAGTGATCATTGGCTGAGGGCCCAAGTGCAATCCCTAGAACCCCCCACCACACCACCCCAAAAAAAAAACAACACTGAGATTCCATTTCACTCCAGTCAGAATGGCAACAATCAAGAATACAAGTGACAATAAATGTTGGTGAGGATGTGGGGGGAAAGGGTATACTAATACATTGCTTGTAAGGCTTCAAATTGGTCCAACCACTCTGGAAGGCAGTATGGAACTTAGAATGGAACCACCATTTGATCCAGTTATACCACTCCTCAGGATATATCCAAAGGACTTAAAAATAGCATACTACAGTGACACAGCCACATCAATATTTATAGCAGCTCAATTCACAATAGCTAAGTTATAAAACCAAAGCTAGGTACCCTAAAACAGATGAATGACTGAGGAAAATGTGCCAAATATGCACAATGGAATATTACTCAGCCATAAAAAGAATTACTTTATACATTTGCCAGAAAATGGATGGATACAGACACTACTATCCTAAGCAAAATAAGCCAATCCCCCAAAACCAAAGACTGAATATTCTCTCTGATATATGGATGCTAACACACAACAAGGGAGGTGGACAGAATTGAAGTTCAATAGATTATACAAAGGGGAATGAAGGGAAGGGAGGGAAAACAGGAATAGGAAATACAGTGGAATGAATCTGGTTTAACTTTCATACACACACACACACACACACACACACACACACACACACACCCCACAATGAATCTCCATCTCATATACAACCACAAGACTGGTATCCTAATGATAATAACATGTATTCCATATTTGTATATCAAAGTATACTCTACTGTCTTATATAAATAAAAATAACAATTTTTTCTTTTAAAAAAGGGAGACAATGTTGTTTAGCAATTTCTCTTCTAGGTATATACTCAAAAGAACTGAAAGCAATGTTTCAAAGAGACATTAGTGTGTCCATGTTTGTAGCAGTATTATTCACAGTAGCTAAAATGTGAGAGCAACGTAAGGTGTACTGACAGAACAATGTGATTTATACTTACAAAGACTATTAATCAGCTTTACAAAGGAAGGAAAATATGACATACGCTACATCATGGATGAACCTGGAGGGCATTTCACTAAGTGAAATTAACTATTAAGTACTGTATGATTCCATTTATATGAAAAACTTAGAGAAATCAAAATCAACAGAAAGTAGAGGTGGTTTCTAGGGTTTGTGAAGGGAAGGAGGAAGGAGCAGTTATTGTTTCAGTGATAGTTTATATTTGAGAACATGAAAAGAATTATGGAGATAGTTATTGGTGATGTTTGCAAAATAATATGGGTACCCTTAATACCACTGTGCTATACATTTTAAAATGGCTTAACCACAATAACAATAACAACAACAAAAGTAAAGTTGGCAAAGTATATAATGTCCCTAACTCCATCCATTTCCTGCCCCTAATAATATCCTACAGTTTCAGTAATAATGGAGAAGATTCTTAATATTTTGCATTCTACATAATTGGGACCACTATTTTGTTGTTGCTGTTTTTAAAGAAAAAGGAATTCAAATAGTCTGGGTGGTTTGGGAGAACTTGAATTCTCACACAATCTAAAGTGAGAATCTGTAATCAATATAGAGGTTTTATGGGACAGTTTAACTTTTGAGTTAATTTCTCATATATTAAACCAATGAAGAACATTCTAAATTGATCAGCATGACCAAACACAGTATCTGTAAATATCTGATAAATCTCAGAGTCTGGTGACACAAAGCAAGTAGAATTCTCCAACTTTATTATAATGACCTCTTCAGAGTTCTTCATTTAATGTCTAGTACAATATTCCATCATTAATGTCCTATATAAAGGAAAATATGATACATATAGTATTTAAATGATATGGTGAGAAAGGTTACCAGTAAAGAAACTAGACTACAGAATTCATTTGAAATTACCTTTTGGGGAAAAAAAAAACATGATTATTGCCTTGTAGAACACTGAAATTTTCTCTATTTTGCCCAGGATAGCAGTGGTTCCAAAAACCATTTTTTAATATTACATTCAGTTAATATATAGTAAGAAACTGTGCCTGTACTACATTCAAGAGAAGACTTAACATTTTGCACAGGAACATTCGGTTTTCATGAAAAGCTTTATGGAAACTGGTAGGCATTTGCCATTGCAAGGCTATGGTGACACTTAAGACGTGTGTGTGTGTGTGTGTGTGTGTGTGTGTGTGTGTGTTTTAATGAGATTAGCAGGTATTATTACAACATTAAGTGCATTTAACTAGAGATAAATTGATAAACTAAAAGGTTAAGTGTCTGACCCAAGTTAACCATAAAGATAAAAACCAAAGTCTGGTTATCTGCACTTTAGTTACTAGACTCCTTGTTGTATTTTGCTCTGTTATTCCTGAGTAACACAAAATTTTAATTAAAAATAACAAAACACAACATAAGATGACCAGCAAATTCTTACTGTTAAGCACTCACTCTTTTCCAAAATGACTGTAACTTTTAATACTTCATTTCTAGATATGCTTTGGTGTTACTCAAACTCTACAACCAGCCTACAAATTTCACTAGAGGCTACTCATCTGACTGTAGACAGAGCAGGAAGGTTATAAATTGAGCTGTACTGGACCAAAAGCATGAACTTCTAACATTGAAGTTTCTGAGAATGAGGAGGTGGTGATGAATAATTTCCTTTGGGTGAGTAAACCAGAGTTCAGTCAAGAGTTAAGATGTCTTCTCTGCCAGCTGTCAATCTCCTGTAATCCTTCTCCTGCCTTGGGCCAGCCAGAGGAAAGAGCTGATTCTATTTTTACCATTTGCCATCTACTTCTCAGAGTTGATATTATGAGGGACAAATGAGTAAACATACATGAAAACTGCTTTGAAATGCCTGTCTTCTCCTCAAATGCAGGTTGTTTTCTTCTTTATCATCACTATTATGATTATCACTGTATTCTTAGAGAAGAAAGGGAGGCTATTTTAACAATCAATCTTTGGGTAATGGACTCAGGGTTCCATGCTGAACATTTTTGGGCTATTGTTTGTTACTGGGTATTTTTTTTTAAAATCAACATGTGAAAACCAAAAAAAAAAAAAATGCTTTTAGAGTAAATGTATTTGTTAAAGGTAGGAAATTTAGAAAACACCTACAAATAAAAATAGTCAAAATAAATATCATAGCTCCATCATCTAATGCCAAACAGTACTAAAATTTAGTAATTTGTTGTCTATTATGACTTTTTCTATGCACATGGGTTTGTTTTTAGACTAGACATATTATAGTATATATAAAATGTTGCATTTTCATTTTTTTAATTTTTAAACATAATTTTTTGGGGATTGTTAATAAAAACAGTCCTAGATAAATTTCATCTGTAAGAGTCAAATAAAGCCTTGTCTTAACTTTCACAGTTGAGGATCATAAAATCATCCTGAAATTGATGTTGAATAGAAACTTGACATAATCAATAAATTTGAATAATTCTAGATTATTACATTAATCATGGAATTCTCTTTAACATTTTCAATATTAAAATCCTAATAAAATTTCCTATGGTCTAAAGGCTGGTTTTGTACAAAAATACTTCAAAATGTAGACTTTTATGTGAACTGCTTATCATTTATGACAACTTTCTTTGTAGGATAATAACTATTGTGCATATTTTTACTATGTATATAATTAACTTTTTATGATTTTTATTTGACTTCAACAATACACTTAAGTTCATTAATATTCAGAGAGGCTTGCTACTAATATAGCATGATTGACTGTTCAGAACTTTAAAATAATTAGCTAGAATAATACCTGCCAACAAACTTTCAGAACACAATCTATTTGCAAGTTGGAGAGGTACTGCAATTAAATGTTGTGTATCTTATCAATTCCTTATAAGGAATATTCTTTGAATTCTGACAAATACAACCATAATAAGTTAAAACACCCACTGGGTGGATTAATTTTAAACACTGATGTTGAGGTATTTTTGCATCTAATTACCTATTTCTCAAATACAAAAGCTTTCCATCTCTTATTTTGTATAAAATGTATAATGAAAAAGGTTTATCTTATTACAATAACAACATATTTTATTTTTATATGCCACACCAATGCTTGACATGATGTCTCAAAAACAAAAGACAAAAACGAACAATACCTCCTAATATAAGGGGATTATATATAGTAGGATTGAGGTTTATCCCTGAAGCCCTAAAATACTTCAAGAAAGATATACTTTAATTTTGCTGTTGATGGTATTTTGGGTTCATCCAAAGAAATAATATTTCTGTACTATTAATCAATCTGCTGTTAAGCACTTTTTAGTGCACATTTTACATTTAATTAGTAAGACCAGTTTTTGATTTATGCATCTGTCTATCTCCTGGTTAGGTATTTTTACTGATGCCAAAACAAAACTTAAAGAAAGCTGAAAAGGAGAACACATTTCAAAGGCACCCCTGTGGGGTCAATTGGCACCTATAAATATTTATATAAGCTGTCACTTAATGCCAAGTTAATCTTTCTAAAATATTATTTGTCAAATAAGTTCTTTGTTCACTAACCTGCCCATGGATATTATTTAATATCTAATAATGTTAAATAAAGCACAACTTTTTAGCTCTCTATTTTAAAACAGTCATCAAAATAACCTGTCTTATATTAAGACAAATATGTTCAATTGTTTTACCTTTTCTTCCCACCTTTCTTCAGTCTACCAGTTCAAATATTACTTCTCAGAATATGCATGGTCTCATTATTGAACTTACTGTCCAATATTTGACATTTTCTTCAATGTCAGTCCATTCATTTCTTTTATTGTCGTGCTTTCTATGATTTTTTATAATATTGCAATTCAATAGTCTTTTATATTTTATAAAGTATATTTTTGTGTATTACAAAGAAACACATGCATAAAATACTGATAGTTTTATTAGAAAAATATTGTTGGTCCCCTTTAACCAACAGAGAGACAGGGATATTAATTGGGTCTGAAAATAACCAATTAATTGGATGCCAGACTTAGAGCCAGCATCTCCATTTAGCACATCCCCTAACACCATGCCCCAGGCATCAGCAATTCCATTACTCCTCACACTCAGGGCCTCACCTCTGTGCCTCTTGGGATATGGGTGTTGGAGGTAAGGACTGATCTTTGGTAAGATTTTTATCTAACTTTCTGTCTCCCCATTGGGCTTAAAGCCAGCCAAAGTTGTCTCTACTCTCTTCAGTTCAAACCTCTAGGCTTAAAGCACCTGTAGGGCTGATAGATGTACACAGGTGGTATAAGGCTCAGAACTATGGAGAAAACCTGGGGTCCGGTGACCTATACTTTGTCTGCTCATTTTTTTATTAGTAATTGCTCAAAACAACAAAAAAAATGAGTCCTATCATGATAGAAAAAATCATGTTCTTATTGAGAAGAGCATTTGTGTGTTCGAAGGCATTTTGAATGCTGTTGCCACATAGGTCGATTTGAAATACCATAACAGTCACCATAAGTGACCAATTTAATTATATTACTGACTATAAATTTTATTGTTGTGGTAATTGTAAACAAACAAAGATGACCATTTTAAATTGATCTTGACAAGGATATATCCTCATATGTTCTCAGTATCATTCTGAGAATTAAAATAGGCCACAGGGAAAAAGGTGATTGAGTAGACAGAGCAGTCTCTCTGAGAAGATGAGAATGAGAAGAAGGACTGAGACTTTTACAAATGCAGAGATGGGTATTTCAACATGAGGACAGTTATTTTAACACGTGGAGAATATAGTTTATGTTATTGGAAATTGGAAAGGGCCAGATCATATGTGATCAGGCTGGAGAAGAAATTTGGATGCTATTTTGAAAGCTATGAAAAGACTTTGAAGAGTTTTGAGCAGTGCAGGGACTGACCTGATCTGATTCACATTGTTAGATTGTTCATATCAAAGTCATTTATGATCAAGTGGGTGTGTGGAATGGAAATAACAGGCCAGATGCAAGTGATAATGAAAATCCTTTATAGGAACTCAGAGAGTACAGCAGAAAATACATGTATGTATATAACAGGCCAGAGGTGGACTCACAAAGGTTGTGGTAAGCAGGAAACTAGAGATTAAGTTTCAATAAGCAAGAACATAGCCATTCATGGGCAGCCTGATGCAGTGTCAGTAAGGGACTCACTTGTTGGCAAATGTAGGATTAAAAGTCATACTATAAATCCTGGGTCTCAGCCAGATTCCTTCTTTACAGAATCATCAACTCAGCAATCTATAATCAATGGCTTTCTTAAGATTAAAACTCTATATTCTGAAAGTCTTCTTAGGGCACTAACAAAAATGTCATTGATGGCAATACTTTTCTGAGAGGGTTTCAAACTTCATTCTTACTCTTTCAAGCCATAATTTTTATAGTAAAGACAATGTGGACTTACATTCTTGTGATTGATAAGATTAATTCATCAAAATATATTTTGAGATGAGGATATAGCTCAGTGAAAGTGTACATTTTAAGCCATGGGTGCAAATTTCAGTACAAAAATTAATAAATAAAAATGCATATATATATTCTTTATTGTATACAAGTATAATTTATGCATATTGAACTGCAATGTGACAAAATAATGCAATTGTCCTTCTTTATCCACTGACTTGTTCCAAGATGTTCTGCAAATTCTATAAACCATGAGTAGAAAGGGTTGTTTTTGTTTCCCATGCAAACCTACCTACAATAAATTTTAATTTATAAACTAGGCACAGTAAGAGATTAATAACAACAATTAATAATAAAATAGAATATTAAAACAATATATTCTAATGAAAGTTATATAAATATGGCATCTCTCTCTCTTTCTCCATATATCTTTTTTTTATTGATTGTTCAAAACATTACAGAGCTAATGATATATCATCTTTCATACATTTGACTCAATTGGGTTTTGAACTCCCATTTTTACCCCAAATACAAATTGCAGGATCACATCGGTTACACACTCACATTTTTACATAATGGCATATTAGTGACTGTTGTATTCTGCTACCTTTCCTATCCCCTACTATCCCCCCTCCCCTTCCCTCCCCTCCCATCTTCCCTCTCTACCTCCTCTGCTGTTGTTCGATTCTCTCCCCTTATTTTTTTATTTTTTTTGTAATTTACTGTATTTTCAAACCACAGTTGACCAATGGTAACCAAACTCATAGAAAGTGAAATAGTATCTTAATATGGGAAGGATGTTTGCTTTGTTTTCAAAAAGATATTTACTTCTTTCTTTGTTGGTTATTCCCTTTTGGTTTCATCACAGATCAGTGAGTTACAGATTTGGATTTAATTAAGTTTTAATAAATTTGTAGGCTCTGTTCTAGAAAGCATTTCCATTTGTCCCCCTCAACTAAGAAATCTTTTATTGCAGATACATGATGAAATACGTACTAACTGCTCGACTTTTAGAATTGTGTATTTGTTCATGTCCACATATGCCTGCATGTCCACATGTGTACATTGTAATGTGTATGAAAGAACATTCAGATTATCTCTTGACATTTCTCATTCAGGGTTGTATAGGGAATAGAGTGCATATTGTTAATTGCTAAAAATTAAGGGGATAATATTATTACTCTATTCTGTCTTACAATAAAATATTTTATTCAGGGGAAGTTATCACCAAATTTATATTGGAAAGACAAGAGAAAAGGGATTTGCTTAGAAAATATTCAATTTTAGCATTACTTTTCAGTGGTATAAACTGAAGACATTTTACACAATAACTTGTATCTTGACTCCTAATGAATTTTTGACATAATTTAGAACTCTACTATTCAGGATTTTGTGTTAGTCATTAAAGGGCTTATAACTTCCAAGAAATAGATTTGTTTTCAATACTTATCAGGTTGACTGCATAGAGACCACCTCTTAGATGTACATTTTATGCATCAGTATATACTAACGTCCCCTCTTATGAGCAAGATGCTCATGAACTTCACTCTTCCTCTTGGCCTAAGTTTCTTGGGACCGTGAAAGATCATCCTGATGCTCAGGGAGGAGTTGGCAAACTATAGCCCAGGAGTTAAATCTGGCAGATGGCCTGCTTTTGGACAGTTTGAGATAAAATTGATTTTTACATTTGTAATGTGTTTCCCCAAAAACAAAATTTACTATGTTGAGTTCCATTTACTGAAAATAGTCAACACACAGAGGAAAAAGAACAATCTATAGGAGAGGATTGTTCAGAAAAAAAAATGTGCAACGTATATCTATTCTGTTGGTAATTGTTCACTTCCCATGGCCTGCGTTCTATCAACAAAGTAGGGATAATTATTATCTGCACCAGTTATCTCACAGGAACATTAAAAACTGATGAGAAGGGGTCTGAGCCATTCACTGGTTGCTATATTGATCCAAAACAGGGCTATGGTAATTTAGTAAGAGATTCTAAATAAGAAATCTTCTGCAAGAATAACTGCTACAGGAGAAAGTTTGGAGGTAGCAGTGTTACCTTGCTATGTACTTGGAAGTAGTGTTCAAATGTAAAGGTCCTATTTTCTCCTTTTTCTCAGTCTCTCCAGCACTTGCCCCATTTCTCGTTCCATTGACTAATAGTAGGCACCTAGCCTGCTTACTCTCTTTCTTGCTGTATGTACCCTGGATCAAAAATGTTGCCATGGTAATGAACTTAAGGGAAAAATTGTACTATGGCCACATTGAGCACACATTCAACAGAAGTGGAGGGTTCTATTATTTTAAAGCAAAAGAAACCTATGACTTATCCATTCCTTATTCATAAAAGGAAAGAGACAGAGAAAGAGGAAATAACATAACCTCACAATAGAACCAAGACTAGATACCCTAGGGCTTCAGAGTTCCTATCCAGTATTCTCATCATGACCTTTTCTAATAAAAAGAAAAAAAAGTAGTGAGAACAGATGCAGCATAAGGTCAGAAAACAAGATAATGAAAGAAAAATGAGGTATGTAAGTTCACATTTAAAAGTATACAGAAAATGACATGCACACTCCCTAGGGGAGGAGAAACAGAATAGAAAAATCAAAGTGACAACCCGTTAATGCATGTTGTTGTTCACCAATGCTGGGATTATCCCAGTGAACCTGGGTCAACCTTGCTTTGCCAGCCATTAGCTCTAGTACTTTGACAGATCATTATGAGAACATTAACAGGGAATTAGTGAGAACTGCCCATTTTTCACACATTGATTAGATGCCATAGTTGGCTCATTAGTGTATTGGTGTCTAATAGCTGCAGTCTAGGTCGGTCCTCCTTCAGATGAGATCTAAACCTGTTAACCTTACTCAAACCAAGGCATGTAAAGGTATTTTGTTAAACTAAATAAGTGTAAACCCATTTCACTTGTGTGGGAAGAGATTCATTAATCATGCCAGAGAATTATTTGGTCCATCTCTGATCACAATGTGAAGTAATCTACCATCTTCCTCTGATTAAAATGTAATGTCAAGTAATTTAGAAAAAAGACCACAGCAGTATCCTTCAGACTTCTTCAGTTATTTCCTCATCTGCTGCTGCCTCACATCTCAACCCAGAATGAAGTTAACTCTTCTTTTATTATGTTTATTGTGAAGAGAACTCTTTTATTTCATCCATCTTAGTTATGAATTACCATGGGTTCTGGAAACACTAGATCAGTTTTTCTCAACAGTCTGTACGTTAGAGTCACCCCAAAAGACACACCAACTCATAGACCACATTCCAGACCACTTGATCAGTATTTCTAGATGTTGGACTTGGAAATCTGTGTTGGTTTATTTGTCTTGAGCTCATAAGGTGAGTCGGATACACAGTGGGAATTTGAGATTTACTGCATTCTCCAACATGTATTCATTAATGTACGGAACACAGTGAGGTGAACTGTATGATTTTCAACATATACATGGTTAAAAAAATTAACAAATCATTTGGATTACTCCCAATATTGATGACAGATGTCACATTATTCTCAGTACATGTGAACAATCTACAATTCCTAAGCAGAGAAGAAGTAAATTGGAGGAGGTGTTTTGTGATTTTCCTCCTTTTCTTAATATCACCTCCTGTCCACCCACACAGAAAACACATTTCATTTTGAGTCACATATTTTAGAAGGAATAATTATTTCACATTATAAGTGCTTACATTTTCCTAATCAATAGAGGTCCAGCATGAACAGCCATGGAAGCTCTCCCTGGCCTTTCACTTTCAAACCTATATATCAAAACCCGACAAGTAGGATATGGGAAGTGAATTATGGATGTGCTGGGTAAGCAGTCATATGGCTGATTGGATTTTAGGATAAAGCAGAGAGTGTGTTAGTCACTTAGCTATACTGGGCCACACAGTCAGAATCTTGCTTCTGTTACTTCCACAAGAAACTCATAAATAAGGAATAATAAAAGAAAACCAGAGAAAGAAGTAAATAGGAAATACCAGGTTCATCTCTCTGTTCCTGAGTTTCAAAGGAAAGATTGAAATTAGGGAAAACTGAAATTAGCTGTAAAAGCTTGGCCACAATATTCACTGTCTTACAGATTTGCTTTCAACAACTGTCACATGAGAATGTTGGTTAAAATCCTTTAAATTTTCTGCAAGGTTGAAAGTATTATGATTCTATGAGACACTTTCATGTAATGCAGAGTAAGGTGCACATAAATTGCTTTTAGCAAGTAAAAGAGTTTCTTGCCATCAAGGATTTTTTTTTTTTTAATTATCACTACTTGAGAACACTCAAACATGCAAGAATATAATAAATTCTAACTTCACCAGGGCCAAGCTGAACTTCAGGGCTATGGAAGCTGCAATGTAGGGAATTCTTAGATTTCCCAACCTCTGCCTCAGTGGGATGTTACCATTATCTGCTATTCCTTGCAAATTGAAGGATTCATAAATCTCTGGCTATGTCTCGCATAATTGTTAAAAGACTCTTATATAATTACCTTTGAATTTTATAGGAATGTATTTCTTTAATACGACTATGTGTCTACATATAAATATTTAGACTGTGTAGATATTTGAGAAAACAAATACAGCACATAATCTAAAAAGTAATGAATGTCTTGGGTACTGTTTAGGATAGTGTTTTTATATAAGCAAAGGAAAATTAGCTTGGTGGTTTTAATAGGTATGTGTCACTAAAACTTTTGAAATGTGAATAAAATGAAATAAAGAGTAGTTATTATTATTGATATTACTACTAGTAGTACAAATAGTCATTATTTACTGAGCATTTACCATGGGTCAAAGTCTGTGATAAGTACATTATGTGTATTAACTTAATTAAGCCTCAAAATTTTTTTGGAAATTCTTGCTATAATTACCTCATTGTATGTATGAAGAAACTAACTTTGAAAGAGGCCCAAGGATACATGATTAGTAAAGCAGTGGAGAAAGATTTGTAACCCAAATCTGTTTAGACAACTAGCATGCATTATCTTCAACAACAGAGTAGGTAGTGTGGCAAACTGGTTAGGATCCTGGGATATGTATCCTAAGAGTCAGAGTGGTATCTGAGAAGCTTTTTTTTTTTCTCTCTAATAGATCCTATATGCAATGAAAGGCCTAATTTTCCTATACTTCCATTCTAATTAAAGGAAAAAAAAACCCTTCAAGCCTGCTGAGGGCCATTACCAAGTAGAAATGACGCATCAAAATTTCCTTGCTAGCGTACCCCATGTTAATGATTTCGCTGTTGACATTGCATGTAAGGTGACCTTGCTCAAAGACCAAGGCGGATCCGGGTTTAGAGCTGATCCAGGTTTGAGGAAGTATCCCGGTCCTTGGGTTTAGGGCGTTCCCAGTTTAAGACCTTGGATTTTAGGGAAGTTCGATGTTGAGGATTATTGCTGCTGGAATTAGGGCGTTCCTGCTGCCTGAGCTCCCATTGAGTTCTCGTGAGATTCAGAGAGCATTTTGGGAAGAAAGCCTCGTGGAGTAGGTGAATTGGGTGGCAGCAGAACTGGGATTGCCCCAGAACGTGTGTGGAGGCCGATGTGAGATCGGGAATAAAGAATTGCTGTTTGAATCTACAAAACTGTGTGGTGGCTCGTGATTCTGTGCCCAGCCAAGACTGCGGCATTTGGTGGCCCGTACGGGGAGCGTCTGAAACTTGGAGGTAAGTGAAATTCCTCGCCCCTGAGGGAAGGCGAGAGAATGGGTGACTATTTTAAAAAACAATGTGTTCTTGTTTTGATTTATTTCGTTTTTGTCTCAAGCTGCCTGTCCCTAGAAATTTCTCAGGCAAACTGGGAAAAATGGATGGCTCAAGGTTTGAAGTTTGTCAGCCCAGAGAAAGAGAAAATTGATACAGCGAATTTTTATTCAGTTTTTGTTTCATTCAGTTGCGGTTTTGTTTTGTGTTATCTTATTGGGTTGCGTTATCTTTATAGAAGATTAGAAATTAGTAAAAAAGAAACTGAAAAGGTGTTAAGTAAATTGTTAGAGATTCAGACCATGGAGAAAGGCATTTTTGATCAAGCAAAAGAGAAGATCTCTCGAGCTAGTCAGAGAGAGGAAGAAAATTTAAAGTAAAAAGGGTTATTTTAAGTTTATCTTTGGGGGATATATTGCACGGTCCTTAAGCCACATTGCTTGTTGTTTAATTAATCAGAAGGGGGGACAAGCCGTTATATCTTACCTTCAAGTTACCCAACCATCTGGTCATAATCTATGTTGCCAGTCTTATTGCCCACTAATTCTCTGTAGTATTCCCAGCACAGTCATATGGTACACATTCTTTTTCATTTAATGCTATTTTCCATCCTGGAGCCCCCAGCTAATGTAATCAGGGAAGTTTTAATGGAAGAAGTGACATTTAAACTGGATTCTGAAAGATGACTAGGTATCTGACAGGCAGAGCTTGGAACTTTGGAGAAGGATAGATGAGTCTGTGAGAAGATTTGTCTGGTCAAGTAAAGCCATGGGACAAGATAAAGTAGAATTAGAGAATATCTCAGACACAATATTTATCTAGTATGTAGAATAGAGAAGGAAAGCAGTGACAAATAAATTCAAAAAGAAAGTTTGAGGACACATGATGGAGGATATGACACCAGAATAAGGAGAAATAGCTTTCTACTGCAAGTTTATATAATCAGTTGTTATTAACTATATGTTATTAATTGTTATATAATAACAATAAAGCACTGACAGGAATACCATTAGGATAGAAATACTAGTCAGGCAATGGCAGGCAGACTAGAAAGGTGAAAATCTGGAGGCAGAGTAACTATACAAGGGACTCTGGAGAGTTATGAGGAATAAACGTGTAGAAACAGATAGTAACTGAGCAGGTGACATTATAAATAATGAATTATAATTAGATAATTAATTAGTGATGTTTGGGTAAATGAATATGCATTCAAGAACCACAGTCCAAAATTTCCAAACATAAAATACAGAAGTTACAACAGAAAAGCAGCCTTTTATTTTTCCCCCATCTAGCACTGGGAAAAAAGAAAGTAAGTTGAGTATTAAATGTGAGTATCTAAATGAGAAGGCAAACAATATTGGGATTTCCCAATGGAAATATAAAAATAACATAGAAACTGAGACTGAATACTGACACATTATAAATAGATATAGCTGTAGATATGGAAATATATATAGGCTTGATGTGTTTGGAAATAGGATCTACTTCCATATTTTGAAATAAAAATAAAAGACAAAAGTAGAAAAACACAGGAACACACTCACATTTGGATTCATAGTAGGAGGGTGAGAGTAAGAAGCATAGTAACCAAGGAGGAAATAGGTATGACAAAGTTTGTGTAGTATTGAAGCAAATACTGCAGAAGTGTAGAGAAAAAACATTTAAGCCACTTGACTAAGAAATTAGGGAGTCATTAGGAAGAAATTTACATTGATTCTATTTTTCCAAGATTTTAAGAAGCCTTTTATCAGTTCCCCTGAAGGTAAAGGTGAAGACACCAATTCTCAGTATTTTTTCATTTAGCTTTTGATTCTCAATTACTTCCACCATTTCATAGTGTTGTATAATTTATACCAACAGCTGCTTCCATAACTCAAAGGCACATTGTTCTGTAATTGGCTGGAACTAACTAAAGGACTCTTCTACTTTTTTAAATCCTTTTTAATTAAAATAAGTGCTCTAAAACATACATAAAAATTATTTTACTAGATGCCAAGAGAAAACTTTGGACAAGGGGAGGTGGATAGCTCATACATGATGTCTTCTCTTTACCTATCTTCCAAAGAAGTCACCCCACAATTTGGTAAGACTTTTAATTTTTAACTTCAATGTATTCTCTCTTCCTCTACTACTTATCCCCAATAAGCAAAGCAAAGAGACTTAAATACCCAAAACTTTCCTTTGAAGATGATGCCAACGTAATCTGCCAAAGGACAACAGCCCTTTCCACTAACCATGATGTACATTGGGACCACAGTTCTGAAAGTTCTGAGTACAAGCAAATTTAAAGGTAAATTGAGATTGACAAGAGACTTCTTCTTCTCCTTCATCTTAGTTTCCCTCTCCTTCTCCTACTTTTTTTAAATAAGAGATGCATCCAAGAGAAAATACATTTAGATAAAGAAATAGAAGGCCAACCTAGAGAAAGAAGGGGTGCATTAGCCACTTTTCAGTAGAAGGTCCCTGATCAAAAGCAAAAGAGGATAGTTGAAGAACCCAGGTTCTATTTGCAGGTGTTATTATTTGTATCTTTGAGGAATGGGAAAGAGGGTTTTAGTAGTCAGAATTCTAAGACTTTCCACCCGACCTTTGGCTAATACAATCTTCTTTTTAACTGGAGGCAACTGTAATCCATTCTGTGAACAGATGGCTTTGAGGAAAAAATGCAAACACAAGGGCTCTCGAGTGTCTCTTCCAAAATCTAGCCAATTTCCAGCTGTGGTAGGATAGGCAAGGGATGATACAAGTTCCAATAAGTCTGAGAGAGTTGGAATAAGAGTAGAAAAGAAACTTACTAATAGTTAGGCTAATGAACAGAGAGAAAGATTGTTTTGACTACAGTGATGTTGGATGATTTTGCATTGCAATAATGTTAATATAATTTCTGTCTTTTAATTCTCCTAGATCATTCATAATTTCCTCCTTCTGAAATAGACCTGTACCTTGTCCAAATTGTACATGTGTCATTCCTCCAATAACAAAATGCTTTGGAATATTTATTTCCTATTCTTCCTTATAAAGACTACTTGAAAGCCAGAACTGCACTGATACATTTGGTCACATGATGAACTAATGCATGGAAGAGTTTCAGAAAAAAATGTAGCTAGAGGAAACCCTTTTCTGGACATAAACCAAGGGGAAAACATATGCACAAGTGTGAATGCCCATGAAATGTCTAGAAGTGGATATTGTCAGCTTTGAATATGATATTAATTTATCTTCTGCGTTGGTATTCTCTACTGCTTCCTCAAAGTAGTAAGCATTGACTGTTGATACAACTAATTTTGATGTAGAAAACTGAAAAGGAATTTTACATATAATCCAAGCTCTAATTACTAAGAGAAGTGTGCGGAGCTTTTGGTGCAAGGAGCAAGCACAACCACACCTGGTTATTACCAACACATCCTGTCTAATTAAACAAAAAGTGGCAGTTTAAGCTGGACTGTTATTTAGACTAACCAGAGTAAACATCAAGTATTTGTAGATGCTGTAGAGTTTTCTACATTGGGTGGGAACTTGTATCTGATTACTTTCAAGGGAAAATTCAAGTAAAAATTTCAATGTTTTCTACCTTCAAATTTTAAAGATACACATTTATTACATCCAGTAACACTCACTGATCTAAACCTTGTGTCAGACATAGTTTGACGATTTGGAGTTTTCAAAAATAAATAAATAACCAAAGGATGGAGTCAAAGAAGTTTTTTTTTTTTTTTAATTACAATATAATGGGATATGTTTTGTGTTGGAGATTAAAGATCTCATAGTTCCATAATGAAAAGAGTGGTAATTCTTCCTGGTGCTGCCATAGAAAACCTCACAGAGGAAGCAGAGCTTGAGTTGGGCCTTCAATGCCAAGCAAGAGTTTATCAATCAAAGAAAAGGAGGAAGTTAAGAGCATTCTAGATAGAGAAAGCCATATATAAAGGAAAGGAAACCTAACAAAATGGTGCATTTGAGAGAGTGGAAGCAGTTCTATAAAGCTGGAAGGAAAAACTAAAAAATTAAAAATTCTCTCTGTCTCTCTCTCTCTCTCTCACCTCTCTCTTTAAAAAAAAAAAAAGGGGGCTGGGGATGTGGCTCAAGCGGTAGCGCGCTTGCCTGGCATGCGTGCGGCCCGGTTTCAATCCTCAGCACCACATACAAACAAAGATGTTGCATCCGCCAAAAACTAAAAAATAAATATTAAAAATTCTCTCTGTCTCTCTCTCTTTAAAAAAAAAAAAAGCTGGAAGGAAATGGGTGAGGGCAACAGAAGGAAAACAAGGACCAACTAAGGAGCAGTACATTTAGCAGGTAATCTGGAGCCAATAAAGGGCCACTCCTCTGTAGCAGATTTTGTCTTTGGTCTGTTTAGAATCTCTCCAATATTCTATAATTATCTTGAATATTGTCTCCTTGGAGTTTTGCTCAGAAGAGCGGTTCATGAAGGTCTTCATCAGAGGATTGTCCATGGCCTGCTGGTTTGTTTTGCCTAAAATATGGCACTCTTGAAGTGAGTAGGCTTTTTTTTTAATTTTTAATATTTATTTTTTAGTTCTCGGCGGACACAACATCTTTGTTTGTATGTGGTGCTGAGGATCGAACCCAGGCCGCACGCATTCCAGGCGAGCGCGCTACCGCTTGAGCTACATCCGCAGCCCATAAGTAGGCTTTTCACTGCCCTTAGAACTTGCATGGGGGATGAGCCAATATTACAAACAGTGCAGTTTGTCATGATATTGCACTCACTCCTCTCACTCCATGTTTTCTCCTCCTATAATCATTTACTTGCTTCTCTAGTGGTTTTTCCTAGGAAGGATGCCTGATAAATTTTTTTTTATGCACTTCTCCATTTCAGGGTCTACTTTCCAATCTAAGGTATCTTTTCAACTTATAGCTGTGCACTGTTAAAGTGAGTCTGTGGAGATAATATTTTATTGATAAACTAAATATAATGCCTTGATTAAATGGAAAATCTCTTTCTAATTAGCTTTTGTTGTATTGCAAGGTTGGTGGCATTAAGAATAGATGAGATTATACAGTTGTACATTTGTGTGCAATGGCAAGGAAGTGAGGCTTTTGTTTATCATTTCCACAGGAGTCCTGTTTCATGAACATGTCCTGGGTTGGAACTGATTATATTATAGATGGAAAACTGGGAAATCTGATCCTCTAACTCCAGTGCCTCAAACTCCACCATGTATCTAAGGGACCTATTATACCAAAGTTTTTGTTTTCTTTCCATGTTTCTTTTTTTTTTTTTAATTGGAGAATGTTTATTTTAATCCTATAGAAGTCAAATTAGAGGACAATTAAATAATGGATCCTTACTACATTGGCTGACATCCAGATTATGTATATAGCAATATTACCCCAGTCTCAACCCAAACTGAACTTATGGGTATTTTGCTATAAACCAGAAGTCTCAAATTCCTCAAAGAGGGAAAGGCAACTAAATGATTAGTTTTTGATATATGTACATAACATTATCCACAATTATAGTAATAACATTGAGAATAGCATTCACAGAGGCCATGTACCTAAATTCTGCCCTAATGGTCCCTCTGTTACTACTAGCCTAGGCCCATGAAGAATTCTGTCAATAAACCTTGAGCCAGAGGAAAGCTTCAGTAATGTTCTCCCCTGAAAAATGACACCTTGTCCTCCCACTCCACACACACTAGTACTTCCGTGTAACAGATGCCAGCCTGCTGCAATTTTTGACTCATTAAATCATGACTCAGACCAGCCCCCTCATTATGCTCACTTCCTAATTGCCAAGAGTGGACAATTTTAGACAGAAAGAAAAAAACCACACACTGAGATCTTTGATGTTTGATATACAGTGATTCTTTATTCTGTAATTCTTTTTTCCTCCCAACCCTTTACCCCATTCCCGCTCGCCTGATTTATTGAGCTAATATGTATTTTTCTTCCCAAAGCCATTGCAAGAGGACACAATCTCTCAACAAGTTTTAATATGTAATCTTCCCTCCTCCTTCCTTATCCTTCTCTTGACTATCAACTTTTATAGGTCCAGTCACTAGCAACAGACAGGTGCATTTATATCAACCAATAATGACTTAGTGATGAAGTTTCAAATCCACTCTCAAATGTTATCAAGAATCATGCACCAGCTTCCTATTGAGCAGGACACCCCTGTCTTTTGTTCTCACTTTCTACAGTTCCTTTCCTCTATGTTATCACTATTCCCTTCCATTTCCCATTTCTCCTATCATTCTGCTCCTTTTTTTTCTTTTTACTCTCACTATCTACTCTGCTTCACATGCAGCAACCTGTACATTCCTTTTCTGAAAATAAAATAAGAACTTCAAAGAGCCATGAACGATCTCTACTGTTTTAATAATTAAAGATGAATCCACCACAAAGATCACTCCGCCATTGCCAGTGTTCACATTAGATCAGAAATGGCATTTGCAGTTCCAAAAGAAATATATCAGAGTAGTTCACAACCTGAAATGCATGGCATACAGCCCGCTTTTCCTTGGAACCAGCATGTTACCAATGGGTCTATTTCAAAGTAAGTATAGCCAGAATATGGGAAGGGAGGATTTGATAGTGTTTGATAATTCACAATTTAACAGCCAAGGAAAGACGGCTTATTATTAAATGCAAATAAAACGAAATGAAGTCTGGCTGTCTGGGTGCAGATAGAAATTACACAAAGCCCATAAGCCACTCTGGAGATCTTAACTACTAGACGGAACAGAGCTCTGGGAGCTGCTAGCAAGCACAAATCCCTTCTTTGAAGAGGCTTGCACCCTGTATTATCTCTAGAGAAAGACTCAGATTATACAGTCGGTTTGGAAGACTAAGGTAGGACTAGAAACAGGGCAAGTACAACCACTTCATGGAAGGGGAACATGTTTTGATTTTTAAAGTATTTTCAAGCACTTTAGTTCCTATTGTTACTTTTCTCTTCTGCAGGATGATTTTTACTGGCTACAGGAAAATTGCCTATTTTCTTATAGGGTTGATAGCCTGCCTAGAGCAAAAAGATATATACTGCCTTGGACTGCCCAAATCCATAGCATTAATATTACTGCTTCACAGTGGTCACAAAAATTAACTTAGGAACATACTAGTAATTTTATACAAACAGTACTTATATATCTTTTTTAGGTCTACTTATATATTTTCAAAAAATAAAAAGTTTTCAAAATCAATTAAATACTTAAAAAAAATTATTAATTAGGCCCCAGGGCTCCCTAATGAACAATATTTTACAGGAGGTAAGAAAGCTGGATTTATAAAACTGAATATGTAAAATGTCACCACCAAATTCATTTACTGAAAATAATGTATTTATTATCTTGACCCAAAAATCACCAGTGATACCCTTTACCAAAACAAGTTCACCTACCTTCTAGGGCAATTTTATCCTTAATAATCTAATTTGAGGTTCCCAACACACATATTTTTAGACAGATAGGAAAACCTAAACTGTGTTTTAACAGTTTTGTATTGTTCTCATTCACCATTGTCTGGAGTTGGGATTTCTCTTGCCTTTGTAATTACTGAAATTCAACACAACATCAATGCCATTTCAAATCCTGTCTTCACTATGAAACTCTCCTTAAGGGTACATCTCCTTCCTATGAGGGGTCTTGTATCTGTCGTCCTCAGCATTCTTTAGTACTGACATACTTATTAAAAATACCACTTCTATTGTTTTGCATTGTTGCTAATCACTTTTAGGTATCTATCAAGTTCAATCAGTAGATGGTACATTTCTAGAAAGCACACGTAATATTTTAGAGCAACTTTTTTATTTCCTGTGAAACCTAAAATACCCATCTTATCTCAATTCTGCACATTTTTCTTGGTTGCTAGATTTGTTCAACCATTGGTTTCCTCAAAATCTTCCTTTGTAATTTTAATGGACATATTAAACATCTTTTATCTGAAACATAATTTTCAATTTTCTTGCATATGCCCAATGTTTTCTGTACATCAGTGTTTCAGAGCTCCTTCTTTCTAATTGCTCATGAAATTAAGCTTCCCATCATAGTCTATCTCATATATCATGAGATAATCTTATTTATATCAGCAAAAAAAATATGATAATTTCTTCCACTGTTATTACTTTTGTCCAAGCCACAATCATTGCAATACCATTACAATACCCTCCTGTTTGTCTTCTTACTTCTGCCCTGCATCCTGAAATCTATTTTTAACATAGCAGTCAGATGGTTCTTTGAAAACATAAGTCAAACCATGTCATTCTCCTTCTCAAACATCACAATAGCAAACTAAAGTGAGTGTTATTTTAACAGTGATCTATAAATCCCTGTAGACCTCACATTCCATTCTCTAATTGATTATATTTTCTTTCTTCATCACTCATTCTACTCCACTCTAGTATCCTGCTAGTTTTTTAATCCCTAGGCAAGCTCCTTCCTCTAGAGTTCTTTACTTGTTCTTCCTTTAATCTGGAGTACCTTCTGTCTGGCTACACATGTTAAAATGCACCCTCTACACACACACACACACACACACACACACACACACACACACACTACTCTTTGGAAACTATTTCCCTACTACTTAATTTTTGTTTTTCATAGTATTTATTGCCAGTTAATATACTAAAATTTTCACTTATTTATTTCAATTATTTTCTGACTAGTTCCTTACACTACATATAGACCTTAAGGATAAGAATCTCTTGGGCTGGGCTGGTGGCTCAGTGGTAGAGCTTTGTTAGAACTGACCCAGAGTCTCTTACAAGCTAAACAAATATTCTACCTAGCATGTGTGAGGCACTGGGTTCGATTCTCAGCACCGCATATAAATGAATGAATAAAATAAAAGTCCATCAACATCTAAAAAAAAAAGAAAATTTTTTTTTAAAAAACGAATCTCTGTGTGTTTTTTTTTTTTTTTCACTAATCTAGGGTCCAATGCTAGACAAAAAGTAGTTGCTCAACAATTATTTTGATGAATGCAAAAATGAATGAATGCATGAACACACACAACAATATATACTTGCTAAAGTCCTTGTTGAATTTAAGTAACAACAACAACAACAAAAAAAAAAAACTATGTAGGCAAAAGTGCATTTCCCTTGTGACATGGATAGCTGTATATGTCCCATATGGCTGAGGTGATAGGCTCCAGGCCCAGCTCAGCTGCTGGTTACTTCATAACCCCAGGGAAGGTCTGAAACCCTTTTCGTCTTAGACACACATCTGTAAATTTATTAGAATTGACCCAGAGTCTCTTACAAGCTAAACAAATATTCTACTACTGAGCTATAGCCACATCCCTTTTTAAAACTTAATTTTGAGACAGGGTCTTGCTAAATCACCCAGGCTGACATCTAACTTGCTACTCAATCCTGCTGCCTCAGCTTGGATTAAAGGTGTGAGCCCTACAGTCTGGGTGCTTTGAAAACTTTATGTAACATTTTGTAATTTTTTTCTCTTGCTGTCTTCTATGTGGATATTTAACTTCTAAAGCAGAGTTGAATAGCTTTTACATAGTATTATATATCTAGTTGTAGACTTATGATATAGGGCTGATAAATAAGATGATTTCCACCATCCCCAAGTTTATACTATGTTGCAGGAAAAAAATGAAGAATTGTGAATCATGGATTTAAAACACAGGAAAAAGATATAATTAAGTTTTATAATATATCATAATCCTAAGCTGCAGAGTCCTCAATATGTAACACTGCCTAGTTCATACTATCTGCTCAGTAAATGTTCAAGGAGTGAACATTTTAGAAAATAATGTTAAATACACATAAAATTTATGCTTGAGAATGAATCCTTCTTGAGGAGGGGAGAATTGAGGAAAGAGAAGATTCTGAGATGATCATGTGTTATCAGAGACATTGATTTTATTGCTAACTCCCCTAGAAGAATGTCTAGCTCCTCAGGCATTCAAATAGTTGTGAATGGATAATTTTAATAATATGGACTCATTATGTGATAAAGCTGCATGAATGATAGAGGGATTTAAGGATTTGTGTTTATTTTAATGAAAAAAAGAAAACAATGGCCTAAACTATACAGAAAATCATTCAAAGAATATATGTTGGGAAACATTTAGTAAAGTATGTTCAGGAAGGGTGAAGTATTGGGAGTATAGCTCAGTGGTATAGCACATTCTCAGCCCAGTAAGGTTCTGGGTTTGATTCCCAAAAACACCAAAGAAGAAAGTGTAGAAGAGGTCTTCAATATAGAAGATAAAGGAACTGTTCAGATTCAAAGAACATATAAATTTGTACTAGATGCTGAAAATGACTATGATGTCAGGGTTCTCAAGGAGTTGGCAGTATTGTGAGGCAGAAGCATAACCAAGAAAATAAAAATAAGAATATTAATCCAACAAGATGGTCTTGAACAGAAAAGAGTTCTTGTTGTTGCTGTTGTTGTTTTGTTTTTCTGTGGTGCTGGGGATTGAACCCCAGGCCTTGTGCATTTGAGGCAAGAACTCTACCAAGTGAGCTATATTCCTAGCCCCAGGAAAATAATTCTTAACTAAGATCCTGGTGGGTCATCAAGTTTTCCTAATGGAGGTGAAAACTGAGATAAGAATCAAAAGAGAAGTTGGAGTCAGGAAAAAGAAAGTCTAGAAGAATTGGGAAAGATAGTTACACAGTAGAAGATGTACCCATACCATGTGGTTACATTTTGAATAAACTGGATAATAAGAGGAAGGTGAGGTAGGAAAAGAAAGTAGGCAGAAAATAATTTAAATGTTATTCTCAAGAAGAGTGGGGAGCAATTGAAGCATAGTAAGAAAGGCAATGATATTATTAGAGTAGAATCAGCATTTAGAAAGCTCTGCCTACAATGTGTTAAATAGATTGAAGGGGCAACAGAAAACACTGAAGCAGGCTGCAGGCTCTTTCAAAGATCCAAGGCAGACATAACAATGGCCTCAGTAGAGATGATGGGGTGGGCAGGCTCAGAAATGCTAAAGAAGAGAGATGTTAAGTAAGTGAACTAGGCAAAACCGGCACTGTAGAAAACACTGGGGGAAAAAGAGAGAGAGAGAGAGAGAGAGAGAGAGAGAGAGAGAGAGAGAGAGAGAGAGAGAGAGAGAGAAGGTAATATCGCAAAGCAGTTAGGATCAAACAAAGGACCAGTGCCAGAAATGAGCAATCCTGAACCAGGATTGACTGATGACAGTACAGGGACTTGGGGGGTGAGCAGTGGGAAGGTTGGTGGGGGCAGGGAAGCAAATAGTGAGAATCTGGGTCTTTCCTTCTGACCCCGCAGGTTGAAGTCAGATGCTCTGTGGAGGCATGGAGAGAAAGTCTTTCTTTTGATCCACAAGTTTATAACATAAAGAGCAAAAGCTACTGCCCAGCAGTCCAGAGCCTATGTGAACTACCAACTCTGGCATTTCATTGTACAGCTGTGAGCACGTATGTCCAAACTCTATCTTGGGCTCACTTGTATATAAAGTACTAGTAAAAGATTGTACATTTGGAGTGCTGTGTGTATGTGTTCCCTGAGCTTGATGTTCAGAATTGAAAAAAAGAAAATAGAAGAGCAAAGAAAAGCTGCAAAGTTAAAGGAAAACAGCTGAATTCTGACTTAAATTGCCTCTTTGCTTCATTCCTTCTGAATTAAGGAAATTCTGCAAAGATTAAAGCTAAACTAACACCCTCTACAAAATTTTAAAAAGCTCCTGGATTTCTTTGCTTCTCTCGTATATTCCTAGAGAAACTAGCTGGCCAATTTCTTTTGTTGTTAATTTGCATTTCTAGGGTACAATCCTCTGTTGAGGTTTTCCTTTGCTTTAATAGGTTTTGTCCACCAGATGTGCAGATGTGTCAACATTTGGCATTGTCATTAAGCATCCCAAAAGTCAGGTGCCTTCCATGGCTGGCTTCCCCACATCAGCACCACTCTCAGTCACTTCAGATCTTGTTCTTCTTAGACACCACAGTTTCTTACATAGCACATCTTTCCTTATTCTTGTTTTTTTTTTTTTAAATTTCTTCTTTAGTATTAACTTTTCTTTATATCTCTGCACTGGTTTGATCACACAGGTATAGTCACCTGGGCATATGCAGCAAATGCTATGGAATGGATTCACTAGCAAATACTGCATTATCCCTTCACCCTGACCTTTGGAATGGAATTGCTTAAGTAAAGATGTTCACAAGGGAAGACCCACCAATAGCATGATGTTGATCTGCTTTAACCATGCATTTTCTTCAGAAAATTCTGGTGTCAAGGACATCTGGGAAATGGACAAGGCAAGGGCTTACAGTAAATTATTGGTCATTCAATATCCACTTGTACTTTGTTAGGCAGTAATAGCTCAGAGCTTCCACATAACATCCAGCAGAATCTATCAAGGAAAAAGCTTGTTGCCCAGGATCTAATGCACCTGAGGTGTGATTTACTGATATCAACCTACATACTCCTTTGCTGACTCAATCATCCTTTTTAAACCTCTAAGATTCATGTTGAAATTTCTCTCTCAAGTCATATGTAACCAACCCCTGAATTCTTCTTTATGAGGAATTAGTTTCACTATTTCAATTCCCACAGAAAATCACTCTAATAAGTAGTTCACTATCTATGGACTCTCATAAAGTATCACTGAATATACAGATATAGCTACATATAGACATTTATTAAATTGTCCAAGTTTGTTCCATCTTCACATTGTGATCTCTTTGAGATGAGAGGCTTGGACTTGATATTTTTATGTCCCACTATCTAGTAGTATATAGTAGTACAGTAGTCTACTATGTATGGTATACCTGTTTATATTATATATACTATATATGGTATACCTGTTTATATTACTCCATAAACAATCTTATTTCATGAGTCCATTGTTCAAAATAGCAATCCAAAACAGAATATTTAAACACAGTCATTTTTTCAATAATATACTTCACTATAACATAACATAGTGAAAAAGACATTTGGTGATGAACATCCTAAATATACTGTAAACAGCTGATATGATGATATTTTTAACTGATAATTATATATTTTCATTGTGACTTCACATGTTAAGGCTAAAGACCGAATTTAAGCTAATACATATCTAAATATTGAACAGACATTAGTGAATTGCTTCATTAAGGTACCATTTGCAATTCTGTTGTGATGAATAATCACTGTTCACTTCAGAAAGATCTCCACTCTTCCTGAAAAGTGTCATACTGTGAAACTGCTGACTGAGGATCAGCCTAGCTAGGAAAGCAAAGTGTACACATGTTGCTTACACTGCTCTAATTTAAACATATCACCATGTCTGGTCTGGTAGGAAGAAAAATATCTTTAAAATTACAAACAAAAACATCCTTAAGATATTTGTTTAAGCAAAAAAAAAAAAGTCATTTTGCTTGCATATAAACAATTGTGAGCCTATATTAGTATTCTAATAATTAGCTTGGTATTTATTGGCATTTAGCCAAATTTAGGCTGCATGTGAGTATACATACATTCATATAGATTACATATATATTCATACACACACATATGTCATGAACCATACATATGTGAATATATGTGCTCATTGAATGCATTGACTTATTCATGGTATGCACTATGACTATCTTCAGTTTTAAAGTAAATATCAAATGCATAATACTCAATGATTATATACTCCATCCAATGTTGGCAGTGCCTCTGTCAGAATTCCTTGTACATACCTTAGACAAATAGTAGACCAAGATGTGTTTAACCTTGACAAAAAGTATACCTTTACTCTTTCTGTCTGGTAGAAAATGCTCTTGCCTTTGGGGAATGCTCTTTTTTTTTTATTGGTTGTTCAAAACATTATAAAGCTCATGACATATCATTTTCCATACATTTGATTCAAGTGGGTTATGAACTCTCATTTTTTACCTCAAATACAAGTTGCAGAATCACATCGGTTACACATCCACATTTTTTCATAATACCATGTTAATGACTGTTGTATTCTGCTACCTTTCCTATCCTCTATTATCCTCCCTCCCCTTCCCTCTCATCTTCCCTCTCTACCCCATCTGCTGTTGTTTAATTCTCTCCCTTGTTTTTTTTCCCCTTTCCCCTCACAAACTCTTATATGTAATTTTGTGTAACAATGAGGGTCTCCTTCCATTTCCATACAGTTTCCCTTCTCTCTCCCTTTCTCTCCCCCCACTCTTCTCTGTTTAATGTTAATCTTTTCCTCATGTTCTTCTTCCCTGTTCTGATCTTAGTTGCTCTCTTTATATCAAAGAAGACATTTGGCATTTGTTTTTTAAGGATTGGCTAGCTTCACTTAACATAATCTGCTCTAATGCCATCCATTTCCCTGCAAAATCCATGATCTTGTCATTTTTTAGTGCTGCGTAATACTCCATGGTGTATAAATGCCACAGTTTTTTAATTCATTCATCTATTGAAGGGCATCTAGGTTGATTCCAAAGTCTAGCTATTGTGAATTGTGCTGCTATGATCATTGATATGGCAGTATCCCTATAGTATGCTCTTTTAAGGTCCTCAGGGAATAGACCGAGAAGGGCGATAGCTGGGTCAAATGGTGGTTCCATTCCCAGCTTTCCTAGGAATCTCCATACTGCTTTCCATATTGGCCGCACCAATTTGCAGTCCCACCAGCAATGTACAAGTGTACCATTTTCCCCACATCCTCGCCAGCACTTATTGTTGCTTGACTTCATAATGGCTGCCAATCTTACTGGAGTGAAATGGTATCTTAGGGTGGTTTTGATTTGCATTTCTCTGACTGCTAGAGATGGTGAGCATTTTTTCATGTACTTATTGATTGATTGTATGTCCTCCTCTGAGAAGTGTCTGTTCAGGTCCTTGGCCCATTTGTTGATAGGGTTGTTTTGTTATCATATTGTTTAATTTTTTGAGTTCTTTGTATATTCTGGATATTAGGGCTCTATCTGAAGTGTGAGGAGTAAAAATTTGGGGAATGCTCTTTTCTAATCTCCTATGTTTCAGAAGCCCCAAGTCTCTGGCCTCAAGTATTAGTATATGATCCAGCTATAGCCAATCACTGTATTCAATTTCTCTGATAAATTAATTAGCCCAGAAAAGGCACCAAATCTAAACTATATTAATCAGTTTCTTCTCAGGTAGGGTAATAAAATAATTCATCATCCAAAGTGGATTTTTTAGATAAAAGGGAAAATTATTAGTAATTATACTGGGAGAAAATCTTGAAAACATGATTTTGGATAATAAACAGAAATGAATGATCTCTTTAGAAAGTTCCCATGAGTTAGGAAACCTCAGGTTCCACTGTATCCTAAGGAACATTTTGATTCACAATCTTAGAGACAATTACATTTTTCTAGAACTATTAAGATGTGGTTTTGTACAGCCTGCAGAACTCTGAAGAAAACAGTTTGTGTATATCACCTAATTTAATTTGCTCATTTTAAAGATAAGGAGACTGAGTGCTACAGAGAGGGTAAAAGGCCTATCAAAGTTTCTGAAATATTTACAAGTAGGTAAATAATTCATAATGTTATTTTTATTTCCATCTGTATTTATATTATGCATTTGTCTATCCTAAATTATGTTCTTGTTGTTTCATATCATGCATACACTTTATTATTTTTAAGAAAATCTGTATCTTCTTTCAGAAAAACATTTTGATTATTATTATGGTTTAGATATAAAATATTCCACAGGAGTTCATGTGTGAAACAATGCAAGAATGTCTAGAGGTGGAATGACTAAATCATGACAGTTGTGACCTAATCGGTGGATTAATCTACTGATATTGGTTAACTGAGTGGTAACTATAGGTAGGTAGGGTGTGGTTGGAGCAAGTAGGTCACTGGGAGTATGACTTTGGGGTTTATATTTTGTCCCAGATGAATGGAGCACTCTCTCGTGCTCTTGTGCTCTTTCCCTCCCTTTTTCTCTCTCTCTTTCCTAGTTGTCAAGTCCTCAGCTGTTTCCTTTGCCATGCCCTTCCACCATGATGTTCTGCCTTATGGTGGCTCCGAAGCTATGGATTTGGCTGACCATGGACTGAACCTCTGAAACTATAAGCCAAAATAAACTTTCCTACTCTAAATTGTTCTTGTCAAGGATTTTAGTCACAGTGATGAAAACTAACTGAAAGAAATACACTTCCGGGGCTGGGGATGTGGCTCAAGCGGTAGCACGCTCACCTGGCATGCGTGCGGCCCGGGTTCGATCCTCAGTACCACATACAAACAAACGATGTTGTGTCCCCCGAGAACTAAAAAATAACTATTAAAAAATTCTCTCTCTCTCTCTCTCTCTCTCTCTCTCTCTCTCTCTCTTTTAAAAAAAAAGAAATACACTTCCTACATGTCTCACTCAAATGAAAATTTAATAAATGCTTCTAGAATTAATAACAGGTAAATGGAATTCAGTATTCATCATTTGCCTCTAATGAGCTTTCTCTTTAATGACAACAAAATTAACATCAAAAAATAATTTCTATACTTGAATATCAAAGGGTAAATTTTCATTATAAAATATTTAATGCCTCTAAGTACCCATATTTCTTTGAAGAATAAGAATGTGTGTATGTGAGTTATTGTACAACTATCACAAGAATAACTAGTGTTCATAAGGATAATGTACTCATTTGAGAAATGAAAGAAATTTTTCTAAGGGACAGAAAGTTTTAGTGACTTAAAATATCTACCAGAATAAAATGTCCATGAAGATAGACACCATTTACATTGCTATTACTGAAGCAGGCAATGGAACTGAAAAACTATCCTTTTATGAATGGAAATAACCAGAGCAAGGAAGTAAATTATCTGGAAGGTGAAAAAAAAAAAAGACTAAAGAGTTAGGGTGGTAACATGGGGAGACTAGGCAGTAAGGTAGAGAGAGGAAACTAGTAAATAAGATACTGAAGTGTTGAAACAATTAACAATGGATTTATACTTCCATAGAAGTAACTATAAATGTGTTTAGGTATCTGGATAACAATCTTATAATTCATTTTTTAATCTGTTTATTGAACACTTAACTATCCACAATTGGTGGTAATTTTTTTTTATTTGCTTTCAAAGTCTATTCTTTAAAAAAGAAAAAAAAAAGAAACCTTAATGAAAATCTAATCAACATGGAGAGAGCATGCGTTAAACAATCCACAGAAATAAAAATTAGCTAAAAGTCTAAGTGAAATGATTTCTGAGTGCTCTCAAAACTGTATGGATTGAAATACATAAAGTTTTACTACTATGCATTTTGTTTTCGAGATTGATGTGGTAAATATCTCTCATAAATCCATATGCATCAAAATGAAACTGAATCCCTTTCTCTTGCCATGCACAAAAGTTAACTCAAAATGGATCAAGGAGCTTGATATCAAATCAGAGACACAGCGTCTGATAGAAGAAAAAGTTGGCTACAATCTACATACTGTGGGGTCGGGCCCCAAATTCCTCAATAGGACACCCATAGCACAAGAGTTAATAACTAGAATCAACAAATGGGACTTACTCAAACTAAAAAGTTTTTTTCTCAGCAAAAGAAACAATAAGAGAGGTAAATAGGGAGCCTACGTCCTGGGAACAAATCTTTACTCCTCACACTTCAGATAGAGCCCTAATATCCAGAGTATACAAAGAACTCAAAAAATTAGACAATAAGATAACAAATAACCCAATCAACAGATGGGCCAAGGACCTGAACAGACAATTCTCAGAGGAGGACATACTATCAATCAACAAGCATATGAAAAAATGCTCACCATCTCTAGCAGTCAGAGAAATGCAAATCAAAACCACCCTAAGATACCATCTCACTCCAGTAAGATTGGCAGCCACTAGGAAGTCAAACAACAACAAGTGTTGGCGAGGATGTGGGGAAAAGGGTACACTTGCTCATTGTTGGTGGGACTGCAAATTGGTGCAGCCAATTTGGAAAGCGGTTTGGAGATTTCTTGGAAAGCTGGGAATGGAACCACCATTTGACCCAGCTATTCCCCTTCTCGGTCTATTCCCTACAGACCTAAAAAGAGCATGCTACAGGGACACTGATACATCAATGTTCATAGCAGCACAATTCACAATAGCAAGACTGTGGAACCAACCTAGATGCCCTTCAATAGATGAATGGATAAAAAAATGTGGCATCTATACACAATGGAGTATTACTCTGCATTAAAAAATGACAAAATCATAGAATTTGGAGGGAAATGGATGGCATTAGAGCAGATTATGCTAAGTGAAGCCAGCCAATCCCTAAAAAACAAATGCCAAATATCTTCTTTGATATAAGGAGAGTAACTAAGAACAGAGTAGGGACGAAGAGCATGAGAAGAAGATTAACATTAAACAGGGATAAGAGGTGGGAGGAAAAGCGAGAGGGAAGGGAAATTGCATGGAAATGGAAGGAGACCCTCATGGTTATACAAAATTACATACAAGAGGAAGTGAGGGGAAAGGGAAAAATAATACAAGGGGGAGAAATGAATTACAGTAGAGGGGGTAGAGAGAGAAGAGGGGAGGGGAGGGAGGATAGTAGAGGATAGGAAAGGCAGCAGAATACAACAGACACTAGTATGGCAATATGTAAATCAGTGGAAGTGTAACTGATGTGATTCTGCAATCTGTATACAGGGTAAAAATGGGAGTTCATAACCCACTTGAATCAAAATGTGAAATATGATATGTCAAGAACTATGTAATGTTTTGAACAACCAACAATAAAAAAATAAATAAATAAAATAAACAAATAAATAAGGTAAATTATTTAAAACCCGTAAAAAAAAATATCTCTCATAAATGATTAAGGAAATGAAAAGTAGTGAAATACAGGCTTAGAATCTTTTGCAGGTCAAAAATAAGAGAGTTAAGAAAAAACTATTTTCTCCCAAAATTTTAATCACAGTTAAAGGGAAAAAAGAGAAAAAAATCATATTAAAAGAGTTTACCATTTGAAATATTGCATGGATTTTTAATAACAAGAAAGGCTATTAATATTCTATTGATTCCATGATTATATTGATTGCAAGTTTCTGATTCAGCTGCAAATACAAAATCAAGTTTAAGTGTCTAATGGTGAAAGCTGGGATTTTCACTGTTTTTAAAGCCTCAGGAAATGTTCATTTCTGTCTGCTTTGGGGAGTTTCTAATAAAGTAAAAATACACTATGTTAGCATCAGATGAAATTGCCTTTAATAGACAGACATCATAAACACCATGAAGATAGTTTCTAGTTCTTTGCTGGTTCCTTGCATAGTGTCTTAAATAGTATATACACATAAACAAGTGTGAAATTAATGAATGGATTGATGGATGGGTTGATGGATGGGTACATGGGTGGCTGGATGGATGTAATGGAGAGATGAAATAATAAATGGATTAGGATGAGAAAATGGGTGGATGATTGTAGAAACTTTGTATAGTTAAAAGAAGTACTCTCATTATTATTACAATGATGACAATGACAACTACTTTGTAACTATATTAGTCACAAAATCACTCTAATAAGTTTAATAAAATAGATGATTTTCTTCTCTTTAGTCCACATGCATACAAGGTGGGGAACAAAATTCTGTTTATTGGGGCACATATCGAAAGCAATGCTCAGAACATACTAAAGAAATGAGTCCTTTTTTTTTTTTTTCTCTAGAAATGTTCTTGTCTTCTACATAGGAATTTAAATGTATAGCAATTCTGCTTCTCTCCCTCTAAACATCTCAATTTACAATGCAGGAAGTAGGTGTAATTATCCAATTCAGGACTGTAGGTATGTTAACATTGGACAAAACAATAGAATTTAGTGAAAAGAGGCAAATCACTGGGATGTGGGGATGAAAAGAGCACCAAGCCATTGAATTCAGAGGCTAAGAGTTTCTATTCAAATTTGAGTGTGTATCAGATAGGTAGTCTAAAAGTAATCTTTCTTTCCTAGAGGTAGATGGCTCAAAAATACTCAAAGAACAAGCAGAGGTGAGTAGTACTAACACAGTATTTCAGTGAGTAGGAGGTCAGAGCAATTTACCACTCTTAACAACAGGGCTGTCTGGGTTGCACTTTGGGGGTGCCTCATGTCATATTATATTACACTGTTAAAGCTGCATTTCAGGAATTATGGATGCTATGCCATTACCATCTAGACAAACTACTAAATTATTTGTATGGGGAACATGAGCCACTTACTTATCTTCTTGATAAGGACAGAAGACAGGTGGGGAATGTCTGGGAGATAGACAGTGGTGGGGACTCCTCTGTCTGGGTTGCAAAAGCGCCATTCTTTGACATGTTGTGTCTGACTGACACACTGATAGTAACAGACACATCTAAAATATGAAATGTTTCCAGTATGATAAATAGTTGGAGAGGGGGTGTAGCATCCTGACTTTAAATGAACAAGTAAACAACATGCAAAACTCCATGCAAATAAGGGCATTCTGTGATCAATAGGAGAAGTAAGTATAAAATAACAAAGAAGAAAACATTTTAATGACTTTCATAAATATTTAGATATATAAGATTTATAGGAGGAAGCATAAACCAATTTTTGCAGGTTAATATATTGGATCAACAGAGGGTAAAACCTACCCAAGACCATGCAATTAGTTAATAATGGAGAAGGAGGAGAATTCATTCTTTTGATCGATTGGGAAGCACGTATATGTAAACTTTAGCAGGCAAACAAGAAACAAACAACAAGACAGAACGATGAGTTGAATAAACTAGAAACAAGTACAATTTTATTACTGGTGCATGAACCTAGGAAATTACTGGTCTTTATGTATATTGCTTGAAGTAGTATAGACCACAAATATCAATGCTGAATAAATTAATGTACAGAGATATATCCAAACACAAACTCTTCCTATGCCCTAGAATGATACTATAGATGTAAGTTACGTTTATAATATGAACTATATCCTGTAATTGATAAAGGAATCCAAAATTTATTATCAAAGATTTTAAATTCCTGGAGGTGACTCTTTTTTCAGGAGGAAGACTATTATTATGAATTCTTTCTTGGTGATTTCCCTCTTAATTATGTCTCTCTGAGGCTCATTTTCTTTCATTCTATAATACATTTTTTTCCTGCCTTTCCTATTTTTAATTGATACTTAAATAATTTTACTATAAACTCCAAACTCCAAATTCTATTTACATCTTTCTCAAGTTTTTGATTAAGACCTGGGTTGAAAATGATGGCTACTGCAATATAGGAAAATGGCTAATTCAGAGCAGCATGCATATTTCTTCTTGAAAGGCCTATCTCCTCTTGATCTCCTTCTGCTTTGAACCGTCATCACATAAAGCAAAATCTACAATAAGTGCCTGGTCCTTTTTGACAGAAGGTAGACAGAACCACAAAAAGAAAAACAGGGCAATTGTGAACAAAGATTTGCAAATAGAACAGTAGAAAAGTGTAAGTGTAAAGAAAAGAAAGATGAAGCCTAGGAAGAAGTAAAAAGAAGAAATGCAAAGGAAGAAATTATGACAAAGAAAGGGAGGTGGAAAATGAAAAAGACAAGTGATGGCTCTTTTTAGTACTTCTTAAGCCACCTGTCTTTGATTCTCATAGCATCTGCTGCGAGAGTATGAAGAAAATTTAACTTTCTGCTTTCACTAATTGAATTTTTTAAATTTAAATTTCAGGTTCTTTTAGAAGACTGATTAAAAAAAAAATAGCCAAGAATAACTGTCTATGAAGGGAACACACCATACATTATATACTCAGTTCATCATCATTTGCATATCTGTCTATTTATCTTCTATTGATGTGTCTATACTAGTATATTATTTATGCATGTGTCTTTCTAACCAGACATCCATCAAACACCTCTGTAAAGCAGATACGCAGAAAAATTTAAAAAGGTTCTTTGTAATAACGCAGAAATCTTTTTTTTAAATTAACTACAGGTAATTAAAATAAAAGTCAAATTTAAATGACCTCAGGGAATGATGGCCTTTAGTTGATTGTCAATATTGATTATGGCAAATCTTTTTTTTTTTTAAGAGAGAGAGAGAAAATTCTAATATTTTTTTTTTTTTTTTTAGTTTTTGGCGAACACAACATCTTTGTTTGTATGTGGTTCTGAGGATCAAACCCGGGCCACACGCATACCAGGCCAGCGCGCTACCGCTTGAGCCACATCCCCAGCCCTATGTCAAATCTTAAATCATATTTATTCTCAACAGTTGTAAGCCTTTGAGGAATCTCTATGCCACCTTCCAACCCCAGAAAGTATACTGCAAGATTATATTTCCTATCTTCATTCCTTAAAAACAATTGCTTATTTTAGGAGAAAGGTCCAAGTGTAGCCTAAGAATTTGTACAAAGGTAACTTAGGGAGGCAAGCTCGGGGTTGTTCAATCTTAGGATATTATTTTTTATTGTTTCATATAGTACTTTCATGACTATGGTGTATAATTTGCATGCCTGATTTACACTGTCCTGTAAAATGATGAATTTGCATTCTAAGGTTTATAAATTGAGCATGACAGGAGCTATCCAGAGGCCAGTGCCTGCCCAAGCCCAGATTCCCAGGTGCTCACTGATGATATTGGTTCTTACCTCAAGGCCCAGCTATCATTAGGCAGGATAACCCATTATACTGACAATTTGCCAAGACATATGTTTCTATAAACACTATTAGGTTCCAGTTTCTTTTAATTTTTATAAAGTATTAAAATACACTATTATACATGAACCATTGTTGGTAAGAAGGTGCATTAGAGCCTAAAGTAAATAAATTTAAGAGTAGCCCTTAAGTTGACCATCACACAAACTTTTGTCATAATATTTCCTATACAATAATTATGGATAAAACATGGATTCTGAGAAAAACATTCTTAGAAAAAGTCTTAAACACAACTCAAACTATTTTTTCCTTCTTTACACATGTTTGTGTCATTGAAATTTAATATAATGTGCATACATTGCTTATAGTTGGAAAATGTGATTTAAGGTCATAGTCACAAAGTGATGAATGTTATTGTTAAGTAAATAAATATACAGATACCTGAAACATTTATCAATATGGTGTGTTTGTTCCACATGTATAGAAAGAATGTTTTCTTTCTTTGGAGAAATTCACTAAAAAGAGAGTTTTTTGGTGAATCTGCAGTATGTAACTTCTGAAAATAAAATCTGAATGTAGAATTATCTTTAGCATTCTTCTACTTTTATTATTTTATCTGGGGAGAAAGCAGTACATATTGAGTTTTCCTGCCTAGGAACATGATCACACCTCAAAAACTGGCACAAACTTTACATTTATGTTCAACACACTGAGAAACATACAGTCCTGACTATGGCCATAGTAAAAATATGCATGAAATCCTCTTAGGCATCATGCATGATAGTTGTTATTTTCCCATTTTCAGGATCAGAGAGTTTAGAGATTACACAACATCTCACAGTGAGTTAAATGGTCAATCCTATCTAATTTCAGTCAATGATCTGTAATATCAAAAACATAATAACTACATAAGAGCATAATAATTGATAATTTGAAAATTAGTTACCTTGCTGATCCTCAGATACACAATGAGTATGAAGCATAAATCCTTCTTTCCTTTAGTTGTACAATCTTTCTCATGGAGAATTCCTCATTAAATATGTGACCCAGTACCTACCCAGCTGGACTGTAATCAGAAGACATGCATTTTATTTCCAGGACTGCTGCTGAGTCTTTGTATAGTAATGGACAAAGAGATTTGCCCTTCTTCTACACTGGTTTTCCCATCTGTATACCAGTGTTCACATTTGCCTCCTGGTTACCTGGGAGGGATGTTGGGAGTGCTAATGAGTTATGGTGTATAAAGCTCTTCAAGTTTCTTGGATGAGAGATGCTTTTAAGTACAAAGTGTAAGGTTATCATTGACATTGTTATGAGACACAGTAAAAGCTTAACCACCAGCTGTTTGTTCAAGCATTTTACCCCTGGATCCCTCAGGCACAATGTAAGTGAGGTGTGGACAAAGCATAATTTTCAGGCCAAATTTGGTGCTGAGGCACTTTAAGATGACATGGGCTGTCTTGCTCTTTACTGCTGAGGGGACTTCTCAGGGAGATGAAACATCTCTTTATGTAAAGTCTTTTTCTGATCAGTCATAGGCAGTTGCTTTGCAAGCTGGAATTTGTAGTTTTCAGTCATCACACCTTCCTTTTAAAGATGAAAGTAAGGTAATCTTTCCCAATTTATACCTATGGGAAACTGCCCTGTGACGCAAGGAAGTCAGGACAAATTGTGGAATCAGCCCCCTCCATTCTTTCTTTAGAAATAGCACCAGTGTAGACTGGAAAGGTGAGCAAATAGATCTATTGTAATGCAGATGACAAGAGCCAGCCCAGAAGCACTTTTCCTGCCATCACTTAATTGCTCCATATTAATATATAAATACAGGGAGACCCAACAGAAGATGAGGTAAGTAGAGAAGGAGCCGTGCTTATTTAGTTAATAATTAATTACCAGGAATTTTCAACAGTGGGACATTAACCACTTGCCCTTTTAAATGGTAATAAATAGCAGACATATGTCTAATTAAGAAGCTGTAAATGCTTTGGAGGAGCTAAATGGAAGGAGAAAGATGCATATTTATGGAGCTAAACTGAAGGAAAAGTAAGAATCATTGGCATGTTTAAAGCAGGCTCTCCCAGTGGGAGCCTGCTCAGATTCCAAACTCCTGCCTCTTCTACCAGGGCATTTCACAGAGGCTGGTGCCAGGCCGAGCGGGACTCAAAGATTCCTTCAGTGATTTCTTTCAAATATTTTCCTTAATGGATCTCCAGAGAACCTCACACTCCTATCCTTTCTGAGTTTTCATTATTAAGGTACAATTTCCATCACATTAAGACCATCTCTGTGTTTTAGCAAAATCTCTATGTAACACCTAAATCATAACTCTAATAAGATTCTCAGCACTCTTAATAGACAGTTACATTGAATAGGAAAACCAGAATTTTGTTTATAAGACCCAATTCTTGGCCCCCAAACATTGGAGGTTTAGTTAAATATTGAAAAACCAAGAATTTTGAATGCTCAAAAAAAGGGTTTTAAACAAAGACCTCCAGTGCAGGGTGATTCTACAGGACTCCAGCGAAGCTAAACTACAAAGAAAGTAGAAAGTTTGGCATTGGAGAAAACTCAGAATTTTTCTCTGTCATCTGCTAGAATCCACCTCTAAAAGTAATTGCTGATTTGTAAACTCTGTGTAGGATTACCAAATCAGTCATTTTTTTCCTTGATTTTTCTTGATCTTGGCACAAACTGCTTTTGCTTTTGTTGCTAGCTTGTGTTTTGAAACACTCCTTAATGCTTTTCTTCCCAAAATTTTCATAGCAAAATTCAGGTCACAGAAAATGACACTTGATCAGACTGGTACAAACTGCTGTCATTTGGTCCTTCCTGGGAATTCTATGCAAACTCCCATCTATGTCCCCTCTCCTCTTACCCTCTAGCCCCATGTTTAGTAACCTGCTGGAAAAGATGGGTTTCCTCTACCCTTCATGTCTTAGATCTAACTTAGGCTTCTCAAGCATGAGCAACAAATGTTTTTTAATTATTTCCTCAATTTATCATAGAATTTTTCTTCTTGCAGGGATCATGCCTTCCATATAGCAACACTATTTCTCCAAGTCTCAGGTGGTTGTCTGTAACACTCTACTGTTACAGTGACCATTATATAACCTCTCTCTGCTCTCCAGAAGAGACTCCAACTGAGGAATTTGGAAGGGCAGCTAGAAATTCTAAGTGCTCATACACAATTATGTTACCCAACCACCTAGAATGAAGATGGAAACATGAATGAACAAGAATACAAAGCAATTGACAAGGTTGAGTTAAAAAGATGACTCTGCAAAAAGTCACAGAGGATTGTTTCAGCTGCCTGCCTGAAACTCCCTAAGAACCCATAGTTCTAATCCTAAAGGTCTCCACATCAAGGGTTTCAAATGCTTATTTAACTGATAAGTGTTTTTACATCTTTGGCAACTCATTAGAACTCTCTTCCTCCTTGATAAGTAATGTTTTGAGAAACCAAGGACCTAGATCAATGAGAAAAAGGTTCTTAACAAGAACATGAGCTATCTACCAAGCAAAAATTAAACAAGCTCTGCCAGCAAGTTCCTAGTTCAGAAGCATCTTCCGAAATCACTAATTACATAGTAAATTGGGCTTGGGTCAAAAGAAGCAGTCACATCAACAATCTAAGGAAAAAAACTCCCCAAATTTGAAAATAAAGTGCATAGGGGACTTTATTGTTTCATATTATTATTTAACATTATTACAGTTTGGTGACTTTCTAAGCCTCATAGAAATGACATAAACTTAAGGATGAATGAGAAAATAAAAGTCCAGCATTTTTTTCCCTATATGAATAAGATATAGGAGGTGTAGGCATTTAAAAATAGTATTGATGTGGAAGTATAATTTTACACCTTGAAGTCAATGAAATTTTACCCTTTAACCAGGTAGGAAAAATCAAAGAAGCTGAAGAGTCACAGTTGTTCACCATCAGTATTTGACTTCAAGAGTGATTCTCAAAATGTGTCCCTAAACCAATCACATCAACTTCACCTGGGAATTTTGTGGACAAGCTACTTGTTGAGCTCCACCCAGAAACACTTTTGAATATATGCTCTACATGATTCCAAAGCAGGCTAATTTCCAAGAACCACTGGTCTATAATGATTTCAGTAGCTATAATTACCCTCTTAAAATTACTCATTCCTTAAAAAAAATAAAATAAAAAACCTCAAATCTCAAATTAATCATGGCTTTTTGGGGAAAAAGCATGTTTTTGTGGCATTATAAATATATAATTATGTATACAGTATTATATATTATATATGATTACATATTTATACTATATAAATATTATTATGCTTTATATGTAATATAATCATATTACATATTAATTATGATAAGCAATCATATAATAATATAACATTAGAGATAATTAAAATCACATATCTATATTTTCTTAAAATAAGTTCTCCCAAGGGATAAATGACTTGGGGATATCCTGAAACTACTCAAATGCTTTTAAAATATCATTAGAAAGCAAAGAAACATTTCCTCATTTCTTGAGCACCTGCTTTATTTTAGGAACTGTCCTAGACTTTACAGGTACTGTTGTAGACTTTACAGATAGTTTAATCCTTAAATTATTCATGAAGTTATCAGATGCTCTCCTCATATGCCCATATGTGTATGTCTTGGTACTTATTTGCCATGAAAGATAGAGAGGTGTAGTCCAATTACTCCTAGCCCAGATATTCACTGAACCATATGATTCAGTCACCAAGAGCAAGGTCACTATACTTACAACTGAATAAGTACTAACACCTGCACTTTCTCTGCCCCTGGTTTCTATACTCATATAATGAACAGAGAGAGGCCATTCTGCACCCAAGGGTGCTAGTACAAATTATCCATGGAAAAAGTTCCAGACATCAACTGTAGCTCAGCAAATCCTGGGTAGAGTAAACAGGGAGAAACATTCTAGTGAAATGATGTTTAGCAAAAGAGGCAGAGGCCTCCTCAGCAAACTGGTGACCTGGTGAGCGTGCAGAAAAAGTAAGCTGGAATGGCCACTTGCTAATCTCAAAAAGTATATGAATAAATAGACAAAGGAAACTGCTTTTGGAAAGCAGTCCTTCTGGCTCCTTTACACTCTGTGCCTGTCTTTTACCGTTAATCAGCTCCAATGAGGTGGAGAGGAAGGAGGTAGGAAAAGGAGCTGGGTTAACAATGTCTGCCTGAAGGACTAGACATTATTCCTTTTTAAGAGCACTTCTTTCAATTTAAACAGACTATTGTAGTCAGATCGCCTACCAGCTTCCACTTTGGGAATTTTCTATATTTTGGAGGGCAATTTTTTCCCTCATCCAGGGATTATTAACACTGTTAGATATAGGCACTGTGGGAGCAGAAATAGCAGAAGTCTTCACTACAGGAGGGGAAAACAACAGCAAAACCTTTATCTTTCCCCAAAATACCCCATAATATTTCAGTAGCAGGTTTCTCAAAATGAACTATACACCTACCCTGTGAGGTTTACTGTACAATTACTCAGCATCTCACTATCCTGCCCAGCCTGTGCCTTCCAGTTCACTTGTTTCTTCATTCATCTACTCATTCACTCTTTCTCCATCTGACACATAATGAAAACGTATTTTCTGACCTCAAAGATCTTGCATGTCATTAGCTTGAAGCAGACAGAGCAATCACCCACCTTGGGCTCCTCTCATCTCAGTGCGAAGCATATTTCAGCTAAAACTCATCTCACTCACAAGAAAGACTCCCTTGATTCTTTCATGTGTCTTGAGGTACCCGGAGGAATTAGAGTCTGGGAGAAATCAAACTAGTGTCATTGAATCTTTTTTCTATTTATTCATGGAAATTCAGTGACTTCTACCATGTGGTCACCATAACTTACTCTTTTTTCCCCCACATTGTTTAATTCATGCATTATAGTTGTACATACTGATGGGATGTGTTACATATTAGGACATGCTCTTTACATGGAAACTGACATTAATCTCCCATAGTAATCATAAACAGTAGTACTGAGTGGTCACAATTTTCTTCTGCTTTGTCTTATCCAAGCTTTACCCAGGCTTCACCCTATCATACAGACTCCTAAACTCTGCTTGTTCCCAAGCTTGATCAAGCACAAAAAAAGTAGAACATTTCCCCCATCTGTTTCTCCTGGCAATTGTCTGGCCACAGCAAGGTGTTGTGTCATTTCCCATTGCTGGTTCAGCTTTCCTTCCAAAGATTCTGCTCATCTCTGTTTCAACCCCATTTATAGTATGAAAGAAAACAAAACAAAACAAAACTTTTCTCTGCTTGATTTGAAGATGCTTATAGATTTTTCTCCCTATTGCAACTCTTTCATTCTGATTAAAGCTCTTCTCCTTATCTAAGTTTGCTTTCATTTGACAATAGTTATTATTATGCCATTATATAGATGAGGAAGTAAAGCCCATAGGATGAAATGAAATCACATGTGGTCATCAAAGGTGAAGTAGGGATTTGTAGGTAGATTTATTTAAAAAAAAAATCCTGGACAAGGTATATGTATGACCTGCTTTAAGATATTTTTGAGACAAGGCTATAGGTATGGTAGCCTCAAATGACAAGGATCAGAGTATGGTCATTTGGGGCTACCATTAGATCTGCGCTAATATGTATTCATTGAACATTAGGCTTCAAATCAATGAATAAGTTCCTTAAAGCTTTTTAATATGCATAATAAAATGAGGAGTAGAAGGAACTATTCTCTTTGGTGCTCTGGCAGATGATCTTGGTTTTGTTGTACTGTCTTAGAGGGCTGACATACCCTCAAGTTAGGTATATAGATGATTACTGCTGACTGGCATGATGCAGGCATTTGAAACTTCTCACAGGTAATGTGTAAACTCAAAGTATTATCATAAATAATAATAGTGCCTTACCCCTCATGCTGCTGATATTGAATTAACATAGGCCCTTGCAGGAAATGCAAATGAAAGAACTCTGGAATATGTCAATAGGGTTCTCGGTGAAGGATTTGGTGTGAAGCTGCCAGGGAGGAAGACAGGTGATACAGTTGGAAAAAGGGGTGAAAGGAGCAAGGCTAGTGCAAATGTATTCTGTAAGTTTTATAAATTTTAAAAGAAAAAATGTTTATTCCAATTCAAACATTCCTCTTAAAGCAATGGCATTCACAAAGGCTTTACTATGCATTCTTGCATATGAAACATTGGAATCATACATAAATGCAAAGAAGAAGAGAGATAATTCACATTGGTTTTATTTCCATACATTTAAAACTTCATTCTGCGAAACTGAGGTACTATGGGAAATGGTTCTGGGCTATTTGCCTTCAATTAGCATTATTGAAATAAATGATTCTACAAGCACTAATTGAGCTTCCGTGTGACAGTGAAGCCAAACTTAACTGCTCACTCTTCAAGCCATGTACCAACCCTAACCCTTATTCAGTGACTACATGTGTTTTGTCCCAAGACCAGGAAAGTAATAAGGTGTTTGTACTCAGTTTTAGTGACATGTAAATGCAAAACAGGGTTTTAAGGGAGTGCCACAGTTAGAGTAAATTGAAAAACTAGACCACCGGTTTGTGATACTACATTGAGAAGGAGAATGAGGTACAGAAACAAAATGGGGATCAGAACACATAGAGTTAGAAAGTTAAGGGATGACTCAGGGTGCCTTAGGGTGAGCTGAAGTGAACCTGCTGCAGTTGTTAAGCTACCTCCACCAAGTTCCTCCTGCATAGGTTTACCTCTGCTAGGAATGTTCCTCTCCTTGCCCTTTAAAAATGAATATCTCACCATCCCTCAAGAGCCAGGACAGACCTCATCTTACACAGAACTTCCCCTGGTATCTGCCTTTTCCAAAGCACACAGCACTGTCATAGAGCTTAACACAATGCTATTTTTTTTTAATTCATCTACCTCCTGCTAAGTAAAAAGCATATAAATGAGGATAGGACAAAGGCTTCCTCTTTGTTGTTGTTGTTTTGTACTTCGCAGCCTCCACATGGAAGCAGTGCCTTAATAATAAACAATATATATCATTCAATGGTATGCTAAAAAATCAAGGAATTTAGAGGGAAGAGAGAAAATGCAAGAAGAAAGGAAAGGAGAGGAGTCAAGAAGGAAAAGTGAAAGAAGGAAGCAAACTTTTCCTCCCTCAGTTACATTTGGATGCTGTCTTGTAATTTATTAACTTTTCTCCTTTTGTTTTAAAAATGTATTTGTTCTAATCTCCCATATTTCTCTCACCACCAAAATATGCATCCTTTAATTCTTTAAGTATAAGAGGCAAAAGTGTGTGTGTGTGTGTGTGTGTGTGTGTGTGTGTGTGTGTGTGTTGGCTCAGCCAAAAAACTTACAGGAAAGACATCTTGATTCTAAGCATCATACAGTAAGCCCAGAATCAGGTCTTCTACTAGAGCAAATTGCAAAGCAGAGGTAACCAAGTTGATTTTTATTTTCCTTCTCTTCAAAAAGAAGGGATTCTATTGCACATTTAACAGGGCTATTCCTCTGGGCCAACCCCAGCCATGTAGAAACCCACTTGGGATGAGGCCAAGGGTCTGTGCTGTCCATGTTGGAGGATGGCGAACCAGAGTGAGAGGAGAGATTAATCAATCCAAGACAACATCTGTCAGGATATTGAGTTTGGCTCTTGTTATCAGCTGCCTTCACTTCAGGGGCTGTGTAATATTCAATTTGATTATCTTTCACCTGCAAAGAGTAAGTTTCTTCCTTTGCTTAAAAATCAGTACTAGCTGAAGAGGAATCGATCCACTGGAGAAAATGCTGACAAGAAAACACAAAGCAGAAATAGGCCAAGGGGATAAGAAAGGAAGGGAAAGTGAGTTTGGCTTATGTCCTGACCTTATTTTTTTTTTTTTTTTAATCAACTGGCTTGGTTTCCTGTGCCTTTTAGGAAATGAATCTCTTTGTTTCACTTGTCAGTCTTGATTATGATAAATAAATGATGATAGGAGGACAGCACAACTCCTCTGTGTTTCTCTGAAATTCTGTTAGTTTTTAAAAAAAAATTTAAAGTGTTTTTCTGTGCCTGTGTCAGTGTCCGTGTCCAGGTCCTGTAGGTCTTGTGAATTTCCTGCTGGAAGGATCCCAGAAAGGGCCTGCCCCACTTCCATATATTGAAAAGGAAAATTTTATATTCTAGAGAAACAGAGGTGACAGATTCTAGTGGCTTTCATAACCTACACTTCCTTGAGTTAGCATCCTTTAATTCTTGAATGATGAAAATTGTCAACTTCTGCCATCTTTAGAGCATTTATTTCATAAATATGTTTGTTCTCTCTCTTTCCTTACACTGTTATCTAGATTTCTAATTAATTATTTTCCTACTCGACCATAGTGAATTCAATGTATTTTTATATTTTATGCCATTTATGTTTATTTTAAGGTACCACTCTTTCATCTCCTACTTTGAAAAACTTCCCAATCTCATCTTTGGCACTATGTCACTCATGAGACATCTGAGTCACCAAGCAGAAAAGATTTATTAGATGTTTCAATGTTTTCCTAGATTCGGCAGGACCAGTCACCCAATTCATCACATTTTCCTCACCCTGAATTCCCCTTTTTCTTAATTCTCAATCATGTGCAAGGTTAAAACATCAGGGGATCTCTAACGCTTCACTCTTGTTATGCTAAGCCACCCAGCCAAAAATTCTTGCTGACCATTTCTTTAGAATTCTTCTCATGTCTTCTTACTTATTTTTAGTACCACACTTCAACTCTAGCTTGATGTCAACAAATGCATATTACAGAAGAAGCTTCTAGATGTTGCCTCTGCTGCCAGTCTTCTATCACTTTAAAACTCTCATTGGCCACAGCTATATCAGTGTGAACTACTGAATCATCTTGCCTGATGAAATTAAATTCAAACATCAATGTGGGTATTCAAGATGGCTCACAACTAATCCTTGTTTATATTTCCAGTTATAACTATTTGATTTCCTCATCCAGGTGAAATGAACCTTATCTTAAAAATCACTTGAACTTTCCCAAGTGTACTCTTTTGCTCACACCCACATGCATATTATCATCATCCATATCAACTCATTCCCAGTTTCCTGAATTTTCTACATACATTTATGTGCTTTTCCTTTACATATTTTCTTTCCTCTTCTCAAAACATCTGTCATTCTTTATAACTAACATGAATAAAACCTTACCAAAATGTTATGAATTGATATTTAATGTCTCCTTTTCTAGAAGTAGTCCCTTTTGTCTCTCATTCTGTGTGGTGACTCACATTCTCCAAAAGCTTTCTTCTACTGTAGCATTATAGCTGGACATACACTAATGGATAAATGAAACTATACTGTCTGGGTTCCCTACTTTTCTATTCTTGCCACATCTATACAAAATCAATTCATGCTCCTTCAAGAGTCTTCATTTGAAGTCATCTCTGATCCTCTCAGTTAATAATTTCTCTTTTTTTTTAATTCCCAAAATGATATACAATACATAATATGTTGTTTTTATTTGGATATCCTAATAATTAAATAATTTCCTGTGTTTCTAGAAAGTTTAGGAATAAATAGGTTATTAAAAATTTTAAATCATACTGGTTGTAGAATTATTTAAATTTTCTTTTTTAGAAAATGAGTGGTCTGGGTGTTGGGTTTAAAGGGTAGTACCAGCAACCCAGGAGAAGAGAAAGGTAAGACAGAATGGGTAAAGATTTAAAGCATGACAATGAGGAAGATCTAATAGGAATTTATTTGGAGATAAAGTAATAATCTCAAAAAAGAAAAGCCAAAAAAGGAAAAAATACTGGAAAATGATATTGGCCAAATTATATTGTGTGCATGCACAGATAGGTACCAACACAAATCCCACCATAAAAAAAAAATGGGGAAAAACAGCAGAAACAGGCAACAATTTACCACAAGGAAGCCCAGGTGTGATAATTTGATTATTTTGTAACACAGAGATGGGTATATCCCCTAGTATGCATTCACTTATATAGGCCATATAAAAAATTATAGCAAAGTATTTTGGACATAAGATCAAATCACTAGTAATATATTTATCATATTCTTTTATGAAATTAACTCTCATAGGTCAGTTTCTTTTGGCTTAGAAAATTCTAACATTGTTTCATTTTTCTCTTATATATCAAAAAGCAGTACTATTCCTACTCTTTGTATGGTAAGGCTGAGTCTTATTTGCACATTAAAAACTTTTCAAAGCAGAAAAAGGCTTCAGAGCTATCTGTGCCTAGTACAGAGCTGCTCATCCTAAGCAGATACTCAGTGAAAAGAACATGCTGTTTACCTTTTAGAAAGCCACACAGAAACCATAAATGAGCACTATAAATACCCAACATCAGATGGCAATGACTGATCCAAGGTTATACTAATAGATTTCAGCTTTTATCAGCTCTTGTTCCCTCCTGAATTGGAGCAGTTTAGAAATAGGAAATAGTGTAAGGTACCAAAGAAATTCTTTAGGGAAAGTATAGTCTTTTAACAAGTGGTACAGGACTAATGGGATATCCACTTTTGAAAAATATAAATTTAGAATCTACCTCATAGCATACACAGAAATTAATGAGAAATAAATCATAGATTCAAATATAATAGCTAATACTAAAAATTTTAGAAAAAAAATTTACGAGCAAATATTTATAACATTTTATTGGGTGAAGAGTTGTTAGATTACAAAAAAAGCACAATTCATGAAAGAAAATTTGATAAGTTAAACTTCATTTCTAAAACTAAAAACTTTCATACTTCATAAGTAAATGAGAAGAGGTTGGGAGTATAGCTCAGAGGTAGAAATCTTGTCTAGCATGTGCAAAGCCCTTAATTTGATGCCCAGAACCACAAAAAAGAAAAAGAAAATAAATGAAAAGATGAGTTATATATTAAAAGGCATGCAAAATACATAAAGAATTCTTGCAATTCAATAAGAGACAAGCATTACAATCAAAAAGAAGTAAAATATTTTAATAACATGTTGCCAAAAAGTTAAACAAATTACTGATGAGCACAAGAAAAGATATTCAGCCATCAGGAATTAGATAAGTATGCCAGATGTGGTGGTGCATACCTGTAATCCCAATAGCTCAGGAGGCTGAGGCAAGAGAATTATAAGTTCAAAGCCAGCCTCAACAACTTAGCTACACCCTGTCTCAAAAAAAAAAAAAAAAAAAAAAAATAGTAATTAAAAAATAAAAACTGAGAATGTGGCTCAGTGGGTTCAATCCTTGGTATCAAAAAAAAAAAAGGAATTAGCTAATTATAAACTAAAATCACAATGAAAATGGCTATACCAAAAGAAGACAGACAATAGTAAGTGTTGACAAAAAAAAAGGTATTAAGAAAGTAAAACTGTCATGTTTTGTTAGTGGGAGTGCAAAAATGGTGTAAATAGTTTGGGAAAGAATGTAGTAATTTCTTAAAGATAAATTTATGATCCAATCCCAAGTATCTACTAAAGACAAAGAAAAATACATGTTTATGCAAAGTACTGAACACAAATACCCATAGCAACTTGGTTCATAATGAACACAGGGTGAAAATAATTCACATATTCAGTAACTGGTGGATAGTTAAACATAATATGACATGTATATAAAATGGAATACTATTCATCCTAAAAGGAAACAAACTGCTGATGCATGTCATGGTATGGATGGACCTGAAAAATATTACACTAAATGAAAGAAGCCAGATGCAAAAGACCACATATTCTATGGTATCATTTGTTTGAAATATCTGGGAAATGCAGATATATAGAAAAAGAAAGCCAACTGATGGTTGGCCTGGGTCAGGGATAGAATCAGGATTTTACTGAAAATGAGCACAGGGATATCTGGGGGCTGATGGAAATGTTCTAAAACTAGAGTATGATTATGGTTGCACAACAGTATGTATTTTATAGTAATCATTGATATAAATATTTATGGGATGAATTTTATGATATATGTTATACATCATTAAAATTGCTAAAATAAATGGTGCTAATAAACTTGCATAGGTCCAGCTGTAGTATCACCCCTTTAGAGTCCTTTCCTGCATAATTTACCCAAAGTGATGCCTTGGTAGTTTTTATTATTATATCCTATTTAGTTCTAATTTTATCACTGTCCACAAGCTGTAACTACTTTATTTTGTATTGACACATGTTTACTGTATTTTTCCCTAATTAGAATGTAGGTCCCAGGAGAATCATTACTTTATTTCTTTCATTTAACATTTTATTTCCACAACTTAACACAGTGCCTGGCACAAAAGCATGCTCAGCAGCCATTTGCCAAATGCATGAAAAAATAAATAAATGAATGGTTAGATAAATGCCTGAGTAAATGCATGTGTCATATTTGCTAAACAAATTAGTTTCATGTACCTTTAGAAGAAACAGGACATAAGCTTCCATTTTGACAGGGAAAGAAAGAAAAAAAAATCCATAACAGAAGGAAATGGTATTTCCTCATGATCAGGAAAGTGGAATCCCTTTCCCAGATCAGGCAACTGAGAATTTTATTCCCAAAGAGGGTAAATTGCCAGAACTGAACACAGCCAACTTCCACCTCTCATTTTCTTTAACCATCCCATTAACAAAGTTGTTTTCTCTAGGGTCTAGATCCAATTAAGAGCAAGGGCAGCCAAGAGGAGAACACAGAGTGAAGCAATGGTAAAGACGTTTGCACACATTCCTCTAGGGGATAGAGAGAGCTTTATTGACATTCCTACCCCTCCTCCTCCTCCCCCCTCCACCCCCCACCTCTTAAACTCCTTTGCAGAAGGCATCAGGACAAAGAAGCACCCAGCATTCAGCTCAGGAGCAGAAAATAAATACACTGGGAATACTCCATGGTCCCTGGCTGTATACAAAGCAGTAATTCAGCAGACAAACTGCAGCCTCCAGGAGAACAGAGAGCTGCACTGAGCACAGCACCAGAGTGAAAGCAAGACAGCCAGAGCCAGAGAGAGGGACTGTCCACACAGGCTTTCCCTTCTCTGCTGCCTCCCACAACAACAGCTTAAATGCATCGATAAGTATAAGAGAAAAGGGGAAGAGGGTATGGGCAGCTCAACAATTCTGCACAAAGGGAAGAAGAATAAATATAGCAGAATCACAAAGAAAACAATTGGGATAAACACATAATTCAAAAGGGGGAAAGGAAGAGAAAAATAAGCAATGTCCTTTAATAGTTAGTGCAGAAAGAATCAGAGTATATCTCATTCTTGTCTTATGGTCCTTTCACTTCAATTATCTGGTTAAAAATTCTGAGCTTTATTTCCAGTGCAGGATAATGGCATGTTCCCCTTTCCTTCTTCACTAAGGTCTGGTGAAAACTAATTAAGCAATGTATGTGACTTGTCTTTAGAATTTTAGAGTGGTAGGTAAACAAAATGCTTTTTTTTTTTTTTTTTTTTGAAGGGGCTGTACATTGTTGGTGCTGAATAAACATTAAATCTCACTCAACTTTTGAGGCTCAGCAAAGGAGAAGAATTTGTAGTTCACTGGGGAAAGATTTAAATTTCACTCTAGCATTCCTAAGCTAATGACAAAACATTACTAATTTTCCATAGGTGTACTTTCTTCAAAGGGCAACTATGGGTTGAAAAGAAATCATAAAAAGCTCTAGTAGAAAGCTGAATATTTTGTAATATTCAGGTCATAGGACAATGCAGAGTAGAACACAGTGGTACATGGATAAAGACTGGAATTCAGATAAGTTTAGGATAGAAAAACATAAAGAACATTTCTAAGTTTTACATAGATACTCAGGCTTACATGGAGCCACAGAGAAGTTACTATGGATTAAATATCCATACCATGCTATTTATCCAGTAAAATCGACAGAATCTAGTAAGTCAAATGCCTTAGTAAGGGTTTTGGAAAGCCAAGCTTTCCATTCTTTTGATTGATGGAGCTTTGAATGCCACAAATAAGGCTGGGTGCCAGGATAACACTCTGCATATTAGGAAAACTTTGGGTAGTATGCCATATTATTATAATTTCATTTCTTCTGTATGCAGACTTCTATTTTTCCTTCCTTTCAACTAGATTAAATACTGTAAATCACAACTTTATTGATAGGAAGGAGGTATCTGCATTACTCTTGAAAATGTCATCCCCAAGAAGCCAACTTCAACAATGAAAAAGAAGAGTGGTTTCCACAAAGCCAAATAAATTGCCTACTGGAGGAGGGGGGTGCTGAGCTTTTAGCCCTGGTGGTGACTCTCAATGTCTAAGTCACAAAGCTTTTGACAAGTCTTCAACTCTATGAATGCGATTATCACCCAAAATCAGTATGAACAGAATTTTAAAATAAGTGTTTGCCTTTGATATTTTCTTTGACCATACAAGTTTTCCACCGTATAAATACTTAAGGAAAAAATAGATGTTCTATTATCATCTCTTATCTTTGGCCATATATGATCCATAGAAAAGAAGACAGCAACAAATAGACTTCATTCTGTACTTTGCATCAGAAGAAAATATTAAGCATCTACCCACTGTCTAGCCTGGGCTCAAGCGATATGTGGGGCATGAAAGATATGGACTCAGTGGAAATAGAACTGATCTGAAGAGGTCTCCACCAGGGCTAGTTGTGAGACCCCAGGAAAATCATTGACTTTCCCTGGAGTTTTATTTCCTCCTCTCTAAATGTAGAGAACGTGTTATACTTGCATGAGTCTATCAATACAAGTATTGATGGAGAGGTTCCTCAGATCAAGGTACTAAGTATTCTCTAGCCTTCCCTGAGTCTATGATGTAGGGAGTTTGCAATCTTGCTGAGGATAGAGAGCTAAATGGCAGGAAATTGTAAGCTAAAAACACTGCCTCATCCATAATTAAATGAATCAGAGAGGGAAATAATAAAACAAAGATGGAATAATTAAAGAGAAATATAGGCTTAGGTTGAGTAAAATTTAGGTAAAAGGAGGAAGAAAAAGTAACCACACACCTTGAAGGAAAACAAAACCTTAATATACACAAAGGGGAAGATGAGCATGGACAAAAAGAAAGGATAAAGCTGACACAGTAATGTAATCTGTAGTCCCAGTTACTCATAAGGCTGAGGCAGGAGGATCTCTCCAGCCCAGTTCCAGCCTGGCCAACGTATTGAGACACTGTCTGTACAAAAAAAAAAAAAAAAAAAAAAAAAACAGAGAGAGGATGAGTAATACAGAAAGACCTTCTCAAATTGTTAGAGCTCTGAAATTGAGACTGATATGACATAGACTGGAGGACAATTTTAGTTTATTGAGCAAGGAAAAGACTTACTGAAAACCCATCTGAAGAAATATCCAAAATGTAGTGAAAATCTAAAAGGCTAGACTATATACTCTATTGTAGTCACTGCTCATTGCCAGTACTCAGCCTTGAGTCTAGTAAAAAGTAAGAACTCAATATATGAAAAGACTGAAGTTAGTAATACTGTCATGCACTGATGAAGATTTGGAATAGTGATAGCAGTGGGAATAGAGAAGCCTCATTACTTAGAGACAGCCCATTAAATTTACCAAGAATAAGGAAAAGTAAAAGCAAAATAATAGTAATAATAAAACCCTAACAATACTGCAGCACAATTGGGAAAAAAAATTCTGAAATGTGAATACATCTTCTGTGACTGCCTGTGTCTTCTCTCTGTGGCCATCATCTTTCTTTGTTTCCAAACTGTGGAACAACGCAGTGCTGTGAACTGCACAGTGAGGCTGTATCTCATGATAATGAAATTCAGACTACTTTGGGAGCCAAAGTAGTCTACAGTAAGATGAGGTGTCATTACTATTAGTTACCTTCGTTTAGGTAAAAAAGTGCACCAAGGAACTTGAAAGCAAAGGTTTCCTGGAGTTTTTAATAGTAGCATGCAACCTGAGATTGGTTTATTCTGTTTATTTTGTCCTCTTTTTTATTGAAATATCTGCCTTCCTATCTATTTTCTGTCCCCATTAAGGTTACAACCCTTAAGACTCAGCTCATTGAAAATGTCCACAGTAACACATTGACCCACAGTAATTTTTGAATAGCCATCTGAACCACAATTAGGAGCATTCTAAAAAAAAAAAAATGTTATTTAGTTTTTCATTTAGTTCCTTGAGGGACTAGAACAAGAATGGTTCTAGGCTGCTTGTGGACCCTGAAATTTATATAGTGCAGAGTCTTTCTTTTAAAAAATGTAAAATGATAAATTAAAAATGACATTTCCAGAGATAAAGCTTTGGAATGGACCATGCAAGTAATGAGCCCCAAGAGTGAAGCTTGAGTTATAAATCTACTGATGTTGAACATAGATTTAATCCCCACAGTGTCCAATACAGGATCACACATACCAACTGCCCATGTTGAACCCCTTCCCTTGGCAATTTTTTCTAAATCCATGGTCTATAAACTATTCTATAATAGGAAAACAGTTGATACTAGCTTGTAACTCAGCTTTTTCTGAACCTCAGTTCGCAAGTTTCATGTTAATGGTCAACTCTGCTACAACACCTAATGGGACTTCAAATTCCATTCAGCCACTTAATTTTACTTTGCAAACCTACTATTGTGTTTCATATCCTTTTTAATTGTTGTTCTCTGTTTTTCACACATTTGTACCTTCATTCATACTTTATCTTATGACTGAAGATTCTTCCTCACTCTATAGCACTTTCTCATCTTTCTCACCTCCTATTCATCCTATTCATCTAGATTGTATACAAACTTCTTTTTATGGTACCAGTGATTGAACCCAGGGGCACTTAATCACTGAGCCACATCCGCAGCCCTTTTTTTGTATTGTATTTAGAGACAGTGTCTTGCTGAGTTGCTTAGGGCCTCACTAAGTTTGCTGAGGCTGGCTTTGAACTTGACATCTTTCTGCCTCAGTTTCCTGAACAGCTGGATGATAGGCGTTCACCACTGCACAGAACTAATCTGCAAACTTTTTGATTAAGATCTTTTGTCATAAAACCCATTTTCCAACCTCTTTATAATTAAAGAAATTTCTAATTTTTTCCAAAGACTACCATATTTAGAAAAATTTTAATGAATTTTTCTTTATAATAGAGATTGTTTTTACACAAATTTGAAGAAACTAATTAATTTATATTTGAGATACGTAATGTCTATAATACTTTGAGTTTGTATGAAAGTTTGACATCTTTACAATAATTCTAGAATTCCCCAGGAGGCAGTGGCTTGAGAACTGACTACCTTTTCTTTTGAGACTAAAATTCAATGAAATTCAGACTTTAGTTTTAAAGAATTAACTCTGATTGATTTAGGACAATGTTCTTAGGATTCCCTGTCATATTTTAATAGGCCCAATTTTAATTTTAATATCCCCAGATATTCTACTAGGAAATTATGATGTTCTTGGGAACAGTCTCAGCTTTGCACAGGTGACCCACTTTGAAATGGGTGCATTTGTGTTTTACTGAAATCCTGACACCCGATCCTTCCTTAATCTGCTTGTCTCTATCTTTTCATTCTTCTTTTAAATCTCCACTTTTGTTTATTTGAACTTTGAGTTTTTTTCAAAACTATTTCCCCAAATGCCACTTTGTGCACTTTAAAGTCCCCTGGTTCCACAGACAAAGCCATGCCTCAGTGCTTCTTTCACTGTAAACACTACTAAGGGATGAAGAAAAGCAATTAGCTGAGTGCCTGTCAGTGCGACAGGAAAGAAATGATTCCATACTCTGATGATTGCTGTTTATAAGTTTTTAACAGTTGCACTTTTAGATAAATAAGTCATTTTACAAAAAGAGACAACATAAGGAAATGTGCATATAAAAAGTAAGCAAGAAAAAACGACCATGTTGGTGAAAGAACTGAGTTAAGTAGGAGGTGGAGCCATGGTTACTACTATGGATGCTGTTGGTTGCTTGACCTCATATTTAGTACCAGTAGAGATTATTCAGATTATAAAAATAGAAAATCAGAAATTCAATTTCTTTTGCTTTATCACCTGTGAGGTTGCACTTGATACTAAGAATAAAAGAATGATACAGTGAAAGTACTCGAAGTACTCCTTTGTTCAGGAACAGCAGATTAACCCATGGCAAATAGTCTAGCAACACCGCAACTGCATTCCCTTTCTACTGGAAACCTTCTCTGTTGACAGTGTGGAATCACCACAGGGAAGGGTTATATCACAGAGCGGGTAGATGGCTGACTGCTCTCAGGATCCAGGAGGAGCCAAGATTGCAGAGGTTCAAGAGCTGGGATATCTGAGTCTTCAGGGTAGGAGGGGAGCTGATGAAAAACACAGATTTGGAGGTCGCAGCCCATCTTACTCTTTGGAAAAGTAAAGGGTCCAAGCCATATTGACTAAGAGATTGACAAAGGGTACATATTTGAGGGGTAAGTTGGAAATCCCATTTCCATAATTTCTGAATTCAGATAACATCAAAATATTCTATTGGAGATGTCATATCCAGTACCATCTAGAACTTTGGGGTGGACATCAGGCAAAGTTGTATTAACATGTGTGACAAGGTAACAGAGGTCATTAGAAAGGACAGATGAGGTTACCATTTGACCTGAATGATCTTATCCATGTTTATGCAATAGGCTGACAATAACTTTCTAAGATCATACTTGTTTTAATATTGCTCTACTCAGTAAGATGAAAGTCTAAATAAACCTTCAATTATAATGAATATAGATCCTGAATTTGAAATGTTTGCAGATTCTCTGGTGGGAAGAAAATAATAGACCTGTAAATATTAAAACTGAAAGTTATTAAAGAACATATTTCCAAATAAAATTCTTCATAAGCAATTAAAATTGCAAGGGAATGCCAATGAAAATTAAAAATAAATAAGTACAAAATAAACTAGAGTGGAATTTTAGAATATCAGAATTGTAGAATATTGAGTGCTAGCAGAGATGTTTAAAATCACCCATTTCAACTTTCTACTAAATAAAAGTTCTTTTTTTAAAAATAATAAAAATACTTCCTAAATGTGGTCACTTGGCCTCTGCTCAAATACAAAATGATTATAAAATTATTTCCTCACAAGGAAAAACCCATTTCATTAGGTGAAGAGAAACTTCAAGGAAACATTCAGGGGGAAAACAAAACAAAACAAAACAAACAAACAAAAAACACCTCTACCCCAAGATTACAAGTGTTAGTCCACATTCTTAGAATGACCTTCTGAAGTGAGAGGGTAAATATCAGGATTATCTTTTCCATTTTATAAAAAGACCCAGAGGTCCAACAGGGGTATGTGATTAATCTGTGTTTACAAAGCCAGTACTTGGTAGATGTAATCCTTAGAACTGGATCTTGTGGATTAAAAGCTCTGCTATTTTCATTATGTATTTTGTTTAATTTTCTTCTCTCTTTCCTTCCTCCCCACTCCCTGCAGTGCTGGGGATGGAACCCAGGACCACGAACAAGCTAGGCAAGTCTCTACCACTAAGCTATATCCCAGCTTTCGTTATATCATTGTAATGGCAATTCTTGAAGTCATTCATTCTCATTTATTTATTCAACTAAATTATGTTCTATTTAAATTATAAAGTATTATAAATTATTTTTCTGACTTTTGTTTTTATTTTTTAATAAGATGCACTATAATTTGGCATTCACACAAATAAACTTCGTTTTTAGCAGAGCTACAACTGGCCTCCTGTAGTTTTCATGCATATTTATTTTTAAAAAACTGTCAACAAACACCTTAGTACTCCCCTTATCTTTATGTCGTACATATTATTGAAAGTTTGCTCCCTATGTTTTTACCCAAATATTGAACATAGTCCAAGACAGACAGAATTACCTACAACTATCCATCAGTATTTCTTTGGCATGACCGATCAACTGAGGAAAAAAAATAGTATACTACTTCATTTTGGACACATAATCTGTTCATAAATCTACCAGAAGAAGATGGTTGAAATACAGATACTCAAAGCAAATGGCATTTCCCTGATTCACCAATTTGGAATTTAATGTGTTCATTTTAAGGTAACCTATTGACCATATTATGCTTTATTCTGGGGGAATCCCAGGTTGGCTTATAGTGATCATGCCTCCTTTTCAAAATCTGATACATTCCCCTACTTAGGTTTGTTTTTTTTCTTGTCTTCTTTCTTTCTGATTGATTTAATATTAATCCCATTTCCCTTTTTATTTATAACTAGGACAATGTTTTAGGTCACGAATATTGTGAAACTGTTTCTGTTTTCAACTGGTTTTCAAATGTTAGCAATAATCTTTCTACACTTACGTTCTTAAATTATTTTAATGCCCTAGATATAATGTTTGTGGGGCTCAGAACTGAACCTATTTAAATTATTCTAATAATTTCTTCATTATTCCTTGGACTTTTATTATTAAAAAGATATAGTAACATAATTTTATTATTCTACTTGCAAAAAAATAAAAATTAAAATTCTTTCTCTTAAATACAAAAGACTTGAGCAAATATGTTTGTTAACAGGTTACTGTATCTCTTTGTAACTTAGAAAAAAAACATTCAGTCTTAACTTGAGATTAAAAAAATACAAGGAATTAAAGTTACATTGAATTAATTATAAGTTATTTCTCCTTTAGCTAATATAGCATTATTATCTGTCCTATATGAGCAAATAGGAGGAAAAAAATGTAGAAGATTGTATTTTACTCTTTGAGAACTATAAAGTAGCTTGGATATAATAAAAAGAAAAAAAAATTAAATTTTATTTCCCTTACAAAATAAATTTAACAATTTGCATAATGATTAATTAAAAATAAAACATTAATCAAAACAAATTAAGACAGCCATTATGTGCGATATTTCTTATATATTGTTCACATCCTTGATGACCTGAAAAATTTGGTTTTATGCAATAAACATCCCATCATTGGTGCATCAATTTACTTAGGTTCCTATTAAAGTGTGCTGTAATCCAAGTTCACAATGATGTTCACATCCATATTTTGTGTATGTAAATTTTATGCATATATAAAAAGCACACTTATGGTTTTACTTTTATATGTAATTATAAATATATGCAGGCATAAATTAAAAATAAGGATCTTGTGTTCAAACACATCCACACAATATAGCTCAAGCATATTCATGACAGATTGTTTACACATCCTAACAGATTCTGTATAAATACACACTCTCATTTTTAAAAAGAAGTAGATTTTGAAATCTGTTTTATTTTTATGCAACAATTAGGCAATAGTCTTAGAACATTTTCATGTTTCTCATACTAGGACATTTATAAATTTAAGATTTTATTATTTTTTAAAAATTTGACTAAATTATCATCATTGACAACATCTTGTATTTTTTTCTTCTAATAAACTTGACTATATTAAAAATCATAATGCTACTTCTCCAGACTAACATCATTAAGAGGCAAATAAGAATCACTTTGGAGTTGAAATAATGGAAGCTAACTTTACACAGTTAATGGTTTGTACAAAACCAAAGCTTAAAGTCCTGGATGCTCAGACTAAGGGTATGTGTAATCTAGTACACATAGGCAGCTCATTATTGTGGTGATGATCCATTCATCATTAGAGCCACAAAAGACATATAGAAGAGCAGAGGTCAAAAAGAGTGAATGAAAAATCCATTCATTTGCTAAATTAATGATTCAGCCATATTAACATCTGATTTTAAGATATGTTCATACATATCTTATACATATACATATCCTTATCACACCAGAAGTGACAACAATCTTCATTTATCTGAAGACAAAGATCAGGCACAAATTAGCCACCATATGTGGCTCAAACTTCATAAGAAGAGCTCTGATGTATGCATGTTAGGGTGAAGTATGATTAAAGACACACATAAAAAACAGAAGTCAGGAAAACTATTATTTTTCCCAGTCAGTGTTTTCACACACAGGTACATTTATGACTGAGTATTGACTGCATCATTTTTATTCTTTTTAATCTTCTGTTGCTAACAGAGAAGTGTGGGAAATAGCAGCACGACTAAAGCACAACTTTAGAAAGGATATAATTAACTTTAGACAATATACAGAGGTTTAATATAGAAATGCATTACCAGTATATTACAATAAAACAAATATAATGCATTATTGTATGGGATGCTGTGCTGAATTCTTCCTCAGTGTTATAGTCTTTTCCTCTGACCTCGAATAAATAATGTCCTTCTGCATTATGCTAAGACATACAGAAGGGAATTCGGGATTATTACAAAGTCCACTGTACATTCAGGTTTCAATTTCTCCAGGCATGAGTAATGAGCTCTAAACTGCAAAACCCAGGTTGGCATCATTATGCAGTATGAGTAATTACTTTTAGTAAAAAGTGCGTGAGTGATATGTACCTCACCTCATTTCACAAGAAAGTAGAATGGATGGCAGTGAATATACCTGTTGCACATAATCCTGCTACCTTAAGTAACCCCTGGTCCCCAATTTAGTCCCTGAAAGTGCTTGGCCACCACTAGAGGGAGAAAGCCCTTGCAGCTCAGCTCAGAGCTGCCTGGATGATGAGCAGCTCTTCACAGACTGTGGATCTACTTAATTCCAGGGCCACTGGGTGACTTTGTTCTATCAGAAGCTGCAATTCTATCAGGAAAAGGGACACACTTTGGGTCTCTTCCTCTGAAGCTCTAAGATTTCCTCCCAATACCCCCATATTTTAATAACAATAGTTTTCCCTTTGCATTTCAAGAAAACTATGCTTGAAGAGAGAAGCAGATAGGAATTGTTGAAGGTGTTCCTGACCAAATCCTGTTATCCACTCCCCAATGATCAGAGAACAATTGACCTCTGGTTTTACTAAGCTACCCTCCTCCATTGATCATCCACAATTCATCTAGTGGTAATTGACTTCACTACCAAAATGTCTTCCTTCAGACTGTCCCCTTATGTTTTGACTTTTATAAATCAAGATCTAGTAGGCTTGATTGATGGTGTGGCCACCCCTCTCTGTTCAATTCAGTAGGCAAATATTTATTTGAGTATCTACATATACTAAGCTAAATTCTGTGAAAAAAAAAAGTAAAGTAAATGTGACATCTGTATTTGAGGCAAGATACAATGAGCAAAATGTATTTTTAAAGTAGAGTAAATGCTAATTGCAAGGTAGAAAGAGAAGCTATCAGTGATAATAAATAGGGCACTGATTGAGTCTGGTAGAATTAGGGAGGATTTTCTGAATAAGATAGCACCACTATTGAACCTTGAGGAGGTACAAGTAGGTAACTTGGTAAGGAAGTATGAAAGGGTAGTAGGGTAGAGGGAAGAGGGGAAGCTCCAAGGGTAGGAAGGAGCACTGTGTATGTGCACAGTTCCCACAACCCTGTTTGTGATCAGAGACTACAGATGGCTCTGGATTGGTGAGAGCAGTGAGGTAAGAGGTTATACAGAGTTATCTGACCTAGGGTCCCTCATCAGGGACCTGTGAAGGGTCTGGTGACACTTTTAGACTAATATCAGAAAACAATTGTCCTGGGATAGTCAAGAGATGAATTCAGGCTCCCAATTTGGCCAACCACATAGAATCTGGAAGTTTTAAGTAGATTGAAGATGTTTGTAACTCAGTAAATTTAACTGTCAGAGAGAAAAAAAAAAAATGGCTTCAGTTGTTACTTCATTTCTTAACTTTGTTTCTGTCTTCTCCCCATAGGGCTGAACTAGATTTTGTGATCCTGAACTTTACCAGTGAAAGACATTTTTTTTTATTCTTTCTTTTTGACTGTGTTCTGTTTTGTCTGGTACTGGGATTGAACCCAGGAATACTATACTACTGAGATACATCCATGGACCTTTGTATTTTGAGACAGGGTCTTGCTAAGTTGCTGAGGCTAGCCTTGATCTTGTCATCCTCCTACCTCTGGCTCAGATTACATATGTGTGCCACCACACAATAAGAGTTGTAAAAGGTAGACCTCCGTGCTATGAAATTCACTTTTATGTTACTCCCTGTTACTAAAGGTTTTAAACAGGGCTTCAGTTCTATGGAGTGGGGCCCCTTCTTTTACACCTTGACCAAGTTACCTGTCTTGGTAATCTGTAGGACCTCTTCCTACTCAAATCAGCATTTGTCCCCAAAATACTACTCCTTCTCTGAAATCAAGACTTGTGACTTGTGAGTCTTTATAACCAGCTGACAGACCTCCCTGTGATCCTAGCCTATCTCCCTTTGGCTCACTGGAACTTGCTGATTTGTTATTTTACCCTTCCTGTGCTTTGCCTTTCTCTTGGTAAATCATGTTGAGCCTTTCCAGTCTACTTCTCACCAGGTAAAGCTTCAAGAGATGGTGTTTTGAGTGCCACACCAGAAATCCCAGGTTCCTGCTGCAGTGTTCATCATATGGTGTCTTCACCACCCAGCAACCAAAGCTAGATCCTGTTTCCTGTTCCTCCCAGTTTACCAACAATTATCCCATTTTTAGCCCAAACTAAAATGTGTATAAATTCAGAAAAATACATTTGGATCTGTCAAAGGATTTTAACTAAGGAGTTTATGATTATTACAGTGTGTACAGCATCCCTGGAAGCTGTTCAAAGGACAGCCTACCTACCAACTAAAAGCCAAGACCTTGATCCTCCTGCAGCTGTCCTTGTCAGAAAGCAGTATAGTTTTGTTGGAGTTTAGGAACACAACTGAAGTCATTAAGATAAAGGGCTTGAAATCAAGAAAGGCTGATGAACAGGCAGAGGTACCAGAAGCAAGGAGGAAGGGGAGTTTTTTAAAAGTAGGGTGGGGGAGTTGTTTAGATTATGGGTCTTGCCAAATACAGAAATAGCTGTGGGAATATAAACCAGAGGAGGAGACTGGAAGAAAGAAAATTCACTTCATCTAGACAGATAGGGATCATATCAAAGATGGACATTTTCCAAAAACCTCTGGGACTAGCCCTAGATGTATGATTCTCTATAAGTCAATGCAGATTCAATTTGCAGAAATGAGATAAAGGAGAGAGCAAAGGAAGAAAGAAGAGAGAAGGAAAGGGGAGAATAGGGTAGAGGAAGGAAGAGAAGACAGGGATGGACATTTTAGCAGAATTTGGGGTATAATAAAAAAAATGACATATCATGAGATAAAAATGAAAACCACAAAGATAATCTCCTTTATACTGTGGAATAAGAATTACAAGACATTAATTCCAGTTCTCAAATAGTAACTCGAGTTTTTGAGCAACCAACTAAATTTATGTCTTCTCAGTTAAATTACTTTAAAATGATTAGGTAGACTTCCTAATCTCCAAGGTCTTTCCTACTTGAAACTTCTATGTGTTTTTCTGGCAGCAATTAACATAGTCTGAAGTAAAGGGTTTTATTTTCTGGAGGTCAATCACACATTAACTTGAGATTATGTTTTGATTGCAGGCGACTACAAAAGAGTGTTCACTTCACTCCTAATAAGAAATGCAACTGTATTCTAATATACTTGCCACTTTAAAGGATTTGAAATGAAATAGTTAAAACATTTTGGAGCAAATGACCAGCGTGGGCCATAGAAAGAAGAATAAAAATCATTTTACTAAATTTTCTAAAAGTTATTTCTTATGGTAAATATAAATAATAATACTTTTTAAAAGAGGTTATATATTATGCTATTATACAGTTTGTAAAACACTTTGGTATACCTTATCCCATTTGATCATAAAAACCGCTTTGTTGCAAGCCAAATAGAGGCCCCGTTTTCCTCCTTTTATAGATTAAAAGAGTTCATGCCTTTAAGTCTTGATCTTCTGGCTTCTTATTGAGCATTCACAACTTATTACATCCTTCATGAAAAGTCTTGACCTAGATGCAAAGACTTGTCTATAAATTCTACCTGAAAATTGATCATCATGTAAAGGTGAGTTGACTTCTACAACTGTAATTATTTTCCAAATTATATATTTATGTACATGCAAACATAAGGGCATAGAATTTAGCCTGTTCAAATAAGTTAACGTGGAAGACATTTTCCTTGTATATTATCTTTTGCCTCCCTTACATATAGTACAAAAAAGGAAAATAACAAAACCAACCAACCTAGAACTAACTCCTTAGTGTTTTACCTAATCAAGAAAAGTAAGAGAACAGAGTTCAACAGTTTTTTTAAAAGTCAAGCTTTAATGCTATTGCAGTAGATACTGTGTAAATCAGATCCATATTAAAGTCACCACATTTCCCATGACAATGTAGTGATGACATCATGTGGTAAATAAATGGATCTATGGCAGTCTCTTTCCTTTCTTTCCTCTTTCTCAATTGAGTTTGGATGGACCTCTTTGGCTTTTGACATATTTCTCAAACAATACAACAAGACCTTACATTTTTATTGCATTTATATTAAGTGTTGTCCTGAGTATTTTATAAGAGATTTCTCACACAGTAATGTGCTCCCTTCTGTGTATATCTCAGAACCTTTAAATTAAGAAGCAAGAACCAGGTCATCCCCCAAACTAATGAAATGAGAATTTCTGAGAGTAAGAAATATGCAGCTTCTCTACTTTAAAAAGTTCTCCAGTCAACAGTAACATATTGCCATGGCTATGAACCACCTACAGTCATGGTTCTCCAACTAGAAAGTGTTCATGAACCACTTGAGGATCTTGTTACAATGCAGATGCTGATATGCTGATTTTGGGATAGATTGAGATTAACAATGGACTGTGTGATACTTAGGATGCCCATCTGTGGACCACGCTTAAAAATAGCCGAAGTCAATAGCTCAAGTCAGTGTTTCTTGAATTGTGGCTGTAGCAACAGCATCTCCTGAGAATATGTTTAGAAAAAAGCAAATTTCCAGACCCTTCTAGAGACCTACTGCATCAGAAGCACTGCAGATGGGACCCAGAGTGTGTTTAAACAAGGCTTCCGTGTAATTTAGACAACACACTCAAGTATGAGAAACACTGGCCTTAAAAAAGAGTTTCCTAAAATCTAAACAACTAGCTACATATGGATGGAAAACCACTGATACTTTCTGCTTATGTAGCACTTTGCATTTCAACAAACTTTTTTACTTTACCTCTTATTATCTTTGTAAAACAACTCTGTAGAGTAACTAAAATAGATAGTTTCAGCATTTTGTAAATGAAACTGCAGCTCAGAATAATTCAGGGATTTGCTCAAAGTCATAGCACACAAGGATAGATCCAAATTTAGAGCCTAGGTCTTGTGAATCTTGCAAACTTACAGGGAAAACATTCAGCAAAGAAGAGGGCACATAGCTATATACCACATAGCCATGGCTAAAGGAGAGGTATCTCTCAAGCTCAGGTAATGACAGGGAGGAGGCAAGCATAGGTAACTTCCTATCAGGTGAGTCACAGCTGTTTGCATTTGGAGTTCTCAAGCCACAGCAAAATGCATTAATCCTTTTAGGCCTGAGTTTGCTGTTATGTGGAATCAGCTTTGAGAAACACAATGCTCAGCCCTCACCCACAGACTCCATGGCTGAGTCATTGCCTCTGGTTGTTTCCTCCATATTTCTACAAACAAGTCATCAAAAGTCAAATGAGACAAAACACCAAAGCCACCTTTACTAGGTACAGTGTTTATGTATACATACTTACACATTCCATACTTATGGAAACGTAAATAATCACAATTTGCATTTATCCCAGGAGATTTGTCTTCTATTGTTTCCTGGGACATAATGACAATAAGTGATCTAATTCACAGGCCCATAAACATTCTTTAAGAAAATGTATATAAAATGCCATATTCCTAGATGATAAATACTATGTTATACCCCATTATTTACTACATGTATTCATTACAGGATTTTATAGGCAATGGATGATCCTTAAAATATCAGTGATGACCAGTAAATTTTGTTTAGCTCTAGTGATTTAGCTACAGAAAAAGAAAATTTCATAATTGTTGCACTCTTGCCCTGTAGACACACAAAGTTTGTTTTCAAATGCTAAACTATAAGTAGTAGAAAAATAATATATTGTGTCAGGAGTTTGTATGAATATTGATACATTTTTAGTAAATGTAGGCATTCCATTCTATGATGCCTTATAGAAAAGAAACCATTTTTCCCTTGAAGTTTGCACAGAATCTTCACATTTAACTATCAAATGATTACATCCTTTTTGGTTGTTCATTCTTTGCCCCCCTCACTATAGAAACAAATAGGAAGCAAAGATCTAGAATTTGAAAAAAACTTAAAAAAACCCAAAACTATATTTTCTAGGCATATTTACTTTTAAAATGTTAAAATCATAAAAAAATATTTTAATACCCAGAAAACATTAAACAGAGTCCAATTTGTGAAACAAAAATCTCAATACCTCAAATTTAGAATATTTAAAATCACAATATTGTGAAATCCTTGCATTTTTTTTTCATATGTGCACTTATGCTCTATGTCCAGATATGTATGTATATGTGATATTTACAAACTACACTTTTGAACAGATGTTTGATAATATAATGCATTATGTGACTAGCATGTTCCTTGGGATCAAGTATTTCATGATTATCTTTTTAGACATATGGTGCTGATATTGAAAACAAGACCAGAGGGATTATTAAAAATAAAACTTAAAGTGAGGTTTGGAACACTTCCTATTTCCTTTTAAGTTAAACTTATCAAGAGAACTATGTGGTTTCAATCCATAGAGATTAAGCAGGAGCCAAGTCTTTTGGGGTGCCTGTACACAAGGCAAGAGGCTTGGAAGGACCAGTGTTAGAAATTCACACAGTAACTGATGAACACCTTTGCTTGAGGGGGTGGCAGTGAGGTATATGTGCTTCGTTTAGAAAAATACCTAGGCTGCATCATGAGTAAAGACCTGTGGATAAATGTGTTGGGCACTTTTCTATGAAATATTAATGTAGACACTGGTTCATTCCATCTAGGAATGAGTCCTAGGTACGGCTGCTGCTTCTACTGGTCTGTGGATAACACTTTGACTATTTATTGTTGGGTAGGAGTTAGTATTGTTTTCATTAGCTCTTTATAAAAGTTATCTTAAAGATCTGGAATATCAACTAAGAAACCATCAGGTTAGCTGTGCATACATAACTATCGACCCTTCTTTTTTCCCCCTCAAGTTTTGTCACCATAATTCTATAATCCTTTTTTGTCACCATAATTCTATAATCCTTTTTTTCCTCAAAAAGAAATTACAGAGCAAGATGGCAAGACAAATAATACATACTCTCCTATCACGATGCACAATTATTAATGTAATTATGGTTATATAAAAATGAGCATGCATTTCCTAAAGAATACTTGTTTCATGGAAGTAAGGCACTGAAGGTAAATGTTTGAAGACAAGTTGGCCAAACTTCTGTCACTGGACCACCAGAATTACAAACCTCCTTTGTCTTCTGTTGCCATTGTACATTATTCAGGGCCACAGTCTCACTGAGAGAGGATTTTTTTTGCCTCTCCTTGGCATTTCACTTTCTCAGTGCCAAACATCTACTGTGGCTTCCAAATGAATCAAGTTCTCCTTCCTCTCCTCCCCTGGAAACTCATACTCCCAGCAAAATGTCACAAATAAAGTGGAAGCATGCCCTTCCCAGCCTAGACTTGTAAACAGAAAGCAAGAACACCATTCTTCAGCAGGAAACTGACCCACAAAGCTTACTGGATCCAGTTAAAGAGATTGAGAAGAAGGTCAGCTAAAAAAAAAAAAAAAAAAAAAAAAGAACTCTCTTTATCTTCTGATAGAGCTCCACCAACCCAAAAATAAAGCCTTGTCTAAAGCAAAGGAAATTAAAAACAGAGAATGTTAGGGGAGACCTGGGAAGGTGATGGATTCTCACAGGTGACTTATTTGCATGCTCTGTTTATCTTCTCTTTGCCTAGGACTAACTGGTTCTGTTTTTATTCTCATTTCTCTCAACCCTCACTTCCACACTATAATACATACTAAAGTGTAATGTTTTTTAAAATTTCATATCTTTGGGGCCATAGACATAAAGAACTTCTGTATCATATATAGATATTTGTGTAGTGAGACTACATCTTCTAGATTTAAATTTCAATACCTTTTTTCTTTTGAATTATCATTTAGATATTTATCTAACTCTAAGATAACTATAGCTTAAGATACAATGATGGTACTTAGAAAGTCCTTACAAAGTTCACCAACACTCAAAAAGTTGTACATTTAAGGTATTCACTTTTCTCACATTCAATCTTGAAACATGAAAAAAAAATTCCTAGATATAGCATAAATTTATGTAGAATTCTTCACTAATAAAGGGTTAATGATGTTAGGGAATATGGATATTAGGAGTTGAGAGGGCATGCTTGTGTGCTTGCAAAAACATTTTCTGCATTATGTCCCTCCAATCTCTTTGCAAACAGATGAATTACTCTATAAATCTTATTGCTCCATGTGGATAAATCATACATGCAGGTTTACCAGGATGGAGAGTTACATGGGAAAATCTGCTTTGGATAGTAGGATCTTTGGGATTCATAATCACCCAATACTCAGAAAGTGAAGAAAGGAGTGCTTACACATTAGCATTTTCTTACTTTTTATAATCTGGAACAACACATATATAGACAACACACACACACACACACACACACACACACACACACACACCATTTTCTCCTCTAACAAGGCTAGAGATCCCAAAGCAGGTGACTCTGTGACAGCCAACCAAATTTATTTCTGAGAAAAGAAAAGAAAACTTTGCTGCTGTAGGCAGCTCTGCCACAGAACTGCTCCCTTATGCCCCAGGGTTTATGCACTATCAGCTCCTTGCACACAGATTAGAGGTTTATTTTCTATCACACACTGTTTTTTATTGCCACAACCAGCAACATTAGCTAGATAGATAGACCGACAGTGGGTCATTTTATTTGGAAGAAATGGGATTTTAAAAGATCTCAAAGGAGAGCATTTTCTTTCTGTTTTCTTTCTCTTTTCTTCATTTTTCCCCCTTTAAAAAAATATTATCTGCTAGAAATTCAAGTAAAGCTGGAAAAGCAAGGGTGGAGGGGGAAGAGATAAGAGAAACACAGGAAAAGCTGTTTGGAGCTTTTTAGAAATAGAATAAAGATGAGGTGCCATTTGAGTCTCTCTAGCTCACTGTCCCTTATAGGGGTCAAACTCCCCAGGACTTGGGACTATTCCTTTCCAAATTTCAATCTCAAATTATATTTCAGAGTTTGGCAGAGCTATACAAAGATAAGAGTTTTTAAGTCAATAATCATTTTGATTATGCCAGGTTAATTCTCTCACAACCTCTAGGCTTAACACTTCTATTCTTAAATGCCAGCAATTGGGCATACTATTATTTTTTCTTCTCCTCATTCTTGTGGTGATTTCTATCCACAGTCCAAAAAAGGCTCAGTAACCAACCAAAGTTCTAAGATTGATTGTTTTTTTTTCCCCTGGATGTCAATTAGAAGATCTTTACAGAAAGTCTTCTATCAGAACTACTGCTGGCAGAGTGAAAGCCTGGATGTACAACACACACACACACACACACACACACACACACACACTCATGGGAGAAGCAAGGAGAATGCAGTACCATGTACCACTCTTTTAGAGCCATAATTCAACAACTCTTCTTTCTGGATTAAGAAACGTCAACAAAACTCTAGAGGGCAAAGCATGAGCAATTAACAAAAACAGTAATACTGCTGGAATTCCACGAATTCCATAGGTGAAGTTAGGCTTCCTTGATCAGAGGAACAACATCCAAAGAACCAAACATTTCACCAGCACCATTGGCTCTTGACAGGGACCAGAATTCCTTTGAATGTTGTTGGCAGTCGACTACCAGTCAGTGAAAGGGATACACACACACACACACACACACACACTCCGGAGCCTGCAGCATCGGAACGAACACACACACACACACACACACACACACACACACACACACACACAGAAGCGCGCGGGAGAAAAGTTGCCCGAAAGCCCTACCTGAGGATGGCCGTGTCCCCCTGCCTCACGGTGATGTTGTCCGTGCCTCGGTTAAAATCCACGCTGCGAACGGGCAGTCCTGTGGGAAGAAGGCAGAGCAATCTCAGTAGGACCAGCGGCAACTGTTTCCGATCAGGCTGAACTCTCCCGACCATGGTGGCCAAGGCGAGGTGCGGGTCCGCGGGGTGCTCCGAGGGTTGTGCGCGCTGCTCGCCGCGGAGAGGGGCTTTACTAACACCGGGCTGTCATCAACCGCCCAGGCAGGTCGGGCTTCTCCAGTTTGTGGTCCCTTCCACTTTGCCACTCTTCACCTCGCTCAGTCTCTTTTCCCTCTAAGTCTTAACAAAGCCCTCATAAAATCCTAGCAGGGGTGAGGGGAAAAGTCCAAGGAACAAAATTTCAACAGAGAGTACAAATGCAAAACCCTCTAGAAAGGATGAGGAGAAGACTGCCAAAGGCAGAGGTGCTTCCCTGGTCTCTCTGTGGTTGGATGCTCCTGTGCCAGCGTCGGAGCTGAGCTCCTTCCCCGTGTAACCCACTTTCCCAGGCCGGCGAGGGAGCCGGCTCCAAGCTGCCAGGGAGTGTAAAGAAACTGCCACGCAGCAGCGGCAGAGGCAGCCCAGAGTCTCTCTCCCCCTCCTCTCTTCCTGTTTCTCCCTCCAGTCCCTGGCTGTCTCTCTATCAGCACCTCCCCCTACCCTGCTGGTTTTCAACAGCCCCTCCACGTCATCCCCTCCTCCCTCCCCTCGGAGTGGCCCCTCGCTTTGCACAACTGCCCCCTTCAGCAGCAGTCAGCCTCAATGAAAGCCCGGTGTGCCTTTAGGTTGTCAGGACAACAGCTCCATCCGAGGAGGCCTGGCTGATTTCCTTAAGAAGAGGGAATGGAGAGCATGGGGACTGTTCAAGCCAGAGAAGAAGGAGAAGGACTTAAGCCATAAAAGAACAGAAGAAAGAGTCCAGGAAAGGAGAGGGAAAGAATGAAGGAAGAAGGAGAAAGAGAGGCAGGAAAGAGGCAAACCTTGCTAAATGGAGGGAGTGAAACAGAAGTATAGAAGGCATGGGGGTTGGGGTGCAAGTCCTGAAAGATGGGCTAAGGAATGTAAAACAGTGAAGAAACTTGACAGCAGACTCTCACATTAAAAGCCAAAGTTGATTTCAAAGTAAACATTCCTGGCCAATGGCTTTTCATACTCAAATCTTGTTCATTCTTTTCCTCTCTTCTGTACTTTCTATTATAGGATGAAAAAGGTTTATTTTCTCTTCTTCCTTCATCCCCACCCCCTCTTAGAACCCCTTTATGAAAGATAGATTGGAGACAATGCTGGTATTGAGTGGTGTGGGGTGTGAATGCTTGGCTTGTCTTTTCCAAGTGCCAGCCTCAGCAGCTGATCCCTGATCCCTAAATCAACCTCACTCTCCAGGAAACCCTCACTCAGTCCCACACATGAGTGGTGGTTTTAAAGATTATTGTTCTAATGACACATTGCTATGACCACCCAAGCTCCTACTGGTACTTGCTTCTCAAAATGTTCATATACAAGGAAGAGGATTTGTATTTCAGAGGCCTGTCATTTATAGGGAGACACTAAGGCTGCATGCAGCAGTCTAGTGAATGCCAGACAGGCTACCTTCATTTCTCACTCCTCTACTCCATGAGCCCAGGAAGTGATGAGGTTCATAAGGACCAACACTGTTAGTCCTTCAAGTGAGAGTCCCATCTACTAGAGATGTCCCTTAGTACTGATGCTGGCAATGAAAATGGGGTTGGGCCAGCTAAGGACTCTTTTCCTCCTTTTAAATTTTACTTGAACAATTAAAGCATTCACATGATATAAAAACCAAATGGTATAAATTGCTATAGTATTAATTATAGTTGTTGTCCTATTGTTTAAAAATGGCAATACGAACCTGCATGGGGGTGCACACCTGTGATCCCAGTGGTTCGGAAGGCTGAGACAGAAAGATCCAGAGTTCAAAGCCAGCCTCAGCAATGGTGAGGTGCTATGCAGGTCTCAGTGAGACCCTGTTTCTTAATAAAATACAAATAGGGCTGGGGAGGTGGCTCAGTGATCAAGTGCCCCTGAATTCAGTGCCCAATACCAAAAAAAAAAAAGGATTAAAAAAAATGGCAATAGGAAGACAACTATAATTCCCCTATCTGGAGGCAACACATATTTCCAGTTCCATATATACACAAGAAAGCCAGAAGAAGTGGGCAAAGGATGGGAGATGAGGATGAAGCATAGGGAAGGCTTGGAGCTAGGTAACCTGTCCTCAGACCCTCAGAATAATCACACTTGATCTCCTTCAGGCTTCTGTATGCCAGCAAGGCCTTTGCTTGTAAGTCTTCCCCCTGTGATAGCATAGAAGGAGAGAAAATTTGCATAGACAGCTCTAAAGCTTCAACCAAAGTGTTTGTGAGTCATTCCAATAACTTGCTGCCACTTCTGCTAACAGGGGAATCTTCAGGTTGGGAGTCTCCATTTTATGTCTCCCTGTTCTGGATCATTTCTAGCCATAAATATTCCATATATATAGAAGAAGTAAATACATAAATACACACATATACAAACACACACAAAGGTGTTTTCCTTACCCCTCTTATTTACACAAATGGTTAGCTGAGGACATTTGCAAATAAATACAAAGAAATAAATGCAAAGAAACATGTTTGGAAATCCCCACAAGCCCCAAGAAAGCACTAACTGTGCTGATACCTCCCTTTCCCCCAGAATGATCAGATTTCCCTACAGCATTTTATCAGTTAAAAGGTATATGAACTCTTATAGACTGTGTGAAAAAAGGAAGGCATTTTGATTTTATAAAAGATTTTGAAGGATTGGAATCCAAATTGTCACAAATCCAAGATTTATCAAGTCAATTAATTTTGTTGTGCTGAGCATTCATTTCCTATAAACCAAGGTGTACTCTTTCAGTGTTTATAAGCAATCCACAGTTAAGAAACCAGTGATGTTTCACCACTACTTTGTAACTCAGCTGTTGAAAACTTGGAGCCCAATTTGTGACAGAAAAAAATGGTTAGATCAATGGTTAGTTGAATCACAAACCCCGTAATCCTGTGCTTCTCAATATCAATGCTAAACTGAGCTTCAATTGTCAACAGGAGGTGCAAAGATTATATAACTCTCTGTCAAGTTTGAAGACAAAAGAGTACCCCACTCTTTCCCTACCATTAGTTGACTTGACCATCCTTGATAATCTTCTTTGGAGCTCTGAGAAATAAGGGATGAGCTTAATAAGCAAAGGTTCAAAAGTAGCATGTGTTCTTCATCTGGGTGGTGTTCCACCAATGTCAGAACAAAGAAAAGAAAGATGCAAGGGATTGGGGGCTACTAGGATCATGTGTATCCTACTGATGGGATTATCCTTGGTAGGATCCTAGATGCTCTAGGGGAGGATTAGACAAATTGATATTATGAGTACTTCCTCTTATCAGTGACTGGATTTTGTGTAAAGAAAGGAAGAGTTTTTTTCAGGACCAAGTATAGTGGGGTGGTAGGATTTTATTGGTGGAAGATATTTATACATGATTCTTAACTAATAGAAATCTAAAGTCACTGGTAGAACTCGAATGGTGGTGCTAGGAGGAAACAAGCTAATATATAGGGCACAAAATAATTCACAACAAAGTAATGGGAATTTGGAATTTTGGGTATATCAACCAAATCTGGAGTTTGTCTCCATAATTATTTGAAAAACAAAAAGTATATCTTAGGTTAATCAAAAATATAATCAGAATTGAAATGGAAATGCTTAACCAAAGAATATACAATTTTAACTACATATTTGTGTAGAAAAATATCAAAAACAGCAATTAAAGATTTTAAAAATATCTTCATTAAATAAAGTCCAGTTCCTGGCAACTTTTGTTAAATGAAATTGACTTACTGTAAGTACTTAATATAAAACACAGTTTTAAAAAGGACTTTATTTTAGAAATTCTTTAATTTAGACTGTTCAGTAATTCAGTCTAATTCAATAAGACTGACTTCCTGAACAATTAAAAATCATGAGTTTATGCCAGGCGTGGTAGTGCATGCCTATAATCCCAGTGGCTTGGGAGGCTGAGGCAGGAGGATTACAAGTTTAAAACCCCTCTCAGAAACTCAGCAAGTCCCTAAGCAACTCAGTGAGACCCTGTCTGTAAATAAAAGACAAAAAGGGCTGGGGATGTGGCTTGGCGGTTAAGCACCCCTGGGTTCAATCCCCATTACAAAAACAAAACAAAAGTCATGAGGTTTACTATATAAGATAATAATGTAATATTTGGTATTTACAGCCAAACAGCACTTCAAATACAATTGTTTAACCCAACACTTGGCCCAGAGGGTGAATGCTATAATGGATGAACATAAGACTGGAAACATGGTGGAATGCCCAACCCCACTCACCATGTGATTCACTTCACCACTTAGAGTAAATAAATCTATTTGTGGGTGTGCACTGTCTACTTTTGTGAAAAGTATGGTCTCTCAGAGAACTTCTCCTTTTTACTCCCCTTATGTTATCCTTTTTTTTTCTTTTTCTCTTCTTTATGAACTCCCACCTTCTAATAAATACAATACTCTATCAAATTGGATAATGTATCTCATCCTTTTGGTCATTGCCCCCAAATTATCCCAATATTAATTTCTCGGTGGAAAGTAAACAAATAGACAAGTTCATGAAATTTCTATAGGCTATTTTTTCTGTAATCTGCTATATGCATTCTTCCAAGAGGGTTGGCAAAAATGAACATACTTTTGGGTTATTTGTGAGGCAAGTATGGCTGTTAGCCATGTGAAACAGCCATCATCACCCAAGTAAGATGATCTTAACTACTACTTTAAAATAACATACTGCTTTCTAAAAGAGGCTTTGGAAGATGCTGGCACTCTCCAGGGACAAATGTTGCAGGAAAAACAAAGACTGGCTAGCTTCTGAGTACCGTAAGTAAGATGCATAAAAGGTTTATTCTTCTGTTTAGCTCTGTAAGATGATAAGCACATATGAAATCTAGGTGCAGCCTGAAATGTACAATTAATTTAGCTACATTGCTTGCATTTTATGCTAAACATGTCTATAACATTATTAATATACCACTCTACATTTCTACAGTTGTAGGGTCTTAATCATAATAATGCCATGCCTGTACTTTACTTTCATAAGTGGAATTAGCATTTTTTCATATGAACTAGAAAGCCAGAATTGTTAATACTTCTCCTTAGCATCCCTACTATGACATTCACAATGATTTCATCATAATTTAGCAATGCTCAAGTATTTCAGTTAATGCTCATAAGCATGGCACTATCTCGTGAGTTTCTTTTGGAATGTGCCTCTTTTGAATACAAGGACTTCATTCTCATGTGTCTCACTGCCTAACAAAATCAGTCAGCTTTATGTCAGTTAAATAATGGCCAAATTCTTACTATAGACCCTCCAGTGATGTCAAACACTCCATCCAAACTCTGTCCAATTAAAATCACTCTTTTGTTTTCTTTTAGTGTGAGCCTTTGTGGTTCATTATGATTATATCACTTCTCTGCTTCTGAGTGTCTTTTGCTCACTTGTTTTGTTTTTGTAGGCATCAATGCTTGGATCAGTCCCAATTTCCACAAGGTTTTTGACATTCTCAGGCTCCTATTTGCATCCTCACTTCTTGCTTCTGCTTCTCATTACCCATAAACATACATGTTATTTACATTTACTGCTGTATTTGCACACTAGTAAACTTATTCTCACATGCCTAACTTGTTCAAAGAAATATCTTCACCAGCCCTTGGGTCCATTTCTCATTTATGTTTTCCACTCTGCCATCCTGTACACAGAGTTGGCAATGGTGGTGTAATGCTGCATCTTCATTGCTGCTACTCTTCATGATCTACCCTTCACCTATGGGAAGAACAGTTCAACATCTAGAAAGATGGCAAGAGCAGCATCTTCAGGATAGCAAGCTCTTAGTCCAGGAGGGCAATCAGGTCATTCTGCTCTCTATTTGTGGATGTTGTCTTGACTCAATTTTTTATCATTAAACCATAGGGCAAGGAGCAATGAGGAATAGTCAAGACAGGTGTTTAGTTCCATCATCTGATATGATTAGTAGATTTATTACTGATTCATTCATGCAATATGCCATCATTAATACGATAGTGAGTAAGGATAGACCAAGACTTTGCTCTCATTATTTTATATCCTCTCATTATTTTATTGTCTCATTATTTTATGTCTTTAATACAGATACTAAACAAATAAATATATCCAAATATTTGTAGAGAGTAAATACTATGGAAAAAAAATGTATGATAGACAGTACATAACCTTAAGATGTGGTGATGGGAACATAAAGTGGCCAAGCAAAATCTCTTTGAAGAGCTAATAGTAAACTGAATCCTAAAACATGAGGAGGTAGTCATAGAAATATTAGCAAGAAGATCTTTCAAAGTAAAAGATATGGCATATTCAAAGGTCCTGAAGTAGGCAGGCATTTCACAAGGAAACTGCCTGTTATTGTTCTAGACAATAAACCTGGAACACGGTTTGTGTCTAGGGTGAAGTAGGTAGTTGGCAAGTGTAGATGAAACTGGAAACTGGGGATTGGTCATAATGCAGAGTTTCCAATGTAAGGAATTTAGATTTTCTTCTAGTAACTCAAATGGCCAGTAAAAGGATTTAGCCAGGGATTGACCTGATCTGATTTACATTTTAGAAAGACTGCTACCATATGGAGAATGGAATGTAGAAGAATAATAGTGGAAGCAAGGACACAAATAGAAGGAAATCTTGGTCATCCAGTGGCAAGTGGGTTAGACTGTGGGGTAAAAATGAAGATAAAGGGAAGATAAAGTTGGCTTGACTGTTTCATAACAGGGAGAATCTTCCCAACAGGTTATGGGATCAGTGTTTTCTAGATGCCAGCTTTTCTTCTCATTGTAGTAGTTCAACTGTGGCATACCCCTGTAGAAAGCCATCACTCATCAAATAAGAACTGACAGAATGCCAAGTAAACTGTCATTTATATTAGCTAGTAAAAACAACAACAACAACAACAAACGGTTCCAGTTGTTGCTGTTGTTCAACTATAAATATTGCTCACCCTTAGTATGATTATTATATGTTAATTGAATATTACTGTAATGAAAGTATTTTGTTAAAGATTAAAAATGCACAACAAGATGAGCAGATGCTATTTAGCAGCTAAACTTTACAAAATATTTTATACATATCTATATTTATCTTTCAGGCAGTAGCTATCCTGCTAAATCTAAATGGAATGCCTAGTTAAATATCTTGAGGCTATAAGTCATGTAAATAACACTAATATGTTTTCTCCAGAGTTTACTGACAATATTGAGCTTCGGGGAAAGTCTAGTGGTAGGTCATTATATTATTCAAAGTGTCCCAGAAGTCTGCTTGCTTCGAAGTATCTTTCTTTATATGTGTCCTGTCATTTACATCTTTAGCCCTTTTTGCTTTTAATACAGAAAAGCAGAGTACTTCCTGGGTGTTAGGAGCATTGCCTGCATGAGAGAAAGGAATTCACCAGACCTGCTTCACCAGCCATATTGCTGTGTATGGGAATATTCATTCAAATAATCAGTATTTTTTGAGACCTGCTATATAACAGGCACTTTGCTAAGTTCTGAGGAAACACTGAGGTGCAAAACTGACACCATGCCCTTGTGCCATTGTAATGAGGGAGGAACTTTAATAGTTCTTTTAGAGAGGGACTGAACATCATCGTTGTACAATTATGATGTAGCCTTTTAAATGAGCTCTCCAACATAGAGCAGGACCAAAATGAGCCAACACATATGCCCAATCCTCTCTTTGGTGCTGTTCAGTGCTGCAAATTAATAAAAATCAGAGGCCTCCTCCTCCTCAGGAGTTCAGGAATTTGCAACCAAGCAGAGCATTAAGGGGAACACTCAGGAAGCAGAGAATTAGGTGGATTGGTGAGTAACTATTGGTGAGGACTATAAAGAAGCACAGTCAAAACACAACAGGAGGTCAGAATAAGTAATCCAGAAGTGTTCTTGGAAAAAATGTATTTCAGGTCACTCTTGGAAGATATGTAAGACTAGAATGGAGGATGGTAACATCTTTTGCAAAGGATGGCCACAAGAACCAGCCTGAAGTGAAGAACAAAATAGCCAGATTTCTCTAATTGGGGGTGGGAGGTGGCTAATGAAGAATCCTGAATGCCTGAATAAAGAATCACATATCATCTCATAGTTAGAAGGTGATTTTAAGTTTTGAAACAGTGAAGTGAGATACTGATGTTTTAGGGAGATTATTTTGGCAATGGGAAATTAGCAAGTAGAAAAATATAAAGTAGACAAACTAGTTAGATGCCTAATAAACTTGTTGATGAAATAACAAGAGACAAATTTATTGTTTATATAGATTTTTTCTTCCTAAAACAATGAAGGAATGAAGCCCTTCACTCAGGAACTTTCCATTAATGGGGAGGGTAAATTGTAGGATCTTAAAGTTAAAAATGGAAAATGACTCTTTTAATGTCGGGGTCATTGAGGGGCTTGACAGACATGTTGATGAGTTTGGCCTTTATTCTGTATGCAGTAAGGAACCATTAAAAACTTTGAGAAAGGGAGTAACATAATCAGATCTGTGTTTTAAAAAGATAACTAACTGGCAGTGAAATGGGAGATAGCCTGAAACAAATCAAAGTCAGGCAAGACCAGTTATAAAGTTTCTGAAACAGTCAGAAAAGAGATGATAAAAGCAATGAGAATGGAAAGAAAAGAGAGATGAAAACTTTCAGGGGAATTTCACCAAAAAAACTGATATCTATGTCTCTCTGTCTCTGTCCCCCTGCTTCTCTCCCCGACCCCCCACCTCCTTGAAGTCCAGGCTGATAAAAATGGGAAAGTTGATTTAAAAAGTTAGCTTCAGAGGGAATTTGCAAATTCTACTTTTAGAATTCTGGGTTGGTTCCTAAATTGGTACCCAAATAGCTTGCACTTCCAGATGGACATATTCAGGAAGTTGTCATAGGAATATGACATTCTTCACAGAAGGGCTGTCTCTGAGTTCTGTAATAAACTAAGCCCAGAAAACCACATTCCTTCCCTCATAATTTTCCTGGTCCTTCTTATCTTTTCTCTTAGCCTCTCTTGTGTTTGTGTGACTTCAATATGTTTATAGAGCATGTAAGCAAATTAACTATTTGCCAATTATGAATTTCATTTTGATTTTTAAAAAACAAATGTCCACATAAAAATTAACTGATTCTATGTTCTAAGAAGAAATATAATCTGAACTTGTCTCCCTCTGCTGGTTGCACATTGAGGTATCATGGTGCTTATTTAACCAGAATAATAGAAAAAAAGAGAAATATCCAATACTAATTTGTTTTGTACAATTATAGGGCTTTGCAGTTCACAATGCACAGTGACACACATAATTTCATATGTTATCTTTACTTCAACTCTGTGAGATAAACAGTGCAAGTATTATCACCACACTTGTCAGAAAATTACTTCAAGACTCCAAGCCAGTAAGCTCTCATATGAAATTAGAGGGAAATCAGAAAGCATATGTAATTAGAAAAATTGCGCAATGTTAAAGCTGGAAAGGGTCCAGAAAATCGTCTTGCTTATTTCTCCCATTTTATAGCTGAGACATGGAAACATAGAGTTTATGCAGTTATTTAGGAACACTGAGATTAGTAATTTGAGAGCCCAAATCTCCAAACAATGTTCTTTCCTATAGTTGCATGCCTCCTGCCTAACAACGCCAGAATATTAATCCTTTAGAGCATAACTGAAACATTTACAAAGGTAGGCTGAGTTTCAGGATGGAAATTCCTATTCTCCAAGGCTAGGTCTGCATCGCATCAGAACTAACCACAGCTATTTAAAACTTATAAGTGAATGAGAAACCCAAGGAAGAACAAACACAAAGTAAAAGGAAAGTACATCACTGCACCACAGTCTCTGTTTGAGTAGACCAGTGGTCTGCCAGCCCTGGGCTCTATAACTTCAGGAAAGCTTGAGATGACATTTAAGGGATGCCTTGTTATCTTGGGATGTGTTATCCCTCCCCTGCCTACAGCCCTGTAGTCCCCATAGACTGTCTCCTGCAATTTTCTGGCTATTCACCCTGCATCCAACTCTCCAAAGTTATTCTCATTCTCATTGGATGCTCCTCTTATCTCTTGGCAAGAAATAAATGCTAATTAAAATAACTTATACTTCTGTATGAGTAACTAATAAGCTCTAATCTCTGTAGCAATATGAATTTTATGTAGTTTCCCAAACTCAGTACATTTTTAAAAGGTAAAATATATAGAGAAGATATTTTTGAATGGGAGAATCCTCTAGTAAAACTTCTTTCTTGCTGGCAGGAGATAAAAGACTTTTGGATCAACAACTGAAATGGTACTCTAGCGATCCAACATTAAAGAATCTATCTGGTCTTAATCTATTAGATCATAATATCTACTCACACAAGAGAGAGCTTAGGATAAGCCATCAAACTTAACATATCATGCCTGTTAAAAAATAACTTTATAGTTATGAGGCGCAGGTCAGGAAAAGATAAATAAATTAATAATAGTGAAATTTTATATACTATGTATACACGAATATAAATTAACAGACAATAGAGATATTTCATAAATATTAATACTTCACAATGTGTCTGGTAAATATTCCCAATATATTCACTATCAATTGGTCAGTTACAATCCCCACACCTTTTTTTCTTTTCAGTAGAAAAATTAGAGTCTTCGTTCTTGTATGGTGCTCTCTTTTCCTATTTCAAGAAAGCTTGACAGAGTATTGATCTTATGATACAATCAGACTGATAAAAGGCTTTAGAAGCCATTTGTGATGTTTGGAAGCAATGGGAATAAACTGAAATGGGGAATACTTGCTGTTTTAAGAGAATTAGGCTGTAGGGAGAGCTTTGATCTAGGAAATACCTAGCTTGGATATAAAGACTAGATAGTTTGGGGAAGAAGGAGAATAGGAAAAGGATAACAGGCTAGCAAATATGGATTGTGACACCACTAAGAAAATAAGAGGGAATGTGAACTGAGCCAACAGGCAAGGAAAGAGGGTGATGTAAGGCAGTAAAGGGAAGCTTGTAGCATGATCTATTATTTCTTGAGCTAGAACATTTTTACTTATCAGCTAATATGAGACAGTCCAATCCTGGCACCTGTTTTAATGTTTTATTTTCCTTTTGACCAAATGATACCTTTCTATTAAGGAACAGAACTCCTTGACAATTTGTGACTTGTTTCTACTCCTAAGTGGGAGTTTCAGTATTTTTGGTTAATTATTAGAAATAATGCTTGGTTATTTTATTTAACAAGAACTGATTGAACAACTGCTGTGTAACTGGTACTTTGAAAGATCTATGGTAACTATTCAATGTGGTCTCTATGGTAAAATTTCTCTGTCATAAGATTTTTTTTATCTCATTAGGAAAAGAAGATTAACACAGAAATTAGTGAATTGTTTGAATGTGGTATAAAATTGTCTTAAACTTTGAGAAATTTCCCTTAAATCCAAGAAATTCAAACAGAGATCACTTCGACCTTCTTGATGGTGGTTAGGGTTTTGGGCACTGAAGAAGCACAGGTTGCAGACCCCTGCATCCAGAGTGACCAGCCTAGAGAGAGAGGCAGACAAGTATTTGGGCAATGACTATACAGAGCAGCATCAGCTATGCAAATACCCATGTGATATTGTGTTTCCCTAAAGGAGGCCATCCAACACAGACGGAAGGGATGTTTTCTGAAAGAGATGGCAATTGAGCTGTGTCTTAATAGAGAAATAATCTGTGAAGGTGGCACTGAGACAGGGGCTCCCTAAGGATTTAATTGTTGACGGTTGCAAAAGAGCATGGATGAAAATCCAAGAGGCCCAGCAACAGAGGTAAATCCCTAGAATTAGGAGCTTATACACTTGAGCAGGCCAATGGGGAAAGGAAGAAAAGTCCTTGACCAGAAAAGAGGATCCCTGCTAGGGAGTACTAGGACACTCATTTAGATGAGGAGAATGGAGATGAACTAAGGGCCAAACAAATAAGATGTTGAAAATCTAAGTTTAATGCATTAGGAAACAAGAAGTATTTGTTTTCTTGGGCAAGTTTTTGAAAGTGGAATTTGGAATAGCAGCTCCATAAAATAGAGGGCCCAAGTAGGACACTGTCTCAGTAATTGAAGCAGGAGAGCTACTGACCTGACAGTGAGGGTAGAAAAGGATCAATGTAAAATTGAGACTATTGAAGAAGATTCAAAGTATTGTTGACTAACTGGGTATACGAAATGAATTCCCTTTCTCATTTCTGGTAAATGAGATCCTTATAATAGAGATGGAGGGAGTTGAGAAAGTAGAGTGCAGTACAATAGGTATGGAGATGAGGGGAGCCATGTGTGGAGCAAATCTTGCATACTTATCAGGCCTACCCTTCAGATGGGAGTGTGCCTGTTAGTGGGTGCGGTCATGTTAGTCAATCAGCATTAATTTCCCTGCTGTGAATAATTTAGGAAAAAAAATTTAAAAATGAAAAATAATCCATATAATCCTTTCAATGTTGATGCATATCTTTGTTAAAATGAATAAATAAAATAATATTCTCTAATATCTATATTCTAAAAAATGTGATACACACTTCACAATATACTTAAAATATGAATGAAATCTGGGCTTACATCAACCTTATTTACTGAAGTTTGATTATCATTGACTTTTGTTTCATATAACTCTAGATTTTATTTCTTAGGTCTCACTAGTTCTCATCCTCAAACTCTTAGACAATCCAAAATATTCCAGGCTATGCTCACTGAATTTGATTGTTCTTCATCATCCTCTGCCCTTGAAAGTCTTATATCTTTCTTTATTCTAGTCTATTTCAAACTGGGTCCAGAACATTCAATTTCAAGATGCATTCTGAATATCAAAGTTATGAAATAGTTTTATAAAGATAAATAAATAATAAGCTTTATGTTGGGAAGGTGAAATTTAAGTTTAAATATTAAACAAGAAATTTTAAAAAAATCATAGCTATAAATATGGAACTGGGTTTTAAAAGTATATCATTGTGAAAGGCAGGTTTGGAAGTCATCAGGGTAAAGGTAAGAGTTAAAATGCAGGTATGTGTATGTTTGAGAGATTAAGAGAAGAAAAAGAGAGCATAATCTAAGAACAGAACCTTAAGTAAGGTGTTCCATCTAGGAGAAAAAAAAAAAAACAAGGACAAAAGCAAGAAAAGTTTTTCTTGGAGAGCAGCAGGGCCAGCATGTATCTCCTTTCATCTATGGAGCAGAAAGTGCTTTCACTTTCATTTGTCTTCATTTGACACCTTATAGCACTCCAGAGAGTTCTTTGGAAGAAAGATGTTATAACTGTCAGGTATTAAGATAATAAACATGAAAACAATAATAGATACACAAGACCTTTAAATAGAAGGAGAATACCACCTGTATTCACCACTAAGTAGTTTGGATCAATACCAAAGGATGAGGGGCATCCAGAGTAGGAGAGCCTAAGGAATCCCAGTGTGTGCAACAAGGTGACAAACTCCCTGAGGAAAAGAGTGGTCAACTCTTCCAGTGTGCCATTCTCCCTTATCCAAAGTTCCTGGGACCTCCCCTAATTCAACAGATGGTTGCTACATATAGTGGGACTTCCAGCTTCCCAAGGAAATCTACTAGATCTCAAACCTTCACTTCACCATCATCATCATCAGTATTACCAAATGGCAGGTCATGGACACTTATGGTGGGAGTAGTTTAAATATGTGTTTTTTTTTCCTAGTAACCAATTGAAATGGAATCTAGTCTTTAAAATGCCATTTTACAATGCAGTGGTAACTTTATTCTGCAAATACAGTTTGAGATTCTAATATTAACCATTAGAATCTTATAATAAGCATTTTATAAGTTAAAAATATATATATATATATATATATACATACACATATACAGACATACATACACCTCTGGTTGCTAATGCCAATTTTTAATTAAAAAAAAACTTTTAAATCCTATAAGAAAAGAGACTATCACACACCTCCACACATAAAGATATTTTCTCTATGCCCAACACAAACATAACAACAACTAGAGAGTTGGTGACTTATTAGTTATTTGTCCAGTGACTCATTGTTAATTTAACTCAAGCCTACCTATATAAACTGGAAGAGTTTAAATTCCATGCCTGCTTCTTAGTGTGTTCATGTTGCTTCTGTATGGGGCAAATGAGGTACCAGAGAATAAAAAACTGAAACCTTGGGTTCCAAGCCTTGGAGAGATGTTTGCAGAAGGAAGCATCTGTCTGAGTCATCTTTGGTATTATACATAGTTTTTGAGTTTGAGTTTTCATATTTGACAAATGAAAATCCTACAAATATCTAGATATGAGCAGATTTGATGCAACCCCACTCTATTTCCAGCCATTCAATTCTCTGTCACCTGGAATTTGGTGTTGTGTACTGCCCTGATTCTTTATCATCCCTACTTGCCTGGGCAGATGAGATAGAGTATTATAATGTAGTATATATCATTGTCCTCATGCTCAGCAGTGCCTTTTCATATCTAAAATTTAGGAGGATAAGTATCCTTTATTTTTATAGGAAGATGTCAAATTGATATCTAAAGTTTTCTGTTTTACCAAGCAGCAAAAAAATTTACAGGAAAGGCATATTTAATATGCAATTACTTTTTCCTCGTGATGAGAGTTTAAAATGTTTTGTTTTTATATGAAATAAAACATAGGAGAGTTTAGATCCCTTCCCCCAAACTGTTCTTGTATCCCTATACTGTGAGTTTTAGATCAAACAAGTTTAATTGTATTTCTCAATGTTTTCATTGCACAAGGCCCTCTCCATTACAGAATCCAACTCTTTCATTTTACAATGGGGATAACTGAGACTCTAAGATTATACAGGTTCTGCTCTAGGTCACACAATAGATCACAGTAGAGCCAGAAAATGAGAAATCATTTCTTCTTTCTCTTGGTTCAGATCTCTGATTGAAATATGCTGACAGCCAGGCAAAGGATATTATATATGACTGTCTGCACACGTGTATGTGCTTGTCTTTTTGCTTAGTCTATTTCCTTGGGTGGGGTGGGTAGAATCTTCCTTCTTCTCTCCCTCCCCTACTTCCAGCCTTCAACTTTATGCAGCAAATTCCTCCTCCTTAATTATAACTCAGCCCAAATACCATCTCCACCTCAGGCAATGCCCCTTGTTTTACCCTCTGAGATAGCACTTGAGTTATTTTGGTAGCATAGCTGTCAAACACATCAGAGTTCTTTGCAAGTAAGACAGTCTATTTCACTGTAATGGATTCTGAACTATTATCACCAATTTATTAAGAGATAATATTACCTATTATTATTATTACTTTATAAACTCCATAAGAATTAGAACCATGGCCTGTTTGCCTTTGAATGCATGGGTCCTAGTACAGCACTTAATGATGCTGACTATCCCATGACAGTTTGTAGAAACAGTTCAACTTAGTCAAGAAAACTTGTGAAAAACCCTATTCTCATTTTGGGCATCACTTGGGGCTTTAATTTCTATGGAATGTTTAGAAAATATAAAACATAACTCTGTTGGAAAATTTTAGTGTTATTTCAGGGTGGGTTAAATATTTGTATTTCAGAAGCAATGGTGGCACCTACATTTCCCATTAGGTCTTATTCTGAAACTCCTCGTGGCCAGTTGAAATCTTCTACCTTCTCTTCCTTTGAAGATGATAATTTGCATTCATTCATAGCTATTTTTTTCAAAGTCATCAGAGATAACCTGGAATTTCAGGACTCATTTTAAGCAGGTGATGCTGCAGCTAATGACCTGTCTAACTAACTGATGGTTTGTTAACAGGGAATTTCTGAATTCTCACATCTCTTCCTATGTGACTAAAAAATATACTATTGAGAGAAAGCTACAATTTTAGAATGTGAGAATGACATCTTTAAGGAGAAGACAAAGTAGGGACAGCCATGTACTTCATCTGTTTCTCCTAAGACAGTTAATGGAGAATCATCTAAGCCTCATGTTCAGACCTCTCCAGATGAAAATGTGATAGATTTTGATTAGTGGGGAGCTTAGGGGATCATTCACAGGGCATGTGCCTGTTCCAGGGTGCATGTCTTTTCTCTCTGTATCCACTTTGTTTTCTCCCACCTTTCCTATAATTCTAACTCATATCTAGTTTCCATTTGCAAAACTCCCTTTCTCTGTACCCCTCTACGTTTTAACTATTTATTTTTCTCCCTTTCCCTCGTGACTATAACCCCATGTCACACAGTGGTCCATTGACAAAAAAGAGTTGGAAGTTTTAAAATTATCTAATATATGTACTGAAATAGATACTGAAAAAATTTTCTGAGTTTTTGTTGTTCCTAATTTCCCAATTGGTTTTGAGTTACCAATCACTCTTGATTAGGAGTGCTTGAAGATGAAAACAGTAAATTAACCCAGAGTATTTACTTTTGACAAAACGAATGAAAAAGAAGCCAGAGACTGTGCTAACTTCTTAGAGAACAAATTGAAGAAGTCAGAGTCCTTGTCCTCAAGAGCATCATACTATAGTGAGGAAGGCACACACACAAATTGCTTTGGGCTTATGTGTGACCTTAGATTGAATTTCACATTTTTGTTTTGTAAGTTATTGGTTCCTGGAAATTCAAGGATCTCTACTTTGCATTTTGATATATTTAAGTGAGACAAAGAAGAGAATATTAAACAGGAATAGTAAATGTGGGAACATAAGGTAATGCTCGTAGTCCTTCATTAAAACTGGCACAGGCTTTGAAGACTTGAGACTTTAGTGAGAAGGGGGAGATTTGGAGAGGTTCTAAAGCAAAGCCCCCAAAATGATTAAAGCAGTTAGAAAAATTAGCAGATGCTCATCAGTTTGGAGCCAAGGAGATATTGTTACTGGATCAAATTAGAATCTGCCCAGAGGCTTTAGGAAAACAGTTGTATAAAGTTAATGATTTTAACCCATGACTGTTGGCCACAGCTTCACTTTTCCTTAACACTACCTTAACCACCCCATGCTTCTCAAGCCTGTCCAGCCCCCTTCTTGAAGTCAAGGCTGGCCTTATCTCTAAGCCCATCTCAGCATAGGCAGCTGTGATCACTAGTCTTACGGCCATTCCTTCTCTATTCAGGCTTGGTGGTCAGTCACATGCTGGGCCTCTAGGGGGATCCTCTCCCTGTCTTGCCATATCCTGCTAGCCCTGACCTTGACAGCCAACCAATCCTGAAATCCAGAATATCCAGCAAAACCCAAGTAACCAGCAAGATAATAGATGTTCTGAGTATCCTGAAGACTCTACATACACTAGAACATGTAATTAGTAATATAGGAACATTACCAGGATAACATACAGATTATTCATGTATTATTGATACATAAAATTTCTGGGTTCCAGACACTCAGATGCTAGGAATATAAGGTATGATCAGACATATTCCTACTCTCATAATTTAGTTGAACAAGAAATATATTCAAGCCAACAAATCAACACATTGGGTGTGTATATTATCTTGATTGTGGTAATGAGTTCTGGGCATGGGTACATGTTGAAACTTACATAACTGTGTACTTCAAACATGAAGAGTTCATTGTATGTCATTTATACTTTAGCCAAGCTGTATTTGTGTGTGTGTGTGTGTGTGTGGTGTGTGTGTGTGTGTGTGTGTGTGTGTGTGTGTGTAAATAGCAGTATTCTGATACTTTGGGGGACACTATTTTTTTTTTAAAAAGAAATTTGACATATTGGGAAAGACATTTTCAAGAACAGCAAAAGCATGGATGTGGAACCGATTAAATGTTTTAGAAATTTTGGCACCAGGGATTGAACTCAGGGGCACCCAGCCACTGAGCCAAATCCCAGCCCTATTTTGTATTTTATATAGAGGCAGGGTCACACTGAGTTGTTTAGTGCCTCACTTTTGCTGAGGCTGGCTTTGAACTCACAATCCTCCTGCCTCAGCCTCTCCAGCCACTGGGATTATAGGGTACACCACCTTGCCCAGCTGTTTTAAAGTTTTTGAGTAGGACAAATAATTTTGCACAAGTTTATGGTAGATGGGATCCAAAGCAAACTATTAAGGATTAAAAAGAGGAAGTAATGGGAAGGAAATTATGCATTGTTTCATTTAATTGGTACCCCAAGCAGTTTAAGATGTCTAGAGTAGGGCTGTCAGTAGGAAAGGTAGACTAGAGAGATAGGCAGGAGCCAAATCAGAGAGATTTTTCTGAATCTCACTAGCAACCAAATAGGAACAGGTTAGGGAACAAATCTGTAAGGTCATATGGGCCATGTTTCCTTTGCAGTTGTATTGAGACCTAGCGTAAGGTATAGGATCACTTTTCTTAGCCTAAGGGTATGGCTTAGTCCTGTCTCTAAGAAGAATTTGAAATAATGAAAAATAAAATTAAAATACTTCTGACTTTTCTCTCCCAAACTCTAAACCTGGTTTCTTCTGTAGCTCTATACACATGGACACACATACACACACACACAAACACACTTACTCACTCACACTAACAAGAAGATTTGGGAAAGGCAATAGAAGACCAAATAAATAAGAAAAGGTGGGGAACAGGCAAAAACAAAAACAAAACATAAAATTATGAGAGAAGAGAATAGGAGTAAGTCCTTCAACAGCTTGGAAAAGAAGGACTAAAACTAAAGCCATCACTTTCTGTTACTCATACTTTGCCTCTTCAGATATTAACTACAAAATAGCTGACTTTCCAAGATTTTCAGGCATAAAAAGTGAGATTTCAGCCAAATGTCCAATTTATAATCCTTAGTGAGGGACATCTGATCTGAAAACAAACAAATGTGGGTGTTATGGAAACTTGAAACATTTATTAATAGACTTTTTAAAAATTCAGAATATTAAAGATTTCTTTTGAGATTAAATAACAATACTTTAACATCAAGTCTCTGGGGCTTGTTACTGAATCAACCACATACAGATGGGAGCTGTCAGAAGACTACTGGATAAATGTGTTTTCCACCCAGGCTGCCTTCTCCGTTTCCTCTCTCAACTGCAGCCCATGGGGTGCCGAATGTACAGACCACAGGGAGACCTCGAACTTAGAAACTACAATTTCAGTCATGAGAAAAAGATGAAAATATTTGGGATTTCCCAAAAGCTTTAAAAATAGTACTCCTGTTCTGAAGTTCAGGAATGAGTTGTGTGAGCTTTCTGTAAAGTCATTGCTAAGGAGCATTTTCCAAAAAACCTAAGGTAGAGATTGATGACTTCATTGGAAAGGCTGGCAGATCCTGTCCCCAGAAACCCTCTCTTTCCTTCTAGTTGCAAGAGATTGAATGAATCTGCTCAGAATCTGTCCAGCTGCCTCTTGTCAGATGACGGAAACTGAATTCAGTATTTCTCTGTGGAATTAATGGACAAAAAGTGAAAGAATAAAGAAAGCAGCCTATAGGGACAAGGCTGAGGTTACATCCCTAAAGACACCGTACTGGGTCTTTTGAAGTGTTTAACCCATTGGGTTGCAAACTTGATCAGCTATAAAAGGTATCAATGACTATGAAGAGTTCAATTCAAGTGATTTTTATGGAGAACTTTCATGGCTCCTTGTCCTACTCTGCTCATATAAATGTTCTGAGGATAGTGTTCATTTGGGGGACACTGCTCCTGCATGAATACCTCTTTCCTTTATGGTGATCAATGTTTGATTTTCTAGATGTTTGATTTTGGATCAGTTTGTCAGCAATAAGCTACTTTTTCCATCTGAATCATTCTTTAGCCTCAATTTTAATCTCCTGGGGCTGGGGATGTGGCTCAAGCGGTAGCGCGCTCGCCTGGCATGTGTGCGGCCCGGGTTCCATCCTCAGCACCACATACAAACAAAGATGTTGTGTCCACCGAGAACTAAAAAATAAATATTAAAAATTCTCTCTCTCTCTCTCTCTCTCTCTCTCTCTCTCTCTCTCTAAAAAAAAAAAAATTAATTTCCTCCTCAAGAGAATTCAAACTTGGCTTAGGAGTGTTTGAATATCATAAGTAAAAATAATACTGTTAGATCACCAGATGCTATCTGGTTCCCTAGTTTTTAAACTACGATTTTCCAAAATTTTAATTTTTTTTTTAAAGTAGACAATTCAAGACCCCAGTGTGAAGTGGTAGCAAAGGGCAGGCCCAGGAAGCTGTCCACCAAAGAATCAGAATGTTAGGCTGATTTTATACACTGAGGTTCCATTTTCAATTTCATTTAATAAAAATATCTTTTTATTAGTGGGTGACATATTCCAGTTTGAGAGATTCAATAACATGTTTCAGGTCACTTAGTCACAGAGCCAAGATTAGGACCAGGTCTCCAGTGTCTTCATCAACCAAGCATCTTTTCTGCCTTTCTACACCCACACTTCTCCTATCTCTTTCTATCCTGTTAGCATCTGTTTATCCTCTCTTTAAAAAGTTCCCATTTTCCTTTCTTGTATCAACAACTTTAAAGCTGTGTCTAGAACAGTATTGTTTTTGTTTCTCTCCCTCTTTTTTTTTTTTTTTCCTTCAATATCCTTTTCTCATCAATTCTGAGAGTAGTAGTCTACTGCCAAACGACAGGAGGGGTCAGGATTATTGTTATTAATGTTATCACTTTCCACACTGACAATATTTATTTAGAGACATGCAGCTTTCATAACACATTAATTATATGGGCATAAACTCATATATCCTTATGAAGTTCACAGAGGGGTTATGAGATCTAAGGCCCTAAATTAAGAAATGACTTGTCTAAAGCTACACAGCCATTTGAAAGCACAAACAGGTCTATAGTCTTGTTCCCAAGATCCACCCTTTTTACTTGTCTACTCCAATGGAGAAAATTCAGAGTTGTGGGGAGGTTGGTCATATTCCCACCTACCCAAGAATTTAGTCTGTCTGTTTACCCTTGACATTTCAAATGACTTGATTCCTTATTAAATCAGTCATACATACATTTAAAAATTACTAATTCACCTTTCCAACCTCAACACCCACCTGCTAGAACAAGACCAAAGGGCCATAAGTTCCTTGTGAACATTCCTTAGGAATCCATATGGTTGATTACCTCTCCATTATCAATGGCAATGTCTCCGTGTTCTTTATGATCTTTACATTTTTATAAATTTATAGAACAACTGATCCTGTTTTGACCTCTAATCAGTCCTAAATCTTTTCTACCACTGAATTTTTATTTGCACAGTTCCTCTGCTCATGCCAAAGTATCTACTTTGGGGAACAACCCTACCAAATATATATATATAAATAAATAAATAATATACTACCAAAGACTTGACCTGAGCATTGCCTCTTTGTGTTCACTGTAAATCCCTGAGTATTTGAGCTAATAAGCATAGATAATTGTAAGGAGGGCTGGTAGGAGCCAAATATAAAGTAGACTCTCTCCATGGAAATGACAGTAGTGGGGGGTACATTTTTCAAGACTGGCATATGCATCAATCACTCTAAAGAATGAAAGGTAGGTATAGATATGTAGATATAAATATCTGTGAGTATATATTTTTTCCAGGATGGAGGGGAGAAATTTGCCCCACAACTAGCATAAATTTCATCAAAATCTAAAGATTTGCAAAGAGTCTCATGCATTTCTTGTGTCTCCCAGCTAAGATGAAGAACATAAATGATAGTGATAGTAATAACTCCAGTGGGCAGGTTGAGAGATGAAAAGAATCAATTTGAATACATGTTGAAGGGTAGGAAACTTTGTGTTATCAGTAGTTTCCTATTGAAAACTGGTTTCCTTTAGCATCCATGGCAAAAGCCATTTCTGGGTCAGTCATGGCAAAATGATACAATCGCATTCCTCTATTGCTAGATTAGGTCACTATTCACTAATGTTCTATGTCCCTGAGCTTCTTTGAGCTGCCATCTCATACCTGATGCCACTTATGGTGAGCTTTTATATATCTAGTTTGGAAAACCAGTAGAAGGCAGAAGGTAGTTTTCTTTCTCTACTATAAAAAGAGTTTTTGGGTCACGGGTGGTTGCCTTCTCACTGAGCTTTTAAAAGAAGAGAGAAAATGCCTTCAGTTTGCTGGGAGCAAAAATATGTTCTTTTTCATCTGAAACCATTACTTGCATCTCACTAAATATTACTGAGCATCCCACAAGTAGCTTATTATCATATCTATTTGCAACAGCAAACTGAATCTATTAGAAAAATCTCTTCAGACCAGTGGAGCCTAGCAGCCCAGGAAGCTTTGGGGAATAAAATATCTGACAGCAGGTGGCCTGGGCAGGCCAGCTGTGTGGCTGTACATAGGAACTGCCACTTAACAAGTTAGGGCAGCCTGTTCCCATAGCTCATGGGGAGCTGGACACAATTCTATCCCCTTTAGACACCCGGGGCTGCAGGGGAGGAAGCAGGCATTTCATCATGTCATATGCCTCCTTTTTCATGTAATTTGAGGTTATACTTGGACAGAACAGTTTCATGTGCAGGAATAAAAACGTCAGTGCCAGGAGATACTGGACCATTGACCCACAGTCCATATGTCAGTAGTCTCATTCCTTTTTCACATGTGGTCAGTTTCCATGGTAACTGGCAGCCAAGGCTTATTAGTGCTTGTTAGTGTTTAAAAGGTGATTTATAAGCATATAAATAATTGGCAGCTCGTTAACAGGTGGGGCTTCTGAACTCAGCTGCCTTTGGCAATTATCTACAGGATTCAAGAGTTGTGCCGCTGTCCTCTGCAGCTGCCTGGCTGGCTGGCTGGCTCAGAAAGCATCAACCTTGAAAACAAGGCAAAGAGGAAACAATCCATTAGTGGGATGGGTGGAGCAGATTCTGTGACTGATGGTGGTCCTTCACCTAGTACAGGGCCCAAGAACAGATGGGAACCAGTCTAGGTCACACATTTTCAGTTTTTTCTTTCAGGAAATGCACATTGTTTCTTGGCAAATTCATTAGGAAAGAAGCCAGACATCATATAATTGGCTGTTTATACTGTAACAGCCTCTTGTCTAAAAGCACCTCCCTGAACCAGTAGTAGCAGAACCTGAAGGTGCATCAGAATAGATGGATCACATTATTTTCAGGTCAGTTGTGATTGTTCTCTTGCTCTCTCACTGTGTGTGTGTGTGTGTGTGTGTGTGTGTGTGTAAGAGAGAGAGAGAGAGAGAGAGAGAGAGAGAGAGGGAGGGAGGGAGGGAGGGAGGGAGGAAGAGGAAGGGAGTGACTAGTTTTGGGGTGTGGGGAAGAATAAAGTTGAGAGAAAGAGGGAGGGAAGTTCAGTACTCCTATGAGTTAATGCCCTAACCTTGCTGTTGATTTTTTTCCCCTTGTCATGGTGGTTGAATCCAGGAACTTACACAAACTAAGCAGATACTCTACCTCAAAACTGGTTGATCAGATTTTTTAATAAATGGAGACAAACATGACAGCATGAAAAGATTTAAGACAGAGCTATGAAATTTTAAGGATTTCAAGAATTTTGGGTTGTGACCACAGTTTTGTCAGATTCCTATTTTGACTGGCCAGATCCAGGTTAGACAGTTCTGGCATTTATTTCTTGTTTCATTTGCTAATTATTAAAGACCTTTGACAATGTCTAATATTTTTTACAGTTATTGAATTAAGAAAATGTATTCATTGATGAATGTCATAAATTCATTACTTTCATCTGTAAGTGATACTATATTAGTTATTATTATATTATCATTATTGTTACTTTGGCCTCAGGTACTTGAGAGGAAGAGAAAATGGGAAGTTAACTGGAAATACTGCAATGGCAATAGGAAGAAAGGGGAGAGACTTTGGAGAGAGGAACTAAGAAGAGGGAAAACCTAACGGCTAAAAAGATGTTCCAAGTGGTTTCTGTGGATTATTTCTTTCATTTGTACATAATCTCAGGAACTGGTGACCAGGCAACATCATCCACTGCAGCTTAGAGATGGCATAAAAGACAGGTGAATGTATCTGCTATTCAGTTTCCTGGAGGGAGTCCTGTCAGCTCTTGAAGGTACACAAACAGTCAATGATGAGGTCTGTCTCAGAGCCAGAGGGGCTGCTTACCCCTTTGATCATTTTAACTTGCATATTGGTGTATTTTCCTCCCCATTATTGTGAGAACCTAATTTCACTCATGAAGCTCTGAGCTCACCAACAACTTGTAAGTTGTTATTCAGGTTGATTAAACATTAATCTATTTATGGAAACACCTTTTGTTTTAATAATTGTAGTAGTGTTAAATTCTACCCTCTACAAAGTTGGGGGTAATTATCTTTATTCTTTCTCTATCTTGCTAAGAGATTTTGAACACATTCTATCTTTCCAAAGAAAATACTATTTCATATAAAAATAGAAATAATGGTCATGTAATTCTTCCCATGTTATAAGCATCATTTTAAGTAGTTTAACATATAGCTCATATAATTCTCACAAAAAGTTTATAAATGAGATGTAATTATTTCTACCTTTTTGTACTTAGGGAAACAAATGTGGAAAGCAAAATACTAGTCAAGGATATAGCAAGGAGCAAATTAAGAATACACCTGATAACTTAAAAACTTACTACAGCAGAGGATATTCTCCTGATTCCTTAAATCTACCAACAAATATATATCAAGTAATAATTCCACATCCAATTGTGAGGTATAAAGCGATAAGACAGTGCAATTTTACCCTAACAAAGAAAATAAATTCAGTGACATATAAAATCAGTTTTCCTAAACCCTTCAGAAAACAACAAAGCAAAAAAACTTTGAATAAATTATATTTTGCTGGAGAATACCTCTTGGTGAGAAGACGAACAAAGCCACTCTCCTCCTTGGCTAGTTTGGCAAGAAGACAAAAAAAAATCCCATGTACAGAGCTAAGAAGAAACCAAGCAAATCTTTAATAAAATTTTAAGTCCTATGTGTACGCTGCTGAGAAAGATTAGGATTCTGAGTTTCCCATCTGCTGAGGAAACTTGCATTCACCTCTCTACTCTACAGAGGGCAGTTTTCCAAAGATCTGAAGGCTTGGAGAGAAGAGCTGAGAGGGAGAGATCAACTGGCAGAATACATTAGCTCTTTAGGGCAATAAAACTATCTTTGGATGACATAGTACTATCGTTGACACATGTCATTATATATTTGTCAAAGCTCATTATATATTTGTCAAAGCTCACCACCAAGAGGGAACTCTAATGTAAGCCATAAACTTTGAGTTATAATACATAGGCATACATGTTCATTACTTTGTAACAAGTTTATCACTGTGATATGGTATGTCCACGGTGGGACATTGTGTATGTTGAGGGACTTGAAAGGGGATGTATGGGAACACTATATTTTTCATTCAATTTTGCCATGAACCTAAAACTTCTCTAAAAAATAAAATTTGTTTAAGTGTGTGTTTATTTGTATGTGTGTCTGTATATACACACACTGTTGAAATATCTTTATTTGAAGGTGAATGTAATGAATTAAAGATATGTAATCTCTAATTTGTACTGTACTTACTAGCTACACATTGCTCTATAAATTTAGATTGGAATTTAAATAAAAACTTAAAACTCAATTTTTCATTTGTACTGAACAAATTTCCAGGGCTATAAGTGGCTACCATATTGGACTAAACAGATACAATATTTCCATCATTGCTGAAATTTCATTTAGAGATCCCTTTTCTAGATAAGCTACTCAAGTACAAAGGCACATTTCCACATATTAAAATTTTCAGCTAAAATGGAATTCAAATATCTGTTATTTCTTCAAAGATGGTATTAAGTAGAAACAGAACAACAAATAACAAATGGGAAAAATATAAACCAAATACAAAAAGAGAACATTTGAATCAGACTATATCAGTAATTACCATAAGGGTTAATAGACTAAATATTCTATATAAATGTTAGAGATCTTAAGATATAAATTTCTGTATACTAATGTGTGTGTGTGTGTAAGAAACAAATCTATGCCATTTACAAATAACAAATTTTATATATAAAGAAAAACTTAAAAGTAAATGTATGAAAAAACATACTTCTTAAACACTAAGATTAAGAAAACATACTGTTAAGATTAAGATTTGTTGGGTTAAATATGCTACTTGAAGAGTAAGATTAAGAAATTTCGTATGGCTATGTTAACATCAGTAAAATTGACTTCCAGAGAGAGATCATTACTAGAGAAAAAGAGAAACATTTCATAATTATGAAGGGATTGATTGATCAGGAAATCATAACAATTCCAAATATGGATGCACCAGAAAAATAGTATTGAAAAATACATGAAGCAAAACCTGACAGACTAACTGGAGTAGACAAATCCACATTTATGGTCAGATATTTTATTTAACACATTAACAGACAACTACGTATATGTAACATCCCACTAGTCTCTCCCCATGTGCACGGATCATTTACCCAAACAGAACATATACTAGGCCATAAAAAGCCCTCAAAAATTATTAAAATTATGCAAAGAACATGTTCTGTACATATTTTTATCAAAATAGGAATTGAGAACTAAAAAATATATAGAAAACTCTCAAATATTCAGAACTTAACAAAAAACTTTTAGCCGTGGGTCAGCTAAGATATCATAAAAGGAATTAGAAAATTTTATGAGAGGAATTATAGTAAAGAGTATATCAAAATTTGTGGGATTCCACTAAACCATCGCCACAGGGAAGTTTATAGTTTAAATGTTCATATTGAAAAGAGAGGTGGTTTAAAACAAATGATCAAATCTTCTACCTGAAGAAACTAGGTAAAAAGACAAAATTAACCCCAGAGCAAATCAAAGAAATGAAATAATGAAGACTAAAGAAAAAATCAATGAGTTATAAAACAACCAATAACCAAAACATTGAAATTAATATTATGAATAAGATTAACAAACTAGACACTATTAAGATTCATCAAGAAAAAAGAGAACACACATATTTATCAGCATCAAGAGCAATAAGGAGACATCATAGAGAGTATAGGAAATGTATGGAAAATAAACAACTTTTAGCTAAAATATTATACAAGGGAGATGAATGGACAAATTGAACAACATACTTATCTAAACTGACATAAATAACATGACATACAAATGGCCTAGAAATTGCAAAAGATGTTAAGTTTCATAATAAAAAAAATCTTCCTATATAGGTACCCAAGCCTCAGATGGCTTAACTGAAATTTTATAAAATTTGAAGTAAGAAATTCTAATTCTATGTAAGTTCTTTTAAACATGCAATCTTTATTGTGGGGTCAGAAAAACTCTAATACCAAAATCTGGCAAAGATATTACATAAAAATCCAGACCAAAAAATTACAGATGCAAAATTCTTAAAAAGAAAGAAAAACTGAGGACACGCCCACACATGCACGCACACACACACACACACACACACACACACACACACACATATTGAAGCAGAATGATGGTTATGAACAGATGGATTTTATCACAGGTATGCAGATGTGGTTTAATGTTCTAAAAAGTCAATTGATATAATTTACCATACATCAAAATAAAAGAGAAAAAACATACAATTATCTCAATTCATGTATAAAAAAACATTTGACAAAATTGTATGTATATTCTGAACTAAAAGAGAGTAAGTATGGAAGGAATCCTCCCCAAACTGATGAAAAAAAATCTATAAAAAATTCTACAGCTAACATCCCTAATTAAGAAATATTTGGACTTTTCTCCTATTCTATAAAACAAAGTAAAAAATGTCCTCTCTCAATTAATATTTTCCCAGATACTCCCTCTGTATAGAAAGGCAGGAAAATAAATAAAAAGCTGAAAAAATAATTGGAGTAATTAGAAGAGATAGTTGCAGAGAAAGTGATTATATATCCAGAATACCACATGTAATCTACAAAGAGACTGAGGTTACTATGTTAGAGTAATTTTAGGATTCAATGCCATCTCACAACAATCAAGCATACTTTTTTTTCTTTTGTAGTATAATCTTTTTTTTTCTTTTACTCTTTCTTTTTATTTTTTTTTAACTTTCTATGTTGCCCATGTTAGTTTCAAATTTGTGGGCTCCAGCAATCTTACCACCTCTGGCTCTCAAGTAGCTAGGACTAGAGGTGTATAATATCATGTCCAGCATTATCCTTCATTTCTAAGAGATAGTATTGCTAACTAGATACAGCATTCTTTGTTGGAAGTTTCTTTTTCTCCCTCTTCAGTGCTGTGAAAATCTCATTCTACACCTATAAGTTATCTTCTGAGAAATCTAATGTGAGGTGAATTGGAACACCAATTCTTTTGTCATTTCTTTTCTCTTACTTGAGAATCTTAATTTCTCATCTTTCAGATTATATTATGTCTTAGGGTACATTTTGTTTAGTTAAATATAAGTGGTGGCCATTGACCTTTCTGTACCTGGATATTTGTATCCTTCTCTAGAAGTGGGGATTTTTCTGTTATTATTTCTTTGAATTAACTTTCTTTGGCATTATCAACTCCTTTTTGAACCCCAATGTTCTGAATATTTGCTCTTTTCATACTATCCAAATTTCTTGTAAGCTTTCTTCTTCTTTTTGTTAGAGTATTACAGTTGTACATAGTAGTTGGGTTCATTTTGACAGAATCATACATGCATGGAATTTAATATACTCCATTTCATTCCCTGTTCCCCATCCCCCAGCTTGCTTCTTTCTTCATTCCTCTTCATTTTTTTTTTGCCCTTTTTTCTCTTCCAAATTTGTGTTTTTTTAAAAAGCCTAACTTCAAGATCATTAATTCTTTCTTTGGTTAGATCTATTTTACTACTAATGCCTTCCATTGCACTTTTTTTTTTTAACTTCATTTGGTACATTTCTCAACTCAAGATTTTTTTTAATTGTTTCCTTACCTCTGTTAAGTTGCTCCATTAAAATAATGAATCACTTCTCTGTTCTCTTGAAGCTCATCAAATGTCCTTAATACAGCTCTTTTAAATTCTCCGTCCAAAATTTGTCCATTCTTGTGATTATATAGTCAGTTTCTGGCACCTCATTTTGACACTTACGAAAGATCATAATTCCATGAAACTTTTGAGACTTGTTGTGCAATACTGCAGAAGAATGAAACTGATCCCTATCTCTCATGATTTCCCAGAATCAACTCAAAATAAATCAAAGACTTGCCAGGCGTGGTGGCACACACCTGTAAACTCAGCAACTTGGGGCTGAGTCAGGAGGATTGCAAGTTCAAAGCCAGCATCAGCAATTTAGAGAGACCCTGAGCAACTTAGCAAGACCCTGACTAAAAAAAAAAAAAAAAACCTATTAAAATAAATAAATAAAAGGGGCTGGGGATGTGACTAAGTAATTAAGTGCCCCTGAATTTAATTCCTTTTAAACCCTTCATAAAGAAAACACCAAAGAATTTTAAAAATAGATTAAAGATTTAACTGTGAGACCTAAAATTACTAGAAGAAAACATGATGAAAATGATTTAGCACACTGGAATGAGTAAGGCTTTTTTTGGATAAAACCTGCAAAACACACAAAAAATAGACAAATGAGATTCAATGAACTAAAATGGCTCTGCTCAGCCAAGAAAATAGTCAGAAAAATCAACACACAACCTACTGAATGGGATAAAATATTTGCAAACTGTACATCTGACAAGGGATTAATATCCAAAATATATTTTTAAAAAAACTTCTAAAATGCAATAACAAAAATAAATAAATTAATTAATAACATAGCATAATATAAAAAAGGGTCAAATAGACTTATATAGACATTTCTTAAAAGAAGACATAGAATTAACCAGGTACATGAAAATATGTTCAATATCATTAATCATCTTAAAATGCTAATTACAACCACAATGAGATATCATCTCATGCTAGACAAAATAACTACTATCCAAAAGGTACAAAATAACAAATGCTAATGAAGATGTGGAATAAAGGAAACCCTTAAATACTGTTGTTGAGAATGTTATTATAGTCATTATGACAAACAATACAGCAGTTTTTAGGATAATTGAAAGTAGAACTAATATATGATCCAACTATTCCACTACTGGGTATCATAGTGAAAGAAAGTGAGATAATTATGCCAAAAAGACATCTGTACTCTCACGTTCATTGCACAACTATTGACAATAGCTAAAAAATATAAAAAACCTAATATCCATCAACTGATGAATTGATAAAGAAAATTTTATATATATATATATATATATATATATATATATATATATACACACACACACACACACACACACACACAAACACATATACATACACCCACACACACCACGGAATATCATTTAGCCATAAAAAGAATAAAATCTGGTCATTCACAACAACATTGATAGAACTGGAGATCATTATATTAATTAAAATGAGTCAGGCTCAGAAAGACAAGTACTACAAGAATTTACTCATATCTTTGACATCAAAATAAAATCACACAGAACTTGAGAATAGAATGGTAGTTACTCCGAAGAGAGTTAGGGGGAGGGAAGAATGAAGAAATATTGTCAATGAGCACTAAATTATAGTTACACAGATGCAAGACATTCTAGTGGTTTATTGTTCAGTAGAATTACTATAGAAAACAATAAAGTACTGCATATTTCAAAAAGCTGGATAAAAGGAGTTTGAATGTTTTTACCATGAGGAAATAATAAATGTTTGAGGGGAGAGATATGTTTAACCTAATTTAAACATTATGCAATATAAACATATATTGAAGTATTATTAAATATCTCATACATATGCACAATTTTATTTATATATCATTAAAAAAACCAAAATTAAAATAAAAACAATTGTATTTTTAGATTCTAAGACTGAAGATAGAAAAAATAATGTATAATGTCATCAAAGACTATTAAATATATAGAAAAAGTCTATTGAAAATTATGCAATATCTACACACTAAAAACTATAAAACACTACTGAAAATTTTAAGATATTCACATCAATGGAGAGTTATATCTGTGTTCATAGAGAAAATGTTTTAAAGATGTATATTCTCCACAAATTGCTCTTTAAATTCAATATAATATCTATGGAATTGCCAGCAAACCATTTTGAAACTATTGGCAAGTTGATTTTAAAATTTGGGTGAAGATGCAAAGGATCTTGAATGGAAAACAACAACAACAATATATTTTTTTTTAAAGTCAGAGGATTTGACCCAACTATACCATTCCCCAATGTCTATTCTAAATAATTAAAATATTACTACAGCTATACATGCAAATCCATGTTTGTAGCAGCACAATTCAAAATATCAAAATTATGGAACAAGCCTAGGTATCCACAAATGGATGAATGGATAAAGAAAAGGGGAATATATATGGAATGATGTTTTATTTGGCCATAAAGAAGAATTAAATTGTTATTTATAGGAAAATGGATGGAACTTAAGAGCAGTATGTCAAATGAAATAGACCAAACTTAGAAAGTCAAGAGTTGTATGTTTTCTGTCATATTGAGAAGATACAGAGGGGGGAAAAATGCATGGGAGGATCTTATGAAAATTAAAAGGGGACCAATAGTGTAAAGTAAAGGAGAAATACTGGGGAATGATAATGACCAAAAAACATTGTTGTATCATGTGAACATATGAACATATAACAACAAATCCCACTCTTATACATAATTATAATGTACCAAAAATGTGAGTAAATTAAAATTAAAAAAAACTAAAAGGACTTAATACTACTTAACTTTAAGACTTACTATAGTAAGTCTTACTAATTTTATAAAATTATAGTAATCAAGAAAATATAATAATTAGCTTAAACCTATAATATATAGGTTGATAGAACAAAACAGATTCCATAAACAGACCCACAAATATAGGGTCAATTAATCTTTGGACAAGGTACTATGTTGAAAGGAAATATTGATAAATTTTAGTGTAATAATGTAATTCTTATATTCTCTGAACAACAAAAAAATAATCTTTGTAACCTCGAAGTAGGCTAATTGTTTTCAACAGTGCACAAAAATTGGTAACTAAAAGAAACAGAATGATAAGTTGAAATTCATTAACATTTACTGCTCATTAACAGCAACTTTATTAGAAAACAAACAGATAAGAAACATTTGGGGGAAAAGTTTTCACAGTACATAGATGTAAAAAAAATTATATACAGAATATATGTAGAATTCCTATATGTTAAAATTAAAAGGCAAATTTCCCAGACACGAAATGGGTAAAAGACTTAAGTCACTTATTAAGAAGAAACACAAGTAGCTAACAATGGGATGAAAATGCATTCAAAATGTCCCCAGAAAAGACATTTTATAAAAGAAGTTTACATCAATCTTTAACAGTCATAATCACCCCAAAGGGTAAGTATCATAAAGTTCATCAATAGGAGGAATAAGCAAAATGTGCCATACTGGTTCAAAAATGGCGACTGTGTAATATATAGAGGGGAACTACTAATGTAAGCAACAACAGGAATAAATTTCAGAAGACATTATGAATGTCTCAAAAACATTAGGACTGAAACAAACAGCCAACAACAACAAAAATCTATTCACTCACTTATTTTATTTATATAATTTCCAAGAACAGGCAAACCTAAACTGTAGTGATAGATTTCAGAAAGTGGTCACTTGGTGGGCATAATGAAGGGGAGACTGACCATAAAGGGGCAGGAGGGGGTTTTCTGGAGTAATGTAAATGACAGCATTAAGAAAAAGAACAGGCATGCCACAGACTGGGAAAACTTTTTCATAAAACATATGTCTGGCAAAGGACTCATATACAGGATATTCGTATTCTGTACATGGTTACACATATATAAAATTCCTGAAATTCAACAAAGTGAATATTTAAGATCTGTGCATGGTATTGTATATAAATTATACCTCAATTAAAACACACGTGCACATGCTAACACACGTGCACGCGTGCACACACACACAGAAAACCTACCAAATGCCAAATTCTGTAAGCACATATGGACAGGTAGTGATGAACAAGATTTGCTCTTGTAAATTAGAATATCCGATAAATGAACTTTTCTAGGCTCTCAAAGGTGTTAGACCACAATGTGTTCTCTTTGTCATTAACATAATCAACTATCTTAATTTTTTTTCAATATGTACTATAATGAAAATACGCTACATAAAGTATCAGAAATCCTGAGTTTTTCACATTTCTGTCCTTGAGTGGTGAACTAGGGTTACATATTTCTCATTATGTTTATCTGCAAAACAAAGATTATTAGTCCAAGAATAGCCTTTTAAGTCCCATGGCTTGTTGAGTTTTTATTCTCCTGTTCACTAGTGATAAAAAAAAAATCTATTCACTATGAATCTATAAGCTTGGGGAGTAAACAGCCCTGACTCCTGGGGCTAACATGAACTGACATCACTCAATATTCTCTGCTGCTCCCACTGACCCATTTCCTCTGAGCTAAGTCAGAGGTGGACAAGAACACAGGATTTTGAAGAATCTGAGGTCTGACCACTCTTACCTTTATTGAATATAATCATCATTGTTGTGTTTTTTTCTTTCAATTTCTATGTTAATTTTGAGACAAAATGACCAACCCGGAACTCAAATGTTCAAATCAAAAAGCTCTAGAAAGATCTTGGTAGTTTCCTAAGTGTTTCAAGTTTTTGTTTTTTAAGTGAATTAGTTAAGAATCAGAGATGGGAAGGGAATTTAAAATCAGTAAGCCCATAAAACATTCTCTCTTGTAAACATTTAGAGAACATTCAAGAGTAAATTGCTCTTTTATGAGGTCTATGGAGAAACATAATACATACCTTGCTTTGTTGTGATTTTCAGATTTGTCTTTTTCCCAAATTGTTTAAACACTTTTTGGTTAGAGAAAATAAACCCAAACTCAATATAGCAAACCTTGACTCAAAGACCCCTTCTTGCACCCCAGGCTGTTCATTCTGTTGGAATCTGTCACCCTTTCTTCATACCCTTCCTTCATATCCATTCAATGTCTTCCCTTTCTTTCTATGGAGCATTCAGTTCACTTTGTCAATCCTTTACTCTATCAGCATATACCCATAGCTCTTGTGCTTCATTCTTAACTTTCCTCTTTCTGATATCATTAATTCCTTCCTAGACTTATTCACCAAAATCTTATTGAAGCATTAATAGTGTGCCAGAAGTTGCCAAGGGGCCAAAGATAGAGGGGGCCAGATGTTGGCGAGGTACCAGAAAGACGGTGATAAAAAATTTTCCTATCCCTGCAGCTCTTAGTTTAAGAGTCCATAAAAAGGAAGAAATGCAAGTGTGATGGTTCTTTAGTAAGTTCTTTTGCAGCCTTTACATTCAACAAGGGAATGTGTCCTCAGACTTGCTTTTCAGTGGCCTTTAGATTCAAAGGTTTCTCTCAAGGTTGCCAACAAACACTATAGATTGATGTAATATTTCTGGCTTTAAATGTTCCTCAGCATTCTCAAAAAATACCTCTTCAGGATCTCCTTGCCAAACTAGCAAAAGAACTTGTGGTAAGAAAGGAAGGAGTTTTGCCTTTAATTTTCATATCCATGTGTTAACTGATCAATGATTTATCCATTCATTGATTCACTTGTGAATAAATATTTAGAGATAGCTCTGAACCCGGAGTGGAATGGATGAAGAACAACCTAGTCCTTTCCTTGAAGGAGCTCAGATTCAAAAATACTATCATAGACTGTTTCACCACAACAAGCAAAACTGCTTTTGCCCTTCAAAAGTTAATTCCCCACTCAGTTTAGATTTTTTAAAGACCGATACAACAGATTAAAAAAATTAACAAATACGTTTTTTAGTGGTGAGATATCCTACTATATAATATTTGATGTGCACATGAGTGTATGAATGTATTTTGGCATTGACTTATTCTGGATTTCTCCATGTTTTCTTCCTCTCTTTTGAAATGGAAAAGTTTTAAAGGACTGCTGAAGACCTCATCTGTATTCTATAAAAACAGTTCATTCACTAAAGCATTTTAAACTTTAAGCCATTCTCTTGCATCTTGGGAGATATACAGCATGATGTACTTATTTGGTAACCAAAAAAGTGATCACTTATTTACTTTTTGATAATTTAAAATAATCTTTAATCTTTTATTATCAATGGGATTTATAAAAAAATTTAAAACCATAATAATTCCAGCAGATTTTCCATAAAGCCCCTTACTGTCTCATTGTGCATTCCTCTGAGATTTCTGCTCTGTGCTGGCCTGCGGAGAATCTCTCTGCCCTTCATCACTGTTCCATGGTGTCCTTATCTACTTATGCTATGCAGTCATTTTCCCTAATCCTCTTCATACATCCATTATTTTTCAATGTTATTAATCTGGTTTCTTTTGACACAAAGTCTTAAAAGCCACTACCTATTTCTGTCTTTGTTGCCAACTTTTCATGTCCCTGTCATGGTGACACCTTAAATCTCTGACAGCAAATGTCAAAATCTCCCAAAGTGCATTATAGACCAACTTCAACCAAACTTAATAAAGAACAGGGCAACTCTAAATAAAACAATTGTTATTGGTTGGATAAAAAGCAATTTATCCTGAATCCTAGATACTAGTTATCTCAAGAAATAGATAACTTTATATATATATATATATATCATGTTCACAAGTTAGTTAGTTTGATCTACTGGTGATGGTAAATAGGCTGAGCATGTTCTGAAAGTTTAAGTATTTTCCATAGTTTTATAGCAAATGATGGAACTGAGATATAAAGTATATATTTTATATATTTTTTTTCTATAAAGTAGAAAAGGTTGGAATTTAAAAAGTAGTTAAATATCTACTTAGTCTTCATTCTCTGTCAATTACCTACAAACGTTTGACTTCTACTTTTTAATATTGGTTTTCTCCTTTATTTTTCATTTGTTTGACATTTTAAAATATTCTCTCTATCCTTTTTAATTACTAGTAAATATTGAATGAACTTTCTTTTGGAATGGGATTACAGCACGTTTGTACAACTTAGTTACAAACTGCAAAACAATCTTTTAAAATACTTCCTGAACCTTGGTTCAAAAATTGGTATTTCTCTTCTTAACCTTTAAATTTTTTCTAATTCATAAAATTGTAAAAGGACAAAATGATTCTTGAACAGAGTCCTGGAGACATATGCCAAAACTAAAAATATCTCATTGGTGTAACAGTCCAGATTTTTAGACACCATGAAATCTTAATACTATTATAAATGCCCTGTCCTGAGTTATGTGGGTAAAGTAATGTGTTTGTAGAATTACATGGTAACTCAAAGTGACGCTGATAAGCTATATTTTTGTACTTTTGTTCCAGATGCCAGAGGAGAACACCTAATCCATCTGATTTGACCCAAAATACTGACTTAATGATATTTGGAAGTATTTGAAAATATTTTCCTTGGCTCCAGCTCTACTTTCAGCCATACTTCATCTTATATGAGCAGACTGTACCTGTGTATAAACAAACCTAACCAAACTTCTCAAGGTGACAAGATCATCCTAAGAACACAAAACAGAAAGAAGTTGAATTTTACAAAGTACTCCTTTCCCAGGAACAGACTACAAATCCCCCTTCTGGTCCCTGCTGGATCTTAATCTGTGAATCAATAAGTTTGATAACAGCTATCAGATGTGACTTACTCTAGGATCTATTTTAACTGTTTTCATCTCCCAAATTTCTGAAATGATGCAGAGGTTACCAGATGTCACATAAAGTCACAAAGGCATTCAGATGTTTGATTCAGCATTCCCTAAGTAAGTCAGAGAATACCATAAATAGAGCACTGGATAAACAATGGGGCAATGTTATGGGTTGAAATATGTCCCTTCCAATTTCAAATGATGAAGATCTACATTGGATGGAACTTTATTTGTGATAGGATCATTACAGATACAATTAGTTAAATTAGGGTGAGTCCTGACTCAAAGTGACTGATATTCTTTTTTTTGTTTGTTTGTTTCTTTTTTTTTAAATTTTATTTTATTGGTTGTTCACAAAATTACAAAGCTTTTGACATATCATATTTCATACATTAGATTGAAGTGGGTTATGAACCCCCAATTTTACCCCAAATGCAGATTGCAGAATCATATTCTTATAGAAATGGGGAATTGGCACAGGTGACTTCTTATAAAGATGTACACCATGGTCAAGAGGATGCTTCTACAAGCCAACAAGTGCCAGTTTGCCCCAAAATGACCAGACGCTAGAGGAGAGTCAGAGAACAGACTCTTCAGCACAACCCTGTCAGTACATTGATTTCAGACGTCAAACCTCTGGAAGTGTACCAGACATTGCTATTTTTCAAAGCATGCACACTGAAGTAGTTTCCTAAACAGAAGTCCTAGGAAACTACTCTGGGCAGACAACTTGGGAAGAAGGCAGATACTGATAATGGTGGACAACTGGTGCATGTCTGATTAACAGCGCAGGAGGTATAGGCTAAACAAGAAGAGACTCAGCCAGGATAACTGACCTTTCTTCTGTGCCAGGGAAAGTTCACATCCCAATCACCTGGAAACTAACCAGTTCATAAGTGGGGGAAATGGCTTAGGAAATGGAAAGTTAAAGTTATATGAGAAACAGCAAAAGAAGGCATATGCAGGTCAATCCTATGAGAATAGAGGCCTAAAGAACAGAAAAATTAGGCCTCTGATTCTAGGGTCTGAAATTCATCATGGGATATTTTTTTTTTATGTTTTATGTAGCCAGTGGGAACCACTGAAACAAACCAGTAAGGAATTAAATACTGATGAAACAAGTATTTAAAATTTCTCTGACAGTTATCTTCAAAGCACATAGAAATTTTAAAGAGAATGAGTGTATAAACTATATGACCTTGAGCTCATACTTCACTCTAGCTCCCTCATCTATAACATGGAACTGGGCATATAATCATTACATTGGAGTTTTGTGAGAATTAGTTGCAATAATCCATGTACAATGCCTGATATAAAAGGCGAAGCCAGATTATATGCAACTGTAATTCCCTGACTCCTTCAAACTACATGTGCCATTCACATTTCTCCATGTCCCTTTCAGACTATAAGCTGTTCCTTGCAAGCATAACCTATAAAGTAGGCTTTATTTTAATCCCAGGCAACACTTGTATAAGAATATCTGTATGGTCAAATGCAGATATGTGAGGCATGGTGAAAGATAAATAAGGTAAAAAATGGTGCATTCCAATTTCCTTTTGCTGTCCCCAACCTCCACTTGTGTCACCCTCTCAATCTAACTCTCAGCTGTATGCGTATGCATATATACGTCACAAGAGAGTCGAAACGTGCTCTCTTATTAATTTGGCCTGATTTGCATTAATGAGGTCTTGCTCTCCTCAGTTTCTAAGGGTGATTTAAAGCACTGAATGACATGATTCAGAAGGCAGATAACATAATTTTAATATCTCCCCACATGCCGACCTATTTCAATATGTACTGTGTACCTCTCAGGGATGAGAAGCTATACAAGTCTGGAAGAAAAGTACCTGAGAGAATGCCTCCTTCTGGGAACATTTCAGCTTTTTGAGATTCTAGGTCATCCCTCTCCCTGATATTTGGAGTTCATTCCCACTGAGAGCAATCTGTTCACACAATCCTTATTGTTTTCTTATACAATTATTATTTATTCATAGTATGATAGAAACCACATTTAAAAAATAAAAGCTTATGTAGAGTTTTTCTTTTTAAAAATCATTAAATAGAAAGGGGAAAATATTAATTTATGGTAATGTGAGTAATTTTGGTGAAACAATTAACTACCACTTTTCATGAATGACCAAATAAAGAAAGTGTAGATGAGTGAAACTCCTCAAGGATAGGTGAGTATGTTTAGGCACTGAGAGGTGGCCCAGGGAAGAGGCTGATCAGCCAAGTATTCCTGGCCTTTGGTGGCATGGTGGCTTCTTATAACAAAGACTGGTGCTCCTTGAACTGACAAGACAGGAAGTTCATCATGAACTGCCCTTAAGCATAAGCCAACTTCCTCTTTTAAAACATCAGCAAACAGATACAGGAAAATGTGAACTAATATTCATTAAATGCAAATGTATTTCCTTTTGTGGAGTTGACAGAAGGTGTGTCTTCATGTGAGATGACTAATTAACCATGGATAAAGTTTCTGGAGACAGGAACACATTTCCTAAATTAGCTTATCTCACAGGTATCCTAAGTCATAATCCAAGCAAGTCTTCATAGTTCCCAGTCTTACTACACTTCCCACAACAAATGTACATATTTCCTAGAGTGAGGGACAATGTTCTTAGGTTATAGTCTTGATTAAAACCATTCTCCAGGATACATCTGCATAATTTAAAAAGTTTGGAAGAATCAAGGAGCTTCATAATGTGCTCTCAAGACTTACCCATAGAGCCTCTTCCTCTACTGATTTTTCTTTCTCATTTGCTTCTCTTTTTCTTGATGTAATTTTTTATTTATACATGACAGCAGAATGCATTACAATTCTTATTACATATATAGAGCACAATTTTTCATATCTCTGGTTATATACATAGTATATTCACACCAATTCGTGTCTTTATACATGTACTTTGGATAGTAATAATAATAATTGGCGTGTGTAGGTGTTTTGTCTTCCTATGTGGTGTGCATGTTTGTTGATGATGAAAACATACTTCATGTACATTCAGTTTTATGAAAAATATCATTGGCTATTTTATGACTGAATTTTCTGATTTTTTCTAAACCAGTATATGAAAAAAAGTCATTCCTGATTGCTAGCTGCATCAATGTTTTTTTTTCCATTTTTAATATCTACTTCTTATCTCTTGTTTTCTAATCACACAGTTATCAAAAGGAAAGGAATTATCTTAAAAATTGAGATTAGTGGTAAATCCACTTGCTGCGTTTTTTTTTTAAAGACTTTGGATGATTTACATTTGGAGGGGCTTTCTTTTAAAATAAGCAAATTTGATTTTTGTGCAAATGTACACAAATGTGAAAGACTATCTGTAACTTGATGGTAGTTGCTATGATTATCTTTGCATTCCCAGTGCTATGCAGAATTTTGGAAAAAGTGAGGGTACAATTGATGTTCAACTATTTGCTAACCATTACATATAAATTCCCCAATTTTTCCACTAGAACTGGAAAGCTAACTTCCTGAAAGGTCAAATGGCTCAGGAATATGGGAAATAACAGCTGAATCTAAATGGAAGCTGCTCTATTTCACAAAACCCTTTATGAATTTTATTCACAAAGAGATCTAGAAAGGAAAGCAACTGTCCATGTGGAAGTGTTCTTCAGAGGTGAGAGGGACTGGAAAAGCACATTTACCTGAATGGTTTAGTAAAAAAATATTTTGCAAAGAGAGTGGATAATAAAATAACAAACATGAGTCAATGACAAGTGTTTGGAAATTATTTGATAATGACAAAATGAGTAGGGAAGATTTTTGCAGTACAATTCATGCTGAAAGCTTGCTTAAGGTTCCTGGCTCTAGGATAGTGTCTTTCCTAGCCTATTGGCTACTTGAATAAAAGCTGGATTTAAAATCTGAGGCCCACAGTATAAAATTTTCTCCACTTATTATCTTTAACTATTTCCCACCTAATTTGCAACTATGCCTGGTGACTCCTCAAGTCATTTTATGAAAATAAGAAGAGGAAGTAAGATGTTAAGGTTAATATAGTTTGAAAAACAAGCTTGAAGCATGAGAATGTAGAGGCTATATTTGTTTCAATAAAATATATGCAATATGTATTTAAAAAAATTTACTTACAACATTACACATCACAAATCCCATAGATAATTGTGCAATTACAGTATTTTAGGGACAATGTTTACCTTCAGACTCGGTATATTTAGTCAGAAAGTTGTGTGTATATTTGTGTATTTGTGTCTTCTCTTTCCAAAGAGATTGGAGAGGAAGTGAGGAAGATAAGAAAACTTTTAATTGGTGCATTCAGCCAAGCAGTTCAGCAACAGAACATTAATTTTTATTTTAATAATGTGATTTTAATTGAATACTTTGCTGGTGCTGCACTAAATTGGGTCTGTTATTTAAAATTACATTAAGAAGGATCACCCCCTTCTAAAACTAATGCCACCCACACTCCCAAATAACATGTTATTCATTAGGGAACAGGCAGAATTTAAATTATCATTCCTTGAGGGATTCTTCAGCAAAATGGGACAAGTATCAATAGACTAGCAAGTTATCATTTTAGAGTAAACAAAAATATGATTGAAATACAGCTTCCCTTTCATACACTGTGGCAGAAACCTCTCACTATCCACTGAACTCTATTTTGCATCTTCCTCTAGAAATAGGCTTGCAGCTAGGCCCCTCTCTCTTTAGACAGGCCCCTTCCCCATAACTAGGTCCCTACCCTATAGCTAGGTATGTCTGTGTGACTGTTTTGGCAATGAATATAAGCACATACATTGTGGATCACTTCTAGACTGAGGCTACAATAAAACATGGTTTATCTCTTCCATGTTTTTTTATTATTATTATTTCTCTGGCTGGATATTATGATGATATGGCTCTATGGGATAGTGAAACAATGATAGAAGAAACTCAAGTCCCTTAATGACCATTTGGAGTAGGATTTTTCTGCTGACCTGAACACCTACTGAGACATGGAATAAATGGTTTATATGTTAAACTATTGAAAACTGGGTGTCTATTATTGTAGTTTAATATTTCCTGTCTACTACATATCTCCTTCTAATTGACTTACATTTCTTAATAAGTGTAGTTAATAGAAAATATGTATTAGCAGATTGTCTATTTCTTCTGATAGTTCTAAGAATGGTTAGCTTTCATATACAGAGTATATACTAGCAACCAAAAACTGTGGGAGTGACTGAAAGTCCCAAGATTTTGAAAATCAGAATCTTTTTCATACTCATAACTACTTTTTTAAAATGACAAAAAAATTTGACAAAAATAAATGCTAAAGAAAAAAATATATAGTGCAGTTCAACCAATAGGATGTGAATGAATGAATGAATAGGCCAGTGCATAGATAAAGGAAAATAGGGAGAGACTTAGAAGTTACAAGAGGAATCTCTTTCCTCAACTCATGAGTATAAATGATGCCATAGTAGTGTAGATTTATAGAGCACAGTCAAGAAGAGTATGGACTTAAACAGTAATGTATGTTTATTTGTATTGTTAAATTTCAAAGTGACTAACTAGTGTTTTTAATATATTGAGTAAATTTTACTATAATTTAGGGACATCAGATATTCTATTTCATATTTTAAATTAGGCAAAATTATTTGTAGTTTAGGACAGGTAACAGTGTTAGAAAACAGGAAGGAAATTAAATCTGCACCCTAGATATGTTGGCCTTGAAGCAGTTCCTGAATTGGGATGCTATTCTACCTTCAAGTCCTGTTCTCTTGCATCCTCACTCCTTGTCTCTGAACTTTCTATGTCCTCCAACCTAATTTTTTTTTAAAATCAAAATTGTTTGGTGTTTGCTTGTTTCTTTTGGTTATTATTTTGTAGCATGTTTGAAACTTAGGTAAAACAGCTAATCTACCCAACTAAATCACACTAATTGAATGATAGTGTATTACTATTTCCATAACTTTCTAAAGCATCACCTTAAGTCTAAGATTATTATTGAGGAGATGGTTCATGCAGTACAGATAGGGGATATGTGCTTGTTGAGCATGATGCTGTGATTAGTAAATACAGTTATAATATATTGAGTGTCTAACATTTGCCAGGTGCTGTATTAAGTATTTTATAAACATTATCTCCTTTTATATCAACTGTAACCTTTGAGGGTTTGTGCTACTAAAAAAGAAACTGAGAGGTTAAGTAACTTGCCCAAAGTCAGACTTCATGTAAAAATTAATAGTGGGTTTTCAAATCAGTCTGCCTCCTATAACTACATTCTCAACCACCATGCATTATTGCATATTCTGTGATCATCTGAGGTTTATTTTCTAGATATTGGGAAGAAAAAAATGGGCCTTTTAAAAACTTTGAACAGAGAAAAACATTAGTTATGGGTGGGGAAAGGGGTAGGAGACTTGATTACAATATCTTAAATCTGATGAATGAACCATGAAACGTAACAAAAAATTCAGTGCTAAAATATCTACATATTAAGGACTTCTGTAGAAATTAATCAGATGGCTAAAAGATCTATAACAGGAAATGTTTGTGTTGATTCCTTAATGTAACTAAAGACTCACATGTCTTCAAACTGCAGATGTCAAAGTATAAGGGCAAACCTGTGTTCTGAAAGAATGCCACCTTGTGGTTTCTCTGTTAAACAGAGAGATACAACTGGACTACTTCTGAAGAAGAAAGACGTGGGTTGGAGTGAGGATGCCAACCAAGGACAAGCAAGCCATGGTCAAAGAATGACACTGTTCAAACATTTGCATGCCATATGATTTTAAAGGAAGAAGCACATGTGAGTTAATTTTGGAAAATAAAAACAAACCAAATGCCTTGTACATACTCAATTGATTTGCATAAAATACATGTTGGTGTCTTAAGTCCTCTCAGCATATATATGAAATAGAATTATAATATTGAGATTGAAATAGAAAATCAAGACAATTCATGAAAGGATAGAATAAAGGACTATCAATCTCTGAGTTAGAAATGACAAAAGAAAAAATCTAACTTTTCATATTTCTAAGGGTACTTTGATGGGCAACAAGTGAAGGTTTTGACTGTATTTTTTTAAAAAAAGGGAAAAAATACTTTAAAACTTACAGGAATAATAATTACTTTTTTATTATTGTTTTAATTTAATATTATGACATTTTCCTTACCCCCTGCAAAAGTTACCAATATTTACTTTAAAATACAAGTGCATTGCAGTTCGGTTGTTAATTTCATAATTTCCCTTTTACTATTATTCTCTCCCTTCCCTGAAAAAAAATTTCAATTCTCATTATTCCTCTATGATCTAGAATCTCACTATAAAATTATTTTGACAGCATATATCTATAATAACAGGACACTAGACCATCATATCACTAGAGATAATTAAGGGCAGTTACAGTAAAGAGAACCAGAAAAAGTACTGGGAGGTGATGACCTAAGCCAAATAAGACCTAAGGACTAACTGGACAAAAAATTTCAATCCATTATGCTTTGCAAACAGAGATATAGGGGCTACTGAGATAGGATACTTAAACATGGTAGTCAGAGAAAAAAAAATGAATCAATAATATAAATGTATAATGACCCCTCCTGGTAGACCACAAACACATTGAGGGTGGGGACCACATGTTAATTATACATCTGGCTTTAGTATCTAGTTTTTACTGGTCCAATAAATCAAATTTTTGTATTAAATAGATGACTGGGAAAGCAGGGAGAAATTACAGTAAGATAACATGAGGGGTACAAACCTTCAAGAAAGGATGTCACTCCATCATGAAGACCATGGGGCTCTTATGGAGGAAACAGGGGTACCTACCACTTAGCAGCCCACAGAAAACCAGCCCTACCAGGAGGTTAGTGTGCATTTTGGAAGGTAAATCAAATGGAATAAAGGACAATAAGTCAAGAAATTAGGTAAAGTTTGGGATATAGAGATCCACAGGAGAGCAAATATTTTGGTGTTAAATAAATAAATGTAAGTGAGGTCAAGGCCCAGTCAAGTGAATCAACTTCAACCTATCCTGGAGTGAAAAGGTTAACCCTGGATCTCTTCCTATAAATCAAAATGTAAAATAGGTTTGAGAGGGTCTGAAGATCAATGCCCTTTCTGGGAGACCAAATAAATTTTGGAGTATCTGTTTGAGCTTGTTGGTTAAGTGTGTTTTCCTTCGTGTGAAATTCGCTTATATTTGCTGTGAGGGAAATTAACAGCATACAATGCCAACCCAAGCCAAATCCATGTTTACCTAATCATTCATATCTGAAAACTCTGCTTTTTAAAATATACTCATTGCCCTTATTTTGTGTGTATTTAACCTAATTTTTCTATTTGGGTGAAGCTTATTCTTGTTTTAGTGAAATGCTAAGAAAATTTTATTTTCCTACATACTTCTTGGGACATGTGGAAGGATGAATGAACTCTAAAAGTCAGATATGGCCATGTCCAAGGGAAGGAAAGGATATTAATTTGGTAGAGTGCCTAAGGAATCAGGGTGAAAAAATGGCTACTTCTAATACCTACCTAAGGCAGTTAGGAGTCACCCAAGAAAAGGGTAAAAACTCCACGGGATAGCATGTACAAATACAGAAACAACAACAACAACAAAAAAAAAACATTGAGAGCAAGGACAAAGGAGCAATCCCTTTTTCTCTACAGTTAAAATCCTGGGACTGTGGATGGGCACTTTCTCTTTTTAGTATACATTAAGATATGCTACAAATATATTTAAGATGGGCAGAGTGTCATATGGCTCCCAAAAGGAAAGATTCACTAGGATTGTAAGGTTGATGATAGAAGAGAAAGTTAGAGTAGAACAGTGTCATTTTTACCAAAAAAGTAATATCTGGCAAACAATCAAGACTGATTCATAAGTTATTTGGCAAAGCCCAGTGCCATTATAACTAACACAGATCCACACTCCTTTATCAAACTCAAAGTCAGATCACCGCCATTGTAATATGCAATGAACATTTAGATATTACAAAAAAACAGTTACAGAAAACAAATATTCCATTTTCCTCAAAAATTGCCAATTGATTATCTCTAAAACAGCAGTAGCTTAAAAAGTTTTCATAGTACATGCAAATTCTCTTAGATGCAAATTATGTATTACATATCAATTATATATTATATAATTATATATAGACATATACATAGTTGACAAACATTGAGTGTCAAACATTATAAAAAATTTTACTTAGAAAAATTTTTTTTTTTTTGGCACAGTGGTGTTTAGTGAAGCAATAAACCCCCTAGCATCCTTGGATAAATGTTTTCGTATCTCTCTTTTTTTTTTTTTTTGGTGGTGGTGGTGGGGGATTTCCTCTCTACACACTTGGCATTACATTGAAATGAATACAAAACTTATAAAATGAGGGTTCTTAGTCACTTGCTTCACCCCACTCTTTTTGTGAATGTTTTTCTTTCTCTCACCATCTCTCCACTGACCTGAATGATGGTATTAGCTCACTTTCTTAACACAGATGAAGTGCTACCTCCTTTACACTGCCTCTGATCCATCCATACAGTTATAGGCAGTTTGTCTCTTTGAGTTTTTAAAATTTATTGATAGCAACTGAACAATGTTTTTCACCTGCTACTTTTTATGTACATTTTTTAAGGAATTTATTTCTTCAACTGGATTACAAAGTATGGAGAGCAATGATTTACATTTTTCATATTTAACCCTTGCAGATTATAGGAGCAATACTTAATAATCCTTTGTTGAATGAATGAATGAATGAATGAATACTGTGATGCCCAATTGGGTCTAAGACAGTGTTGGGAAGGTGATAGTAATTAGGTAGTTAACTGAAAGTTAAGGAGACTTGAGTGGGAACTGCTCCAGAAAATAAGAATCTATGTTCTTTCTTTTTTGTAGGATTGAGAACTAAGAAATTATACATTTTAAAACAAATATTTCCATGGATTATTAACAGATATACCATCTATTTCTCATACTGCCTTAGTGATTCTAACTTTGGATGTCCATGAAATGAATGCCAGATTATTCCTACGACAGAGCAATGAAATATAATTAGACTGTGATCACATAAACACTTATCTTCTAGCTTTTAGTAGATGCTTGTTATGATTTCAAATATATTTCATATTCTCATCCTTTAGGGTATGCTTTTCATGCTTCATAATTGATTTTTACCTATAATGGCAAATTTAAGATTGCTCAATTTCTTTAAGATTGTATCACTAAAGATCAGAAAAGTTAATGATTATTTACATTTTCTTGCAATGAAAGAGGCAAGACAATCACAGTGGTGAAAAAGGGATGAGAGAGTGTTCAACAACCCTTCCAAAGGACTTCAAATAACACTTTTAATTTTCTAATTTTTGAGAAAACTTCCTCCACTATTTCCAGGGCACATTAGTCAACTCTTAGAGTTTATTTCATTCTTATTTGATGAACATAGTTGCAAATCAAGAGGAATTCAGGAGGAGTTTATATATAAGTTTCATGTCCTCAAGAAGCTTGCAATCCTGTAATTGGAACCTTTCTAAGTTTGTTTCCTTAATTGCTAGTATAGATTCTCTACCGCATTTAACATATATTATATTGAACACAACTTCTTAATGCAGGAGATTGTATGATTGACAGGTCTGTTTGAAATTGTCTTGATATTAACAGTGATTAATGTTATTGGGGTGGCCAATATTGCACTTTGTTCCTAGGAGTCTTTCCAAAAGAGAAAGCTTGTTAAAAATAATTAATAAAATTCAAGGCTCCAGAGACCAATTAAGAGAAAAAAGTCTCTAAACTCCAAGAGAATTGCAGGACAAATTGCTCACAGTCATGAACTGCTGTGTTTTATCTCTTTTGCTCAAATGGAATTATGTATTCAAAGGCCATATACCCTGTTGTATTGGGAAAGACCAAGTGTGGCATGGAAAATGAAAGTGGCTATGAATTGAAGAGATGAGTAAAATAAAGAAGAATAACACATAATAACAGCTGTGAAACTTTGAATGATGTCCTATTAATGTGTCCTACCAAGGATTAGAAATAAGGATAGTTTTCAGGATAAAGTGACCAATGCATTAAAAGTTAATAAAAAAAAATGTTTCTTCCTATTAAAGACAGTTTACAAACACACTCAAGCACAACAAATTTACATATTATGGCAAGAAGAGAAAAGGGGAAGGTGAAAACAGCCATAGGTCAGTGATATAGACTCATGAAAATGAAGTTAAAATACATTATTAATTTTTTTAAATATGTACAAGTTGACTCTGCATAGTAATGTTGAATCCAAGGGAGAATACTTCTCTATATCTATATTATTGCACTCAGAAGGTTTTTTTTTTTTTACGATTTCAGAATTCCTCTCTTCCTGAAATAACAAGAATAATATTTGTTTTGTTTGTTTCTTTTGTTTTATTACCAAGGTATTTGACCAGAAAAATAACTGGGGGATATATGCAAGCTACCTCCTGTCAAATCACAACTAAGTGATAGGACAGAAAACATTTTTTTTCATTTCAGAGAGCAAATAAATTTAAACAACTTTACAGTAGATAGTCAAATATTCAGCTCTGCTATGGGAGAACATACATAGCCATGGACAATATATAAAAGAATAAACATGGCTGTGTTCCAAAAATCACTTTATATACAAAATTTAGGTGGCCACACAGATATAGTCCATGAGGTGTACAATTTTCTGACCCCTTTAATAAATGAATAATAATGAATATTATTTCAACAAAATATCACAAATTATTTAATTTCCCATGTTAACAGACCTCAAGAAAATGAATCTTTTTTTATCCCAATGAATCAACAACTAATTTAGTTCAGATAATATTTATCATACGACAAGAAATGGGTTATAATGTTTGATTTTGCAGCTCATGTGAAATAAAGCACTTTAAGTGACACATGTTCATGATAACATTGGCAAACATTAAAAAAAAAATAGGAAGGGAAGCAATCACAAATACTATTCCCTGAAGATATTTGAATTTTTACTGTTTCTTAATTTTCTAAAAAGTAATGATGAAAATATTTCATGACACTCAACAAACATAAAATCTATGCATTTTCTATATATCAAATAATGGGAGATTCTAAATAGTGCAGGCTGTTTTTGTTAATCAACTTGTGGGAAATACATCAGGAAAAAACTTAAAATTTGGTAGAATGAAAGATTCTCATCTTTGATGGATGTAGAGAATAACATACAGAAGTGCAGTGTTGGAAGTGTGCTTAGTAAAGGAAACCAAGGTATAGAGGTCTCTCTCCAGAAGTACCTTCCTCAAATTGTTTTCTTTTATATACAGTTCCACAAATATCCCCCCAGGAACCCAGAAGTACTGAGGCAGTCTGTTTGCTTAATGCTCTTGAAAGAACTGGCTCCACTTTCCATAAGGAACCATGTTCTGTATTGGGCATGGCCTATGCAAGCACAATTTGTGAGTTAGGGATGAAGCTTCTCATTATTGCACCAAAAACAGTCATTCCACAATTATGACTCAGAGATCAGCTAAATGGCGGTACTGCATTGGGCACTTCAGATGATTTTTCAACCTTGGTGACAAGGAGACATAAATAAATGTAAAAACAATTATATTTGTTTCTTAATCTAGGCTCAGGCAAATTTGTTTGCTAGTAGTTGACAAAAATACCATCTTCTCCATAATAAAGAAAAAAATCAATCCCATCTTCCTATAGTAATTCTAAGTTCTCACATACTTATTATAATCATTAAATTATAGATATTACTGCATTAATGTTAGTTGATTGATTCTTTCAACTACCTTTCAAATGACTCTCAATTTGTTCTCAAAATATTCTACTCTGATAGGCAAAAAATCCCATAGCTATTGATAAATAATATTAATTTATTAAACATATCACACTTGATATTTTACCTTGCTTTTCTTCATAAGAGTTAAAATACTAAATATGAAAAATAAGCAAAACTTGAGGACTTTTAAACTGTTCTTGTACTTGACCTTCACTTTTCCTCTCTTTTAATAATCCTGAACTTTATAGTCATTTATATTTGATTTATGTTTCTCCTAATGAAGGAAGAATTTTAGATTTACAGTAGGTTGGAAAGAAAGGTTTGTGACTTATTGAAGATCAAGGAGAATGAGTACAGGGTGAAAGTTTGGCTGACAATGGGTAGTGCCACCTAAACTGTCCAGGTCCTGGATGCTATAAATGTAAAAATGCAGCCTCTCTAGGATGTCTAGGGAGACTTATACCTCTGGTTTTGAAATTCTTTTTATATGAGAAGCCCTGAGGCTGCACTTAAGTGAAGATGCTAAAGAAAAGCTAACAAAATCTCTCTCTCTATCTCTCTCTTACACACACTTACAGACAAATATGAACACACTCAAACACAATAGGGCAGGAATTCACTTGCCCTCCTTGTATAGATCATGTCTCAAAAATAATGCCAATTTTTTTTAGTTCCTAACCTTAGGTACATCCTACACACATAGATAGATAGGTAAGTACATAGGTAGGTAGGTTGCTAGCTAGGTAGAAAGGGAAACAGGATATCCGTAGAAAATAGGGCAGGAAGAGAAACTGGGGAGAGTTTGGGTACAGGGCCTGTTTGATCGATGATGTTGCACAGATTCATCACCAAGATAGATCATCCTCTCGATGGTGACTCTGATTCCAAGAGGCTTTGCTGGGCAAATATTTTAGTTCAGGGCTTTTGTAAGAATGGTAAACAAAGCTAAAAAACTAATTCCTTAATAAGACTTTTAATAGCTCTGCTCTATGTCCAGAATAAATTCTGACTATGCTATAAGTATATGGAAAAGAAAGTAAAGATCATTCTTATGTCAGTTGATGTCAATGATTCACTTTAGGACAAACACGCAATTCCATGGTACATTTGCAAAGTCTGTGATATCAGTCTTGATCCTCAGAGTATGGGATGATATGCCTAAACAACAACAGAAAAACTTAAATGAAAACTAAAATCAGAATGTGGTGAAACAAACATAGTAAATCCTTGTTTTTCAAGTCCTTAGGGTAACGTGGATGCAACAAGTAATGAGTGGAAAAGGTACTTTTAGATACAGTGAATAAAGAATCTTTAAAAAAGAAAAGGAAAGAATCACAGGGTTAGAAGACAACCTAACCTAACTAAAGAAGTACCTACTTTACTTCATAAAGGTAGTTGAAAGAGTCAATCAACTAATCAATTAACTAATGCAACCATAAACAATGATGGAGGCGAGCAACAATGAGAATCTGCCTTAGTGTGTATTTCTTTTGCAACCAAATTTCATAAATTTAAGGTGGATTCACAGTATCTAATAATCCTGGAAGAGAAACATTCTTTATCCATTTGCATTCATCTCATATAATGAAATATTTTCTTCATAATAGAGATATTTCTTTGACAAGGTATACTTTCAGGACTCAGAATCAAATAGAAGAGTACTGTTTCATCAGTGATGCACAGAGAGAATTCTGCCACATTGTGGCTGAATTAATTCCAGGGTTTCAATCTGTTGCTTTCAGAGTTTGGATTCTAAGTACCCTAGAAGTTATAACTTTATCTTCCTTTTATACTGTAACAGACCAGCTTTACTAGAGCTAACTGCGTTTAGATTTAGAAGATCAGGGAATAGGTAATATCCCACAGAGTTTTCTAACATCGCCACCTGCTATGATAGAGATAGGTTTTGATTTTTTTTTTTTACATGAAGATCTATTTGTTTAACTTGGTTTCTTCTGTCGTGTACTGTTTTTTTCCTTTTTATTGTTTATACCATGCACTCTTTAATGTTTGTTCATTCATCTAGAAAATAGGTGAAAGAGGGAAAATGACACCACCAACCAAAGGTAAACAAAGCTAAGCTTCCCAAAGACGGACAATCATATAATCATATGCTAGATGAGGCCTTTGGAAAATATTAATTTACAATGTCCACTACCAATTCAGATCATACCTGTTTTGGTTTAGATGTGAGGTGTTCACCAAAAGCTCATGTGTGGACAGTATCAAAGGTCTAGAAGTTATGAAAGCCTTATAGGGATTAACTAAATGACAACTGTAGGCAGGTAGGGTATGGCTGGAGGAGGTGAGTCCTTCGGGTTATATCTTTGGAGTATTAATTTTGTATATGGCAAGTGGATATATTCGTTCTCATTCTCTCTCTCTCTCTCTCTCTCTCTCTCTCTCTCTCTCTCTCTCTCTCTCTCTCTCTCCCCCCCCGCCCCCAATCTAGTCCTAAGCTGCTTTCCTTCACCACACTCTTCCATCATGATGTTCTGCATCTTTGCAGACCCCAAGGAATGGAGTCAACCTCTATGGACTGAAACCTCTGCCCCCAAATAACTTTTCTTCCTCTAATTGTTCTTGTCAGGTCACAGAGGCAAAAAATAACTGACTAAAACAATTCCTAAAACACTTCTAGAAGAGAAATACTTGTGAATTTGAAAGCCTAGTAGGAAAAAAAAAAAAGCAATGAGTCCCACAACCTCTTCAAATGCCTAAAGTTTTTAGAAAATGATAATGTATTGTATTTCCAGTGATCACAACCTTTGTTTCAAGATAGACTTCCACATGTTGAATTCAATTCCTATAGTCTGTTCTTTCATGTTCTTACTTGATAACACCAGAGAATAATTAGAACATTGGGCAGTACATGATTTTCACAATGTCTCTTTCCTATCCCCTTAATCATAGAGCCCTTATTACAGAGAAGCTGCCTAGATACCCATTACCATAAAGATCCCATATCCAAATGGTGGTATTCTATGGAATCAGAGGACAAAAGTTAAAGAACTGTTTCTCCCTTTCAAAGATTTGAAGGAAGATTTTTACTAGCCTACAAGGCAGAAGATGCTGTGAAGACGACAGGGGTTTCTTGTCTCTACCAGCAGTCAAGATTCTACCTCCTCAAGAAGAGTCTGAACAACCAAAGGCCATGTTCCTCAAGCTTAACCATGAGGGGCTGGGGATGTGGCTCAAGTGGTAGCACGCCTGCCTGGCATGCGAGTGGCCCGGGTTCGATCCTCAGCACCACATATAAACAAAGATGTTGTGTCCCCTGAAAACTAAAAAATAAATATTAAAAAATTCTCTCTCTCTCTCTCTCTCTCTCTCTCTCTCTCTCTCTCTCTCTCTCTCTTAAAAAAAAAAAAAGCTTAGCTACTGTAATTCTGATTTAGACTCCTTAGTCTCTATGGCTGCAATATATCAAGAGAAGCTGGAATTTTAGCTTTTAACAATTCTTAGTCTCTAAGATAGGAGAAAAATTTAAAAGGATCCTTTGTCAGTAAAACTTTCAAGGAAATAGATTAATACATTAATTATCTGGGTCAGACCTTAAAAGGTGATAGTTAATTCTAAAGCCTTACCTCTAAGGGAAAAATATATTACTAGATTAATGGTGTCTTAAATCTCAAAATACAAAGTATATATTTTGTTTCTCTAATGTTAGTTTTGTTATAGTTCTGATTGTTTCATGTTAATTAAATCTGATCACTTTATATATGCGAATTACTCTATGACCTAGGACCCAGTGTTGAAATACTTCTATTTTCTATCTATATTTAATTCCCAGGTAATGTCTTTTATTCCTTTAAAAATCATCTTTGCTGTGTATATACAAGACTGCATGACCAAGGTGATTCTGCAACCTGACACTCAGAAAAATGAGAAATTATATCCCATCTGATTCAGTTGTATGATATGTCAAGGTCATTGTACTGTCATGAGTAACTAATTAAAACAAATAAAAAATTTTAAAAAATCACCTTTGTTGATATATACTTGTTATAGGATTGAAACGTATATCTCCATGTAAGAGCTCTTACTTTGTCCAGAATCCTATAGCTACCTAATCAACATCTCTGTTGATTCTATTATGAACAAATTTCAAAAGTAACATGTCCAAAAAAAAGGCACTTCAACTCCTGCCATCACCAAATTTGATCCTTTCTGTTTTTTTCACATCTCAATAAATAACATTTCCATTATTCTAATTACACAGATTAAAAGCAGTGATTCTAGACCTTTGTCTTTCTCTGATACCTTTATTTAATCTATGCACATTGCATGCTGTCATTTCCACCAAAATATATCCTGAAACTGACCTCTTCTTAAAATTATCATAGCTACCAACACAGTCCAAGCCATTTGCTTATTTGTCTGGACAATTGCAGTAGCACCTACTAGCATTCCTTCTTTCACAGAAGGTAGCAGAATCTACCTTTGCTTAACAAGCAGAATTATCTTTTTAAAATATGTCAGGTCTTGCTATTCTGTTTTAAACTACTTACTGGCTCCCAATTTCAAGTCCCACATTACCCATTTCATGCTACCATTCTGACCTCATCTCAAAGTTCCTTTCAATTTTTCTTTCCCAGACATACCACCTCTGTGCTAGTCTTTGCCTCTAGCCTTAAGAAATCTTTATTCACTAGGACAGAAAGGCTTACTTCTTCACTTTTTTTCAGGTCTCCACTTAAAAAAAAAAACATCAAAAGGCCCTTCGCTGAACATCTTATTTGAGATATGTTGCTCATTCATGCTCTCTCTTCCTTATCCCACTTTATTATTTTTATTTTTTTCATAGCACATTTTATTATCTGGTTGCTACTTAAAACTGCATAAAATCATTAAGGCAGGGAAATATTTATTCATTTATATATTACTCTGCGGTGTGCACAGACCTAGAACTATGCTTAAATGAATGAAAAGGTAGTTTGTTGGATACTCTCAGGCAGCACCTTTGGAATGGAAATGGCTATTTTGCAGTCTGTAATAATGAGCAAATATTATCAAAGTCACTGGCTACTTCTTTTCCACACCAAGAAATTAAAATAACGAATTAGTCTCATATCTTCAACATGTAATTCTGAACTCAGAGAAGTTTGGAGAAGAGTCACTGAAGTGTCCAGGATTCTCTATTATATTCATTAGCCAAATAACTTATATATTCAGTTATTCACTTGACATATATTTATTAAATCTTTTTATGTAAAATTCATGACTCTTGAAGAGTATAATGGTGATTCAGGATTTATCCTCAGGGAGCTTATATGTCTAATACAAAGACTCTGTTAAATAACAATCTGGTTTAACTTCACAACAGCTTCTCATCTTATAGAGAGCCTTTACATAAAATTCAGTATTGTACAAATAGTGAAAGTCTTACAGTATTTCTCATATAAAGTAATAATGACAATAAGATCTTTAATCAGATTCAAATTTGAGAACATTTAAGAACTCAAACTTAATATGACTCCTAGAATGATAACATTCCTTGAAATTCTTTAGTATTTTCATTTTACTAAATAAAACCTAGGAATTGTGTCAAACACATAATAAAAAATATTGCCATCTATTACATTTTTTCTAAATCATCATTTGATATATTTACTTAGTACAATTATTCCAAAATTACTTCACTTTTAAGAACTTCCAAATCCAACAATAATTAATGCCAAGTCTGCTATTTGTTATTGCCCTATAGGACATCAATACCAAAATTATGTTATTCAGTAATGATTTAATTGTGAAAGTGTAGGAATTTGTGTTTAAAATTGGAGATCAAAACATAATCTTAATTAAATCTCTCAGAAATAGGCAAAGTAAATTTGAATTATAAATATGAAATAAAGATGTATAGATCACTTTAGGAATGGAAATCATATATCTAATAAATATTAAAGTGAGCCATTTCAAGAAATGAGACCACTGAAACACACTAAATGGCGATTAAAACAAGATAAATATTTATTAAATCCGACTATCATTTATTAAGATGTGCTGGACTAAACAAATGTAATTTGATATTTGAATCATATCTTATTTTGATACAGCTTTCATTAAATTTCATGTCTCAGCTTTGAAGGGCTATCAAATGTTCCCTTCAGTTTTTAATCTCTGAAATATCAGTTTGATTCTTGGAAAGACTCTGAAAGTCACAGACTGAAGTCTCTTGATTATCAATGAGGTTGTTCTCTTCTGCAAGTACAGCTAAAGGGGACAACTTATCATCAGAATCATCAACCTCTATAGGGCAGGGTTTTGCCTTTTATCAAGGACCTAGAATACTGCCTGGCATATGGTGAAAGCTCAATAAATTTTAATATTTATGTATATATTTATATTTATCTACAATTTCATATTTATGTATATATTTATATTGTTTATAAAGAAACAATAAAATGTTTCCTTATTCCTTAGTTTCTAAAATGAAAGAATTTAACCGTAGAAATCTTCCCCCAGTACATCAGATATAAAGATATTAATAGGGATTCTCTGGAGAGGAAAAAGTATTCTATTATCAAATATGTTTGGGAAGTGGAATTAAACCAGATTGGTAGAAATTTTTTACTGCAAGACTTATAGATAGAATATGTATTATAAATATCCAAGACAGAGAAACACAGGTCATATTTTCCAAAATTTTTTCTATAAACTGTTTTTAAAAATAATAGTACGTAAGCTAACTTAATACATAATTATTAAGAGTTATAATAGTAATACACAAACTAACCATCCAATGATTTATTATAATGATTTCTTTTCTTCCAATTGTTCAATATCATTCCATTTAAAAATACTAATCATTTTCTCCCTCACTTCCATTCTTGCTTAAAATTTTTGGAACTAATATAATGCAAAACCCACATGAAAACCAATGGACTCACTATGTTGTATTTGTTAAGGTTGGTCTAAATAGTAGTAAGCCACCAATGGAAAAAGCGCAGATCTTATCTCAATGAAGGAGATATTTTCAAGTTGTTAACATCTAGGAAATCCAGTCATAACACACCAAACTAGTATTTATATGTATTGTATATTGACTTAATTTATCTATAAGATTTTCTCAAATACCTGATTTTAATGCCTAGTACTAAGCCATTCCTGGTCCACTACTCATCATCCTTGGGTTCCTAGAAAGTCTCTCTTAGGTATAGTTGGAAGTCTGGAAGTGTTGGAAACTAATATCTTTCTGTGTGTGTGGTCCCGGCTACATAGAATTCTGGATGCTTTTTGCTCTTTCCTCATTTTGAAATGAGATATTCATTAGCTCAAGTTACCTGGATGCTTGAATTTTGAGGCTTTTTGATGACTGTTAGTTCTGGAATCAATCTATTTTTCTGAATTTAAAGCTCAATTATACCATTTACTGCCTGATCAGAGATAATTGTTTGGCCTTGATTCCCATATTTGTAACAGAAATAAATTACCTTAGAAATATCATATGAATTAAACTAGAATGGCTTAAAATGGGCTTGACAGAAAGTTTATCACTGAGAGGTTTGCAGTTTTCAGTTTTTCTTATTAGTAAATCCTCTATCACAGTCCATGTGTTTCCAACTCTGAACTGACCTCTATCTCCAGGGACCTATATTCTTTTGATCTACTCCTTTCCAGGACCTAGCATGATACCACCTTACTTAAATTACATAGAGGTCATTGTTATTTCTCCACCAATATAGCTATATTGTCTATCAGATATAAATAAACTAACAGCCTTGGTATCTATCAAGGATTGCACGATTCAGACCTGTAAAATGCAAAATTGCCGGGAAGGGAAAGCTGAGAGGGGTGTAGGTGTTGAGAAAAGCTGAATTTTCCACACTGGTGGTTTGCCCTTATTAGTCACCACGTAATTATTCAGGAAGATATTTCATTTTGAGTCTATAAACTCAAGTTTTTGCTCTGTCTACATGAGCCACCTAATCTATAGAAGCATAGTTGATAATTTCTTATTTTTTTTTACCCTGCCATATTAGCAAGTGATAGCCAAACAATTAATCACAGCTAGACTACAGAGCTCAGAACAAGCTGTCAAAGAAACTAAAATAACTAGACCAACTATGACACAATCTGCTTATTTTCAGTTGTCTAAGCCTGGCCTGAATCTCTCACTTCATTTCGTTTTTTGTTAACTCTCACTTTCCTGGAATTTCATTTTCCTATTTTTTCTTGAATAATTAGATAATGGCAAAAGAAACAGGAATATATATATATATATATATATATATATATATATACACACACAAAATGAAATATATATATATTTATATATATAAAGGTAAACACAGTTACTTGCCAGAATTGTATGGAAGATGCTCAGGAGACATGACAACTAGTTGTGTCCAAGGGCAGCAAATATGGAATGGACTAGCACTGTCCATCAGACTCATGATCAAAAACTTCCAGCTCCATTAATGAACTGTCTGGCTTAAGGATTCTGTGTGTCAGCACATCATTCTTTCCTTTATTATTTCTTTTCCTTCCCCAGGAGAAAACAAAGGAAAAAGCTGCTCATCTCTACAGGGATCATGCATGACAAATTTTATTCTAAAAGGTAAATTTACAAGGAAACTGTGTGACACCAAATGTGTAGATAGACTTGGAAAGTGAGCAGCATGACATCCAAAACTGTGACAACATAGCTAATGAACAGTAGCTTTCTAATGACTAGAACCAAAGTGACAAAAACAGATCATGATTGTGGCTGAAAATGGAATGGTAGTCAAGTGACCAATGACAGAATAGTCCTATTCCCTATTTATAAAGAATCCAGAATAAAGAGATGAAAGTTTGCTTTCAACTTTATGCAGCTGGATGAAATAATGTTCTTTTCCTTTCCTGAAATTCTTCTCAGAGTGAGTGGCCACAATGACCATGTATGACAGAAACATTACCTTATCAATTTCATCAAAAATATTGTTTTACCTATTATCCAGTGCCCAGGGATTCTGTAAAAAACTTTTTCACAGAATAATTTTATTTTTGTCAACATGGTTTGGAATCTCATTTTAATTTGTATGTCTATCATTTTTTTTTGTTCTCCCATAAAATCACTCTGAGACAAGGACTACAGAAAAAGGTAGCTTATCTAGGAAGGGCATGGGACACTAGCAAACAAAGAGTAAGGTAAAAGAGAGAGGAGAAAGCTACCTGGGTTGAATAATGAAACATAATTCCATGAAGAGACTCTGGAAAATTACACAAACACATGGCTTAGAATATTCATTCCTAAGTAGTGGGGAAGTAAAGATAATTTTACAGCAACTATTAAAAATATGATTGAATTTGATTTTAGGGATAAGTTCTTAACACTTCAGTCTTCTTTCTTTAGTTCTAAGGGAAAGTACCTTAGCCATGGATAAAGGTTTAGTCAGCTAAATGCTACAGCACACAAAAAAATCCTGGGCAATATGGAGGGGCACTGATAGTGTCAGCTACAGTGTCATTGTTTACTGGTTTTTTTTTTTTCCATGTGTTTTGGCATCTATAAAGTGTACAGTGAAAACAGACCCATATCAAACAACTAAACAGGAGCACATTCCATATATTATTGTTCCAACTTTGTATCCATCATTCTGTCACCTACCCCCAGTGTTTTGATGTATATGTACTACTTGTGTCCAATTATGTAAGTTTCTCCATATCATTGTTAGAATGAGACCAGGTGACAATTAATGAAAACCTCAGTAAATAATTCAACCATTATATATTAAAAACTTATATGGCAGGCACCATTGTTAGCACTGAAAATAAGATGTCAAAATGCACATGGTACCAACATTTACTGAGACCGTAGTCTAGTTTGTCACCTCAGAGTCCAGAGGAGGTGACATTATTCGATAAATACAATCTACAAATATTATATATAAATTCTGCATTATCTTCTAAGGAGAATCCCAAACGTCATTTTAATTTCATTTTCCCCTTAACAATTCTACTCAGCTGATATTTAAAAGTGCATTGAAATTTTAAATATGAAGAATGAATCAGATATCCACAGTTGATTTGGAATCACTCTTGGGAGTGTGCTGCTAGTTATATCTTGAATTGTAGCCTTTTTGGAATTGTTTTTGAGTATGTTCAAAAAATAAGAACCTGCTTTATATCAGTTACACAGGGTATATATATATATAGTTCTATGTATATAACTATATATAACTATGTACATGATTCCTACCCTCAAGGAGCTTACAAAATAGCTGGAGGATTAACAAAGAGACAAAGACAAGAGGAGCATCAGAGCTAGAATGTGAAGCAAAATGCTGTGTGACCAACTTTGTTATTTCTGTAGCATCAGGTGTTATTTCTGTCAGCTTTATATTTGGTGATGCAATATTTTAAAAGCAGAAATATTTACTACCTTAACTGCAGTTGAACTAAGCTAGTTGCGACTTCGTTCAAAATGATATGGTCCTGTCAGAACAGTAATTGATAACCCCCTTTCAACATCTATCTGGCTGGTACAAATACAACAACTCTTCCCTAACTTTTTTGTAAAAAAAAAAAAATGGATTCAAAACAACCAAAAGCCCTGCAGCCTCACAACAAATCATCCTCCCTAACAAGTCTCTGAGTCGGCAGTTAGATGCACAAAGATCAGGCAAAGCTATTTGTTACAGATTCAGTCAAAATGACCTTACAGTCTTTATTTAGAGAGTACTAGCCAGGGTCCAAGACAGATTATCACAAGAATGCAAAACCTGAGCATAGCATTTTAGTGAGAAGGAACTTTCTACTTCACTGGAGTAATTCTGAGTATATAAGAAAAGACTACAAAAATAGGATTTATTACATTTCAGCAACTTAAATACATGTTCTGAATCTGATACTTTACAAAATGCACAATGGAGTCAGGTTGTAGGCACACTGTCAGATTATTTTGAACAATTATTGAATATGCACACTGGGTGGAAACCTGTACTCTTAATTTATCACATTCATTTAACTTCTGGAGCCCCATGGATGAAGTTTAATAAAGTTCTTTTAATATTTTTTAGACATAAAGGGAAAATGGATTCTTCCATTAAAGAGTTCCAAGTGAGTAAATAAATACTAGTTTCCAAAACAGTAGTCAGAGTAATCAGTACAAATTTGGCTAAGTTAAAAAAGTCTCTCTATGAAAATGAGACTAAATGATTCCTAAGATCCCTTCTAAAGCTAATATTTTATGTCTTGCTGATTTTCAATATAAAGGTATAAAAATCAAGAGTAAGTATATTCATGTAGAAAAGAGCAGATAGGTTTCTCAAGCATAGCGAAGTTTAGACCAGACCTGACTCAGAAAAGTAAAGGGTGATTGGGAACAAATATTAGCAGTTTAGTTCTCTGAAGGACTCAACCATATTTTTTTAGTTTAACTTAAGGAAATAGTCTCACATACATCTAAAAATTAAATGAAATATAAGAAAATTTTGATTCTATATCTATGGAGTACTTTCATGTCATACTTCATTTGATTCTCAACGGTGAAATTTTTTATCCCTATTTTACAAGTGACAAAATCAGCTCAGAGAGATTAGGTAATTTATATAACATCACAAGCTAGGTAGTCATAAACCTGCTTGAACAATGGCACCTGTGGTTACTTAGTGTAATGTAATAAACCTACTACCCATTCCTCCCACTTGTTGCAACCAAAACATCTGTCACAATAAGACCCAAAACCTAACTTCTCAAAATTTAGACAAAAAATGTACAGAATGTGAAGGAGAAACAAAATCTAGCTAGGCATCCTGCATGGGGCATGAGTTCTCTGTTCTTTTTTTTTTAATATTATTTTTTTCTCTCAATGTTCTGTGTCAATAAGAGCCCTCATTCTGGGACTGAACATGTGTGCCTACTACTCTGGGAATCTGCTCTTCTCTGTCAGAGAAAACACAGATCCTGAGCAGTGGAAAGTAAGGAGGAAATCCTCAACAGACTGGAGCAGGTAAAAGGGGCTTCATGTTTTGTGCATGTTTTAGTCAGCCTTTTCCCTGCTGTGACCAAAGACCTGCTAAGAACAATATTAGAGGAGGAAAAGTTTATTTAAGGGCTCAAGGTTTCAGGCATCTCAGTCTATAGACAGCCAGGTACATTCCTTGGGGCTCAAGGTGAAGAAGAACATTATGGTGGGAGAGTGTGGGTGGAGGAAAGCAGCTCACATGATCAGAAAGCTGAGAGAGAGTAAGATCAGCTCACATTATTTACACTCTGAAGGCACACCTCCAATGACCCACCTCGCTCCAGCCACACCCTACCTACCTTTAGTTCCCACTCAGTTAATCCCATCAGGACATTAATTCATTGTGTTAAGGCTCTCATAACCCAACCATTTTGCCTCTAAACCTTCTTGTATTATCTCACACATGAGCTTCTAGGGGATGCCTCACATACAAACTATGACAGTGCAGGAAGCCACACAAGTCAGACTATATCATCACCTGCATGTGTACACTAACACAAAACAACACAACTAAGGTAGATTTGAAGACAGGGCAATAGTAATTATCTGCTATAAAGGACAGAGAAAAAGCATAAATACATATACATACATAAGAAAGGAGATATACGAATCAAAAGGTCAAAAAATATAATTGGAGTCCCAGTAGGAGGAAATAAAGAGATTGGGTAAAAATAACACATTGTAATTAATAATGGTTCATGCCTGTTTAATTTTGCAAACTTCTAAATTTATAGATTTAGTAATCTTAGTTAACCCCACAAAATACAAAATCAAAGAAAAATATGTCTAGGTATATTATAAACAAACCAATGAAAGTCAAAACTAAAGAATAATATTTTAAAAGTAATTAGAGATAATTGATATTTTATTGTATAGCAAAACAATATTTCCAATAAAATACAGAATTCATATGAAAACTAATAATGTCAGAAGACAGTGGAACATCTTAAAATACTGAATAAATTTAAAAGAAAAAAAACAACTATCCACCTAGACTTTTTCCAATGAAAATATCTTCCAGGAATGAAGACAAAATAAATATACTTAAGGGAAAGTATTAATAAGATAATTAAATACAAGTAGACAATACTGAAGGAAGTTTGTAGAAAGAAAATGGTATGAGGGCAACTTTCTACTTCAGATACAGATGAAGAAGATGGAAGAGGTGAGTAAGTGGTGGATGTAGAGTCCAATTTCCTTTCAGTCCTTTAAAATATATGTGATTGCTTAAAGCAAAGATTATAAAATTGTATGGTTGTGCTGTCAATGTATATAGTTGTATATTGTACATGACAATGACATGAAAGACAGTAGGGGAGAGAAATGGGATATTTATCTTTTATAGTGGCAAAGTTTCAACATTTTATCCAAATCAACAATATTAATTCTAAGTACAGTTTTTATACATACAACATATGTGCATATATACACATATATGATTTTATACACACACAAAAGAATATATACAGGTGTACATATTTTAGAAGGAAATGTATGCCCAATTAGTATTATAATGAAATAATATCTATATATACAAAGCAATAATACAGAAATATGGTCAATAGCCAATAGTTAAATTATAATCTAATGATAAAAGTATTCAAATCATCCAACTAAAAGGTAGTAAAGTTTGGGGAGAAAAACTTGAGGGGAGAGTCCAAAGAAGAAACCAATAAAATGGTAGGAATAAATTCAATAATAATAGTAATTATACTAAATGTTAATGACTTTATTACTTCTATAAAAAGACATACATTAACAGAGGGAATAAAAAAAACAAGAACCAAATGGAAGTTTTCCATGAGAGAGATGCTTTAAATAAAAAGGAAAAATAAAAAAGTGGTTAAAAAATATTTACCATATCAATAGAAAATTAAAGAAGGCTAAAAGGGATATAGGGCAATATTAACATCAAAATAAAATGAGTAAGTGCATAAGAGATCAAATAACAATAACAACCACTTTTATCTAAATGACACATAGAACAGTGAATACAATAGCTACCTAACACCAAACATTTTCAAGTTTACTTTGTTCTTCACTAAGAAAGAAAATATACTTGAACATAAAATAAGTCTGAGTACATTTTAAAGGATCAAAAATATATGAAGAATATTCTTTGAGCATATTAGAAGTAAATTACAGATCAATATGATATCTAGGAATACCCAATTATTAGCAAATTAATAATGCTGTGGGTCAAAGAAGTAATCACAAGATTTATTGAAAATATATTGAAATGTATGTTTACAAAAAATACGTAGATAGCGATTTATAAAAGACAGCCAGTGCAGTGATTAAAAGGAAATTTTAACTTTATACCTATTTTAGGAAAAAAAACCCAACTGAATAAATGATCTATATAATGATGTTAAAAAATCAAAAAAAGAAAAAAATTATACCAAGGTAAGTAGAAATATAAAATAATGTGAAAAATGTTAAAAAATAAGAGAAGCCAGGTTTGTGATGCATGCCTGTAATCCCATGCTATCGAAGTCTAAGGCAGGAAGGTCTCACATTCAAACGTTTGAGGCAACTTAGTAAGATCCTGTATCAACATAAAAATAAAAAAGCCTGTGAATGTAGGTTTGTGGTAGAGAACCACTGGGTTGAGTCCCCAGCCATACAATAATAATAATAATAATAGTAATATTGATATTAATTCTAAGGAAGAGAGGAGGAGAAGAAGAAGGGGCAGGAGAGGAGGACAACTACAAGGACAGAGATCAGTGGGGGAGGGCAAGATAGATCACATAGAAAGTTTTTGAAACTTAAAATTAGCTATTTCAAAAGATAATGAAACTTGACATATATCTTGTGGAAAGAGAGAGAGAGAGAGAGAGAGAGAGAGAGAGAGAGAAAGAGAGAGAGAGAGAGAACACAAATCACTAATGTCAGGAACCAAAAATCAACAAAGACCTTATAATCATAAAAAGGATAGTAATAGCATAGTAGTTGTGAACTTGAATGAAATGGACAAGAGTTCTGATGAATACAATTTACCAAAGTTAACAAAAGGGAAGTGGAAAATTGAGTAGCCCTATCCATTTAAGGGAAATTCAGTTTGTTAGAAAATTCTTTCCTAAAAGAAAACTTTATGCTCAAGTAATTTCACAAGTGTATTCTTTCAAACACTCCAGAAAGGAAAAATATCAGCCTTATATATACTTTATCAGATAACATATGGAATACACACCATCAACTAGGTGTATGAAGCCTGCATAAACTTAATACCAGAACCTGACAAGGACATAATCAACACTGAAACTTGAAGGTCAATACACTCATAAATAAAGTTATGAAGAACCTCAAAAGAATATTGGCAAGCTGAATTCAACTGTATATACAAAGGACAACACATGAACAAGTGATATTTGTCCCAGGAAGGCAAGGTTAGGATAAGATTTGAAAGATCGATCAATGTAATGTGTTATATTAAAAATAGAAAAGATAGAAGTGATCATTTTAATTAAGTGCAAAGAAATTATTTCACAAAATTCATTTCCCATCTGTGTAAAAGTCTCATTAAACAAGGAGAATTTCAAAGACTGATTTTTGTTTTGAAAAACATGAACACTGATACTATTTGAAGAAGATAGGTTTACATAGACAGCTCGCCCCCATCCCCCCCGCCACCACCAAATCAATAAAACAGTTGCTAGAACAAATAAATGAATTTAGCAGTATTACAGGGTTCAGAAATAATGTAAGAAATCAATCATATTCTAATATAGTAGGAACAGATAATTGGAAAATAATTTTCTTTAAAAAGTTCATTTATAATAGTTCAGAAATGCATAATTAGGAATAAATATCCAAAAGGTGTCCAACCTTTCTCTACATAGAAAACAATAAAAAGTTTCTTGGCTAAAATAGAGAAGATGCAAATGAGGGAGATATATATCATGTTCAGTGCTCACTGTCTGGAAAACTCAATATTTTTAAGATGCTAATTTTCCCCATATTCACCTTAGAGTCAACAAAATACTAATCAGTTATTTTTGTAATAACTAATAAGTCAATTCTAAAATTTATCTGGAAAAACAATGATTCCAGAAGAGTTAGAACAGTTTTTAAAAAGAACAACCATGTCAAATACTTTCTGATTATAAAATCAATAGCAATTCAAAATCACAGAGAATGAAAACAAAAGGCAAATTGTAGCTAACTAAAGTTCCGCATGGCAAATACAGAAAGGAAAGACAATCTGTAGAATGGGAAAACATACTGTATACTGGAAATCCAAAAATTGGTTAATATTTCAAAATATATAAGAAATTCATAGAACTCAGTATCAAAACAAATAGCCCTGTTAAAAATGGGCAAAGGATTTGAATAGATGTATTTCCCAAGAAAACATACAATTGGACTACAGGTTTTTGAAAGGGTGTCAAAATCCATGAAATAAAGAGCAGAATCATAATATGATATCACCTCATATTACCAATTACTTCAAAAGATAAGAAATTTGTTGAGGATTTAGAGAGAACTGAACCCTTACACAGTAATGGTATAGTTATTATGGAAAACAGGATGAAGTTTCCTTTAAAAAGTTAAAAATAGAACTACCATATGATCCTGCAATCCAGTTCTGAGTGTATGTCCAAAGCAAGTAAAAGTCACTATCTGGAAGAAAAAGCTACACTCCCACATCCATTGCAGCATTATTTATAATTGCAACATATGGAAACAACATAAGTAACTGTGGACAGATGAATGGATAAAAAAATGTGATACACACACATGCACACACAAACACATATATATATAACTTTACTCAGCTTTAAAAAAATAAGAAAATTCTGCCATTTGCAACATTCATGAGCTTTGGGGATATATGCTAAGTGCAATAAGTCAGACAGAGAAAGATAAATATTGTATGAACTCATTTATATGTAGAATTTTAAAACAAGTAGAACTTTCAGGAACAGAATAGAAAGGGTTTGGTGGTGAGGTAGGGAAAAGGGTACAAACCTTTAGGTATAATATTTGTAAGTACTGAAGAGCTAACGTAACACACACACACACACACACACACACACACACAAATAGCTATATGAGGTGATGGACATGTTAATTAACAGGAGTATGGTAAACATTTTCCAAGGTATGAGTCAAAATATCAGATTGTACAGCCTGAATATATATATATATATATATATATAATTTTTGTCAAGTAAAACTCAACAAGGCTGGAAAATGTTGATAGTAATCAAGACAGTTTGATATTTGCAAAAACATATACATGTATTAATGGAATTGAAATGGACCACCACAGTTAGATTCAATTGATGTTCACAAAGAAGCATAGAAGTGACATGGTGGGTCTTGGCATCAGGTGTAGAAAGACACTAATTAAAAAAAGAACTGTAAATGAATTGAAGATGGGTCTGTGGAGCGGAGAGAGGGGGAGGGAGGAAAATGCTGGGGACTGATTTGGAGCAGGTTGTGTTCCATGCTTTTGTGATTATGTGGGAGTGCATCCTAGTGTTGTACATAACTACAAAGAATTTTAAAAGAAAAAAATACATATAAAGAAAAAAAGATGCCAAAGCAATTCAGTAAAGAAAGAAATCATCTTTTCAACAAGAACAATGAAACAATTGAAAAGCAACTCACCCTTACTTTACATCATATACAAAACTTAACTGGAAATGAATCATAAAACTAAAACAACCATTTAAAATCATTAAACTTTTAAATGAAAATGTGGGTGATAAACTGTGATGTTTGTATAGTTAAAAGATCATGAAAAATATGAAACAATATAAAAAATTGCTAAATTTGACTACATAGAAATTTGAAACTTTTACTCTTCAAAAGATTCTATTAAGAGAAAAAATCTGCAAGTGCCAGACAAGGAGAAAATATTTGAAACACATATATCAGTTAAAGAACTTACATACATAGAATGTACAAAGAATTAATATAATTCACTGATAAGATGAAAAACATTGAAAGACCAAAGAGTTGAACAGAAAAGTTTAAAAAGAAGATAAACATGTGACCATTAACACATAAAATATGTTCAATATCACTAAGCAGTGGAGAAACACAAATTAAAACCATGAATATACCACCAAATACCTATTTATTAGTCAGGAAGTGGAGCAAAGCTATTGGAAATATAAAATTAAACTCCACAGTTAGGCATTTTATCCAAAACAATTGAGACCACAGATACACATAAAGTCTTGCACATGAATGCTGGTGGTAGCTATATTGGAAAAACTTATAATTAAAAACAACCCATATTTCCATAAATAGATGAATAAATAAATACATTATAATAAACCCACCCATATATTATTATGTAGAAATAAAAAGGAATAAGTTATTGATACACACAAAAATATGGATGGATCTCAAAATATAAAAAAATCGGAAAAGAGTATTTGATGAGTCCATGTGATAAAACTATAAAAATACAAATTCATCTATAGTAGCAGAACACATAAATAGTTGTATAAGGAAGGGAACAAGCAAGAAGACATTACAAAGACTACGTCAGTAAATGTGTCCATGTGAATCTAGAATCAATATTATATTTCCATGTTTATTTGCTGAAGTTAAAATATACTGTAACCAGGTTCTGATTAAGTTCCATGCTCTGGATAAATAACATATACAGTGGCCTACCCAAATGCTGTAACATTGTTTCCATTTTTAAGAAATCAAATATATTTCATAAAAATAAAAACAATGCAAGGCAAACTTAGGTTTCCAACAGATAATTTTTTATAGTCTCTTAAAGAGAATGCTAATAATTTAATAATAACCTATACCTCTTCTAATTACTTCTTAAGACACTTTTGGAACAACATTGGCCATCCTATATCTCATAAGAGACATTGCAGTGTACCATTCTTTATAATATACCTATAAATGTGAATCTACAACAACCAGTACCTCCCAACTTCTAGGCTACAGATCTGAAAATTTTAAGTGGCTTTTCTTCTATTGTTGAATCTTACTTTGTTCTTATAGGGATTTTTTTCTGCGTATCCTCTGATCCATCAAGAGCCATGTAAGGAAAAAAAACAATCAGAAAAAAAAGAGAAAGAAGGTAGAGAAATATGAACATGCTCAGAAAATTATTTAGCGAGAACTGGGAAATGTCAAAGAACTCTAAATCCTAGGAATTTTGACCTGTGCTGTTGAGTTTTTTTGTGGTGTTTTCCTTAGTATACTCCAGAGACAGTAATAGTATTATCAGGTTCTTCAACCACATCCACTAGCTTAAAAAGCTTCTCCAAACCCAAGTTGCTGCTCTTTTTTTCTTTATTTACTTTATGTTTTTCTGATTAAAAGATACACATATACAATGAAAAATAAACAGATATAAAATGTATGATGTGCAAATTTAGAGTCATCTAAAATTTCACAATTACATATACATTATCACATATATACATTATCAAGTATATATCTCTTCACTTTTTTCCCTTATAAGTTTTCTGTTTCTGTGAAACTATATATACAGCTAGACAAACCTTTCTTACTTAATTTTTATACAATATTATGCTTCCTGTTTTTAGTTTGCTTTTTTTCACATAATGTGTTTAAGATTTATCTGCATCTGGATAAAAACCTTTTTTTTTATAATAGTTGTTCAATAGTCTATTATATTCATCTTCCAAAATTCATCTAGTTAATTTTTTATTAATTGGGATAACTTACAATTTTTTGGCCAGTATGATAAATGTTGTAATGAATATATTTATGAGTGTGCATGTATTTGTGTACTTCATACAAGTACACCAAAATAAATATGTGTATACATTTTTTTATAAAGACAAAATTACAAGGCTAGGGTTGTGGCTCAGTGGTTGAGCACTTGCCTTGCATGTGTGAGGCCCTGTGTTCGATTCTCAGCACCACATAAAAAAAAAATAAATAAATAAATAAATAAAGATATTGTGTTCAGATACAATTTAAAAAATGAAGAAAAGTGTATATGCATACATATATCTTTATTTACACGTATGACTCTGTATGAACTTTATATATTATGAATAGAAGAAGATACATTTTATATTTTTGATTAATATATTTCAATAGCTTTGAAAAATGTTTGCACCAACTTAGATTTCTATCCACTGTAAAAGAAAGTTCTTATTTTTCCACATCACTGGATGTTTAGCTATATATTGAATAACTCAATAAAGCTAAGCCACTGTCTTCCTTTTGCTTTTCCCTCAAAGTTTAAAGCAAACCTTTCAGATGAAATGTCTTTTGCATTACATACCCGCACTCCACCAGATCAGCAGGTGGTTATGTTAATGTTCAAAGGCTACCACACATGGCTTGAGATGTAAGTGGGTCTCTGTACAATCAGTTCTAGAACACCAAATTACCTTGATCTTTTTCTTGCTTCTTTCTTTAAAAATCTATTTCATGTCCCAACATATAGAACCACCAAATTTCATATTTCGCATAAAAGTACATGAGACCATTAAATCTTGCCTTAAACTTTCATCCTTCTACCTTTGACACACACACACAAAAAGAAAGGATTCAAGTAGTGTTATTTCATCAGTTTCTCTGCTGGACAAAGATGTCTTTGCTGATGGAGCGGAAACGCTTTGCCAGCCCATATTCCATTGTCTTCAGAAGTTATCTGAATGGGAGCCACTGCCATTATGTGAATAAGTCATGCATGATCCCTGGGTATATTATCAGCCCCTTGTGAAACATTTTTACCAATGATGAAATGTTATTGTTGTCAGTATGAGACATTCAGTCTTTATCAGTCTCCCTCATGACAGCCCTCGTTATTCAGGCAGACTTGGGACAACTTCAAGGTGAGAACTTTCAGTACAAGGTCAAGTGGACCAAATTTCTTTCCTATCCACTGCTCAACCCTTTCTTTTCCCTTTTATCATTACTCACAGAGCAGCCCCTCTTCCTTGAGGACTGCAATAGGGGTCCTAGAACCATCTAAAGAAGGACATGGAGAAAAGGAGCAATTACCCTGGAGTGTTAGCTAGACCTCTGGGACCCTAGAACCATCTAAAAAAGGCATATTTACAACTTTTCACTTATATTTTTCCTACAGACTTGAATTATGTTCTTAAATAGAGACACCACATCCTTATCCACAAAATTCCTGGGAGGCTGTGCCATGTATTAAGAACATTGTGGAGTTCAGGACCAGAAAGTTTATTTGGTTTTATTTGCTATCAACCATACGAACCTAGGCAAACTACTTAACATTTTTGAGGCAGAATTCTCATCCCCAAAATGGATCATATACTACATGCCCCACAAAATTGTTCTGAGATTCAAATGTAATATATACACATATATAAATGCCTTGATTGTTGTCTGGATCATTACAGGAGCCCAACAAATGTTTGCTCATGCCTCCACTCCATGCTTTTAATATTTGGTGACGAGTAATATCTCAACATTTTTATGATTATTTAAACCCAAAGTTTGTGTAATGTTTGGAAAAGGAAAAAAAAAAGCATAACCTTTACCCAGGTGTATCTTGTAGTTTCCTGAAACCTGAAACCTATAGCCTAAATATCAGAGCTAACACCCCAGGGTAATTGCTCCTTTTCCCGTGTCCTTGTTCTTTAGCCCCTGAATTCGGACTCATTCAGTTGCTGTTCTGAGATGTGCCGCAGGGTTTAGAGGACTGGCTGGAACACACACATGAGCATGCCAGAATGTCAGCTCTCCACATTTAGACTGGCAGATTGGACATGTATTATGTGTAATTATGCAAGTGTTAGAGTGATGATGACAGCCCTTCAGTCTCAGAGGAGTGTGGTGGGGCGATGGCATTCACAGAGACAGTGGGGGATTGAATGGGAACAGATCCTCCATGGAGATGGATTCTTCATGGGAAAAAAAACCTTTGAAATGTTTATTTTCTCTCATATTGTATATATTCCTCCATTTTCTACTGTTAATTATAAAACATAACATTCAAATACCTGATGATACTCAGTACTGCATTTTTCTGTAGGAAGTTTCTGATCATTTAACAGAAGTCTGTACCAACAAAAGGTAGTATATGAGAACATACTAAAGGTTAGCACCAAGCAAATTTAGTTAATAGAAATACATTAAAGAATGTCAGTGTCTTGATCTCTGACTTCCCAGCCTCCAAAACTGTAAGAAATTAATTTCAATGATTTATAAAACTATCCAGTCTGTCGTATTTTGCTATAGTAGCTCAAAAGGGCTAAGACAATAGGTAGAGATAGAAATCAAAACAATCATTATACATTTTGGTGGAAAAATACAGAAGACCTACCTATTTATTTTGTTATGTCCTGTTTTAATTACTGTTATTAAGTTTTGGAAGATGAGGTAGACAGTACAAGATTAGGTTTATAAATAACTAAGAATTCTTTAGTGCATTTTGAAATGTGGGAAGATCTGAGACTAGATTTTACATATATATTCACGTATACACACACACACACACACACACACATTGTATGACAAAGGATTCCTACCTGTCCATGTCCACATATCTTTGGTAGAGAATCTTCAGAAAAGTATGGGCCTTTCATTAAGTGAAGGCTTAACAAGTATAGTCTACAATGGGATGTTAGATCCTGTCTTCATTAATCTCTGAAAACTGTGAACTAGTGTTGCTTTTCTGAAGAACAAAAGGAAAAGCAGCAGGAAACTAGGCTTCATCAAAAAGGGAATTGGAAATAAAATCCAGATCCTAGTTTTCCTTATGCTATAATTGCATGTTTTTCTAACTAATAATGGAATACCTTATTTTTCTCATCTTTTTGTCTTCAAAAAATAAAATACCAACTTGGGTGATTAAAATTGTGACGGGCATTGATGTGAGCAGGGATATGCATTGCCAGGTGTTGACAGAGCAAAACCCCAAGCTCTTCATATTGCTCAGATGTAACTGCTGAGGGAAATGATCCCTAAACCAATGAAGCTATGGCTCTGATAAAAGGGACCTTACCCACGAAATTTCAAAATAATAAAACAGAAGCCTCCTTCTGAGGATTGAAATAGTTTGTCTTTGAACTAGTTAAAGAACGTTCTGCCTTACAAAGGTAATAGTTCCAGCTTATTACCCTGGAAAACACAAGATGGGGAAGAGTAGGTAAAATCATGAATGAAGTAAACATTCATAAAGTGTTTTCAATAGAGTTACAGGCATTTAGCATGCATTGCTCACAATTGTAATTAAAGACAATAATTATATTCTTCTACCTGAGTGTGTCACTCCCATTTTTTTAAAACTACAATTTAAGATAAGCACGGAGATAATAACAGCTTTACCCAGTAGGGTATTTCTTACCTTGCTTTCCTTGTTTGTTCACTCATCCACCAACCTATCTTAAATACCTTCTATACATACAGCTAGAGACGCTAAAATGAATTGGATAGATTCCTGTTCTCTAGAGCCAGGTAGTTAGAGGAAACAGAAAAACAAACTACAAAGTGAGAAGTAGCATCACAGAAGTATGACAAATGTAGTACAGAAATATAAAAACAATTTTCTTTTGATTACTTTATGAGTGTGGGAGTGGAATGGATGCCCAGCAAGAAGAATGTATAATCAAACTAGGGTTAATGAGACTGAAACATTAAAACCCAACCCTCTAAAGAGAGTTCCCAGATTTTTTTTCTTCAGAACTTCTCCTACTATCTTTTGGTTATTATGATTTTTTTTGTAATGGCTAATATATAATGAAAGGTCCATTCAGGTGAGTAAATAACCACTGGTCTGATTCTTCAAAGACCACTAGCACTCAGAGTGTGTGTGTGTGTGTGTGTGTGTGTGTGTGCGCGCGTGCGCGCGCACAATAGCAGAAGAACTTGAGGACGGTGGACCAAGTCTTTCCAGTGTTATTACTCAGCAAGAGAACAGGAGCAAAATAACTCAGAGTTACTCTGTGAGGTCTCAGTGGAGAACCTATTTTAAGGCATAATTGAATTCAGGTGTAAATTACTAGACTATATTTTAATTACAGGAGTAAATGGCATCCATATTCATGATGAAAAAGTAGAAAGCAAATGAATGATATAGTACAGCATTTGCATACCATAAATACAGGCTACAACAATATCTTTCTATTTAAAAAACAAATATAAACCAACCTAGGGTACTATGAAAAACCCAACACTCTAAAGAGAGTTCCCAGATTTTTTTCTTCAGCACTTCTTCTATTATCTTTTGTCTTTTGGTTATTATAATTTTTTTGTAATGGTTAATATATAATGAAAGGTCCATTCAGGTGAGTAAATAACCACTAGTCTGATTCTTCGAAGACCACTAGTACTAGCTGAGGAGGCTGAGATGTGCACCTACAGGGAGTCACATTTGTTTTTGTTAATCATTCCTGTCCATCAGCCAGCCAGCTACTGCTGGAGTGAGAGTATTCCTAGAAGTGGCTAACATTCTAGTTATACAAGGGTTTGTGCTCATCTGACCCCTTCTGAAAGACTGAAATCTGCAAAGGTCAAGAAAGGAGAGAGTATAGGTACAAGGGAATAATGGGTTCTCTCACAGACACTAACCCTGGTCTTTCATACTCTGATGAAAGTGACAACATTCCAGTGATAGGAAAGTAATAGAGATGGATAGATGGGACATGTGACAATCTATTCCACTGAGGACCAGTGAATGACTCAGGTGGGAGTATCCATGTACCATATCTGTTGAGTGCAATAACCATAAGATGAGATGTTTATCTATGTTTAATAGGACATTAAAGTGGACCATCTTATTCTTGCTAGATGTTGAGACCAATCTAGTAATTTTATTAATAGCTTTATAAACAATCTTATATGCTTCATGCCAGACTCCTGTTCTAAAACATATTCACTATTTTAGTACTATAATTTCCATCAACACTCCTGTATATAGACAAGGAAATTGAGGCACAGGTTCAGAATTTAAACCTTAAGAACTTACATAGCAGAGAAAGAATTTTTAGTAAAAGAAACCCAGAAATGGATCTCAGGTCTTATTGTTCAATTCTACCACTTATGTTTGAACTATCAAAAAAGTTTCCATCTATTGAAATATATTTTTTGAAAAAATATATTTATCATTCAGTCAATAATAATGTATTTATAATATATTTTAAATGTCAGAAAATATGTAAAGAACAGAATAATTTTATTGTCATTTCCATTAGATGGACAGAAGATGAGAGTGGATTAAGTGCCCTTGGCATTAAAATTGATGTTCAGAGAACTTGTGTAATTATTGGGACCACAATTACACAATAACTATTACTTAAAGGAAACATCATTGAGAGAGTTTGGTAAGATTTTGTATGTTAAATCATGATATAAATTGTAGAATCATTTCCTTGTTGGTAACAATATCAAATAGAAGATCATATCTGGGAGAGTAGAGGAAACCAGTCATCTCTAAAAATAAATCAATTTGGAAATTATTAAAATTAGTTAATAAAAAGTTTGCATCATGGCTTATATTGATTCTTGAGCAGATTTGTCATATATACAAATTAATATATTAAAAATTTGGTAACATTTAAAATGTTTGTTTTTAGATATTGATTTAAATATTAATTTATATTGTCACACTTATTGCTAAATACTATGAATAGCACTGCTATAGATAAAAGGTATATAGATAAAAGGTGAGGCATGGTATGCCAAAATGTTAAACTTGGCTACATCTAGGTGTTAAGATAGATATATTTTATACGCATATCAGTGAACATGCACTATTAGTATAAAGAAAAAATTTATATACACAAGGTACATTTTTTGAAATATAGCTTCTGTCCAACCAGTAACTGAAAACTCAGATTTATGCTTGAGTTCTATTTTAAACTTATTCTTAAATAGCTTATAAGCCAGAGGATAACTTATGTTTCTTATAAACAAGTTCCTCAGCTCACTATATTAGGAAAGACCAGTTTTGGGAACACAACATTGATTCTGGTCTCAGTCTCACTGGGATTTCTAACACAAGACTGGGATTCAACCCCAGTCTTAAGCCACCATTACTATACTGAAGTGTGCCTGGTAAAAGGTCTAATTAATGCGGCAGAATTTAGATTCAGCCTAAACCCAGTGAATGACCCTTTCCCAGGTGGATTCTTCCCCAAAGTCTCTGGGTGAAGCAATTGTAGTAAATTACAGCATCATGGAACAACTTAGACAAAATTTTTGAACACTTTTAATCAATCTGTTTTCCCTTATTTTGTTGCCTACCTCATTTCCCCTACACAACCCACTCAAGGAAACAAGGAGGTAAAGAAAGAGGTCTGTCTTGAGGATGCTTCTCACTTTGTTGAGCAGAATATTCTGCTATGAATGAAGTCTTGGGAGGACAGAGTTGTCAAGTTTGGGCGAGGGTCTCTTCAGAAGATCACCATGAAAGGGGTCACCTTGGGATTCCATTTTATAACTGATGGATAGAATGCTCTCATTCCATCCTATTAGAATCATAAGATATTCAAATGGTCTGAATTGTCATTTCCGTTTTCCTAGGAAATCGTGACTGACTTGAGGAGACTAGAGTGGAGCTTCAAGGTTATATATTATCTTTCCACTTCAACTTAGCAGAGCCTGGGGCCTCATCTGCTCTCATTTGAAGGTCTCTGCATATTCCCAATGGAGAAAATCCTCTTGAAGTCTCCACGTTTGCCCAGGATTTAACAAGAGTAAGGTACTCAAAATAGCTGACACTTAACATAGCACTCTCCATATAGCGGGTACTGCATTAAGTGGTAGAAAGTCATTCATTCATTGAATCCCCACAACAAATTTGTGACGTGGTTACTATCACTCTACCCATGTTCAAGGCCAGCACATGGCATTACTGGGATTCAACCCTAGTCTTAAGCCACTATGACTATACTGAAGTGTGCCTGGTAAAAGGTCTAATTAATGTGGCAGAACTTAGATCCAGCCTGAACCCAGTGAATGACTCTTTCCCAGGTGGATTCTTCCCTAAAGCCTCTGGATGAAGCAACTGTAGTAAATCACAGCATCAACTCTCAGTAAATTACTCTTATTTCTTCATTCCCCTAATCCCTGGTGCTGACTACCAAATCCAGGGCCTTGCACATTCTAGGCAAGTGCTTTGCCACTAACCTAAATCCCCAACCCCAATAGCTATTTTTGTGAACTGAAGTCTTAATCTCATAAATATTTAGAAACAAATATATTAACATTGGGCTGGAGATGTGGCTCAAGCGGTAGTGCTCTCGCCTGGCATGCGGGCGGCCCGGGTTCGATCCTCAGCACCACATACGAGCAAAGATGTTGTGTCTGCCGAAAACTAAAAAATAAATATTAAAAAAATTCTCTCTCTCTCTTAAAAAAAAAAATATATATATATATATATATATATATATATATATATATATATATATATATTAACATTAAGAAATTTCCTGAGACTTTAGAAACAAAACTTTTCCTATCAGAGTCGGTAAAATGAAGAAATAAATAAATTTTTTTTCAGTGTTATAAAACTTACTAACATCTTAAAATATATATAGTATGGTGGCTGACCTATAAGAGATATCTGTAAATGGTGGTCATACATAAACACAACTGAGTATGGATGTATGGATGATGGCTCAATGTGAGGCATTTAGGAGCTGTGGAATTTGAAATATGGTTCCTGCCCTTAAGAAATTCATAGTCTCACAAATCTGAAGAAAGTCAGGCAGAGAGAACTAACCTTTTCAGAGCTAAAGAAATAATTGTCAAATAGAATTAAAATTATAGAGTAACTATCTTGAACTCAGGCTACTAACCACACTTCTAGATTATCTGTCTCTTCTTTATTGTGCATAGCCAAGGATCACATTATCCTATTGATTCTTCTTAGGTTATCATGACACTGAAATGCCATTTTCAGTTTTTTCTCTTTGGCAGGTATCCTAACTCACCCTTGTGAAAGCTTATACCTCTCTCATTAGTCCAGAGCCATTTTCAGATGAATTTCTTTCATAAAACAAGTCAAATCCCTTTTAATTATGCTCAATTCACACTTAGAGCCTCTCATAAATTTACCCACATACAATGATGATTACTACTAGTAGCAATTACTAGTATTGTGCTCTGACAGTTCCAAATGGTTCAAATTGGCAAACTCATCCACTTTTCTTATGCAGTGTTCATATACAAATGAAAGTATTTTCTGTTGCTTAATTATTTTTTATTGTATATCATTTTCAGATTTCTAATTTGTTTTTCTTCCCTTCCAGTGTCTGGCACGTATATGACACTAGGAGTACCAGCATACTCAAATTTGAGGGAAAATAAGTATGTGTGTGTGTGTGTGTGTGTGTGTGTGTGTGTGTATATTCACAACTTTAATACTTAAGGAATTTGCTACAGAGAAAGGTGTCCATTGCATTGCTTTCAATGAAAATCCACTTGCTTCCTCCAGGGATTTTCTGTAGATTTTTTAGAATAGGGAGTTCTTCGTCACTCCCCTTTGTGAATGATGTTGTATTTATAGATTTCTATGATCAATTCTTCCAATTCTGAGTTTTGAATGATTTCTAACCTTGTGATGTGGAAACTAAGAAAGCCAGTGAGGAGGAATTTTGAGGAAAGGTTATGGAAATAGCTGGGAGTCTTCCTGCTGAGCCATCCTAGGACTCGAGTTTTGAATAATGCATGTTTCATAAATCTAAGTGTCCCACTATGCCACATTTTAGAACAGGGAGAGAAAATAATAGCTACTGTCCACACTTATCACCAATAATAAATTGCAGGGCTCCTGAGTGTGGCGACGATTAATGCAAAATGCAACCCAAAACACATAACTAAATAAATAGATAGTTTGACTTTCTTGGGGGTTATCTCTCTTCCTCCTCCTTTCTCTCCCTCTCCTCTCTAAGTAGAAAATACATTTTTTAAAAATCCTAGAATGCCTACCCTATTCTCTTTGAGACAGACATTTGGGCTCTTTATTCCCAGGCAACAGTAAGTAGAAGAGAGAGTGGGGGGGGAGGGAGATGGGAGAGGGAGAAGAAAGCGGGGGTGGGGAGAGAGGGGAGAATGTTTGTGTACAATGTTTGTGTTTTAAGAGACAGAAAGAGAAACAAACAGGCGGACAGATAAACAGAAAGAGACAAAGGAGACATCTTGCTGGCAGAGGTTGCAATACTGCAGAATTTCTTTCACCAGTGAGAGTGTGGCAACTGGCAATGTCAAGGACAGCTTTGGGAATCAGGCACAGAGGCATAAATGAGAAACTTTTTAATAGGATAAATTTTCAGAGGGAATGTAAACTCGAATAGCTTTCAGTTAGATTATGAAACACTTTATATAAAACAACCCCAAAGCCCATTATAAATTAGAAATATACTGAAATTTACATGAAAATTAAATATTGATCATGTACCTATACAATGAAAACCTTTTGGTTAGAGAATTATATTCTATCAACAGTAACTGTTGCCAGCTTTCATAGGATCCTCTGAATACTGCTATGTCCTATATTTATTGAGCAGTTCAGTTTGGAGTTAGTCTACTACATAGTTCATGTATTAGCTAATTTAATCCTCTCACCAACCTATGACTGATAGCTGTATAAACTTTATTGTTAAGGGGAGGAAAGAGACTTTGAGAGACTATGCAATTGTTCTAAAGGTACATATGTTAGTTATCAGAGCTGAGGTTTGAATTCCCATTGTGCAAAACACCAAGACCTGAGTTGGTTCTCTCTATCATATAAAGGAGTTAGCAGATAAAACACAGGACATCAAATTAAATTTGAATCCCATATGCAAAATAAATATTTTAGCATAAGTTTTGTCCCAAATATTACATGGAATATACTTACAATAAAAAGTACATATCTTTTGAAAGTATGGTAGCCCTTGATATTTGTGTTCCCTAGATTCAGCTATCTATCTTTGAGAAGGAGCAAATCAATGAAATAGAAAGAAATTATCCATGGAAGAGGAGAGGGTAAAATGAGACACCTAACCCATTAAGTGTCAGCATATTCCTGCAAGGTGCACTATGCTCTTGTGAAGATCCCCAGAGTTTGCATCTGGCAGTGATGAGGTAATCAGCCCCATTGAGGACAACAAGACTTGTGGAGGTTATACCACAAATTGAAGAGAAGACTGAATTGACAAGAGTGATCCTGAATCTCAAAGATGACCTTCACTGAAGAGAATTGAATAATGTCTAAGTGCCAACATTTTCTGGTCCTCTCTCCTATACTCATAATGATTCAAAGAAGAAAAATAACTTTTTATTTCCCATGAATGGGGAGCTCTAACAATACTCTGTATCCTGAAGTGGGATAGATGGGGAGAAAACAAACAAATTTGGACCCACCAATTTCTTTATTCCTCCTGGAAATGTATTTCCAAGATCACCACATATACATATTTTAGTGCAATATTGGCAACACAAATAGGACCTTGACATTGCTCCTGATCACTGTCCTTGACCCAGCATATTACCTATTTGTGCATACTGTAGCCTCCAAAGTTTTGTCCAGACTTCCCAGTTTTCTTTTCTGATTTCCACCAGTCATAACCTATTTGTCCACAGCCTCATTTACCTAGGCTTCAGCCACTTTGCTCTCTGCTGAGAACTGATAAAAGTCATGTAAGCTAATGTGTTAGTGACCATCAAAGGGCCATCCCTTCCAGATAATATCTGATCCCTTAAATGCAGCAACAGCAAGACATAACTAGAGTGGGAGTGATATTTTATATTTAGTGAATGCTTTCTGATCACCTCTATATTGCATCAAAACAATGATCCCCCACCCAAAACCTCCCCATGCAATTGATTAAACAGGGTGTGTGTTTCCTCCATTTATCACACTGGCCAACTCATTTCACCATGATATATTACCTTTTTGCTTATTTTTAATTGAAGTGTAGCTGATTGAATGGAAGTAGCTAAATATATTATAAAACAAATAATCACTAACAAAAATGACTGACAAAAAGTAAGCCCTTGATTGTATTCCCTTAATTCTTGACCCTCATTCCCACATAGAATAAGGTCTGATTTATTTCTCACTATGCTATCCTTCTATCCCTCCAATAACTTCTCTTAATTGTGTTTCCATTGTATCCAATGTTTTTCAATAGCACTGTGGGTAAAATTAAAAACCTAGGAGCTTACCTGCCTGGGTGCAAATCATGTTTCTATCATTTAATAGCTATGTGATGTTGAGCAAGTTAATTAAGCTAGATGTATTTATTATCTGTGAAATGGGACAATAGAAATCCTCATAGGGATTTTCTGAGGAATGAATTCATTGTACATGTTTGCAGCATCCAGTATCCCATGCATAGTAAGAATTGAATGAACATTTGTGGAAAAGGTGTATCTCCATATATAATCCCACAAACAATGTGAAAGAAGGCTTGGATCCTTACTTTGCTATTAGAAGTACTAAGTAACTGATAAATCATAATTCAAATATTTTATATTTATGCACACACAAATACACACAAACTTTTACAGGTTATTAAAGAACAATGATTTTTCTCCAAGCTCCAAACATGAAAGATGGCTATTGGGTTGATTGATTTGCTTATTTATCTGTGTTTAAGTAGCATCTAGCTTGAAATGAGTTGTCTTGATTGTGAGTCATTTTGCTTTTGTATAAAAAATTTCTTTTCTAATCAAGATTTGTTTCTGTATTATTGTTTAGTCTCAGTCAAAATCTCACCTATAGGGGGCTGGGGCTATAGTTCAGTGGTAGAGCACTTGCCTTGGATGTGAGAGGCACTGGGTTCCATCCTCAGCACCACATAAAAAAATACGCAAATAAAATAAAGGCATGCTGTCCATTTTTTAAAAAAATCTCACCTATAGCTGATGCATGTGTGTATATGTGGTATGTACAATTATAGAAATGCGAATCATTTGTTAAAAATTATTTTTTTTTACAAAAAATATTGGTGAGAAAGTAACTAAAAAAACCATATAAAATTTGAAAACTAAGTCCCAAGGACAACTACCTCCAGTGCAATTAAGAAGCAGGTCACATATGTTTTCCTTATTCCCTTCTAGCTAGGCTTTGAACCTACAGATACAGATACCATGGCTTGAATATTTCCCTTCTTTCTCCCTAACTTCTTTGCCTGCTAGCGGCCTCAGCTTCACAGCAAGAGCCCAAGATCATTGTCTTTTTTTGCTCTACTCTTTGGGGGCTTACCTTTTATCTGAAATCAAATCCAGTATTGTGAACTAACATGCTTATGTCTGGTACTAACTTAGTCTTCTCAGATAAGGGACACAATAAAGTTTACATAATATCCAATCACATTTCCATCACAAAGTGTCAATAGAATTTCACCCTGAGGTGGAATAAAAGAAAGGGGTAATAAGAGAGATTAAAGACCTCTTAAGTTTTCTTAAATTTCAGTAAATTAGTTTAAACTCAACAAACATGTTTGTGCTCTGCATGATGGGAAAGTAAAGATGCCTCCCAGCTAGCTTGCCTGGACTTGGGGAACCTAGGAGTCTCTGATCTTGGGCTTACTCAGGAAGTTATGGGACACTAACACAAAGTGGATGACTCTATGTAGGTATGAAATTCAATAATTCACAGTTATAGGCATTACTTTCAATGGAAATTAGGAGGATGGCAGAAAACAAGGAGAATCTCTAACAAAGATGTTTACAATATGATATCATGAGGTATTATTTTTGTGAATTCCAAGTGTGATCTGTAACAATATTGACTGTTTAATTCTACCTTCTCACATGTTAAAATGGAATAAAATACATTTTAAGTAAATATATAACCTCCCTAGAAAGGCATCTTATGGATTTATGATAAAAAATTAATTTGCATAACCAGTCTGGTAGCAGTTACACCCCTGGATACTCCTCTTTGTGGGACAAAGTGATACACAGTGTGCTATGTTGATCACCACTACAAGGATAATTTTGTTCTTTTGTAAAACACAATTGAACAGTATACTTGCCTCATCTTTTCAGTGAATGAGAATGAAGAAGTAATTCACTCTTTGGGAGTTTGTGGGGCAGAGGGTTTTGGTGAAATAAAATGCAAAGAAAAAAATTCTTTCTCTTAAAATTGTGAAGAATTGGTGACCATTATTTTCTCCCCCAAAATATCAGCAGTGGTTTTATAATTTTAAGTCTTACATTGAAGTCTTTGATCCTTTGAGTTGATTTTGGTATATGGTGAAAGAGAGTGGTCTAGTTTCATTTTCCTCCATGTGTGCATATGATGTCACACCTGACTATGGTTACCATCCAGTAATCCATTCAAATTGATAATCCTTCAAATGGTCTGATCCATATGATGTCACACCTGACTAATCAAGATTTGTTTCTGTATTATTGTTCACTCTCAGTCAAAATCTCACTTATAGCAGATACATGTGTGTATATGTGGTATGTACAAATATATCCATTGATTAATCTTTAGCTCTCATAATCTAATAATTAAACCTCTAAATTTTCCTTTATTATACAGCACTTCAGTTTATTTGGGATACCTCATACCCAAACTGTAACAGTCTACATGTCTATTTTATGCCAGGATCATATCATACTGTTTTATTACTACAGCTTTGTAGTGTGTTCTAGGTTCTTTTTTTTTTTTTTTTTTTTTTTTTTACTCAAGAGTGGCTTGACTATTTGGGGCATTTTATGGTTCCACATGAATTTTAGAATTTTTTTCCTAGTTCTGTGAAGAATGTCCCTGGTATTTTGATGAGGATTCCACTGAACCTGATCTCAAATTGCTACTCATAGCATGGATATTTTAACCATATTAATCTCCTAGTACATGAATATGGGGATCTCTCCCTGGTTTTTTGTTCTCAATTTCTTTTGTCCATGTTTTGTGATTTTCATTGTAGAGATTATCCACTTCCTTGGCTAAAATTATTCCTACATTTTATTTTTGTTTTTGTAGCCATATGAATTGATTTGCTACATTGATGTCTTCCACAGAAATATATTTTTGTTGTATAAAAATTCTACTGAAGTTTTTATATATCCAAAGGAAAATCAATCACTATATCAAACTCCTGACCCTATTTATGTGGCATTAATTATAGTAGCTAAAATATAGAATCAACTGGAGTGTTCACTGATGGATAAATATAAAAAAGGTAATAGAAGTATAGAATAGAATAGTATTCAGTCATAAAAATAATAAAATCCTGTCATTTATGGCAATATGGATGGAACTAGAAGATGTTATATACTTGAAATAAGCCAGGTGTAAAATGAAAATTATTAAATATTCCTGTTCATAAGTGAAAGTTACCAGTGTTGATTTTGTAGAAGTAGAGAGGAGAATAGTGGATAAGGATTACCAAAACACAGGTACATAGGAGTTCTAATATCCTATAGCACAGCAAGGTGATCATAATTAACACCAACTTATTGTATATTGTACAAGGAAGTAGAAGAGTTTGAAGCTCCCAAAACAAAGAAATAGTAAATGTTTGAGGAGATAGAAATGTTAATTATCATGATTTGATCATTATACAATGTACCCATATATCATCACATTATACCCCATCAATACAATTATTACATGTTAATAAAAATTTGCAGAGGGAGCAAATAAATTTTCAAAACATAACAATAAGAAAAGGATAAAAGAGGAAAGGTTCTATATAAAAAAGAAAGTGAATAACTCTCAACTGTTGGCATGTTTCTCAGTGAGCCAACTGGGGATAATTATGCTGGGTCTTGAACACATTTTATAACTTCCAAATTCATTTCAGTCTAGGCAAACTTTAGCAATTTTACTTATAATTATTACAGAAACCTGGTATCCCTTAACACTTCCCTTTGGAATTACAGGAGAACAACTCAAAAATTCCTCTCAATATTGCGATGTTTGAGCCATTCCGAGGTAACTGAGAAAACAACTCAAGAGTTATCGATGGGATTTTCTTTTCAGCAAGAGCCTATTCTTTTCTTCTGGTTCATGTACTCTAATCAAAGACTCCACTCAACAGTGTATGATGTGTGGAGAAGGAGACAGAAGATGGAAGAAATATGAATATGGGCACTTAAAAACAATTGCTCAAGAGAAATATAAACTCCTTTGTCAGAATGGAGATTTTGCATTGTCATATGCCAAGAAATATACATGGTGACACACAGAGAAACACATATATGAAATCTTCCATCATGAAGCATGTAAAAGTATCAGGAAGGATATGATTGAGGAATATGCATTTTCTAGCATAGCAGTTTCATTTACACTAACTAGTACATCCATATTATATCAATTCTCTAAAGAGTGAAGAGGGTGCTGGAACTTAGATACAAGACAGGGAGAGAAGCATGAACATTTATGCTGTGCATGCATATTTACCTGTATATGGTCTATAAAAGTTTCTTCTGCAAACTGCATTTGTGAACACGTCACTGTTTAATGCCCACTGTCATCGGTATACATTTTCTTATATTTTTCATTTAAAAGATTCAGACCTACATAGATGCTATCAGTCATACTAGTAACAAAAAATTAGCATATAATACACATGATGTATTTTTGTTGCACTTAATAAAACTTAGTTCAAACTAGAAAATGGAAAATTTATTCAGAAATTCTTCTCTGGTGTCCCAACATTTTCACTCTAAATTGGGTGGGTGACATGATGAGAGCCACATCACTTGTAAGCTATATTTTATAATAGTCACCAGAAAATTTCATTAACCTTAGTGGAAAAATTAACAAAGTTAATCAGAACTTGGAGCTTTTTAAACATTTCCCTACACTATAATCTGTTTTTAAGAGAAAGCCTCTGATAGTGGGAGGGGATGATTTGCAACTGATGACAGGTGGTGTTTACGTTTAAATTTCCTTAATATTTTTTTTTTATGTTTGGGAATGAATTCAAAGGGAAGAAGGATCAGGCAATATTTGAAGCTCTGGATATAGCATTTATGGCCTTTTTCCTGAACAATATATACTTGTAGAATAATTATCCTATATGTTAGTGAAAATGAGATAATTCACAAGCAAAATCTAAGAGAGGGTAATACTGTGTTTAGATCATTCCCTAAAATAAAGGCTCTAAATTCTAAATATAAAGCTAACTAACAGAACTTCATGGAGAGGAGTTACAAAATTGTCATTGATACAATAATTTAAGTTGGTCATTAATTCTATATATCCAAGAAAGTTAATAAACTTTTATTTAGGGCGTTTCAGTCTTCCAAGTTTTATGCATCCATCACTCTAAACATTCAATCAACTTCCAAATAATGTTTGACACTCAAATACTGTGCAGACTACATCTAGCTGGTGTTCTAAGAAAAGCAGGAATCTAAATATTTTTCTCCAGTATAACCTGAAGAATATATATGCACACATGGCCCTTTCTTATCTGCCTTGGACCTTCTTACAGATTTACAGTATTTCCTCCGACTTAGGTTGTAGCTCTCTGAGGACTCTTGGCTTTCTTTTTGTATTATGTGCTACAGGGACTTCATAGAAACCATAACCCTTAGTGTAATCTTCTCATTGAAAATTTCCCAGGGAGCTAGAGTGTCAATAGGCAACATTACAAATTGTTGGTGGTGTTTAACTCCTCTAACATATGTGAATACATGCCTCTATGTAACTGGTCAATTATCTAAACAGAACTTGTTCTACCTTCCATTTAAATTAGCTTGTTTTGCATTCAAAAAAAAATAAATCCCATTCCATCCATTCATTGAAAGTATACAGTTTAATGGTTTTTAATATATGCATAGATATATGTAACCATCAACACAAATTTAGAACATATATTCATCACAAAGAAAAATCCTGTACCCTTTAGCTCTACACTCTGCCCCTCATTTCCTGCATCCAACATTAAATAGACATTAATCTAATTTCTGTCTCTATAGATATGCCTATTCTGAATATTTCATTGAATATTTTCACAAAATATGTGGTCTTTTGGTGATTGGCATTTTCCACTTAGTCTAATGTATAAATCAGTATGTCAGGTTTTTTGTTGTTGTTGTTGTTGTTGTTTTTTGTTTTGTTTTTTGGTGTGGCCAAAAAGCCTTAGGTTATATGGATATACCATACTTTGCTTATTTATTCATCCATGAACAAATATTCAGGATGTTTCCATGTATTGGATATTGTGAATGATGCTTCTATGAACATTCATATGCAAGGTTTTGTTTAAATATTTGTTTTCAATTCATTTGGTTACATATACCTAGCAGTGAAATTATTAGGTCACATATAATTGTATGTTTAACTTTTTGAGAAACCATTGTTACTGACAGTGGCTTTACCACTACATACACCTGTCATAAGCTCCATTTTTGAAATTGGAAATTTAGTCTTTATTCCTATTAATGCAGGTAAGTTTAAAATAACAGCTTTTTCTTTTCCCAGCCAGGTGTTTGTGATCTTCAAGGATTCCAGTGTTTTCTTTGGCACAGAAAAAATTTATCTTTACACTTACAGGTTAAGTTATTGGCTTTCGAAGGTATGTGAGGCTTTAATTATTGTGGATTACATACTCCAGTGGAATAGAACATACTGCTATAGTAATTACTGAAGGAGCATAAATTGATCAAACCAAAGTAGTGCAGAAATAGATTAAATGAAATAAAAAAAGTATTGATTATGGAGATCTGTTGATGGGAAGCTTAAACATAGTGTCACATTTACTAAATGATATTAACTTATAAGAAGGAAAAGGCAAAGATGTGAACCAATATCACATTTTTTATTACCTGTAAGCCCCAAACACCTATCTTTAAGTACTGACACGTAATTTTGATTTTTATAACATAAAAAATGAATACAGATTATTGGGGCTCTGTCTTAATGGTCCCCCAGCAATTTGGAAAAGCAAGAGAAATAACAAATTGAGGAAATTTTACTTTGGATGGTACTGAGAGGGAATACTTATATAATAATCCAAAGAAAATAACTGACAAATGAGTGGTAAACATATGAGATATGGAATTATTTTGAGATTCTGGTAGGTCAGCCTTCAAGGAAGACAAAGGAAAATAATATGGACTTATACTTAATGTTCGTAAGTGAAAAGACAGATCCATGCAATCCAGGCTCCCAGCATACCATGATCAGAGTTCAGAAAGGCAGGAGGTAAGGATAGAATATTTAGTAGACAGTGTATAGAAGACTTCATCCAGAAAGAAGGACTCAGGTGGAAAATTAATATGATAAAAGACTTAGAAAGCCAGTTGTGGTCAGATAAATTTGGGCCTTAAATGTCAGATTAAAACATTTTACCAAAGGAAGGGATCTCCTGAAAGGTTTTAAGAGATGGTGATTATCATGAAAATAGTGTTTTAGAAATGTCATTTAATTGTGGGGAACAGGGTTGATTGAAGGCCACATTAAAAAAAGGAGAGACTTAGAGGCCACTTCTATAATTCAGGTCTCTGGCAGTGAACCCCTGCTTTATGGAGACAGAAATGAACAAGATGGAAAGGGAGAGAAATGGCAGTAGTTAGTGTGTGGGTTAGATACAGTGAGTAGAAAAAGGAAAAGTCAAAATTTCTCAAATTTAAATAATGATTAATCAGAGCAGTGTTTTAGTTATTTAAAAAGGTTCCAGACTAGGAAAAATTTGGTCACAAGTCATCAAAGAGATAATATGACTCAAATAATATTTAATGAGCTAATGTTATGAAAATTTAGTTTCAAATGCATTTATCTGCTATTTACATCTGAAATATATAAAGCCAAAAGTTCAAAGAAGGAATGATAAAATACAAACACATTCCAGATTAAATTTTCATGCAAAAAGCTAAATTACCCTTTATAACCTGAACATATAAAACGTGTACATTTTTCTAAGACTCATGGCAAATAATAACTTCAATATCCTGAAATCTTCAAACAAGTCACAGTTCTCTATAGCTCTGTTTAGAATAAAGTCAACATTCCCCAATAATTCTGTGGTGGTCAATGCTTTTTTAATGTTCATGTTCTTTTTAGAATTCTCCAGAAAATAATGGCACTCCTGGAAGACTGAGAATTTTCCACAGTGGTAAGAGAGTGCCTGGATTATTGTTGATACATGGGCAATGAGCTGTAGTGATGTACTGGTGTAGTGATAGAAGATCCATGCTCAAATCCGCTTCAATTATGAAGCTAATAGAAAGAGCTAGATTAAGAAAAGGAGAAGTCAGTACCAAAAAGCTTTAAAAGTTAAAAAAAAGAAAAAAAAAATGGAAGAAAAAGAGGCTTGGTGCTTGAGGACTTTTACCACTTTCACTGTATCTTTACATAGATGCTTCCTATGAATTCACCCGCATTCAGTCTTAGATATGCTAAGAGAAGGGACAGTAGGTAGAATTCAAGGAGTAATAAGGGACAAAACTTAAAGAGATACCTTGGAAAGCTACACAGTGGTGAATGCAATTATATTCAGTGCCTAGTTAAAGATAAAGCAGGTATAGTCATTGGAATACCTGGCAGGAGGTAGAAGTTTGCATTTTTCTCTTTATCAGAACCCTGGGAAAGGATTTTATTTTCCCCATTAAGGACAGACCTGGCTTAAATTGATATATTACACATTCATCCTGCCTATCAATGAATTCTTACCCCTGGCATAGTAACTGTGGTCATTTGGATACTTTGAATTAAATTCCGTAATCCAAGAGCCATTTATATGCTTAACCATAAAATATCAAAGTTTCTTCTCTTTCTTGTTCTGAATTCAGGCTAACAAACAGTGTAAAATCTGCACATCAATGAGTAAATAAAACTCTCCAAATTTCTAATTGATGTACTTCAAATTTTAAGGATTTATATAGTATTTGTACTTTCTTCTATATTTTTTACTTTAAAAATACTTTTATAAATTTAGAAACTAAAAAAATAAATTTAGAAACTGACAGTGAATAGTGTGTCCAACTGAGCATCTGCTCTAAGTGCATGTCAAATTAACCTGCTAAATTTATTTCTTTTGCATCTTCATGTACCTTTCTTTGCCATTCTCTGTTAGACACCTCTAAGCTAATTTGAAAAATTTACACCCTGTTACCGAATATGCAGTTGCAAACTTGTGATAGTTGTGAAAGGGGCATTTGGTCTAATTACAGAAATCTAAACTTCATAGTTTAAACTGACTGGCTTTGCTTCAGGATCATGGACAGTGATGTAAAGTGTGATTTCCCTGGAGTCTTGCAGGGTAAAAATCAGAAAGGCTTCCAATCTGGTGAGAGTTTATTTGGCACAGTGCCAGAATAAGGCAAGCAGCTATTCAGATTGGTCATTGCTACCTCAAAAGTAAATATTATAAGCACCTGTCTAGCACATGTGAGGCAATGGGGTCCAACCTCAGCACCTCATAAAAGTAAATAAATAAAACAAATATATTGTATCTATCTACAACTAAACAAAATTTTTAAAATACAAAAATACAGAATAAGCATGAATTATGAAGGCATTATTAAGATTCATATTTGCTTTTTGCTGCATTTGAGAGTATAGTTCATGTTGTGTCCAGTGAGCCGCCTAAGTTGCTCACTAAAATCCCCTATAGATTCACAACCATAACCCCATTTATTATGGAGGCATTCTGCTTTTATGGTAGGCTTAAGCATGGACTATCTCTGGCAGACTGATCCCAGCTTAAAGACATCCAGTACCTCTAACCATCTGGGAGCTTTCAAGATCTGCCCCCACCATCAGATACTGAAGAAAGTTGAAACTATCTCCTTAATAAGTTCTCATGGGAGAATTTATTTTTTTATTTTCAAAAAATGAATCTTGTCTTTGACCTATGAAGTAAGATAGCAACAATCTTAAGAAACAGAAAATGGTAAAGATAGGAACAAGTTCTATTTCAAAATTCCAGATTCTCATATACTAATTAAAGTTATGTAGAAAAAGGAAAAGAATATTAGTATCTTTTTTTAAAACATTAAACGTGTGTGTGTGTCATTTCAACATGTGCACTATATTAGATGGAAATAAAAGGCATTAATGCATCATTATATTTTAAAGTAGTTTGGTATTTATATGCCAATGAAAAATTTTAGTTAGAAAATTTAGTACATTTGATTTATAAGTAAGGAAAGAGTAAATGCAAATGAAGTATTAATTTACTAAAACATGTTTTCTGTTTTTTCCTCTCTTCTATGTAATATTATTTTCTTTTTTGTCTTCTGCCAAGTGAAAAGGTCCTCAGTTTTGATGCCAAGTAATGATTAATTGATTTAGTTGTCAAACTAAGACAGAAGGTATAGAAGCAGGTGAATGGTGTGAAGGGACATTTGTTTGGAAGCCTTTAGAGATAAAGAAAGGGGAAGGGAGGAACAGAAAGCAATGACTAGACAACAACTGTTCCCATAAAGAAGTTCATTATTAAAGGAATTTCAAACTCAAATATGTTCTAATCTTGTTCTGTGCATATATAATTCTTCTGTATCTTTTAAAGTTTGCCTTTTGACTAAATGCTAAGAAGCATAAAATGTTTCAGTGGCCATTCTGACACTATCCATTGAATCTTCTCTCTGCCTCACCTCACTTGTGACTTTAGAAAATCAGTAAATTTACTTTACCCTGATTTTTTGAAAAAGGAGGCAAAATCTACCACAGAAGGACACTATCAAGAAACATACAATTGGCTGAGGACATAGTTTAATCAGTAGAGTGCTTGCCTTGCATGCACAAACCACTGGGTTCAATCCTCAGTACCAAAAAAAAAAAAAAAAAAAAAAAAAAAGAAAAAAGAAAAGAAAAGTTAGGGGCTGGTGTTGTGGCTCATTTGGTAGAACATTTGCCTTGCATGTGTGAGGCACTAGGTTTGATCCTAAGCACCACATAAAAACAAATAAATAACATAACTTATTGTATCTGTCTACAACTAAAAAAATTTTTAAAAGAAACATACAATTTAAAAATGTGATGTAAACATTATATATTACTGTGTAAGATTTTACTCTCACATTACATGGAAGATAATCCTCATGACAGAATGTGAACTGTTTCAGTTAGTTAGGTTTCCACAGTATTATCAGGGTTGGAGATGTTCGACCTTTCTGTTCTAATGAATATTTAAAATAAAGAAATATGAGAGTTTTGCTCTGTTTTTCTTAGATTGCTATTCCCTTGAACTTATGGATGGTAAAACTATTAGTGAAAATATAGTATAATAATAAATTCATTTTTTAAAAAAATGTACTTGCTATTAAATTTTGAAATGCCAATTCTGTTTCTCCTGATACTGAAACTCTTAAGACTTTTCAAAGCACAATTTTTAATTCTTTACTTTTTACTTAATTCTTTACTTAATTCCCTTACTTTTAGGTAGAGGAAGAAATGCAAATAGATCTTATATTTAATTGTTCTAAAACTATGGTCATAATTCACTAGTTTCATCAACTTTAGGAGGAGCATTCAGTGAAGTTATATTGAGATGGTCTTCAAACATTTAGCAAAGTATGCATCAGTACATAACAGTTATATGTGTCTGTGTCCACATATCAGTTTGCTTATCATGTTTATCCACTAGCAATGTGTAAAGTATGACTTTATCTTTTGAAATACTGATGAGAAATGAACCTAGAACCTTATTTAATACTTAATGACTGAAAACCTAGAATAGATATCATCTACTCTTTAATCTCCTTAGAAACGTAGTTCATTATTATTTTATTTTACACTTAATTCACTGTACTAAAATTGTTTTTAGTAATCAAGAAACAACTTTCCTGGTAGCAGAATACAACAGTCACTAATATGGCATTATGTAAAAATGCGAATATGTAACAGATGTGATTCTGCAATCTGTATTTGGGGTGAAAATGGGAGTTCAAAGCACAATATGAGTCTAATGTATGAAAGATGATATATCATGAACTATGTAATGCGATAAATAATCAATAAAAAAAAAAGAAACAACTTTCCTAAAAGTATAAATTATATACAATGATAAATTGGAATACAGTAAGAAAATTGGTGGGTTCTGTAAAAAAAAAAAAGTGACTATTAAGTAATAACACTTCTAGTAGTACCTCTATTTGAGTAATTTTTGACAAAATTCTATGGACTTAGTCTTCAAGAATTTTATTTAATGAAACTGCTAAGATAATCATTATATTATTACACTGCTTGCACTAATGAACCTGGATCTTATCTGCTCTAATGACAACAATTAACATCTATTCAGCAGGTAATTATGTCAAACATTTAATTGGGGTATTTAAGTTTCATAGCAGCTTTCAGAAATAGGTCTTATTTTCTACATAAGGAAACTGATGTTAAGAAAAGATTAGTGAATCAGCGGCCACCATCTTGGAGAGCTGAAGTATCCACCGCCACTCTCCGACAGACTGCAACAATAAAACAGGTCTGTGTCACTCAGCCCATCCCCCATACATCGGGGAATCCGCATAAAACCCCTCCTAGGCTTTCCGGGGGAGGGAGTATCAGAGTGAGCCCGCATAAAGACTAGGGGAAAACTAGAGACACCTGACCTTCAACGCCCCCTCCCATCAGCAGCCAAAACGAAACCTGTCTAGCCAGCACTGGGGGAGGGGCAAGCAGAAAAAATCAAAACAATAGAGTGCCAGGGATCCCAATAGCCAATTGTGCGACCCCAGGGATCCGGGCTGACTGATTCGCCCAGCCTTCCCCACGGCTACAGAAGGCTGGGCGCCGCAGAGAAGTAATTAATTAGCAAGAGAAAAGTGGCTGCAATTCTGTGGAATCCTGCTGGATCAGCCCGCACTGACCCCCGGGCTGAGTACGGGATTTCAGAGGGGGAAGGAAGCGGTACAGTTCTATTCCCCACAATGGGAACAAAACAATAAAGTGCCGGGGTCCCCAATAGATACCCTCCACACCCAACAAACGGCAGGTCCAGAGTACAGTTTGAACTGCCGAGAGCCATCACTCAGGGGAAATCTGGTAGAGCAGGAGAAACCAAGACTAGCAGGAGAAACTAGGGGACTAGAGGCCAGGCCCTCGCGACTGGGCGGCTGGAAACCACAGGCCCGCTGGCGACAGTTCATCCACTGCCCGCGTAACTGGGTGGTAGGAGAATGCCTGCCCGCCGGCTACCGACCGCAGGAGAGGGTGCCTAGAGATCGCCCGCCCACCGGCTGTGCCGGCCCGCTGCCCATGCGACTGGGCGGCTGAAGTCCACTCCCCCGCCGGCGACTGATCACCCGCCCGCTGCCTGAGATACTGGGCGGCTAGAGACTGCCCGCCGGCCTCGATGGGGAGCTGAAACCAAACAGAGACAGTCCAGTCACACAGCCCCATTAGGACACCCCAGCAAGGAGCCTGGGGCCCGTCATAGCAGAGTAGTGACGTCACTGGAGCTCGGGTGTCAGAATTCCTTCCCAGCAAAATCCACGTTAGCAGGCACAGTTTAACAACACAAAGAAGAAACAACAGAGTAATACAGAACCAAAACAAATCTATAGAAGAGAGCAGAAACACGGCAATAAAATAGAGCTGGAAAGTAACGTGGACAACATGAGAAAACAAGGGAAAAAAGGAGTACAAACAATACAAGACAACTTAATTCTACAGGAGGACATAGAAACATCAGAAGCAGGGATAGGGAATGAACTCAAGGCCTACCTAACTCGAATGGAAAGGAATATTAGGGAAGACATGAGACAGCAAGTCCAAGCAATAAAAGTATATTTTGAAAACGAATTAAACAAATTCAAATGGCAAAGAACGAGCTCTACCAGGAGATAGAGATCTTAAAAAAATCAAACAATAATCCTAGAATTGCAGGAAAATATAAACCAAATTAAAAACTCAAACGAGAATATTACAAACAGACTTGATCAAGTAGAAGTCAGAACATCAGATAATGAAGACAAGGTATATCAACTTGAAAAGAATATAGTCAACACAGAAAAGATGCTTAAATCCCATGAGCAATCTATTCAAGAGATATGGGATGTCATAAAAAAACCAAATTTGAGGGTCATCGGGATAGAAGAAGGCACAGAGACTCAAACCAAAGGAATGGACAGCATATTAAATGAAATAATTCTAGAAAACTTCCCAGAGATGAAAGATGGAATGGATTGCCAAATCCTGGAAGCCTACAGGACCCCAAACATTCAAAACCATAATAGACCAACTCCAAGACATATAATTATGAAGATAGCCAACGTACAGAACAAGGAGAGAATATTAAAAGCTATGAGAGAAAAGAGGCAGATTACATTCAGGGGTAAACCAATTAGGTTAACGACCGATTTCTCATCACAGACTTTGAAAGCGAGAAGATCCTGGAACAATGTATTTCAAATGCTGAAAAATAATGGATTCCAATCAAGAATACTGTATCCAGCAAAATTGAGCTTCAAATTTGACAATGAAATTAAAATCTTTCACGATAAACAAAAGCTAAAAGAATTCGCAGCAAGAAAACCAGCTCTGCAAAGCATTTTGAGCAAAACACTACAAGAAGAGGAATTGAAAAATATTGCCCAAAACTAACAGCAGGAGGTATCTCAGTAAAGGGGGAGGAAAATAACCAAAAAGTAAAACCAGCCAAACTAAAATAAATAAATAAAGAAGCATGAGTAGAAGTACAAATCATATCTCAATTGTAAACTTAAATGTTAATGGCCTAAACTCACCAATCAAGAGACATAGGCTAGTAACCTGGATCAAAAAAACAAATCCAACAATATGCTGCCATCAAAAGACTCATATGATAGGAAAAGACATACACAGGCTGAAGGTAAAAGGTTGGGAAAAATCATACCACTCACATGGCCCTCGGAAGCAAGCAGGAGTGGCCATACTCATATCGAATAAAATCAACTTTAAACCTAAGTTAATCAAGAAGGATAAAGGACACTATATCCTGTTAAAAGGAACCATCCACCAACAAGACATAACAATTATCAATTTGTATGCACCAAACAATGGAGCTGCAACATTCATAAAACAAACTCTCCTCAAGTTCAAGAGTCAAATAGACCACAACACAATAATTATGGGTGACTTCAACACACCACTCTCGCCATTAGACAGATCCTCTAGACAAAAACTGAATAAAGAAACTATAGAACTCAACAGCACAATCAACAACCTAGACTTAACTGACATATATAGAATATATCAACCATCATCAAGTGGATACATGTTCTTTTCAGCAGCACATGGATCCTCCTCAAAGATAGACCATATATTATGCCATAAGGCAACCCTTAGTAAATATAAAGGCGTGGAGATAATACCATGCACCATATCTGATCACAATGGAATGAAATTGGAAATCAATGATAAAAGAAGGAAGGGAAAATCGTACATCACATGGAAAATGAACAATATGTTACTGAGTGATCAATGGGTTACAGAAGACATAAAAGAGGAGATGAAAAAATTCTTAGAGACAAATTATAATATAGACACAACATACAGGAATCTATGGGACACAATGAAAGCAGTTTTAAGAGGAAAATTCATTTCCTCAGAAAAAGAAATAACCAACAAATAAATGAACTCACACTACACCTCAAAAACCTAGAAAAGGAAGAGCAAAACAACAGAAAATGTAGTAGAAGACAAGAAATAATTAAAATTAGAGCAGAAATCAACAAAATTGAAACAAAAAAAAACATTGAAAAAATTGATAAAACTAAAAGTTGGTTCTTTGAAAAAATAAATAAGATAGACAGGCCCTTAGCCATGCTAACGAAGAGAAGAAGAGAGAGAACTCAAATTACCAACATACGGGATGAAAAAGGCAATATCACAACAGACACTACAGAAATACAGAAGATAATTAGAAAGTATTTTGAAACCCTATATTCCAATAAAATAGAAGATAGTGAAGATATCGATAAATTTCTTAAGGCATATGATCTGTCCAGATTGAGACAGGAAGACACACACAATTTAAACAGACCAATAACAAAGGAAGAAATAGAAGAAGCCATCAAAAGACTACCAACCAAGAAAAGCCTTGGACCGGATGGGTATAGAGCGGAGTTCTACAAAACCTTCAAAGAAGAATTAATACCAATACTTTTCAAGCTATTTCAAGAAATAGAAAAAGAAGGAGCTCTTCAAAATTCATTCTATGATGCCAACATCACTCTGATCCCAAAACCACTTCAAAGAAAGAAAACTACAGACCAATATCTCTAATGAACTTGGATGCAAAAATTCTCAATAAAAATCTGGCGAATCGAATACAAAAACATATCAAAAAACTTGTGCACCATGATCAAGTAGGATTCATCCCTGGGATGCAAGGCTGGTTCAATATACTGAAATCAATAAATGCTATTCCCCACATCAACAGACTTAAAGACAAGAACCATATGATCATCTCGATAGATGCAGAAAAAGCATTTGACAAAGTACAGCATCCCTTTATGTTCAAAACACCAGAAAAACTAGGGATAACAGGAACTTACCTCAACATTGTAAAAGCTATATATGCTAAACCTCAGGCTAGCATCATCCTAAACGGAGAAAAACTGTAGGCATTCCCTCTAAAATCTGGAACAAGACAGGGATGCCCTCTATCACCACTTCTATTCAATTTAGTTCTCGAAGTACTAGCCAGAGCAATTAGACAGACAAAAGAAATTAAAGGCATAAAAATAGGAAACGAAGAAATTAAATTATCGCTATTTGCGGATGACATGATAATATACTTAACAGACCCAAAAGGGTCTACAAAGAAGCTGCTAGAGTTAATAAATGAATTCAGCAAAGTAGCAGGTTATAAAATCAACACGCATAAATCAAAGGCATTCCTGTATATCACCAACAAAACCTCTGAAATGAAAATAAGGAAAACCACTCCATTCACAATATCCTCAAAGAAAATAAGATACTTGGGAATCAACCTAACAAAAGAGGTGAAAGACTTATACAATGAAAACTACAGAACCCTAAAGAGAGAGAGAGAAGAAGATCTCAGAAGATGGAAAAATGTACCCTGTTCATGGATAGGCAGAACTAACATCATCAAAATGGCGATATTACCCAAAGTTCTCTACAGGTTTAATGCGATGCCAATCAAAATCCCAACGGCATTTCTTGTTGAAATAGATAAAGCAATCATGAAATTCATATGGAAAGACAAAAGACCCAGAATAGCAAAAGCAATTCTAAGCAGGAAGAGTGAATCTGGAGGTATAGCGATACCAGAGTTCAAACTGTACTACAAAGCAATAGTAACAAAAACAGCCTGGTACTGGTACCAAAACGGGCAGGTGGACCAATGGTACAGAATAGAGGACACAGAGACTAATCCACAAAGTTACAACTATCTTATATTTGATAAAGGAGATAAAAACATGCAATGGAGGAAGGATAGCATCTTCAACAAATGGTGCTGGGAAAATTGGAAATCCATATGCAACAAAATGAAATTGAATCCCTTTCTCTTGCCATCCACAAAAGTTAATTCAAAATGGATCAAGGAGCTAGATATCAAATCAGAGACGGTGCGTCTGATAGAAGAAAAAGTTGGCTCCGATCTACATATTGTGGGGTCGGGCTCCAAATTCCTTAATAGGACACCCATAGCACAAGAGTTAATAACAAGAATCAACAAATGGGACTTACTTAAACTGAAAAGTTTTTTCTCAGCAAGAGAAACAATAAGAGAGGTAAATAGGGAGCCTACATCATGGGAACAAATTTTTACTCCTCACACTTCAGATAGAGCCCTAATATCCAGAGTATACAAAGAACTCAAAAAATTAGACAATAAGACAACAAATAACCCAATCAACAAATGGGCCAAGGACCTGAACAGACACTTCTCAGAGGAGGACATACAATCAATCAACAAGTACATGAAAAAATGCTCACCATCTCAGCAGTCAGAGAAATGCAAATCAAAACCACCCTAAGATACCATCTCACTCCAGTAAGATTGGCAGCCATTATGAAGTCCAACAACAATAAGTTTTGGCGGGGATGTGGGGAAAAGGGTACACTTGTACACTGCTGGTGGGACTGCAAAATGGTGAGGCCAATTTGGAAAGCAGTATGGAGATTCCTGGGAAAGCTGGGAATGGATCCACCATTCGATCCAGCTATCGCCCTTCTCGGACTATTCCCTGAGGACCTTAAAAGAGCGCCCTATAGGGATACGGCCACATCAATGATTATAGCGGCACAATTCACAATAGCTAGACTATGGAACCAACCTAGATGCCCTTGAATAGATGAATGGATAAAAAAATGTGGCATCTATACACAATGGAGTATTATGCAGCACTAAGAAATGACAAAATCATAGAATTTCCAGGGAAATGGATGGCATTAGAGCAGATTATGCTAAGTGAAGCTAGCCAAGCCCTAAAAAACAAATGCCAAATGTCTTCTTTGATATAAAGAGAGCAACTAAGAACAGAACAGGAAGGAAGAGCATGAGGAAAAGACTAATAGTAAAGACAGACGAATGGGGGGAGAGAAAGGGAGAGAGAAGGGAAAGCATATGGAAATGGTAGGAGACCTTCAATTATACACAAAATTATAAGAGGTTATGAGGGGCAAGGGGGAGGGGGGCAAAAAGGGGATAGAATTGAACAACAGCAGAGGAGGTAGAGAGGGAAGATGGGAGGGAAGGGGAGGGGAGGGGGGATAGTAGGGGATAGGAAAGGTAGCAGAATACAACAGTCACTAATATGGCATTATGTAAAAATGTGAATATGTAACAGATGTGATTCTGCAATCTGTATTTGGGGTAAAAATGGGAGTTCAAAACCCAATTGAGTCAAATGTATGACTCTGTAATGTTTTGAACAATCAATAAAAAAAAAGAAAAGATTAGTGTTCACCAACAGATGAGAGGATAAAGAAAATTTGGTACACATTGACCGTCTAGTTCTACTTAGCCATAAAGAGGAATGAGATTATGTCATTTGCTGGTAAAAGAATGGAACTGGAGTACATCATGGTAACTAAAATAAGGAAGACTCAGAAAGTCAAGGGTTGAATGTTTTATTTTATATGTTGAAGTCAGAAAAAGGGGAAGTGAGGAGGATGAAAAAAATATTAATGAAGTAGAGACAGGTGATAAAGAGGGAGGGAGGAAATGAAGGCACAAACAAGTACTGGGAAATGAAGCCTACCAAATTATGTCATATCTCTGTGCAAACATACCACATGTTTATAATGTCCCATGTTTATAATGTACTAATTAAAAAAAAATAGTAATGGAAGGGAGAACCGTCGAGTAGCACAACGAAACCAAGGAAGAGAAGAGGGGAGGCCGGGGGAGGAATTGGAGAATGAAATTGATCAAACTATGTTATGCGTATGGATAAACATGGCATAAGGAATCACACTATTATATAAAAATTTAGAGTACCAATAAAATAAAGAGAATAAAAGGAAAAAAAAAAGAAAAGATTAGTTAGCTTCCTAAAACCATATGGTAAGTTGTTCAACTGGAATTAGAAGCCAAATCCTGTGACCCTTACAGTTCATTGTGTATCATCCCTTATCCACAAACACTCTTCCAATTCTATCTGGGTGTCTATGACTCTCTATGATTTACGTTTTTAAGGCTTTAGTTTTATATGAACAAACATGGTTGAAGAGTTTTCTGGTTTAGGTCCTTCCACTCCCTTGCATAGGTAACAGATGTGAGTAAAAAATCTCTCCAAGTCTCTTCAGGATAAAACCCTTATTTTAAGGGTCTTTGCTTTTTATAGGTTTTCAGTTTCCTTTCTTATTTATTTTTAAGAGTTTTCTTATCAATACTAGATTTATACCTTAGTGTTCTTTATTTTACTTTCCATTCAACAACTCTTCCACGGTTTTATAAATAACTTAAAAAAATCAAATAAGTAGTAAAGAACCCAAACTTTGGACAGTTAAACTAGAAATGAGGCTGGAAACTTGGGATAGAGAACTTATCCATAAAGTAACTAAGTCAAAAGGAGACAAGCATGTAAGCAAATAAATTAGAACACAGGCAGTAAATAAAATGTTGGGATGTAATTTAGATGTGGTAGTAGCTTTGGGAACTGATTTATTTTGGGGGGCGGAAGTAGTGGTGGAGGAACAAAGAATTAGAAAATGACACCTGAGTTGAGTTTTGAAATATGAATAAGAATTTGCCTTGTGAGTGAATTGGATATTTAAGATGGTTGTGGGGGGAGGAAAGGATTCTGAGCTGAGGTCAAATATATCATGTATGATCCAGCTACTCAGGGCAAAAGTTTAAATTCTGATTTTCCAGGGATAACCCTAAAAAGGTCCTTTTCGCAAAGCCATCATCCTGAAAAAGCCAATTTTTTTATACATCCTCTTGTCAACAGCTCAGATTACTACAGTAACTATTAGAAATTAGTTATTCTTCTGCTTTGTAATTTTATGTTCTGTATTTTCTCTGAAGATCATATTTGACTGTACTATCCATTTTTTGTTTTATATAATAGCATCCCTGAAAATTCATACATTAAGAGAATTAATTATTAATACCATTTTACTGGAGAAGAAATATAAGTCTCTGTTAACACACCAAGAAGAAATATAAGTCTCTGTTAACACACCATGCATTTCTTAACCATTTATTTACAGGAAAAGTCCAAACAAAGGCTGATTATTCTAGCTATCAAAGATTAAAATCAAGTTGAAAACTACCCCAATGAATAATAAAGATTATAATAACAAATGCATTTTGACAATATTTGCTCACCACGTTTTTTGTCCCCTAATATGTGTCTCATATGTTAACTTACTTTCATTTTCACCACATTTTTGTGAAGTAGGCATTACTGTAATTTCCACATTAGAAATGCTTGATGCAAGGCAAAGAAATGTCTGGTATCATGCTCAGTCACACCACTAAAGGAGTAAATTCCAACATAGACTCAAACGGCTTGGCTCCAGAGGTACACTGCCAAGTGCTGTGATATATTGTTTACTGAACAGAAGAGAGTCTTGTGTCTTTTAAGGTTTTTCAGCAAATTATTACTTAGTACCTATCATGTTTTTAGTGCAACTTTTTAAGTGTCCTATATTACAAAGACACAGATATAAAAGTCAAAGTTTCAGCTCTGAAGCAGTGTATGATGTTAGAGATAAAAAGATAACATTAATAGCCAAAACAATTGGAAAGTACAGCAACATCAGCAGAATAGAACAGACCAAAAAAAAAAGTGTTTCTGTTAGTGGAAACATTAAAATATTAAAAAGTAAATTTTATTATTTTATTTTAGTATGTCAAAACACATTTGGTTAGTTATTAAGTGCAGAACTCTATAAAAGGTAAAATCTATAGTTTGGGATTTTTAAAATCTACCTAGGAAAATTTTCCCAACTATATGAAAAGAAAAGAGTGATACAGGAACACACCAATAAAAAAGTAAGAAACTTGTTAGTTACAAAGCAGTTCTGTGCAACTATTATGTCTACTATGTTATACCAGACATAGAGAAATTAAAAACATTTTATAAATAAGGTCAATGATAAACATCAATATGTAATTTAATAACAAAAAGAAGACTTGTATAGAATGTCTTAATACTATCAAGTAATCAAACAAAAAAGAAAGCTGGTTGCTAGAAATGTTCATATCTAAAGGAAAATGATGCTAAGTAGAATACTCCTAAAGATATCTGATAATCTTCAGCAATACTTCCAGGTACTCGAGCAGCTGGACCCCCTCATAAAAAAATGAAGGCTGTGCTTTGGCTGGGTGCCCAGAACACAACTTGTCCAAAGTGTTTATACCCAGGAAAGAAGCACATCCACAGCGTGAGAGCTGCAGGGCAACCAGATGTGGCCAAAGTAAAGATATGTCGAGAGTTAGGGCAACCAGTGATGCTGCTGGGAAAGCTGGTGGGGGCAGTTGTCAAAGGTCTTGAATTCTGGGCTTAGAAACAAGGTCTGACTCCTTAGGGTTTTAGGAAAAGTGTTGGTAGACTGGGGTTGGAGGTGAAAAAGAAAGAATGTCTGGAAGCTCTATGAAGGTTAAATTGTATATAGGAGAGGTTGAGAGCAGGTCAACAATTGGAATGAATGGACGTGGACGTCTAATCTTAGGAAGAAGATGAGAAATTTGGAAATAGAGCTGAATGAGGAGGGGGAGAGAGGAGAAAGAGAGAGAGAGAGAGAGAGAGAGAGAGAGAGAGAGAGAGAGAGAGAGAGAGAGAGAGAGAATTGCAGGAAGGCACTAATTAGAAGATAGTAAGAAAATTTTGGTTTCACCATTTGAAATAATATTATAAAAGAAAACGTAAGGGATCAGGGGAAAGAGAGCCATTAGGAAAAGAGATGAAGGAGCAAGAGGAGAAGGAATGATGGGAACTACAAGTGGAAAGGGAAAATGTGATGCCTCTGAGTGTGTGTGTGTGTGTGTGTGTGTGTTGTGTGTGCATTGTTTTGATGAAAAGAATCATCATGCTCATGATAAGTAGAGTCAATTCTACAGAACTTCTTTTATATTTCAACTACTAGAGTTGTAGTAGTTTATTGCATTGTACACACTTCTACCTTTTGTACAGGTAGAAGTGTGTCTTTCTTATGACTGGCAGCATCATAGGATGCATATTGAATAGGTAGGACAAACAAATATTAGTCAATAATTGGACTTTATGGAACAAGATAACATTTTTACTTTATATATTTGTCATCATTGTATCAAGAACATGAATTTTTCACAGGTATTGCAGAGAATTTATTAAAATGTATATTGCTTGCTCTTAGCATTTTTCATGAATATTTCTAATGCTCATTCACAATGCATGCAGGTGCTAACTATACCCTAACAAATGCACAGGTGGGAATGAGCAGTTTGTAAATTGTAGCCTTTGTAGAATGCCTACATTTTGCAAGGCCCTGTAACATTGAATGTAAAGCAGGGCCCACTCTGGTGTATCCATCTCTTGACAATGCATCTGAGGAAAATAGAAAATGATGGCCTCCCAAATCTGCACATTAGTGAACACAAACTCAGCCACAGAATGACATCTTTCTCCTTAAAAATAATGATGCAGGCTGTCTCCATTACTTAAGGAAGCCAGAGCTCATACTGAAAGGTGTCAAAAAACACTGTATTATCCCACTTTGCCTGGAGCTGCTTTGACAGCACCTTTCTTGCCATAAGAATGGATTACAGGCAGGGTGGTAATCAGCCAAGAAGTTAGTAAAAATAGGTTCTTTTAAGAGCAGGCTGTGAACCTGTGAACATCTTAGAAGGAGTTTACCACCACAGTGAGGAAGGGAACAATTAGTTCCCTGCTGCCTTAAACTAACCAGGAACAGCATGGCGCCACACTACAGGTTGGTGAAGGGCAGCAGGGAGTTAATTGGTCCTTTGATAGAAACACTGATGAGGGTTCTGCAAAGCCCACTGAGTAACAACTATGTTGAGCTCGGAGGATCTCCATAGAAGGTGACATAGGAATGTGTAGAGACAACCAATATGTGGAAAAGTGAGAGACAAACAGATGGAGAGAAAGGCATGAGAGGAACTAGATGATGCTTTAGGCAGGCAACAGAAGGAAAAAGCAAGAGTCAAAGGCAGAAGAGAGACACTGAATAGAATTCAAAGCATATAGTTCAACAAATTCAACACAGTCCAATTCAGCAGGGCCTCTTTGAGATGTCCAACCAAAGTGCACAATTACCACAAATGATGATACCCAGGTGAGCACAGAAGAGGTCCCCTAAGGGTCCCACAATAGCAAGTGTTTTATTATTCCTCTAGGTTTTCCACCTGCTCACCTAATTAACGCAGCAGACTCTCATGGCTAACACTGAGATTCTAATGAACTCAGGGGACACACTGGATTAAGGGGATCCAATATTGCCATTGAAGTTAAGTGCATGGAAAGAGTTCTGTGGGGAAGAAAACCAGGTGGGAAAGAGTCACTATTTGACGACTTCTCCTTCTCCATCTCCTCCTCCTCCTCCTCCTCCTCCTCCTCCTTCTTCTTCCTTTTTTCCCCCTTTTGAATTAGATTTTTCCGTCTATAGAAGACCAATAGACTTCCTTGATTCTTGGACTGGGAGCATGACTACTGCCACTGTGCTGTTCTCCAGAGTTTCATGTTCTCCCTCACATGCTTGAGTGCTTTTAATGACAACTATTTATTGAAAACATACTACATGCTACCTGTTGTGATGAATGCCCAAACTATGAGTTTTCCTTTAATTCTAAAAGATCTAAAAGGAAGGTATTATTACTAGCAACATTTTTCAGAGACTTATGCTAAGAGTTCCAAGAAGTTAAGTAAACTTCCAAGGTCCAAGTAGGTATGTTGCAGCCTTAACATTCAATCCTAGGTTTGTGGGCCTCAAAGCTAAAATCTGCTTCATTCATTTACTATTATACCTCACATTTCAGTAATGAAAAAATGGAATTTATTAAGCACAATTATATTTATAGGAAATACAAAAAAATTAAATTGATTGGTTTACCAAGTAGAGAGTTCACAAAACAGAGTGTGGACTGAGATCATTGGCTTGTCTGGATAAAGTTCTAGATTCACAGATACTCAAAGCTTTTCCTCATCCGATTTTAACTAGTTCCATTTTTTTTTATCAGTACATTCACTACTCGAACATTCAGGCTATTCTTACTCTCCAAGGAAATTCCACTTTCCAATTCATATTCCCTTGGAGTTCTTCCATCAGAGGTCCTGAACATTGACATTTTCTTACTTCTAAATTCTGCTATTTCATCAAAACTTCAAATAAACTTTATCTTTTTCTACCTAAAGAGTGCCAGGTCAATTGCATAACAAATATGATCAGAAACACTTGAGAACAGGACAACCTTTCAATATTGGGTTATATATAGCTTCTTGCCCTCAAGGATTATAACTTTGACATACAATAGGAATGTAACTATTTTCTATCAACTTCACTGCTAGCACCTAACCCATTAGTCAAAGCTACCATGGATTATTTCAATAGCTTCCAACCCTGTTGCTCTCCCTATTCTCTATGGAGTAGAGAACAGCCAGAGTGACTCCTTGACATTCTAAATCAGATTGCATCCCACTTTGCTCATAGCCTCTACCAGCTTTCCTTCCCTCACAGAGTGGAATGTAAATTTTTTACCATGGCCTGAAGAACCTACAGGGTCTTACCCTGGTCTACTCCCTTCTGGTCACCCCAGCTTGCTTGCCATTCTTCCAACATGAGCATTCAGATTATGCTTTCACTTCAGGACTTTGCACCTCTTGGTACCTGCATTCAAAAGGCTCTTCCTAAAAGAGTCGTATATCTTCCACACTCCATTCCCTTGGTCTGTGCTTAAAAACCACTTTATCAGTAAAGTCTTCCTGACAACACAATCTGTGCTATTTCTGTTTATTTAAGATTTTAAGATGACTTTATTTTTTTTTCATTTTAGTATCTCTGAGAATTTGTATAAGCTTACAATTTACCGCATGTTACAATTATAATTGTAAGCTCTTCTTTCCTTCTAATTGGTAGATAAACAGAGTTGCATGTTTCTCATTGTTGATTTCTTTGGTTTGATGAAATATAGTACTATAACCCTATTACCTACTTTCCACACTATCACTTTCTATGCCTTACTTTCATTTTTCTTTAAGTCATCCTGTGGTGTGAAAGGTAGCAGATTAGGCCACCCCAGACTGTGCCTTTTGAGTATATGGATTATTTTGAAATAGAAGTCACTGAGAAACAACAGCCTGAGAAAGGTTTTCAGCCTGGAACAGGGTTTTCTCCTTATAAAGGAAGTTTATATTTACAAAAAAAAAAAAAAAAAAAAAAAAAAAAGATCCTACTTGTAGATGTGTCTCCCTCCCTCCCGTATACCAGGAAAAGGAAGACTTATCAGTGGAAAAAACTTAAATTTGAATAACAAACTTTATAAAAAAAATGATTACCATACTTTTCCTGGTAACTGTCCTACAACTTGACTACCAGCCTAGAATCCCCACATCTCTTTTTCCTTTGCTTTAGTGTATAGCAACACATACATAAAAGCTCTGATGACCTCTCCGAGTCATCTCTGAGCACTCCCATCTGTGAGTGTGATGCTCAGGTTAATACATTTTTATTTGTTTTCTTTTGTGAATCTGTCTTTGGCTATTCTTATTTACAGGCTCAAGCTAAAGAACCTAAGACAGACAGGGGAAATGATACGGTTTCCTCCACAAGAGTTGTATTACATATTTATTAGTTTAATTGCCTCGTTACTTCTTTGTGTAAAACGGAAGCCCTGTGAGAGAAGAAATTTTGTCTATTGGATGAATCTTGTATTAGACATGCCATAAATACTTACAGAATGAGTGAATGAAAGATTCTCTCTGATATTTCACTCAGATCTGAACTATGCTGTTCCTCTCACTGCAGAGATAGTTAAAAGAAACACCAGACATTGTCCTGTAGATAATAACATGGAGAATATATTTTCTCCCAAAGCCTTAAACATAAAATTTTGGGGAAAAAAACCACTAATGCTTCAGTGAAATATCATAGATATATTTTAAAAACTTAAGACCTTAAAATTTATCTCCTCAGTCCTTATAGGGAACACAGGAAGAGTGAAAAATCTTAACACTGTTGTCTTGACTAGACTCTGTTAGACTATAGCAAATCTGTAAAGAACCATTCTTAAAGTAATTAATTTACACATTTGGTGAACAGTGTAATTTTGTGGAAGTTCTATTTCAGTGTGTTCCTGAAGATTTCCCAACTACCCAGGACGCCAATCACAGTACAGAACAATTCCTCCGGAGCAAGTACAAACACCTAAAGGGAGGCAGGGTTGCTAAAACCCTAAAGTTGTACAAAGTACATCCATTAGCAGAGAATAAAGTCCATACCCAGATTTCCAAAAGGTGTAAACCTCTTTCCACTATTTATATTTTATAGGTTTTTAAGAGATTCTTGTAGTAAGCCATTTTAAATAAATGATTTACTAGTGTAGCCACTGATCCACAACATTACTCCTTTTGTTTTCACAACAGTGAAAACTTTAAAATTGTATGAGTGGGGACCCTAGGAATTAGCTCCCAATTTGTTCAAGTGCAGGAATCTACAGCAAATTCCATGAACTCATCTGCTAATAGCGTCCACAGTTTGATGCTTGGGTATTCTTTCATGGACATGGGCATTTCAGTGCTTTGTGCCTGTGGAAATACAGTTGCTTTGAGTGGCAGATGTCCTTGTGAATGTATCTCCCTCACTAAGGTTATATTTTCTGTCTTCCACTTAATAGATCAATTTTAAGGAAAATTGGGTTGAGAGAAATGCTCTGGGACTAAAGCTTTCTGTGTCAAATACTGCACCCTGGGGCCAATTTATACAGCTGGGAGAGAATGGGTATGGAATATGATGACTGACAGACCCAGGAGAATGAGAGGGCCTTCAAGTGTCACAATATCATCTTTAGATATTTTGTTTTGGTTTCAGATACCCTTAAGTGGAAACTACCCCCACTAGAAATAATGCTCTCATAGTAACTCCAGAAAAAAATATTCTCCTCTGAAAATAAAAATAAAAACAGTGTTCTCTTTCAACTTAGGGTCCTAGCTTTTTGGCATTTGCACTTGAAAGTTTTCCAACACCTTTGAAGTGAGAGACCTACGATTTTTCTGGCTGCTTAGAGTACATGCTTCAGTAGACCTCAATGTTTCTAGGATGGCTGACTTTTTTTTTCCTCCTCTTTCAGTCACAGAAAAAGCTCCTATATTACAACTCAGTACCGTGTCAGAGAAACATGGCTCCAATAACCCCTTTCTTCCTGCTCACTGACTGCTTGGAGATCTGGTCAGTCTTATAGTAAGGCTTCTTTCATCTCAGGGGCTGTCAGATGCCACACAGGAAAGGCATTGGAAATGGCTACTTAAAAAAAAAAAATCTACATTTATTAAGCCTTTTTTTTCATGGAAAATAGAATCATTTGAAACAATGTGGCAAGTAAATCAACTTTCTCCTTAAAATGCAGATAAGTAGTAGGTTCTGACTTATTGGTTCATTCCTTATTGGTTCATGAAAGGTACTTTTTAAACCAAGACAAGAAATTTTTGTTTGATCCTCAAATAAGAAAAGAGCTTTTTTTGATGAATAAATCATCTCTACACATTACACAACTCTTTTCATACAAGAGGCACATGGTTCTTTTCAGCTTGATATAATGCTCATCCTTGATAGTCCATATACTTCTGAGCAAAGTGGCCTAACACCCTTTACAAGAAACATCTGCTGGTATATTCAATTGTCAGAAGCAGTCTGTAAAGTGGAACCTAGAAGAGCTCCAGAGAAGTGGGCATCAAACTATCATGGGCATAAGATTCAACCACCGGTTTTGTTAAAGCAAATGAATCAGAATCTTTCAGCAGAACCTAGAAATCTGAATTTAGATTGTATATTCTGGATGAAACCTGATGCAAGTGGTACATAAGCCAGATCCTGAGAAGCCCTGGTTCACAGTGTCAACTTCCCCAGGAGAAACTGATAGAAGAGCACACTAACTTAAAGAGCCTCTTCCCCTTAGATTTATCATGTTATCTGTTAAAAACCATCTTGAACTGACATATTGGGTGCTATCAGGGAACCTCTCTTAAAATGTGAATATATTAATATAGAAATAAATGTATTTGGTATATTTGGTAACAGATTGAACATAGAAAACATCTTGATAGACTTCAACCAGAAACAATGAGGGATTCAAACAGGAAAAAAAAATCAATGGAAGAGAGATGGAAACATCTGGAATGGGAGTCAGTGCAATAGAATATCAGGAGAGCCAGGGAATAGCAGTCAGTCAATGAGGAAGTAGGAGCAGCAAGACTTCCTGATTTAATGGAATGCAATACATTAACCATACTTCCATAATACCTTCCAGTATATATTCTCACATACAGTACTTATATGTATCCATGTTATGATTAAAAGAAAAAAAGTGCAAAAGGATCAAGGACTTAGGAATACAATGAGATACCCTGCATCTAATAGAAGAAAAAGTAGGCCCTAATCTCCATCATGTGGAATTAGGCCCCAACTTCCTTAATAAGACTCCTGTGGCACAAGAATTAAAATTAAGAATCAATAAATGGGATGGACTCAAACTAAAAAGCTTCTTCTCATAAAAAAAAATCTGTGAGGTGAATAGAGAGCCTACATCTTGGGAGCAAATCTTTACTCCTCACACATCAGATAGAACACAAATCACTGAGGTATATAAAGAATTCAAAAAGCTAAGCACCCAAAAAATAAATAACCCAATCAATAAATGGGCCAAGGACCTGAAGGAGACACTTCTCAGAAGATGATGTACAATCAATCAACAAATACATGAAAAAAATGTTCATTATTACTAGTAATTAGAGAAATTCAAATCAAAACTACTCTTTTTTTAATATTTATTTTTTAGTTTTCGGCAGACACATCTTTTGTATGTGGTGCTGAGGATCGAACCCGGGCCGCACGCATGCCAGGCAAGCGCACTATCGCTTGAGCCACATCCCCAGCCCCAAAACTACTCTTAAGATATCATTTTACTCCAGTCAGAGTGGCAGCTATTATGCATACAAACAACAATAAGTGTTGGCGAGGATGTGGGGAAAAAGGTACACTCATACACTGCTGGTGGGACTGCAAATTGGTGCAGCCAATGTGGAAAGCAGTATGGAGATTTATTGGAAAATTGGGAATGGAACCACCATTTGATCCAGCTATCCCTCTCCTTGGTCTATACTCGAAAGACTTAAAAACAGCATACAACAGGGACATAGCCACATCAGTGTTTATAGCATCACAATTCGCAATAGCTAAACTGTGGAACCAACCTAGAGGCCCTTCAATAGATGAATGGATTAAAAAATGTGGCATATATACACAATGGAATATTATTCAGCAATAAAAGAGAATAAAATCATAGCATTTGCAGGTAAATGGATGGAGTTAGAGAATATAATGCTGAGTGAAGTTAGCCAATCCCACAAAAAAACAAATTCTGAATGTTTTCTTTAATATAAGGAGGCTGATTCATAGTGGGATAGGGAGAAGGAGCATGGGAGGAAAAGAGGAACTCTTGATAATGCAGAGGGGTTGAAGTGGAAGGGAGGGTACATGGGGTAATTAATGATGGTGGAATGGGATGATCATTATTAGCCAAAGAACAGGTATGAAGACATTAATAAACTATGAGAGATATGAAAATTGTGCTCTATATATGTAATAAGAATTGTAATGCATTCTGCTGTCATATATAAATTAAAAAAGAAAAAAGTGGCAACAATTTGTTTATGGTAATTCAGAATGTATAGATCCTATGGCAATATGTTACTTAGAATAACATGACATCCTCTCTGGCCCTCACCACCAGCCCCACAACAATTGTGCAAAGCATGAAACTTTTTAATGTGTTTGCCAGTGACATCCACTGTTTTCCCCATGGGGAATAAACTATAATAGAAATAAACTACCTTTAGCCATTTCCTTCTAAGTAAAATGCACCAAAGGTGTGATCACAGTAAAGCTTTTAATCTAAGTGTTAAACAGTGGTGGTTAAAAAGTATAACGTGAGATTTTTCTTCTTTCACTCTTGTAAGTATTGGTTCCAAATTACCCAGTTAGGACTTAGAGTGTGTGCTCTGCATTATGTATGGAGGAGAAATATTGACAGTGAGTGCACTTAACTAAGCCACCCCAGGCTCTGAGGTTAAAAGTGGAGAGTATCTGTGATCAATTCCCTCATGGAGCTGTTAAAAAGCCAATGTGTACAAGATTCTTGTTTCCAGATGAGTCCTGCAACATGTTTATTAAGTTAAAAAAAAAAAAAGCACTGAGCTAATTTCTATTAAGTGGCCAGATGCAGAGGGAATCTAGTCTGGAAGAGTTTTAACTTCTGGTCCATAGTGCTCCTTTCCTTTTTGTCCTGTGGCTTTTTCATTAGTAGCTTCTATGATAAGCATTGCTAGTCATCTTTTTTTTTTTTTCAATTAAATACATGGTTGTGTTTCTCCTTAGATTTTGTTTTGTAGTTTCAAATCAAGATTCCATTTATCACATGCTGTTTATACAAAAGTCTTTATACCCTGTACTGCATGTGGTTTAATAGTTGAAGGTACAGAAACAATGATATAAAATTAAATTTTAGGTCCCGTATCAAAGCAAAACTCTTTAAAGGATCCACTGCCTCAACTTGTATAGTACTCTGAATAGAATCATTTTCTGCCTTAGACAAGGAAAACATTGCAAAATTTTAGCACATACTGAGAAGTAAGACAGGCTCATGGAAATGTTTTCTGCAATAGTAACTTCAACTCCTAGTGTTTCTAGCAAAAGTAATACTAGCTTCCAGCTACAGATACAGCCCTGCTGACTACTGCTGAGTGTTTCTCTGGTATGTGTTACCACTACACTGGGCTGTGAGTTCAAATCACTATGAAAGTAGTCTCCTGTTGTCATCTGACAGCATGGATCTAATGAGATCAGAGACTGCTACAGGTATGACCTACAATAATAGTGATGAGATCATGAAAGAGCCAGGCATGATAAATTTCTAGACCACAGCCAAGCTAGTGATTTGGCTTGCTATAGGATGACGTTTTGGTTATTCTTAAAATTTCTTGAAAAGGATAACCCAGTTTCTGGAATTCATTGTACTTTTAATTTTGTGTATTTGACAGTAAAGTAGGAAGATATATATCTCCCATAGGCATCCAGGATAAGGGCCTTGGAAAAGAACAGGAATGGAGGGGATCATCATGAAACTGGAAAGGAGACTTCAAAACTGAAAGACAAGCTGTAACTCTCTGCTCTCTGTCATCATTAACCACAAGACTCTTTCTGTTCCTCACAGCTTCAATGACAGCAGTCCTTCTTTAATTACTCTTGCCCATACCCCTAGATAATATGCACTTCTAATTGTCTTATTAAGCTTGGAGCTTGAAGAGTTTGATTAGTTCATGTTGGCATCCCTCAACCCACCAATTACCTGTGCTGGGCCATCCAATAGACCTTTAAAAACCTCTGGACAGCAGACACCACTTGGCATCCGTCTCATGGGACCTCCTTCCCTTTGGGAGCTCTGCTCACTTTCTAGCACTCTAACAAATCCTATTACTTTGCTCTCACACTGTGTCTGTGGATTTCATTCCTCAAATTCACGAGACAAAGAACCCGCCTGCCTTGATCTGTGTTAAAATAGTATACTCATCATTCCAAGTGAGACAATCTAAAATCAAAATAGCTTAAGAAAAAAAAAATTATTGGCCTTAAAAGTCCAAAGACAGATCTAGTCAGTTACGGCTGGGTGCAGGTTTCCCCGATGGTTCTCTCTTCCTCCCTCTCCCTCTCCCTCCATCATCCAGACTTCTCTCCACCCTCCCTCCATCTCAGCTTTGCTTTTGGTTTCCATTGGCTTCATTCTCAAGCATATTTTCCTTCCACATAAAGGGAAATATGTTGCATGCCGCACCAGGAGGTATTTTCACTGACGCCTTTCACAAATGCGCTGGCAACAGCTCACTATATCTTGGGTTTGAGTGAAATATTCTCATTGGCTAGTTTTGAGTCAAATACCTACTTCTGTCCAAATACGCATAAGCAGAGATTAGAAAAGAAAGGTCAAGATGATTTCTCAAAGAAAGGGATGTTTGACCTACAAAAATCATACTCTACTTTATTGGCCAAAATCTGTCCATTTATCATTATCTAAGGTTCAGGCTGGTTCTTCATCCTTAATGGAAGCTGCTTTGTGTAGAGTTTCTCTTGAGTCATGTAAAGTATAAACTCCATGTTCTTCAGTTACACAGTGATGTTGTCTTCTTGTTTAATGTTATCATGCATGGCTATTATTAAGGATGTCTTTTGGCAACAGATACTCCTGGTTAAATGTCTTAAGAGTTTACAATGTCGTTCATATTTTTCTTGAGCTCAAAATGTTCTTGACCACACACAGACTGTGTCCTCTGAGCGCCTGGTGGCTTGCAGCACAGTGGTGTAAGTACTGGCATACTAATGGGGCCATTGTGTCAGTGCTCCACTTCACTAATTATGAAGACAGGCTGGGCTAAACATCAACAGTGCTGAAGGAAAACCTACCAAGTGGACTTGACAACTTTCTGGTTGCAACCCAGCCTTTATGAGAGCCACAGTTTTCTAGACCTATTAAAGGTCTCCACTTTGAAAAGCAAATTAATAAAATATATTAGTCTTCCATTTTCTTGCAGTTGGAGTTTATGAAAAATCACATACTAAGCTGTAGCCAAACCATTCCTTTTCACCCTATGATTTTCTGATGGATAATGTCCTACAGAATTCTAAAGGAAGTAAAAAAAGACACTAACCTGATATTCAGTGATATGATTTCCATAAAATCAATGCTCTAAACCAAAAAAAAAAAAAAAATCAGGCACTGCTTTGTTGTTGGCAGTTAAAATGAAAATGTAAATTTCTACCATTATTAAATGTTTTTAGCTTCTGAAACTTTTCACATTTTTTTTTCCATTTTATGAAGCTGGCTGCTATGAGAGAGTTCAATTTCCAAAGAGATAAACACCTAAGTATTCTAAGACAGGTAGGGCTAGGCATGCTTATGCTCTTTACCAAGACTCTAAAAGTGCCTATATTGTAATCTAACTTATTTGCAATCCACAAGCTCAAGCTGTGTTTAGTGTTGCTCCCACCATTTATCTCAATGCCCAAGGAGATTCAGGAGAAGACAACTCAGAGAAATACCTTCTAGGCACTTAACAATAAAATAGATTGTTTTTCCTGTTCCAAATATCTCTCTACATACCTCTCTCCCTGCACCTCTGGATGTCCTCTCCTTTATATACTAGCTCTTCCTCAAAGTCATCAATAATTCATATAACTGGGGCAGAATTCTTATTCTGCAAGCACTGTATACAGACCACATAGATGCTTTTGCATTTACTTCCATGAATACAGACAGAAATTTTCAAACTCATGCGTAAATGCAGTGAGATATGACTGGCATGACTCTATAACCCCCATCAAATGAGCAGAAAGTCTTCATGCACTTGTGTGTCTCCAAACCTGTAAGAAATACAATGGTTCTTGTCATATTTGCAGAGACAACTAAATTCAGCTTCCTATACCAGAGTCAAAGTTGCTAATTTGTAGAGTTTTCATCATTTATAATTCATCCAGTTACAATGACTCCAGTTGTATCTAAATTGATAAACTTAGCTGTATGATAAACTTAGTTGTGTGCACATGCAAATTTCATGCTAGAGTTCTTTTTATTTGTTGATTTCCATACTTACAGACATATCGGGGAGGAAAAAATCATGGTTTCTCTTCTAAGAAGCTAAATGTTCCTTGAGTGGAATAAATAATTAGAAAAGCCATTTTAACAACAACAAAAATGTAGTCATCTTGTTTAAAAACTAGCTTTGTTGGATAAATAGAAATGTTCCACACATCTGTATCTGTGCCACTGGATGTTAGTGAATTGAAGTATCACAGTAATGAAATATTGGGATCTGATTAGGAAAAATAACTCAATTTTAAATTAGTCCATTACGATATTAGTTTAAGGCAGAGGTTTTGAGACAACGCCTCAATTTTGTTTTCCTCCCACTTTCTTGCTAAAAAATCCCACATTACATTCAGAAACATTTTGTTTAGTTAAAAACTCAATTTTTTTCATTAATCTTTGTTCCTAATGGTAGCTCCAGTATTTCTTTCTAGCCAATGGGAAGGAAGTGAAATCTGATGATGTTTTCCACTAGTTTTTGATTTGCCTATGAAAGAAGGCATTTGTGGCCATCATTCTCCTGCTCTTCTTTCTGCCTTAAATGGAATCTGATATTGAGAGTCAAGGTCAACATCTTACAATCATAAAGGAAACCCCCAAATATTACAGATATATAACATCCACAGCAAGGAGATATTGAAGCAAGAGTTATAGCCACTTACATCTAACCTTCCTGATTTACGGGAAAAATGAACCCTTATTTTAAAAATCACTGCAAAATGGGTATTCTGTTACATGCAATTGAACATATTAAACTGACACACGGATTTGACACTACCATACTGTTCAAAAGCACAAATGAAGTCTCCATTCACCAAGTGAAAGAATCATTCATGATAAACCTAAGAACTATCTCTAAATTCGGATCAACTTGAACCCAGTACAATTACATGAGCATCCAAGTTACATTTTCCAGGTTATATTTATCATATGTATTGTATACTTGGAAATGTTTATGCCTATATTCCCCCATTTGATGTGAAGCAAAGTAAAAGTTTGAGAGGACAAGCAGTGTTTTAAAGGGCATAGATAATGAGTGGCTAAGTCAAGACACAAACTCAACTGTTCTCATGCAAACTTGTCTTCATAATGCATTGCACTGGAAGCAAAGAGGAATGACAAAATGTATTCCAGACTTCAATACAAATAGAAGACTTTGCCTGTACCAAATCTATAGGTCACATAAGTTGCATGGAAGGTAGGCTGAAATAAGAACTGGATCTAGGTGTGTGTTTGTGTGTGTGTGTGTGCGTGTGTAAGAGGTCAGGACAGTCTTCTTAAATTAGAGCTCTGGGATGTCACCATGAGTCTTAGTGTTTTATACTGTAACATTTCAACAGTCTAACCTCGTCTGTGTGTGAACTCCTTGCTCATTGGAGCACTACCGAAAACACTATTGACTCTCCATCTCATTTATAACTTGAGCTGAAAATGTGCTCTGTATTTTCATATAGTGTCAATGTCATATCTCACTTTCTTTTCCTTTTGGCAATTTTTTATTATTGGGGAAGTTAACTACATTATTGAATTTTGTGAAACAGTTTGGAAAACCAGTTTATATAAATGTGATAAATAAATCAAGTGGAGGGCATGTTAGAATTTTCTAGCATTTGTGTCCAAAATCATCAATGAACATTACAGAGTATTTATTGTGAGCAGCAGTCAGGCGCTATAAAGTAGGTCCTTCAATTATGCCACGAAGTTGTTCAAATCATGATTCCTGATTTAAAATATCTGTACTTTACCCTAGAGACAAGGGGAGTTTAAATGTCAGTATGATATGTCAGCCTAATGATTCTTCCAAAAACAAATCATTAGAGGCCATGTCACTTATGTCCATCTCTTTATTTTTTGTATACTCATCTCACTCAAAGGCAGGTTAGGTGCCCTCAGCTGCACACAATCTGAATAAAACCCTCATGATCTATACTAGCCCTCCTTCTCAGGTGCTATCAGATCAGAAATGTCACCATAAAGTATTTGGGTCATTAAATATCACCTTCTTCCTCTGGATAAGAACTGAACCATCTTATAACTCTTTGTACTCTGGTGTAACTTTCCCCACAGTGTCTTGCTCTGTGTAAGCCCCAAGTAATAGTAAATGTCTAAGCAGGAAGAATGGAGTACAGAAAGATAGAAATCAAAGATCCACGGCAGACTTGAACTATATTATAGCTTTGCCTAAGGTTAGTTCAGGCTAGGAAAAAACACAAAGGTGGTTCACTGAGCCACACCAGTCTTGTATTCTGCCAGAGGCAGAGCAAGATATAGTTCTTCTCTTTGTTAGCCAGTGACCTTTGTATGTCTGGCATTGACCTGAAGGCATAACAAGTCTGTCAAGGATGGTGCTTTCTCATGTGGAGTCCTATTCATTGAATAAAAAGGGAGACTGCCTAAAGGTGGAGTAATGAGAACGAAGATAACAAAGCTACAACACAGGAAAACATCCTGGTAGATGGAGGGCATTGTCCTATCTATCTAATTAGAGTTGTTTCTAGCCCTCTTGGCCAGAGAAAGCACTGTGCTGGAAGAGAAAGAGCACTCCAGAGCATTTGCCAAATCCCAGTTTGAATGCTTAACCACTTATGGGGTTTATTAAGAGTGCCACATGCACTGAAGAAGCACTTTAACTGTACTTTTTTTTTTTTCTGGTGGTGTCACCCCCAATCTCTCTGTCATTAGAAGTAGACTGGCGAGCCTTCTGCCATCCCTGGGTGGCAAATTTATGTATTTGCATATCTGTTGAAGAGGGGTCATACTGCTTCCCAGAACTGGCCAGATGCCAAAGAAATCAGTCTAAAGTAGAATATACTACATCATCTGCATTAAGAGTGGTGTATGTATTTAATTTAGAATACAATTCGACTGAATTGTTCTAACATGACTTCTCCAACAAAATGAAACTGATTGCATTAATGATATTTTAATTAATACACAAAATAGCTTGACCATTTCATTATCCATATACGAAACCCTGGTTTGTAGATTACTTAGTTTAAAAAAAGTTAACCTTAAACTGAATTATCTTACCACTCTGTTGGCCCCTCTGTCATTATTTCTGCTTTCCCTGTCCCCTTCCTTCTAATAAATCCTACTCTTTAAGTGTAGGAATTCATTCTAAAATTAATTTTGACTACTTACAATTGCAGGAAGTTGTGCAAGAATTTAGCCTTGTGGAATTATTATAAGCATCAAATGGCATTGTGTATGTGAGGTGTTTTGTAAAATGGAAGCATTATGCAAATGTGAGTGGTTATTATTGTTGCTAACTTCTGTAACAGTGTGGAGTGGTCATTAGGTAACAGGCATCATGCTAAGTGCTTTGCATACGTTATCTTGTTTAATATAATTCATACAACCATCCTCTCAGGTGAGTACTCTTATTATCCTAGTTATGCAGAAGAGGAAAAGGAGACTTAGAGAGGTTGAGTAAGTTGGCCAGTGTTATATAGCTACTAAATGGTGAGGAACTAAAATCTGATACCAAACCAATATAAGACAATTAAGAACCAAATATAGATGACATTTTTCATTAGCTGCTATTTGGGATTATAATTATCATTATTTCCTTCCAAAACCAGGGTGAGTGGAATTTTATTTAAAAAAAAAAAAAGAAAACAAAACTCTTTAGTATAAGGAAGTTTAAGGAGAAGCAGTCTGTGCTGGTGTAGCAATTAATGATAGCTGTGTCTTCTGCTTTCTATGTAAAAGTAGAGACAACCAGCACATACCCCATGGGAGTAAGAGATGGGTAGGTTTTTGCCCCCAGACTGTTGAAAGATTACCTAGAGCTGAAAATGGAGACATGGCATCTCTAACCACAGAACATTCCCACCCCCAAAATGTCCAATGGTTCCTCATTCAGCAGTTCTAGAAATTTTGACTAAAAGGCTGAGCAAAATTTATATTTCCTGAAGGTTTACTGGCATAATTTTGACCAGCAACTTACTTTTTACCATCTGTTGTATGAAACTACATTTATTACATATACTTGTAATAAATGCAAAACATGATTGAAATCACAAATGGTGAATTCCTCTTGTTAGCCTACTGTATCTAATACCTACTTGTCCCTCTACCTTTCTGACTTCACCTACCATCTCCCTCACTGCTGTCTGTCCTTGGTATATGGCCTTCCTTATGTCCTTCAAATGCATTAATCTCTTTTGAACTTTAGGTCCTTTCTGTCCATATCCATAGTATTGATGGCAGTCCCCTTATTACCCAGACCCCAATTCAGATGCTTCTCTGAGAGGCCATCTCTGAACACCAAAATCTAACCACTGACTTACCTGACCCCACATATTTTTTTTTCACATCACCATCTTTTTGTTGTTTTTTATTCATAGAATACATTACTACCTGAATCTACCCTATTCAGTGTCTGTTTGCTAGTGTATCATTTGTCTTTTCCTATAGAATATAAGATTCTTGAGAGCAGTGTTTCATTGACCACTATATCTTCCACAGTTAAGTTCCAGCTAAAACAATGTGTCATAATTTTAGTGCTCAATAAATATTTGTAAAATGAAGTAACAAGCTGGTTGAGCTTCCACACTAAAAGAGCAATAATTTCCCTGAATTATTGTAATACGAGATTGGCCATATGTAATATTGTATTATATAGAGAAAATTAAGTGGGAAATTGCAGTAAATTCTGTCTCTCCATTATTTTCACGCACAAAAGGCCCTGAGCCAGGCTTCAGTCTGTACTGGGTGGAAGTGTGTTGCATTAAGGAGAGGCTATATTTGAAGCACTATCAGCAAACATTCCATAATCATTCCTTTAATAAATCTCAATGTAAAAACGCTGGACAACAAAATAACTAAAAATTCACAGCATCAATAAGGACCACAATGTTTAAGCCCTGTTCAAAGAACTATGCTTATTAACTTTAGAAGTAAGAGCCTGGAAATTACTCCAAGATCACAGCACTCTTGTTATGTCTGTCATTTTGTTGAAGAAGAGACTAGACTGTAGAGTCAGATTTGAGATTCAGTCTTAAATCTGAAGGAGAAATGGCACTGGTCAGCATGATATGGGGTTTCCAACAATAGGGGGTGAGAAAAAACAAACATGTGACAACTGAATCAGGCTGAAGAGAAAGTAAAAGAAGAATGTCAGGTCAAAGTGGACACAAAGAAAACTCAACACTATAAATTAGTTAGGATAAAAATGAAGAATGAATAATAGATTAACGATACTTGAGACCCCCAGTGAGATATACAGAAAAAAATGAAATTTGTTCAAACTAACTCTGTTAATTGATGTTGGTGATGACTCCCACTTTTACATTGTGTTCCCATTTTCTCTTCATTCATGAAAAAGAAAAATGTCATCTCCATGGATTATTTTTTAAAAGATCCTGTTAGATAGGAATGTCTTCAATGTGGCAGTGTCTCAAGTTCCTCTCAGCCCTATGATTGCACAGCTTTGGAAAAATCTTATTTCTGCAAAACACAAAGCAAAAAGTATGCATTCCATAATCTTATCATCTTTCTCTAGAAATAATCACATGAAAATCATTAACAGGACAATGAAAACAAGATGAATGTATGTATATGCACCTGCACGTGTGTGCACACATGCATGTTGCACACACATGTGCACATATATTCACACACACAGAGTCACACCCTGGAAGTCATGTGTGCAAAGGAAGACTACAATAGTTGCTATAGATGGTGAACTGAGATTGGTGCAAGATACTAAAAATTCTAATCACTTTTTAAAAAATTATTATTTTCAAAAGAATTTTTCAAAGTAAAACTTTGCTGTCAACCATGGTAAAAATTATCTTGTCTGAGACACAGGCTTTACCAGACCTCTGAGTAGTGCCCATAATTTATCTGGGTATCTGTTGTTGCTTTTGAAATGTGAGGCTTATGATACATGCCCCTTACCTTGCAACAACAGTGAGAGTAAATGAAATGAAGTCCCTAAAGTTCTTTTCGGCTGCTGTCGGCATCACAAATGTTAGGCAACATGTAATTTGGCCATTTAAGACGGTTAATCCTCATCGCCTGTACAAGATATAAAATGAGTTCCCATTACATTGGAGGCCCCGTAGAGGCCCCGAGAGCCATCTGTTTGCTTACCTTGAGTGAAAAATTGGATGTGGAGCTGAAAGGGAAAAGGGCCTCTGGAGGAAGGAATGACCTGGGAATCTGCCCAGACTGGGGAAGCATTTGCACCCAGGTACTCTCCTGAGAGCCTCCTCTGGATCACAACAATGCAAGTGAAGCAAATGAGGAACCCACATTTCCCCTGGCATCAGTATGCTGGAAGGAAAGAAGGATTGAGAGACAGGGTCTACAAAAGGCAGCTCATCTAATGTGAAAATGAAAGATTTGAAAGGTTTCATTCAAACAAGGCTCTTTAAATTAATGGAAAACAAAACAAACCAAAACAAAAAATCTGCCTACCTTGCCATAAGCTAAGACATTTGGGGCTCATTCCCTAGAAATTTAGTTCTTTTTTTTTTTCTAGAATGTTTTCTGCAACAGTATACAATTTGTAAAAATCTATATTTTTTTTTCAAATTCAAATTTGGAAATGATTTCAAACTTGTACCAAGTAGATACTTGATATCCCCTTTTCTGGTTTATGACTTCACTACTTGGCCACCTTTGCTCTCTTTCTCATTCAATTATGAAATTTAATGTTGGTATATATTCTTACATATATGTTAGACATATATATTCTTATACATACACACATTTCAAATTCAGGAAATTTAACATTGATACAACATTATCTGATCCAATTTTGTCAAGTGACTCAGTTACACACTTCATAATATTTTTCCTCAATAGTTCATAATCATTTGCTGCATTTTAGTTGGCACATTTAATGTTTTCTTCTAATTCTATTCAGGTAATACACACCCAGCTGGATTATGACATGACTGATGGGTCCTCCTTAGGGGGTGCCCTATTCTGAAGGCGACTTGCCCAACTGACACTCATGCACTGGTAATATTAATTTGGATATCCAGGTCAAAATGTGGTCCAATTTCTTCACTGTATAATAATTACCTTCCCTGTTGTAAATAATAAGGAATCTGTGAGCAGTTTTGGATTATGCAAATATTCTGCTTCTCATCATTTTTTTTTTAATTTGGATTTAGTACCAACTGATAATTCTTGCCTAAAAATATTTGTTCTGGGATGATTGCAAAATAGTGTTTTTCCAAATCCATTGCTCTCTCTGCATTTTTTAACTTATATTCTACAGTTGGGAAGACCTTATTCCTTCCTTATTTATCTGTTTGCTAGTTGTTTATCAGGATGCATCCACTGACTGCTATTTTATTCACAAAGTAAAGTAAAATGTATGGGGAAGGGAAACTGAGGAATTTTATTAAATGTAAATGACATCTTGATAATTATATAATAGTGAAAATTTGTATTAGTTCTTTGTCTTTTCCTCTGTCATTATGACATTCATTTAAAAGACAACTGGAATTCTTTCTATTGGTAGCTAGTTATCAGTTTTCATCTGATTCTGATTCATGTTTTTTTTTTTTAATATGTAGAGCATAAGTTTCTAACAACCCAAATTATACAAAATATTATAGAAGTTTCACTTTCTCCCCTATCTTTACACTCTGGACAATTACTTGTAAATATAAACATCCTTTTGTTATGTGGGTTGTATCTAATGTGTCTTTGCGAAAATAAGCAGATATAAGAGCTGCCCCACGTGCCTGCAGGGTAGGGGGACCTGCGACCCACCAGCAGAACAGGTCCAGCGGCCTGCTGAGGGGCAGGCCTGCCCCCTCCCCCAGTGCCTGCAAGGTACTGTGACCACCGGCAGATCAGGCCCAGCGGCCTGCTGAGGGGCGGAGCTGCCCCCTCCTACCATACCTGCAAGGTAGGCGGACCTGTGACCCACCAGCAGCAGGTCAGGCCCAGCAACCTGCGGAGTGACAGAGCTGCCCCACGCACCTGCAGGGTAGGCGGACCTGCAACCCACCAGCAGAACAGGTCCAGCAGCCTGCTGAGGGGCAGGCCCGCCCCCTCCCCCAGTGCCTGCAAGGTAGGCGGAACTGTGACCACCAGCAGATCAGGCCCAGCGGCCTGCTGAGGGGCGGAGCCGCCCCCTCCCCCCGCACCTGCAAGGTAGGTGGACCTGCGACCCACCAGCAGGTCAGGCCCAGCAACCTGCGGAGTGACAGAGCTGCCCCACGAGCCTGCAAGGTAGGCGGACCTGCGACCCACCAAAAGAACAGGTCCAGCGGCCTGCTGAGGGGCGGAGCCGCCCCCTCCCCCTGCACCTGCAAGGTAGGGGGACCTGCGACCCACCGGCAGGTCAGGCCCAGCAACCTGCGGAGTGACAGAGCTGCCCCACACGCCTGCAGGGTAGGTGGACCTGAGACCCACCAGCAGAACAGGTCCAGCGGCCTGCTGAGGGGCAGGCCCGCCCCCTGCCCCAGTGCCTGCAAGGTAGGCGGAACTGTGACCACCAGCAAATCAGGCCCAGTGGCCTGCTGAGGGGCGGAGCCACCCCCCCACACACACCTGCAAGGTAGGCGAACCTGCGACCAACTGGCAGGTCAGGCCCAGCAACCTGCGGAGTGACAGAGCTGCCCCACGCGCCTGCAGGGTAGGCGGACCTGCGACCAACCAGCAGAGCAGACCTAGCGGTCCGCCAGCATGGTAGACAGATCACCCCAATTGGAGGAGGATCACAGCCACTACCTGCCCTGCAAGGGAGATTTTTCAACTATACAAGAGCAATATAAATAAATAGAGGGAAAATTTCAAAAACACAACAGTTTCACCAAGCAGAAAGGAACGCGAGCAGTATGAAAAGACAAGGAAAGAAAGGACCACAAGCAATGCAGGTCAACTCAACTCTAGAAGAGGTAATAGCTGCAACAGATGGAATGTCAGATAAAGAATTCAGGATATACATGCTTCAGATGATCTGGAGTCTCAAGGAAGACATGAGACAGCAAAATCAGACAATGAAAGATCACTTTGACAATGAATTACATAAACAAATCCAAGAAGCAAAAGATCAATTACACAGGGAGATAGAGGTAATAAAAAACAAACAAATAGAAATCCTAGAAGTGCAGGAAGCAATAAACCAACTTAAAAACTCAATTGAGAATACTACCAGCAGAGTAGATCACTTAGAAGATAGAACATCAGACAATGAAGACAAAGTATTTCAACTTGAAAAGAACATAGATAGCTCAGCAAGACTGCTAAGAAACCATGAGCAGAACATCCAAGAAATATGGGATAACATTAAAAGACCGAACTTAAGAGTCATTGGGATACAGGAAGGCACAGAGCTCCAAACCAAAGGAATAAACAATCTATTCAATGAAATAATACGAGAAAACTTCCCAGACTTGAAGAATGAGACAGAATCCCAAATCCGAGAAGCCTACAGGACGCCAAATGTGCAAAATCATAAGAGATCCACACCCAGACACATTATAATGAAGATGTCCAACATACAGAATAAGGAGAGAATTTTAAAAGCTACAAGAGAAAGGAAGCAGATTACATTTAGGGGTAAACCAATCAGGATAACAGCAGATCTTTCAACAAAGACTCTGAAAGCTACAAGATCCTGGAATAACATATTTCAAACACTGAAAGAAAATGGGTTCCAACCAAGAATCGTGTATCCAGCGAAATTAAGCTTCAGGATGGAAGATTAAATTAAAACCTTCCACGATAAACAAAAGTTAAAAGAATTTGCAGCTAGAGAACCATCTCTTCAAAAAATCCTTGGCAAAACATTACAGGAAGAGGAAATGGAAAATAACAATGAAAACCAACAGTGGGAGGAAGGACAGTAAAGGGGGGAAAATAATCAAAGAGGAAAACAAATCAGGTTTAGTAACATTAATAAACAAATATGGCTGGAAGAACAAACCATATCTCAATAATAACCCTAAATGTTAATGGCTTAAACTCACCAATTAAGAGACACAGGTTAGTTGAATGGATCACAAAACAAGACCCAACAATATGCTCCCCACAGGAGATGCATTTGATAGGAAAAGATATACATAGACTGAAGGTGAAAGGTTGGGAAAAATCATATCACTCATATGGACTGCGGAAACAAGCAGGAGTGTCCATACTCATATCAAATAGATTTAAAGCCAAAGTTAATCAAAAGGGATAAAGAGGGACACTACATACTGCTCAAGGGAAACATACACCAACAAGACATAACAATCATAAATATATATGCCCCAAACAACGGTGCAGCTATGTTCATCAAACAAACTCTTCTGAAGTTCAAGAGTCTAATAGACCACCATACAATAATCATGGGAGACTTCAACACACCTCTCTCACCACTGGACAGATCTTCCAAACAAAAGTTGAATAAGGAAACTATAGAACTCAATAACACAATTAACAACCTAGACTTAAATGACATATATAGAATATACCACCCAACATCAAGCATTTACACTGTTTTCTCAGCAGCACATGGATCCTTCTCAAAAATAGATCATATATTATGTCACAGGGCAACTCTTAGACAATATAAAGGAGTAGAGATAATACCATGCATCTTATCTGAACATAATGGATTGAAACTGAAAATCAATGATAAAAGAAGGAAGGAAAAATCATGCATCACTTGGAAAATGAACAACAGGTTACTGAATGATCAATGGGTTTTAGAAGACATCAAGGAGGAAATTAAAAACTTCTTAGAGTTAAATGAAAACACAGACACAACATATCGGAATCTATGGGACACACTGAAAGCAGTTCTAAGAGGAAAATTCATTGCTTGGAGTTCATTCCTTAAAAAAAGAAAAAACCAACAAATAAATGATCTCATACTTCATCTCAAAATCCTAGAAAAAGAAGAGCAAAATAACAGCAAAAGAAGTAGAAGGCAAGAAATAATTAAAATCAGAGCTGAAATTAATGAAATCGAAACAAAAGAAACAATTGAAAAAATTGACAAAACTAAAAGTTGGTTCTTTGAAAAAATAAATAAAATCGACAAACCCTTAGCCATGCTAACGAAGAGAAGAAGAGAGAGAACTCAAATTACTAGCATACGGGATGAAAAAGGCAATATCACAACAGACACTTCAGAAATACAGAAGATAATCAGAAATTATTTTGAATCCTTATACTCCAATAAAATAGAAGATAGTGAAGGCATTGATAAATTTCTTAAGTCATATAATCTGCCCAGATTGAGTCAGGAGGATATAGACAATCTAAACAGACCAATATCAATTGAGGAAATAGAAGAAACCATCAAAAGATTACCATCTAAGAAAAGCCCAAGACCGGATGGGTATACAGCAGAGTTTTACAAAACCTTTAAAGAGGAACTAATACCAATACTTTTCAAGCTATTTCAGGAAATAGAAAAAGAGGGAGAACTTCCAAATTCATTCTACGAGGCCAACATCACCCTGATTCCGAAACCAGACAAAGACACTTCAAAGAAAGAAAACTACAGACCAATATCTCTAATGAACCTAGATGCAAAAGTCTTCAATAAAATTCTGGTGAATTGGATACAAAAACATATCAAAAAAATTGTGCACCATGATCAAGTAGGATTCATCCCTGGTATGCAAGGCTGGTTCAATATACGGAAATCAATAAATGTTATTCACCACATCAATAGACTTAAAAATAAGAACCATATGATCATCTAGATAGATGCGGAAAAAGCATTCGACAAAGTACAGCATCCCTTTATGTTCAAAACTCTCGAAAAACTAGGGATAACAGGAACATACCTCAACATTGTAAAAGCAATCTATGCTAAGCCTCAGGCCAGCATCATTCTGAATGGAGAAAAATTGAAGGCATTCCCTCTAAAATCTGGAACAAGACAGGGATGCCCTCTCTCACCACTTCTGTTCAACATAGTTCTCGAAACACTGGCCAGAGCAATTAGACAGACAAAAGAAATTAAAGGCATAAAAATAGGAAAAGAAGAACTTAAATTATCACTATTTGCAGATAACATGATTCTATACCTAGCAGATCCAAAAGGGTCTACAAAAAAACTATTAGAGCTAATAAATGAATTCAGCAAAGTGGCAGGATATAAAATCAACAGGCATAAATCAAAGGCATTCCTGTATATCAGCGACAAATCCTCTGAAATGGAAATGAGGACAACCACTCCATTCACAATGTCCTCAAAAATAATAAAATACTTGGGAATCAACCTAACAAAAGAGGTGAAAGACTTATACAATGAAAACTACAGAACCCTAAAGAGAGAAATTGAAGAAGATCTTAGAATATGGAAAAATATACCCTGTTCATGGATAGGCAGAACTAACATCATCAGAATGGCAATATTACCAAAAGTTCTCTATAGGTTTAATGCAATGCCAATCAAAATCCCAATGGCATTTCTTGTAGAAATAGAGAAAGCAATCATGAAATTCATATGGAAGAATAAAAGACCCAGAATAGCAAAAACAATTCTAAGCAGGAAGTGTGAATCAGGTGGTATAGTGATACCAGACTTCAAACTATACTACAGAGTAATAGTAACAAAAACAGCATGGTACTGGTACCAAAACAGGCGGGTGGACCAATGGTACAGAATAGAGGACACAGTAACCAACCCACAAAACTACAACTTTCTTATATTTGATAAAGGGGCTAAAAGCATGCAATGGAGGAAGGATAGCATCTTCAACAAATGGTGCTGGGAAAACTGGAAATCCATATGCAACAAAATGAAACTGAATCCCTTTCTCTTGCCATGCACAAAAGTTAACTCAAAATGGATCAAGGAGCTTGATATCAAATCAGAGACAAGGCATCTGATAGAAGAAAAAGTTGGCTATGACCTACATACTGTGGGGTTGGGCTCCAAATTCCTCAATAGGACACCCATAGCACAAGAGTTAACATCTAGAATCAACAAATGGGACTTACTCAAACTAAAAAGTTTTTTCTCAGCAAAAGAAACAATAAGAGAGGTAAATAGGGAGCCTACATCATGGGAACAAATCTTTACTCCTCACACTTCAGATAGAGCCCTAATATCCAGAGTATATAAAGAACTCAAAAAATTAGACAATAAGATAACAAATAACCCAATGAACAAATGGGCCAAGGACCTGAACAGACACTTCTCAGAGGAGGACATACAATCAATCAACAAGTACATAAAAATGCTCACCATCTCTAGCAGTCAGAGAAATGCAAATTAAAACCACCCTAAGATACCATCTCACTCCAGTAAGATTGGCAGTCATTATGAAGTCCAACAACAACAAGTGCTGGCGAGGATGTGGGGAAAAGGGTACACTTGTACATTGTTGGTGGGACTGCAAATTGGTGCAGCCAATTTGGAAAGCAGTTTGGAGATTTCTTGGAAAGCTGGGAATGGAACCACCATTTGACCCATCTATTCCCCTTCTCGGTCTATTCCCTAAAGACCTAAAAAGAGCATGCTACAGGGACACTGCTACATCGATGTTCATAGCAGCACAATTCACAATAGCAAGACTGTGGAACCAACCTAGATGCCCTTCAATAGATGAATGGATAAAAAAAAATGTGGCATTTATACACAATGGAGTATTACTCTGCACTAAAAATTGACAAAATCATAGAATTTGGAGGGAAATGGATGACATTAGAGCAGATTATGCTAAGTGAAGCTAGCCAAGCCCTAATAAACAAATGCCAAATGTCTTCTTTGATATAAGGAGAGTAACTAAGAACAGCCTAGGGAAGAAGAGCACGAGAAGAAGACCAACATTAAACAAGGATGAGAAGTGGGAGGGAAAGGGAGAGAGAAGGGAAATTGCATGGAAATGGAAGGAGACCCTCAGGGTTATACAAAATTACATACAAGAGGAAGTGAGGGGAAAGGGAAAAATAATACAAGGGGGAGGAAAGAATTGCAGTAGAGGGGGTAGAGAGAGAAGAGGGGAGGGGAGGGGGGAGGGGGGATAGTAGAGGATAGGAAAGGCAGCAGAATACAACAGACATGAGTATGTCAATATGTAAATCAATGGAAGCGTAACTGATGTGATTCTGCAATCTGTATGTGGGGTAAAAATGGGAGTTCATAACCCACTTGAATCAAATTGTGAAATATGATATGTCAAGAACTATGTAATGTTTTGAACAACCAACAATAAAAAAATTTTAAAAAAAAGAAAATAAGTAGATACATGCTGAGAGCTTTAGCCAAGTAAGAATGACACATGGCATTTTGATTTGAAAGGTGACCCTGCTCAGGGATTAGGGCGGCTCCAGGTTTAGGGTGGATCCTGCTGGATTAGGGTGGCTCCTGGTTTAGGGTGGATCCTGCTAGGAATAGGGCGTATCCTGCTGCCTCAGGTGCCAGCTCCTTGAGTTCCTGTGGAGTTCTTCATGGGGTTCTGAGAGAGTATTGGTATGCAGAACTCAGTGGAAGGAGTGTATTTTCCCAGAACGTGCGTGTGGAGTGCCGGTGAGAGTGCGGGAATAAAGAGTTGCTGTTTGAATCTACAAGGCTGTGTGGTGGCTGGGTGATTTTGTGCCCAGGCAGACTGCTGCAGATACATGCATGTATTCATATTTCCCTCTTTGTATTTCACAATATTTAGCCTAGAATATGTATGCTTTCGTAGCAGATTTCCTGTGAATGGGATAAAAGATGTCCTGGTATGACGCCAGGTTTAAGATTATTCATTCCTTATATTAGGCAGATGAAGACCCAAGATGTAGAAAGTTCTTATTGACCTCTTATTTAAATGCAGAGTATTCTATCCAGTTACTAAATTTCAGAATTGAGATTATTATTTTTAATGAGATTCTAAGCAGAAAGCCCCTTTAATTTGTCTTGATTTTTTTTCTCCATTCATCACCCTTTTCTTTTTTTTTCTTTTTTTTAATTTATTTTTTTATTGGTTGTTCACAACATTACAAAGCTCTTGACATATCATATTTCATACATTAGATTGAAGTGGGTTATGAACTCCCATCATGTCGGTTACACATCCACAATTTTACATAAAGCCCTATTAGTAATTGTTGTATATCACACCACCATTGCCTTATACATTTTATATGAGAGTATTCCACTGTAAAAGCTTCTGTGAAGTAGATTTCATATCCTAGTAATCATGTGGGGCTGTGGGAAAGAGAAGTTCTAAACAGTGAATCAGGAGAGCTATTTGCCTGGATACATTCTTTCCTCTAACCTTTGAACTCCTTAAACAAAATCAACAATCTGAACTTTGCATATATGTATAATAAGAGAAATACTCTAACTGGAAGAACAAGCTAGCCACTATCCTGTCTTTGGGAAGGTTGTCTCTAGATTGGAATTTCCCTAGTGATAAGTGTGTCTTTGTTATTGATGGTGAACCTCAATCATATTTAATATTTCATGATAAAAAGGTAGTTTATAATAATATAGTAAGTCAGAATAAGGGCTGGCCACATTTGAAAGTCTAGTCATGGGATTAAAGAATTGGAGCTCAGAGAATAGGGATAGGAGGCTGGAAATTTAATTTAGTCACATAGACAATAATCCAACAAATCATGCCCATGTAATGAAACTCCAATAAAAACTCTGGGTGCCATGGCATGCACCTGCAATCCCAGTGGGTGAGGAGGCTGAAGCAAGAGGATCACATATTCAAAGCCAGTTTCAGCAAAAGCAAGGCACTAAGCATCTTAGTGATACAAAATAGGGCTGAGGATGTGGCTCAGTGGTCAAGTGCCCCTGAGTTCAATCCTCGGTAACAACAACAACAACAAAACACCTCTGGAAACCAAAGCTTAGATGGCCATCCCTAGTTGTCAATGCTACATGAATATCACCACACAACAGTGTCAGGAAGGTAGTATGTTCCTGAGTGCAATGTAAACTTGCATTTGGAATGGAATCAGTCCATTATCCCAAATTTTACCTTACACATATTTTTCTTTGACTTCTAAGTTATATTATTTTGTTATAATAAAACAAAAATAATAAATATAGCAGTTTCCTGAGTTCTGTGATTCATTCTCATGAGTTACCAAACTAGAGGTTGATTGTGGGAATTCCTAAACGATTAGCTAGCTTATTTGAAGGGAGGGTGATCCGGAGAACCCATGGATTTGTAATTGTTCTCTTAAGTGAGGGCAGTATAGTGAGATTGTAAAGTCTGCTTCTTTTTGATGCATAAAAGAATAATATATAATTATTATATTATAATATATAATAATATATATAATATAGAAAATAAAATATAATCATGAGGGTCCTTTATAGCCCTGATATTTCAGTTCCATGATTCCATGCCACTTTTCATTAGAAGTCCCATTTTCCCAATTTCTTTGTTCACTTGAAAATCAAAGAAAACAACATCATAACATATACATATATACATTTGCAAGTAAGCAAAGACAATAGAATGCCACAAAGTATAATATCTCATTCATGAGGATGGAATGTACCCCCAGCAATGAAGCAAAGTTAGATAAGAGGGTCTTTGTTTCCAAATTATGCTGCCAGTTTATGAATGAACCGGGAAGGGGGGGGGGTGCAAAACACATGTCTTTCAAGAAGGCAATTCCCTGAAAGTGTATGTATCAAATGACATCACCTTTGATCTTCCAAGATGATGGGCCTTTAAATATTCCTAGCTTAAAAGAAAAAGTCCATTCTCTGTCTAGTTATGACCTGCCTATGTTAAACACAGCCCAAGACCACACTCTGTTCTGCATAATTACCTCACAGTGAAATGTTAGTAGATAAAAACAAAAAAAGATCTGCTTTTTCTCCAAGCAATTCAAAACCTGAAAATTAGATGTCAACATTCACTCAGATCCAGTTCTGTTTGCTGCAGTGAAGTAATTACTAAATAAAAAAAATTAATCTAATATATGTTTTTTATTCACTGTCTCATATCTTTTCTATACTAGTCCATCACCCAGGCAGAGAGATGAAGCACAAAGTGAGAATATAAATTAGATTGTGGGCAGTAGCTATACAAGAGAAATTCCCCTTGCTAACCACAGCCTTCCCATTTCAGTCCCTGCACAAAGCAAGCCTCCCTGAGGTTCCTCCAGGTAGACTTTATGAGGTGGTGCACATATCAGGGCTTCTAGGATAGTAGAAACCAAGGAGAGTGAAGAAAGCAGCAAAATGTGGGAGAAACATTATTGAATTTTACAGAAGACCCTTCAAGATCATTTTTCCTTAACAGGCTGTAATTACAGCAAGGTTCATGCAAATTTATTCTAATTACTAACCCTTTTCAGATTAATTGCATTTTCCAAGAATGAGGAATGAAGAAGACAAATGACCAACCAGCATATAACGGGTTCATTTTTCCTTTTATTTATTTTATAATTTTTATTGACTATTTACCATCTTCCAGGCACTGTTTTAGGAACAATTAATACATACCCATTAACCAGGTAGACAGGCTTCTATCTTCACAGCATACTTATAGCTTATGGACTATTGAGAGCATAAGCACTTCACAGGTGAATTGCCCTACTCAAGGGAGTCCCTCTCCTACTCCCCACCACCACCAAAAAAAAAAAAAAAAAAAAAAAAAAAAAAAAAAAAAAAAAAGGAAGAAAGAAAGAAAACACTAGTTGACCCTCAAAATTAACACTGGCAACTTTAAAAGTGAAAAATTTTGGTTCAATTTGTAGACACAGGAATACATAAGGAACTCATCCTTTATGAGATATCCTATGTGTGGGCCCAGTTTTTATGTACTAACTTTTCACTGTGAAGTAATTATGCAGAACAGAGTGTGGTCTTGGGCTGTGTTTAACATAGGCAGGTCATAACTAGACAGGGAATGGACTTTTTTCTTTTAGGCTAGAAATATTTAAAGGCCCATACAGCTGGAGAAGACAACAGTCTTGCTAGATGGTTCTGAGGACAGAGACTTGAAGGGAGAGGCCAAGTCTGTTTGGGTTCACAATTTAGGCCCAGTGTCTCATAAAGTGGCAGGAACACACCTGGAGGTCAGCGACCCCTTGTGGAAGGAATGCACAAATACAGAGAACCTGACAAGGACAACAGAGAGAAATGATCTGTCTCACCTCACATAGAGCTAGTATAAGTGTCTTCCCAAAGTAGTCGAAGAAGCAGAGCCATATTATATCAGCCATATTATACCAGGAAGAATTTATAGGCACTATTAAATTCAAAGCATCTTATCAGAGACCTTAGGAGGAAGATATGAAGATAGTCATAGAAGAACCTTTATGTAGATAGGCAAGGCTGTTGGATAGGTTTGTTATTTTTTCAGAGCACTTATCAAGAATAAAGCTGACTCATTAAACCCACCTTTCAGGACCCACTTCTGTTGATTTAAATGGGACAATTGGTTGAGGCAGAAGAAACCTGGAATGTATCTTTAATGATTTTAACCTTGGACAGTGATTTCCTAATTCTGCTTCATTTCCTTTTTCTCAGAATGAGAGCACTGGTGTCAAAGATATTTGTGGTTCATTTAAGAACAGCAATTTTATGATTTTAGAAACTTGAATAGAAATTATAGGTGCAAGTAGAATATTCATCCAAATTTAAAGATGATTGTTTTGGAAGATTGGGGGGGGGGCATTCCAGGGATTGAACTCAGGGGCACTCCACCAATGAGCCACATCTCCAGCCCTATTTTATATTCTTTTTTAGACACAGGGTCTCACCAAGTTGCTTAGCACCTCAATTTTGCTGAGGCTGGCTTTGAATTAGCAATCCTCCTGTCTCAGCTTCCCAAGCAGCTGGCATTATAGGCATGCACTACGGCAACCATTCTAGAAGCTGTTTTTGAAACAAGTATTAAAAGCAAAGATTACTGTGTGGGTGTTTAAAATATATCAAACAATATCTTTTAATAAAAGTGTTTTAAAAACATCTAGAAAGAATAAAGAACTTCCCACAGAATTTGGGAAAAAAGGCTGACAGAGGCCTTTGAAAATGACTAAGGGGTTTTACACTGAGGTCTTAGGCAGTACAGACAGGATGGAGAACACAAACCTGACATACAGAATAAAAAAGAACAGTGGTAGAGAAGACTTCACTATTATTCTCTAAAAACAAAAATTGATGAACAATACTTATGACAGTCTGTGGTAATAATATATAAAAATAAGAGAAAATTGCTGATCTGCTTCTAGAAGCATGGTAGGAAATACTTAAGCAAAAATAATCAAGATTATTAATAGAAGTGATATATATATATATATATATATATATATATATATATATATCTGTTATAGTGAATATTACATTATTTAATACTTGCTGATCAATATCGGTTACCTTTATAAAATATAAGTTTTATAAAACTATTTCTCAGGACTTCCTGTAGTTGCTTGAAACTAACAAACCCAATCTTTGTGGAATTACTGCCAAATTAGAAGTAGCTACTTATTAATGACTTAACTTAAAACACAACATTGACAAATTCCATTATGATTCCACTTGGCCATGGTCAAGACCTAGTTGAAAAGCAGTCTCAAAAGAGCCCAACCAAAGTTTAGTCTGAGAATCATGCCATTCAATAACAAAGGAAGAAAATTGTCTCTATTCACAGATGACATGATCTCATATGTAATAAAACTTGACGTACAGAAAAAAAAGAGAATGTGTTCATCATGGTTATAGGATATGTGATCAATACACCATCAACTGCATTTCTCTAAGTTAGCAATAAATAATTGGAAAAATTAAAGTAAATTCCATTCACAAAACATAAACAAGAATAAAACAGGATTACATTGAACAAAAGAAGTGCACGACACATACACTGAAAGTTACAAAGCATTTTTGAAAGAAATTAAAGACTTACAAAAAGAGAAAAACATCTAATGTAAAAAAATAAAGATATCTAAAATAATTCAATTTATAGATACAAAAAGTTGAATGGTAGTTGCTGGAGGCTTCAGGGCAAGAGAAGTGGGTATTTGTTGATCAATAGAGTTTTCAGTTCTGTGAGATAAAAAAGTCCTGGAGATCTGTTGTATAGTAATATGAATATACTTAATAATACTAAAATGTACACTTAAAATAGGTAATTGGTAAATTCTATGTAATGTATTTTTTATCACAATTAAAGATTTGTTAATTGTTTTAAAAGCATGGAACATAATCTATAATAAAGTGACTTGAACATCTAAGTCTGTTAAGGATCCAGATGGACTACAGGTTTTTAGAAACCAAACAGGAAGCAGATCATTATATTTTCTTCCCACAATCACTAAAGGGGAATTGTTTAAAGAATGGTTAGCATTTGGCTGGCTGGACTATCAAATGCTTTCTTGAAACAGCTCCCTTTTCAAGGACTCCTACCATCTGACCCCTTCTAAGGAGGCATGGACAATCTCTGTGAATAATTCTCTTCTCATCCTCCACTCCAGTGGCCCCCACAGCCATGAAGGGCAATGTGGCCATTTATAATTCCCTTGTGACAAGGGACTCCCACAAGTGAAACAAGCTGAAACTCAATTAAAGAGGATGTGGCGCCTGCAATCTTTCATTAAGTCCTTCGGCAGCAAACACAGCTGTATGACATTTCTTCTTTTCTGTTCCCTAAGAAGCACCTCCTGAGTTTCAATTCTAAATGAGGAGAGATTTAGGGCTTTGTCCAGGATCCTGTCCTGAAAAATAACTTTTTTTGAATTAAAATTTAGAGAATGTCAATAAGGAACCTCATACTCTTGCAAGAAAAGAAAGAGGGCTATATCTGATTGCATTTCCTATCAATACAATAAAAGACTAGGAGAGGAAAGAGGTGGTAAGTTTGATGGTAATCGTTTTCAGCAGCTTTGACAAGCCAAGAAACTTCATCCGTTCATCCCACTTTTCCCTACTGCTGATTTTAAATGCAAGCCCCTTTCTTCAAGCCTGACTGACTTTTCTCTTGATTCAGAATAATTGGGATCCTCAGAGGCTTCCCAAAAGGAAGCATGTGCTGGTTCTATCATCTGAGGGCTAACACTAAACTGTGGTGTGGTTTATATTCCATATCTTTTGGGTATCATTTTGGGGACTGAGAGTGTTGGGCTGCTGAAACCCCAAGAGCCCACAACAGGGAAAAGAGTTACATTACTAGATTCTCCTCTTGTACCTAGATCATCACCCATTTCAGTTATATTATGTAATAGAAACCATGATAGAATTTGAAATCTGGGAGTTCAAAACAATCCTGAAATATTTTCAGTGTCTCCAAACCATGCTACATGCATGTGTGTGTTAATAAATGGAAGTAGTAAGGGCACAGTGCAATCAATCACATTGATTATTTATTGTCATGATTACAGATAGCCTGGAAAAGTGTAGGATTTTAATGACTCAGTATGGGTTTCATTTTTTAGTTTTGGTTTGAGAAACAGTAGGAGCTCCTTTTAGAGAAGATTGATTTCAAGAAAACTGAAATTTTAAAGTCAGTTCATTTTCCTTTGAACGGGACTCTTATTAAATGAACAATGCACAGGAATCCAGATTTTTAGAGTAGAGACAAATGAATAATTTTCTGGGGAGTCATATTTTTGAGAGAGTTAGCATAGATAATTCAGAATTTTCTCATCAACAGCTTTCAATATCCAGCTGGTTCAGCTCTTCTCTTACATTGCTTGGAGAAAACATTGGAAGAAATATTACTTATAACAATCCTGTAGTTTTTAGAACATACTTTCTTTAATTTCAGGGAAATTTTTTTCATTTTTCTCTTCACCTGTCTGACCATGTAATCCAACAGTAATATTCATATTGATATCACTACATACATCTGATGAAGAAAATTTAGTAGGTATGAAAAATCATCACTTGTATTTCACTAGTAACACTAAAAGTGAAAGCCCTGTGAATTGCCAGAGCTGTGTGGCTGTACTCTCTCAGCTTCTCTTTTAAAGTAGTTTAGTAGGACATAGTTTGACTTCTATGTCCTCATTCTTGGCAGTGACTCTATGTCTGAACCTTGAAAGTATTTCAGAGTCCAGGAGGGATTCTGTGATATGCTTAGCTCTTAGGTTGTGGTCATGTGACCACACAGACACAGGTTTGTGTATCTTCCCTCAAAGAAATGAGTGTACAGATGGGATGGTATAAATTACCATTGTTCAGGAGGCTGCAGGAGTTTACCATTGACCAGGTGCCAGCAATCCTCACATCATTTGCCTGTCCATAGCCCTACTGAGCCCTAATATGGGAACGAAGAGCTTTGCATTTGCCGTGCAATTATCACAACAATCTGTCTATCCATCAAGAGGCTGCTCATTTTCTTTTAGGGGAATTTTTTACAAAAGGATATGGAAGCTTCTGAGTGTACACAAGGGTAGCTAAGACTTGAAAACAGAAAACCTGTAACAGTGGCTTTTTCCTATACCTATCTTATGGGCAAATCTTACAAACCTTTGTACTTTATTTCATCTGGCTTTGCCAATCACTATGTGTCCTGATTCTTACCTCTCCAGCTAAGTTGACTTCTCTAGATTTATTATTCAACTAAAATGAACTCTTCTTACCTTTTCCTTATTCTTCCTCCCATTTTCCAAACACCGTTTTCATTAAGGTAGAAATATATAGAAATATCATAACTGTTATAGAAACTATGGAAATAACAGATGAAAAAGAAAACCCCTCAAGACATCAGTGTTCTTGTCAATAAGCTCTTGAGACTGTCAGGAAGGAAAAAAAAGATGCATTTATTTTGTCCTTCACCTATGATTCAAAATAGGAGGAAAAAAAATGTTTCACTTAATTTTCAAGAGAATTTTCTCTCCCAACTGGTCAGTGAGCTTTTGGAACAGAGTGTGCAATAAAAGCTCAGCAGAAGAGCTGAGGAGAGAAGTAGTGAAGACAGAAGTGTAGCAATAATGTGTATTTGTTGTCTGTATTCTGAAAGAGGATGTGTATATATTTGCTAGTGCATGTGTGCACATTATGACCTATGTGTGCTTATATCTGAGACACATTGAGAAAGACAGATAGAATTGACAGCTAGCTACAAAATTATCCCTCTCTCAGTAAATGTTGCCATCCTAACATCAGTGTATTTGTGGTTTATGATTCTAAAATTATTTCAGAATTCTAAAGTAAGCATATTCCTTCTTGCATTGTTCCTACACCTCTAGAAGCTCTTGCTTTTCCCCCTCATTACCCACAGAGCCCCATTTCAGCTTCTGATCAGACCCAATCTCTCCTAACAATATTATAAACTCTGGAGTTCTGAACCTTGGCATTAAAATTTGCCTTTCCAGTGTTTTATACATGATGTTCCTGCTTTCTAAGGGAAGCTTGTCCAATAAACTAAGCTAGATTATAAAGTATAAAATGTTGCAAGGAAATAAGATAGCTCTGGGTGGAATTGCTTAAACAGACAATGCAGTTTTCACCACCTGCCCAGATCATTGTCAGAATTTCAGATTCTGTACTGAACAATAACAACCCTAAGGGTAAGTTGTGTTGAATGCAGTGAATGTACAAATAGGCCAAGAATGTGTCGTGGCTTGCTAAGAAGTGCAATATTACTAATTTGCATATTTTGCAGGTTATCACTGAGATCTGATGATTTGCCCAAGTAAAGTGCTTAAAAATATACAGGTTTAATGGGTTCATAGTCCATTGCACTTTCTGACATTGCCTGTTGACACATCCTGGTATATTTTAATACTTTTTCACACTTGACATGACACTACTGTACAGTAATTAAGTTCCCATGAATATGTTCAGTAATGATTGCTATTTAAACTGATTAGCCATTGATTTGTTCCTATGAATTCAATGACAACCCAGTTCTCCAAATTAAACAGGCCAACATGATTTTGACAGGCTTAACTTACATCATGTAATTTCAAGTAGAAGAATAAGGACATATAGGACAATATGCTCAGCATTGATCACTGCAAATTCATTTTGAACCACTGTTGACTTTTATACAATGTGTGTACTTAAATTTTCTTGCATTACTAAGAAGAAAAATCAGGATTCATGTGCAAAGTACCCAATTTACAATTTACAAAGTACCCAATTTAGTGTCCCTAGCAATCCATAAATATATTGTAAAAGAAATCTGAAGAGCATATCCTAGATTTAATTCATTTCAGAATTTTTACCTAAGCTAAGCAGTATCCAATTAATTTATGCTCTGTAACATGTATACAACTTTCCCAATAAAAAATAAAGGTAAACTCTTGCAATAAAAAAAAGGTAATTATTCGGTCTGAGGGCATCCTCTAACAGCTTTCTTTTACTCTTCTACATTCTCCTGAGCATGTTTTTAAACACTCAAGAGTCTATATAGCCTATGGATGATATACAAGTTGTTTTATCTGGCATTCTGAGACCCACATGTTTAGTTTTCCAGTTTCTCGTCTATCTGCTTCCAACTTGAGCTGTCTTTGAGAGGACCTGTTGTATTTATTTGCCTTCAAAAAGAAAAGAAAAAAATAAAGTTGACCCTGAAGATGTACACCTGTAATCCCAATTACTTTACTGGGGAAGCAGAGGCAAGAGGATTGCAAGTTTGAGCCCTGCTTCACAACTTAGGAAGACCTATCTCAAGTAAAAAGGGCTAGGGAAGTAGCTAAAAGTTAGAGCATCCCTGTGTTCAAACCCCAGTACCAAAAAACAAAACAAAACAAACAAACAAAAAGCAAGCTTCTCAAAATCTTTGCAGAACTTTCTCAAATCACAGATTTATTTTGCTTTATTTTTCTGTAAAATAAATGTTTCAGGCTTTGCCAATGGCTATGTTTTTCCTTTCCATCTAAATTACTGCAAGTGATCATGTATATTATATGGTGCACACATCTAGGGACACTATTCACAATGACTTTTGTAAACAGTGACCCTTGGAGATCTGTCTATTCCAACTCTACAACAATTCCTAATCAACAAATGGCTGAGCAAACAATAAACACACATTCATTGCTAAGAAATTAAAAGTTATGCATTATTTGGAAAGGGAGGACAATATGAAGAAAATATTGACTCAACATATGTGACTGCCTAAATCAGAGAATTCCTGTCTTCAGTCTTCAAATATCCAATTGCTTTGTTTCAAATGGTGCAATGGTGAGCCTGGCTAATTAGCTGAAACAGAGTTTCATGGTGAGATGCGGACCTTGATCCAGAGGAAGGATCCAGCAACTGGGAGCTCCTATTGCAATCATTTACTGTTGTTTCCCTAATCTTTTAAGACCGCACTTTAACATTGCTGACAACCTCATGCAAATCTCTTTTGTTGCTCTTGTTGTTCCTTTGAAACATTATAATTTAATTTCTCTATTCAAATGTTGATATATATTTTTTAAAAAACCTCAGGAAATTGTTTTGAAACTCTTTCATATTTTTGCCTGTGTGACATACAACATTGAATTCCTGCCATTGTCCAGTTCCTGGATCACTTTCTTCTGCTCTTTATTTATCCTTTTGTGGTTTATTTTGTCTTTTTGTTCCTCCAATAATTATCCTTTAAAATTCTATCATTATCTCCCCATATTCTGTCTCAGATAATTCAACCAATTACTTGCCAATCATTTTTATGTGGAAGATGGACAAAAATATCTGTTTATTCATGTGTCTCTGGCCCTTTCTCAACCTTTGAACACACATTTCCAATATTGTACTGAATATGATTGATAGAATATGCTGCCAACTACTTTATTTTAATGTGTCAAACAAAATCTTACCCCAGAATGAATTCTTCCTTCCTTCTATATATGTTTAATGTATTGCTTCTCTCCCTCACACCAAGAATTGAAACTTTGAAACTTTGAAGCTATATATATATTTTTTTCTTTCTACTCCTCTCCTCTAATTCCCAAATCCATCATTGTTCAAAGTATGCTGCTAAATCATTCTAAATTACTTCTAACATTTGGCACTTTTTTTTAAACCTTCATAACATTATAATTGTGCATGTCCTTATTACCTTATATCTTGATTCAGTTTAGGATAAAGAAACTATTTGGTGAGTACCTACTAGATGTCAGACACTGAGGTAGCTGCTTTCCTAAACATTGAATTAAATCAAGCTATCCACGACCTATATGTTAACACACACACACACACACACACACACACACACGCGCACACACACACACACACACACACATATATATGTGTGTATATATATATATATATCTTTTTCAACATTAAATATATATATATATATACACAAATATATTTGTGCTATATATAAATATATATATAGTCTGTAAATATATATATACTATATAACATATATATTTTATAAATATATACTATATATAAATATATATATTTTATATATACATATATGTATATATAAACTATACTCCACTGAAGCTGTGTATCTTTGCTCACAGCTTTCTTTCCAGTGGTACATTGAAGAAAATGACCATAGATTTTTTTCCATCCTCACATAAAAGCTACTTTGCAAAGTTTATCTGTAATTTGTCCAATCAAAATGTGGCATCTCATTTTCTACTCTCTTGTGATTAGTTTTCTAGAGGGGTAAGAGCAACATGATACAAGCAAAGTCTTGAAAAGGAGTTTGGCATGTCATGCTAAGTGAAATAAGCCAACCCACCCACCCCCAAACAAAACAACAACAACAAAAAAAAACAAAGGAGGAATGTTCTCTCTGATACTTGAATACTTACAAGTAAGGGTTGGGGATGGAGAAGGTGAATTTCACTGGATTAGACAGGATGGAGTTGGGGAAAGAGAAGAGGGATGGAAATGGAAAATACAGTAGAATTAATTGGACATAACTTTTCTATGTTTATATATGAATACATGACCAGGGTAACTCCACATCATGTACAACCAAATAAATGGGAAGTTATACTCCATGTATATATGATACTTCAAAATAAATTCCACTATCATGTATAACTGAAAAGAACAAATGAACTTTTTTTAAAAAAAAGAAGAAAGAAAAGGAGTTTGGTAGTAGGACTTCATCCTCTTGTTGAGACCTTCATGTTCCTGAACCCTAGTTACTGTGATGGAGGAGGTTTCCTCTTGACATCAGAAAACCACCAGACATTTGATTGAGGCCACCATCAATTGCTAGCTATCAGGCAACCACTAGCTACATATACATGCAAGAGAGTTCCCTATAGAGATTAGCAGAGGCAGCCTGCATGAGTGTACCTTTTTCACCACGTCCTTTCCAACGTTTATTGTTGCCTATATTCTTGAACAACCATCTAACCATCCACAAAATCATGAACTAAATTTATTAGTTGTTTTAAACCACAAATTGTGGTGTGGTTTGTTTTGTAGCAAAAGTTAATAGATAGATATAGTTCAATTGCCTTTTTTAAAAAAAAAAATATGTTTTTTCTTAAATACTCTGATTCTACCATGTTCTTTCTCTTTGTTTCTTTTAAGGTCTTACAGAATTCCAAAGATACCAGTAGTTCCAGAAGATCCTGTTATCTTTTTCACAAAAATTTCACCAGTGTCACTTTCAGGGAAACATTTAATTGTATACTGTATTAGTAATGTTTTCTGACTCTATTTTATCCAGATAGATAATAAATCTGATCTGTCTTCTTGGAAATTTTTTATCTCTTCAGAATTTATCAGCATTCCATGGCCAAATCAAGCTTTCAAAAAATGTTTTATTAAAGATCCATCCACAATGAAAAAAAATGAGCTATTTTAGTACAAAAACAGTTTGATAATTTATATTAATGAAAAGACATGTATTTGCCAATGTGATCTATTTGAGCATATTTGCTCCCCTCCTCCTGTGCTCATCGAAGAAATCAGACTTAAGAACTCCATGCCCAGAGAGATATGCAAGAACAAAACAGAGAAAAGAGTAAGAACCCACTTGCCTTGGATGTTTTTCTAATCCTTCATAGTAAGTAGTAGGATGAAAGTGGCTTATCTTATTTATCTTTCAGCTTTATGTCAAATGTACATTGTGATATGCATAGGATACACAATAAAGCTGAGCTTTTTCTTCTGCGGGACCATTAAGTTAGAAATGTCTAGCATTTAGTTTCTAAAGTGCCTACAGCATTTTTACTTCACTGCTGCATTAAAGTAATTTTTGCATTTAATATGGAATAAAGGCAAAGCTGTCTCACAATGCCTTTACCACAGGTATGTGGGCGAACAGTTGTCTATAGATTATACCTTGGAAACAGATTCAAAGGAAAGCTAAGAAAGGCAAAACAATTCAATTTGGAATGTGAATCAGCTTGGAATTGGCATGCTTCAGTGAGGACAATGTGTTTTATTTCCTCCTTCAGAGATGGTACCCCAATATGAATTCTGCTTCCAAAATGTAAGGGTGTTACTTTCCAATCTGGACAGATTTTGAGGATCTTTGAGCACTGAATTAAAAAAAAAAAAAAAGTATCTTCATTTACCATAAACCTGCTGTTGAAGTTAAATGTTTACCATCAGGTATTTTATCATGTATCTACCTGTCAACTTTTATTCTTTAAAGTTCTAATACATGAGAGTCCAAAAATAAGGAATTCTGCAGAATGAGAATAAAAACACAATACTTGTAGATTGTGTGTCTGGGGGGGGGGCTTTTCAAGACAACTGTATGTTTGGCTCATTTCCCCCTTTTATTTCTCATAGGCTATATCCATTCATTCTTTTTCTTTAATTTTTTGAATTTGTTTTAACTAGTTATACATGACAGTAGAATACATTTATGCACTTTGATATATGACACATAGATGGGATACAGTTTCTCATTTTTCTGAGTGTACATGTTGCAGAATAATATTGGTCATGCAGTCACATATATACATACAGTAATAATGTCTGTTTCATTTTACTATCTTTCCTATCTCCACATCCCCTTCCCTAACCTCCCATCACTTCTCTCTACCTATCTAAGGTAATGCTATTCTTCCCTAGTGCCCCTTGCCTTATTGTGAATTAGTATCCTCATATTAGAGACAACATTTGGCCTTTGGTTTTGTGGGATTGGCTTATTTTGCTTAGCATGACATTCTCCAACTCCAAGCATTTACTGGCAAATAACATAATTTTACTCTACTTTAAAGCTGAGTAATATTCCATTGAGTATATATACCACATTTTCTTTATGCAGTCATCTATGAGGGACACCTAAGTTGGTTCCACAGTCTAGCTATTGTGAATTGAGCTACTATAAACATTGATGTGGCTGTGTCACTATAGTATGCTAATTTTAAGTCCTTTGGGTATAAACCAAGGAGTGGGATAGCTGGGTCAAATGGTGGTTCCGTTCCCAATTTTCTTAGGAATCTTCATACTGCTTTCCATAGTGGTTGCATTAACTTGCAGTCCCACCAGCAATGTATGAATGTACCTTTTTCACCATATCCTTTCCAGCATTTATTATTGCCTGTATTCTTGATGATTGCCTTTCTGACAGGAGTGAGATGAAATCTTAGAGTAGTTTTGATTTGCATTCCTTTAATTAATAGAAATGTTGAACACTTTTCCATACATTTGTTGATCAATTGTAGTTCTTCTGTGAAGTGTCTGTTCAGTTCCTTAGCCCATTTATTGATTGAATTATTATTTTTTTTTTTGGTGTTAAGTTTTTTGAGTTCTTTATATATCCTAGAGTTTAATGATTTATGGGAGGTAAATTTGTAGGCTCTTTCCTCACTTTATTAATTGTTTTCTTTGCTGAGAAAACACTTTTTAATTTGAATCCATCCCATTTCTTAATTCTTGATTTTACTTCTTGTGCTTTAGGGGTCTTGTTAAGGAAGTCAGATTCTAGGCTGATGTGGTGAAGATTTGGACCTATTTTTTCTTCTGTTAGGTGCAGGGTCTCTGTACTAGTGCCTAAGTCTTTGATGCACTTTGAGTTGATTTTTGTGCAGGGTGAGGGATAGAGGTCTAATTTCATTTTGCTACATATGGATTTCCAGTTTTGCAAGCACCATTTATTGAATAGGCTATCTTTTCTCCAGTGAATGTTTTTGGCATCTTTGTCGAGAATGACATAACCATGTTTATGTGGGTTTGTCTCCGTGTCCTCTATTTTGTACCATTGGTCTATAAGTCTATTGTGGTGCCAATAACAAGATGTTTTTATTACTATAGCTCTGTAGTATAGTTTAAGTTCTGGTATTATGATGCCCCCTACTTCACTTTTCATTAATTTCAGCTCTGATTTTAATTATTTCCTATCTTCTACTACTTCTTGTGTTCACAAATAAATGACCTAATACTACATCTCAAAGCCCTAAAAATAAAAAAAAAATTAAAAAAAGAACAAATCAACACAAGAAGCAGTAGAAGACAGGAAATAATTAAAATCAAAACTAAACTTAATGAAATTGAACAAAAGAAACAATTCAAATAACTGACAAAACAAAAAGTTGGTTCTTTGAAAAAATAAACAAAATACATAAACCCCTGGCCATGATAATGAAGAGAAAAAGAAGAGAAAACTCAAATTACTAAAATACAAGATGAAGAAGGAAATATCACAACAGACACATCTGAAATACCAAAGAAAATTAGAAACTATTTTGAAAATTATATCTCTAATAAAATAGAAAATATTGAAGACATCAGCAAATTTCTAGAGACATATGACCTACCCAAACTGAATTAAGAGGTCATACATTATTTAAATAGATCAATTTCAAGTAATGAAAAAAAAAAAAAAAGGCATCAATAGTCTACTAACCAAGAAAAGCCCAGGACTGAATGGATTCTCAGCCGAGTTCTACAAGAATTTCAAAGAAAAATTAACACCAATACTCCTCAAAGTATTTTATGAAATTTAAAAAGAAAGAACCCTTCCAAACTCATTCTATGAAGCTAATATCGCCCTGATACCAAAACCAGACAAAGACACAACAAGGAAAGAAAATTTCAGAGCAATATTCCTGATGGACATAGATGCAAAAATTCTCAATAAAATTCTGGCAAATTACATACAAAACATATTAAAAATATTGTGCAGCATGATCAAGTGGGGTTCATCCCAGAGATGCAGGGATGGTTCAATATATGGAAATCAATAAACATAATTCATCATATTAATAGACCTAAAAACAAGAATCATATGATCATCTCAATAGATGCAGAAAAAGCATTTGACAAATACCACACACTTCATGAAAAACTAGGGAGAGTAGGAACATGCCTCAACATTGTAAAAGCTATATATGCTAAACCTAAGAACAGCATTATTCTAATGGAGGAAAATTGAAAGCATTCCTACTAAAAACTGGAACAAGACAAGGATGTCCTCTTTCACTACTTGTATTCAACATCATCCTTAAAACTTCTTCCCAGAGCAATTAGACAAAACAAAGAAATTAAATGGATACAAATAGGTAAAGAAGAGCGCAAATTATCACTATTTGCTGATGGTATGATTCTATATTTAGAAGATCCAAAAAATTCCAGCATAAAACTTTTAGAACTAATAAATAAATTCAGCAAAGTAGCAGGATATAAAATCAACACCCATAAATCAATTGCAATCCTATATATACATCAGTGATGATTCTACTAAAAGAGAAATTAGGAAAACTACTCAATTCACAATAGCCTCAAAAAAATTAAAATAAAATACCAATCAATCTAACAAAAGAGGTGAAAGACTTCTACAATGAAAACTACAGAACACTAAAGAAAGAAATTAAAGAAAACCTCAAAAGATGGAAAGATCTACCATGTTCCTGGATAGGTAGAATTAATATTGCCAAAATGGCCATACTACCAAAAGTGTTATACAGATTAAATGCAGTTCCTATTAAAATCCCAATGATATTCTTCATAGAAATAGAAAAAGCAATCATGAAATTTATTTGGAAAAATAGGAGACCCAGAATAGCTAAAGCAATCCATCCATTCTTTAGGCAAAGAGACTGATGGTGCAGCTTTCCTGGTTCTTCCACTTCTAATTGAATTCAGTATATGCATAATAGTTGGGCAAAATGTTCATTTTGCTTCATACAGTACTTGTCTCACTGATGAGCAATGGAAATGAATTCTTAATTAGGGTTGGGGGGTGGCAAAAGAGGAAAAAGCATCAGAGAAGTCGAAGTTGAAGTAAATGAAAGGACCTAGGTTTGTTCCCATTTCTAAATCTCCAGACTAAAGGCAACATTTTGCTCATTGAATTCCATGCTTTATGATTTTATTGAGCAAAAACTTCCTGTTCCTCAAACTAAAAGAAATAGATTGCTTCAACGGGTGAATAGATAACAAAATTGTGGTATAACTCTATACAGGAATATTATTTAGTTTTAAAAAGAAATGAGTGATCAAGCCATGAAAAGACAGGGGTGAATCTTAAATATTACTAAGTTTAAAAAAAGGCAATGGAAAGTTACATAGCACATGATTTCAATTATATGACATTCAAGAAAGTCAAAACTATAGAAAAATTAAAAATACCAATGATTGCCAGCCTCTTCTGTTGTTTAGATAATAAGGCTAAAAAAGTAATTATTTCACAGAAAAGTAAAAATTATTTTTTTTTGCCTTAAAACAAAGCTTTGGGATATTTTCATTACAGACAAATTATTTTTGTGGCTAAATTTCTTTTTAACCTAAGAATGTAGAAAATTGGTGTTGAATATTTGGGAAGAGCAAGAGATGTGTTAGTCTTGCATTTCATCCTCCTGAAAACACACACACACATACACACACACTGTATAATTTTGCATTTACTGACAAAATATTATGGTTTATCTTCCATGCATCAGGCCTGGTTCTTCTCATTATTATCTCATCTGCCTTTAGGGGAAAAAAAATCCAGTGGAGAAACAGACACATGAAGAAACAAATACAGTAACAATCTATCATTGGATCAACTTTGTAATTGAGTATATACCATGTTCCAAGTAGTGGTTTAGGCAATAGTGATATATTTATTGACAAAATTGACTCAATCTTTTTTTATGGAGAACACAGCTTAATAAAAACTAAAAAGAAAGAAAAAAAAAGATATGCATGTTCGTACCAACACACACACACACACACACACACACACACACACCTATTATACAACAACAAAGTATAATAGACTTTATACCACAGTTAATTATTTCAACACTATTAACATTCTGAGCTGAATTATTTCTTATACATTATATGATTTTTAGCAACATTCTTGATCTCTACCCCTACTAGATGCTAATAGTACCCCTTTCCCCCAATTCCTTTCAGAGTCAACAATTAAAACTTTTCCAACTTTACTGAGTTCCTCTAGGAAGAAAAAATACTGCCCAGAAAACTCTGTAAGAGAGAATTAGCTTTCTTGAGGAAGAGACATTTAGATTGAGAGCTGATGTGAGAGATTCAATCAGGTGTTTTATAAATACTGATTCAGTATTTTATAAATACTAGGAGAGCTTGTAAGAGAGGGATACCTGCCCTGATGTAACTAACTAGGTTGTAAGCAAAAGCCTTCATGTCCTTGCTATAAATATAGTGAACCTGAACCTTGCCCTAGCCTCCTCATCCATTAATCTGGGCTCTGTGTGTGTGTGTGTGTGTGTGTGTGTGTGTGTGTGTGTGTGTGAGAGAGAGAGAGAGAGAGCGAGCGCATGTGTGTGTGTGTGTATGTATGAGTGTGTTGTCTCTAATTCAAATGGAATTGTCCTGCTATGAAATTCAGTATTTCCTTAAATGTTCTTGAATTTCTTTATATACATGCATGCACACACATGCATATACACCATGTACACAAAACTGCATGAGAAAAGTTTTCAAGATATGAAGGAGGTAGAGGAGAAATTCACAAAAAGCAAACATCTTTAAGCTGAGTATTGAGCAGTTCCCCTGTAGGAACTCCTTTATGTTTCCATGCACAGGGATGTGTAATGTGTACCCTGGTTTATCACCCATGAAGTTCCTAATCTCACACTGGCTACCTTTTCCTCTCATGAACCAATTTCAAAAAAACACCTGTTTTTCTCCATTTCTTACACATAAAAACTTTACTTACATTTTGTTTCTTGGATGTTTATTGACATCTAGATACTCAATGTTCCTTCTTCTACTTTGGGCAAAATACTAAATTAATCTTATTTTCAAATAAGCAACATGAGCCAAAAAAAAATGTGTAGCCAACTCCTAAGATAATAAAGAATTCACTTTTCTATGCTGTGGTACAGTCACTTGAAAGCTATTAAAAAGGAAAATAGGATGGAAAGTGTACCCAGGGTTGGTTTCCTATAGAAAGAGAGGGCCTTTGCAGAATGTTAAGAAGAAACACTTTTTGTTCAGGACAAGGGGGAAGGAGCAGTCAACAGCCTCAGTGGGCATCTGCTATGTAGTGTGAACTGAGCATTATCTATGGAGGAAGCAATAGAAATTGAGACTAGGAGGGATGAGTGAGGAGAGAGAGGATCATGCTATGAATGCCACGTATAAGCAATGTGGGAGTCATTACAGGACTTTTAACAAATAGAATAAATTGAAGAGGTTCTCATTTTAGGAGGAAAGCATTCACTGAAAGAGTTGCCACCTGATGTCAGGAGGCCATATAAGAGGTTAGTTCAGGGAATGATCCAAGTGGGAGATAATGAGGCTGACTCTCAAGGGGGAGTTCACCATGGGTAATGAAGCACTATGTGCTTTATAGCTATTAACTATGTTAATCTGCTCACCAATTATATAAGGTCATTATGAAATTGTCATCTTACAGAGATGCTTCTTCAATTACCTGAAGCCATTCAACTACTAACAGGTAGAACTCTAATGCTAATCCAGGCCTGATTTTAACCCAAGCCATTTAACATATAATGGAGTTGGATTTGTTTTTCCTTGTATTTTTTTTTTTTTTTGAAGTGGGGGAAGCAAAAATATTAGAAGTTGGTGGGAATTTTTATAAATATGGTCTCAAAAATTCTTAAGCAAGACCAATAAAGGAGATACAAATGAAATGTCCTTTTTTTGCTCTATTATTAATATATATGTTAAGTCCTTATAAAAGATAAGATATAGATATAGCAAGCAAAGAAGCATCTAGATTTACTACACAGTTTTTGTTTGACTGAGAACACCATCCTGCCATTAAAATAATGTGGAGAACAATGGTGGAGGAACAAAATATTTGGAAATATATTGCTATGTTCAGCTTTACAATAATGATCTTGAGGTACTTGAGAGCATTCCATGTGGAAAGTTAAATTTATGAATCTAGATGTCCATAAAGATCCTTGAGTAAGTATAAATAAAATTAACTAATGGCCAAATCACAATAGATTCAGAAAAATAAAAATGAATATTGTTCACATCTATAAACATCTCCTCTTGGAAACCAAGGGATTGAATATATATATTTCAATCAATTTCTATTTGGTTTTCACATATACACACACACATATATATCATATCATCCTCCAATTTTTCTCTTTGATTCTATTTCTATGTTGTATTCCTCATCTCATCAGATGGCTATTCCCTTTCTACTGGTTATCCAGGCTAAAAACTTGAAACTATCTTTGACATACATCTTATTATCTGAAAAAAACATAAGGAATCTATTAGAAAATCTTCTTGATTTACCTTCAAATGTCCAGGATTAGATCTTCTGCCAAACTGTTGGTGCAACATATCATTTGGATTATTTAAGCAGGCTTTCAATAGTCATTTATGTTGCTTTCCTGGATATGCCTACCATGGTATGTATGTTATTCAAACCAGTGACTATTTTACAATAAGTTATACACAGCCAATATGGGTTTAACTAAGAAGCCAAAGCAATAGGGAAAACAAAACCTTTTTAGCATATTAATATCCACAAATAATTAAATTTCTCAATCCTTTCTTCCACATTTTATTTTGAGATCATAAAACTGAATGCAAAAGCTAATATCATAAATTTTATACTAGAAAATAGAGAACAATTTTGCAAACTTGTGAAATATTTTATTAAAAATAACACATAAAGTATTGACCTGAAAGAACAAAAAATGATAAAATAGATTTCATTCAAAGTGAACTTTTCTGCTCATCAAATGACTCCATTAAGAAAATGAAATGGGCAAACTAAATAAGGAGAAAATGTAATTTTTTATGTGCATCTGGAAACACACATATATATTTTTTATATATGTAGGAAATATAAAGAACTTTCACAAGTGAATAATTCAAAGACAAGCAACTAATTTACAAAGTTAGACAAAACATTTGAAGAGCCACGTCACTAAGAGGTTATTGGAATGACCAGTAAGCTAGGGAAATATGCTCATCATTAGCTACACAAATTAACACAGATAGATACAAATTAACACAGGATAAAAACTGGCCATTTTCCACCAAATTGTATGGCTAAAACAAACAAACAAACAAAGAGAGAAGAAATATTGGTAGACAGAAATCACAATACTATTCAATACTGGTAAGTGTATAAAATGACACAATTTGGGCAAGTGTTTGGCAGTTTACACTGAAACTGAGCATACATCTATTCTATGACCCAGCATGACAGCTTGTAAAATACTTAAAAGAATTAGAAATATGTGTCCTAAAGAAGAAATTATGACAGCTCACGGAAACCAGGAAATGAGCTCTCCCTAGATAACAGATTTGCTGCCATCTTGATCTAAGTCTACCAGGCTCCAGAACATGAGACATGAATTTCTATTGTTTATAAGCCACTCATTCTATAATATTTTGTTATAACAGTCTGAACTAAGACTTAAATATGATAATCTCTTGATAAGTATTTGTTGAGTGATTTTTATTTCAATATAGATAACTCTTTTTAAGTATTAAATAAGTCATGAAGTCTGAAAACATAGAATGTATTGCCAAGGAACAGAATAGAGATAAACAAAAATACAACAATATAAATGTGAAATCCATAATAGGACAGCTATGGCTAAGAGTATTAAAAGTTTAAATAAGCTAAATTCATACACATTTAGAACAATTCTAGTTAGAGAAACAAGTTCCTCACTGTAACTGTGCATGCGATTGTGTTCAGTGTCATTGAAAGACCTATTCACCATGTTGTAATGAATGAAGTAGTAAAGTGTGGGCTCTTGAGAGATGTTTTATTTTTTAATCCATCCAAGTTTTATTCATGTTCATAAAATGATAATTCAATAATGCCAATTTTAGTGAAATAAACTATTTTAGATCTGAATAGAAAGTACACTTAAGTCTATTTAGAGCTTTACTTCATGTAATTATATATTATTTTAATAATCCAAATAAAATTGTGACTGTTAGAGTATAGCTAATCCTCCATTTTTCTTTGATAATTTAGCAAGAAGTGAACTCCTATTGCCTGGTAGTGCTTCATATGAGCAAAACAATGGGGCAAAGCAATGATACAGATTTATATTAAAAACAGGTTCTTAGGAAGATATTACATATCATAGATGATGGGAAGCTAGAATTTAAGAAGGCAAAAGATATTGTGAAAATATTTTTGGAAATACTGTAAAATCACCTCCAAAGCTTGAAATTCACAAAACCATAAGATGTGGCATACATTCTCAGATTTTCAAGAGAAATAACTATGACACCTCATCTGCAAATATTCAGGTTAGTATATTCAGAGAGAAAGAAGAAATATCAAAGCAAGCAAGAAAGCTTATACTCACTGAGCGCCTTTTATGTCCCAGGCCCCGTCCTGGATCTGTACTCCCATGATCTCATTTGATAAATACATTGATAAATTCAGGGCCATGCCTGGGATCCTTGCCTGGGGACTTCCTAGCAAGTTAAACCATCTTTGCTTGAATTGCTGTTGATACATTTTTAATTAATCTACTTTATCTAGAGTGATTCCAAATTATTAATGCCAAATTATATTCATGTATATACTAAGGTAGGAAAAGTTCTAATACATGCATATTAGGCATCTTAAAAGAGTGTACTTGAAGTGTCTTCTGATGTGGTACTAGTCTTCTCAGTTTGCATTCTTCATATGCTTTTCTCCTGAGGAGTCGTACTATTCTAAAAACCATCCCACCCAAGATTTGTCTTCTTCACCAAGTGAGAGAGCAGCACAGATATGGCATGTGGAGAGTTACTTTGGCTTTTCCTGAACTGACAAGAAACCCTTGGGTTATGAATAGACTTAGGGTAGATTTATGGCTCTGGGAAGCAGAGGAATTCTCATCAAATCCATGCCTGAGGAGAAACTTCATTTAAAAATAAATGAAAGAAGCATCGACCAATCAGAAGAAAAAGAAATGGAAAAGATCTGAAATAGGAACTTCTGACCTTATGGGCTTTTGAGTTTTGAGCTTAGACATCATTAGTCAAAAGCTAGAGACCCAGGAAAATTAACCAGGAAAGATGCAAATGCTTACAAGGAGAAAACATGTGCTCAGGCATGAGAGACACAGTGATATGAAGTTTCAAATGGTGTGGGGGTTAAGGAGGGAAGTAATGTAGTCAGGTGATAACTGTCTGAGTGGAAAACAGTGTGTTGTTCAGGATATAAAAGAGGGCAAAGAAATTCTAAGAGCACAAATAGAATGTGGCTGCAGAACCAAACAGCAGAAGCCATGTACATATAATTGATCTGGAATTTAAAGAAATCTCTTTACTACTTTCTGAGTTGTCAAGCCAGGATCACAGTAGTATTAGAATGGGATGTCAGGAAGAGGGTGACAGGAGGGTTTGGGAAGGAAATCGATCACAAATGTTATATGCATGTACCAGTATACCACACTGAAACCCACTATTTTGTACAATTAATATGTACCAAAAAGAAAAAAAAGACATGTAATAATTACTTTTTAAAAGTGCTATCATTCAAAGTACTGGTTGGGGATGTGGCTTGGTTCGGCACCTTCTTAGCAACTCCAAAGCTTTGGGTTCCATCCTTGGTACAAAAAATCAAAATAAACAAACGAAAAACAAAGAAAAATTGCTAAACAGAGCCCTTCTCTTTTTACTTATCCCATATTTAAGTACCATAACATACAAAGACTATTTTGGATCTTTGCCTTTTTGCCTACTCAAACCTGCTAAATTACCAAGTCTTGTGGCTTACCCAATTCCATAATATACACTAGATCTCAATCAATACCCAGATTTGATATCTAACTAATCACAAAAGTTTTATAATAGAGTAAATTTTTTCTTACTAACATAATTTAAAAGGTTTAATTTTCCCAAGTGGGCAGAACATACTAAGAAAAATCACTTGAGTTGAAGAAGAGTGCAAAGTTTATGCCAATTAGGGAAGCATTAAATATTAGCAAAAGCCTCAAAGATCTCAGGAGTCAATCCTGCTTTATTTGACTCTATCATTTTAAAATCCTATGTATATTCTTAGAGACAGAAAGGAAAGATTATCTGTCATGTAGGATACAAATCATGCTTACTCAGGAATGCTGTCTTAATGGTAAATCAGTAGAAATTACTGCCTAGAAGGAGATATTATTCATTTTCAACAAGCTATCAATTGCAGGTGAGAACATATTTATCTTATTAATATGTACAGTACAAGTGTAATTCACCTTACTGAAGTGTTTATGTCCTGCTCTCAACAAAATGTGTACTCTGATCACTCCCTTTCTGTCTGCACCACCATTTTGGTACCTTCTTTACTCTTCTGATCAACAAACCCATCCATACCCCATTTTAATCAGCTCCAATTGTGCATTTGCATAGTCAGGCCTGCCTCCACGTCTAAACCCCTGGTCCATGTGTGCCTAAATATGTTCTCTAATCTATGTTCTAATACGTCAACCCTCTAAAGTTTATGTCTCATTTCTCCTTTGGTAGAAAAGATAATCCCAAGGCATGATGATCAGACTCAGGCTAGACTGGTGAAATTATAACCATCTTTGTCACAGTAATGCACAAACTTATGTTGCAGAAATTAATGAAGGAACATGGGCTTTCTCAAAGAGATTACCTAGAGAAGCTGAAGGACTATTTCAAAGGGAGTGAGAGCCTAATTATGAATATGGGCATTTTGTAATTTAAAGGGGTAATGAGTGCAATTGTAGTTGTTTTGAAATGTGAAGTTTTATTCTATATTCACTTTTAAAGTAAACTCAATGGCCATTAGCAGTTTAACAATCTTGGTCTGAATTAGAGGGTTTCTTTTCAGTGTCTGTTCTTGCTCATTTACTAATGCATTAGTCAAATGCTTCTTCAACAAATGATGCTAGGAAAACTGGAAATCCACATGTAACAAAATGAACTAAATCTCTATCTCTCACCATGAACAAAACTCAACTCAAAGTGGATCAAGGACCTAGGCATTAAACCTTGCGCCTAATAGAAGAAAACGTATGCACAAATCTCCATCATGTCTGGTTAGGCCCCAACTTCCTTAATAAGGCTCCTATAGCACAAGAATTGAAACCAAGAATCAATAAATGGGATGGATTTAAACTAAAAAGCTTCTTCTCAGCAAAAGAAGTGAATAGAGAGCCTAGAAGTGAATAGAGAGCCTAGAAATGGGAGCAAATCTTTACCACAAGCACATCAGATAGAGCACTAATCTCTAGGATATCTTAATATCTTAATATCTTAATACCAAAAAATCAAATAACCCAATGAATAAATGGGCAAAGGAACTGAATAGACATTTCGCAGAATAGGATATACAATTGATCAACAAACATATGAAAAAACATTCAACATCTCTAACAATTAGAGAAATGCAAATCAAAACTACTCTAAGATTTCATTTCACTCCAGTCAGAATGGCAGCTATCAAGAATACTAACAACAATAAGGGTTGATGAGAATGTGGGGGAAAAGGCACACTCACAATTGCTGGTGAGAATGCAAATGGGAATGCAGCCAATCTGGAAAAGCAGAATGGAGATTCCTTGGAAAACTTGGAATGGAACCACCATTTGACCCAGCTATCCCACTCCTTGGTTTATACCCAAAGTATGCAAAAACAGCATATGTAGAGGTACTCAGCCATATCAATGTTTATTATATCAGCACAATTCACAATAGCTAAATTGTGAAACCAACCCAGATTCCCTTCAGTAGAGAATGGATAGGGAAACTTTGGTATATATACACAATGGAATATTACTCAGCATTAAGAGAGATAAAATTACGGTATTTTCAGGTAAATGGATGGAGTTGGAGAATATAATGCTAAGTGAAGTTAGTCAATCCCCAAAAATCAAAGGCCTAATATTTTCTTTGAATGAGGATGCTGACTCATAATGACAATAGAGGGGAGCACGCGCAGAGGGGAGGGAGGAGAAGGGAGGGGGCTAGGGAGTAGGAATGATGATGGGATGAGTTTGACATCATTACCTTAAGTACATGTATGAAGACATGAATCATGTGAAAATACTTTGTGTACAATCAGTGACTTGAAAAATTGTGCTCTATGTGTGTAATATTAAATAGATTGCATTCTGTCATCATGTATAACAAATTAGAATAAATAAATTTCAAAAAAATCTCTGATAATAAATCTCCTTCTATGTATCTCTATGTACATATCCTATGGTTCTATTTCTTTGGAGGACACCAACTGATACAGGAAAATATTCCTTTCCTAAGAGAAATTCTAAGTTAGAGATTCCAACTTCTGCATGTAAACTTTAGGGCAATGGGTTTTACCATGACTTATTATGGAATTTCTAAATATTCTACAGACATTAACATGGTGAGGGGTGATCCAACAATTCAGTTGGAGCTATCCCAAATTCCTTGTTTATATATTCCATCGTTTGAGTCATCCTGTTCAACACAGTGGATTATTGCTATTGATTCTTATACACTAATACAGAACTATTATTTCTGTTGGTTTTAGGGAAGGGAATGAGAGTCTGAAGGTGAGTAATAGAATAGTCAGGGTAAACTGGCAGTCAGGGGAATGCAGTGAATTCTAGAAGAAGAGAGATAAAGAACAATTTCTCAAGTATAAGTCCAAGGCTGAAACTGAAGCAGGAAGACCAATAGGACTTAACTGTAATGACAAGTGACAAGTGATCACCATAATGATTTTCCTGGAATGGAGTCCTGCTAATCTCTCCTCTAAGTCTAACACCAACTGCTCTGGCTCTTGTAATACTCTTTGAAGTGATATGTGTGTGAGCACAGGCAACCACATTGTCAAGAAGGATTTGCTTTTGAAGTCTTTAAAAAGCCAGAGCAAGTTTAGGTAAGCCACAATTAGTATTTAAAAAGAGCAATGTTTATATTTTCATTATTATTTTTATTTATGATTATACAAATGTATTTGCTGTAGGTAATGTAAACTTATGGGTGAGGGTAAATTGTGGGGAATCTCTAAAATGAAACCTCAAATGACCTTAGCTCTGACTCAGAAAAAGTGTGCCTCTTGAAAGAAAATCCATTTCATTATGGGTTTTACAAATGCCTTAAAACAAAAAAATAAGAATTTAGCAGCTAGACCTCTTTTTGCTTACTTTGAAGTCTCTTCCAGAGTTAAAGGAAATATAATAAATGAATATTCATCAAATTATTATGGATAAATGCTTTTCTCATAGTCAGAGCCTCAGGGCTCTGAGCCATTTTTCCTATCTCACTCTTATCACCTGACAAATTATGGCAGATCAAATATATGTGAGTGTGATCAGACTTTCTGGCTTTCTCTTATTCCTTTATTCTTTATTGTTAAGCAATCACTTTTAGTCATTCCATAGTCATCTCAATGGTGAGGGCTGCAGCATAATGGAAGAGGCTGCCTAGCTTGGTATATGTTCACCACCAAAAACAAATAAACAAACAAATAAGAAACAACTTAAATACTACCTCCTGCAAAGCTTTCCTTGACGCCGCCTTCCTTACTCAGAATTCAGTTCTTCCTAAGAATTCCCATAATATTTGGTTGATATTCCTTTCAAACCTTAATTCCTTCCCATTCTCAGCAGCAGGATGTCACGATTGTATTAGCCATCCTTTTATTGCTGTGACCAAAATACCCAACAATAACAACTTAGGGGAGAAATCATTTATTTCATGTTCATGGTTTTAGAGGTTCAGTCCATGGTTGGTAAAGTTCAGGTCCATGGTAAGAGAGAACATCATGGGGGAAGGGTATGGTGGAGGAAGACAGGAAGATTGTTCTGTTCATGGCAGCCAGGAAGCAGAGAGAAAGAGAACAATAGATCAGGGACAAAATATAACCCCAAAGGTAAGCCTCCAGTAATCTACCTCTTCCAGCCACACCTACCTACCTGTAGTTGGTACCCAGTACAATAGCCTTTTCAAGTTAATCCATGAAATTGATTAATCCAAAAATTAGATTATAGCTCTCATGATCTGATCATTTCAATTCTGAACATTCCTGCGTTATCTCACACATGAACATTTGGAGGATACTCATATCTAAACCATACCACTGATGATCCATTATTCTATTATTATATCCCAAAGAGCCTAGAAACGAGAGGGAGAGGTTGTAGAAAGAACTGAGGGGAAAAAGAATGGGCCAAGAAGAAGCCAATATTTTTAAAGCTGAGATTTTGGTTTATTCATGCCAAAATATTTTAGTAAATAGTGTTTTTTTTTTTGCATATTCATCTCATTTACTCAGTTGAAAGCTATGTGTCAAGCACCTTACATGTACTGTTGTTTTTAGACACAAGAGGAATTCCTTAAATTGATTTATAATATTATCACTTTCTGGGTAATAAATGGAGTGCTCAGGATAAATTATCTGCCCAAGGTCACCCATCTGGTAAGTTAGAAAATGAACTGATTCCAAGGCCCATGGTCAAAATAGCCATGCAACACTATCAATTTGTGAAGATGTGAGGAATTTAATACATTGGTATAGATGTTGGTGGTAGCAGGTAGGATAGACTCCATAGCCTGGGGACTGCAGAGATGAACTGCAGAGATGAGAAAAATTAGAAAAATGTTACATACAGGGTGACAAGATGGAGAGTTATTCACACACATGATAATAGATAATAACTTTGGGCTTAAGAAGCATGACTCAGAGTTCATTTTGTTACATAGCTTAGTTCCAAGCTAGACATAATTTCACTTTCTCTAGACACCAATAAGAACAATGAGTAGCTCTAGACACAGGCTTTTTCTTGTGTGGACGAGCAGCTGTGAGGCAGTACCAGAATCCCCAGGACTAGCCTGTAAGATTCTTTTGGACATCATCAAGCCAAAGGAAAATACCCTGTTGACAATCCCTGGGAGGTCTTCTTGTGGTTTACTCTATGAATCCTGCCAACACCTATTCAGACCAAAATTCCATCCTCCAGAAAGACTGTATGCTCAAAGATCTCTAGATGGTCATACAAAATGTCTCATATTTGAGATGGGCTTTTGGTTCTTCTCAAGAGACAGCATCAGAAATTGAGCTATCAAGATGAGGCTTATAAAGTGCCAGTGTCTGAAGGTGCAGCCCTATTGGGGAAAAAACAGAGGGGATTACTTTTGGTGTGTGATGCACCAAGGTAAGACTAATCGTGCAGATTCCCATCTTGATTGGAATCATGGTTCATACTTCCCCCAGAAAAGTAATTATTTCATATAATAACTACAACAAAACAACAAAGGTAACACAGTAACAACAACAGTGACAAGTACTACTTATTGAGTAGTTACCATGGACCAAAACTCTTATATAATAGTGCTCTCTTATCCATGGGGAAATATTCTTTTTTAAAAATTAATTTTTTTATTGGTGGTGTTTTTTAGTGATACATGGCAGTAGAATCCATTGACATAATTATAAAGGCATGGAATATATTTTGTTCTAATTCATTTGATAGGGAAGTATTTTAAGACCCCCTAGTGGATGCCTAAAGTTATAGAGACAATCCTTATATATACTGCATTTTTCCTATACCTATGTTACTCTAGTAAAGTTAAATTTGTAAATTAGACACACACACACACACACACACACACACACACACACACACACAAGACTAACAACAATAATAATAGAACAATTATAACAATATACTGGACTAAAATGTATGTGATTCTCTTTTTCTCTCAAAAATATCTATTGTTCTGAAATCACTCTTCTTCCTGTGATGAATGAGATGATATAATGCCTATATGATGAGAGAAGTGAGATGAATGACACAGGTATTGTGACGTAGTGTTATAAGTTGACCTTCTCATGATACATCATAAGGAGGGCCTTCTGCTTCAGGTGATCCTGGATCATCAAGCCATGGCAATATTAATGTTTGTATGTTGCTAGGAGCCACAGCCAAGTAATATGATGCATGGCACTTTTGGTTGTAAGGTGACACCAGCTAGCCATTGAGATGATATGATTATGTTAAGATTTACATTCATATGGAAATTGGACTCCTGCTGTTCACCTTGGCCTGCTACAGGACTCATGTTACGGGACTCCTGGAGAGTTCCCATTGGTTGGGGAAGGATAGCAGGAGGGAATTCCGGGGGAGGTCCTGGTCCGGTAGACGCAACCGCGTGGGTGGACCGGCTTGCTTGCTGGACGCCTACAGGGTATTGGCGGCATTTTCAAAAATAAAGTTTTGTTCCTGCTTGAGTGGCTCGTAATTCTGTGCCCAGCCAGACTGCGGCAGTATGTCACCAACAAATAATGTAAATGTTTGGTAGTCCTCATTAGCTAAATTTTGTTTCCTAAAAGATTTTGGAAGAACATTATAGCCAGTAGTTGACATCTCTTTCTTTTTAATTCATCTGTATTGCTGCAGAGGCTGTAGTCCTTTAGTAATCACATGGGTGACTTTAATGCTTCATTGTGTTCATGGATTTAATTTTATGATATTTGTCCTTTAATGTCTGTAAAATTTGGAACATCAACAAATTTCTGTAATGTTCACATTGCCAGTTCTGGTTCAGTTTCTTCTTCATCTCCCTCTTACTCTGTGTAAGACACAACAATTTTTTTCCAGCCTCACATTTTTAAAACTTCTCAATGGTCTTCAATGTGTTCTTCTATTTCTCCATCAAGTGTATCAGCAAATCATTCTCCACCAACTTGTCATAGCTCATGAATGATTTTTTTCTAAGTTCTCCATCGACTCCCAGAAAATCTTTACAATCATTCATGATTTCACTCCATAAGTTCTTCTAGAAGGTATTTACAGATTCTGGTTTCAATTAATCCACTGCAGATGTGATGAATGTTATTGCATCAGCAATAGCAAATGACTTTCAACACCACATTCTTTCCAGATTAGGGTCTACATCAATTGTTGATTAATGCAATCAAATACACAGTGGGTATATGTGGCCTTGACTAAATAAATAATGGCCTGGTCAAAGGGCTGAAGCAATGAGGTTTTATTTGGAGGTAAAAATACAACCTCACAAGTTTCATTTTCATAGCAAATATATTTAGGATGTCTAGGTGCATTTTTGCCTTTTCTATTATTAATAGAAGCACTGTAGGAACCATTAAATAAACAAGAAGGCCTCCATTATAATTTCTCTTTATGTTAATGTAATACAGGCACATCATTTTTTTTTTTTTTTGAGATTACATGGGTTCTTCTCTGTCCACACAATGCCTGACTTTATCATATACTTGCAACATTGCCAGAGTACCAGAGGTAGTCCATCCTTCCATGTTTTATGCTCTGGTGCTGACTTTGTACTTTTATGAATATAGTTTCTGTTGGGCAACTTCTTCCAGGAGAACCCACCTTTACTGCAATTGAAGGCTTGCTTTGGATAATATCCTTTCTCCTTAGTCAATTTCTTAAACTCTGCTGGCAATGCAGCAGCATTTTCTACACTGGCAAACAGCAAATACATCCTCTCCAGTAATTTTTATATTTTTCAATCCAAACCTGTTCCTGAGTAGGCATAACTGTCTCTGACTTGCAGTTAATGGCTTAGTGTCTCTCATTTTACGTGATCTTTTGCTGAAGTCTTTGGATAGGCTCAATGCTTTCTGGAACAATATATTGCTGTCAAATGGAACACATTTTCTCTACATGTCTTCCATCCACAAATTTAATGTGTTTTCCATCTTAACTAAGCAATAATCACATGTTGTGGCCATAACCTTTGCAGTTTTAAGTGAAACAGCAAAACTAACATGATTTTTTTTTATTCCCAATTTCACGGATAGAAGATTCTTTCTTACTGTAGATCTCAGCAACCTCAGGCTATATTTTTTATTCTTTCCTTATTAAGTCAAGAATTTTCACCTCTCCACTTAAAAGAAGCACTTGAGCATTTTTCTTTGGCACATCTAAATTGTCAGTATCACTGCTTTTGCACTGTGAGACTATTGTTTGTTGTGTATTTTTATTAGTGCACTATAATTATACATAACATGTGGATTCATTTTGACATCATCATATATTCATGGTGTATAATTTGTTTTAGTTCCCAGTAATTTCCTTTCCCTCCCCTCTTTCCTCTCCCTGCTCTTCTTCCTGTATTCTACTGGTCTTCCTTCAACTTATATATAGTATTTTTTTAATTAGTGCTTTATAGATATACATAAAGGTGAAATTCACTGTAGTATATTCATGTATGTACATAGCATAATTTGGTCAATTTCATTCTACTGTTCCTTAGTAAAGAAACAGTTGTGTGAACATATGCACTAAGATATCATGATAGCTGATAACCAAGATAGCTACTAAGTGATTAACAGGTATGGGACTGTGAGAATATGCTAGAAAAAGAGGTGACTAAAAGGGGTGATGATATTTCATCATGATGTCATCATGCCATTTCGGAATGGCATACAATTTAAAGATCATACATTGTTTATGTCTGGAACTTTCAATTTATATTTTCAGATCATGGTTGACCATGGGAAACTAAAATAGTGGCAAGTAAAACTGTGGATAAGAGGGGTCTACTGTATGTGCTTTACATCAATTAATTCATGTAATACAAACACCTATGTGGAGGTGTAGATATGTAAACATAAACCATTTACAGTTCTAGCTCACCTTAATACTCATATATTCAATGTTCAAACTGTCTGATCATCAGACAAAAATGAGAAAATCTGAAACCATGAGCCTATCATTAAAGGGGCTTATATTTATGCCTATAATCTTCTAAACAAACCTAATGTAGAATTCAGCAAATCATTTAGCATTTTCCTAACGTTGGACTGATATGAATCAGTTCAATTGAAAGAATGGCATTCCACTTGTAGAATTTGAGATTAAAAAAAACTCAAGATCTTTTAAACAAAAGTACATTTTAGGGGAAATTAAGTATTTAATTTAAGGAAGATGTTAGACTGAAATTCATCATTTTATGCTGGGTGGATACTTAGGATGACTTCTTAAAGATAAAAAAATTCTGATAAATGGGTTTACACATCAGGACTGAACAACTACAATTATTTGAGAAGCATGAAGAGTTTTTCTGGCAGTTAAGTGAAATATTTTATTGGTCTCTCATACATTCACCAACCAATATCTTTTTTATCGAACATCTTCCCACTTCCAAAGAAGCCATCTAAAACTATTTTTTAATTATATTCAAGTAGAAAAGCCTGTTCCTTGTTTTCAGACAGAAAGGATCCAATGTTCTAGCATGTAGCTCAGGAGGCAACCAAGCAACACTTGCATGCTGCATTGGCAAGGCCTCTTTGCAACTTCAATAAAACTCATTTATGCTAACGGCAGTCTTTCAGTTTCACTGTACGTGATAGAATATTGCACATTTTCACTCTCCTCCTCCAGAACTACTCTGATGTCTCATAGTGTCCTATTTATCTCATGCCTACCACCATCTATCTAAGATCAATGTCATCTAGACACGCTGTCTAGTTCTGTGTGGACCTACTTGCAGTTTGGCCTCGGAAATACTGCTTGCCCAATATTTTTGAGAGGAAAATATTCCAAGGTAATAGTGAGATGAGTTAGACCATGAGCCCATGGGTACAGATGTCACATTCTGCTACTTTACCCAAACTACAAATACAGACAAGCCTTTAGTGAAGAAGGCTATGCTAGAAATATATTGACACAGGTTTGCATAGCACACAGGAGATCCCACCTACTTAGTCCTTACAGCAAAATCTTAATGGCAATGGTTTTTCCTTGCCTTATCATACACACACACCCATTATCTGATGTCAACGTATACATATATATGGACATTTATATAAGCATCCACCAATAAGATAGATGTATGTATATATATCTTTTAAATGACAAAACTGAATCTGGTGGATAATATAGAAATTGCTGAAGAGGAAAGGAATACATAATTGATTGAAATCCCTATTCTTAAAGCTTGAATTTCATAAGAAAAAATATTTCAAAGTTTGACCTGAAAAGATGTTACCACTCTACAGGGTTTTTTTTTTTTTTTTTTTTAAGTGTTGTATATTATTTGGAGGAAAAGAGATCTTTAGTATCTGAATTCACAATGACAACCTGTCTTTCTACATGTATGATAATTCAAGAAACTTAGGATATCACCTGAGATTTGAGGACTAAGGGACTCAGTTGACAGCTGTCATTTCCAGTTGTTTCAACCAAAACCCTATTTAAATCCCCAAATACAGCTTAGCTTTTCCACAGCCTAGTTTTTAATTTGTAAATCGGGATTTAAAGTGTTTAACCTCTTTGGGGCATATTTAACAATATCCAGTGACATTAGACCACAGTAATTAGTATTTGTAAAGAGATTTGAGATTCTGAATGAAAGCAGTTATAAAAGTGCAGAATACTAGTATTTCTGTATATCATGAGTCAACTTTAATCAAAACAAAGATAGAATATCCTAAAAGGAATCAAAGAATCATAGATACATAAAACTTTCATTTAACAACAATAATATTTATTTTCTGGTTTAAAAACAGTTTTCTCTACCAGACATATACAAAAATCAAATACATTAAGTCAACATTTTTGTAGATAGATACATGTCGGCTTTTTCTTTTCTTCCCTGAAAGATGGGATTAGGCTGAGCAGCAGTAGCTGTCGGAAGCTCAAACTCCCTGCCTCCCAGAATGGGTACTTGTAATTAAAAGCTTAGCTCACCTTATCCTTCCAGTTTCCCAGGCGAAAAGTCAAAGCCTGCATTTAATTGCATATATATATGTGTGCATGTTTCTAAATCCAAAGCTCCAAAGAGAGCCAATGCTTCAGAGGCAGGAGGGTAATGCACAGACAGACATTTGACACAGAATCAAAAATAAAGGAAAACAGAAAAGGGGGTGATAAAACAACAGAATGTGCCACTTAGTTCTCTTTTAGTTTGTTACCAACAATAGGGAAGACTTGCTGTTTGGCATGTCTACTAAGATAAGCAGCAAAAATAAACTGACCCAAGAAGGCTGTATTTGCCTGAAGATTTGCTATAAGCATATTCTATTTTTTGGTTGGTATATTTAATCAGAGTGCTGTCAGAACTGGGATGAAAATGTGGCAGAAGCATTCTGTTGAGGGAAAGCCAGCTCTAAGTATACTCAGTGGAGCTGATCCGTGGCCTGGAGGTAAGACTGAGTAGATTATTGCTAGGGTGGCTGTTCAGGGATCATGGCTCTGACCAACCAACCTACAGGGAAGTCGAGATGCAGACCACAGGAACCCAGGCCAGAGGCCAGACCAAAGTATTTTTTGAAGCAGAGAAAGAACAGCAAGAAAGAGAGTCTCCAATAGCCACTAATAAGCAAAGCTAGAAGGTAGAGGCACAGCAGTATTGATTATGAGGAGACTGGCAATCACACAGAGAAAACTCCAGTCTCTGAGAGAATGGGAGATAGGAAAATAATCTTCTGGCTGAACACAGAGACCATATCATGATAATCAGCAGCAAATTGGACTTAGTGATGAACCCTGCCCTGGGCTAAGGCTGAAAAACAAAGCCAGAGGATTACAGATCAAAAAGGGAGTTAAGAATTATCTAGACTCACAGTACCCCATGCACAGTAGGTTTCTGAGTAAACTACTATTTGATAAGAATGAATGATTTTTTTTCTTATACAGATGGAGGAATTAAGTTAAAAAAATAGAAGTGACCTGCAGAAGTTAAAATGTTAAAGCATTCACAAATGGAACTCAGTTTTCTCCCAAAGCTGAGATACTAAGTGCTGCTGTTTCCTCTCCCTGGAGATCAACCTGGAGATACTGAGGTTAAAGGAAGGCCTGTAACTGAGGTTACTGGGAGTCAGCAAGCTCAGGCAGCCTTTTCCGAATGGACACTAGATGCGTATGCAATATGAATCCCTCACCATCTGTATGCAGGTGATCATGGAAAACACTTGGTTCATCATTATTTGTATAGTGATGAGATTTTCTACACTGGAGATTTTAAGATCCTTTTTAAGAACCCAAACTACTTAACAAGAATAGAGTTTTTAAAACACTGATAACTAACTATCATGAAATGGAGTGTGCTTCTGGTGCCTCTGGCTACAGGGAACTCACTTTGTACTAGAACAAGGGAACAGCCTAAATTGAACTCCCAATTTGGATATTTTAATTTTCTAATGTGCCTCTCAAAGTTTATGTGATCCTGATATCTGGCTGGACTAACTTCTGGAAAAATTAATGAAGTACGTAATTAATACTTATCTCAGGATCTCAACCCATCACATCTATCCATCCTGCTCAGATCCTAGCAAAGACCACAGCACCTAAGTTCTTATAGGTATCTGCTGATAAGCCTGAAGTTATTACCCTTTAGCATGATTCATTCATTCTTCCTTCCTTCCTTTCTAGGCTGGGGGTGTGATTCAATGATAGCATGCTTCCCTAGAATGCATGTGGCCCTGGGGCTCAGCCTCCAAAAGGGTTGGGGGGCAACCTGTTTTTCTTCCTTCTTTCCAAATTCTGTGTGTGCCACATGTCACATCTATACTAGGTAAGGAAATGAGTCTGTAATTAAGAAAATTCCAGCCATGAAACAAAAAGTATATGAGAAATATACTTCTCTTATCTACTCTCAAATCACTCAATGAATTGAAGTCCTGATTTAGCTTAACCCTAAACTTATGGAACACTAAAAAGGGAACAGGGGCTGGGCATCAAGGCACATGCCTATAATCCCATGAATCAGGAGGCTAAGTCAAGAAGATTGGAAATTCAAGGCCATCTCAGCACATTAGTGAGATCCTATTTCAAGATAAAAAGGGCTGGGGATGCAGCTCAGTGGTAGAGTATCCCTAAATTTAATCCCCAATACAAAAAAAAAAAAAAAAAAAAAAAAAAACACCTGGTTGGGGGGACCAACATTCCAACATTCCAAGTCCTACTGAACAACTGGCTTATTCTGGGGGGCAAGAAAGGTGAACCAGCTTTCATTTGGGCTTAAAAATGAAGAAATTTGGGGTGGGCTTATCAACTAAATTACCAGAGGCATTTGTTCCGTCTAGTTCAGATGGCATACTATCTCAGTACAATGCCCTAGACCAAAACCTCACTCATCTCCTTCAGAAATTTTTACCTAGTTTTATAGAAATCCATTTCATTCTTTTAATATCAACTCTCATCTTAAGTTTTACATAAAATCCCAGTTTTCAATATCATCTCAGAAGTTCCTTTTTCAGAAAAATCATCTTTGTTATTCTGTTTTCTCTCATCCCCTCTCATCCTCTGCTGAGAACTGGGAGATCTTGTCTCTGAGTACTTTGCTCAGTTCTCTCTAGCATATTCCCTGTTGCAAAAGGACACACTATCCCTCTACTCTCAGGGAACATAAGATCACAGGTTTATTGATTTATGGTTGTTTAGTCAGTGTCTCCTAGCAACTGCTTTAAGATAGAAAGAGAAAGAGTTTCTCAAGTTATAAACTCTCTTAGAACACAAAATAATATAGAACTTTAAATTCTTTCTTTCAGCAAACAAAAAGGAAACAACATCAAACATTAGAAAAGAACTGAGGGAAATAGAAACCAAGAGTAGGGATGGAAGGTCTTCCTTACCTAAGCTCTCTACTGGTTTTTCTCTTTCTATTGTTATGTGTGTTCAGATGGCTGTTGTATAGAAAGATAGCATTAAAACAAAACAAAACAAAAAAACCCTCCTGATGTCTGTGTAGAACAGGGTATTGATTGATATGTGAGTTTGGCAAAGAAGCTGGAAACTCTGGAGGTGGAGACCTGAAATTAGGTAATACTAAGTGTGTGTGTGTGTGTGTGTGTGTGTGTGTGTGTTGTTGTTGTTAATTTTTTTTTCTTCTTATCTATACTTCACAAAATCTAGGAAAGTGGGGTTAACTTATTGGTTGCTAGTCACTAAGATGAGGAAAGATTCAAGAAAGAACAAATATTTTAAAGAAGTTGATGATAACCCAAGAGGGTCAGATACAGTTTTTTAAATCAGTTATCTCTAGTGAAGATTCCAAGATTGGTATCTGTGGTCCACTTATGGACTTTAAGGAGTCAATGGATTTTATTGATATGCAAACCTTTTTGTATGACTCTTTTTGGATAGTTTAATCATAAGAGATTCTACAGTTTATATCCATGTTCTCAACTGTCTGTAACAGCACAAGTACATGACATGCATCTTCTATTGATTTCCCTGCAGTGTATGGCTTAAATATTTCAGACTTGTCTTGGAAATGATATAGGTAGTTAGTAAAGGGCTATTTATCCAGTCTGTGGACAAGGTATTAAACAAGAAACCAACTCTCATGGGCATTACTAAAAAGGAGCATTATTAGGAGGAAAGTTTATAAGTGAGGAAGATCCTCACAGGCAGAGTGGCACTGCATAATTCAGATTCTCTTTCCCAATGTATCTTACCAGCAGCTGCCTTAAAAGTTTGAGTGTTCATACATTGCTGGTGGGACTGCAAATTGGTGCAGCCACATGGAAAGCAGTATGGAGATGAAAACTTGAAATGGAACCAACATTTGACCCAGTTATCCTACTCCTCTGTTTATACCCAAAGGATTTAAAATCAGTATACTACAGTAATGCACCCACATCAATGTTTATAGCAGCACAATTCACAATAGGTAAACCATGGAACCAACCTAGTTGCCCTTCAACTGATGATTGGATAAAAAATTGTGATATATTGGACTGGGGTTGTGGCTCAGTGGTAGAGTGCTTGCCTTGCATGTGTGAGGCCCTGGGTTCAATCCTCAGCATGGCATAAAGATAAATAAATAAAATAAAGGTATTATGTCCATCTACAATTACAAATTTTTTTTTTTAAAAAATTGGTATATAGACACAGCCTTAAAGAAGAATTACATTATGGTATTTGCTGGTAAATGGATGGAACTGGAGAATAGCATGCTAAGCAAAATAAATTAATCCAAAAGACCCAAAGTCTGAATGATTTATCTTATATGGAAATGCTAATTCACAATGGAAGGGGGTAGGAGGAAAAATAGATGTACTTTGGATTAGATAGAGAGGGAAGTAAGATAGTAATGTGGTAGGAATGATAGTAGAATGAATTGGACATATTTACCCTATGTGCTTATATGATTACATGACCCTTGTAACTCTATACCATGTACAACCAAAGAATGTGAAGTTATACTCCATTTATGCATGATGTATCAAAATGCATTCTATTGTCATAACTAATATAGATAACTATAACTAATGTAGATAATATATATATAACTAATGTAGAACAAATGTACAAGTAGAACAAATAAAAAAAGTTTGAGTGTTACTTTTATACACACACACACACACACACACACAGTGACTTTTCAAAACAAAGGGCTAAGAGAATTTTCAAAACAATGACATCTGAAGAACTAGATGCAAATGATATGCATACATATGAAGGCCAAGTAGCACTTTCTATTGTGTATTTTAAAACAGACCTAAAGTATAATTAATGATAAAACAGGGGCTGGAGTGGTGGCTCAGTGGTAGAGCACTTGCCTAGCATGTGTGAGGCACTGGGTTTGATTCTTAGCACCAAATATAAATAAATATAATAAAGGTCCATTGGCAACTAAAAATATATTTTTAAAAAATGATAAAACATCATCCTACCTTCATATATGGTTTGAATGTGACCCCCCCAAAAGCATGCATTAGAAACTTTATCTCAGGAGTGGTTTCATTATTGCAAGAGTGGGTTTGTCATAAAAAGGGAGAGTGATCCCCTTTCTCTCTCCCTCTTTTTCTCTCTTACTCTCTTTGAAGATCTCCCTTTCCCTTGTCTTTCTTCTGTCATGGAATGATGCAGTAAGAAGTCCTCACCAAGAAACAGCCCCTCAATCTTGAACTGCACAGCCTCCAAGAGCAATAAACCTTAATTGTTTGTTACTTACCCAGTTTCAGGTATTCTGTTACGAAACAGAATAAGTCACTCCACGAAGACCTGATAAACAGCACTTGTTGGATCACCAAGGAAATGTACATTACACCTTCTTTAGTTTACTTGGCTGTACACACTGGTTATTACACTCTTATCTACCTCCCAGGATTGTTATTGCTGAATGGTTCGGTAAATGTGACAGCATTTTACAAATACCAAATAGTGTTTGGTTATTACCTCATGACTGGATTCATTAAAAATTATCTTACTGGAAAGGAAAAATGACTCAAACATGTGAAGGGGCAATCTAGCAAAATGAATCATAACTCTAGATATGTACTCCCTTAGACCTAACAAATTGACAAAGAATAGTAACCAAAATAGATATAAGGTATTCCCCAAAACCTCACATGTGAGACAATGCAAGAAGTTTCAGAGGAGAAATGATTGGATTGTGAGAGTCTTAACCCAATCAGTGAATTAATCCCCTATGTGATTAATTAACTGAGTAGTAGGAACTAGAGGCTGGTGGGGTTTGCTGGAGAAAGTGGTTAATTGGGGACGTGGCTATGGGGTATATATTTTGTATCTGGAGCTGGAGTCTCCCTCTCTCTTCTTCTTGATCACCATGATGTGAGCTGCTTTCCTCTGCTGTCCTCTCCTGCCAAGATGTTCAGCCTCACCTTGAGCCCTGAGGAATGGAGAGAGTCTTCTCTGGACTAAGACCTCTGAAACCGTGAGCACTCAAATAAACTTTTCCTAATTTACTGTTGTGCTGGTCAGATCCTTTAGTCACAGCAGCAAAAAAGCTGACAAAAATAGAGAGTATAAGTAGATTAAATATGAAAGTATGTTTAATGATGTCCATGGGTAGCTTGCAAAAAATGAAAAACTGAAACCAATTACAATGCACCTGATGAAATAAATGAGAAAATAGTTAAACAAATTATGTTAATATATCTGATGGTCTGAATATTTATGTCTCCTCCAAAGTCCTATATTGAAATCCTAACCCTGGGATAATGTATTAGGAGATAGTTTAACAGTGGAGATGGAGCCTTTATAAGTGGGATTATTGTCTTTATTGTCTTTATATTAGAGGCTGGAATGAGACCCCTACCACTATGTGAGGACCCAGCAAGAAAAAGATCCTATGAACTAGGAAGAAAACCTCACCAGATATGAATCCTTACTTCTAGAACTCTGAGAAATAAATTTTAATTTTTATAAGCTACCTCATTTATGGAATTTTGTTATTGCATTTGAACACAGTAAGATAACATGCAGTGCAGTAGAATTCTGTGCAGCCATTAAAAATGATTGTGTAGTTCCATCTTTATTGACATAGAAATCTCTACATAATATACTGTTTATTCAAAAAAAAAGAGAATAAGCTACCATGTGATTTCACTTTCTTTTATGTTAAGGAAAAAAGCCAAGAAAATATATGCTCCTTATTGTTGAGAGTGGAGATAAGGTCTTAAAAGAGATTCCTTGACAAGGGATTCTTAATACCTTATCCATACTGGTATAATATGTGCGGATTACTCTAATGACCAGAAAAAGTAAATAAAGCTATTTTTGTTTTGAGTGAGAAAGAATGTTCTCTCTAGAGTTTTTCAGCTTCACTAAGGCCCAAACAGCTTCCAGGTAAGCACAGATAAGCACAAATATCTGTGGGTTTATGTGACCCAAGAAGCACTAGCCAAAAACTTTTCATTAAAAAAGTATGCCACATTTTCTAGAAATATTAATTTTGAAATCAAAATTTAATTTGATTAAATCCCTGCTTAAAAACTTTCTTAAAAGAAATGGGTAACTTAAAAAAAGAATTTTTAAAGGAAATAGGGAAAAGGAAGGGCTGAGCAGGATGCCCCTGGGTAAACTGCAAGTAGCCTATGGTTCCTTTAGGAAGTCAGGCAACAGACCAACAGAAGACTGGTAGTGCCAGAAGAAAACAGTGTAGTGCAGAGATGAATGTCTCTTGCCTCCAGCTTTGCACAACAATGAGGCTGATTACCAGTTAAAGCAAGCATCTCCCATATTCCATGAAATTTTCAAAAGCCAGTGAACATTTTTCCTTCTTTTTTTCTTCTTCAATCTCTGAATACTCACTCTTCCTGTTCCCAGGCAAATTCTTCTAACAATTTTATTTGAGAGAGAGACAGAGAGAGATCATTTGGTGGAAAGATTAGAGAAAAATATATTAACAGTTTTTTCTTACTTAGAACTTGAGTTCCAAAATGCATTGTATCAATATAGAGTGTGGGGAGTGGGTAAAGAAGTTATATGTGCTGGCCTTTTTAATGTAAATTACTTTTATTCAAAGTTCACAATTACCCTAAAATATAGCTTTCCTTCTTTCTTTCTTCCTCTCTACTTTATGCTATAGCAAATGCTCAATGAGGCTGACTTATCAAGATGGCCTCAATCATGTAAGGTCTAACCAGTTTCTGATATTAGGTCTGCCTGAATAGGAAGACAAAGAGCTTCCATTCATTGCAGCAATCATTCTTATTGAGCACCTAATATGTGTCAATCACTATACTAATTGTGGGGACCCTATAGCCATGTTCTTTGTCTTCAAGAACTTAACAGAGTAGAAGAAGAAACAGTGAGGATAGTGAAACAAAGTATTTGGAGCACTAATTTAGGCAAACTCATTACACAATTTTCTACAAGTAAGGTGTGACAATATTTGTGTTATTATCAGCTATTTAATTTACAAACAAAACGTCAAAGAACTTCCATGAGATCACAGTTTTGGCTTTGGGCTGGAAGGCCATGAATTATAACCTTTTATTTTCAGCTTTATTCCTAGATAATATTCCATCTCTGTGCCATTTGTGAGTAATGTGCAAATTAGCAAATGCCTGGAAATCCAGATTATTTGAACAGTTTTATATTACATATGCAAATTCAGTTATGTCAATTTATTTTATAAAGTGAATGTTGATAAATTTTACATTAATATGGACTTATGTAAATGTACAACGTTATCTAAGGTTTGAAATATATGGCACTTTAAAAAAGCCAATCTTTGTTTAGGCAAAAATTGAAAATCCAAGGAATGTATTTTAATTGAGAAAGTAAGCATAGTAAATGGCAATTAAAAATATACACACAAATTTTAGAGAGGGTCACTACAATATGAATAATGCTCACTGCACTGAATTGTAGGTCATCAGAATGTCCAAAATTGCAAATCTTAGATTTCATGATGTTCTTAACATTACAGAACAAAGATTATAGTTAGGTGTGGCTTCCTTAAATAATAGAGTAAAACAAAAGGAATGAAGAGTTGGGTCACATTTAGCTACCTTTCATATTGTGTGCTAATTTATTCCTTTTAGTTTTATGGTTGCTTTTTCATGTCGTTGTTTTTGTTTTTGTTTTTTTCATTCTCTGTCTGCCATCCTAGCAACCCTGAAGAGAAGATATAAGATTTTCAAACAGGAGGACATCCATTTCCATCTCTGTAGAATGAGCAATAAACAGGAAAGACAACTAAGAAAATAAAAGCCTAAAGGTGCTTATCATTTTCTCTTAGTCAAGAACTAATGGACAGAGATGAAATATAAATGAAGGTGGGGACTAGAGTAGCATCCTCCTCTCCTGAATTCTTAGCTGCCCCACACATCTGTCTGTCATGTTGGCCAGAGGTCCCCACTGTGAAATCTATGGACTGAATATTAATGGCACTCAAAGTCCAAGTCCAGTTCCTTTTCTTTCCTTCCAAATTATGAATTCATTAGCACCTCAGGCTGACTTGGTACCCAGGAGAAACAGCACAATGTATCCAAGGTAAAAATTAAATCATGCAAAAAGGTGCCCTTTGGGGATAAGTCAACAATGTAGCCCACATGAATGGGTTATTAGAAATTGCACCTAGAAATATTATTCACAATGTCAGATCCCCCTTAAATGTGGAACCTGCCAGAATGAAAGCTGCTAACTTTATCTTTGGCTTCTTACCACTCACCAAATGCTATGTGCAACCTGCCTTAGGAATCACTGTAGAGAGAAAGCACCAGAAAGGACAGGAGAGTTTCCTATCAGGGAATACTCCATTTCTCAAACTCAAACTGCTAGTATGATGTCTTTAACTGGTCGGTATCAATACATGCTCAAAATGACTGCTACTACTTGACATCTTTTTAATTTGCTATTTGGGAATTGAAATACCTTTTTAAATTATGCAGCCATTTTCTCATTACAATCTTGTTTTAATTACATACAAGGAATGTGCAAAATATGCACAGGGGTCATATGCATTTTGGAGCTCACAGGCTGGAGAGTGACATCCTGCAGGATGGCAGTCTAACCACCACCCTCCAGCTCAGGATTGTATCAGGGTGTGACTTTCTAAGTTCTAACTATCTATTAGGCTGCACAACTTTTACAAAGGCAGAAAGGAAAAAAAGGGTACATGCTAAAAAATGATTTATTAGAATTGTAATGCTATCATAGCACAAAAAACCCTATAAATATAATTCTTAATGTTTTACTTTATATGACAGCCTTCAAGTGATATATTGTCTGACAATTTTCAAGATGGCTATATATAAACACTTTTTTTTCCTGCAGCTTAATATATGATGAAGTCTCTGCAGGCTAATATATGGAGCCAGTATTCCAGTGTGCATGGTCCTGATAATAGAGATTTCTGTATCTAAAAAAATCTATCTTGATTTCATACAGTGGATTTCTTCTAGGGAAGAGGAAAACAGTCAATGGAACTACATACCATGGTTCTCCATTCTTCCCCCGCTAACTCCAGTATATGCAATTTTCTGTATAAACAGAACTCGACAACACTAAAATCTCTTTTCTCATTTTTATGAGATCTTATACTATAGCCAAAGTTTTGATAGTGCCTTTTAAACTAGATGTTTAAAATTAGACAGATGCTTAATTTTTCTTTGTAAGGCAGCCATCAAAGATACTAAAAGTCTAATAACTTTGCAGAAAGACTCCTAGGGACCATTGAAATGAGATGCTATAGTATAACACAAACAAGTATTTCTTTTTCTGCTTCTGAAAAATGGCCAGAATCTTATACACTGCGTAACTTCAGCCCGAGCCATGCTGTGCCCTGCAGAATGGTGGGGAAGAAAAAGCTATCTGGAAACTAAGGCTGACAGGAATAGATGTGGCAATACCACCAGGTAACAGTGATCTAATGACCAAGTCACTACCATAACACAGTGAATCCTTTCCTGTTGGGCTAGGTTGCCAAAAGGTCTGATTTAAAGGACGAGAAACAAGGGAGACCGACAGGGATTGGTTTGGTACCTGACATTAAGTGTGGAAATTGAGGCCTGCTACCAGGCAGTTACCACAAGTGTTTGATCAGGGATCCCAAAAAGAAAGGAATTGCAGGAGTTAAGAGGAAGGTCAGAGCCCTAGACAACTGAGACCTGGGTTAAGGTTTGTTGCAAGAGACCCAGGAGGGCGGGCAGTTCAGTAGAAAGGAATGGAAATGCAGAGGGAAGAGGGGGAAGGGTGGTTAGAGAGAGAAAGCTCAGCTTGATGCTGATGCAGTCCTTGGGAGAAAAGGGACACCTGGCATAGGGCTACAGACTAATTTTCTTATTTCTGCTAGTGGAGAATTAGTTTCTAATATACCACCAGGCCTGAATCTTAATGATTCAGGAATTAGGCAAAGCAGAGCAATCTGTTGGGAGCTCTTCAGTAGCCACAGCTGGGAGTACAGTGGCAGGAACTGACAAAGAAGACCATACATAGCGGGGATCTTTTTTATTTTAGGAAATTTAAAATAAATGGGAGAATCCATTTAAAGGGACAGACTCGATGCTTCAAGAATACATAAACCTTAACTATTTAGAGGAAGAGAATCTGTGCAGAGTGATTTTTCATCAGTTGCAAATGTATAAAGCCACTTGTGCCAGAATTATTCTGCAGGGAACAGCACATATTAAATCTAGTTTGACCACACTTTTAATGAAAATATTTTCTAGTGTTCTGGGGAAAGCCTTATGCCAGGTCTCAGTTCTGTTTTTAGTATCAGAAGAATGCAATATTATGACCACTTCCTCACTTGCAAAATAAGAATTTGAGGATAGGAGAGTGTAGATATGCTAATAAGATGAACTTCAAGGTCCCTTCCATCTCTAACATTCTACTATTTCATGATTTATTCACTCATACAGCACAATGAAACAACGAAGGTTTACATCTCTAAGCAAAAACTGTGATCTGTGCAAGGCCTATTCATAGGAAAGCCTGATATCTATTTACTTCCAATGGTGAGTTTCCTGCAGCGCCCCCAGATCTTCCACTAATCCAGATCATTCACCTGTTAGGCAGATGTTAGAGTTTGCTGAAAGGAAGACAGATTTGTCAATACAAAATCAGATGAATTTTTTTATTAATTTATGCTCATTAAATAAAAATCTCTTCAAGAAAGACTCTGATAAGCTAACCTAGAGTCACTGACCATAACTTGATTAGGATGCCTCCTAATCCCACCTAGGTTGCTCAAATTGGCATAGCATCATTTTTGTTTGTGAAAATGAGCTAATTTTCCTAGAAGTCTAGAAGAAAGAGATGACTTTTCTATCTAAGCTGACCAATGTTTGGTAGGTTTTGCTAATTTTTAATTTATTGGCACAATCATGTATGCTCTAAGAAAAATATTAAATGTTCTGTCACTACTTAGGTAAGTGCTCTCATTTTATATGATTTTAATTCAATAACTATGAGCATCAGGGATTAAAAGTGAAAGGAAGTCAAATATCCACTTCCTGGTACTTACCATCTTTGTGCTCTACAGTAAGGTAGTCACTAGTTGAAGGTGACTAATCAGCATTTGAAATATGTTTGGTCTGTATTAATATGTACTGTCAGTGATAAATACATATCAGGTTTGAAAAAATCAAGATACCAAAAAGGAAAAAATAGTGCTTAATGTTGTTTTGATTTTATTTTGATTCTTAATATTAATATGATAACATTCTGAAAATGTTGGTTAAATAAAATATTTTTTAACTATCATTTCCTTTTTTTCATTTCCTCTTTTTAATGTCTTAATGTAACTCTTGAAAATTTAAAACTACATATGGTGAAAGGATAAAGAAATTGAAATGTAAAGGATAAGGTTTGTTTCAAGACCTGTAAAGTTTTTAAGTTCTATTAAATTGCATTTGGAACCTGAAATTCATGTGGCAGTTAAAACAACTCCCCGGAGAGACCAGTAAATGTATGTTGAAATCTCCCCTGACTATCTGGTTGTTCTGTCAAAACAACCCTCCCTCCCAGAAAGAAACCGTGCAGTCCAGCACGTATACACCTCAGGGCTTAAACTAATCAGTTTAAATATATACCCATCTTAGTACTGACCAATCACCCCCACCCGACCTGTTCCCGCCAGAGAATGTGCTAATCATGTTTTAGAGTTGTTATTTGATTTTCCCGCGGTATGTGATGATTTGCTAAAGGATGCTATGATGTATGTAAAGTCCCTGCCCCCTCCAAAGAATGTATATAAGCTCTGCTCAAGTTGTTCCCAGGGCTCTTTGTTCTTTGCTCCTCTGAAGTGAGCTCTGAGCCCCAGCATGCTGGACCCCCAATAAACCCTTTGCTGTTGCATGAGACAGTCTCTTGGTGGTCTTTTCCTCCGACGTTCACCCGACCTTTACAATGGGACTCACATTTGTGGCCTACATTATATTTTCATTGATAGCAAAGATCTAAATATTCTGGTTAACATAAAAAAAATGTAAACTAAAAACAGATGACACAAGATAGTAAATGCTAAAAGAAATTACATGTAAAATATAATTGAAATCTGGAGAGAGTTTAAGTCAAGAGGTAGGAGTTAAGGAAACCCAAACTTGTACATTATCCACACCTAACTTTCTAAACCTCTTGTTGCTATAAATATATAATTTAGCTTTTGTCTAAGGCTAATTCCTCATGGTGCTTGGTTTTCTTCTAATGGACCTAGGAAGAGTTTTCTTTCTCTTCTGCATTTGCAAATGAACTTTCTACTGGATTTTTCCTCTGTGTTACATATATATTATCTACTTTATAACTTAAAAGGCCTTCTGTCAACCCATATTTACCTTTAGCTACTAATGTTCATTATTTATCCCTTTACGGTCAACCTTCTTTGAATAGTGCTCTCCTGCAATGGCACAATGTCGGGATCCTTCATAGCACTGAGATCTCAGTCCAAGGCAGTCCATTGAAGACACTTTGAGTTCCCAGTGATTTCATGTATACTAAATTCATTCAGCATATCACATTTATCCTACATAGCTTCTTCAGAGCTTTTGACCCCATTGTTCAGCCTCAGCTTGTTTCTTGTTGTATTATCAGACTTACTTGATTTTCTCCCATCTTTCTGGCTATTCCTTTTTTGATCAGTTGACCATTCCTTAAATACCAGTATATAATTCAGGGTTGTTCTAATTTTTCATTTCTGCATGCTCATCTTGAGTGATATCACACTGTTATTAAGTTAGTAACCAGCAATATACTGAAAATTCTCTAATCTAAATCTTCATACTAATTTTCTCCTTTCTTGATCCATAAATCCAATTTTCTATTGGATAAACCTCCTTATTATACTTCAGTAACAACTGAAATAAGCTCTTACTTTCCTTCCAGTGTTGGCTTTCATTATTTCTATGATTTATTTCTAGGCTTCTGTGCACCTCTCAAATATTCTGTGGCTTTTCTCACCTTTGGGCTTTAACATGTTTTTCACCTGCATGGAACCCTCTTCCCTCTTCCTAATTCTTCATACTAAAGTGTGGTAAATTTTTACTCCAGGTTTGGCATAAACATCATTTTTTCTTAGAATCTTTTTTTTGTTTGTTTGTTTAAAACTAGGCCAAGTTCTCTTTGTATGTGTCCCTATAGAACTTTATACTTCCTCCATTATAACATCCTTATACTTTGTTGTACCTCTCTATCTCCTCTCCCTGGGCTTTAAAATTTTTAAAAGGCAGGAGGCTTTTATTGCTACTCTATTCACCGTTGTATTTCCCACAACTGATGCTGTGCCTAACATATGGAGATTCATCAATAGAAGTCTGTTGTCCATGTGAAGAAGAAAGAAAGGTCAGATGGACAGAATGAATAGTTTTCTGGCAGCAGTGGCATTTAAGCTAGATTTTGAAGATGACAAAATTTTATCCGCTGAGGAGGAGGCATGATTTTGGACAGTAGGTATAACCAAATCAATTGAAGACACATGGACAAGGATAAAGGAAATGTATCATAGGTACATTTGAAAGTAGATCTAATATATGAAAAGAATAATATTAGAAGGAACCTTGAATGCCAAGCTAATTTTGCATTTCATTTTAAGTTAATGGAAAACAATGGAAGATCAAAACAGATTTTTAAGGTGAAAGACATGGTTTGTCATGTTTCTAAAAACATTAAATCAACTATATTATATAGGATGAGTAGAAGATATGGATGGTTAAATACTATCACAGCTGAGTGCAGAGGGGCATGCCTATAATTCCAGTGACTTGGAAGGCTGAGCAAGAGGATCACAAGTTTGATGCCAGCCTCAGCACTTTAGTGAGATCCTGTCTCAATAAATAAATAAATAAATAAATAAATAAATAAAGGACTGGGGACATATCTCAGTGGTAAAGTGCCCCCGGGTTCAATTGCCAGTACCAAATAAATAAATAAAAATAATAATATAAACTAAAATCTCTCACTATGCTTTAAATAGCTGAGATAACGGAAGATAGAAGAAAAAGGGGAAACGAATGGGCAATAAATAGAAACAAGAAAGTTTACTGTCTGTTTGAGGGCAGGCAAGAAGAAACAATTGAAATCAATCCAAAATAAGCCTTGAATATAAGCCACAATTATGTGTAAGCACAAAGATCAATAATGATTCCTATGTAAGAATTTGATATTCAAGAAGACAGGTGAATCAGCAGAGAAATATATATATATATATACATATATATATGTATATATATATATTTTTAATTTAGGACAAGAAAGATAAGTCTAGAAATAATAAACTAAGTTTTATTTTCATCTAGGCATTTGAACTGTAGATTGATGAATTCTCAAAAAGTGAAAGTTGATCTTTCTTCCTTTAATAAGGAGAAAAAAGAAATGACTCTGAACAGGACAAGTCATTTTCTATATGTTCTACTGTGTGTGGTGCTGGGGATTGAACTCAGGGCCTTGTACATGTGAGGCAAGCACTCTACCAACTGAGCTATATCTACAGGCCCAAGAATTACTGAAAATTTTAATTTTCCTCAATGAAAAATGGGAATATCCCCCCACCAAAAATACCACATACATTAAATATTGCTTCAAAAGCCCTACTCCTTAAAATGCTTTATCCTTAAGAAACCATCTCTCCATTTTGATGAAATGCAAGTGCTTCCTCTTGCTACAAAGGAAGAGAGGAAGAGAGAAAGTTGAATTATTTTGTGTTTGAGCTTAAGTGGATCATCTCAAAATACAGGAGATGGGCCTGGCTCCAAGAGGGCACTATACCACAGGTAAGTGTGGTGAGAGTCACAGCGAGTGAGGACACAGCAAGCAACCACGCAGCCTGTTCCCTGGTGCACTCTCAGTCTCTGCCATGCTGGTTTTGTGATCAAGGATGAGATAAACAGGACACCATAGCCTCCATTTTCTCTTTTAAAACAACAACATGCTTATAATTGCATAATGTTTAAGACTCATCAGAGCTAACATTGCAGTATGATAAAAATTTTGTTTTTTTGTTTTGTTTTGTTTTGTTTTGTTTGTCTCAGACTTGTTTATACTAATTAAATTCATAGTAGGTCCTTACAAAGTTTCAAAGTGAGGCCTTGTCAGCACAAAGACAAAACACTCCATTAGTGAGTTTGGGAACTTGGACTACCCTGCATCTGAGGAGGCAAAGGGGCTGGAGATTAAATTCAATTAATCATGTCTATGTAATGGAACCCCAAAAGAGCTTCTGGACGGATACTGAGGTTTAGAGGAACTTCTCGATTGGTGAACACAATGATATACTAGGAGTATGATGTTACCTGAGTCTATAAGGAAAGGCACAAAAGCTCTGAAATTCAGATTCGTCCAATCATCATCCTGTAGGCCTCTGCCTTTGACTGGTTCTGACTTCTATCTTTCATAATAAAACTCAAATGATATGTACAGCACGTTCCTGAGTTCTTTGCGTTGTTCAAGTAAATCATCAAACTTGAAGGGATCCTGGTGATAGGTAATGGACAGATGTGACTGGTGAGAACATGAGGTTATGGGGAAAATTCTATAAATTGGATGTACTGTGCTGACCCCCACGAGCTTTCTGTTGAAGGGCAATCTGCCTGAGACAACTCTGACCATGGCTGGTGTTAAGTCAATAGAATATGCTCTATTCCTCAGCAAGTAGCCTGCTGTGGTTAGGAGAAATGTAGGCCTAAAAGACTCTTCCAAGATGAAAAGAAGACCATAAGTTACCCTGAAAGAAGCGGGTACAAGCTTTTATGACATTTATGTAGAATAGATTCCAGAACTCAGGGAAACAGGATAATTAGAAGCAAAGCTCCCCAGCCAAAATATCTTTACGAGAAAATTCCAATTATAACCAGTCAGCATGGGCCAAAGTGACCTAGTGTTGCCTTGGCTCTTTAGCATGTCATACAGTAAATCTTTTCTATATGGGGTAGAACCATGAGCTGCAGGGACTTGGAATTCTGACACAATCCTGCTGTCTGTCAAAAACAAGAGATGAACCTGTTCAGGATCTTCTAGAAACTTTCTGGGACCCCCTAATAAAAAAGAAGGGCAGGGTGCCATCCCTTTCTCCTCAAAGAGGACTCACTCTCTCCCTTGAGAGTGTTCCCTTTTCTCTTTTCCTATCTGAAATCTTTCCAACATGATCACAAGAACAGGCGAACAAGGACAGTCACTTCAGTACCACAGATGACCTTGCTCTGCAACACTGGGAACCACAATATTTGTAATCAGATGGTCAGAAGTAAAAGTAGCCTTGACTCTAGATGGCTATCTCACGTCTAAAATAAAGGCCATCCTGTTGATGAGCATGTCCTTGAACCTGGACACTGACAATAACTTGATATGTTTAGTGCCAGAGTTAAGTTCCAGTGTGCTAGTTCTTGTCAGAATAAACATTATTTACTGTGCAAAGTGAGAAAAAATGAAGCCCAAAATGCAGGTAAGGAGAACCATTCTTTCATTTAATGTTTAGCACGTGTGCTTGAAAGGATGCATGATTGACACAGGACTGGTGAATCCTAATGCATAAAGATTAAAAGCATGTGCACGGATGAATCCAGTGATTTTTCTGACTTCATGTAAATTTTAAGGAAAAAGAATGACCAAGCAGCCTTGAAATGATCACCAGTCATAAGCATTCGAAATATGTTGAGCAGATTCTGGGTTAGAGCATGTTGGATATAACATCTCACAGAGAAGGTAAGGCCTGTAACACAAACTATGCTTCTTACAGGATGCCTACCTCCCTCTTCTCACTCAGATATAACCTGCTGAATTATATTACAAATTCACAATGCCTCATTCTCATTCTTCTCATAAGGTTTGGGTGGAGGAAGGGAAAGAGCAAGGGGAAGGTGGGGGGTGGACATGGTATCAGGTTCCTGGTCTCATGCTACCCACCTCTCAAAAAGCTCATAGATCAAATAGGAGTGAGTGATGAGAGAGGAAAAAAAAGAGAGAAAAGAAAAAAGGAAAAAAAGAAACACCATCAGGTCTCTCTCTTACTAAAAGGAGTTTAGACTTTCAACATGATGAATTCTCTTTGATAAAAGAATAAAGAGATGTGTTGTCTCTAGAGGAAGCTGCTGGGGTTCCCATGGTCTTCACCATAGGCAAAGTGCCAGCTATCCAAATCTCCTGTTCCCTCCTCATTTCGTTTCTTCCACATGGATAAAATAAAAGACACAGATGTCCAATTCTACTCAAATATTTTCTTTTAAACTACAGAGGTAGACTGCAATGTCTCTCCATTTGAAGGAAGGAACATTTGTGAGAAAAGAGATCACAAAGCCTGTTTCATCAGAAGTTATAGCATAATGAAACCATGAGATACAAATGGGAATGTGGTGATTTAAACATTACCAGAAGCAGCAGTACTGTAGTAATTGAGCTGTTTGTCCTAAAAAACAAGCATTAGAACTTTGGCTACACCATGTGTTTTTCTTTCTACCTCTTTCTCTGAAGTTTTAATTAAATATTTACTCTTTAGGTAATATTGGGAGAGTGAGAAGCTTTAATTCTAAGTCAGCACAGATCCAATTCCCTTATCTGAAATGCTTGGGTCTAGCAGTATTTCAATTTCAGATTTTTTTTTTTTTAGGAATACTTGCATATACATAATAGGATGTCCTGTGGATGAAACTCAGGTCTAACTATGAAATTCTTGTATGTTTCATATTCACATTATACAGATAGACCTGAAGGCAATTTTATTCAATATTTTTAGTGCATCTGTGTTTTGACTGTGACTCATTACATGAGGTCAGCTGTGGAATTGATTTTCCACTTGTTTCATGTCACACTCAAATTTTGGATTTTAGAGCATTTCAAATTTGGGGATCAGAGATTCTCAACCTAGATTAGCTTTCCTGATGAGAAAATGCATTCCCATGCCTCTTCTACTTATGGATCCAGTAGGGACTGTTTTTGGTATCAAGCCTTCAAAGGAACATTGCTTGTATCCCGGATCAGAACTGTTCTCAGAATTCTAGTCATTGTCACTTTAAATACAACCTAAAAATAGGAAGTTGGAATTTGAGTTGTCTGTCTGCCTTTCACTCACTAAATCTATATATTGTTTGGAAAATTTTATCCATCCCAATTTTACAATCCTTCCATCAGCCTTTCTTTTTTTCCTCTGCAAAGAAACACACTCATAGGTACATGAAGACAGATCCACACATCATATCCAGTCAAGGTCTACAGTAAACCCGCATTCACACTCTGCTCCTTTACCTGTTCAGCTTCAAAATATTCATAGCATTTGTATAGTCACAGTTCTTGGAACATATTTACACGAGAAGCCCCAATTCCTGGCTTGCATCAGTTTATTGGATGACAAATTGACTGTGACTCTCAATGGTACACTCTATCATGGAAATTGAAAGTTCAGATTTGAATTCTATAGAGTGGCTATAAGTGTCTCTATATATGCCGGTGAAGCCAGATTTAAAGTTAGGTAGTCAGTGTAGTTAGGTAAATCGGGTATAATATCATATCGAGTGAATCTAAAATGGAGGCCATGCTGAGAATGATTCTGGGAACACAGGACAACTCATGGAATGTTAATGAAGTCCCAGAAAGGCCCTAGGCCAAAGTCCACCCCAAAGAAATGTTAATGGAACCCAGGGAACAGCCCCAGCAGATTTGAAGATAGCCCATCCCAAAGAAGTGTTAATGAAGTCCTTCCTGCTCAGATTACCTGTGTCCCAACCCTTCCAACCTACATTCCATCCCCCAAAACTATAAAAAGGGGAGACAACTGCACTTTCACGGATTCCACCTCTTGGGTCCCCTTCTTCCTCCAGGAGAAGTCTTTTCTGCTGTCCTTTAACAAACTTCTAATTTCTACTCTGACCTTGCCTCGACGTGCTTCTATGGTGTTTTTCTTCAACACTGGAGAAGCAAGGACTCAACACCTTCACCGGTCAACAGCGGTAACAATACCAGCCACCCCCACTTCCTCCCGCATAAAGAGAAACTTTCAAAATCACTAAGGAACACAAAGTTAGATGAAGCAAAAATGAAAAAACAAGGGGAGTGATCTAAATCTGAAAAACAGAATAGTTTCATTATTGCCATTGCTATAGTTAAAATCATCATTGTGTAAAAGATTTCTTAACTTGAGTGCTTTGAATGATAAACTAGAAGATAGATAATGTGCCTTTGAGAGCAAAATTTCCAAGGTAAATATAATAATAGATTTAACTTAAAATGTAACAGACTTAATATTTATTTAAAAGCAGAAATTGAACCAAGGGACTCAAAATTAAATGAGATTTGATAGGAGTGTGATAACATTTGTGAGCTCTGCTGCTCATTTGTGCATAAAATGGGCACATCTCATCAGAATGTCCATTTCCTCTATAGTTTCTTCATATATATTTGGAATTACAAGACAGAATTTTCTTTGTACTTAATCTCCTTTTATTCTCCTTCAGATTTGTGGTGGGGCAAGTGTTCTTTGTACTTAATCTCCTTTTATTCTCCTTCGGATTTGTGGTGGGGCAAGTGTTAGGTCAGTGGCAGCCACTTGGTGGCAACTTAGTGGTAACTTAGAACAAAGCAGCCCACGCTGCTTTGAACATCAATCAGATGCCAGCGGAAACGCCTGTCAATCAGCCAGATCTCCTGACTAACGCCTGTCAATCAGCAGGACCCCCTGGCCAATCCTGGAGTTCAGCCAATTCCCCTGACCAACTCCAAGGGGGCAAGGGACCCTAGAGACACCTTTTCCTGTCCCAAGCCCTTCCTTCCCTGCTGTAAGCCCCATAAAAGTCCAGTCCGATTGAGCTTCCACGCGGTTTCTCCTCAGACCCTTCCCCTGTCCCCTCTGTGAGTCTGATTGAGTTCCGCCCGGGAGTGATATCTCAATAAAGACTGTTCAGCGGCCCTTTTAAATCTGCCTCCTTTGGTTGCTGCCTGCCCAGCCTGATCTGACAGCAAGTATCTTTGGTAAGGCAGAGGAACAACCCAGGCAATTTTTTGGCATAATATCTTATCAAGAAAAGTTGTGTTACCTGAATGGCCCAATATTAACAGGAGAGCAATTTACTTTTTTTTTTTTTTTTAAATAGATGCACTGCTTTGAAGATTACATCTTGCAGATACATCTGTCAAAAACACATAATAAAGACTTGCCACCCCTTCCAGACTGATATCATCACCTCAAAAACCTAGGGGTGTACTATGTTAGATGGAGCTAGCAACGATTGGCAGAACTGGAGACAAAAACTAATGATTAAGGAAACAGGAAGTGTGAAAAAGAGAAGGTTCAAAAAGAGATTATAGATGCCCCTTTAGCCAATGCAAAAAGTAAAGGAAAGGAATGTTTTTCAACATCTTGAGTCTCTGCCAAATTCAATGGCACTCTGCATTCTTAGTTCTTAATGGCTTCAAGTCTGAGATGAGACACCTCTCCTTCCTGCTGCCATGGTTTTCACCTTTCCTAAATCTCCTCTGCATTCTCTCCTCTCTGTGTTTATCTGTTGAATATCTGTTTTTCAAAGCCTGGTCCGGATTCTTCTACTCTTAGAAACTTCCCAGGGTAATTCTCTCTAGTACCATGATATCCACTGCTAAATATATGCAGATCTCTAACACACACACACACACACACACACACACACACACACACACATCTCTAGAGATCCAGGCCTGAGTATCCAACTGCCTAATTAAATGCATGTCTATGGGCAACTCAAAAAATGGGCATGACCAAAGCTAAATCTCCCCCAACAAATATACTTTTATGATCATCCTGATATATTCAAGTCTGGTATTTAGTTGTTATCCTTGGCTCCACTCACTCTGTCATCCCTTTAATGCAATCAATAACAATCAATAACAGATCCCATGGAATCTAATTCATAAAACTCTTGAATCTCTCTGCATGTCTCCACTGTTACTGACAACACTGTCACTGAAGGCAATGTAATTTTCTCCCGGAGCACTACAACACCCTCCTAATTGGTCTCCTTATCACTGATGCCGCTCTTCTCAAATCCATTTTCTACTTTGCAGTCAGAACAGTATTTCAAAATTACACAATTTTACATGGCAGTCCCCTGCATCAATAGCTTTTTATTTTATTTCGAAAGTAGCTCAATCTCTTCTGCCTTATGCGTGTGCACATGAACACACATACACCACACCTATTGCACTGATTACTTTTCTAGCCCCATCTCTTGCTTTGCTCCCTCAAGATGTAAGTAACTAATAAGAAGTGCATTCTGTATCCTTAAAAGCACATGTCCTTCCTCCCCCCACCACCCATCTCTTTGCCAGGAAGACTCTTCTATTGAAACTGTAACACTCAAAACTGTAAGATTCAGAGACAATGCTGACTCTGCCACCTGCTAAGTATGTACCTTCTGGAAATATACTGATCCTTTCTGAACCTTGGTTTCCTCTTGGTTATGTGGCATAATTAGTGGCTATCTTAATAATAGATTTTCACAACATGAAGATATAGATTAATCATGTAACATTATAAATGCCAATAAATATTACAGAGCTTCAATTTTATTATCGAAAAATAAAAATGCTTATAGAATACTTGAAGATTAAAACACATAGTGCATATATGTAAAAGCATTTCTTAAACCTCTTTCATAAAATTTTACTGCTAAATATATGTGACAATTGTTATTTTTTTGTTTTTTTTTATTTATATATGACAGAGGGATGCATTACAATTCTTATTACACATATAGAGCACAATTTTTCATATCTCTGGTTGTATACAAAGTATATTCACACCAATTCGTGTCTTCATACATGTACTTTGGATAATAACAATCCTTCTGCTCGAACCCTTCTGTCCTATCTAGAGTTCCTCTATTCCTCCCATGTTCCCTCTCCCTATCTCATTATGAATCAGCCTCCTAATATCAAGGAAAACATTCAGAATTTGTTTTTTGGGATTGGATAACTTCACTTAGCACTATCTTCTCTAACTCCATCCATTTACCTGCAAATGCCATGATTTTATTCTATTTTATTGCTGAGTAATATTTCATTGTGTATATATGCCACGTTTTTTTGATCCATTCATCTATTGAAGGGCATCTAGGTTGGTTCCATAGTTTAGCTACTGTGAATTGTGCTGCTATAAACATTGGTGTGGCTGTGTCCCTGTAGTATGCTGTTTTTAAGTCCTTTGGTATAGACCTAGGAGAGGGATAGCTGGGTCAAATGGTGGTTCCATTCCCAATTTTCCAAGAAATCTCCATGCTGCTTTCCATATTGGCTGCACCAGTTTGCAGTCCCACCAGCAGGGTATGAGTGTACCTTTTTCTCCACATCTTCACCAACACTTTACAATTGTTATTAAATTATTTACTTCCTATCAAGTAAATAATAAGCCTCCATAAATATTCCAAAATAGATTTGAGAATTAAATAAAAATATATTACCTGTAAATATTTCATGGCCCCAAACTTCAGAAACATCCTTGAAAAAAAAAAAAAATTGAGCTTTCTAGCTCATTGCAACAAAACCATGAGGAACTGTGGGCCATCTCAGTAAGAGGGTGTTAGAAAAAGAGTAAAAAAAAAAAAATCAGGCTTCCGTTAGATTCTTTGGGAGAAATTTTTAACAAATAGTTTCCTTAGAATTGTATGCTGTCAGGAAGCATTCATTTGTCTAATCAAATGTTCTTTTATTGCTTCATTGACAATATACACAGAAACACATATTGTACTCTGTTTGCACCTTGATTAGCAAAGAGTTGCAACCAGAGAAAGAGGGAGAGAGAATCTCACTACATAAAAATGTAACAGGTAGAAACATAAAGTTTCTTTTTAACATCATTCATTCAAAACTATAATGGTTTGTGCTAAGAGCCACAGCCAAGTAATATGATGCATGGCATTTTTGGTTGAAAGGTGAGGCCAGCTAGAGATGATATGATTATGTTAAGATTTGCATTCATATGGATACTGGACTCCTGCTGTTCACCTGGGCCTGCTATGGGACTCCTGGAGAGTTCCCATTGGTTGGGGAAGTGCAGTAGGAGGGAATTCTGGGGGAGGAACTTCCTCTGGGGTTCCGGGAGAACACCGCGTGTGTGGATCAGCAATCTTCTGGGGCTAGTACGGGGCATTGGCGGCAGTTTCAAAAATATAGTTTGTTCCTGCTTGAGTGGCTCGTGATTTTGTGCCCAGCCAGACTGCGGCAGTTTGTTCCTTGATAAAAGCATTATTAATAGAAATCACTTGTAAATTCTACATGGTACACAGTCTGATTGAAGATGGTAGTTTAGAAATCATTATCTGTTCTCCTTAGAGCCAACTATAAGCTGTAAGTCCAGTGAAAAGTGGAGCAGGGAACCCATGTTCTAGAAACAAGTGGACAGTCACAATATCAACCCCAACCTAATGAATAATATTTCACAGAGGGAGGTTTGGAAACTGCTATGGTTTATATTCTTTTGTCCCCTTCAAAATTCAGGTATTGAAACTTAGTGGCTAATTTGAGAGCTCTGGTGGTAGATAGAGACTATAAAAGTTAATGAGGACAAGTGAGATCCTCACTTGTGGGTTGGCTCAGGTACCTTATAAAGAAGATTGTGGAGGCACCATGTTCTTTTTTTTTTTCCAATTCCAATTTAGGGCTCCTAAGGACAGAGCATTCATCCCTTCCAGAAGCAGCAGCAATGTGGTTAGTATCTTGTATGCAGAAACCGTCTCTCCTCAAACAACTTGCTTTGATCTTGAACTTCCAATATCCAGAGAGTGAAAAGATAAATTTGTATTCTTTATAAATTGCCCAATGTGTTGTGACCTGTAATAGCAACACAGACTAAGATAGGAACAAATCAAGAAAGGTTTATTTACTACAGTGGATCCAGAACTTTTACAGACTCCATGTGAGATTCACCATAGCTGGTGGAATCATCTCAGGGTCCTTTTTTTGAGGAATGAGAAGATCAAAAGGAAGACAGTATTCAGGTGTTTGCTGCATGTCATCTCTTCAAGAGGCAGGTAAAATTAGTTTTAGGGTTAAAAATGGCTAGATAAAAAGGTGGCTAAATGTTAAATTAATACACACACTGGCTGCACATTTGCTAAATGTATTTGAGAGATATTTGTACTTCTTGGAAGAACCAAATGAACATTTGGTAATTTGAAGAGGAAGAATCTTCTGAGACAACATACATGAATTGAAAGATGTTTTCCCAAGTCATTCTTTCCATCCCACTATTTTACAACAAATAGTACTGTGCTTAAAATAATATTTGTATAATTAAATGTCTTCTTCTTAAAAGAAACAATAAAATACATAGATTAGTTATTCAACAAAAGAAATTAGAGCAAAGGTACAATTAAGAGAAAATAATATGTTAATAAAGATAAAAGTCAAAATTAAGATATTAAAAACTGCAAAACATATAAATCCAAAGACTAATTTGGGGCAGGCAAAAAAGATCCCTGCTAGAGTGTTACTTAACCTATCCTGATTATAAAATAAGAGAAAAAATTGAAAACTCAAAGTTAGAAATAAGGGGGACCTAATTATATATATATATATATATATATAAAATTCTATACTATATATATATATATATATATATATATATATATATATATAGTATAGAAAGCATAATGAGACAGTTTTGCTTAAATCTATCTTGATTCCTCAAACTTTAGATGAAATCCAAAACTGAACCAAAATAAAGGTAATAACAGGAAAAAAGAAGCCAATATATGGTACCACCAAAATAAGATAAAATGGCAATTCATAGACTGGAAGAGTATGTTTGTAATAAATTTATAACAAATATTAATAAATTAAAATCAAAATATATCAATATGAAAAAGGGACACAACTGCATAGAAAATCTGACCACATGTTTTAATTTCACAGAAAAAGCTATCCAAATGGCCAGTACATATATCACAAAATATTCTGTTTTATTAGTCATGCCAGAAATGCACATTAAAACTACAACAAATAGCAAGACCTTCAGCAACTTAACAATATCCTGTCTCAAAATAAGAAATTTTAAAGAGAGATGGGGCTGTAGCTCAGTGGTAAAACACCCCTGGATTCAATCCCCAGTATCTAATTAAATACTTGTCAAATAGTACAAAAAAGAAAGAAACTGTGGGTACATTATATGTATTTAGATGAAAAAATACAAACTAAAATGTTATCTAACAGCATGAAGCAGAAAAGAAAGTAGGTTTCATAGCAGTATTGCAAGTTTGGTTCAAATGAGTTAATCTATTAATACAATTCACCATACAAAGAGGGTAAATATGAAAACTTAGTAGAAAATATTAAACAGAGATTCAAAAAATTACCCTCAAATTTTTCATTTGTAATTATCTGAATAAAATACATGGGTCATTTATTTTATTTTGTTATGTGTGCTTCTTTTGCTGAGATAAAATTCCCATAACATAAAATTCATCATTTTATCCATTTTCCCAAGTTTGAGGCATTATTGACAAACATGATTGCATAAATTTAAGTGTATGACATGATGATTTTTAAAGTGTACAATTCAGTCATTTAGTGCATTCATAATGTTTTAGAACCATTACATCTACCTAGTTTCTAAATGTTTTCTTCAATCTGAAACAACATACTCGTTAATCAGTCATTCCCATTTCCCCTCCTCTTTTCTGGCACCACTAGTTTATAGTTTGAATGGATGTACCTATTCATAATTTTTATATAATTGGATTGAAATAATATGTGACCTTTCTTTCCAGATTCTTTCACTTATCATCTTATTCTTGAGGGTCATCCATGTTGCAATAGGCCTAGGCATCAGTACTTCATTTCTTTTTTTTTTTTTTTAATTGATGATTAAACCCAGGGGTGCTTAACTATTGAGCCACATTTCCAACCTATTTTTTTATTTTATTTGAGACAGGCCCTAATTCATTAGGGCCTAAGTTCCTGAGGCTGGCTTTGAACTTGTGGTCTTCCTATCTACGTCAGCCTCCTGAGTCTCAGGGATTATAGGCTTGCACCACTGCACCCAGCTTCATTCTTTTTTTTATGGATGAATAACATTCTACTATATAAAGATGCCACATCTTTCTTGACTATAGATTTGTGTTGTTTCTACATTTTAACTATCGTGAGTAGTTTTGCTATGAGAATCATGTGCAAGTTTTTGTACCAAGATCTTTATTAAACTATGAAGTCTGCCATAACTAAAAAAATCACAGACTGGTGATTTAAACAACATAATTTATTTTCTCACAGTTCTAGTGACTGGAAGTTCAAGACCAAGGTGCATGTGGGGTTGGTTTTCTCTGAGATCTTCTTCCTTGCTTTATAGACTGCTATCTCCTTGCTGTGTGTTCACATGGCCTTTGCTGTATACACAGACATCCCTGTTATTTCCTCCTTTTATAAGAACACCAATCATAATGAATTAGGACAAAGCATGATGACCTGGTGACCTGATTTTAACTTTAATTGCTTCTTTAAATGTCTTATCTCTAAATACAATAAAACCATAAGAATTTTGAGGGGATAGAATTCAATCCATAACAACATCTATTTCTACTTATTGAAGTATACACCTAGAAGTGAAGTAACTGAGGCACTTGTTAATTCTACATTTAGCTTTTTGAAGAAAGGCTGAATTGTTTCTCACTATGGATGCACCATTTTACATTCCAACCAGCAATATGTGAGGATTCTAATTTCTCCACAACCTCATCCACACTTCTGATCATCCATTTTTGTATTACTTTGTTCTTAAGTTATAGCTATCCTAGTGGATTTATAGAAGAGATATATCCACTAGATAAATCCACTAGAAAGATTTCTTACTGTGCTCTTGATTCTGATTTCTATTGTTAGCATTTTTGATATATTCATTGGACAATATATCTTCTTTGGAGAAATGTCTATTCAAGTACTTCCCCACTTCTTTTTTTTTTTTTTTTTTTTTTAAAGAGAGAGTGAGAGAGGAGAGAGAGGAGAGAGGAGAGAGAGAGAGAATTTTTTTTAATATTTATTTTTTAGTTCTCGGCGGACACAACATCTTTGTTGGTATGTGGTGCTGAGGATCGAACCCGGGCCGCACGCATGCCAGGCGAGCACGCTACCGCTTGAGCCACATCCCCAGCCCACTTCCCCACTTCTTAATAGGTGTTTTGCCTTTTGGTGTAGAGTTGAATGAGTTGGATACTTGTTAATACTGCATTTTATATGTGTATATGTCTTACAAAGAAATATATAATAAACACACACATACAAAGAAATTTCTTTCTCAAACTAAAAGCCAAGTGGCATGTTTAGTGGTGAAATGTTAAGATACATTCCCATTAAAGTTAGCACCAAGCAAAAGATTTATGGTATTACAAGTATTGTTTAACATTGTTCTGAAATTAATAATTACTGGAAATACTCAAGATAACAAAATAAGCCCTATACCAGTAGTAACATGGAAGCAACACTGTCATTTACATATGCTTTGTCTGTGTGTCTGCAAACCTTGAAAGACCATTCAGAGAAGTACAAAAGTAGCCTAAGCCTAAAGCTAGCATATATAACCAATAGTTTTCCTATATATACGAAAATGCCAGCATGAATACAGATAACCCAGCTACAGCAGCACTGGGCTACAGAAAGGGTAGAGTAGAATTGTACTTGAAAACCATTAACTAACTAGAGACTCAGTTTCCTCATCTATTAGATGGGTATAGCAATCCCTTCCTACCTACAGAGTTATGGTGAGGCTCCAAGGAGGAGGAGCTTACTTGGTAAAGTACAAGGACCACATAAACTCTGTGTGTAGAACTGTGCCTGCTGTGAACAATACTAATTTCACTGAAAGTGATCTTTTTCAAAGCCTTCAGAAGCCCCTGACAAAAGGCATTTTGAACTGATAATTGACTTATCAATTAACTGGTTTTCTTCCCAAGTGTCCATATAGTGATCCCAAAGAATCAAAGGTAAGATAACTGCTAAGGCAAGATTTAAAATAACTTCAAATTATAGCATTTGTTAGAAAAGAAAGGAAATGCAGCATAGAAATAATCTAACTGGGGAGGGGTACATAGTTATATCTATCACTGAGTCACTTGAAACAAGATTTCTATAAGTATACTTGATTCTGACTATGATCTAGAATTCCCTAAGAATTTATTTTAAAATGTCAATTCTCAAGTTTTTCTCTCCCAAGATACCTGTTTAGATGGTGGCGTCTAAGAACAGGATATTGGTCTTTTTTAATGTATCACAGGTGATTCAAATGTACAACAATTTGAGACATGAAATCAATGAACCTAAATGACTCTTCACCCCATCTCTGTGATTTCCTTTCTACATCAAATCTAATTTGTTTTTTCACTTGAGGCAAACTATTCAACTTTTACACCATCTTTCAAATAAGGGACTCAAACATCTTCCATTATATATATATATATATATATATATATATATATATATATATATATATATTTTTTTTTTTTTTTTTTTCTAAAAACACTGTACTTGTGATTCCCAGAACTCTGATGAGGTAAGGGAGAAAGTGAAGTCATTTTTGCTCACTCTTCAATGGGCTCTCTCAGATGTTTAATAGCAGTAAGAGAACCACCAGCCAGGGGCAGAGGAGAGACCTGTATTCCAGTGAAAGGGTTGGAGGGAATTCAGAAAATCAGACAATAATTATCTTGCATTTGGATTTGGCCATGGGACCATGAGTTAAGACCTGAAAATTATATGCCTAAAATAGATCTTTAATATTGGCAAGCCAGCTGGATTTTGACTTCGTGTATTATCCCAAAATCATCACACTCTTGGTAGACAAAAATACCTATAAATGAATCTCAAGTGTACTCCTTATGCTTGATCAACAATAAAATATAGATCCATATAGAGAACAGTTCAGTAATGGCCCTGGTTGCTGGGAAATCAGATATTCTTCGGTCATCTCCAAGCCAACTTTGGAAGGATTTCAATTTGATGTAATTACAAATGGAGACAAAATTATAACATACACACAATCTCTTCCACACACCTTTGTATTGTTCCCAAACTAAATCAAATCTAAGTCTGAAGTTCACCTTAATACTACTAATTGTGAGGACCCCCCCACCTTGGTGCTGAGGATTGAATCTAGGCCCTTGCACATACTAAGTGTGCTCTACCACTGAGTTATACTCCAATTCTTCATGGGATGAAAAAGTGAATTCCTTTGAACCTTTACTTCTTCCTTTTCTGTTTTACTCAGCATCTTGAACTTGATGATTTGCAAGGGTAAAGACTTATAATCTTTAATCACAAATTCATAATAACCATTGTGCTAAAATGAAGCACGTTATCTTTGAACTGATATTTGAACTGATAATTGACTTATCAATTAACTGGTTTTCTTCCCAAGTGTCCATATAGTGATCCCAAAGAATCAAAGGTAAGATAACTGCTAAGGCAAGATTTAAAATAACTTCAAATTATAGCATTTGTTAGAAAAGAAAGGAAATGCAGCATAGAAATAATCTAACTGGGGAGGGGTACATAGTTATACCTATCACATAGTAGTGTTAGAACAGGAACCTCTATTCCAACTCATTAGATGGGTCCTTCAGGATATTAAGAGGGTTTCAATTAGAATCTATCTCAAAACTTCCTGTCACTCCAGGGTGACTAAGACATAGCTATCTAACAAGAGTCATAAAACTCAGGAATTCCTTATATCATCTAAAACTGTCCCTTAAATCTTCTCTGGATCTGCATTACCTTTGAGTCAAGGGTCCCTGAAGTGAGATTGCTAGGCTTCTCAGGAGGACTGAAATACATGATGCCTCTAGCATCACCCCCGGCCCCAACTCCATGGGACTGTCCATGGTCTAGTGCATTTAACCCATCTTGCCATGCTGGCCCCTGAGAGTAACCAGCTGAATCTTGTCTCATTAAGAGCCCATGACAATCAGAATCCTGGAAACTTATAAGTGGCATTATATTAGTCCGAGTCTCTGGGTCATAAAACACAAAATTTTACTTTCGTATACTTTATTGAAAACAAAGTCTTTAGAGTAATTATTCTGAGTAATTTGAATATACATGGCTCAGGAAAAACAGAAACATAGGCATCCCTTGGAACCTGATTTGAAGAAACTTTCAGGTAGTTTCATTAAGGCCTTACCATCTAAACCATTGACCTCAGCTATTTTTTGCCTTTGGGTCATTCACAGTGCCCAGGGATATTAGCAGATGGCAGCTCCGTGAGGTCTCATTTTAATCTCTTCACATCCCCAAGGTATCACATGCTCTACGTGACTTTACACTGGAATGCAATTTTCCCAGCTCACCTGACGATTTAGTGTCCGAACTACATTCAAAACCAAATCTCCATAGTCCAAATTTTACATTTTATCTTTATTTTTCTATATTGCTTTCATGACTTATACTTAGAAGAAAATCGCTGGAAAGATGCTGGAGTGAATATTGTACCGCCATTCTCTTCTCTCAGGAGAGTGTGTGGGGAGATGTCCAGAATACTAGAGTAAGGTTTGGAAGAATGAGGGAAATTCATCTCTTTCCCAAGAGATAGTATTAGATATAACAAAGCATGGAATCCTATAATCTCAAGTCAAATGCTGCTTTTTTTTCTTATTCCCTGCCTGACCATGGGCAACCTTCTTACATTTATAATATAAGAAGAGAAATACAGAACTTGAAATAATTAAATACAGTTACATATGTAAATTTCCTAGTGGAGAAAATCTAACTTGAATAGAACAGAGGACGAAAGAAAAGTAAAAATAATAGAAACTTGAAAAATTGAAAGAAGAAAAATATTAATCGAAAATGGGGGGGGGGGCGGGGAAATCTAGAGAATAGATACAACAAAACCAGAATCTGCTATCTCGGGAGGATGCTACACAATAATCATCAAGTCCATAAGGGTTTGTCTACAATGCCATCTTTTGACTGGCCTTCTAATAAAGGATACATAACTTGGAGACCATTTCAAGAAGGAAAAGGTAGCACTTTGATTAGGCACAGTGATTATTCACCAAGGAAGAGATGAGATTCCATGCTACGCCAGAGATGGAAATATCACCTTAACAAGCATGGACAGCCCCCAATGGACTATAAAATTCATTTGGTGGCTGCAATAATTCAAAAGAGCCAGGTGGTACATCAGTAACAAGGGAAGACATAAATTTTAATTTATGAGGCTCATCAGTGTCCTGGTCAGAAAGGGACAAACCTTCCACTCTGGCTCAGTAATCCAATCTAATGGGAAGAGAAAGCATTTTGTAGTGACACTCATCAGTACTAGAGAATATTTTCTAAAAATTAGTTCATATGGATATATGCATATGTGTGCATGTGGATATTCAATTGGTGGCTAAATTCTTGAAGGTGCTGCATAGGTGGGAAAAAATCAGTAAATTTTTGAATTATATATAAGCTCACACTTCTCATCCCCAAGGCAATTGTTTCCTTACTGAAAGTCTGATGGCTTTATTACTGCCTTCCGTAAAAGTAGGGCTGACCAGACTTTGTGGCCTGTGGGGAAAAGAAAACTAGCTTATGTAATACAAACATGACTCTAAAATGAAAACACATTTTCCTTTGCTAACACACTCTAAAAAGTAATTATCTTTTTTGAGGAAAATACATAAAATGTGGCAGGCACAATTCATGAATTTGCTAAGTATTCTCTGCAGCCAACCCAGTTCATGCTGTTTCCTGTATAACAGACTTTCCTATGTAAAATATTGTATACCTGCACACACATACTGTGTGTCTGAGTGTCTAGCACATTGCCTCAATAGAGAATCTGCTCAGTGAATAATTAAAGAATGTCTGAGTCCTGTGTATTCTGTTTTGTTTAAATGTGGTTTATACCTATTCTGTCCTTTGTTTCCTATTCCTCCTCCACTTCTCTTCCTTCTTCTCCTCTATCCCTGTAATATATACGGAGAGGTGTAGAGTATATTGTAGATTATATATATACACTTTCTCAATATTTATTCTCTATATAGAACACACACCCATATATAGATACTTTTCTCTAACACACTGCTTTGCCCTTAGCCTAGCTATTGCGATCAATGCCCCACACACCAGCAAAGGCACCTAACCATCAGGCCTCACTCTTATAAACTGATTTTGTAGAGCTATTGTTTTCAAGTTTAAAATCACTAAGTATATTATTACAATCTGTTTCCTCTCGACTCATCTCTATATTCTCATCCCTTGATTCATTCACAATTACCTGGCTCTAGTTTCCAAGATGGCACTTGCCAGTACCTGGCAATATTTGTGTATTTGTTTTGGTTTTGGTTTCACTGCTTATTGTCATTCTCCCATTATATAATGTGAGCTCAGTGGAAGCAGAGACTTTGAGGTTTTCACGTCTCCATCATTAGTCCTTGGAACAGGGCCTGGTACTAGGAGGGGCACAAAGAATAAATTTTCTTTCTTTTTTTTTTTTCAAATAACAAACACATCCATATTATCACCTAGATAGAGCCTAGAGTGCCTGGCATGGAACAAGAAATCAAAAAAAGGATTGTTGAATAGATTAATGAACCTATGAACATATTAAATTAAAAACATGTTTGAGAGTTTAGGGATTAGTTAGTGAGGAAGTCGAAGCTAATCTTTGGGTCTCTAAATCTCTATTCTTGCTCCTCCTCTTATTTGGGCATATGGTTTTGCAGTTAATGATAACTCAAAATCTCCATGAATTTCCAGGTTGAAGAAGATGCAGTAGGGATAAATGGAGGGGGTAGGGCATGGGACTTTTTAGGTCTATTTAAGAAGCTCATCCAGTTATAGAATGCCTTTACTATCCACTCCTTTGAAAAAGCTGGCATGTACCAGAAATTAGTGAGATGATATTATTCTACTTACATGAGCCATCAATTAACACTCTGACTATTAATTCATTTCTTTCTGGTCTTCCTCCAAAAGCTCTGAATCTATCAAATAATGGGGAACAACTATGAGATGATTTCCAAACAAAATGAGAATAAAAATCTTCCAAAAACAAAAGTAACATATTCACCCGACCTCCCTTCCCATTTTCTGCTATTATACAATGTATTGCCACAGCATAATTCTCAAGAAATCTAAGACACTTTATGGAAATCCTTTAAAAATTTTAAAAGTCAAGAATCACAAAAGAAATACCTTAAATCTCTGCTGTTAGAAATAGATCCCTCTCATGCTCTCTTTTATAAGTATCAGTGGAGATCCTCTGGGATCAACTACTTATTTCTCATCTTTGCTTCAACAATAGCCATTCTGGTCATGATTTCAAGGTTATACAACATTTTTAAGTGCATAAAAATTAATAGAAATAAATTTCGTAGGAAATATTGTTAAAATATGCAAATAGCTCCGTAACAGTTAACCATCGATTTCATTAGCTTATTCAGAAAATATTTATCTAATGTGTAGCATGGGCCCTATACTGTTTTAGGGGTTGCAGATACAGCAGTAAGCAAAGGAGACACATGTGTTTAGGATCTACCTTCTATCTATCCATATATTTACATGGATATACACAGATATGCAGGTAAAGGGTATAGGCATACATATATTATAGCTGTGCAAGGAGAGATGGGCATAGACACAGAACATTTTTTTCAGAAAGTTCACTATATAATGTGTTTAAAATTATGAAATCAAAGAAGGGGAAGAAGATAGGGAGTTTTGAATGGGAGATAGAATAATTTTGAATAAACTGAACAAGGGAAACTGACAGATTTTTTAATGTAAATAATGACTGCAAAGAGGTGAGCAGGGAAGACAAGTGGTTATCTGGAAAAGACATGGAGTATCAGATACCATACCCCTTCAGTGCACCTCAGAAGCACATCCATGCATACTGTTATGCAGAGTTAGAACAGGGGTGTGTGTTTTTGTTAATTATGTTTTTTGTTTGTTGTTTTTCTTAAGAGATGAGATTTATGTTGCCCAGTCTGACCTTAAAATCTAAAATTAGATTCTCATAGCAGGGCTTTTTGATACAGTGGAAATATGATCTGTCCTAAGATGTTCACTTGCATTTTTAAAGTTCATCTTCTCTTCTCAACTTATCATCCCCCCCTTTTGTTTCTGGACAATTCACTTTCTTCATTGTATCTGTATTACTCCTTGTTTTTTTTTAATGTAATGAAATTATTAAAACTTTTGGACAGATCAGTCACAAAAATCCATTTATTTATGTAACAACCAAGACATTTGTTGCACAATTATTAGAAAATCATGACTTTTAGCAAAATTGGAAGTGCTCAAATTCCTCAGGTCTCAGAAATAAAGTGTTAAGTATGAAAATTAGCTGTTCTTTCTGTCCTAGAGCTCATTCAGTTTGGAATCTGTAGACAAGTATATGAGAAATTTATGATGTACCAAAAAATACAAAGACAAAACTTGTGGCTAGTTATTAGTTATAGTCAACTAATTCAGGCTTAGATGGTCCCATGTGGGACCCTTCCAAAAATCTACTTGACATTGAAAAAGGCATACCAAAGCATTTGCAAAGAGTAGGTCTCATATGGGTATATGCATAAGCTGCATGTACACACACACACACACACACACACACACACACACAAAGCAAACCTCACAGAATGAGAGATGGAGTTGAAAGGGACTTAAGGTGAATTCTAATGCTAAAATTCAATTATGTAACATAGATAGGAATAATAAGACACAGAGGTAAACAACATGCCAAAATTATACATGAGAGAAAAGCAGAAAAGTGGACATTACAAAGAAGGGGGGAATGTAATAAAATTTTGAATGTGATGAGCTATTCCAGAAAAAGAATGTTTTTTAATGACATTGGAGGAGTGTAGATAAAGGAGATTTCATTTATATAGGACGGGAGGGAGTGTCCTGCTTGCTGAAGGAGAGAGGCAATACATATGTATATCTCTTCGCCATGGTGTTACTATGCACCATCCTCCTAACCCTGGGGACATTCTTCTGCTCTCAAATCTCTTCCTTCTCCAAGCACTACTTCTTCATGATCACTTCTCTTGGCAAACACCTTTGCATCTACTCAGCTGCCCAAGCAAGAAAGAAAACTTACCCCTGGCTCATCCTTTTCCTTTGCATCCCACTTTTCCACTAACCCTACTCTAGGCCAGACACACCCAGCTCCTGGATTTCAAAACACCTTTGATTGATCTCCTTCTTTCCAGTTTCATACCATTTTCCAGAGTCAATCTATTTTCTAGAATTCTGTCAGTCATCTTTCCAAACCCAAAGCAGAACATGTTCTACAAATTCTTAAAACTCTCCAACAACTACCTGTGAACTTTGGATTAGAACTCAAACTTTCCAGTGTGCTTTTTCAGGCTTTTCTTGACTGCTATCTTTCTCTGCTTTAAAAATCAACTTTTGTCACTCTCATTCCATGTACTCAACAATCCATTCTTGTTAAGCTTTCTCATTTCTCAGAATGGCCACCCCTTAGCCTAGGGAACTACCCTTCAAAATTAAATTCAAGAATCATCTCTTCAAGGAAGTCTTTTATCATTCTCTAGGCTAGATAAAATGACAGTCCTACATTGTCCCACAGAGCTTTCTATATATCTCTCCTTCAAAGAGGGAATTGTGATATTCATTTTTTGTATCTCCAGTCCCTAGAATACCTCTGGAACATAGCAGGTATAAATTAATATTTGTTGAATGAATAAATGTATTCTAGACAATTGAGTGGGCAATGAAAAATCAAATGAGATGACTATCTTATGTCTTTAAAGAGCTAACAGTTCTTTATACTTGGTTGTGTGTTTCTCTAATAGTTTATAAAATGACTTAAGCCACTTGAATAAGATGCTTTTGACTAACAATTTGAACATCCTAATGCTTCGTTTGTACTCACATTTTTAAGAAGCTTGTTTATTTCTGAGTTGAATTTGAACTCCATTTCATACTATATCATCAAATTCAAACCGTCCAACCCTCTTTTCAATTAAGTGAAAGGAGAAATGACTTACAGGAACTATAAATGTATTAAAAGTGTCACAATTGCTTTATTTATATAGCAACATAAAAATGTAATTCAGGTACTTTAAAAAAACATTGACACAGGCTAAGCAGAGAAGATGAGCCAGAGGGGATTACTTAGTGATCTAAAACTTAGCTCTGCAATATCTCGAACTTCAGCTTCAAATCCAGCCTGGGTCAAGACAACCTGTCATTCTCCTGAGACTGAGCACTTCCTATCTCATAGTTCAGTGTGTGTGTGTGTGTGTGTGTGTGTGTGTGTGTGTATGTGTGTATGTGTGTTTCATATTGCTTGAGGACTCCATGTACTTAAAAAACCCCATGGAATTTTCTTATAAATGATAATTCTGTCCCTAATAAGCTTAGCCAAATTCTGAGAACTCCTTGATATATAACTGTCAGCTTTGGATAATGCCCTTGGGTTGTTAGCCATTCTATGAAAATGAAATTCAGTCAACAGAACTTGAGTTTGCCTGAAAGTTACCTCACGACATTCTCTTTCCCTCGTCCAATGTCCCATAATAAAATGAGTGTCTAATCACTATTGACAGATTTTGCATGAATAACAATGTATTTCTTAAAACCACTGAGAAAAATATCTTTGACTTTTCAAGTATATGGGGGAAGTGACCCAATAATATTCTCACTTTTACGCTTCAAACTTATTTTTCTCACCCTCTGCAAATGGCAATACAAACGGAAAAGGAGACATCTGCATAACTTGGAAAATATATGATTGATAAGGCATTATCTTGTCACTTGCAGACACTTGCATGACAAGTATTTATGATATAAGGAGGTTTCTAGTTATAGAGAAATAGAGTGTAGTCGGCTAAAGGACTTTCAAGATGCTAGCATTATTTTCTGCAGGGCAAGAGCATTAGTGCTGATATTTCAGAACACTATCTTATTACATTCGAAATCCAGTTATTAAATAGGAAAAAAAGACATTTGGCTCTTATATAGAAACTCATGCACACACACATGCACACTCACACACACTCACACATGTGCACAAATATACACATATAAAGAAGTTACAGAGAGAATGTAGGGAGGAGCTGCTGAATAGGTACAGGGAGGGTCAAGAAAATAGAAGCAGAAGAGTTAAGCAGCATTCTACTGACTCACATGTGACTATCATTCAAGGCGATAAAGGTATTGCTACCATCTTGAAGAAGTTTTCAGCCCCACATGGACAAAAATGTATTTAAAGCTATGCCAAACAAAATGTGACCTTAGCAGAGACAGGGGGGATTTTAAAAGGAGGCAATATCAATGGGAAAAATTGAATTTCTTGCCATGAGGGTGCCTGGAATCAATGTGACTGAGTTTTCCCAAGGCTTTTCAAAGGAATAACAAAGCAAGCAACTCTTTGGAAAAATTACAGCCACCTAAAACCAAAGATATTCACATTCCTCCTTCAAGTACTCCAATCAATTTCTGAAGGTGCTTTTCAAGAATAGAAATCTGAGTGTCACTTGTCATGCCTTGAAGACTGATGTAAATGTGCAGAAATAGAGCCCTTTAACATCTGGGTCTTTTTAGACAGGAGGTTGCTGAGTCAAATCACTCTGCCTACCTTGGGCACCGTAACACATGAAATCAAACTAAGCTTCATTTTCAGAAGATATATTTTAGAAAAAGAACAAGGGCAATGTGGAGTCCAGAGAGTATAGTAGAAAACCTTGACCTGGAGATGAATCAGAACAGCTTTGTGAGTGCAGGTGCACACACACACTTGCTGGGAGCACCTGCACACATACTCATGCCTCAGCCTTGGGAATTTGCTGCAATGCTCAGGTGGTGTTTACATTTATAATTTTTAAGAAATGTATTTAGTGGTGGACATGTCCTCCCTGCTAAGTTACTTTTCACCTTATTTTCAATGTAATAGGTCTGGCCAGTATTTGTAATATGTAAGCAATGACTTGATCCCAATGTAGGAGACAGAATAATGGCCCCTCAGAGAGATATCCCCATTCAAATCCTTGAATATGTTACTTTACAGGACAACAGTGATTTTGCAGGTGTGATTAATTAAGAGTGGGGATAAAATAGGATTATTCTAGTTTATCCTGAATTACATTGGTGGGTACAATATAATCACAAGGGTACTTAATCAGTGGAAGAGTGAGGTAGAGAAGTCAGGGTAAGACATGTGACAACAAGCTGATGTCAGAGGGATGTGAGCCCATGGGCCAATAAGAGGGAGTAGACTCCAGAGGAGGAAAAAACAAGGAAACAGATTTTCCTCTAGAGCCTTCAGAAAGAATGCACTTCTGCTGACCAATTTTATAGTTCTCACTTGGAATGTGGGATTATAAATTTGTATTGTTAGAAGCTACAAAGTTGGTGGTAAATTCATTTATCAACTACAGGAAATTAACATACTGGTTGAGCCCCTTCTTGGGTATCATTCCATAGGCATATCACATTCTGGCCAAGATTTTTTATGCTCCTTGTTCATTTGTTCTTTCATTTGCCTTGTGATGAGTACCTGCTATATTTTACTCTCTGAAGAGATGGAGAGCATGAATGCCTGCATCCTGTCTTTGAGGAGCTGACAACTGAGTGGGGGTAGATACAATGTTGTAATTAGAGAATCAAGGTGTGCTCAGTGTATAGGATGGGACTAAAGAAGAGGAAGGTCCATCATACTTAGGAAGATGATTATAAGAAACTTCTTTACATAGAAAATTGAAAGATGCTTTGTTGCTTTTTTAGGTGGAGAGAAGAGGGGGGTATAAGTGTACTTTGAGCAGGGAAGTAGTATCCAGGTGCTGGAACAGCTGGGTATGTTCTGTTGTGAGCACAAGAAATAAATGTCTGTGCATACAGAGACAAATCTGAAGGCATAGGTCTAGAAGATAGGTTCTGGATCCTAGTCCTAGTGATGTGTCTCAGTGGTGGAACACTTGCCTAGCAAGTGTTGTTGAGTCCCTGGGTTCAATCCTCAACACCACACACACAAAAAAAGAAGGAATAGGGTCTGGACTTTGCTTTGTGAGTGATGAAGAAAATTAATAACTATGTTTTAGGAATCTGGCTAGGTAGAAAATCTGGGTCAGAGAGATGAGTCAAGAGCTAAAAGGATATTGCAATGGTCCAAACCAGAAGTAATGCAGGCCAATCTCAATCACCAGCATAACAAGTGAAGAAAAATATATCAGGAAATAGGACTGGACTTGATGATCTATTGGCTATAATGAGAAGATAATGGGAGTACTTGGGATGAATCTGAACTTGAGGCTTGGGTAACTACTATACTACTCAAAAGACTAGCTGCAAGAGGAGATTCAGTTGGGTAAAACATGACTTAATCTATATGTGCCATTCCCTGTTCTATTTCATGAAATAATATATATGTTGTATAGAGAGGAGAGGTTATATTTTCTATATCTTTAGCACTTCCCTTGCCTACAATAATGCGAGGCAAATGATAAAGTCTTACTGAATTAAAAAGAATATTGCTCTCAGCAAGAAAGATATGTATTTTTGTTCCAATTCAGATGTGGTGCTTAGGGTTTAAAATTACCCTGAAGGTCAATCAACATAGCTCTAGGCAAAGGCATATCTCTTAGAAATGGATTAAAGAACCATTGATGTTAGAATTTTTCTTCTAGCATGATATATTATCTTCAATAATAGGTAAAAGAAACAAGTCCCCTTGTGTTCTGTTTCTTTGATTTTAGGCATAACAGCTAAACAGAGTGGAATTTCAATATCTTTATTGATAATCTACAAAAAAGAACAAGTACTTTTGAGCACCTACTGTGTTCATAGAGTTTCCCTGTCATAGAGATAAAAGGTTTTTGTTTGTTTGTTTGTTTTTTTCCACATTCTATTTTAAAAAAGATTCAGGGCTGGGGCTATAGCTCAGTGGTAGTGTGCTTGCCTAGCACGCATGAGGCCCTGGGTTAAATCTCCAACACTGTAAAAGAAAATGAAACAAAAACTAAACTAATTCAAATTTCTGCAAAGTTTATTAAGTCCTCTTCTGTAGAATTAATGACTAAAAGTTAAAAATACTGAATTAGGGATGCCACAGCTAATTTAGTCACAGTGGTAGACATGAAAGAATGAAAGAAATTTAATACCCCAGAGTTGAATCTACTTGGCCAAAATGGATTTTGATTTGAATCGTACACTTTCCTAATTTACCAGTTAATATCATGGTTCTGCAGTCAAGCATAGAGGAAAAAAGCATACAGTTTTTTCTTATTCCAATTTTAAATAGGGCTAAAACATTCAATAGGTTAGCACCTGTAACTGAATACCAAAACTATTTAGTATATGAGAAAAACCTTTCAGCATGAGGATACCCTTAGGAGCCAGCACAGGTTTGAATTTAATTACCTAGTAACATGTAGAACAAACCTTGAGGAGAACAGCTGGTGAGTATTTTCTGGCATTTTTAGTGGTGTTTTCTTGGCATAAAGCATAACAAACAATAGGTCAGATTGTAGGAGTTCATAATTAACCCATGGTAATTTTCAGAGAAAATGGTGATATTTCCTGGTGAAGAATGTATCAGCAAATATTTCCAAGGCTTAATCTTGTGGCCAAGGTCAATAATTGCTTCACTATTCCTTGGGCATAAAGAACTCAGAGAGTAAATGATTTCTTGTTCTGACAACATAGAACAAATTCTAGCATTTTCAAAAAATTGAGACCTATTAATCCTGGCATGTGTTACTCTTAAACCCAAGGAAATGAAGAAACATTGATCTAATTTCTGCCTTACAAAAAATAAAATTATATATTAACCACAGAGTACCCAGCAGCATGCACAGCCAATACCCCCAAAGATAGCCTGACATCAGAATTGTGTTTTGCTAGCTAAAGACAGATTCCCTCTGGGGCATTATGCAATTTATTACAAGCAGGCAAGCTTGATCCAGCAGCCCAGAAGTCAGATCAAAATCCTCTGTAAAGATATGTTGAAATAAGGGGCGGGTAGAAGCAAAGGGGCCAGACAGAAAAGGCAGAAACATTTGAAAAGGAAGACAAGATTCCAAATGCCCTGGTTGGTGCCAGTGAGTCACCTGGGATCTGGTCAAATGCAGGTTATGATACATGCAATCCAGGTGATGCTGCAAATTCTACATTTCTAACTAGCTCCCAGAGGATGCTGTATATCCCAGAACATCAGGGTACCAAAGAGCATTAACAGTACCAAGAGTAACACTTTCTTGCCTGACCTGTGTGCTCTGATTGTCTTCATTTTCTTTTATGGAGTATAGTCTTGTTTTTCTCTAATGCTATTCCTTTTGTTCTGTTTTCAGGCCTTATATTATATATGCTATATTTCTCACCGATCTAGTTTTTGAACAAAGAATAAACTCTCTTCCCTGAAAGCATCCCTTCCTTTAACACTGTTTCCTAGTCAGACTGTGGAACTGGCTTTTCTTATTTATTTATTTATTTTTGCCACTGTTTTGTTTTAAAAGACACTTTGCATGATGACATAGAGCAGGATTCCTACTTATTCTCAAAAAAGAAGACAAGAGAAAATAACAGAATTCTGAGAAATATAAGCTAGTGAGGAGAGAAAAAATAATTCTCCAGACTGCTGATAGTCTCTAAGGACAAGAGTACTATGATTATTAAAAATAATTTTAAAACTTTTGAAAAACACCCTCATGCTTCATTCCTCTCATGTGAAAGACTTGATGGGACCAGAAGGTCTGTTGTGGGTGGGGATTCAAGTCTGTCTCTGCTGCTGTCTAAATATTTCTTCAGCCGAGGAAGAAACATTTCCTGTAAATCTTGTGCATAAGAGCCAGACTCTCTTGCCAACTGGGAAGATGGGAAAAAATAAGGAGTAGGGTAAGGATCAGGAAGGGAAGAGGCCACTCTGACACCTGTTTCCTCCTTTAAGAGGTACTCTTCCTTCTGGAAGAAAAACATCCAGGCAAGCTCTTTCTTCTCATACATTTCTTCCAGAGAGACACAGACGTATTTTTTAAATAAAGGAATTAAAAAATATCATATTGCACAGAAGGTTTGACTAGTGTAACACAATGGCATTCAGCCTGCCCAGATTTGTAAAGTGACATTCTATATATTTGATTTTGGTTTCAAAAATCTTATTTTTCTCTTTCATAAATACTTCCATGGCTGACATAGTTACTTCATTTGCATTCCAAAGGGGGCAGTGGTCATGCCATTAAACTGAGACAGGGCCTTATAGACAGTGGTGGGTTTGCTGCTCTCTATCTCATGGTTCATCTTTGAAGTGGGAATTCTAAAGGATAAAATACTCTTAGTCATCACATAGGAACTAAGATGATGAGTTGATGAACAACAAGTCCTGTCACTGTCATCATTACAACTACCATTTGTCCATCTCTTGAAATATAGGAGAAAAGATATTTGATGAAGAGGAAGAATGATTTTGCAACTCAGTCAAAAATATTAAGTATATTTGACTTCAATACATAGTAACTCAAAGAGAAACTAAGTACAATACAGAATTCCCACCTCTATGTGGACAACAATCATGCTCGAATGAATAAACTAATGTATATGAAGTGATTTATGAAGTAATTTTAGAATACCTTTATACAGTATATAATTAAATATTAAATTACACAGAGTCAGTTATAAGGCCTAAGATAAATCAGTGAAGAGTAAGATCAATATATGCAGAAATGGAAAGACAAGACAACTATGCACCAAGGACATATTATCAGGAATCAGAATACCTAGCTGTTCCATGGAATGTGTGGGCTCTGGGCTTTTTTTTTTAAATATGTACCTCATGGGTTTAAGAACTGAATAAAATGTGACAATGAAAAAGAAAACTTACCTTGTAAAACAGTACACAATTTATGTTTTAATATTATTGATAATTAGCAACATTTTATAAAATGATGGAGATTTACATTCTTATTGAAAGAGATATTAGGAAGAGGGAGAATAGTTATCTAGAATAAAGAAATGATATGAAAAAAAAGTGGAGGATGAAATTGAGCATTGGGTGCCAGATAGGAAAAGACCCAGGGTGGAGGGATTACCGGAAGTTGGTACGGGAAAATGAAATGATGCATTTTATGGAAATGGGATACCCACAGCACTCACAAAAGCAGTGGTGGTCTCTTCCTTATTCATGGATCCCTTCCCTGTTTTCCTGCTTTCATATTATCAAGTGTCTTACCTTTAAGCCCCTGGTACTTAGTCTCCATAAGTTGACAGAAAGCAACACAAAATGAAGAAATGCAGGAGAAAAGAAAATGGTGGGGTTGCCTGACGCTTGGTTCTTTGATATGAGAGAAAACAGAGGAGGGGCAGAGGGGAGAAGGAGGTTAGAGGATGTATTAAATCCTCACCTCGTCACAGGTAGGGTGTTTCTGCATATTAGGAAGCTCTCTTCTGAGCTAGAGAATCTATTTTACCCCATGGTCACAAGCAAGGTGGGCTGGATAATAATGATATTAGGGGATGTAAATGGTTCAAAGCCAAAAAAAAGGAATTAGAGAACATATAGGTATGGATAATAAAGCAAGAAGCAGCAAGATCCAGAGAAAGATAAAAGAAAGGAGATGAGAAAATGGATCATTTGTAGAACTAATACATGAGGTTAAAATCTAAAACATGGTCCCAGGTTTCAAAGACTTCAAGGGAATTTTAAAAGAGGATAAGTTTTCTGGGGATCTGAGTAGATTATATAACATGTAGAGCTGAGTCTTGAATTAAGAATGCTAAGATCTATAATTTGTTTCACTCCTACTATGTGCAAGACTTTCCATGACACTTTACATTCATTGAAACTGTAGATGTTTATTTATTACTGTCATCTATACAATGTGGCTTTGCAGAAAGCTTAAAATCCTTGAAAGTATCTCTCCATCCTCCTCACCAAAACTTACTTCTGTAATCTGAAAGAAAATGAAAGTTGCTTTCTCCTATTTTTACCTAAGACTGTAAAGTGTAATGCCACATTATTCAGAAATCATTTGTCCTGGAATAGTAACTGGCTAGCTGAGGAGATCAGATGGACTGGGAGGGAAGGACAGTGAAAGGAGATGCCAGGGAATAGGCAGTTTTCCATCTGTTCAGGATCCAGAGTTCTGAAGGAAGAGGTGCAGAAGAGCAGGCACTGTTATTTATTTCCTGTTCCCTATTCTACCACTGTGCCTGGATCAGATGCCAATGAAAACGCATGTATGGGGTGACTGAAAAGTTAATAGAAAATATACATCTCTGAGGAAAGGATAGTATCTTACTTTGTGTAATAAATTAGAGTATTTCCCATATTTTTAAAAGTGGGGCAGTCAGATAGTTTATAGTAAAAATAATTTAAAGACATACACACATGTGTGTGCACGTGCACACACACACACACAATCCTTGAAGATCTGGTTTTACAAGTCATTTAGTTCAGCTTCTTCCTATTTTTCAGATGAGGAAACCAAGGCCATGAGATACCATGTGACATGTCTTGCATGTCATGCAACCAGTTAAGGCAGGGCTGTCAGAGATGTCTGATGACACCCCAATATTCTCTTCACTTACTGCATGATCTATCTTAGGGAAAGGATCACCACATCAAATAGCTCTACCAATACTGGAAAAAAAAAGTGTACTGTGGAATTAAATGGATGAGAGCTTAGGAAACACTTTCGGAGCCATGTGACAATGGCTAATGGGATAGAATGAGTCTTCTGATGTAGCAGAAGAACATAGGCAATATATGCAAAAACCCAAACAATCCTTAGTTCATGTAACTTTTTTGTGATTTTTCTATTTACATTTTGTAGTATTCGATTATATACTGTAAAAATTAAATGGAATATCAAATACAAGAAACATAGCATAGTGTTGAGATCTTCCATGTTTGTGATCTTGCTCCTATTCTTCATAATTTATGTACTGTTCACAGTCTACCCTAAACTTGGGAGCAACAATTCTCCTGATTTTACATGCTTTCTTGGGAAAAGAATAGGATAGGAAAGGAAAAATGAAAAAAATTGAAAATCATTGTGCATATTCTCTGTGGAAGAAGCCATTGGAGAAACTTATTGCGTTCTTACAACTATCTGGCCCTTTTTAAGGTAGAATTTTTTTTTCCTGGCTCCTTATTAACACCAAGAACAATATATGGCACACAGTAGGGGTTTCATAGGTACTTGTACAATAAATTGTTTTCAAGCTGGGTGGCATTATCTTCTTTGTATTAGTAACAGTGAGGTTCAGAAATATTAATTTTTTTTTGGTCAAAGTGTTAAAGCTAGGCAGAGTCCGAATGTTAATCAGAGCTATCTACCTTCACTACCAAGCTCTGTTCTCTCTACTATGTTGCCTTGGTGAAATGAGCAATGAATTAAACACAGTTCATAAAGTCTCATGGCCTAGAGGTGTAGAAGTGAAGCATCCGACAGAAATGAAAACTATGTCAATTTGATTCTCTCTAGTCTGTGATGTGATTATCCTCCCTGCCCACTGACCAAGACTTAATGAAAAATAATAAAGGTACATCTTTCAGCTTGAGAACATAAAAGACTGATGCAAATTCCACAAGCTAAGATAATTTCTAGGCATCCAGGGAAGCACCCCAGCTTGAAGATCCTGGGTTCCTGTCCTTTCAGTAATGTGACTGGGGTGGTTCATTTAGCAGTGTCACTCCTTGGTTTCCTCACACTTAAATGATGGGTTGGGGAAGTGAAGTGTCAGTAAGGTCACTCCATCTCTCATAATCAAAGACTATTTCTCCTTCAAACACAATTAGGCAGCTAAAATTTTCAGAATTGGGAAAAATATGAATTTGCTTTGTTTCCACTCCCTCATAGATTTTGTGTTTATAATTTGTCAATTATCTCTGGTTACATATCTGATGTAGAGTTTATTCAAGGACATTATGAATTGCAAACATATCAAATATACTTTGCTCTTTTCTCAGCACATGAACAGTTAAAATTGCTTCCAGTGGTTGTCATCAATCCAATAAATATCTTCCTACAACTTTACCCCTTGTTTATTACTATAGTTATTATTTTGATCATAGAGACTTTTAAAGCTTTATACCCTGTCTATTATTCTAATTTATGATCCCAAAATGAAAGTTTGCTATACATATATACATGACACATTTGAACTGCGGTTATTGCCAATGTGTGTGTGTGCGTAGTTAATGTTCTAATTTCTTACTAAATATATATATTTAGTAAGAAATTAGAACATTAAATATATATTTATATATATTTAGTAAGAAATTAGAACTTAAAAGATTAATTGGTTTTCCAAGATCAGAATCTTGGGTTTTAACCAGCGTCTGCAAGAGTGAGGCATATGATGTTAGTAAGTTAAGAAATCAAGAATAAGAAAAATGCTGTCATAATGACTAGTAACTGCCTGACCTTCATTTGGGGAGAACAGCGCCTAGTACAGACTGCTAGAATGAAGACCATAAGCCTTACCTCAAGGGGGCAGACCCTACTCAGTTTGGTCGAATTCTGCCATGTAGAATTATAGGTTTAGTGTATTAAAATCTTATTATGTTTTTACGAGAAGCTAGAAATCTAAATTTTTATATGAAATGTACAGTTTTTAATGTTGGCTCAATTTCCAAAAATAAACAAATGTTGTATGGGCAAAGTAACATATATCTGTGGGTTGGATTTGGCTAGGGGATTACTAATTCAAGAGCAAGCAGAATGTATATCTATGTGCATATGTTTCCGTGTATGTGATATAGTAATTAACTACAAGATGCTAAAAAAAAAAGAAGCATATTAACTAATTAACTATGGCCCCATGAGAATAAACACTGGTGTTGTCATGACACCCTAGATTGTTCCCTTAGACAAAATCCACACTAGGCTGTTCTTTTGGAAACAGATTCAAGATTATTACAGATTAAAAGTTTGTAGAATTATCCTACTAGAGATAGGAAGGTGGTTAGGAAAGCTCCTGCACTCCGACGATGAAGTGTCTTAAAATGAGGATGCAGATATGTTTGGCAATATTTTGAACAAGAAAGGTGGAGAGATCAGGGAGCCCAGGAATAGTGCTACGAACAAGGCTAAACCCACAGATCATGCCCAAGCACACTCTAACTTCCTGAGCAAGTTTCCTTAAACAGTGAACACTTCAGTATATAAATTCAATTTTTCTACACATTTCTAATTTTAAAATAGTTTTGCAGGTGCTTTGATATAGATGGTCATATAACCATTTGGAGTCCTATTCCCTCAAGAGCAAATTGAAAGAGAAACTACACTGCATTCCCCATTCTTTGTCAAGGTCAGTTGGAAGTTCTCTGCTTTGGGAAAATGTGTCTGCCACCTTCCCTGACACACCAGCAACAGGTGTGTACAGGTGCAAAGTACATAATGATTGATGAGAGGAAACTTCCCGCAGAAGACATTGTTGAGATGCAGATATGGTAGAGAAGGTGGGGCAAACCCCTCCAGATACCAAATATTTTAAGAGAAAATGACTAGAAAAGTGATGGTAGCCATACACCTAGGTTATGACTGTACAATGGGATAACAGGGCCCCAGCTGCAGCTTGAATAACTTTCCATTCCTTAGTTATCTACAAAGTATTTTTAAATTCCAAATATAAAATCTAATTTAGAAAGAAAATTCTAAATGTAAGTACGAGATTTCATGAAATGCAAGTTATTTTATCTTTCTCTATTCTGAAACATATTAGAAAACATATTTTCATTTTTTCTAACCCAACATTATTTTAGGAATGAACCAAGAAGTGAAGAGAAAGGAAAACTAAAGAAACACAAATACCTTTACTACACAGTGAAAACCAAAAAGAAGCTAATGTGCCTTTACCTACAGCACTTCCTTCCCTATGATCCTGAAGTGTTATCCCCTCGGACATTCCTACTACCTGGAGAGGCATAAATGTATGGATATTTCCAAAGGTCACATGGATTGATGAGCTGAACCCCCAAATATTATTACTCTGCACCCAATTATGGAGGTTTCATATTGTGCATATAAATATGGACCTTACTTTTCCATTTTCAAAATGTGCACATTAGGACAAAGACATCAAAAAGAAAATATGAATTCAAAATCAAGCAGCACTGTGGCTAGGCCTACATCTAAGAATTACCATCAGTATGTGGGTAGTATGTAGACCAAAAAAACTTCAGAAATGTTCTTGGGGTTCTAAGAAGTGAGGGTGTGTGTACTTATTTTTTCTGGCAGCTTTAATGCTAAAAAATCCACATGCATTGTAGTAACTCTCTTTTCTTCTTCCTCCTTACAACACAAAATAACAGATGGGCTATCTCAACTAAAAATGTCAGCACTTTATTGACTGAGCTTCTGCTGGATTCCATAATAGCAATATGTGAATTATGATTTCTCCTTTCAGGGACCAAGGGGATATGATTATTATTCATAAAAAACCTGGTTTGTTTATTTTTTCATTCTCCCATTTCAAATGTTATTCCATTTTTAAGATACTCATAGTTTTCTCATTCTACAATGAAGTCCCATATAAGAAATATTTTCTTTCTGACTCATAATTCAATACTCAGACTATTAGACCATACCACCTGCTAGAGGGTGACATGCATCTCATTAGATAGCTGCCATTATTAATGATCAAGCACAGTTCAATGAGTACTGTAAAACTTTAAACATAAGCATAAAGCAAAACGCTAAAGATAAATTAGGGCTGCAATGAAACTCAGCTTCAATAAAGCATCTGGATGAAATATCTATATTCAGCTTCAGTCTAATACACTAGAAAATACTGGATTCTGAATATTAACTATGGGAAGCCTAGATAACAAGTATTCACACTTTGATGCAAGTAAATCTAAACCTAAATCTTGAAACATAACCTAAATGTCTTTAATGGAAACACTACATAAATATGAATTTACAGAATTTATATTTTTTGTGGCACACTTTATGAATTGTTTATTATGAGCATTAGCCTGGTACAAGGAATATGTTAAATGTTTTAAATTACTTGATCCAAATTGCCTTTTCGCTTTCCTATTGAGTAAAGTAACTAAAAGCATTTTTCGCAATAATTTTGTTCATAGTTTACCATTGTTTCCTCAAATGTGAGAAAGGGTCTGATTTATGCTACTATGCTTTTGCATTTTCTTATCTTATTAAATAATGCCATTTTCTGCCTTTCTCACCCAAATAGCATCTGTTTGCCAGTAACAAAGCTAGAAATACATCTTTTAATTAAATGCTTATTTTATTTTCCCTAGGGACAATGCATCAGAGAACTGCTTCCTCAAGATTTACTGCTTCGTTTCCCTTTATCTCATCCCCCAATATACATTCTGCCTGTCCTCTGAAGTAACAACCAACCCATCTGGCTGAGAAGTGATGGACGCGGCTCCTTAATCACACTGTACACTCCGTTCTTGGCACCTCCGCACCAGAAAGATATCAACAAATTGGATGGAATTCAGAGAACAGCAAGAAAAATGATTAAAGAGATGGAGGCAGTGACTTATGAAGAAAGATGAAAAGGACTAAATCTGTATAACTTGGCAAAGCAACAACTGAGGTGGCGTGTGATAACTGTCTACAAATGCTTGAAGAATGTAAACACCAAGAAAAGAGAGGGAACTTTTTAGAATGGTCTGGGAATAAGCTGAGAAAAAGGATGGGACTGAAGAAAGAGGTGAGAAAGGGAACGTTTGCTCGTTCAGTGTAGATGCTGGCTAATAACACAATGAAGTATAAAGAGAAGAAGTTGCAGCTCCTGGTTTTAGGTTACCATCAGGGTTGACCTACATCAAGAAAATGGCATGTGAAAAATAAAATCTGGTTGTATGTGCACATATAATATGCATATATTTTATGTCTTTTAGTATTTTTCTGTTTACTAAGTGTTTCCCTGTGAATTATATAATCAAATTGTTAAAATAATCTTATGCAGTTATTAAGATAATTGAGGCAAACAGGAAAAACACAAGAAAAACATCTCTGACCCTTTGTTCTTATAAGCATAGATACTCTAGAACTTCATTCAAGGTTACATTTGAAACCTGTTTTCATTTCACCTGTTCTCCTGTTCTTCTTCTCCTGGGGTTGATAAGATATGAAGTGCTTTTAGGGCAAAATTATACCAATGACCCAAACTGAAAATGATTCTTTCTCCAGGTTTCTTGTTTCCACTGTCTCTTGGTGACTAATTCTAGCATGTTTTTACTCACTAACTCTATTAATTCAGTTCTCAGATTATCCACAAATACAAGGTATCACAATAAGATAACCTGCATTCGTAAGGATACTTACTATATATAATATAAATCAAAATCTTCAGAAATGCAGCTCAAATATGCTAGGACATGTCATTTGTGTTTTTTTTTTCCAGGTTTCTGGCCCCTAAATTCTGTCAAACTCTTACCATACACTGTGCATCAGGATAACTACAAGGAGTTAGTTTAAAACCAGGAGTTAATACTACTGTTTCAAACTAAAGCTTTGACCCCAAATTCATAGAAGCTTTCTAACCTTAACGTAATATGATGAAGAATATAGCAGGTAGCTCTTTTCAAGCTGGGTTTTTTCACTTAGTAAGACATATTTAAGATCCCTCCATGTGTTTGCATGGTTTAATAACTCAATTCTTTTCAGCATTAACATTATATTATTTATATGTACCACAATTTATTTATCCATTCTCCAAATAAAGGACATTTTGTGGCTACCAAGGTTTGGCAATGATGAATGTATTTACCATAGACATCTGTGTGTGGGTGTTTGTGTGAACTTAAGTTTTCCATTCCTTTTGGTACCATGGAGCATAACAGAAAGTATAATAAGTATGTCTGGTTTTGCGCAAACAGCCAAATATACTTATTTGCTGCACAAAGTGGCTGTTCCATTTTGCAATACCGCAATTCTGTAATACCATGAGTGAGGATTCCTGTTGTTTCATGTTCTCACTAGCATTTGTTATGTCAGTATTCTGGATTTTGGCCATTCTAATAGGGGTCTAGTAGTATCTCATTATTATTTCAGTGTGCATATCCCTTATGACATATTTTGTGAGATGCTTTTTCATAGGTTTATTTGCCATCTTTTATTTTCTCTGATGAGGTGTCTTTAAGGTCTTCTGCCCATTTTTAGTAAGACTGCTTCTTATTATTGAATTTTAAGTGTTCTTTGTATATTTTGAATTACAATCTTTTATCAGACATATCTTTGTGAATATTTTCTCTTAGTCCATGGCTTGTGTTTTCATTCCAATTAGCCAGATGGTTTTCAGGAAAAATTTACATTTGATTGAAATTCTTCATTTTATAGGCATTAATGAATGAATGAATTAGTATTGAACAAAGTAGCCCACAAGTATTTATAGTTTATTGACATCAAGATTTTTATAGGCTTTTCTTCATTTAACTCAAGTTGTTTTAATCAATGTTTCTAAGTTCATGTCCTTATAATAATCCTGTTTTGAAAAAGGGCCTTACAAAAGAAAGTCAAGACAGGTCAATTTGCCATGACCCTAAAATGCCAAAGGTTTTTAAATGCAGTGATTGATGATCTTACTAAGTGAAGTTAATAGAGAATTGCTATATTTATTTTAGATCAAAGCATTGATTTCTTAAATATAAACTTAAATTAGCATTTTTAATATAGAAATCACCTTAAAAAAAAAAGAAAGAAAGAAATGAAAGTGGCTCTGGTCTGTTCTGGCCTCTGAGAGGTACTTTTTACAAAAAAAAAATTATATATATATATATATATATATATATATATATATATATATATATATATATTTATTTATTTAAGTTTCGTGCCAAAAAGTGATCTTTCATCCTGCTTTGTGGAGACCAAAATGCAAACCAGGATGAAGAAACCATCAGTGACTGTTTGTGGAGGTGGAGGAGGGACCATGCAGACTCACGAATCACCAAGGAAACATGAGGCCTATTTCTCTGTGAAGCTAAACTTCAAAAACCAAGCTAAGAGATACAAAGGGAAAAGTGTGACTGCTCTGACAGCAAAAACAAGCAAATATCTCTAGAGAGGATTAATCCTTCTGCTTCAAAGTAACCAAAACAAAGAAAGCTGAGCCAGCTTTGCTGGGTACCACACCTGTCCTGCAGACAAAGATGAGCTAATCAAAGAGAAAATAGTGTGTATGTGCGCCACTGAGCCTGATCCATGTGCACCCTAAAGATTTAACTTCCAGCTCCAGCCCTGTCTCATAGAGTGGCAGGGTGAGAGTGAGCCTTAGAGATCACCATATCCAGGACCAGCCACCCTGCTGCCAGTGGTGCCCTTCATGCCCACCCTACCAGGTTGTTTTTCAGACTGGGTTCTAGCAAGGTGTTCCCTGTAGCACGAAACAGTTTTAACTCTTGAATAGCTTCAATTGTTGGAAAAGATTTCTTTAAATTTGAGCCCAATTTTGAATCTCATTTATGAAGAAAGATTTGACCTTTGAAAACAAGTTGAATTTCACTTCCCCATGGGAAACCTTCAAATAAAAGAATGGCTATCTCTATCCCTATGAAAATTCTCTTCAGTTTAATCGTCTCTTCTGGTGGGGTACAGATGTTTTTACCATCCTGTTACCATCTAGTCTTTAATAGTTCTTTTAAAATATATTGGCTAATGCTAAGTGCAAGATTCCACAGATAATCTAGCCAGTGCAGAGTATGTTTGGATTTTTACCTTCCTTCAACTACAGGTTAATTTCTGTTAACTCAGTGTAAGATCACTCTGCTTTTTGTCATAAATTGTACCAACAATCAATGTTTGTTTTACTATAAATTGCAGTTAAGTTACATTTCCCCCAACCTGTCTCTTGCAATTGATATTTTAATCTAAGCGTTGGACTTCACATTCATTCCCAACAAATTTTAGCTTGTTAACTTTAGCTTACCATTGAAGCTGGCAGTCTTAGAGTTTTTACTTTGTTATTTAGAATATTAGATATCCCTCACAAAAGAGACTTTTGAAAATTTGATAAGCAGGCCCTCAATTTTGTTATCCAAGTCACTGCTAAAAATACCAAACAGAACAGAGCCCAAAGCAAATATAATGCTGCTTAAAAGAGACTTTCAGTGTATTGCATCAGCTAAATTCAGATTTGCTTAAATGCTCAATCTTCTTCTTCTTTTTTTTTTCTTTTATTTATGGCCTCAAGCTAGGCTTTTGTATCTGTGAGAAGGCATCAGACCTAAAAGAACATTTAATTTGAGTATCTGCTTTTCACTCTTTCTCTTTGTTTCTTTCATCCTTCTGATAGGATCACACTCAGGACTCAAGGTTTAATATTCAGGTTAAGACTACAGCCTAAGTGAGACTTGCTCTGCATCCTGTGGTCTTAAGGACTACAAGATTGTGCTTCCTTGGATATGGAGAATTACATTCCCCAGTCAAAGATCAGATGAAAGAGTTCAATGACTCACACTCTGGGGATTTAAACAACAATTTGAGACCAGCTTCTGCAGAGGAAAATACTCTTCATAGATGGAATTGTAGGTATGATCCATTGCTAAACAAATAATTGAATCAAATCAAATTTACAGAGTTGGTAACTTTAAGAGAAAATACAGTATTGAAATTTGGATCTGGAATGTCCCTCGAAGGCTCATGTACTAATGACTTGGTCTCCAGCTGTACTATTGGAAGATGGTGAATACTTTATGAAGTGCATCCCAATTGGAGGAAGTAAATCACTGGGGTGTGCCCTTGAAGGATTTATTTTGTCCCAAGGCCCTACATCTCTTGCTTCCTTGCCACCATGAGATGAGCAGCTTTGTGCTACCACATGCTACCTGCCATGATGTTTTGTCTTGCTTTGAGAATAATGAGGCCAAGAGACCATGGACTGAAACCTCTAAAACCGTGAGCCAAAAATAAATCACTCTTCCCTTAAGTGATCTTTTTTAAGGTATTTGTCACAGCAACAAAAATATGACAAACACATATAAGTCAGAAGTTTATTCTTTCAGTTTAACTACAGAGATAGACTTGGTTGAAGGCAAAATGTTCAGCATGGTAACTAATCAGCACACTCTCCAAACATCTCCTGCCTTTATTTTCAGTTGCTTGTTACTTCAATTTACACCGATTTATCCTCCCTCACAGTTCAACCCACAACTTTCTCATTGCCTGACCTGAGGCATGGATAGCAATTTTCAGTGTAATCAGCTAGAGGATGTAATCAGTGCAATTACCAGATGGATTGGGAATACTGCATGAAGCCTAAATTAAAATCCCACTAAAATTACTGTACTGTATCTGTAAATACTCACACTAAACTAATATTTCAGGATAAGTTTTGAGTGATAGGGTAATAATTTTAATGCAAAACTTCTGAAATAGTTCAGGTCCCATAACCTTCTCCAATTCATGGATTCAGTGTACTTTATTGAGCATCTACAGCATGCCTCTATGTTTGATGAAACAAAAGTAAAAGAGGGGGCTGGGATTGTGGCAGAGAGAGTGGTAGAGCACTTGCCTAGCATGTGTGAGGCACTGGGTTTGAGTCTCAGCACTGTATATAAATAAATAAATAAAATAAAGATCCATCAACAATTTTTATATTCATCAATAATATATATATATATACATATATATATATATATATATATATATATATATATATATATATATATATATAAATTACATTAAAAGTAAGTAAAAGAGGATGTAGCATATTTCCTCAAGGAAGACTACTATATTCAAGAAAGAAGTCTTAAAGTCGTAAAAAAAAAAAATCCCCAAACAGTAAAAGACAGTGCTGTGCTAAGATTGAAAATAGAAAGAATCTGAGACTGGGAAGAGAGTGAGCTGAGTTTTATGTTTGGCTGTGTTAATAATCTGCATTGAGTTCCATGGGTCATCATTATAATCTCCCACAATTCCTGCACCTCATATTTTCTCCTCATACTTGCTTCATCTCCACCATGTCTTGTGGCTGGATGTCCAAACAGGTAAGTGGTGCTGGCATGGGGGTAGGTGTCACCAGCTTGACTGACTTCACTTCAGGTCATGACCTTAAACTCAGGGGATTCTGATCACTGCAAACATTCTGTTCTTTCCCTTCATATTTTAAAATTTTTCATATTTTAAAATTTTCCTCTAATCTCCCATTATCATTCCTCTCCTCATTGTAAATTGATAACTGCCTCATACTTCATGAATAAAATGAGCTGTTAAAGGGAATTATTTCATACTCTAAGTAATAATTTGGAGAAAAAAACACATTGCCTTTGTGGCTCTCCTCATTCTGTACAAAATCTTTTCTTCCCTCAGAAAAGGAAAAAAAAAAATTTCCCTATCAGTGTAATGAGGTCCAGCCCCTAGTGCTTTCTCAGGACTTTTGGTCCCTCATTTTTCCTGTCTGATAAACCTTCCCTTTATCACTAGATCATTTACAATTCCATAAAAATATTCAAAAATGACTCATGTACAAACACACTTTATATCTCCCATCTTTGACAAAACACTCTTGATTTTCTAGGCTTTTATATTATTATTATTATTATTATTATTATTATTATTATTATTCTCCTTCATAACTTAAGAGCTTCACCTTTATATCACTTTTTTGTCTACTTTGTCCGGTGTTCAATTGTACATTCTACCTAATTTTCACTAGGGAATTTCATGTTACATCATCTTATGCTACAGCATTCTTTGCAGTAAGTGACACTCTTTTTTCTCAAACACCCTCCTCTTTCTACTTCCTTGATACTCTACACCACCTGGTTTCTCCCTAGTCCACTAGTCAATTATTAGACTCCTTTCTCCTCCACCAAATTTGTAGATGTGGAGGTATTTCACTGTTCCTGCCAAGCCTACTTTCTCTAACAATAACTTCTGTCCATTGGTCTCATCCAGGCTCATATCGTTAAGTGATATCTCAATGCTGAATATTCTTAAATCATGTTTCAAATCTAGATTGATCCTGGAAACTCTCAACTCTTTCTATAGATATATTACTATACATGAATTTCCAGTATGAATTTATCAGTATTGATATGTTGACATTAGAATTTGTGTTTTCTCACTGCCTTCCCCCAAAGTGGAAGACAGCTATAAAGAGAAAACAGTAAAAGAACAGCAGGTAAAATGGAACAAAGGATAATGTGCTAGGATTAAATTATGAGAAAGTTGAAGAATTTTAACTGTCGCTATGGTTAGAAAATGGGATTTGGAGTTTAATGCAAGGATATGCAAGTGAACATCATGTTATGATTTAGATATGAGGTATCCTCCAAAGCTTATGTATGAGGCAAGACAGGAATGTTAAGGGGTGACAATATTAGATTATGAGAGCTAGAATCTCATCAGTGGATTAATCTATTTGATGGATTAATAATTTTAAGGACTCCTATACTAGATGATGACTATAGGCATGTAGGGTATGATTGGAGGATGTAGGCCACTGGAGATGTGCCTTTAGGGTATATTTTGTCTTTGTTGGTTGGAGCTCACTCATGTGCAATTGTTCTCACTCCTGTCCCCACTGCAGCTTTCTGGTTGTCATGAAGTGACAAGTGTTTCTGTGCCATGCTCTTCAACCATGATGCTCTGCCTAACTTCATGCCCAAAGCTATGGAGTCAGTTGACCAAGGACTGAATCTCTGAAACCATGAATTCTTCCTCCTTTAAGATATTCTTGTCAGGTCTGTTGTTCACAACAATGAAAAGCAGACTAACACACATTGTAAGAGATGAACAAATTGAATTCATCATCTATATATGAGTATTACTAATTAAAGTTGAATTTAAATTCTATGTGTCAAAAAAAGTATTATTAAATCAGAATACTATGATAGTCAATCACATAGAATCTGAAATCACACAGAATGGTGATAGGACTTGGGGTGGAATAGTGGAAAAGAGATTAGCTAAAGGGATGGAAACCAATAATAGTAAGAAATAGAAAAAGGCTTGATAAAATATTTTTGTTTATATTTATGTTACAATGTTTTTCTTTGTTTTTATGATAACAGAAGAATATGTGTCTAGAATAGACAATTATGATCAGAGACAATCTAGAAACATTTGCCAAATGACAATTATTCACTTCTTTTTGAATTTTTTCTTTCTTTCTTTTCTTTCTTCCTTTTTTTTTTTGTAAATATTGTACTTAGATGTGAATCAGACTTATTTAAGTTAATTGATGGAGGAAAGAAGTTGAGGATCTATGAAAGTTAAATTGTCAAATATTGTAGAATACCCAGATAAAAATTGAGGGTGAGGATAAAATAGATTAGATGAGAGGAATTAGATCATCAGATCATCAGTTCAGAAATGAAGGCAGTGGAGAGAGCAGATGACATGAGAACTTGACCATTAGTGATGAAAGATGACAAGGAGATGAGACAAAGTGCATTAAATTCACATAAAGTTTATAGATGGAACTTTAAAATCATTGTCTCTTATGATGTAAGTACAGACCTTTCCAATGGTTGTATGAGTAAGGTGTTCAGAATTTAACAATAAAAATCATGTTGTTAATCTCTTTTCTTGTTTTAACTTAGTAAAAGAGTTTGAACAATATATACTCGGTGCACATAATCAGGTAGGTTCCATTCTCATCCCATCCTTTTAAAATATTTTTTGGGGGTGATAAGAAGATTAAGAAGTCTCTTATATTATTGTATTTTATAGACTCATGGTAACTGTCCATAGAAAATACATACATGGCATGTGTAACACTTGATCCACTACCTGGAATCTGGAGTATCATTTGAATTTATTTGCTAAACATGTCAATATTCTAAGACACACTTCTTCCTATCCCCCAATTTTTAAAACAGTCATGATAAAAACAATTGAGCCTTTCTGAATGTAGCTGATTTGGAAAATATAAAATACCCTTTTAACTAAAAAATTAAACATTTTAGGATTTCTTCTAGAATGTATTTTGCACTAAAAAATTGACTTCAGTTTTCCAAGTTCATAAGTGAAGTTAATTCTCTCTAGAATTGGGTGAGAGAGATGAAACATTCTTGTACAAAATAAGAGATAGTTTCTGAAAATTCTTGTCATTCCAGCAAGCATGACTGATTGAAATTTCTTCAAGAACTCAAAGCTATAAATTGTGAATTAAATGAGGACTATATTGAGATCGACAACATCCTCTCTTCTTTCTTCCTATTTGTCAGTCTTTTTACCAATATCAAGTGATTCCCTACCTCCAAGATCATCAGAATATTGAGATACTTTTTTATTTTCTTTTATGATCTCTAAAGCATATATTTTGTTGTCTTTTTTATCATTATAAAAATGAAATATATGATTCTAAAACATATATGAGGTCTTAGACATAGTATTGGGTAATTAGTTATAGTTGTGTTGACAAATAACAATTATAAATGTAAAATCATTCTAGCCAAATTTCAATAGGGAAAATGCAAAACAAAACAAAACAAAATGCACATTTTGGTTTTGCTTTGGAGGATGGAATTTGTTTTTCAACTAAAAACTGATATTAGTATTTTAGGAGAAAAGGCATATTACTCAGGATACAGGTTAAGCTGTATGAAGAAATAAAAGCAGGTACTTTAAAAAACAGAGAAATGAGTTTCTCTATTATGTGAAAGTCCAGGTTGATAATTTAGGTATGGTGATTTAATGGCATTGTCCCTGTTGTTGCCATTTTCAACATGTAACTTCTGGGTCATGATCCATGATGTTTTTATTTTCTGCCATTATTAACACACTGTAGCCAGAAGAGGACACATCTTTTCCTCTTAAGAAAATAGCCCCAAACTTGAACACAACTTTCCAGTTCATATTAGTCAGAACTTACTGGGAAATATATTTTTTTATCTGGGCACCCATGTGTCCAGTAAAAAAAAAAAAAAAAAAAAAAAAAAAGAACTGTGAGAAAATTACTGGGGCACCTTAAAATTACATTATTATGTAACTGATTCAATTATAAACTTTTTATAGTTAATATGGTTAATATTTGTGTTAATTTTATGTGTTGAGTTGTTTAATGTCTGTCTCATTCACTAAACTCTGACATCCAAGAGAATGGAGCTTATGTCTATTTTCTTAATAATTTTGTAACTCTGTGCTAATCAGCTGTTTGTAACTATGAACAAAATACCTGACAAGAACACCTTAGAGGAGGAAAAGATTATTTGTGTTCATGGTTTCAGAGGTTCAGTCCATTGTTTTGGATCCAAGGTGAAGCAGAACCATATGGCAGAAGAGCATGCTAAAGGAGTGTTACTGTGCTCATGCTGTCCAGGAAGGACAGAAAAGGAAAGGGGAAGGGGCTTCAGAGAAGATGAACCCTTCTAAGGCATTCTCTCCCCAAAGTGACCTGTTACTGATAGCCATACCTCACCTGCTTATAGTTATCACACTATAATATTCAAACTAGGATAGATTAATCAGGTTGCAGCTCTCATTATCCAATCATTTCATCTCTGAATATTCCTACATTAACACAGGAGCTTTGGGAACATACCTCATATCCAAACCATAAAATTTTACCCTTGGGACCTTGATATCAAATCAGAGACTCTGCGTCTGATAGAAGAAAAAGTTGGCTCCAATCTACATATTGTGGGGTCTGGCTCCAAATTCCTTAATAGGACACCCATAGCACAAGAGTTAATAGCAAGAATCAACAAATGGGACTTACTTAAACTAAAAAGTTTTTTTCTCAGCAAAAAAAAAAAAAAAAAAAAAAAACAATAAGAGAGGTAAATAGGGAGCCTACATCATGGGAACAAATTTTTACTCCTCACACTTCAGATAGAGCCCTAATATTCAGAGTATACAAAGAACTCAAAAAATTAGACAATAAGACAACAAATAACCCAATCAACAAATGGGCCAAGGACCTGAACAGACACTTCTCAGAGGAGGACATACAATCAATCAACAAGTACATGAAAAAATGGTCACCATCTCTAGCAGTCAGAGAAATGCAAATCAAAATTACCCTAAGATACCATCTCACTCCAGTAAGATTGGCAGCCATTATGAAGTCCAACAACAACAAGTGCTGGAGAGGATGTGGGGAAAAGGGTACTCTTGTACACTGCTGGTGGGACTGCAAATTGGTTCGGCCAATTTGGAAAGCAGTATGGAGATTCCTGGGAAAGCTGGGAATGGAACCACCATTTGACCCAGCTATTGCCCTTCTCAGACTATTCCCTGAAGACCTTAAAAGAGCGTACTACAGGGATACTGCCACATCGATGTTCATAGCAGCACAATTCACAATAGCTAGACTGTGGAACCAACCCAGATGCCCTTCAATGGATGAATGGATTAAAAAAATGTGGCATCTATACACCATGGAGTATTACTCAGCACTAAAAAATGACAAAATCATGGCATTTGCAGGGAAATGGATGGCACTAGAGCAGATTATGCTTAGTGAAGCTAGCCAATCCCTAAAAAACAAATACCAAATGTCTTCTTTGATATAATGAGAGCAACTAAGAATAGAGAAGGGAGGAAGAGCAGGAAGAAAAGATTAACATTAAACAGAGACATGAGGTGGGAGGGAAAGGGAGAGAAAAGGGGAATTGCATGGAAATGGAGAGAGACCCTCACTGTTATACAAAATTACATATAAGACGTTGTGAGGGGAATTGGAAAATAAACAAGGAGAGAAATGAATTACAGTAGATGGGATAGAAAGAGAAGATGGGAGGGGAGGGGAGGGGGAATAGTAGAGGATAGGAAAGGTAGCAGAATACAACAGTTACTAGTATCGCATTATGTAAAAATGTGGATGTGTAACCGATGTGATTCTGCAATCTGTATTTGGGGTAAAAATGGGAGTTCATAACTCACTTGTAGCTAATGCATGAAATATGATATGTCAAGAGCTTTGTAAGGTTTTGAACAACCAATAAAAAAAAAAAGATTCCCTTGTCAAGTGGACACTGGGAACTCTTAGCAATGCTTTCTTAAGGCGTGGAATGAGGTCCACTGATATTTTTAATTGGTTCTTGATTCAATATCACCAACTTGTTCTCACACTGTATACTGATGCCCCTAAATAACCATGTGAATTCATCTTCCTAACAACAGTAAAGGATGATTTTGAGAAAAAAAAAATTTACCCTTGGCCTCTAAAATCTCATGTCCATGTCACAACTCAAAATGCATTTAGTCTATCTCCAAGAGTTCCCATTGTCTAACAGTTAAAGAATTACCCAAGTCCAAAGTCACATCTGAGACTCAAGGCATGCTAGTGGTTGTGAGCCCCTGTAGTGATCAAATTTACATATATCCAATAGAAAATGGCCCAGATAAACATTCTCATTCCAAAAGTGAGGCATGTGAGCAAAGAAAGAAGGGATGAGTCAAAAACAAGACTGAAACCCAGTTGGACATACCTCCACATTCAGCATCTGGTGTACTTGGGAGTAAAATGTGATCTCTAAAGGGGCAGACCTGCCTAAGCTCTTTGGAGACAACTTATTTGCCAGAATATAAAAAATACTGCCTCTAATTCAATTCCCAATAGTATCCTCACATCCCTATGAAATCTCATAAGCATAGTCTTTCCTATCTACATTCCTATCAGCATACTGCTGTTCTGAGGTCCCACCAGAATTTCCCACTAAGCTTGCTTACAACATTCTAAGGCTTCTCCAGGCTGCAACTCCAAATATTTCTAAATTCCTCCCACAAACTAGTTCCAAAGGCTTCAGAACCTCATGGTCAGATTAGTCACAGCAAAGATACCATTTCTTGGTACCCATTTCTGTTTTATTCAGCTTTTGCATTGTTGTGAAAAAAAAATATCTGATAATAACAACAGATGAGGGAAATAAATTGTTTCGGTTCATGGTTTTAGAGGTCTCAGTTCATGACTGGTTGACTCCATTGTTTTGGCTCCAGGATTAGGCAGAATGATATGGCAAAAGGGTGTGGTAGAGGAATTCTGTTCTGTTTATGGTGGCCACGAAGAAAAGAGGCAAAGGGTGAGGGTGGAATGCAGGGAAGATGAATCCTTCTAGACCATTTTTTCCAGTGAGGAATGTGGAAGTTGCAATATTTTATGAGTTCTTAAAAGCAGAAAATAAGCCAACCATTTTATGCACATTAAAGCTCTTTAACAGTCAAGCCCCTTTGCTTAGAGTGAGTTATGTATGTGGGGTCATCTTATGTAATAATTTTGTCATAATTTTTTAATAAATAAATCAAATGTCCACTGAAAGGGTGAGGAAAACCATAGGTGAGGAAATCATAATGTGTTTGCTTTCTTCACTTTCAGTCATAGGATAATCTGCTCTAATTTAGAAATGATTCTGAGATTCCACTTTGGCAGAGGCTAAATATTTCCAAGTGGAATAGAGAATGAATGGAGAACTGGCTTGTCATATGCAATGGGTCATGATTAGACCAACTCCCCCCCCCTTTTATTAATAGGGCCACTACCTTGTTCATCAGCCATTTCAGTGCTATGGGACATAGAAAAGTGAAGCATTGGACCCCCCCCTCCCATCACCACCCCCTCAACACAGGGGCAGTATTTCAGCCACTATTTCTTTGGCCTTGATATTTTCCTATTCTGCTTCCATGGCCATAAAGCTGAATATGCTTCTCAGTCCCTAGCATTCATTTAGTCTCTTCTCTGAGGACTCAGGTATGATGGCAGAAGCACTGAGTATTCACAGCCACAGCTGGCTGCTTGGTTTCTGGACCCATAATCACACCAATCAGCGCTTCCTACATAAAACCCTTTCAACAACCCAAGAGCCAAAGGCCCCTTATGATGACACCAGATTTCTCTTTCAATTCAAGTCTTACAATTAGGCAGCTTTGTGGTTTTTTTTCACACTTATGCATTATGATGGTTATTTAGGCTGTGCACAATAGTCTCCAAGAATATGCTTCCTTTAATCCATGCCTTCCTCCTACTCAGCAATGTTGCTAAAAAATGCAAAGGCATTCAGTGAAGGTCACAAGCAATGCTGGTCGTTAAGGCAACAGGCAACAGTTTCTTTCCCTTCAGCTCTCCACTCAAGAAGCACAATGCAGAAGCCTCCATGGAGTCTCTTGGCCTACTCTGCCTTTACAGTCTGACACTCTCATCCCAATACACATACAAAATATCTTAGCAGGTCACTCATCTAGCTGTGCCTTCATAGAAATTGTGTGATCAAACCCACCCATAACAAGACACGTACTCCACCCACCTCATATGGATGAAAAAAAGTTTCAATAAAAGGAAGTGGTCATTTCTGTTGCAACTGTGAAAATAGAAGTTTTATTATAGCCTCTGACAGCTATACAATAAACTGGTAAGAACATTTTTGAAATAACTAAAAGCTGTGATCATCTTTTTTTTCCCATACAAAGCAGTTCTCAAAAGCACCAAATACCCAGTAGCCCCAATGAAAATAAAAACTCAAAATTGAGCATGAAATTATAAATCACTCACCCTTGATGGATGAACAACACCTAAAGATTTAACTCAGAAAGTATGTTTCTACTCTTTGCGAGTAGGTCATAGGTGTCAATGGAAGGAACTATATTTGTTTTAACTCTCCAATTAAGAAATGAAAGGTGATTTTGTTTGTTTGTTTGAAGCAAGATAGAAATACAGGTAAGAAGTCAGTAAAGGGTTGCCAGGAATCTTTAAGGAAAAACAAAAATAAGGCATTCTTACATTAAGTAATGCAAATAATCAACATTTTGCAGAATATGAAACCACACAAATATCCGTAAAATTAACAGTAAACAATCCTATTTAAAGTGAACATTGAATATTTGAAGATACAGTGGTTAAGAATTTTCTTTATGTCATTAAAAAAAAGCCTCATAAATGAAATTAGTACATCCAATACACAAAGACCAGTTCAAGGACACATGGGACACATGGGAAGGTATTAGAATTATCTACATTGGACCAGATTAGATTGGTTTCTTGAACATAATAATCAACTATCCTCCCACTTGCTTTTGTAATCCAGTGCCTGATTTTCATGGTTTATTGTTTCTATAATCCAGAACTGAATTTACAATCCAAACAAGATTGGTTCAGAACCCATCCTATCATTTGTGGAAAGTTTTATTGATATTATTCAAGATTCCTCTTAATACACGGGCCTTGTGTTCTGATGATCAGATCTTGCTCATTCTATGTCCTGCACTCTTGGTCTCATGCTCATCTTGCTGCCTTAGCTCATCATTTATCTCAGTTCCACACTGAATTAAACAGGGAACACGGACCCTTTTCCAAGATACCTGAGATACCACTTTAATGAGATAGCCTAAGGGGTGACAGATCTAGGGAAAACAAGATGGGAGAAGATGTCAATTTCTGCATATTACAGCATGTAACTTTACTCTTGCTGAAATGCTTCTTGGTGATAATAACCACACTTAGTTTTTCATGGGGCAATTTTGGTCCCTGAGGTCACTTGTTCCTTCTGTGAGGCTGTATTCCCCAGTCCACATTAAAGAGTATGGCTTGTATCTCTCTGGGTGGCTGCTTGATTCCAGAACAGTCTCCTGGTTTTCACTTGCAGTTACACCTACTGAAGATAGGAAGACTGGAAAGATGTGAAAGTGGAAATCTTTCCAGTCAAGCTGCATATAAACAGTGGCAAGACAAGTTGTCTTTCTGTATCTTTGCTCTGTCCTGTCAGAAATGTATGGCGTGGAGAATTAAGAATGTCTATGAACTTTTAAAGTAACTCTTGCTCTTTCTTCTGGGAGTATAGATAAAAAAAGGAGCAATTCTGACTATACTGGGTGCACAGTTATGAACTCAGAAATTAAATAAATTATCTTTAAAAACCCTTCTGACAGAGTTTTGATCTTCTCAAGAGTAAGTAGAGTTAATGTAAAATGTTTCTAAGAATATGGAAATCGGTTTACCCACTGAGAGTGAAATTAGCAAGAAGCAGCACAGACTGGAAGAGATTAGTCATCTGTAGAAGTTCCAAGGAGATTTTATAAAAACCTGAAGCTAAGCAGATTTGGAAATACCCAAGTTTAAGTAAAATGACTTGGACAAAAACTTTCAGAAGCAGGACTAGAAAATGAAAGCTGAAACCTGTCACTTTAAACAATCTGAAGAAGAAGGAAAATAGTTTGCATAGGTTCACAAAAGAAACTCAAGGGCAAGGAAATGTCATCAGTGTATCTTCAGCAAACTCCAGCCTAGAGGGTTTCTTGATGAGCAAACATGCACCTCTAGTTCACACATTTCTATCTATTGGTGGAATGAAGAACAGATCATACCATTCTATATTGATAGACTTTATCACCAAGAAAGCCTACCTGTATTGCATTGCTTTTGCTCCATGCTCACCAGGAAAACTTCTAATTATAATAACTGAATCCCCTTGTGGATTTGCTACAAGAGGAAAGAAAATTCAATAGCAAGGTGACATAAATTTTTGACTTAGCATAGGAATTCCTTTAATTTCACTGTGCCTTACTTTTCACATCTGTAAAGTAGAACTAAAAACAGTTGTGTGGAAATTGAGTAAATTAATGTAAGTTCAATATTTAGAGCAGTGCTACAAATACTCTCCAATTTTAATTACATGGTAAATTTTATCACATTGTTGCAAATTGTTATGCTGGCAAAAACTTGAGTTAGAGAAATGTGTGTTAATCCTGTTCCTTCATCATTATTTAGTATAGAGACAAAGTCAAGGATGTAGGAAGTTGGGGACCTGATGTAATAACTTTTGCAAGATACTTCTACCTTGTGAAGCCCTAGCCAAGTGGTCTGCCATCTCCATCTTTCACCTGCTTGTCACCCACATCTCACCAAAAGAGTTTGAATTTTAGAATTTATAGGATGTCATGGTTAAAAAAAAGAGGAATTGGAGGGGTGCAATATTTTTATAGTCACACTTGTGCTCTAAACCCATGGGACATATTCTGAATTATTTTGGTTTTCAAATGAGATGGAAATTAGTGTGGGGGAGTGCATGCAGGTAGAACTTATAGATCAGGAATCAGCAAACTTTCTCTGTATAGAAAAAGATAGTAAATATTTTCATCATTTTTTGAAACAATCTTCATCATAACTAAGCATTGCCACTGTTATAGCATAAAAGCAGCCATTGGTGAAATGTAAACAAATGAGCATGGGTATGCTTCAGTGAAATTCTGACATAAGCAGGATGTGATATGTTTGTTTTGTTGTTGTTGTTGTTATTCATGGGCTATAGTTTACTGACCTCTGTTATTGATTGAAAGATATTATGAACAAATTGCAATTTAAAATTTGAGTCAGAAAACCTTATATCTATATGTATACCTATCTATCAATCTGTCAGTGAGGGAAATATGAGTAATGACTGAATATTTGTTATTAATGAATTATTACTAATTTTTAGTGCCAATGATATTATAGATAGGTTTTTAAATATCCCAACTTTTAGAGATATGGACTGAAATAATTTCAGATGAAGTGACTCAGTGACATTCAATGCCATTCAATGCCAAGCTGATTAGAGGAGAGATGGGATGGGAATACCAATGAACAAAATTAGTCATGAATTGATAATTGCTGAGTTTTTTGATGAATATATAATGTTTAGTATACTTTTCTACTTTTGCATATATTTGAAATTGTCTAAAATAAAATGCTATTTAGTGTGAAAATATATGTTGCCAAATATCTTTACACTTTCTTCTCTCCCACTCCCAACACAGGCAGGCAGGTTGACAGCTCCAAGAAAAAAAGCAGAAACAAAGCTCAAGATTTAGCTAAATGAATGGGACATATGATATAGGATGCCCTATGTTAATCTCACAACTTTTGTCTTAAAAGACATAAAACTATGACTTAATGAGAGATGCAATGCAATACAATTATGCTAACTGAATGAAAAATTCTGATCACAGACATATTTAGATGGGGTATCACTTCATAATTTGGAGCAAAAAATATTCTATACAATACAGGAGCAATGGAATAATTTCCTCTCAGAGACTTCAAGGTAGGGGTTCAGCCCATGAAATGAAAACCAACAATTGGAAACAACTCTAGCTCTTTCCTCATGCTATTCACTCATTGAAAAATGTTTTCTTTCACCTGCCAAACTTCCTCTCAACAACTTAAGTCTTGTCTAAAGGTCACCTCTAGATAGACTGTATTTGCACAATGTTCTGACCACTCTTATTGTGCATACCTGTATGTATCATAATTTGTCTGTTTACTATTGCCCTACCCCCAATGTGCTTGGAACCCTTTAAAACCCTTTAAAACATTTAACATCTTTTTTTTTTTTTTGGGGGGGGGGCGCTCCTGAGGAGGCTATATGTGGCCTCATTGCTATCTATCATAAAAAAAAAAAAAATCTTGAGTGACTGCATGCTCATGAAAAGAATCATAGAGACTGCCCCTGGATCCTCAGGAGCACACCTGGTCTTCAGCAGGTTGCATGAGACTTTTCCCTTCTCCCTGTAGAATTATCACCATTTAGGCTCAACCTATGCTATCTCTGTTGTTATGCTTTTCCCAACCAACCTTTCTCCCTCTCTGCATTATCTTCCTGGGATCTCTCTCTCTCTCTCTCTCTCTCTCTCTCTCTCTCTCTCTCTCTCTGTATGAGAGAGAGAAGGAGAATTCTAATAGCAGTTTTATGCTGCTAGATAGGAACATGTCTCTTGTCCTCACAGCTCTGATATTTGGAGGGTGAGGACAAAGCCTACCAACTTATGCAGAATGAATTCCAAATACATTTGTTCAAGTGAATGAGTAAATGAGTTGAGCTGCTTTATCTGTGTACCTCGAACATTACAATGATGTCAAGCATGTTTCAGAAAATGTTTTAATCAACTTACCAAGTCTATTTTTTAAGCCCTGCCTGGTCTGCAACAAGTTCCTTGAGAATCTTATCTGCCCTTTAAAATGTTTGCCATCTACCTAATTGTGCAGTTAATTTCTTACTCTGTTACTATCTCAACAATAATAAAATATTATTTTATTTTTCAAATTTTCCAGGCTTCCTAATTCTCTTTTTTGTAATAACTACATTCTTTTTAAAAAATTGGTTCTCTCTCTGCTTTTTCCCCTGGAGCATATCTCTTTACTTACCACCCCCTGCCTTGGATAAAGCCAGTCCACTGTAACCCAGTAAACATATTTATGTTCCAAAAATCCGATGTGCTTTTTTAATGTACTTATGTACTTGCCAAAAGCAGAATCACAAGGGCAAATTTATTTGGAAGAACACTTTAATTTTCCTAGTGTCAATGAAAGCTCTTTTTTTTTTTTTTTTTTTTTTACTTTTCTTTCCAGTGTCTCCATTCCCACAGTTTACCTTCATTTTCTCCATTAGCTATATATATATTACGTTCTAGGATTTATGTAACACTTTATCAAATTTACTTTCTTTTTTACTTGTTGTTTATCTGAAATTCAACCCTTTAATTCCTAATATACCTTCCAGTCAATGTTTTTTATATTATTTTCTTTAAGATAAAAAAAAAAGGTTAAGAAGACAAAAGGAGACATAGAAAATGGACAGAAGTAAATGTAGAAATCCATATTGCCAGTAAGCAACCTGATAGCCTAGATATTAAATTGCCAGTTATTATTCCTATGATCTGCACTGTTATAGCACATGACAGTGTCAGTCGGGTTTGAGTCACATGGAACAAATGTGGGAGCTTGGAGACATTCTTGTTCAGTTGCACAAATGAGAGTCCTATAAAAACTTTGGCAGAAAGAAACTGACTTCTGTGATAAATGCAGTTGAGATGCAAAATATGATTAAAACCAACAGTATAAATTCAACCAGGCCTAATTTTCAACTCTAAGGAGAGGCTTCTATAATATAGAGTTTAGAATTATAAGCATAGAAGTTATGCATCCTTGGTGGAGAAACAGCCCTGCCACTTAGTGACCATGAGCCAGTTATTTAAATAACTATGCTCAGTATCTTCATCTATGGAATGGAGTAGTGACAGGTGCCACATAGGGTTACTATGAAAATCTAGGGTTCCTATCAGTCAAACCAGAATTACACCTGCCTGAGGGCAAATGTTTTTATACAGTATGCACATCTGCAGATCCACATATGTGGATCATGTGCCAACAGAGGGGATCAGGTAACTTATTGCTGTGATAGTTTCCCTATGAGCTGCTGAGGGGGTGCTGGCTGCAATCAGTAATAATTGTTACTTGCAGATCTTTTGATCAAATTATTTCTTCCAAGGCAAGACTGTATAATTTACTGTAATTCAGTTGCATGACTTTCTCTCCCTAGTCAGCTATTGTTCTCAAATTATTCTCAGATTGGTTTAGAATAATCCGATTTGACCCTTATTTACTGTTGCCAGGAAGATTAAACTAAAGTCTTTGGCAGTCAAAAATGCAGGGTTCAGACCAGTAGTCCTGGACTAATCTTTGTCATTCACAGCCTTAGGGCAGAACTGTACCCAGCTCAAGGATCACCTTGGTAGGCACTTGGCCCAATTCCTTGAATGCTCTGTGACTAAGCTGTTAAAGGTCTTGCTCAGGAAGACAGAAGTTGACTGTGCCACTAAAGCTTCACTCCAAACAAATCCTTGGCAAGATGAGTTTATTTCTGTTTTAACCCCCTGAAATGTGCAAATGTCAAGGCTCTGAAAATCACAGCTATTAAAACTTGGATTTTTAACCCTTAAAACCAGGATGGAGTCTCCAAAAAAAGGATAAAACCATGGTACTTAAGGAAAAATGAGGGATTATAGAAGGTTTTTTTTTTTTTGTATAATATGGGGAATATAAAATGTTACAACTTTGCAGTTTGATGTTTTAGGGCAAGCATTTGAAAAACATGCACACCTGTGAACTCTGAAGCATTCCATACCACACATGATGTTTGATTAATCATCAAAGTGATTACACTAAGTGGCATCCACAGTAATTTAAACAGATATATAAATGGTTTGTAATTACAGGATATTGGTCTCTATAATTCATTGCTTAGCAAAGAGGTATTTGTTGTGTAATTACTGTATCTTTGTGAGATATTTGCTCTGCACTTATGGTGTAGTTTATCCTAAGCTTGCAGGGTACTGGCTATCATTGGTTCCCTCATGTCTAAACTCAAGGAGTCTTTAATAAAGAGGAAAGCCACAATTACCTTGGCAGATGATACACTCTATAACACTTAGAAAGCTGAGAATGTGGAGAGATTTATGGTAACAATATTCAAAAGCAAATACAGTTAACACTCGATTTTTCCACACCATTGAAGAGGAGCATTGTTGTGGCTAATAATGTAGCTCAAAAATTATATGCAGTGTAACTCAAGTCATAGCCCACAACAGACTCATTCTGTGGACTCCAGGAGTGCACATCTAATATAGTGTGGTAGCAAGATACCATGCCCAATGTTCACCGGAAAATATATATATGCCCCCCATGTAGATAATAATGCAGAGTACAGGGGAAAGTTAAAAGCAAAAAATAAAAGGTTTTTCAAAAAAATCTTTTTCCTATACCCTACAAATACAATGAATAGATTTAGTCATGCCTATGAAGCTGACTGCTATGTAATTGTGTCCAATTGTCCATTTCAACTAAGTGGGAAGCAAAACAGAGGTGCGGTGTGTGTGTGTGTGTGTGTGTGTTTGAGAAAAAAAGCAGGACACAACAAAAAGAAATTCATATTAAATGCAAGGAAACTTTAAGATAAGTATTTGAGAGTTTGTGTTGTTTTAAAATGATGAAGAAAAATAATTGCTATTCAAACACAAATAATTCAGTTAACAGAAAGATACATAAAGTAAATGATTCACATCTGAGGCTAAACAGAAATTTTGAGATCTCTACACTTCCATAATAATGGCAGTTCTATAAAGAATAGAAGTGAGTAGAAGAGTGTTGGGCTTCAGGTAGCACAGTGAATATGGAGCAATTTGGGATTTCCTGGAACTCTCCTTGGAGGTTAGAAGGAAAAACAGGCAACTAATCCCTTCAACATGTGGAAATAAATGAGACATTCAAAACCCACCCATTCTCATAGTCCATGTATTGATTACATCAAATACTTTGAGAGTATTATGGCCTCAAATGAAATTAAAAATATCTAGGTATTAGTAATAGAAGAATGCAATTAAGGGAAATAAATAATGAATAATGAATGCCCTTATTAGAATATGTTATACTACGTGTATATATGTATAATATGTCAAAATACACTCTACCATCATATTTATCTGAAGAGAACAAATAAAAAAAGACAAAAAATAACATCACTTCATATTCCAAAAAATAAATGAATAATGAATGAATGATTGTTTTCCAGCAAGAAAGAGGATAAATTACTCCTACGTTGAGAAAATCAGCTTGTCAGATTATGACCGGACATATCTGGACATATTAAAATAATGCTCTTCTGGGACTTTAGTCATATTGTTTTAGTTAGGCATATACACCAAGAATATTTTGCTCACTTCTAAATCTTTAGTATGTAGAGACTATACGATGTACAATTAGCTTCCATTAACTATGCATTGAATAAATAGATTGATTTATCCCCATAATTTCAATTGCCATTTTTATATGATTTTCAAATTTGTCTCAGTGGCCTAGAACCCTTTTTTAGGATTAAAATTCATATAGTCAACTGAGCTTGAATCACTCCCAACACATCTCTGACTCACAGATGAAGTAGATCCTCTACTCATCACCTTGTTCTACCTCATATACTCTCCTAATCTTTGTGGCAATAGTCAGGGATACATCCAGACATCAACAGAAAAATTTGGAGTTAAGTCACAAATTCTTCCTGCCTGACCTTTACCTTCTCTAGCATCAGTGTTTTCCTTTCTGTAACTTATCTCAGTGCTTTATTGATTCATACTTATTCAGATGAATGTAATAGCCTTTGAATTGTTCTTCTTGTCTATATGACATACTGTCCCAAATTGAAATTTGGCCATGTCACTCTCTCCTGGAGCTACTAAGTAGAGGTCAAGACTATAAACTAATAAGGATAATAAATAGACCCTATCATAATATAGCCTTTGTACAACTCCACAGCCTAATTTTTCCATTTATTTTGATCTCAATCTCAATGTCAACTTCTTTTCCAATTCATGGGTCACTTTATTTATTAATCTTCTTACTTACAGTCATCCTTTAACAACAACAACAACAATAACAAAAAGCTGGACATGGTGGCCCATGTCTATAATAAGCTTGGGAGGCTGAGACAGGAGGATGGTGAATTCAAAGCCAGCCTCAGCAATGGTAAGGCACTAAGCAACTCAGTAAAGACTTTTCTCTAAATAAAACTCAAAATAGGACTGATGATGTGGCTCAGTGTTTGAGTACCCCTGAGTTCAGTTCCTGGTACCACCCTCCTCATCCCAAAAGAAAAGAAAAACTGTTCTTCAACTTGTAAGCTGTAACCTAGTTTTAAAACAGCCCAAGTCCAATGTCTACTAGTAATTATCCTCTCCATTGACAGGGTAGACTTCACAGCCTTTTAACTTTTGCTGTTTCCTGCACAAATGCCATCAGAGCACTATGAATCCATTGTACTCATTGTTATATATTCCTACCCTGAACTATCAGACCATGAACTCCTTGAGGACAGGGAGCATATCCAACTCATCTCTGCCACTTGAAGAGTCCTCAAAAGGGGGAATACAAACAATTAAATGAATTAGGAACTAAGAGTTTGGGCAGAAATATGGACTAGTGAGAATGTGGAAGGACCATATTTAGAATGTGTAGAAAAGAGCATATAGAGTCATTATAAATTGATGCACAAAAAAGTGACAGATTTAAATTATGTTTTTAGAACGTTTGAATCTAATGACAACATTATGATATTTTAGATAGAGAGAAGGCAGGTCTAACAATTGAGAAGCCCATGGAAAAATCTATAAAAATGATAGGGGAGACCCAACATGGCGGCCAGGGAGGAAGGAGTATTTTCAGGATCTCCACAGTAACGCGATCAGAAAGACCCATTAATACACCTAGAATCTACCTACGGAGGAACCTCTAGCAAAATTCCGTGGAAAGGAGACCTGCCGGGAATCAGTAAGTTTATGAGAGGTGACAGTTTGTCCCAGATGAGTGAATCTTGGCCACGCGGTGCAGAGGTTCAGTCTCCCTGCCAGCCGCCGCCAAACGGCCGCCAGCGCCTGCCCGGGCCCGGCGCGGCGATAAGGGTCCCCACCTGCACGGCAAACAGCCCCCCCCCCCCCGCCCACCCAGCTCAGGAGGCGACGTGAAGGGAATCTAACCAAGCCTTTATGAAATAGCGAACTGGGCTGCGTACGGGGGTCGCTGAACTGCTGAAACTGGTGGTCAGAGTAGCGGCTTTAATAGAGACTTTGCACAGCTTGTTAGAGCTCCTTTCACCATTAGTCTGTAGTGGACCACCCAGCCAAGCAGCAGAAAAAAAAACAAAAAGATTGAAAAAGAGACGCTTGGCTCCCAGACGCTTTCCTGTTCAGAGCCGCGGGCGCTTTGCGCCCATATGCTTCCTCTTTCACTTTGCTCCCTGCAGAGAAGCTGAATGGGTAATCAGCAGTGGATCTTAGGTACCTGAGGCAAAGAAAGCTCAGTACACCCCGCCCTTTTTTTTTGTTTTGTTTTGTTTTTTGGTTTTTTTTTTTTTTTTTTTTTTTTTGAATATTGTATATACAGGGAGAGTTAGTGGACTGAAATTGTTGGCTGGGCTGGGGTTTTGGGCCGAAAATCCACTCCGCGGGAGCCGCCATTTGCTTTCGGCATGCTGCCTTGATGGCCCTGTCTACACTGTCCAGCAGCCACATCTAGAGACTGGAACTGGGCTGCGTGCCGAGCCCTGTCCTCTGAAGGCTGGACCACGGCCTCAAGCGCCTCAGTCGCCTGTTCCCTGCTGCACCTTGGGGCAGAGCCTGCTCTGGGGTCGCTGGGCACCCCCCTGCGAGGAGACCCGTGCTCTGGAGGAGGGGGTTGGAGAGCCGTGGCGGCAGCCGCTTGGGCCCTGGGAGCTAGGCACCAGGCCGAGGAGCAGCGGAGGCCGCGGCGGCGCTGCTAAGGTCGTGAACAAGCGTGGCACCCAAGAGCGCGGTTATCGCTCCCACCAGGGCTGACAACAGAGGTCCCTTGCACCAGCTACCAGGGGAGTTGCTACCTGAGGGCAAACAAATTCGCTGGGGGTCCTCAGCCCCAAGCCCTACAAACGTAGGGTCCGAGGGAGGAAAACAGAAAGGGTGTGCCCAGGCATCCTTGAAAACAGGGCTCCCAGGAGCAGCAGACCCGGCGTGTAGCCAGTAATGTGGTAAGCATCACAGGCGAGTGGGGCCTGGATTGAGGAACCACAAGAGAAAGACCTAGGCACTCAGGACTGGAGACTCGCACAGTATGGGAAGAAGAGCTGAGGCACAGTGATTGGTTCCCACCTATCAAGAGGAGAAGCCTGGCCCAGTGGGCATAGCTCCACCTACTGGAAGAGAAGTTAATCGAGCTCTATGACTGCATTTATTATTATTATTATTTTTTTTAATGATTATTATTAGTTTTTTTTTTTATTTTCACTTTTTGTAGTTGACGTTGTTGTTGTTCTTTAACTTTCTTATCAATGGTTTCATTTTTTTTTTAATTCTTTTTATTCTATTATTATTACTATTTTTTAAACTTTAATTTCCATTTTTTAATACCATTATAATTTTTTTTGTTTGTTTTAAATTTTTATTTTTTCGTTTTTTCTCTCTTTCTCCTCACTTTTTTCTTTTGTCTATTCATTTCTTTTCAACTTTCTTATTCCCCCTCTCTTGAACCCCACCTGCCTACACTCACTCTCTTTAGTGACTTCTTCCCTTCCCCTCTAATACCTCTCCTCCCAAGCATCAAATAAATTTATAAGAGTAAACAGTAACTCAGCAGTCAAACAGAATAAGAAGTATCATGAGCATAAAAAAGCAAGGAAGAAAAGGAGTACAAACAATGCAGGACAGCCTAAATATTCAGGAGGACCTGGAGTCATCAGAAAAATGGCCATATAAAGAACTCAAGGAACACCTTAGACAGATGGAAAGGAACCTTAAAGATCACATTGAAAAGGAATTACAAAAACAGATAAAAGAAGAAGTTAAACATCTTTATCAGGAGATAGAGATTATTAAAAAAATCAAACAATAATTCTAGAAATGAAGGAAACGATAAACCAAATTAAAAACTCAATCGAGAGTATCACTAACAGAGTGGAGCAAGTAGAAGCCAGAACGTCAGATAATGAAGACAAAATATATCAACTTGAAAAGAGTCTAGCCAACTCAGATAGGCTGGTAAAAAATCACGAGAAAAACATCCAAGAGATTTTGGATAACTTAAAAAAACCAAACTTACGAGTCATCGGGATAGAGGAAGGCACAGAGATTCATGCCAAGGGAATGAATAACCTGCTGAATGAGATAATTACAGAAAACTTTCCAGAAATAAAAAAGGAAACAGATATACAAATTGTAGATGCATACAGGACACCGAGCACACAAAATCACAGTAGACCAACGCCAAGACACATTGTTATGAAGCTATCCAATATACAGAACAAGGAGAAAATATTAAAAGCTACAAGAGAAAAGAGACAGATTACATTTAGGGGTAAACCAATAAGGCTGATAACGGATTTTTCATCACAGACGCTGAAAGCGAGAAGATCCTGGAACAACGTATTTCAAACACTGAAAGACAATGGATGCCAACCAAGAATTCTGTATCCAGCAAAATTAAGCTTCAGATATGACAACGAAATAAAAATCTTTCATGATAAACAAAAGCTAAAAGAATTTGTAGCCAGAAAACCAGCATTGCAAAGCATCTTGAGCAAAACTCTACACGAGGAAGAAATGGAAAACAATAACCATAACCATCAGCGGGAAGTGCCTCGGTAAAGACAGAGGAAGGGGGGAAAGCTAACCATGGAGAAATAAACTAAATTAGGGGGAAAAAAAAGATAAATAATCAAACTTGGCAGGAAGTACAAACCATATATCAATAGTAACTCTAAACGTTAATGGCTTAAACTCTCCAATAAAGCGACATAGGCTGGTAACATGGATTAAAAAAACAAATCCAACAATATGTTGCATCCAGGAGACTCATCTGATTGGAAAAGACATACACAGACTCAAGGTAAAAGGTTGGGAAAAAATATACCAAGCACACGGTCCTCGTAAGCAAGCAGGCGTGGCCATTCTCATATCGAATAAAATCGACTTCAAGACTAAGCTAATCAAAAGGGATAAGGAAGGACATTATATACTGTTAAAAGGAACCATTCACCAACAAGACATAACAATTATCAATATTTATGCACCAAATAATGGCGCTGCGACGTTCATAAAACAAACTCTCCTCAAGTTCAAGAATCAAATAGACCACAACACAATAATCATGGGTGACTTCAACACACCTCTCTCACCATTGGACAGATCCTCCAAACAAAAGTTGAATAAAGAAACTATTGACCTCAATATCACTATCAATAACCTAGACTTAACTGACATATATAGAATATATCAACCATCATCAAGTGGATATACTTTTTTCTCAGCAGCACATGGAACCTTCTCAAAAATAGATCATATATTATGCCATAGGGCAACCCTCGGTAAATATAAAGGGGTTGAGATAATACCATGCACTTTATCAGATCATAATGGAATGAAACTGGAAATCAATGATAAAAGAAGGAAGGAAAAATCCTACATCACATGGACAATGAACAATACATTACTGAATGATCAATGGGTTACAGAAGACATAAAGGAGGAAATCAAAAAATTCTTAGAGATAAATGAAAATACAGACACAACATATCAGAATCTATGGGACACAATGAAAGCAGTTTTAAGAGGGAAATTCATTGCCTGGAGGTCATTCCTCAAAAAAAGGAAAAACCAACAAATAAATGAGCTCACACTTCATCTCAAAGCCCTAGAAAAGGAAGAGCAAAACAATAGCAAATGTAGCAGAAGGCAAGAACTAATCAAAATCAGAGCAGAAATCAATGAAATTGAAACAAAAGAAACTATTGAAAAAATTAACAAAACAAAAAGTTGGTTCTTTGAAAAAATAAATAAGATCGACAGACCCCTAGCCATACTAATGAAGAGAAGAAGAGAGAGAACACAAATCACTAACATACGGGATGAAAAAGGCAATATTACAACAGACGCTTCAGAAATACAGAAAACAATTAGAAATTATTTTGAAAACCTATATTCCAATAAGATAGAAGAAAGTGAAGACATCGATAAATTCCTTAAGTCATATGATTTGCCCAGACTGAGTCAGGAGGAAACTCACAACTTAAACAGACCAATATCGATAGATGAAATAGAAGAAGCAATCAAAAAACTTCCAACCAAGAAAAGCCCAGGACCGGATGGGTATACAGCGGAGTTCTACAAAACCTTTAAAGAAGAATTAATACCAATACTTTTCAAGTTATTTCAGGAAATAGAAAAAGAGGGAGCTCTTCCAAATTCATTCTATGAGGCCAACATCACCCTGATTCCGAAACCAGACAAAGACTCCTCAAAGAAAGAAAACTACAGACCAATATCTCTAATGAACCTAGATGCAAAAATCCTCAATAAAATTCTCGCAAATCGGATACAAAGACATATCAAAAAAATTGTGCACCATGATCAAGTAGGATTCATCCCTGGGATGCAAGGATGGTTCAATATACGGAAATCAATAAATGTTATCCACCACATCAATAGGCTTAAAGATAAGAACCATATGATCATCTCGATAGACGCAGAAAAAGCATTTGACAAAGTACAGCATCCCTTTATGTTCAAAACACTAGAAAAACTAGGGATAACAGGAACTTACCTCAACATTGTAAAAGCTATCTATGCTAAGCCTCAGGCTAGCATCATTCTGAATGGAGAAAAATTGAAGGCATTCCCTCTAAAATCTGGAACAAGACAGGGATGCCCCCTATCACCACTTCTATTCAACATAGTTCTCGAAACACTGGCCAGAGCAATTAGACAGACGAAAGAAATTAAAGGCATAAAAATAGGAAAAGAAGAACTTAAATTATCACTATTTGCGGATGACATGATTCTATACCTAGAAGACCCAAAACGGTCTACAAAAAAACTACTAGAACTAATAAATGAATTCAGCAAAGTGGCAGGATATAAAATCAACACACATAAATCAAAGGCATTTCTGTATATCAGTGACAAAACTTCTGAAACGGAAATGAGGAAAAACACTCCATTCACAATAACCTCAAAAAAAATAAAATACTTGGGAATCAACCTAACAAAAGAGGTGAAAGACCTATACAATGAAAACTACAGATCCCTAAAGAAAGAAATTGAAGAGGAGCTTAGAAGATGGAAAAATATATCCTGTTCATGGATAGGCAGAACTAACATCATCAAAATGGCGATATTACCAAAAGTTCTCTATAGGTTCAATGCAATGCCAATCAAAATCCCAATGGCATTTCTTGTAGAAATAGAGAAAGCAATCATGAAATTCATATGGAAAAATAAAAGACCCAGAATAGCAAAAACAATTCTAAGCAGGAAGTGTGAATCAGGTGGTATAGCGATACCAGATTTCAAACTATATTACAGAGCAATAGTAATAAAAACAGCATGGTACTGGTACCAGAACAGGCGGGTGGACCAATGGTACAGAATAGAGGACACAGAGACTAAACCACAAAGCTACAACTATCTTATATTTGATAAAGGAGCTAAAAACATGCAATGGAGAAAGGATAGCATCTTCAACAAATGGTGTTGGGAAAACTGGAAATCCATATGCAACAAAATGAAACTGAATCCCCTCCTCTCGCCATGCACAAAAGTCAACTCAAAGTGGATAAAGGAGCTAGATATCAAATCAGAGACTCTCCGTCTGATAGAAGAAAAAGTTGGCTCCGATCTACAGATTGTGGGGACGGGCTCAAAATTCCTTAATAGGACACCCATAGCACAAGAGTTAGTAACAAGAATCAACAAATGGGACTTTCTTAAACTGAAAAGTTTTTTCTCAGCAAGAGAAACAATAAGAGAGGTAAATAGGGAGCCTACATCCTGGGAACAAATTTTTACTCCTCACACTTCAGATAGAGCCCTAATATCCAGAGTATACAAAGAACTCAAAAAATTAGACAATAAGAAAACAAATAACCCAATTAACAAATGGGCCAAGGACCTGAACAGACACTTCTCAGAGGAGGACATACAATCAATCAACAAGTACATGAAAAAATGCTCACCATCTCTAGCAATCAAGGAAATGCAAATCAAAACCACCCTAAGATACCACCTCACCCCAGTAAGATTGGTAGCCATGATGAAGTCAAACAACAACAAGTGTTGGCGAGGATGTGGGGAAAAGGGTACTCTTGTACACTGCTGGTGGGACTGCAAACGGGTGCGGCCAATTTGGAAAGCAGTATGGAGATTCCTGGGAAAGCTGGGAATGGAACCACCATTTGACCCAGCTATTGCCCTACTCGGACTATTTCCTGAAGACCTTAAAAGAGCACACTACAGGGATACTGCCACATCGATGTTCATAGCAGCACAATACACAATTGCTAGACTGTGGAATCAACCCAGATGCCCTTCAATAGATGAATGGATAAAAAAAATGTGGCATTTATACACCATGGAGTATTACGCAGCAGTAAAAAATGACAAAATCACGGAATTTGCAGGGAAATGGATGGCACTAGAGCAGATTATGCTTAGTGAAGCTAGCCAATCCCTAAAAAACAAATACCAAATGTCTTCCTTGATATAATGAGAGCAACTAAGAACAGAACAGGGAGGATGAGCAGGAAGAAAAGATTAGCATTAAACAGAGACATGAGGCGGGAGGGAAAGGGAGAGAAAAAAGGGAAATCACATGGAAATGGAGGGAGACCCTCATTGTTATACAAAATTACATTTAAGAGTTTACGAGGGGAATGGGATAACAAACATGGAGGGAAATGAATTACAGTAGATGGGGTAGAGAGAGAAGATGGGAGGGGAGGGGAGGGGGGATAGTAGAGGATAGGAAAAGTAGCAGAATACAACAGTCACTATTATGGCAGTATGTAAAAATGTGATGTGTAACCGATGTGATTCTGCAATCTGTATTTGGGAAAAAATGGGAGTTCATAACCCAACTGATTCTAATTTATGAAATATGATTTGTCATGAGCTTTGTAAAGTTGTGAACATCCAATTAAAAAAAATAAATAAAATAATATTTATCACAATAAAAAAAATGATAGCAAAAAAAATGTCTAATTATCTCAATCTACCAGTCTGAATTAGTTGTTCCCATTGTATCTCCCCCTCTCATTGCACTTTTAGTGCTTGAAAACCTGGACGCTGCTCCAACTCCCCTGCCAGACTGTAACATTTTAAGCACAGGGTTATAAATTATTTGTCACCAGGATGTAATTATTTGCCACAGTGTCTGACAAATAGCAGATAGACAAAAATTTTGCATGAATGAGTTAAGCAGATAAATAACAGCTCAGATTAGGGTTATGGCATCAGGAAAGAAGAGGACAGTATAAAATTTCAATGGAAGACTTTCTACCACGATGCCTCAGTTTTGCCTCTTGGTGTTCCAGGTGTGGGCTCAATGCTCATTTATTACACACTATCTCTTCATTTCATCAGGATGTCATCTTTGCTCTCCCTTTGGATTGCTAAATCTTTTCTTCAGTGCTTGGCTGGCTTTTTGGTAAATAAGCATTCAATACATTCTGACTGAACTATAATCTAAGGCTAGGCTTTTGACAGCCACTCTTCCTGCTAATCAATCCCAAAACATGTCCTTAAAATCTATACTTTGCTCCCACTATAACCCTGTGACTCTAAAATGCTCTCTGTTACTCATCTCTACCCATTCACTTGTATTTGTTTTGATATCAGCACCTATCACCCAATGTTCCTTTCATTCAAGCTGTGATACATACCCAGACTCTTCAAGTCTTTATCTGCTCAGCCTCTAAAGTATAACTTAGTTTGAAAATTTGGGCCTTAAATATCTCATCCAAGGATTCCTACCTAAATCACTTTAGGTAGGGTTATCTTTTGTACTTGTGGCCATCTGTTATGATTTGGACACAAAGTTTCAAGTGTGGAATTATATGAGTTTTGACCGTGTCACAGTCTATGATTACTATGTATAGGCTCTCGTACAATGAACGGCACCAAATGAAGCCTTTATGACTATGCATATATAAACATATTTGTTTTAAAGTGATGATATATTTTAATGATACTGGAAGTTTTAATTATTAGCTGGGACTGTGGCACACACCTAATCCCAGCGACTCAGGAAGCTGAGACAGGAAATATGGAGTTCAAAGACAGCCTCAACAATTTAGTGAGTCCCTAAGCAACTTAGCAAGATCCTGTCTCAAAATAAAATATTTTTAAAAAGAGCTGGAGGTATGACTTAGTTGTTAAGCACCCCGGCTTCAATCCTCGATACTGAAAAAGAAAAAAAATACTATTATTAGAAAAAAAACTGCAGGGGCTGGGGATGTGGCTCAAGCGGTAGCGCGCTCGTCTGGCATGCGTGCGGCCCTGGTTCGATCCTCAGCACCACATACAAACAAAGATGTTGTGTCCGCCGATAACTAAAAAATAAATATTAAAAAATTCTCTCTCTCTCTCTCTCTCTCTCTCTCTCTCCTCTCACTCTATCTTTAAAAAAAATAAAAATAAAAAAAATTAAAAAAAAAAAGAAAAAAAACTGCAAGTAAAGCACAATAAAAAATATTATCTAAATAGAAAAATAGGGAATACTTCCAAACTCATTCTATGAAGCCAATATCACCTTAATTCCAAAACCAGACAAAGACACACCAAAGAAAGAAAACTTCATACCAATATCTCTAATAAATATAAATGCAAAAATTTTCAATAAAATTCTGGCAAATTGAATACAAAATCATATCAAAAAGATAGTGCACCATGATCAAGTTGGGTTTATTCCAGGGATGCAATAAACTCAAAGATAAAATAATATGATCATCTCAATAGGTAAAGAGAAAGCATTTGATAAAATACAGCATTGTTTCATGTTCAAAACACTAGAAAAACTAGGGATATCAGAAATATACCTCAACATTGGAAAGGCTATCTATGCTAAGCCCCAGGCCAACATCATTCTAAATGGAGAAAAATTGAAAGCATTCTCTCTAAAAACTGGAAAAAGACTGGGATGCCTTTTTCACCACTTATATTTAACATAGTTCTTGAAACTTTAGCCAAAGCAGTCACAGATGAAAGAAATTAAAGGGATACAAATAGGAAAAGAAGAACTCAAATTATCACTATTTGCAGACAATATGATTCTATACCTAGAAGACCCAAAACATTCCACCAGAAATCTCCTATAACTAATAAATGAATTCAGCAAAGTAGATGGATATAAAATCAACACCCATAAAACAAAGGTATTTCTGTACATCAGTGACAAATCCACTGAAAGAGAAACTAGAAAACCACCCCATATACCATAGCCTCAAAAAAAAAAAAAAAGTAAAATACTTGGAGAATAAACTTAACAAAAGAGGTGAAAGATCTCTACAATGAAAACTACAGCATGCTAAAGAAAGAAATTAAAGACCTTAGAAGATGGAAAAATCTACCTTGTTCTTGGATAGGCAGAATTAATATTGTCAAAATGATCATACTACCAAAAGTAATATACAGATTCAATGAAATCCCAACCAAAATCCCAATGACATTCCTCATAGAAATGGAAAAATATAGTCATGAAATTCATCTGAAAGAATAAGAGACCCAAAATAGCCAAAGCAATCCTTAGCAAGAAGAGTGAAACTGGAAATACTATTTCAGACCTTAATCTATATCACAGAGCAATAGTAATAAAAACAGCATGGCATTGGCACCAAAACAGACCTGTAGACCAATGGTACAGAATAGAGGACACAGAGACTAACCCACATAACTACAGTTATCTTATATTAGACAAAGGCACCGAAAACGTACATTGGAGAAAAGATAACCTCTTCAACAAATGGTGCTGAGAAAACTGGAAATTCACATGTAACAACATGAAACTAAATCTCTATCTCTCAGCATGCACAAAACTCCACTCAAAGTAGACCAAGGACCTAGGCATTAGACCAGAGACTATGCTGACTCATAATGATGATGGGGGGGGGCATGGGAGGAATGGAGGAACTTTAGATAGGGCAAAGGGGAGGGAGGGGAATGGAGGGAGGCTAGGGGTAGTAATGATGGTGGAATGAGTTAGACATCATTACCCTAAGTACATGTATGAAGACAGGAATGGTGTGAAAATATTCTGTGTACAATCAGTGACTTGAAAAATTGTGCTCTATATGTGTAATATAAAATGAACTGCATTCTGGAAAAAAAAATCTAATAGCGTCAGCAAAACAAAAACGTTGGACCAGATAATTTCTAAATTCTCTTTCCAACCTAAATGCTGAGGTTCACATTTTTACAGACAAGAAAATTGCGGCTAATTTTCCAACATAAAGAGAAAAGATGAAGTTGCTTATTGATAAATGTGTGCATACATGTGCATACCAACTTAGGTTGTGCTAATAAATGTTTAAAACTAAACTAAAATATAACAACATGCATGTCACAGCACAATTGTCTTAAATTATAATTGTATTACAATATATAAATATTTAATTAAATGTTTTAAATCTTACATATGTGTGTGTATGTATGTATATATGTATATATATATGTGTGTGTGTGTGTGTGTGTGTGTGTGTATGTATAATCTGAAATTCCATCATCAAGAGAGAATTATTGTTAACATTTTACAAATATCTTTCCAGATTTTTTTCACGTTCTATACAAATGAAAGCCTTACATATAATTATAAACATATACGTATACCTATTCCCAAATTATGTTATGTACTCAGGCTTTGAAATTTGTGTTTTTATTTGACAATGCATTTTGAAACTCTTTAAACACATGTGTGTGTGTGTTTGTGTGTGTATCTGTGTGTAAAATAATTACTTAATGCTGCCTAGCATGGTGTTTTGTCAATATTTGTCTACCAGTGCTTAATAATCTGTTTCTCTCTCTCCTCAACATTTTTATCTCTCTTACATTATAGTCTATGCTATGATGCTTATTTCTGCATATATATCTTGGTGCCCTTGTCTGATTATATGCTTTGGACAAATTTCATGAAGCATAACTTCTAATCCAATGATCCATAAGATTTTTTGATTCTAAATGCCTGACTATTTTTGTAACTTTCTTTCCCTCTGGGTTCCTCGATAACTGCAGACCAAGGCCAAGCATCTCTGTATATTTCTGTTTAGTCCCAAAGAACTGATCTGGAATAATATCTTTTAAAACTGGTATTTATACTGACTAATACTACCTATTTATTAAAGCATCTTTTGACTTTATGGACTAAAAACTGGTTAGAATGATTGAAAAGTATTTTCTTCAGTAATTTAGTAACAAAGGGCTAGTTTTATACACCTAATTTAATTAAATACATGCATTAAGAAGGGGCATAGGCTGTGAATATTCATAATAGCAAATTTCAGGGTGAATCTTCAAACAAACACCACTCTCAGACAATAACTGGTGCTCAGTCTTGCTTGATGGTTTCTAGGGTCAAGTAGGAAGCTACAAACCAAAGGATCTGGGCATTGAGCATGAATCTTGAAGAGCACAGAATTGGGTCTTGCACATACATGTTCCCAAGGTATGCACAGTTGGAATTCACTACTGTAGCTCTCAGAGATACCTACCAACATGGCATACAGGAGCTTGAGGCCAAAGGTGGGGACAACATTTTTAATATTTCCAAAGATTATTCTGAGTAACTAATATAAAATAAGAAGAAAAGTAAAGCACTGCTGAAATTTAAATTCTCAAGTACACAAATGTAAGGAATTTCACATTTCTGGTGCCTACAGTGACTATAATTCAGCCCCATTGTGAATATATAATAATCTAAAGTTAAGTGCATATTTGGTAATATGAAATGTTACACATGCTCAAGGGGAGAAGAGTTATGGTTGCTGTGGGAAACAGAACTCTGAATTTTCTGAATTTTGTTTTGTGAAATCGCAGCCATCAGGTTGCATTAGCATCATTTTCTACATTTAATAATAGATTGCTCCATTGTTGCTTTCAAGGGAGAAAGGCCTCCCTCCTAATATATTTAAAGTGATGGGATTTATTTTAAATTGAATTAACCAGAAAACACAGGTTCTTTATCAGTTATAAGTGACAAGCAATAGGCCCACATTCTGCCTCCAATTAAACAATTTAATCAAAATTGTAGTTAAAGGGTTCTTAATTTTTTAAATGTGAAATATATATTAAGTGGGCTGACAGAAGTAGCACCTATAAATTATCTTATTCAAAAGATACTTTAAGCATATTATGTTTAAAATCTTTCACACAAAACCCTTTCCCAACTGGCCACCTATAGTACCAGATTTGGCAGCAATAAGCAGCCATCGTCTGTCTGATTCTTTGTATTAGGGAAGCAGCTATGATTACAACTGCATTTCTAATCTCACCACCTTATTATTTATCCTCAACATAATTTTTTCTAAGTGAAGAAAACTGACCCACAAAGGTAAAGTAAACTGCTCACAGAGAGCAAATCTGAGATTGAAGCCAGCCAGGTCTGCTGGACCCTAAATGCCATGTACTTTCTATCAATCCTATAGCTCCTTGCCTGCCTTACTATATATGGCCTGACTCAAGTATGTATATCCACTAAGGAGAGATAATAGTAATTATGATCTTCTACCACTAAGAATGGCAAATTGGCATCAGCCATTCTATGTAAGAGAGTAGAAAATTAAGGGGTCATGATAACTGGACAGTACTTAAGTTGGACCAGGGAAGAAATAGTCTTCTTTGTATCATGACAATGGATTGAAATAGCATGGACACAGCTTGACTCACTAAGGACTTGCTGTGTCCCAGGTGCCAGTTCACATGTCAGTATTGATGCATCTGATTCTCCTGGCAACACTGCAATCCATTAAATATATTTACACTGACTTTGGAGATTAAAACTCTGAAGCACAGAGAGGTTATGTAAAAGCCTAAGTGTACACAGCTGTGAAATGATAGAATTGGGATGTGATCCTACGCTGCTCAGCTTCCAAGTTGATGTTCTTTACCACTGTGGAAGGAGCTAAAAGCAATATGAAGTATAGGGAGAGGGCTGTGCATGAGCAAACATATGCCTTTTCTGTGTTTGCTCAAGCACATGTACGCCCTGCCCCCAAACACACAAAAAATTGAACTTCCTTAAGATAACACAAGATCCTGAAAACAAACAACAACAATAAAAATGCAAGCTAATTGTGACAACCCTTTCCAACTATAAAGATCAGTTTTTAAAATGCTGCTTGTTAAGTCCTTCTGTTGATGGTCATTCCACAAGCTGCTCCTATACCATTTTACACACCACTGGATTTCAGTCTGTCTGAGCACTTACCTGCTTCTCTCACGATGAACTTAACTATATGTTCTTCTACCTTGCCCTCTGTGACCATTTCATCCCATCAGCTTACAACAATCTACACCATGCCTTAACTGAAAATAATTAATTGCACCTTTGCCTTCTCTTCTGCAAATTTATATGCCAATGGATTTTTGGTTTCCTCAAAGAGGTTGTGCCAATATTCTTGGATATCAGAAAAGGATAATAGTATATCAAGCAAGATAGTCTAATTCATATTATCACATTTGCATCAAAGAAGAAACTATTTTCTCCCTTTCATATACAAATTTATGAGGTCATGGAAAGAGTAAAAGGAACAATAAGTCTCATTTAAAAAAATCTCACTGATTCTAAAAATCCTAGGAAATGACCCCTACCCACTTCCTTCCACCTTTCCAAATTTTCCAATTCATTACTTGAATTAACCTCCAAAGCACTGAAGCCATCAGATAGCTGAGGCGCTATCTGGTCCATCAGTGGAGCCTGGCTGCTCTGAAGAGGCAATGCCAAGCAGTGAATGCAGGGCCTCAGCTGTGTGCTCTTTGATAAGCCCAGCAAGAGCCTCACGCAGGAACTGCAAAGCAATTAAAACCGCAAAAGGGTTTCTCTCTCCCTATTCCTCTTTCTTCTTCCTCCAAAGTTGAATAAAAATGATTTGATAAATTATTCTTTTCAAAGCTAACACTCAGAGAGGAAGAGAGAGGGGAGTTGGGGGAGAGGGAGAGGGAGGGGAAGAGAGAGAAAAGGAAAAAAGAAAAATAGAAAAATTGCTCTTGAGAATTCCTTATTAGCATGAATTCCCAGCACTCCAGCAATCACTGCACATCCACACAAAAGGAAAGGCAATAGAATAAAGAACAGAGGGAATCTTATCCCAAGATATGCAGGAAAGAGGCTTAGAGCCTGGTAGGTACTGGAGGCCCCATTAGGACTTCTGTCTTTGAAAGGCAAACCCTCATCCCTAAGAGTTAACTCATACCTCAATGGAACAGCAGGCCTCTGCCTTCTCACTAGGACAGGAGTGTGCTCTCAAGCTTGGCTAAGGCAATATCTTCCAGGAAATTAGAGCTGCAGGCAGCAACTCACAAACCAAACCTTGAGGAAAGGAAAGAGGGGTCTAGAGATTTAGCAAGGATTCTGAGGAGGGCTGCAGATTCCCAGACAAGATTGTTAAAAAGACCTAAATACTGAAGAGAAGACCTGGGAGCAGTGGTGCACACCTGAAATCCTAGCAGTTCTGGAGGCTGAGGCAGTGTGATTGAGAGTTCAAAGCCAGCTTCACAAAACTGAGGTGCTAAGCAACTTAGTGAGACCCTGTCTCTAAATAAAATACAAAATAAGGCTGGGGATATGGCTTAGTGATGGAGTGCCCCTGAATTTAATCCCCAGTATACCCTCCCCCACAAAAAAAGAGAAGAAATAAATAATAACTGAAGTCATAAATCATGGCACAAATGTAGAGATTGCTCCATAAACAGGTGTTGCATCAATGAATAGTGTTCTTGCTGACATTTGCATATAGGAAGTTAGATGTATGCATTCTCAGTCTGTACTGTGTGAGGATAAAATTGATATGCTTCCCATCTCCAAACTGCTGAAGATATCATAACAATCACCAGATCACCAGCCATATTTGAAGAGATGAAAATCTAAGAATTAGTTGTCTCTGGTAGAGAACACAAAGAAAAATCTTTGGATGTGACTGTTAATTCAGTAAGCATGGAATAAATAATAATCTGAATCACTTAGTCATCCAGTTCATTACCTTTCTGATATAAAAGCAAATGACAGTCATCATTTAACTATTATGACAGATGATGTTTGATATTGTATCATAAAAGAAATATTTTCCCCAAAACATTTCTTCTTCCAAGTCCCCAACCACACCAATCCCCTAACCAATCCCACCACTCCTCTGTACTTGAGGCAAATCAAAAAATGGAAATAATTTTGTTTTCTCTGGCCCAATTCGGACATTTGGTGAAATGGTGATAAGAAGGCATGTCTTGTGGTTCCAAGTTTGTAAATGGGGTAATGCATGCTCTGAGAAAGGGAGAATGCAGCAAGAGAATATAAACCAAGAGCAAAAGAGAAACAAGAATTATTCATGACAAAGTGAAGCTGGGAGAAATGGAAATACATAAACAAAGGTTCTTTCCATTTACATTGAAATATGATTATTCTAGATTGCCAAGTTAAGGGTATAACTGATGCCTCTTGGTGTCACTTCCTCCCAGCTTCTTGCCATGTGCATTTAACCAACCATGATGCTTTAGTCCCTCCTACCACTGAAACTCTTGCACCTCCAGGGTCAATAGTACAAGGAGTCCAGTTGATCATGGAGTAAGTGCCAAACAACTGGCTAGGCCTTAAAGTTATACATAAGGATACAATGCAGTCATTTTCTCTGGGAAACATTTAGCTTAATTGAAATGTTAGAGATATATGTAAGATTTTTTTATACACCTGGTATGGTGGAAGTGCATGGGGTGATATCTAATCCATATTAGAACAAAAGCAATAAATGAAGACAAAGAAGCATTCTTAAAGGAAATGAAGCTCTAAAAGTTGAAGAAGCAGTGGGTGGAGATGTAGTTCAGTGGTAGAGTGTTTGCCTAGCATGAGGCAGGTGCTGTATTCTGCCCCCAGTACTGCAAATATAAGTAAATAATGAATAAATTTGAAGATGAAAAAAGGCACCAAAGGTCTTTCACACTAGGTAAGTAGGACTAAATGTTGACATGTAAAAATAATACAACACAGTACAAGCTACTTGCTATTGCTGGAGTATGTAGTTTCTGAAACTCCAAGATACAAGAACAGAGAGGTAAGCCAAGCCAGATCAGAAAGCACTGTCTCTGTACTTGGAGATCATCTTGACTTGCACACATGATTTCCACTTATCATCTTGCTGCCTTAAGCTTAGAGAGAGGCCAGATCTAGCTTTAAGAGAGGCTGGGAAATAGTTTGTAGTTAAGTCCAGGAATAACAGAAAGTCAGATATGGAGAGAAAAACTGGAAGACACCAATTTATTTTATCCAATTGACCACAGATAGCTATTGAAGGACCTGAAACAGGGGGATGTCATAGCCACATTAGAAACTCAGAAAGGGTACGCCAGTAGAAATACAGAGCATGTGTTATGTCACATAGTGGCAGTAGACACATGAGTTAGCTGAATGACTGAGATGCCGATAGAATTCTGGTTGGCCCATCTTGCAGGATGGGGGCCTGCAGTGAAGATTTAAGTCCATTAACCAAAAATAGCAGTCGTCTTTTATATGCTTTGTTGGCTAAAGTTAACCCTTGCCATCCTTGTTTCCATCATTTCTCCTTTTCCCAAACCAACTTCCCTTGGCATTACCAGTGTGGGTTCTGGGCAAAGGAACAGCTGGCACAGATCCTTAGACAAAAACAGAGAGAATGGTTGATATCAAAAACTAAAGGTCTTACAGCCAGTTGTACTGACAAAGAGGTCAAGGATAGTGGACAGGTCACAGATGACATAGCCTCTTTCATGGCTGTGCTAAGAACTTGGGGCTCGTTAGGTGATATGCAACAACTGCAGCAGGCTAAAGAGGAAAGTTGCATCATAAGCATTTTTGTTGTTGAAAGATCATGTGGATGCAGACAGGAATTGGACTTGAGGTCAGATAAGCAAAACTAGAAGCAGGGTCACAAGTTAGAAGGCTACTGCAGTAATCCAGAGATGGGCCAACGATGGCCTGTATTAAACTGCACATGATAAAATTGCTTGATAGAAGTGCACAGACTAAAAACCAGGCAGAATTACAGGCCCTGCTGGTACAATTTATATTCAAAGTGGGAAGGCAGGCAAAAGTTTAAGGAAAGAGCAGAAAGATCAGTAGAGTAGACGGGGAGGGAGGAGAGGAAGGAAAGGGCAAGTTCTGGGGAATGGATGAAAGCTAATTATATTCTATGCTTTTATAATTATATTAAAATGAATCCTAATGTTATATATAACTAAAAAGAACTACTAGTAAAATTTAAAAAAAAACATGAAAATAAAGTTTACTGCAGATAGCAGATGTCCTACACTGACTCAGTCTCCAGCAGAAAGAACATGATCAGAATACTGCACAAAGAGAATTGTCAAGGAGGGGTGAGCCAAGGGTACTATTTTAAAGACAGACTCTGAAGGGCCATCCATCAAAAGTAGCTCAGACTCTCAGTCCCACTGCTAACAGGTGATGAAACCTGATCCATAAAACATTCCAGGATGTCATTGAATTGAGGCATTGGAGGAGTTTACTCACTCTGAATAAGAAATCACTTCCAGGGCTTGGATTTTGACAGATAATCTCCTCCCATTTGTCTTTAAAACACACACACACACACACACACAACCTTTTAAAGTATATAGCTGCATTAATTATAGACCAAATGGAAAAGCCAAGAGACCATTAATAGCATATTTGCTGCTGTTCTGACTGATTTACTTATTTATTTCTACATTCATTTTCTGTATTCATAAAACTAATTTAGGAAGCTCTATATTGCAATTGAAAATAAAGCAAATGGAAATACAGAATTTCTTTTCCGTGATCATTGAGCTTAAAAATCATAGAACTCCAAATTCAAGAATGGACCTTATATTTAACACACTGAACTCTTTAAATCATGGATGAGATTTTACACAACATGTTCTCATGGTGGATCAGTCTCTGAACAATTCCTGTCAGGATGGATTTTTTTACCACCACGTACCTTAGTGAGTTATTCATTTCATGGCCCAAATCTAGCATCTAAATTTCATCAAGTAAATAGGCTTTTTTTTTTGGTTACTTAAAATCAAAAAGAATAAGTTTAATATCTCATTATGTAGCACTTTAAGAATTTAAAGACTTTTTACCCCACCCAATTCTAATTTCTATATTAAGTAGTCAATCATTAAGAAAAAGATTAAGAAACATGATAGAATAAATTAATAAAATAGAAAATAATGATAAGGAAATAACAATAAAGGGAAATATATTACTGTGAAAAGTCTAAAAAAACAACAAAACTGGGTCAAAACTGATAGATAATAATAGAGTCAACATACATATAGGAATTCAAATTATAATAATAAAAGTATATGACCAAAGTTTATGACAATAAATTTGAAAATTAAAAAAATACATATGTTAAAAAATACATATGTTATATGTATACACATACAAAATATCAAAATTGATTCAAGGAGAAGTGGAAAACTTTAGTAACCCTGCAATCCATCATTAAAAACAGAATGAATGGTTAAAAATCTTCCTGTAAAGAAAAGATTTAGCTTAGGTAGTTTAACAGAAGGTTCTATCAAGCTTTCAAGAAAGAGGTCATTATAACTTTTTTAAAAGATTTTTTCTAGTGAAGAAACAGGAAACTTGCCTGATGTTGTGAGGCTAGGACACCAATAAATTAAAAGCCAAGCAAGGATTGCATTAGAGGGGAAACTATAAATCAGGCTTGACCATGACACAAAAATCCAAAAAAATAAAATTAAAAACTAATACAAAAATTCAGAAGTATGTAAAAAAAGATAATACATCAGAATATAGCTGATTTTACTGGGTCTCAAAAGGTAATTATTATTAGAAAACTCTGTATATTTACTTTGCTCCATTCACAGGTAAAAGTACAAAGAATATGTTACTAGCTCAATGAACATAGCAACAGCATCATGGTGATACTAAACTTTCCATTACAAAAAATAATAATAATAAGTTAGAAAGGAATAAAAAGAACTTTTTAAACTTGGCTAAAGATGTCTACCAAGGAAGAGGAGAAGGGAAAGTTGTTTTCTAGGGGCAGCTGGATATACAAAGCCGTAGCTTGTAGGAGTGCAAAACTGGAGATGAATATTGAGCTTGGAAAATAGTGATTTTGATCATAAGAGAGTGTACTTACTTCATTATACACCTAAATAAACAGGTATTTTAACATCAGTTAGAATTACTACATGTTATTCATACCTTTTTATTTTTATTTTTTGATGTTTCTCTTAACTGTCTGACTTTGAGAAAACAAAAGGGAAAGTCATAATTTAGGGTGACTTCTGATTGCCTCCCTACCATAGACTTCCCCTGAGAGAAGGAGTTACAAAGCCAGGATACTTGTCTCAAAGAAGAAATGGAATGTTAAGAAAGCACTGGGGGGAAAAAATGACATCTCAGAAAACTAGTCCCATTAAGGATTGGAGTTATGTACTTTAAGCAATGAGGAGTAACTAAAGCTGTTTGCATGACATTTTAATGAAAGTCCTATTATCAAAGTGGAATTTTAGGAAAATTAATTTAACCGAAACTAGGGATTAGGAATCTAGTGTGCTGCAATAGATAGATAGAAATACAAATAAATATTTTCTAACTCTTAGTCTACCTTGCTGGAATTTTTTTCTCCAACCATTTGTACTTTTGCAACTGTGCCAGGTGACTAAAAATAAACAAAAACAATTTATCACAATTCACTGACCCATCCTATGGAAATACATATATATATATATTTAAGAAAGAGAGAGAGACAGAGACAGAGAATTTTTATTTTTTTTTAGTTTTCGGCGGACACAACATCTTTGTTTGTTTGTGGTGCTGAGGATCAAACTCTGGCCGCACGCATGCCAGGGGAGCGTGCTACCATTTGAGCCACATCCCCAACCCAGCAAAGGTGATATTAATGAGGAAGTCACAGGCATTGCTTGGAATAGGAATGGCAGAGCTGCACAGCATTAATTAGAAAGAAATTTAACAGGAATTTCTGCAAATAAAATTTAGTAATAAATGCAAGATGGCTTATCTTATCTCTGCCTTTAAAAAATTGTATTTTAAAGTTTTTTTAATATTGTATATTTAATAGGCAACTTATCTACCTCAAAGCCCAAATATTCATTTTAATCCTTTAGTTTTGAACAGTTGATCTTCTTAAAAGATAAACTTAAGACACATTGAAATTTGAAAGAGTGTATTAGAGTATTCAGTGACTCATGAATTGAGTAACAACTACCAGACTGGAGCTATTGAGGGAGAAGGTGGAAGGGAGAGGGGCTTATATTTCATAAGGTGTTTGTGAGAGCAAGCCAAAGAAAATATATCTGAATGGTTAAAGCAAAAAGACCCTAGTGGAGGTTAGTGGGTGCTTTCTGACAGATATAGTGTCTAGTTAGCCAAGGTCATTGGGAGGTTTCTGATAGGTTAAGTTTTGAGTGTTTTTTTTTGGGGGGGGGTCAGGGAGTGGGGTGGGATATGTACCAGGGATTGAACTCAGGGGCACTTGACCACTGAGCGACATCCCTAGCCCTATTTTGTATTTTATTTACAGACAGGATCTCAATGATTTGCTTAGCACCTTGCTAAATTGCTGAGGCTGGCTTTAGACTCACAATCCTCCTGCCTCTGCCTCCTGAGCCACTGGGATTACAGGCATGCACCATGGGGCCCCACTTGTTTTATAGTTCATGTTGGCCTTCAGTTTGCTTACTGAAGAATCCAAGGTGCTAGAGCCATCTTAGCCTGATAGTGTCCAATTTTTTTTTAAATTAGTAATGGTCTTAATGTGGGAAATTAAAAGGACAAAAAAGAAGACAAGGTAACTATGCAAAGGCTTACACTTGTTAATGTCTTTGAAGTTTGCATATGGCAGCCTTGAATGAATTCCCAGATATACAAGAGGAAAACAGCCATCTTTCAAACCCTCCCATCTCGGATGCTGGCATATCACATCATCCTCCAGATCCTCTAGATCAAAAGAGCTGAAGTTCCTTAAATATGCTTTTATGTGCACTTCCTTCAATCACTTAGCAAATCCTTAGCAAATCCTTTCAGGTCTTCTCAGGTTTCCCTTATTTGCTCATCCCCCCCACCCCGCCCCCACTGATTACCAGAGCTTTCCCACATTTCACAATTCATATCTAAATTTCTACAACCCCTTTCTGGTTTGTTCTCTCTGGGGTCTCTCTCCATCCTACATCAGATAACAGACAGATGACCAGAATATTCTGTATAAATCTGTTTAACCTACTTTTCCAAAAAACAATCTATGTTCCTTCTTGTGGACTCGAATTTAAAACCTTCCAGCAAATGATTCCTTCTTAGCTACCCTACCTCCCTTCTGCCTACTCCTCAAAAGAGTCCTTTCATTTCAGAAAATGAACTCCAACTTGCTTGATGTTCTTGACTTACCAACTCAAACATATGTACCTTCCCTCTTCATAACAACTCCTTCTTTATTTTCTGCCAATAATTTTCATCTTACTTCTGAAAGACCTAAGCAATCTCATTCTGCTTGGGACCTCATTTTGCTCTGAAACTTAACCTCTGACCTACTGTAGTCCTAAAGTCAGGAAAATACTACAGAAAACTCTGGAAACAGTTCTCGGAAAAGCCGCAGATGGTGATCACCTAAGATAGACCAAGATAACCACATATCTGAAATTCCAGATGGCCCCCATGTCGGTGTGGTGACCAGTATCTAAACTAGAAGCCCTGCAGTTTGGCACGTACTCCCCTTGCGACATCCTCATGATTTAAACCAATCAGTTCAAATGAATCCCCCTCTTGTAGTAACCAATCACCCCTACCCAACTTGTTCCCGCCAGTGAATGTGCTAATCATGTTTTAGAGTTGTTATTTGATTTTCCCCGAGGTGTGTGATGATTTGCTAGGAAATGCTATGATGTATGTGGGGGTCCCTGCCTTCTCCAAAGAATGTATAAAACTGCTGCAAACCCTGGGCTCGGGGCCTCTTGGCTTCACCTGTTGCTGTGTGTGTGCGCGCTCACAGAGGACGGAGCTAGCTTGCAATAAACACCTCTTTGCTGCTTACATCGATCTTGGTTTCTGGTGGTCTTTAGGAGGTCCCGAATTCGAGAATAACACTTCAAAAACTTCCAAGGAAACTTAGAGTCTAACTCATTCTGCAACAAATAAACCCTCTTGATTTACATCTCCTGTGTGACTCTGTCTCTGTGTGTAACTATATATACATACAACTGGTCTCATGTTGGATTATAATTTCTTTAGTGGCTTCATTTGGATCTCCATTTTTTTTAGAAATATTTTAAACAATTAACTACTGAGCCACATCCTTACACCATTTCATTATTCATTTTGAGACAGCATTTTACTAAATTGTGTAGAGCCTTACTAAGTTGCTGAGGCTGGCTTTAAACTTGTGATCCTTCTACCTCCACCTCCTAAGCAACTGGGATTAAAGGCATGTGCCTCCATGCCTGGCAACACCTATTTTTTTTTTAAATCTTGTGTTAACATTTTTATTAGGAGTTAAAAAAATAAACTAAAAGCTGAGATAGATAGTTGGTAAAATTAATGTAAGACTCATGATTGAATATAATTTCAACAAGATGAAAAATGGCAGGGATTTTAAGAGATGAAATTAATGGGAATGCATGGAAGTACTGTACTTGGGAATGAGTGGAAAAGGACTGGTGGTGGTGTTACTGGACAGCACTCAACCTTGGCAAGTCTAACTAGACCTTAATTTTCCTTGCCTTGGAAACAAAGAGATTGGACAGGGTAGTTCCTAATACTCTTTTCAGCTCTAATCTTGTATGTGGAGATGAGAATGTGTCTGCTGTGATGTTTTGGTAGGAAAACATGGCCCTCATTAAGATTCCATACTCTAATCTCCAGGATAGTGTCTGTATTACTTTACATGGCAAAAGGGACTTTGAAAATGTAATTAACATTACTAATAAATTGACCTTAAAATAGGGAGATTATCTAGGATTATCTGGGTGGGCCAATGTAATCAAAGGCACGTTTAAAAGCAAATGAGAAATCAGGGAGACTGGATGCAAGAGGGCTTCCCTCAGCATTGCTGACTTGAAGGTGGAGAGGGAAACATGAAAAGTGTGAAATGAAAATGAACTTTTTCAGAAACAGTGATGTTGAAGCCCTGAATGAGAATCATTATTCCTCAGATACATTGATTACACTCTTGTAAGACTTTCAACCTGAATCTTAATCGAGAGTCAATTGTGCTGTGCAGAATTTCTTATTTATGGAATTGTGAGATAATATGTTTGTGTTGTCTTAAGCTACTAAGTTTGTTACAGCAGCGCTGGAAAAATAATAAATTCCTTAAGAATGAGATAATACTCTTCTTGCTTTCTATATACTATATTCTAATGAATATAGAACAATCCAGAAAAATTCAGAGAGAAGTTGGACATTTAAATAAAAAGTCCAACACATGAGATAGAACAAAGCTGTAAGTCCACTAGGCAAAGTGATTCTTAACTCTCTAAGAATGGAAGCATTTGCTAAAAACTTGGAGTGCAGCTAGGAAACTAAGGGCTCTTAGGATTAAACTTTAGGAATGTACATGGGACAAAGATGACAGAGAGAAATGTCAGGTTGTAGGAGGAAAACAGAAGAATTACTTTTTTGGGCAATAAAGGAGGAGATTTTAAAAAGAAGAGGTAGTCACACCAGATGGCTTCTATTGTTCCAATGAAGTGGGAAGCTATGCCAGTAAAAAGTGGTGCTTATTCAGACACTGAGATGAAAGTTCTGCAGTGGTCTTCATTGTAAAGGTTCTGGAACATTTATTAGAGATAAAATAGGGGTATGACTTGGGAAGAAGCCAGAATGAGTTTGAGGTGAGCCAGGAATAATGGTGGCTTTTGCATCCTTCTCCAGGATATACAGTGATTCAGAACTGGGTTAGCTGCATCTGACAGGAGATTGTGTTCCCAGCTTGTACACAGGGACACTGCATACAAGCAGATCCATGGGGAATGTTAAACTTACAGTGACTGGGACAAAGACTAAATTTTAGAGAGCTCCTACGATAATAGGGAGCAGAATGAAGGCTTGGTTGAAATTAAAAGTGTTAAATCAAAGGAGGTTCTAGCAGGCAGGTCAAAAGGCTGCTGTGGCACTAGGAGAATAGAAGAGGTGACAAGCAGCCTCCCTGTCTGACTGCAGCACATTTCCACATAGATCACCACATTTGTTCTTGTCAACTTAAAAACCAAAACAACCCATGCTCACATTTCAAAAACAGAAACGGAAATTCCAAAGTTTACATGGCTGATCCAAGATCAGCAAGCAGGTCAGAAGCTTTTCTTGGGTTTGAAAGCTTTGCATCTTCTTCTATATCCTGCCAGAGGTGAGGTTTCTGGAACATGCTGCAGCAGAAACCAGAACTTCTGATGACAAATCTTTTGCCCTGTCTACTTCATCATACCATGTTTTTAACCATCCTCTACTTCATACTCAATTTTTTTTCATAATCATCTTGGTAGGTGCTGCTCACTTTATTCTCATGACAAAGCTGTGGGATGATGGTTTCTGTTTCCATCCTACAAATAAGGAAACTGAGGTATAGAGAATAAATTTGAGATCTAACCCAGATAACCCAGCTAGTCAAAAAGAAAGTTAGCACTCTTACTAGATTTAATTCTACCACCAGCACTTTTTTCCTAGTAAATTCCAGAGTTATGTTCTTACTCTCTTTCTACTTGATGTTTCAGCCTTACTTCCTGTCCTGATTCATGTGGGTGAAACCCCCACATGGATGTGTCTTGTTTCTCTGTTACACCACCAGAAACAAGATGAACAAAATGGCCATCATGTGGTCTCCCACCTGAGCTATACCTTTGGGCTCTTCCTGCTTCAGAATGAGGAGTTGAGTGGCAGCTGGGCTCATCCTGTCTTGCAAGGCTTCAAATCCTACAGGGTGGATGCAGTCCAGTGATGGTACTTTCAAAACACTGACAAGCTCATGTGAAAAAGCTGACTAGGTTAATTTGTGTGTGAGAAGGTAGGAAGCTTTGGAGAAGGTGTGAAAGAAAAAGAGAAGGAGATGAAATATTAGATTGCTGAAAGGAGAAGAGAGAACAAAATGGAAGAGAAGCAAATGTGGAATAAGGAATGCAGAGTAAACAAAGAAAATTCCAAGATTTTAAAAAGGAAGTAGACCCTATAAGAATAACCAATAATAATAAATACCATTCAAGCAGGCTAAAAACAACATTACCCATACCCACCCCCATTTCCCTACTTTTCTCTATTGGAGAATTTTTAGAGAAAATGCATCTTTAAAAACAATAGGCTAAGGTTTGATTTTTCTGCTTGAACTTGAGATATTTCTTTATTACCATTTTTTTTTTCACAGAATGGGATGCAACTACATAGATATCCACCTACACAGTACCTACTTATTATTTCTCTTTGTCTTATTTCCTGATCTAGTCTACCCTTTCCTTCAGCAATCTGATGAGTTGAGAAAAGGGCAGGAGGAGACCCAGTGAAGGCTGGTATGGACCATTCATCACTGTATTAATGAGGCCAGGAGATACCACAGCACTATCTAAGGGAATAAAGTACCCAGTAATGGTCAGGACAATACTGGTCTTTTCTGGCCTTTGGGAAAAAAAAAAAAGACAAATCAGAGGTAACATCTAACTTTCCACAGGATTTCAATAACTTTAATTTAGGTAGCAAGAAACTAATTTTGTACATTCCTCTTTGTATCTAGGCAGTAAAATGCTTTCATATATGAGGAATTCTTCTGCCAAATAATTTGTGTTCCTGAACCTCTCAGGGCTCCCTTCAAAAACAGGAATTCACCAGGTCTTGTGGAAGGGCACTCAATTGTGAGATCGACGCGCCCTCTACTGGATATGTGGTTTGTTGCAGCAGGCATGAGTTCTAAATGGTTTTGAGTTGCTAATCCCTTGTGACTAATATATGATTATAGCTAATGAAGTGAGTACCAAGAATAATACCTAATTAACACACACACACACACCACATGCACGCACACACACACTGCTCTTCTCCCAAATTCTATAATGCAGTAGTCTATTATTTATGTTAGCATTTATCTTATTTTCTTTGTGCTTGCTCACTGTAAATGTATAGGATTTTATTTCTGGAATTAGATCAAACTTAAATAGTTGGCTTTTCATGTCATACTGACCCAAGTTCAAATTATAGTTCTGCACCTTGTGGATTGAAAGTATAATTTTTCCTTTAGTATTTGTATCACTTTGGATAAGTTAATTAATTTCACAGTATTTTGAATTAATGATCTTGGAAAATAAAGAAAATAAAAAGGTTTTCATAGACTTGTTGTGAGCATTAGAGTAGAAAATACTTGTAAATCCCATGTGAATCTTTCTGGTACAGAATCTAATCCAGTAATTTCTGTCTCACATCCTGACCTCTCTTTATACTCAGGTCAATTCACTTAACTACAAACATGAGACTCACATTACCTAAAAGAGAATGAATTTAAATTATTTTCTTTTAAAAAACACTCCAAAATGAATAAATATTTTTTTCAGTGTGTTCTCCAACCAGGCAATAGGTTAGGAGAGTAGGCTATAAAAACTGCTGGTTGCTTCTTTCATCCCCTCCGGGAATACATGGAGAAGAGAGTCTGCTTCCTGCCTCTGCCTCCGTTCCTGCTCTTTGGCATCCCTGGTCCTCTTCGTAATTACTCAATACATGTTTGCTGAAATAGTCTCTTGTCATTTGTCTTGTTCTCTACCTCCCCATTTGTGAAGTAAAAAATGCATGCACTTCCAATCCAAAGCAAACTACTATTAAACACATACTTATTTTTCTACTCCACACCTTTCCCCATTTTCTTCTTTCAAACATTGAACACACTTTTATGGTATTGCTTTCCTACATTTTGCTTTTCATGTTAAGAGCTCCATGTCAAAGATGCAGCAAATGTAATCCATATACTCTACTGTCAATGTTCCTACTTTTTCATTATCTTATTCCATTATCTTATGAAATACCATTTTATACCAAAGAGAGAAATAAAAATGTGAGCCTGATTCACTCAAACCTAGCAAACACTGTTCATTTTCTTAAACTGACTTGAGTAAGGAGAAGAAAACCAGAAATTTGTAGTTTCTGAAGTATTAAAAGCATGGTATTAGAGTCTGATCAGGATTTAATTCTAGTCACTACTTAAAGTAGTAGCACAGACTGCACCTTAGAAGTATGATGTGTATTGACATGTTGTAAAAACAAAACAGCAATGAAAACTAAACACAATAAACAAAGTACATACTCTTTTGCACACAGGAAAAAACTTTTTTTTTAAATCCTCAAAAGCCTTTACCAGATAAGATGGTTCTCCAACCCTTTTTTTCTTCTTAAAGCTTCAAACATGATGATCTAACCCAAGATTTTCCAGACCAAGGCAAAGTATGTAATAGTCATTAATTTAATAAATTTCCAAACCTCTTTATTTTTAACTTTACAGTTCATCTCACTTGAGTTGCTAACTTAAATATCTTTCAAAATCTTTAGAAATCCCACCTTGCATGCTGTCTTGCATATTGGACTGAAAGCTTTATGAGAACATGAACAGTATTGGCCTTGAACTTGCCTTGACTTCTGAGGCATCCCAGCACTTATTACAATGCTTAACAGAGCAGGCACACAATCCGTCTTTGTTGAATTCAATTAAACTAAACTGATCTTTCCTGAAACTATTTTAAAATAGATATAATATGTTAACGATGTTAATTGCTAGATTCTGAAATAAGCCAGTGAAAGTCCGCAAGGTTTCAAGGTAATTTGAATCCATAAAATGTTACTAAGGTTAGTTTTAAAATGGCCATGGCAAGGGTGTTATGTGGTGGAAGTCACCATGGCAATGATTTTCTGTCATTCTCTTCCTAATGTCTTTTTCTCTCCTTGCAGGTCTTTTGAGTTTTTATACTTGTTTCTTTTCCTCACATGAAATAACAAAAAGAGAACAATTGAGTCAGACATTCTCTGCCACAGAGTTTCAGTGCAGACCTGCTTTATATAAGGATCCTGATGAAGAGGAAAACGATTCAAGCTCACAGTCATTCTTAATTTCCATCCAAGTCTTTAGCTGGCTGTACTTCTATAGATTGACTATGTGTCTGTTCTGATGTATCTACCTAGTAACCTTTCTTGGCTGGAAACTATTACATTTTTCTAGCATCTCAGAACTGTAAAGAAGTCACAGAGTATCTTTCCTACTTCCCTTTCACTCTAACAAGGATAAGATTTATGACCAGGAGAATCAAGGAAGGGGCCAGGTGCACCAGAGCTTAGTGCTCACCAGTCAGAACATGGTGGAATCCACACAGCTGTGGATCTGAAGTAACCTATTCTGAGACCAAGGAGCAAATACTGCAGCACAGAGAACAGAAAATAAAGGCTAGCATCTCAAACTCACATTTTTTATTCCCATTGGTATTTTGTATTTACATTGACATGCTACTTTTCCTCTGGGTTTCTACATCCAAACACCCTTCATTCAATCTCCTTATTTCATTTCATGATATATTCTTTCCCTCTCCCCACCCTTTGATGAGGGTTGGAATGGTATCTGGGTGTGGCTGTGTTTGCTAGAGGAAGCATTTTTTCTTAAGTTTCCTAATATATTCTCCATCATGCAGAAGATATGCACACACACATAAGAGGCACCATTGTTGGTTGGTCCATTAACTATAAAAATCTTATTAGAATCATAACCTAATATTATGGAAATGAAAAAGGAGAATGATTGAGTGGCACTGAGGAGAAAACTTTTCTCCTTTTTTTTTCCTTTCAGAGCTATTGTTAGTTTCAGAATTGCGCATTGCTTTTTAGCCCTCTGCCTATTATGGAAATAAATGATGGCCCAGTCTGAGCACTGGAACTCACATCACTCCTGGGTGATTTTTACCAGTCAACCACTGCATTCAAGCTTGACATGTCACAAAAACAATTAGAAATTGCAAATCTGGAGCTCAGAAGAGAACTGAAATGGAAAATTGCCATGTTTTCGCTTTTGATAGTCTATGAAACCAGGGACATAGTTGAGATGACCTAATAAAACAATATATTTTGAAAAGGAAAGAGGATCCTAAGGTGATACCTGAAGAATTTCAATATTGAGAAGTTAGGTGGATATGAGTCAGGCAAGGAAACTGAGGAACAGGAAGGAAGACGGGAATAAAATCATAGAAGATAGTGATAAAGATATTGTAAGAATAGAGTGCTGAAATATGCTTGGAGCTGAAATAAAATGAGGAATGAAAAATGTTTGCTGAATTTAGCAACATGTTGGTCATGGGCGAATTTAGCAAGAATCATGCTAATAGAATGGTGGTGGATAAAAGCCACATTGGAGAGGTACAAATAATGGAATGGAGGAAATATTTTATAATTCATACATAAAATAATGAACAAGAATATTCATAATATTGAGTGGGAAGTGAGAGAGTTTAGGACAGCATTGGCTTTATGTGAAGGGTACACAAGAGTTAGGACAATAGTGTAAGGGCATTGCACAATCAGGGGTGTGTGTTTGCTTGCATTATTTGTTAGTTTGTTTGCATACTGATGGGAAGAGTATAATAAAGAGAATAAATGAAGATGTAGGAGACTATGTATATGTCTCTGTGTGTGATAATCTATGAGACTGTGTCTCCTATGAAGAGAAGGAAGTTAGGTTGCAAGAATTTTGGAGAGATGCACCAGTGGAGTAAGAGGGAAGGGGTGCTTCCTCTATAGTAACTAGAAAGGAACAAAGTAAAGTAATTGTAGATGAAGACAGATTCATAAATTAGATAATGGTAAGGCAGACAGAGCTGTTGCATTTGCCAGCTTATATTTTCCTTATGCAGAAAACTGCTTGTAAATGCACTATATTTTCTCATGAAAGCTAATGCCCAAAAGATGCTACAATGCCTGATGAGTATAAATAAATAAACCCATTAGAAATGTTAATTGACTGAGATGTATATAGTTTGATTTTTTTTTGATTTGGTTTTAGCACATTCTAAAAACATAATAGTACTAGAAAGGAAAGTGTATTAAATGTTAAGAAGTAATTATTAGGTATAATGAAGGAAAATTTTCTGAAATTCAGAATATTTATTTTTTGAGCTGAATCTTTCCCCTGAACAGTTTCACAGCTCTACATCTGGACCTCTGTTAGTGGTGTTGTCAAATGCTGTCTTACTAGGTTCTGATTACACACACTGACCCTTGGTTTAAGAAAAATGAAAGCTACTGTGTGACCATGTGCATGTATGTGTTCAAATGTGTGCTAATATTTCAGCAAACAAAATTTTAGTGTTTGGAAAATGTAATAATAATGTAATAATGTCTGCTCATAAGTATTTACATAGATGGACAAATATCTTGTTTTGTTCATTTTTTTAAAAACTTGTGACTATTATAAATTTAAAAAAAAAAAAAAGAAAACATCATGCTATTGTTTGTAGCACAAGTAAAGTGGATGTAAAGTCAATGTTTGTTTTTATGTCTCAACATTTACATTTGAAGATATCTCCTTAAAAGTTTCTGAGGACCAAGGTATTAATCAAAATATTCAATATTTTTATAAATACTACTTTATAAAGCAAGATTTGTGGTATTATTGAAAATTCAACTGTAAATGTTGCCTAAGATATGACACTCTATTTAAAGATGAACAAACAAGAACACAAAACTACCTAGATTTCATGTTTTCAGGTAATTCCAATAAGGGTGGTAATAGCAATGATGTTGAAGATTCTACTGCTGGTGATAATTATAAATATATGCCCATATATATGTGTATTTATAGGTATGTATTTATATAAATGTATGTTATAAACTTAGAACAAATATATTTGCATGTAGTTGATACAAATAATACAGAGAGATTTCATGTGCACTCTACCCATCTTCCCTGCTTCATCTCAACCCAAATGCTGAATTACATGGAAGACACAGAACATTATCATCTATTTTAGTTTGGATTTGAAATATTCCCCAAAGGGAGACTCATAAATGGGTTAATCCATTCATGGGTTCATAATTGAATGGACTTGTTTTAGTTACCTTTTCTTTGCTGTGAACATATTACTTGAAAGGAACAACTTGGAGGACAAAAGTTTATATTGGGATTAGTTTCAGAGGTTTCTTCCACAGTCTACAGACTTTGTTATTCTGGGTCTTGGGTGAAGCAGAACATCATGGTAGAAGGGGGTGGCAGAGGAGCAACTTCTATATTCAAAGCAGACAGAAAGTGGGGATGGGTTGGGGGCTGCAGGGATGGTGGACCCTTCCAGGGCATGCCTCCTGGTGACCTCCCCTCCTCCAGCCATACCCCAGCTGTTCAGTTACCACTCAGTCCATTTAAACTAAGATGGATTGATTAGGTTAAAGCTCTCAGGATCTGATCATTTTGCCTTGGAATATTCTTACATTAACAAAGGAGCTTTTAGGGGATACATCATACCCAAACCATAGCAGGACAACTGAAGGTGTAAAACCTGTGGAAAGTGGGGCCTAGTTGAAGGAGGTTGGTCACTGGGGGCATGCCCCAGAAGTATATATCTTTTCCTCAACTCTCTTTCTTCCCTATCCCCATTTCCAGGCTGCCATGAGGTGAACAGCTTTGTTCCACAGTACTCTTCCACCGCAATGTTCTGCCTTGCCTTGGGCCCAGAGCAACAAAGACAGCTGACAAGCACAGGAAACTCTGAAACCTTGGGCCAAAATGAATCTTTCCTCTTTTAAGTGTTTTTTATTGGATATTTTTGTCACAACAATGAAAATCTGACTGATACATTATCATCGCAAGAATCCCTCATGTTGTCTTTTCCTAGCCACATCCATTAACCTCCAAGTTTTACCACATCCTTAGCCTCTGACAGCCACTAATGTATTCTTCATTTCTATAACTTTATTTCAAGATTGTTTTATAAATGAAATCACACAATATGTAAACTTTGGGAATCAGAGTTTTTTTTTTTTTCATTCAACATAATTTTCCCAGATTTATCCAGGTTAATATAAGTATGTGTATATATGTATGCATAGATAGATAAATAGATAGATAGATAGATAGATAGATAAATGTATATATCTCTCCATATATATTTATTCAGGTTAATATATGTATATATTTCATTTTTATTGCTAAATTAAGTCCATGATATGTATCTATCACTCATTGAGGGACATCTGAATTGTTTCCAATTTAGAGCTATGATGAGTAACGATGTCATAAACATTTGTATGTACATTTCTTGGTGACCATAAATTTTTATTTCTCATGATTAAGTGTCCAATGTAACTGCTGATTTATATGTAGAATTTATATGTTTAGTTTTATATATTATAAAATAACTGCCAATTTTTTTTCTAAAACATTCTGATAAAAATTGCCAATGTACTAAAAGGCACTCCCTGCATCACATCCAATCCACATTATCCAAACAAATGAGACAGCAAAGAGCTGAAGCCCCTCCATGTGTATTGGAGATTTACAGATGATCCAAACATTTTCATGATGTTGACAAAGGTCTATTGCTGGTGCAACCAATGAAGAAAAAGGATGTTTTTCTAGTTTACAAAAATTACTCTTGAGAGAGCAAGTTTTGGCCTATGATTTAAAACACTGTTATCTGGAAAGTCTCTCCTATATACTACCCCTGATGCATTGCAAGTCATCTTAATTGAGAAAACGGGAAATAAGTGAATGGTCAAAAATTTAGCTGACAAGAATGGCTTTCATCAAGAACCAAACAATAATACATGCTGGGGAGGATGTGGAGATAAAGGAAGACTTTCCTACTGTTGGTGGGATTGCAAGTTAGTAAAACCAATATGGAAATCAGTATGGAGGTTTCTCAAAAGATTAGGAACGGGACCATATGACCTGGTACTCCTTATTGTATGCCCTAAATAATTTACTTCAGCATACGTAGTGATACATAAGTACCTGTGTTTACAGCAGCACAATTCACAATAGCCAAACTTTGGAACCATGCTAGCTGTCCATCAATGGATGAATGGAAAAAGAAAATGTGATATATACACACAATAAAGTTTTATATAGATTTTCTCTCGTATGTGGAAACTACAGAGAAAAAAATTAAAAGAAAGATGTGTGGAGAAAATCTCACAAAAATCAAAGGGAGATCAGTAGAACAGAGGAATGGAACTGGGGGAGGGAGGAGAAGATGGAAAGAGGAAATACTGGGGTATGATTCTGGACAAATTATATTGTTATATTGTGTACATATATAAATATGTAACAACAAATCTCACCATTATAAACAACTATAGGGTACCAGTAAAATATATGAGGAAAAAAGCTAAATGACAGATAAAATATTTCCAGGGAAGAGTTTTGGAACAGGGCTGAGACAAACTGTTAGTATTTGTATCTATAGAGAAGTAGGTTCAGAGCCTAGATATTGTCATTTTTAGATAATGAAAATGAGATTAAATTGAGTTGTTACTCAGTGTTAGAGTGCTTGTCACTTATGCATAAGGCCTTGAGTTCAGTGCCTATCACCTCTAAATAAATAATATGCAAAAACACATTGAAAAGTTTTTTATAACACTTCTGCCAGAAACAGTACAATTTGAATATCTACTGACAAAAGAAGGAATAAATAAGTTGTGCAGGTTCAACCAATAGAATATTATACATTTCTGGAAATAAACATACTAATGAGTGAAAAGATAAAGTTCCAGAAATCTAAATATAATTAATACCATTTTATAAAACTTTAAACAAATGAAACAAGGTAATTTATTGCTTCAATACTTATGATAAAGTTATTTTTAAGAGCAAGTGAATAGTAATAAAAATGTATAGTAACATTTCCCTCTGTAAAGGGAAAACAGGACAAGATAGAAAAGGAGCATATAGGTAGATGCAAACTTGAGCAATACTCAAGTCCTTGGGTTGGAAATTCATTAAGAAATTGTGCTTTGTAGCTCACATGATACATTGTGTGTATAAACATACTTATGTATATGTGTAAATGATTATTTAAACAACAATAAAGTTAACTAAAATTAAAGTCTCAGTATTATATGTGTTATTTACCCAAAATATAAGAACAAGTTGTGTTTATAATACTACCAGTCAAAATTCTCAATAACTGAGGATTTACTATATAGGAAGCAAGTGATAGGCATACAAGCCCTGAAAGGTAGCATCTATGCTCCATGCTGCATTTGGCACCACTAAGTTGGCATATTTCCCTTAATATCTGTAGGATGTTATACACAACACTTAGTACTAGGAACTAACACCAAATAAGTCAGCATTACATTGGTTTTCTAATTAAAGGTTGGGCAATCTAGATGGTGACACATATGTTCCTATCAATTCATATATTTAGTTATTATATGCAGAAACATTACATTCTATAGATTTAGGTATTGCAATGTTTGGAGACTCTTCACTTCCTTTACTATTTTCTAAAACATGTAAAATATGTGACACTCTAGGCCCTCAGAATTTAAAAAAGTTACAGAAATGTAGAGTATATCCCCATCATCTCAACTAAAAGTCAAGATAAACTGGACTCTGTTTTGTATTTTGCCCCAGAAATTCCAGAAACTACTGATTTTACTAAGGGACACCACTGAAATGTTCATTTTTTTCTGATAGTTTCTCACCTCCACCACCTAAAGTCTATTTCTCTAAAATTTTATGAATTGCTGCTCAAATTCTTCTGGGAGACTCATGATAATTACCACTGCTTCTACAGAGTTACAAATCTGCTACATCAATTTCAGCCAAAAGATACATGTCTCAAAAAGTCATTTCTCTTCAATGTAAATCCCTGATGTAATTACCCAGGAAGCCCAGGTTTTCTAGGTGGGGAGTCACACACGACCAATGGTATTGCCTCAACTCCTGCAGGCTATTGCATCGTGGTTGTTAAAAATTTGGGGGTGTCATGCCCCTGAGGAGCTGATATATCTATCTCATCAGGAGTACTCACAGCCACATGTGCCAAATCCATTTCACTTTCATGTGCTTATGCATCCTGACGCTCATTCATACTCAAAGGATCTGTGGGCCTACAGTGCTGTGGCTTGTATGCCTGATGCTCTGATTTTCTTGGATTAACATGAGTCATGAGGGTGAGGTTTAGACTGTTTCCTATCAGGTGTGTGAATTAGGCATCTAATTCCATCTTCCTTCTGGTTTCTCTGTCTCATCAAGCTCTGACTTCTGCACAGTTACAGGAATGATGTTTCTAAAACAAAGACTTAATCATTAACACACATCTACCCACTACTCCCTAACAAAAAGTTTTCAAAAGGTCTTTATCGCTGTTCAGAAAAAAAAAAAAAAAAAAAAAAAAAACACAAACCCACAATTCTCTACAAAGCATCCAAGATCCCAGATGATCTTGACCTCTCCCACATTTCCAGCCTCATCATTTACCATGGCTCTCAGACCCTAGGCCTAGGAAATTTACCACATAGATTCCTGCATTTGCACCATCTGTAGTAACAGTCTACTAATATATTCTCATGCAAAGAATTATTATTTGCTGTTTTTACCACTTGGAGTGGGATTCATCTCCTTCAGGAAGATTTACGAGCACTCCCCCCGCCCCCACACACACACTGTAGAATTTGTGTGATATGAATGGATGAAAAATTTAGCTGTCAGAAACAATGTTGTTTAGAGAAAAAAAAACTGCATTGCTTGCTTGTCTGGAGGTCTTTCTCATCTAGATTCTGCTACTAATTCAGTGTGAACTCTCAAGCACGTTATTTTCTAAGTTTTCTTTTCCTGTCTGGAAACATAAAGTGGTTGTACTAGATCCTCTGAAAGGCCCCTTCAACTCTAAATTTCAACTTTTATAAAACTCTCTGCTTACTTTCTCTGCCTACCAGAATGTACACTGTTGGTGTGTTATTTGATAGGAAGAGGAAGAGAGGACAAAGCAAGGTTGGATGTACATGTAGTCAATCAGAAAGGACCCAGTAATGTCTGTTAGTCACACTGATGATGAGCTTTCTTTGTAGTTCCTTTTTCCTGCTGTCAACAAAAAGAATAAAAATAAATTGTCATTGGATTATTTTCTGTCATCAGTTAGAAGAAAGTAAGCAAGGGAGGGAAATGTTGCTTAGCAGCTTATGGTCCTCAATTCTTTTATAAAAATGCAATTATTCAGGTTCCTACAATGTCATTTCTGACAGCAAATGGACTAGGAAAAACATATTTCTACCATAAAGTTTGAAAATGAGAACAAGGACCTTGTCTGTCTTGCCAGCCTCAATTCCCCCATGCCAGACACGTATCTGCTCCTCAGTGAACATTTATTGAATGAAGTGCATCACCATCATTCTATTCAAATGTATAAAGCAGACAACAGTTCATGTAGGATAAGTAATGTAGAAGAATTTCATTAATTTGCTGTTCAATTTTGCAAAATAAGTGTTTGCATATGAGCTGGACAGAGAGTTTGTAAAGAAGGATTTATTGAACATGCTCTGTTGCTTTCGGTAAATTTCAGAACACAAGGAAAAATTTCTGTCATTACTTTTAAAAGTATTTATGTATAAGTGATCAATATGTTAATTACATTTGATTTAAACCTGTTCACCAAAGCAATTATCCCAGATAATTGCTTTATAATGCCCTTTAAAACCTGATTCTATATAAGATTCTAGTATTTTTTAAGCAAACTATTTAGTTAAAAGTCTTGATTTGCATAAAGGACAAAATATGGTTATTTGTTTTTAAAATGCATTTTTCTAAAATACAATTTCAAACTTTTGACTAAATAATGTTTTCAGGTGAGTGGAGAGCTAATAGTGTAGGTAATTGATCTAATATAGGGACAAATGAGGTACTGTCTCTGGTCTCAAGCATTATATACTCTGGTTAAAAAAAACGGAGAGACGCTCAAGGATAGAATGCACCTTTTGCACAGAATGGAAAATATTACCCTTTTGTGTACAGAAGGATAAATGAATGGAGAATGAGATTTTTGTTCTTGTCATGGAAATCAGAGAAGTTAACAAATAAGAAGTCAAACGTAAGCTTGTCTTTGAAAGATGGATGTAGTTTCCATAATAAAAGGGAAGAAGGAGGTGTTTCTTTTAAAAAAAAGGATGGGCATGAAAAATGCAGAGAATTTGGCAGGCACAGAGTAGGGCTGGGAACAAACTTGTGTTCAGTGGGGTCACAGAGTGGAAGCTTCAGAAACAGGGACCAGTGCCAGACCTTGGATTACATTGAAAGCCAGATGAAGGACACTACCTTCATTCAATTCACAGTGAATGATAGCAAGGAGAGACCAGCAGTAGGAAACTAGGTTATCCTATCATTGCTTTACTCAACTATGACCCAGGACAGAACCCTGGTGGTGTGTTGTGAGTGAGTGGAAGAATGACAAAGGAAGCAAGTTAGGGAAGAGTCAGGGTAGTTTGGACATCTGTTTGGAAAAGTATGCAAGAAATAAAGAGTAGTGAAAGTGAGAAGATGAGGCTGTCTAGAGAGAAAGATAAGTCAGAGGGAGAAATGCATTCACTGTAGAGATGATAAAACTGGCTTATTATTTTGTACACTTTCTTAGTGTTTATCTTCAAAATGCTAAATTTCAGGTAATGTGAGGCTAATAAAAAATATAAAAAAAAATTCAAGGCAGAGTTTGAATCTAGACCTCAGGAATGAAGTAAGAACTGGTTACACTAACTGTCCAGAGACTTCTGACAATATGCTTATTATCAAAACCTTAGGTCCAATCACATCATGCAAACTAAGTATTTGTCTTGCCAGAAAGGTCTCTAAGTTGAGATCTCCCCCACCCATCTTATCCACCAACACATCTGTCCTCTTGGTCACCAGAATTTTTTTTTTTTTTTTTGGTACTGAGGATTGAGCCTAAGGGTGTTTTGTCACTGACTGTATCCCCAGCTTTCCCACCCTCCACACCACCAGATTTTTTTTTTTAACTTGAAACAAGGTCTCACTAAGTTGCTGAGGCTGGCCTCAAATTTGCAATCCTCCCGCCTCAATTTCCTGAGTCACTTGGGTTTCAGGTATGCGTTCCCACATCCAGCTTTTATTTTTTAAACCTAAATTAGCTAAAAATATATAAGCCCAAATTAATGCATCATAATTCCACAGTCTGTTAAGAGGTAAGTGCAACACTTGAAAAGTAAAATTGTGAATGGCTTTATTATTAGCTATTGATAGATTGCTTGAAGTGAATAAGTACGACTCAAGGTCAGGCTGCTCATATTGCAGACCAGTTATACCCAGTAAACCCATAAAGAATATACCCATGGCTCCCTTTCAAAGCAGCCTGAGACCACAGGTACAGCTATGGCTTCTGCTGCTGTCACTGCAGTTTCTAAGTTCTCTTGGGGCAGGGCGGTGTGTGGGGGAGTGCTCTCTTCAATGGAAGGGGCTGACTGGATTGCTTGGGCCTCTTAGGCTGCAGAGAGGATCCTCACCCTCCTTATCCACTTTCAGTGTAGTCACTATCCTCCATAGACTGTGAGAAATTATTCCCTTTCTTCTTGTTGGATTCATCTTTGGATTTACGAAGCGCTAAATCAGTTTAATGCTGATTTCCTCCTAAAAAGCAGACAGGTGAATTAGAGAGACAAATGAAAAATAGTTATGAGTCATTCACTTATCCTTTCTAGATATTTTCCTCATAGGCCTGCAATGTTGCCTGTTAAGAACTTAAACCTTTGTTGACTCCATTTAGCTAGCAGTCTGGAAAATGCCAGTGATAAGTACTATTCCTCAAGGACTTTAGCATGTATTCTTCTTCTGTCACTTGATAATTCCAGAAATACCACAGAAGAGGTAATAATACCTTCAGTAATGAGTGTGCCTTGGGAAATTGCTAAACTTTAGAATTCACAAGAAAGCACATCTTTATATCTCAAAGATTTTGTAGTCTTTTTGCTGTGCTCAAGCTCAGGGAATCTCAAACTGCAACCATTTCTCTGGCCAGATGAGGGCGAAATTGCTCTGTTTTTGCACATTAAGTCCTGCCTAATGCCTTTGGAAAACAAGCACCAAGCCATCTGCAGAGAGGGGGTACACGCTGAGGGAGGAAGGGGAGAGGGGGCAGGCCACTCTAAAGCTGCAACATAGGGCAGCTCAACCAGATCTGTGATGTATAAAAAGAAAATGACATTCCCTTCACAACAGTCTAGAGCTGTGGTGTGAAGAGTTATATTAATTTTACAGAATACAGGAGTGAATTTTTCAATGTGTCCAATGTGTATGGGTGGGTTTAATAATATTCATTTCTGTAATTTGCATTATATAACTTCCCCAAATCCCTAACAATTAAAACAAATAGAATGCTGACTTAGGCTTATCAGCCTAGTGGTACATTAATAAAATCTGAAGGGGTCAGTAGTGTAGGGATGAAGTAAAGTCTAAGAAAAATGATGGTGCTTTCTGGGAGTACATATTTTTCTTACTTATAATATATACCCTGCCCAAACATAATTCAAACCAGCAACTTTCTAGATCTCCCCAAATAACTCTGTAATATGATACCTAAAATAGGTACCTGCTGCGCTCTTGTGCTATAGGAGAAGCTCCGGTTACATGCAGGATGTCATTCTCATGACTTCTCCCATGCTCACCTTCAACTCCAGCCTGCACTCTAGAGCAACTTGGGCTTCATACTAATCACCACTGTTACTACAATCTATGTATTGCTGCAGAGTAAGGCCTTCTCTTATTTTTTTTTCATTACTTTTTGAAATTTGATGGTCTAACTAGTCATAAAGTGGACATATACTACAAAAAAGGAAAAAAAAAAAAGAATCCAGCTGAACTAGGAGGATAGTTGGAGTAGTAGAGTAGTATCAAGCATGCTTGAGGGCCTAGGTTTGGTCCTTGGCACTACAAAATAAAATCAAATAAAGTATACATATAAATGAATCATAGTCTGTCTTCCAGAAATTTACATTTTTAATCTACTTTGCAGCCCTCTAGACAATTCACTTTACTAAGGTGGCCATAATTCCTAGGGCCCTCTCATACTGAGGAAAGCAACATTCTCTAGGAAGTTCCTACAACTCTCCAAGTCCAAGAGGGAAAACGGGCCAGAACGAGACCACTTCATCAACATCAGAGATGAGACCCGAAGAAGGTTTAGAGAAAATTCAATCTATACTCTATTGTTAGACTAATCTTATTAAAGCACAGATCAATTCATTTCACAGCCTTCCCTGTGAATGTCAGAGTGAACCCTACTTTCCTTGGCTTGACATTGATGGCAGCCAGTTCTTCCAGCCTTCTGGAGTCACCCTGTGAGCTCCAGTCAAAAGGAACCACGGAAAATCCACATTCACATTCCTCTGCTCTGATCCCAGGACAGCTTGCTTTCTCTAGAATTAACTGGTCTGAAGAGAGACCAGTTTTAAAACTAGCAGTTCACCTCCCCCACTCCACATGGCTGCTTGCATCCTTGGTGAACCAACCTAAATATAGCTTCCCCCAGAAAGTCTTTCCCAGTGCCCAGTGGGAAGTCCTATGCTTTCCCAACATGCATCCCATCTAATCTGTCTTAAGATACATAAATTTTTCTGCCTCAACATGGAGTTCTTTATGGACATATATTTTCTAGTAGCCACAAACTAATTGGAAGTAGAACCTATAATACTTTTTTTTCCAGTTTTAACTTTTGCAGTACTAGAGATAGAACCCAGGGCCTTGGAATTACTGGGAAAGTGCTCTACCACTGTGCTATATCCCCACCCCTTAATATATCCTTTTATCTTCTGAAATATTTTGTGTAATGTCCAGCACACATAGGCATGTAGTAAATGTTTACTAAATGAATTAACAAATAAATGAATTAATTCATAGTTTCTGTTAGACCAAAGTTATTTCCTAGGGAAATATTTGAAAGACCTAATGATATTGCAGTTACTTCCTTTTGTACAAAATTAACTATAATTCAACCATCTAAACTCAATAGAGTGTTCATCTGACTGAAGAAAAATTGCTTGGTCCAATATGTAACTGCTTGTGATTCCGTGTGTGTGTGTGTGTGTGTGTGTGTGTGTGTGTAGAGAGAGAGAAAGAAACTGAAATTTTCTCTTCAACTTTCAAAATAAATGTACCTTCAAGGAGATCCTCATCGTTATACAAAATACATGTATGAAGATGTGAATTTGGTGTCAACATACCTTATATATAATCAGAGATATGATAAATTATTGTATAATGGTGTTTTAAGACTTGTAATGCAAAATAAATTTTAAAAAAATAAAAATAAAAAAATCTGAGTGTATATATTATGCCAATATGTAACTAAAGTTAAATAAATGGCATGACATTGATTAAAATATATTCAGGTAAGGAAGAGCCATTAAAGAAAAAAAAAGAGGTTAGGATTCTATATGAGTTAACAAAGTTCAGAGTAGGCAAAGCATGGGTAAAATAGAATATTTATAACATAAAAACAACTGAACAAAAGGTGGGGTGAAAATGACAATTTATTGAATGGTAGGGAAGGTGATATGTGGCAAGAATTTACTGAGCACTTACAATGTGCCAATAACTGCACTAAATATCTTTGTAAACTAGTTGTATTAGGGACAGTAATTCTTAAAGTGTCGTCTATGGGCCAGCTTAGACACATGTAAACCTTCAAGTCCCTCAGTACTTAATTGAATCATTGAATCTGTAGTTTGGGGGGTTGGGAACCAGGACTCTGTATTTTAAAAAGCCTAACCAGTACTTTGCATACATGCTCATGTTTGAGAACCCGACCAGGTGATACAAGAACCAGAATTCTAAGAAGAATTTCATTTGATGCATTAGACACAGGAAGTCATAGACAGATGCTAGTTAACACTGGTATTATCAAGAAAGTGGTGTTTATTTACTTCTAGCTGTTCAGAAGAAAAACTAACAGAGGCTAAATGTCTGAAAAGAATTGTCACAGGGATGTCCAAACTAAGTAAAATTTTCCTTAAGCCGGGGGGTGGGGGGAATTATAATGAAACAATTCCATCTTTTGATAAAAATATCTTTTTAAAATTAATTAATTAACAGTTATACTGGGGATTGAAACAAGGGGTGCTTAACTACTGAACCACATCACCAGCTCATTTTTATTTTCGATTTTAAGACAGGTTCTCACCAATTTGCTGAGGTTGACCTGAAACTTGTGATCCTCCTGCCTCAGACTCCTGAGTCACTGCTATCACAGGGCATGCACCCTTGTACCCAGCAAAGCCACTCTTTGTAAAAAAAAAAAAAAAAAAAAAAAAAAAAAAATTCAATAGATACCTAACTAATTTTTCCTCTCTGATTGTTCTTTCTGCTTTAGGACCTCGTTTAGAAAAGAACCCTGAATTTTTCTAGAATTACTGGGTAAAATTTCTAGCCTATCATCTTTTTTTATTGTACTAATTTCTTTTTTGAGTCTTTAATACAAATTTTACTTTATAAGGCCCTGAGGAAGAATGAAACTTGACACTTAGCTCAGATGCCAGGCATCCTGGGCTGGGAAAGGTACTCCTCTAGAGAGCCACAAGGGACAAGGTGTTTACTGAGTATTTTAAGAAGGAAGGAAAAGCAAGGTTTAAGATAGCAATGACAGCAATCTGTATACGGGGTAAAAATGGGAGTTCATAACCCACTTGAATCAATCTGTGAAATATGGTATATTAAGAACTATGTAGGGGCTGGGGATGTGGCTCAAGCGGTAGCGCGCTCGCCCGGCATGCGTGCGGCCCGGGTTCGATCCTCAGCACCACATACAAACAACGATGTTGTGTCCGCCGAGAACTAAAAAATAAATATTAAAAATTCTCTCTCTCTCTCTCTCTCTCTCTCTCTCTCTCTCTCTCTAAAAAAAAAAAAAGAACTATGTAATGTTTTGAACAACCAACAATAAAATAATTTTTAAAAAAAGAAAGGAAAACCCACCATGTAAAATATAACCCACTTGAATTAAAAGTATGAAATATGATATGTCAAGATCATTGTAATGTTTTGAGCAACCAATAAAAAAATATAATAAATTTAAAAAAAAGATAGCAATGAGCCAAGTAAAAGTACAATAACAAGCAAGATTTTAGGCAATTAAGCAGGACACAAGAAATTTTAAAATCTAAAAACCCAGTGTTGTAAGAACCTATTTAAATCAAAAGCAACCGCAGAAGGATGTATGGTCCCAGGCACACTGTTATGTGCCCTACCTGATAAATTCATTAGCTCAGAGCTATTTGAAGATGTCTCTTGCCCAGAGGTTTTTCTGGAAGATAAAAGAGATTTACCAGATCATGGAGGTCTATGGGGTGGAATTGTTTTTTTTTTCTCTCAGAGCCTGCCTTTTTGGTCCTTCAGTCCAAATAACAAATTACAGTTTATCATTCATCTTTTCTATCATCTGCAAATACTCCTACTTATTAAAATTTACTAGGAATTCCCAAGCCCATTCTCACTGTTCTTTCATGAACATTTCATGTGCCTGCCCATGTTCAGCTGAGCTGCCTTTGTATTTTTATTTTTAATTTTTTTGATAGTGGGGATTGAACTCAGGGGCACTGGACCACTGAGCCACACCCCCAGCAGCCCTATTCTGTATTTTATTTAGAGATGGGGTCTCACTATGTTGCTTAGCACCTCACTTTTGCTGAGGTTGGCTTTGAACTTGTGATCCTTCTGCCTCAGCCTCTCAAGCCACTGGGATTACAAGCATGTACCACAGTGCCAGGCTGAGCTGCTTCCTTTGACCAACTCTCACCCTGAACATAAGTGAACTTTTTGTGATCTAATTAGTGCCATGTTTTCAGAACTGTGGTTCCTATTGGTTATTTCCCTGTCCTACAAGCACAGTGCTGAAGTACTGTCTAGTGTTTCTAAGCACGTGAAAACTGTCCTGTGCCTTGCAGAGATCATATCTGCATAACATAAGCTTCACTGAGGCTTGACTTACAGTGCTGGTGGTGGGAGTTAAGAGTTAATGAAGCAGCAATCTATATTCAATAAAGTGTCTTTAAAGAGAAACACACAGAAAACAAGGGTAGGTATCATCAGTTAATAAAAATGTTGTGACCTGAGGCTTCTAGGAACCTAACTTTCTATTTGCCCTTAGAGCAATGGCTCAGTATTTATTATGGCAATGTATGTGTTGACTTTATGGAACATCAGCATTAAGGGGTGGTGTTCTGCAGTTGTGACTGGGATGGTTATGAAACCTCAGATTATCAAATTATGACTTCAAATATGCATCTTTGTATTTAAATAACATGCTAAAGGCACAATCAAATATTAGTAAAGAGGAAACTTTGGGGCTAACTCACTTGTCCTGAAAGTACAATTGACCTGAAGAATCTACCACTTCAAGGCCAGTCAGGACCATTGGTATCACAGTGATTAAAAGAGCCACACCTTTAAATGTGTGGCGTGCACCAAACAGCATGTAATGGGATGACTTTTGTTCAAGAAATACAGGGAAAGTAAGCACTGTCCCAACAGGAGTAACTACAATAGCCAGAGACAAACTCAGTTTGGTTTTGCATCAGACATTCAGAAAGTCCCTCTGCATTTTGTTCTGATCAGCATTTGAGCAAACTTCAGCATTGCAAGCAAGAAGCAGAAGGAAGCAGTCCCAAACCCTGGAGCTGATGCTCTACCTCCAAAAGTCCAGATCTCTCAGGCAGACCAAAGGGAGTAGCCTGAAAAGCTCCAGGGCCACAAAGCAAAGAAAGACAAACAAGATATAATAAAACTAACTCGTGTCTGTGATGCATGTCAATCATCCATCCACCTGTCTTACTTTCTTGCTTCTATGCACAGATATTTCAGATAAGTTGCAATGTAAAAATCCAAATTATTTACCAGCATTACTTCTGTCTTCATACTTTCTAGACTTTCTAAAAATCTGAAAAACTGGAAATTGCTGATATGGGTCTCTGTATATGTAGATAATGTATTGTGTGTATGCATATATCAGTCTCTCTCTCTCTCTCTCTCTCATATACACATATCACATCATCTTTGCAATCAGAACTACAGACCATCATGATGACATTAAGAATCTGGCTGTGTTAATGCTGTGATTTAGAGTGTGTTTGTGAAATACCATTGCCTTTTATGCTTTACTCATGCAAAGAAACTTGTAGAATAAATTAAACCATAAAATCAGAGGGATCCCTCACCTTAGGATAGTAAGGATGGTGGTGAGAGGGGGAGATAGAGTTACTGAGGTTCTGCCTCCTATTTCTCCATTCTTCATTAAGGTTGCTGAGACAAAACAGTTTTACAGCTCATTCCATATTTTGACAATCCAGAGTCAGGGGGTTACAGGAGTGACAGGGTAAGTATACAGGGCTTTGGGAATTTATTTAGTTGGATAGGTCATTTTGTGCTGGGCTGAAACCCTCAGAATGAAAATAGACTTTTGAAAATGATTAAAGAGTGTGATTTGTACTGAAAATGTATCTTACTGAATTGCTGAACTCCACTGTCTACACTACTCACAACTGAGGTACCTCTGGAATTTTACAGGCAGGAACTTCACCTACCAGGAGGTGGTAAAATGAGAGGAGGGATTCCTTTTCATAAGAAGCTGTGGGTCACTGTGCACATCCATTGCTAAGGACACAGCTGTTGCTCTCTAAGATGCAGAAAGTGAGCCAGATAAACTGACAGGATACTGAAGCTTAGAGACTAATTTGACACACAGGAGGTAGAAGTACCACCCTCAAGGGAAAAAAAAATGGGTAGCCAGAAAACCACGCCCCACAGTGGCGGAGGGAGTGAGGCCTTTGAGGTGTCGCAGATAAAGAGAAGAATCAGCTCATTAAAGGGAGGTTGGGGAGAGACAGAGCCCTGCTAGGACTGCTGAGGAAGCCCTTAGGCCCCTGGAGAGGAAGCCCCTGCTGCCTCTTGGGACCACCCTGGCTCATTAAGAGGGAAGTGTTGCAGCAGAGGACTTGGTCACTGAGGTTTGCTTCAGAACTTAGGCCAGTGTTGTCAAAGCAATAGCAAAAGATCAGGAATTGGGAGAGGAGTGGGGAAAAGTGGCCTGTGACAGATTTTTTTTTTTTTTTTTTTTTTTTTTTTTTAAATCTTGGAAGCTTCTGACAATGATAAAAGAACAAAGAAAGTGACAGAAGTGGTGGTATTTCCTTCACTCCACAAAATGCCTCCCATTTTTTTAGAATATTATCCCTACACAGAGGGGATTTCATTTGAGGCCACATGCTGATATTCACAAAATCACAAGGGTTCTCAATTTATAGGAAAGGTGGTGCAACAGAAAAGGTCTAAGAAGTTAATATCTGAGAATAATTTTTAAATTACATTTCACTTTCAAAGCATTTCTGATGCTATACCAGGAATTTCCAAGCCCATATGATTTAAGTCTGAGTCGACATAGAAAGCTTGTTATTGCACATATGGACATAGATGGTTTGCTGTAAGCTTTATGTGGCGCTTAAAATAAATGTTATTCCTTAAAGGAGTTTAGTGTCTAATTAATGATACCTACATGATAGATTTATCTATAAAAATTAGATGCCAAATATTTATAAATACATATGTGTGTGTATATAAATGTAATATATGCATACATATTAGATTGATGAATTTTGTCATGATATGTGTTTTGGATCATGAACAATATAAAATGAAATAATAAATATTGTCCCTTATTTCTTGGGATGGAATTGATTTCATGGACCATGTATAATTTACAGAGTATTTTTAAATAAAAGCAAATAAAGTAAAAAGCAAAGATCTTGTAGGTCTAAGACAGTCAGAGAGAGAGAAAGGAAGTATGAGGGATTGTGAATGTCCAAGGGCATGCCACACGAGACAAGTGGATCTATGAGATGAAAATTGGATGGCAAAGGAACCCCAGTTGAGGTTTTGAAAATTGTTCTTAATATATTAGAGACTAGGAACTAAGGGCTACTTTTAGAGTATAGGACTCTATAAAGTGGTGGATAAAAAGGAAATTTATACTATAATGTTCTAAATAAGTTTCTGATTTTTAGATGCAATACAGGGTATAAATAAGGTATTGACACAGTGCTATGGAACTTTGTTCTCATCTGCATAGGAGATTCATTTTAAAGAGTAAGAAGACATTGGGCCCCAGATGAGTTAGTAGCTAGCAGAGGTCACAGAGTTAGCCAAAGGCAGAGGCAATACTAGAACCTAAATCTGTTCATTTATAGAACTGGCTTTCTTCTTCACAAAAGTCTAGAATACTTCAAAGTCACAAACTCTTTCTATTGAACAAGCTCACACAGGATACCAAGACACAGAACAGAGAACAACTTGCCTTGGTTGAGGGGGTGAGGTGAATTGAGGGCCGAGGGGTATCTGGTGCTATGAAGCCTCCCAACCCTACAGTTGGTCTCAGGGACCCACAGGGGGTTCCATGGGTCTGTAACTCAATTGAAAATTCCTTAAATATCAGACTATATCAGACTTTTTCGTTGTATCCTATCCAAACAAAGAATGTCAGTGTACCTCAAGTAACAACAGCTTTTAAAAAGCATTTGTTCAATTTTCAATGATTTACCTGTAGTCAATCATTTGTGTGAGACCTTGGGCCAGGTGACCTAATAGGTAGTCTTGCCATCAGGAATGTCACAGTGACATGTGGCCAGAGGTCAGCAGCTAGAGACCCAAGAAGGGCATTGTGGTGATGTAAGGGAAGGAAAGCCTTTCTGAAGAAGGTGATGCTTAGACAAGGATTTGAAGCACAAAAGGACAAATTAGCTGATCAAAGAAAGATGGGCCTATTCCAGAGAGTCAGGACAGCAAGTGCAAAGATACAGGGGTAAGAACAACCCAGTGCACATGGGAGCACAGGAGTGCCTGTAATGACCTGGAACACAATGGGTGAGCATGGAAACTTCCCAGAGAAAATTGATTAATGACATGCAGTTGAATAATTAAGCTTGTGAGTGTCTTGACCCAGTTTCCTCCCTACAAAGGGAGGCCTAACAACACCCATCTCCCAACTGTTCTGGGAAACCATTGTCAGATTCCCCTTTTATATAACCTCCCTTTGGTAATGGGATGTGCTAATTAAAACTATAAGGTAATGTTTTAAATTCATCAGATTGGCAGTAATCAGGCAGTAAGAATATTGCTGCTGTTTATACAAATCGCACAATCTCTGTGGAACCCAGCAATAGTTTTCTGATTTGTAAATCCATTAAAACACACTGAGGAATTTCTCTTAGGAATTCATCCCATAGGTATTCTCAGATATGGGATCAGTGACATAGTCTCAGCCTATTGCATTGATAATATTTTAATACTGTTGAATGGTATTTTAGATTGAAGCCAAAAAGGTCCTAGAACACCATTTGATTGATTTTTGTTTCTTGGAGTTCTCAATCTCACAAATCACTCTGATGCTGTAGAATGCAAATCATTCCTAGCACCTAAAACAAGGAAATAGCAAGGATTCATGGGACAATCCATATGAAAAATGCCTAGCATGGGCGTGTACCACCTAAAAGACATTGTTAGTTCTTAGACATCAGACAAAGCTATGAGGAGCCTCTTAGTGATTTTGAGCTGAAAATGATTTGAGAAGATTTTTAGAAAGTGTTTTAAAATAATCACTTGGGCAACAGTAGGACAAGGTGGAGAGAGGCTTTGCAGGTGGTAACAAAATTAGTTAGAAAGCCCTTAAAATTGTCTAGATAAGAAACTAAAGGCCTGAACTAAAACACTGGGGACTCAATTTGTAACAGATCGGAAGATGCTAAAGAAAGAAATTCTTCAACATGTTGATCATAATGAATGGAAAAGATGATATATATGAAATGCATTTATGCATTTATAGAATATATGTATAAAATATATTTTATATATTATATATCTATGAAATATACATAGCCTATAAAAATTTGTTGGCTATTCTACCATTAAAAATATGGGTAATACTGAATACATTGAATCAAGTCAATGTGTAGACATCTTAGAACACTTTTGCCTGGATAGAATTTTTAGTTAGACCTCTATGTAGACTTTCCTGTGGCTGTGAAATACACATGTGCTTACACAAAAACACCCCACATACATGCATAACACTCACATACTCACTCAGAACACATTGCTTCCTTAGAGCTAACAAGGCCCCAGTGTCGAAGCACCTGCCAGTGTCAGCACCCTATCCAGAAAGCACCATCTCTCCTCTCTCCTTAGCAGTGTCAGGGAGTGCTCTGCTTCCAAGCAGCAATGTATTTGCGAAGTTGATGCAGTGGTTTGGGAGGGTGTATCCTGTTAATATCAGCCTGAATTCATGTTCAATGCTTTTTGAGTCTACTCTACTCCCTTGATATCTTCAGTGACAGGTATCGGCTATATCCATTCATAGTGAGAATAATTCTATAACATTTAAAATGTCATGAAACATGACTTTCAACACAGTGATCCAAAGTACTCATCCCACAAATCATTCCAGATAATCAGGAAATTGTATTGATGATTTTGTCAAGAAAAGAGACTGATTTATATTTATTTCCTTTCCCAATCAGTATCTTAACACTAGTTTCAGAAAATGTAGCTTGATTGCTTTCTATCTCTTAAATTTCCATATGCCTCTTCAAGCAATTTTTCCGGTCCTTAACTGGCTCCAAATACAGTGTGTATGACAAGAAGGCGAGGCTGGTCTCCCACCCAGCCTGCCCTAGGGACATTTAAATAAGCTTTTAACCTATAAACATTTGCATGCAAAATGAAAAACCTCTGTGAGCTAAGTCATGTCAGGAAAAGTATGGCTCATAGAAAAGTAGAAGCTGCTACCAGACAAGATCCCAAGAGGGCAATCACCCTGGGGTGTTTAAGGGATACTTGTCAGTTGACTGACTGCTGGCCAGTTTCCAGTGCTGAGGGCTGCTGTCATTTCTGTGCTCATAAATAAGAGGAGAAAACAAACTATCCAAAGTCCTGAGCAACATAGCTGGCCTCCTGGGCATATGGAACAGCCATACAGCTCTGCAATCTGATTAGAGGAAGGCTACTCAAAAGACCACTGCACCCTCACAACATGCCCAGCAGCATGTCCTGGAGACAGCTCACTAGTAGAAACTTATATTCGTTAGTCCAAGGATCTGTGCTCAAAGAGTCTTCTGTCATAATGCAGAAGTCTTGCCTAGTCACATTGTAGGCTACAAAAATACTCCTTCATTCATATATATATATATATATATATATATATATATATATATATATTGCTTTCTAACATGATCACTACTTAGCTAGAATAAGACACTGAAAGCACAAACCTCATATTGGAGCTGGGTAAAAGATGAAGGTTGGATTTTAGGCTGTGGCCCAGAAAAAGCAAACTGGTTTGCAATCTCAGAAGTAGCCAGGAGCACAATGCCCTAAGAGTTGCCACATGATTCATGATTTTGCTTGGGTACTACAGTTCTGTAAAGTGCACATATAACAAACATACTCATGTTAGGTAGCGTACTAATGTTTATATTACATAGAAGTCTTTATCCCTTTGGTTATTTTTCTTAGCGCAATAGGGTAGCATTTTTATTTTCTAGATTAAGGTGCTATGGTACAAGAAATTAAGTACTTTGTTTTTTTTTTATGTTTCAATTATCTGTCATATAATTAAGAAATGATTTATAAAGAAAAAGTCACAGGGCTAATCAACATCTATAGTCCTCTCTTCCAAACCTATTCTTATTACTTAATATGCAAGTGTTTTGTATGTGTGTGTGTTTTTCTGAAAAAAAAAAAACATCAAGGGAAAGTGCTGTAGTTTGGATCTGGATTGTCCTTCAAATGCTGAAGAGTGGAGGGCTTGGTCCACAGCTGATACTATAGGGTGGGGGGTGGAAGCTTTAGGATGTGGGGCCTATTGGGAGAAAGTAGGTCACTCGGGGAGTGCCTTGGATTGATGTATTTTGCCCCTACCCTCTCCCAACCTTCTTTTTTTCTGGTTGCCACGAGGCTAGCAGTTTTTCTCTGCCACATCCTTCCTGCCATGATGTTCTGCCTCACCACAGGCCCGGACCCAATGGGGCCAAGTAAAACCTCTGAAACCATGAGCCCAAACAAATCTTTCCTTCAGTTGACTTTCTCAGGTATTTTGTTACAGTGACAAAAAGGAAGTCACAGAGTCCTTGCAGCTAGAAAGAATGAGGTGACCAGCAACCACACACAATTCCATCATGGTAAAGGTAGAGCCTACTCAATGACAGGCTGGCCATGGTGTGTACAGCAGCCTCAGATATTTTCTCCATTACCAGGTATAGCCATCAGGAAACTCATCCTCATGCCACTCATTCCAGATCAGGTGTTGAGTGATCAACCCCTTTTTCCTTGGTTACCACAGTTATCCAGTCAAACATTTTGCATCTGAATAATGTAATAGAATCTTTATTGATAACCCAGTTAACAAAGTGATCTTCTAAATCTATAAACCAGACCCTGCCATTCCCTGGCTTAAAACCCTTAAAGGTTTCCAATAGCTCTAGAACAGGACTCCATCCCTGTATATGACTATCAAGCCTGCCTGACTGGCCTTTCTAGAATCTCTGCACTCTAGGAAGGAATCTCTGGCCACTCTCCCCTTGCCACATCACTCCCAACACTTTTGCCCCTTAAATATGCCAAGTACATTTTATCTTCTCCAGAGCTCACTTGTGGCTTCAGGCTTGTGCTCACAGTCCTGTTCTCATCCCAATTAGGTCTCATCTCCAGAGAACTAATGTTGACTCTTCTTAAATGGCTTTTACCATTGCCACCTTTATTCTCCATCAAGGGACCCTGGCTCTGTAATTCTGATGTTCATCAAAATTGTAAGAAGATGCTCACCTACCTGTTTCTTGTTTAATTTGTGTCTCTTTGACTGCAACTATAGCTCCTTGAGGGCAGGGATTCTTGTCTAGTTAATAAACTTTGCCAAAGCCATTATCTGGCAAAAACCTGGTCCATCTTACTTATTATTTGCTACATAAGTAAATTAACTCTGACTTTCTAAACAGCTATTATTTCATATTGTTTGCTTGGGATACAAATAGTTAAGGGAAAAGTGTGCTGCTCTCTCTATGAAGAGAAAGACTCAGGATTATTTTTTCCTAAATTTTGCATGTTATAGTCAACTTAAGACAGATTCTTATTAGCTTAGATCCCACACCCAAGCACAGTAATTTATATTCCACTCCTTTGTTCTGAGTTTTGATCTGTGACAGTTTTAGACATAGGGAAATGAAATTAATAGAACAGAAGAGGCTTGGTGAGAAAATACAAAATCATCTTTCCTTTCCAGTCAGCAATTTATAGATACTTTAAAAATGCATTGTTTTCTAAACTTCTTCATTTAAAAAGTACAAAAAAACAAAATTTAATTTTTAAATTTTCTAAATAAGTTTACTGTAATTGTTAAATATGCACCCCACCCTATTGTCTTGTGATTTGGTGGTTATGTTTTTTGGTGTATACAGAAAATGTACCTTTATGTATATGTGTGTCAGATGGAGAATAAATGGAACAAAAAGCAAAGTAACACCTGGAGTGAAACTGAAGCATGTTTGGCCTTCGCTCTTTACTCTGCCACTTGACAGTTGTGTGCTCTTCAGCAAGTTTTGAATATCTGCGTTGACCTTCAGTTTCCTGGGCTGTAAAAGGCAAAGGTTTCCATCTGCCTCACAGTGATTGGGAAACTTAGATATATGGCAATGTAAGAACATCCAGGCCAATGTCTAGTGAATAGTGTGCACTTCATAAAGGCTAACTCAATTTAAATCTAAATCTCTTCCCACTTTCCAGGAGTTTTTAATTGGTCCCTCTGTTAAAAACAGCCTCCATTTCTCAGTAAGTCCATCATGTGTTTGGATTCCTTTGAGCCCCTAGATTCTTAATTGGATAGATCAGCCCATGGTTTATTATAAAAGCCTGGTTTCGACAATCAAATTATAGATCAATCAACAATTACAAGAAAAACAATTAATGGCCAGCCACAGTTAGCTTAGTGAATGGCAGCCTTGCTTACTCTGCTCCCCTCACTTCAGGTTCCCCATCTGAAGAGTCTATAGAATGCTCCCCGAATAGTTCCCCTTCTTTACTAAATCTACACAATGATCCACCATGGATCTGCATCACTGAGGTTCTGTCATAACATATTTCACCTACCTCATGAGGAGAAGGGAAAAAAGAAATCTGTTATCCCTCTTGGGTGCCACTTTATAAAAGGAGGGCTTCAAGGTGTACTGCCACTTGAGAGCATGTATCCCCATCAGGGTCAATATCACCACCAGGGGATGCAAAACACTTAGATATTACAAGTCTGCAGTCCTCAAAAGGGCCACAGTACAGAAGATATATAATGGATATATACTGTATTATTGTATTAAAATATTGTGGGGGCTTCAGGGGCAATTAGAAAAGATATTGTTTAAGAAGGCTTAAGGGGTATGAGAAAACCCAAGGTATATTTTAAGCGGTTGAGAAACCCTATTCTCTTGGGATTTTCTTTTCCTTAAAGAATATACATGTGGAGCACAGAGACAGGCAAGTCACCAAAGGCCTATAGGTTGACATTGGAATGAGGCTTACCTACATTTGAATCCTGAGTCAGTGACCCTCTTTGGACAAGCTAATTTAATGTCCCTGTAAAATGGGAATATTGGTACTGAATTTGTAGGACTAAGGGAAGGATCAGAGGTAACAGTGCCACATGCCTGGCACATTATTGGCATTCAGTAAATGGTTGCCATTATTAGTTTCACGGTTGTTGTGATGGTGGTAATGAGATGGCTAGGAGCCAACAGCTCAGAGTCCTGCAGGGAGCCCACTCTTGCACAATGCAGCATGGGAAAAAAGAGCTGGGAACTTGAGTCCACCTTACCTCCTTGATCTTTTCCCTTGTGATTTAGTCTTGGCATAATTCTACAGCGTTAGGCCATGGAATTACTTCATTACTCACAAATAATTACGTTTCACCATTTTTTCCCCCTCTCGTCGTCTATAACCTTGCTGCAGTGCAGTTTTATAATTGTGATGTTGCTGTATATTGCATGAAGAAATTATTTGAAGAGCTTATTCCTACCCTAGGCTGTAGCAAAACAGTATTTCAGCCAGAGAAAAGCCATCATAGTAAATGAGGGGGGCTGCTGCTAGCGCTCCCCAGGAGTCACCTGGGAATTGGAGCTGTGTGGATCTCCCAGACTTCTCCCATAGAATGATTTATAGAGGACATGCGTAGCATAGCATAGAGATATATTTCATGCTTAAAAGGTTAATTCTTGATTTGATTTGTTTTAGTTCTGGAGATTTGGTGGAGGACAAGAAAGACAAAGAGAGGAATTACAGGGCCTGTGCTCTTCAAAGAGAATAATGGAGGGAGATAAAGAAATGCATGGAAAGAATTATTTGGTGTTTCTGTGAATTTATCTGTTTAATTTTCTCACAATCCTCCTCCAATACTGCTTCCCTTTTGCATGTTGTTGCTGTTTAGACATGGGCATCCTCTCTCCCCCTTATCCTTGCTCTTACAATGTATCCATTTTCACAAGTATATCTTGTGGATTGGTGAAACAAGAGGACCATAGGAGTAAAAAAGTCAGCAAGAGTGATTTTTTTATAAGTAGAAGGAAAAAAAAATGATACCCCACAATGGTAGACAGATATAAATCAAGCCTTTTTCTTTAAGACTCAATTAAGGTTCATGAGTACACATTTCCTGCAGAAAAAGGGGTTCAAAAATGCCTTTGGTGAATTTCAGGATGCATTGTTCAAGCTATTTTAAAAGTGATAAAAGACTTTTAAAAAACAGAACATGCTCCTAAAAATCACCACTAATATTTTATTTATGTGTTTACTTCCCTGTGTTGGGAATAATGGAGCCACTGGATACTTTGACTGTAGAAAGAGCAGTTTTTCCCCCTCAGAGGCCAGAGGTTGGACTATGGATTTTCACAGAAATATGGCAGTAACCTCACATTTCTACAGAATTCTTCAATGTGTGGCTGTCAAATATATTTCTCAACAAGTGCATTTATGCCTCCATGAATCCAAATGAAGATGGCAGGGCCTGCAGTCACACTTTCTTAAAGTGGGGGAGTAAGATTTTTTTTTTTAAACCTAATTGAAACTGTTGGAGAAATCTATTTTGGAAGCCTAATAGAATTTCCTGGTTTGGATTTAAGCCAAGATATTGGAGCACCTTTATTCCCTCATCATAAATCTTACAAAAAAGACCACTGGGATAAGGAAGACAGGATGGCATTGGATATCATACTTGAAAGCTCATTATCAAGTGTACTTTAAGAGAAGGTTCAGTTTAGAATTTACTTTCTGCTATTAGAGCAACCAGAATTCTAAAAAAATGGTTTCTTCCATAGCCCTTAATGTCCTTTATAAATTAGCAGGCACCATTCCACAGATATCCTTAGTATCTAAAGCATGCTTTTGGTTTGGGCACCTGGATGTCAGTGGTAAGACCCGTGGGAAGAGCATGGATGCCACTATCAGGTACATCTGCAGTGAGCACAGACAGGTCAGGAGCCCCACAGGATCTGAGATCTGAGATACTTCCTTCAGGATTGCTTTAAGGGTGGCTCTGTTCTCCCAACTACTAGTATAAGCTCCCTGATAACCTGCAATGAATACATGGCAGTCGCTTCATTTTTCCCTCTCTGTTGAATTTCTGATGTAAATACTTCCACTGGCCTAATAAATTTAGACCTCTTAAACAATTACCTTTTCATTCAGAGCTTCATGATGACAGAGTGACAGAGGCTTTATAGATTATATATGTGCAAGTCATCCTCAAACATACCTACACCTGACTTTTCACCATGCCTGGGTCTAAGTCCTACTAAGGCTACTCGCCAGCATGATGCCTTAAACAACCGTTTTACTTTATTACCTCTTATTTGTTTCTTGAAAAAGCAACCTTCCTCCCAAGGCTGTAAGGATTAAATGAGATAACAGGAGTATGTTTAATACAGGCCTAGTGCATAGTGCCTTTCACTATCATTATTATTTATATTTTATTAATATTTATGAATTAATTTATTAGTAATGCAAACTTAAAGATTTCCTTGTTCTTGTCCCCACAATGCTATCTGCGTACAATTCTAAGTAATTTTTTGTAGCTCTAGGAGTTACCTAGGTTTCACTTATGTAGGCTACTAAAGTAACAGTCATATAAAATGAACCATGAAAAGTATTCTGGAAATATCTGGGATAATCGGAATCTTTGAATTATATGTGACCCACCAAATTAAGTTGAACATGGGATTCTAAGTTGTTTCTCCTCTACCAAAGTTCATGCTCATGCCTAGTACTTTTCCAGATTGAAAATGTTATCATTTCTCTCCTATCCCAGTTAGTTCTCATTCACCCTTTACTCTGAATGGTTCCCTGGGTCATGGTCAAGATCATGTCCTATCGCTCCCCACACTTTTTCCTTCCTGCCTTTTCCTTCTCTACCCCTACTGTGATGGCCTTAGTCTAGTTCATAAGAAGTCTTTTAAGATTATGGAGTGTTTTTGTATACCTGATATGCACAGAAATTGAGAGGAATTGTATCCATCCTGACAAGATACTATAAATGGACTGTATTGACATTTGTATAAGTAGGAAGAAAATAGAAGAAAGGCATTTACCAGTTACCAGTCCCATCCATCAGATGCTAGAACAGTATGGCTTTTTATAATGCTTCAGTCTAAAAACATATTCAACTCAAATCTAGGTTCCTTCAAAACATATCTGAGAACTTTAAAAACTATCTCTCTATAGCTCTCTAAACAAAAATTTTGCCACTACCTTAAGCAAACACATGACTTTAGTCACATCAAAGTATTTGGCTTGCATACAACGTGTGGATCTTTCCTTAAATTTAGAAGGATCTTTCCTTAAATCAACTTCATAAATTCACCCTTTGACACTCTACTCAGATTCAAGTGTCTAGTCTGGGGAAATGAATCCCAGACACAGTCAAGATCCCTTTTTGGCATTGGAAGCATTGAATCTTTCACCTATTGTTTTAACAGAGTTCATTGTCTTATGGCTTGCGTGCCTCCCAGGAAAGGCTGAAAATTACTACAAGGACTCAAAGTTTAATAATTTTTTATGCTCATAATATGGTGTGCAATATTTGTTGAATGAAACAAATGAAAGATGGAATGGCAAAAGTAATGATCCGATCCTTTCAATATTCCCCGCTGATTCTATTTCCTTGATGTTGCCTTCTCTACAAATCATCCTGACTTGGAATAAATTTATGGCTTGACCAAACAATATAAACCAAGGCTATGTGTTTCTACAACCAAAAGTCTGCCTGCCTTACTGTTTCACAGCAAGGAAAGGCAACTGGAGAAGAACACAAGGCTGAGAAGGACATTCAGATGGATTACATGTACCCTTCTACTTCCAGTCAAGATGGTCAATCAGAAACACACTTAGCAAACTAAAATGGGTTTAGTAATAGCAATTCATTCACATTTAATTACTCACCATATTTGTTGACTTTATTTAGGGAATTTATAGGCTGTAGAAATAGTCTATTTTATACTTTGAAATCAAATTAAAAATTAACAGGCATACCAGTTACGATTATTTAAAATAAATGATATGTAGCAGCAGTGATAACTACTTATTTAGAATCTAAATAAAAAAGATTACCTCAGATAATAAACACTGCAAAATGTTGCTAACATTGTGCCATTTATCATTGACTTCATACAAGATAATGGAACATAAGTTTGCATTATTAGTTTATACATTTTATTATTAAACTTTGACTTGTACCAATTTACATACAAAAATCAATTTTAAGCAAATAAAATAAAAAGAAAGCATACCTCAGCCTTTAAGTAGCACTCATGCCTACATAAAGTCTTTGTATTTACTATCCTGAGAAAATGTAAAGAAAGGAAAGTCTAATACTTCTACTAGCTGAGGAAAAGAAGAACTCAAAATAGCACTGTTTGCTGATGATATGATTCTATACCTAGAAGACCCAAAAAGTTCCACCAGTAAACTTCTAGAATAAATGAATTCAGCAATGTAGGAGGATATAAAATCAACACCCATAAATTAAAGGCATTTCTATATATCAGTGGCAAATCCTCAGAAAGGGAAACAAGGAAAACTACCCTATTTACAATAGCCTCAAAAAAAGAAAATACTTGAAAATCAACTTAACGAAAGAGGTGAAAGATCTATATAATGAAAATTACAGAACCCTAAAGAAAAAAATCAAAGATGACCTTAGAAGATGAAAAGATCTACCTTGCTCTTGGATAGGCAGAATTAATCTTATCAAAATGAGAATACTACCAAAAGCACTACACAGATTTAGCCCATTTTAAGAAAACAAATTATTTTTTTAGAATGGAAAAATTTTTTGAATTAATCTTGAAATATTAAAAAAATAAAGCAACTGAACCTATCTACACAGGATGGCAACTCATATTTTTCCTTATGGTGTGCTTCAGATCATTGGAGGGAAACACAAAAGTCTGCTAACACTCTGGTTATGAAACATTAGTGGTATTTTTCTCTTTCCTCTCATTATGGCAGTAAATTATAGCAAGGTAGGAACCCATTCTCAGCCTCATAGAATTGGCTTCCTGCTACCATCTCGGGCACAGCCATCCCAATTAGTCACCAGCTGAATGACTACATAACCACAGATTTAGATTAAAAAGCAGTGTTCATCTCAAGAGAAATTCACAGTAAGAAATGTTCCTCCTCTCACCCCATGACCTTTCAGAATTCCATCACTGCAGAGAGAATAACAAAGGATGGTACCCGCTTTGGTATTCTTCTTATTCTGGATTCCAGGGCAAAGTTTGAAGAGGAATGATTCAGGTCAGGGAGCAGGGCAGCAATTTTTTTTTTTTTCAAATTCTGAATCACACTCTAGGTCTTTAACCAGTGCATGTGGACTTTGCAATTTGTGTTTTGTGGATGGAGCAAGAATTGAGTAGATGTAGAGAGCACAAAAAAGAGAGAAATTCTGAGAAGAAGAGTAAATCTTTCAGAGAGAGTTCTTCAAATGCTATCCATCCCAAAACTAGAAACATGAATGTTTTATATGATGCAAACTGCAAGGACACAGCAGCAGAAATACAGGATGTGAGTTCTAGCCTTTTAATTTTCCTGATACATAACTTTGAGAAAGTTACTTAATTTCTCTGATGCTCAGCATTTCCCCATGCATCAAATGAAGACAATTACTCTACATCTATTTTCCTCATAGAGCTAGTGTAATTAAGAATGATAATACTACATGTAAGCTTTAAAGATATTTTCAAATATTGAGAGGTTTTGTCTTCAGTATGGCCATGACATACACTCAAAGCATGAACCCTCCTGAAACATAGATATGCATTGGATATTAGCATCTGTGCAGGCTCACTACCTTGGAAAATAGCACATCCATTATTAGACACCTGTGACTATTGCAAGGTGACTCAATGCTGCCTACTTAATATTAAGAAATGCTTTCATTTTCTTACACTTACCATGTTTCAGGAAAGAATTCTACTAAACAGTTTACAAATAGAGTCTAACTCTTCTAAATAAAACTGATAGAACATAATTTATACTCTTTCACATGGTTTGGACACTAGAAATCATTCATTCAAGACTGTACATTTGTCAGTTAACGGATGATCTGGGTGAGTTTGGTAGATTGTGACAGACTCAGAAAGAAAGAAAGAAAGAAAGAAAGAAAGAAAGAAAGAAAGAAAGAAAGAAAGAAAGAAAGAAAGAAAGAAAGAAAGAAAGAAAGAAAGAAAGGAAGGAAGGAAGAAAGGTTCTGTTCTAAGGAGGTATTAGGAAGAGTTTGTGATGGTTCCTTTCTTCTCCCTGTCTTCTTTTCAGTGTGAATTTGACTAAATGGGACAGTATTTATTTTCCTCCCCTGAGAAAAATAGTACTTTCCAGGAGCCACAGAGGGAAAACTGAGCAATTTAAGAGAGTATTGTATATCTTTGAAAAATGCATATCCTAAATAAAAATCAAGTATTCTACTACCTAAATGGGTAAGCACAATACAGCCAGGTTTTAATAATAGCATTGAATTAGGTAAGCAGAGAACATGGCACCCATAGGAACAAAATCAAAGCAATTACTTAGCACAGATCTTTGGAAATTTGAAATAATAGAACCACAGGATTCTCTCTGTGGTTTGTGTTGTTTGCAGGTTCTGTTGACACCTGAACCATAGATGGCTTTTCAGAATTGTCAATACCTTTAGTTGTGTACTAACTGGGGAGTTGGTAGCAGAACACATGTAAATGCATGTGCTGCCTGACCTTTTACTAACTAGACCAATGCTTCTGGCTTGCTCTGGCTCCCTAGCTTTTTGCTGGCCTTTGAAGATGTCACGAGACCAGCCCATTACAGTCATATAGCACTAGGTTAAAAAAATATATGGATAATTGGGACACGATCCATATTCAAGAATTGGGTGCACATTTCATGTCAAACTGAGATGAGACCATCTTCTGGCTTTTAATATCCTCCAGGTGGAAAGAATTCACTGGATCATTTCCTTTCTACCTGCTATACCCTTAAAAATCAGGACTTTTGTCTATTTCTACAGTGATAAAAAATATGTTAAGGGGGATTATTCCATACATAGCTCACCATGATTCTTGCTATTTTTCTGTTCAATTACCCCTAAAATTGAGTATAGAAAATTCATTCTAAGACTATGTCTTCCTTGCCTCAGAAAAGCTTTGAATTAAGGAGTTACCTAATTGAATAAGACACCACTCAGAAAATTCAGGCTTCATTTCCACATCTGGCTCTTCTCTTCTGATTTCTCCTCAAATTCCTTGAAATATTCAGGGCATGACAACCATAGAAATAAAAATTAAAAGATTCAACTGATGGTTGTATAAAAATAATTACAATAATAAGGTTTGAGAAAAAAAGAAAAAAGGGAAATATTTAAGTAAGAACACGTCAAATGTAGAAAACACCTTATCCTCCATGACTTTTTAATTTTATAGCTCTTCCTCAATATTAATTAGAATTCTAGATAGCAAAAATTTGATGAAAAATAGAATAAAATAAAAACTTACACTTAAGAAAGAACTAGAAATTCATAGATTCTTTCATAATAGAATCGAGATGCTTGCTAAGCATCTATTGTGTGCTCAGCAAATAGCAGAAAACATAAACATCTAGATTTACAGAAATAAGCATTAGACGATAAATAAATTGTTAAAAAAGGTACTGGGAAAGAGGAATGTTACTCAAATTGTAATGCTTTATTTATAAAAGCAATTAAAAGTAAATATGACAATGTTAACTCATTAATTCTGCATGTGGTGGGAATTTGTGATATAAATTTGGTGATAGCTCATACATAACTGGAGATACAGAACTGGAGTTCAGTTAGAAATCAGAATGAGATACTAACTTTGGAGATGTCATCCTAGTCCCTATTATCCTTATTTCTCTACCAAAGTGGTACTTGTCAGTATATAATTCCTAGGAATTTCAAGCCAATAAAATGACTGTTTATAATAAGTCTCACATATTGCCTACCTTTGACTTTTCTCAAATCCACATACACTTGTCATCTAATTCTGATACTTTATTTACATTGGTCTTTCTGAGAACTTAACACTTCTCAATCTTGCATCTCTGACCTATTTTTTTTTTCTAATAGGCAATTTTGAGATGGGCAAATCCTTGTTGGTAAGCCCTGCAACAAAAGACCACTGGGCTTATGGTCTTCTCTTTTGCATCCATGTATTTTTTCTTTTGTTACATTAGATACAAAGTTTCCGAGAATATAGGAAGCTATGGCTCAAGAAAGTCTGGAACAAATAAAAATAAAATAAGTAATCCTATGAAAGTATTTCTGCATGTAAAATAAAAGGAACAGAGCTGTATTCCTGACACATTCACTGTTTTGCTGGATGAATTGAGACAAGTTTTGTCTACTTAGGCTGTCACTTTTATCACCTGTTAAATTGAGGACGCTGGAATAAAGTCTTGCTAGAATTTTTGCAACTCTGATATTTGATTTCCATAACACTAAATTATACTCACTTGAACAGATGAAAAATAAGCCCAGTTTTCAAGATAAGTGGTAATCTCAGAAAATATTGTTTCCAAGGGTTTCTTCTGATTTTTTAAAACCAAACAACATAAATTGACTTGCTTAACTTAACTATATTACCAATATTTTTTAAGTTCAGAGGTCATAGTCTATTAATTTTCTACCTGCCCTGCCAGAGAGAAGGAGCCCAGGATTTACATCTAGAAACTAGTTATTTAAAGACAAAAAGATAAACTGTAATGTTAATATATTCCACTAGTGGAGAAATCATTTTCACCTACAGCATTAACCCTCATTTAATTCTCTTGTTGCCATACTGAACCCCCAAATTAATGATAGTCTTTTGTCTTATCAGTTGCGTTGCTTACAGATATTGCTTGCTTGAGAAATCTTAAGCTGGATGCCCATAACCTCATGTTTTCAACTGCTAAGACCATCAAATTATCGAATACTTCCAATCACAAAAGAGAACTCCAAACTGGCTACATATGCTTTGGGAACCATTTTGACACCCCATACAACCTTGGACTCATTATATTCTCATAATAATGACAAAAAAATTCACACCCACTGACACCATGAGAGATCCCACTATACGCAAGTTATAGAAGAAAGAAGGTGGGAACCTAATTCCTGAAAATCTCCCATCTCCATGCAAGCTTTGATGAGAGCCTACCTAACTAGCATGCCTGCTCAGAGCACAGTTGAAACAGAAACCTAGCGCCCAGACCTGCTCAGGGAGAATGCACCTTTAAAGCATGAATCTCCCTTTCTCCATTCTTTGGCCACTGAACAAAATTTCCTGTCAGTGCTCAGAAGCTTTTCTTCATTTGTCAATGGTATTAAGTAGAAAAAGAGCCTTCACATTTTGTGATACTGAAGTATCTCTCTCTCTTTCTCTCTCTCTCTCTCTCTCTCTCTCTCTCTCACACACACACACACACACACACACACACACAAATACAACCCTATAAATTAGAAAACATATATTTCACTTTCAAGGAAACAGCTTTCCCAAAATCATGACTTGTTGGAAATCTCACGGTTGTTAAATTATGTTGCTAGCATTTGAGTCTGGATTTTTATTGGATGGATGAAAGAAGACACTATTAAGACTAAAGTTTTTCTTCTACTATTAAAAGGCAATTTTCTACTATATGAAGGAAGAGACATAGAAGGTTCAGATAAACTCTAACATGTATCACTATAAGAAACACTAGTTTTGAATTGCCAAGATCATTGTAATGTCATGTGTAGCTAATAAAAAAAAAGAAAGAAAGAAACACTAATTTTTAAATAATTAGCCTGAAGACTAAGTAAGCTTAGGATGTCAAAGAAACTAATGGAGATCACCAGATTAATAAATATAATCTTTATATTATTTTTTGCATTCAGCTTAACAAATTTTATTAAGAACATTTGCATCAGAAATTTGATATGAGTCTTAGAAGAATGAACCCTCCAATTTGCCTCTAAAACACATCATGTATTTCCAAAAGTAATGGATTTATTAATCCCAGCATTACCTATTATCCTTGCTAAACATCAGTATGCACTAATTCAATTTGAAAAGAAAACATGTTGAGTCTATTACAGCTTAATTTTACTTTGAATTTATCTTGTGTTATTTTCCCTAGGTATTCAGAAGTGTCAGTTACACTCAAGTCTTTCCAATCTTGAGTAAATGCTTTCAGGATACATTCATTAACTTTGTATTTGATAATCAGAGACTCCAGCAAGACATAGCATTTTAAGGCATTTTTTTTAGGTAAGATCAGATTGCATATGCTTGCTATTTAGTAAGAACAATAATTCCTAATATCAGTTGTACAATATCTAAATTGATAATTTGGCATGGGTACATGATGTCTGTCACCCAAAATGAACTATAAGTATTGAATATGTTATGTCAAAAATCTGAAAATATGACTTTGGTTCATCTTTCAATCAGTTAACATGTACTTTCTGAAATCTATTGCAAAGCATTCATTTTCCAAAAACTGTTAGTTCTCATGGTGCATATAAAATATACTGTATCAAGAAGTGGGGTTGTTGCTGTTACTAACATGACCATGTGGTTCAGAAGACTTTGAAAACAGGATTTGGCAGAAGTTTGGAGAAGTCATGGTACAAGCTGGCAAAGCTTTAGAACACTGTTAAGCAAAGCTAAATGGGTGATTTTGATGGCAGCTCAGAATACAAAAGCACTGACAGGAATGCTAACTGAGCTTTTGAGGGTTCAGAGGGAAAGGAGAACACTATTGAAAATTGGACAAGAGGCACTCGTATTATATTCTGGCAAAGAACTTATCTACATTTCCCCAGCTCCTAAGACTGTGTGAGCCTGATTTTTTTTTTTTTTTTTTTGGACTGGGGATTGAATCCAAGGGCACTCAACCACTGACCACATCTCCTGTCCTTTTTATATTTTATTTAGAGACAGGGTCTTGTTAAGTTGCTTATGGCCTTGCTAAATTGCCTAGGCTGGCTTTGAATCCTCACGCTCCTTCTGCCTCAGACTTCCTAGCCACTGAGATTATAGGCCTCTACCACTGTGCTCAGCATGAGGCTGAATTTAAAAGTGATGGACTAATTAATCTGGTGGAAAAAATTTCAAGGTAACACATAATGTCATTGGCATGGATATTTCTGGAAGCTTTAGCCAGTTTACTATAAGAATTGATTGAGAGCAGAAAACAGAGATGAAGGATTTTAAAATCTTGCTGTTTGACCATAAGAATGCTTATAAAAGTGGGGCCAATACAGTTGTGGTTGTTAAAGAGATTACAGCAACAAAAGACATGCTAAGCACTTTGCACACACACAATAGAAAAGATGGCTTGAGAGCATCTCACAAAATTGCAAGATCACATTCACTGTAAGTAAAAGGATTTAGAAGGAAAAGTTCCTATGGGAAGAGATCATCATGGGGGCACCTTCTTATACAAGGTGGCTTAGAAAGTTGTTTCATCATATTCAGCAGTGCAGGCACTCAAAAGCTAAAGTTGCTTTCAGCCACAATTCCAAGGGGTCCAAATACTTTCTGCTAGTGGTAAATTTGGTGTCATTCATATGTGCTGCTTCTGTGTGAGTGCACAATGGAAGGCCAGGCAGTCTGCTCCTAAAAAGGTGATGTATGAAATTGTGATGTGGATGTTAAAGCTAGAATAGAGATGCTAGGAATTAAGAAATGCTAGTTGCATGAATATCTACCAATAAAAGCTGCTTGCTGTGGAGAGAACCAGGGTAAAGAGCTTATGTATACTACAAATGGCAAGGTTATAGGGGTAGGGCTTCCCAAGTCCTATGTATAGCACTTCTCACCACCTTGTGTTCCAGGAGGTAAACAGGAAATACAGAACCTATTTGCTTGGGTGGAGTTCAGTCTTGTTTTGGACCCATTTCTTCTTTCTGTGCTCCTATTTTAGAATGGGAATGTTTACTCTGTGCAAGATACATGAAACTTGTGTTTGATTTTTATAGGGTTTGTAGCCAAGAGTTAATATCTTAAGTTTCAGATGAAACTTTGGACTGGGCTATTTGGGAAATTCTGAAACTGTTAAGACTATGGGACTCTTGAACATGGACTGAATTCATTTTGCACTGTTGGATGGAAATGGGCTTTTAGGGGTCCAGAGACAGAATATTATGGTTTGGATATAAAGAGTCCCTAAAATTTTATGAGTTAATGCAGGAATGTACAAGGGTAAAGTTATTGAATTGTGGGAGTTGAAACAAAAATCAGTGTGTACTACTTTGAATAGACTAACTTGACGATAAACTATAAATAGGTGAAATGTGGCTGGAGGATGTAGGTCCCTGAGGTATACCCTGAAACGATTATTCTTCACTGTGGCCTTTTCCCCTTTCTTTCTCTACTTTCTGGCTACCATAATGTAAGAATTATTCCTTTACCTTGTTCTTTGAGTATGAAATTCTGCTTTATCTTAGGCTAAGAGGAATGGAGTCATCCATCTATGGACTGAGACCTCTGAAACTGTAAACCTTCTGAAACTTTCATCAAGTTGTTCTTGTCAGGTATTTTGGTCACAGCAATGAAAATGTGGCTAACATAGTTGCATACACTAGCACCAGTCTGATGGTTTAAACCCTGATTTGTGGAGTGAATGTCTATGGATTAAAATTTAAGCTTATACAATCAGTATAGGTATAGTCACACAAAAAAAAAATTCATGGCATTCAGTTCCTCGAGGGAATTTTGCACAAGAAAGATGTTTTAATGATATTGGAGGATCTGAAAATGAAATAGGAGATAATGAAGTAAACCATGGAATAGAAAGGGCAGAAAGATACTACTATATTTAAAATCTAAGAGAGAGGATGTCACCATGTCCTAGGAGACATATCACCACAGAGGAACTGAAATCAGTTCAGAGGCCGTCCTTTAGATGCTAGGACCATGGAAAAAGATGCAGAAGTAGAAAGAGAAATAACCTGACTCATTTGTTACTGCCAGTCTCCCAATAGTAAAACACACTGACTGAACAGGACAGGAAACCAATTGGCAATGGATTAGAAAACATATATTGGAGTGGGGGACAGCAAATGTGATACAGAGCAGAGCAAGGAAAGTACATGGAGTGAATCTGAAACCAAAAAGCAATAAATTCCTATATCTATACCAGTTTGATATATATATATATATATATATATATACATACACACACACACATATATACACACATACACACATCACACACACATATACACATATATGTATCAACACACATTATACAATGGGAAATACAGTTAGCTAATAATCTTCAAAGGGCCATAAAACTCAAATAATAAACTCTACGAATTACATTTATAGGTATATGCATAATCATTTATAACCTAGAAAGGTTTTTATAGCTATTTTCTTTGAGCAAATAAATCTCAAGTTGAAAGTATCTTGATCAGACTTTACCTCTACATAATACTCGAATAGAAAATCTGAAATCAAGTTCCATGTATATTACTTACTACATTGCCTCCTACCAACTGTAGCCATTTCATTCCTACTGACACCATGCTAACTCTTATTCTTGTTTATAAATTATATTCTGCCCTTTCACTTCAAGTAAACTTTGCTTCATGAGTATTCTTCTCTTGCTCTAAAAAGTATAGGTAAAAGCCACTAAATATCTTCATTAAATGCAAACATTGTATTTTGCCTTTAGTTCACTATTTGAACACTCTGAACTATAAATGAAAGTGATTATATAATTTCTTACATATTTGATCTTTTCAGCATAATATAAAGACTAATCGTGCTGGACACAGTGGAAAACACCTGTAATTTCAGCCATTCAGCAGGCTGAGGAACGAGTCACAAGTTTGAGGACAACCTCAGCAACTTAGGGAGGCCCTAAGAAATTCAGTGTGACCCAGTCCCCGCCCCCCCCCCCAAAAAAAGTAAAAAGAGCTGGAGATGTAGTTCAGTGGTATAGCACCCCTCAGTTTAATCCCCAACATAAAAAAAGATTAATCATAATGCTGTTTAGAAAAATAATAGCTCTTCTGAAATTATTGTTCCTAAACTGAATTGTATTATTCAATATGCCCCTGCTGTTATGTAAAAATGGAAAAATATGGAAAATGTTCCCATTGGACCGTTTCTTCTAGAGAAGCGTATTCTAAGGGGAAATCCCATACCTCCATGTTTGAGTCATTGGCTAGTCAGCCTTTCTTTTCATTCAAATATTACCTACTTCTCAGCTCATCCAAGAATACTGTCAAGGGTTGGGTCATTAAACTGCCATAGATGACAATAAATGTAGCACTTGAGACAAATGAAAACAGCAATACCTATTATTACCAAATAGGCTTTTTGTTATCATTTCAGAAAGAAATACTAAAAAAGCTGAGTAACAGAGGCCTGTTTGTTAGCAATAGCAATACAAGTATAAATTAGAGGAATCAAGAGAGGATCAAAGATGATAAATCTGGCCTCTTCAGTAAAATTTCTGGTCAAAAGGAAAAGTATATAGCACATTAGCTAGGAATAAAACACTGACCTTATCAGCAAAGGCATTTTGTATGAAGTACAACACCTAATATTTATTTAGCTTCAGCTTTATTCTTTGAAAACAACTTCATACACAATTCTATATTAAAAGAAATTCTCACATATTAAATGTCTCTTAAAACAGGATGCTCCATTTGTATACAATGTGTCAAAATGCATTCTGTAATGCATAATTTATTACAAAAATATTTAAATAAATAAATTTTTAAAAAGGATCATGGTATACAGTATGCATGCCATTTATTAACTAGTTCTAATAAATTATAATAGCTATTTAATTATATTTATTGTTTAATATAATTAAAACTATTTATAACAATATCATGCTCCACTCTATCTTAACCAAATTTAGTTTCCAAATATTTCAGCACTAAATAAAGATGAAAATAGACAGCACATATGTATCCATCCTGAACCAGGTATGATTATGTTTACTATATAATCTGTGTCTTCCACATACCTGTGAACTTTTTATCCTTATTTTATGAATGAGGAAATTAAAGATACACTGCTGTGTCTTGGTGAAACAGATTCAATCATAAGCAAATTTCAGAGTTTCACCTAAACTCCTTTGGGTTAAGTATTTGTAAGATCCAAGTGCTTTTTTATAGGGAACATGGTCAAATAATTTGAGGAGAAGAGGAGATTGAATCAGGTTGATTTGGTAGAATAAGTCAAGAGGCTAAAAATTGTTTTATTTATACAAAGTTTAAATAAAGTTATTTAAAGGAAATTGTATACTAAGAACTTATATAAAAATTTGATATACTGAAATGAATGAATTTTTTATTGAATGTTCAATCCCTTTGTCATTGAATTTATAAAACAACAGTCTAGTAGGTACTCATAGTCTAGTAGGTACAATAAACTCACTGTTGATATGTATTACTAAACTCCTGTTAAATGTATACTATTAGATTAAAAATAAGAGAAATCCATGAAATCAAGGGTTTTGCAATCTTCTTCAGACCATATACAGAAACACCTGATTGACCCTGAAGAATTAGGAACAATTTAATCTAATGTCAAGGTTTTATGAATAATTGTCCTTCCTCCCCTCCTTCCTTCCTTCCTCCCCTCCTTCCTTCCTTCCTTCCTTCCTTCCTTCCTTCCTTCCTTCCTACCAGGGATTGAACTCAGGGGCACTTGACCACTAAGCCACATCCCCAGCCCTATTTTGTATTTTAATTAGAGACAAGGTCTCATTGAGTTGTTTAGAGCCTTGCTTTTGCTGAAGCTGGCTTTGAACTCACAACCCCCCGCCTCAGACACCCAAACTGCTGGAATTACAGGCCTGTGCCATCATGCCCTGTGGATAATTGCATTTCTTAACAAACTCTTTGAATACAACTTTGGGTTCGCTCTCAAATCTCCTTTTCTCTCTGAGTGTTGCTTATAGGGTTTTCTATCAATGTCTGTGAAATTTCTATCCATCCTTCAATCCTGGGTCAGAAATAATCATATCATAAATTTTTCTCTCATTTCCCAATTTACATTATTACAATTTACATTATTTACAAAACTCTTTATGTGCTTTGTTTATAGGTATTCTACATAACATTATGTTGATGTGTAGCCCTTACTTATATCTACCATAATATTAAAGGCTCCTTGGGAGCAACATCTGTATTTTGCTCATCTTTCTATTCTCAACAGGACTTAATATAGTTCCCAATAATAAATAGATGTTTAGCAAGTGATTAAGGAATTTGATATTCTTGATAAAAAGCTTGCCTAAGCAAATTTATTTTTAATGTGTAATTTCATTAGTACTAATTAAAATAATGGTTAATGTGAAATAATAGTAACCATTGACTATTTTAACTATTCTAATGAGTAGTTTGTGTACATGTAATTTACTCCATTTTTATCTAAAGGTATCTTATGTTTAGGAATTACCTAACTTCTATGATTTTAAATTTGCCACTCAAGACTATATTATTACACAGTTTCATATTTGTTTATGAAACTATATGCAAAAATATGCTAATATATCATTAAGCCTGAAATTTAATTACACAGGAGTCAGAAAACTCTGTTAAAGTTCCCACAGCAACCATAATTCTTTTTTTAAAAAAAAAAATCAATGAAGAAACATATATTTTCAATTTGTTCTCCTGTGGTTCTAAAAGCCTGAACACAAAATAATCTTGAGGTAGTATTTGAGAACCAGGAAGTAAACAATCTAAACATGGAGAAATTTCACTCTCTTAAATAATTAAAACCTTTAAGAGGTAAAACAAATTACATAGTTGATGAAAAGTCCATTGCAATGTAAAATATCTTTAAGTTTCAATAATGTAAGGTGTTAATAACTGAGGGAAAAGAATTTCTAAGATATTTAATTTGGGTCTTGCCTGGGACCCTCTAGCTATAGAGATGCTATAGCAATGCTACTAAAGAAAATTAATGTTTGTAATTAGACCAAGCTTTAATACCATAAATCCCACCACAGCTATTTATTTTCAAACTCTTAAACATCTGTGGCTATTTTCAGGACTCAGTGATTTACTTTTGTATTTCCTTTGTTCCAGGGCCACTATTTTGGCATTGTAGAAAATGTCCAATTAACTCCATCGAAAATTCTGATTCAATTAGATGCAGTTTCAATAAATGTGCAGAAGTGTGAGCTCACTCTGTCTCTCTCTCTCTCTCTCTCTCTCTCTCTCTCTCTCTCTCTCTCTCTCTCTCGTGCACACACACACACACACACACACACACACATACACAACTCCTTACAACAAAATATATTTGAGGGCTCTGTTCTTAGAAAAAATGTTAGTAATTTTTTTTGGGGTATGCCATTAAAAATCTCCATTAGAAAAACAAACACTAACAATTATATAGCTTATAATTTTAAATCTGTATCTTATTCTTTATGATTTTCCATGATGTTTTCATAATAGCCACAATTTTATTCCTTGTGAAGACATTTTCTATCTACCTTTGAATCCTTATTCTACCTTATTAGAAGAGAGGAACTAAGCAGGACTCAACCTGAAAGGAAACATTAGCTAGAGAATTTCAAAGAAAAACCAAAGAAATTTCTAGAGTTTATCACTCACATTTCTGTCAGACCATGATAATCTGAAGAATTGCTGACCCATCAACATCCCTCTAAGTTACTCTTCTGATGAGTAAAAATCACAATGACAAAATAACTGTGTAACTTTTGTATGAGAAATGAACTATAATGATCCACTATAAAATTTGAAATCCACCATTTTGTATCACTCAGTAATAGCAGGAGTGTCACTTGTTTTTTGAAGCCTCATGAAGATCTATCAGTCAACCCCCAGCAAGAAATATATAAGAAACTTGATAATAAACATAAATATGCAAACAAATATTCTAGCCCTCGTGTAACAATCTGCAAGTGACCATATCCTCAGATCCCTTAAATAATTAAAAACTCTATAACTAGATCTTCAGTTAAGATAAAACAAAGAGATGCCATTACCCAAACATGAACAGGCTGCTTACTTGCTTCATATACATGCGTTTTCCCAGGACAATAGATTTTTTAAAGGCAGGAACAGCAACTTACCTAAAGATAAAATAAGAAAAATATAGTTTATTAGAATAGAAATTTAGAAACATCTTAAAGGAAGTATAATATATGCTGACACGTATAATATATGTTTGTTATACACAAAAATCACTTAAGTCCACCAAGTGCTTCCATTGTAAGTGTTATGCCCCATGTTCCTTTAAGTGTTTATTTTTATCTTATCTCTGTCTTGTTTTCTCTTAGCAACTCTCACTTCACCCTAATCTTTGCAGGCATTTCCTCCTCATATTGGTTTTGTTCCACTAGCATTCAACTATTTCTTGAAACAAATGAACAAAAAATGAGTCATTTCATCCAAAAATAAAGAATCAGAAAATTCAGATGAGATTTCAGACTTTAGCTTTTACTAGAACACTACCTTGATCAAAATTATTCATGAACTGAAAATGATTTATAATTTGGTAAAAGGAAACAATAAGGCCCAAAGAAATAAGACCTAAATAAAACTTTGGATTTAGTGTCTCAGTTGGGATAAAATTTGGAGACATAGACCCTGTCACTCATGTCATTTTGTTCCCTAAGATTGGCTACCTGGTTTATGACTAAGACTAATTTGCCAGACAAAGCTCTGGGCTGATTACAGTGTCATAGGAATTGGGAATTTATATCACACCAACATTATCCATGAAAGACAAAAGAATTGTTTTGGTAGTAAAAGATAGGATTGGGAGAATGAAGTGGAATGACTTGGTAAATGGATACAGTTGCCCCGAGATTACTTCAAAGCTCCTATATTTAAAGGCCAACATTGCTGAGTGTACTGTTTGTATAGAATGACTCAGATAGGAAATTTGTGCGCCCACAAGGATACATGAGCAAATGATGCAAAATTAAGATACAAACTCTTGTAGGTAGCAGGGAAAGGATTGAATCTTCTAGGTAGGTGCTGAAGTATTTTCCAGGCAACTAGAGCAACCTAACTCTATTTCCTTGGGAACCAGTTTGGAAAATACTCTAGGTGCATAACCTTAATGTTTCTCTTGCTGGAAGCTGAAGTGTTCATTTTATGCATTGACTAATTTATGAGTTTAGTGCGAAATTCTTTGTAAAATAAATTCTGGAAAAGAGAGAGAACCTGAAAACGCATTCCCTCTGCACCACATGTGTGTATGGTCCCATTAGCAGTTGCACAGTGGGCAATCGATTAGGGAGGGAAAAATGGCTTTTTTTATGGTAATGGATTTTGAGCCTCCTGGTGATAATTTATTTACTAGAAATTTTGCAGAGCTGGCTAGCACACTGATGAAAAACCTCCGAACATGCTCATTTAAAAAAAAAAAAAAAAAGGAAAAAGTGGCTTGGCTTATTTTTGAGAAATATTGTTATTAAATCATTGGAAACATATTGATAAAATATGCCTGAAAGCTACAGTCCTGTAATTTATAACACAAATTACATTGCTATTGACAAATGGCAATTTAATCCTGCAATTAACTTTAACAATTTGAAATTCTCTGTTGCTTTTTTTTTTTTTTTTTTAGAAAATCCTTGACACACATTCAGTAATATTATAGTAGGTTAGTCAGAGTACTTGTTTTTCTTTTCTTTTCTTTTTTTTTCCTTTCCTAATATTCCCTTCTCTTTGTATTTCTTTGTATAGAGTTCTGCTATCCATCTGTGGAACAAAATATAAAACCAGGGTATTCTCTCCTAGACTTCTAACCCCAACAGAATCTTGGAATAAAAGGAATTCTGTCTCAAATTCCTTGACACAGAGAGAAAGGCAGTGTGGGTTAGTTCAAAGAAAGTGAACTTTGGAATCTGAATAATTCATGTTTCTATTTGACTTCCATTGTGAATTGATTCCATGGAACTTATAAACCATAATTTCACCACTGAATTACAATTCCTTTATTGGTAAAATTAAGAAAAGTCTATCTCAGGAAGGGTATGGAATAAACATGTTCTTCGTGACCTCTCATATCCGTATAGCCATGTTCATGCAATGAGACTTTCCAGATGCTGGAATATGTTTTCTTTTAGAGGAAGCCTCTTTTCTACTCTACTGACAATTTGAGAGTGAGATACTCATTAGCAGTGAAAAGCCAATATTCATTTTGTAATACCTAAATGCATAATATTCTCCCTGATTTGGGAAGCCCATAAACACTAAGAAGTAAGAAGAAAGAAATTAGACAGTATTTATAAAGGATCTTTTCTGGTTGACCTCATTAATATCTGGCTATGAAACTACTATTATAGCAATAGAGCTGGGGAGGGAAAAATAATATTAAAGTCTCCTAACTTTGGAGATTCAAGAAATTCATGCAAATGAATACATGTCTGAATTAAAAAGTGATTAGTGACCAAAAAGAAAATATTATTTATGTTAAAGAGATTAAAAAAAAAAAGTCTGAGCATATTTGAACTTGATCACATAGCTCCAAAACATTTTAAACAGTTACTGGCTAAACTAATAAAAGGAATATATGAACAGCTATTATTTAAAATTTTAAACCCAGACATTGAAATAATAAGAAAAGCAAAGAATGGAAAATTTATAAAATATTTTAAGAACATGATTTGACAAATATTCCTTATATTGAATAAATATACTTATTCTTTTGTTTGTTTTTATTTGTTTATTTATTTTAATTAGGTATATATGACAGAACAGTGCATTTTTTGTTATTTTTAATAATTAATTAATTAATTTTAATTAGGTATATATGACAGCAGAATGAATTTTGACTTATTGTACACAACTGCAGCAACACTTTTCACGTCTCTGGTTGTACAAGATGTAGCATTGCACAATATGTGCAGTCACACATATACCTGGGGTAATGCTGTCCATCTCATTCCACCATCTTTCCTGCTCCCATACCCCTTCCCCATTGTCCCTTCTCTTTGCCCAGTCAAAGTTCCTCCATTTTTCCCATGTCTTCATACATGCACCTAGGGTAATGATGTCCATCTCATTTAAACATCTTTCCTGCCTCTATACCTCCTTGAATACATATTCTTTACATGTGAGTAAAAATGCAAAATTCCTAAAAATTCTTGTAGACTTGTAAGATGTGGAGGTTCATGACTGTAATCCCAGCAACTTGGGAGTTTGAGGCAGAAGGACTGAAAGTTCAAGGACTGTCTGAATAATTTAGTAACATGCTGTCTCTAAATAATTTTTTTTAAAAAGTTGGGGTAACAACTCTGTGGCAGAGTGCCCTTAAGTTCAATGACCAGTACCACCCTACTACATACAAATCTTATAAACTAATCCAAAACATTATAAATTTATTTGATGATTCATTTATCATTCAGATTATGTTATTTGAAAAATAAAATAAAATAAAATCAGCCAAAGTTCTACAATTTGTGTGGAAATGTTAAAAAATTTTCTAAACAATTACTTGGCTAAAGAGAAAGTCTTCAAAAAAATATAAGTGGCATTTGAAATAGTATGTGGGGCACAGATACATTATCAATTTGAACATGTATAAGAAAGTCATAAACTATTAACTAAATTCATGAGTAATTATATATACACATACATACACACATATATATACACATACTTAATCAGAAATAATTATATCCCACAAGTTATGACTTAACATCAGAAAAGGTAGCAATGTAACACACTAATAGACAAAGGGAAGAAAAAATCACATAATTTTCTCAATAGATTTATAAATGTTAAACATCTACTTGCAGTTAAAACTTGGAAAATTGGAACTAGAGTACTCTTCAAGGAAATACTAGGGCATATTGGCCAAATTATATTGTGATTTCTGTATTGTGGCCATGAACAAATACATAACAATGAATCCCACCATTATGTATAATTATAACACACGAATAAAAATATGGGAAAGAAATAACTTTAGTGTGAATAAAATTGTATTCCAAAACTTATGCTTTATACTGAATATAGATAGAAAACTTAGAGGTATAATAAGCTCAGAAAGTCTATGTAGAGTTGTATAAAAACTCTCTTAAAAACATAGAACAATAATTAAACAAATGAATTTCTTAATAATATGAATTTTTTGTTATTATTCATATTATTAAGAAATTGTTTTTTTTCCCCAATTTTGGTCTATGATTATATGAAATGCTATTAAATTTTCAACACAATATTTTGTATAACCTACCAAATATTTACACACATACACACACACTCAGTGTAAGAAATAAAACAAAGCCAATTTTTCTTTTTCTTTATTTTATTTTCATTATTATTTATTTATGTATTTATTTATTTCTTTATTTTTGCAGTATAGGTATGGATCAATCCCAGGGTCACATACATACCAGGCAAGCACTCTGCTACTGAGCTACCCAGGTCAATAAGGCCAATATTTAACACAGAATATCAAAGAGAAGGGACAAGTAACCATTCCAACCCCTAAAAAGATAGTGTTGCAGTCATTTGATACACCTTGAATACAAAAATGAGAGTTCTTGAGTATGAAAATATTGATATATTACAAAGATGGAGTATTATACATCAATGGAAAAAATAAGATTTTTAGAAGTTATTAAGAAAACTGGTTTATAATTATAGAGAAAAATAAATCGAGATTTCTTCCCTATAACATGCTGAAAATGCACTCAAAGTATGTTAGTCCTAAATATAAAAAAATAAAAATATAAAGCTAACAAAAATAGAAGAACCTATTTATGTATTATGGGTAGGGAAAGTCTTACCAATAAGATCCAAAATGTAAAATAATGAGATTAAAAATTGGTGATCAAATAAATTAAACATCACAAAACACCTTTCATGTAATAGTACCAGGTGAGATTGGGAGAAGACCATTTTTCTATATAAAACCAATGCAAGATTGGTGTTTTAGTTATTCAAAGAACTCTTTAAAATTAACAACTGTGGGAGTTCATAAGACATATAGTCAACAAAAACAAACTCTAAATCCTTAAGGATATGAAGATATATTCAAAACCTTTCATAATAAGAAAAATGAAAACCAAAAATTTGAGTCATAATGACTAAGATCTTGGCAAAAATCAAATCTGATTAACTCCTAATGTTGTGTATGAAGTGGGCAATAGAAAAACTCAAGTATTGCTGATGGAGGTAAAGAGCAACATGGCTGTACTCAGTGCTATTAATTAAACATATAGCTTCTGACACAGCAATTGCAGGGCATATATATAGAGAAATTTTTTCAGGGGAGTGGAACTGAAGAAAAATGTTCTTTCAGCCAGGCATGGTTGCCCATCCCTGCAATCTCAGCAACTCAGGAGGCTAAGCCAGGATCACAAGTTCAAGGTCAGTCTTCGTAACTTAGTGACACTCTGTCTCAATCAATCAATCAATCAATCAATAAAAAGGACTGGGGATATAACTCAGTGGTAGAACACCCCCAAAAAAGTTCTTTCAGTGCTATTTATGTTAGTGCAAAGTTGAAGGTGATCTATATCTATATACAGTATGGGAACAGATAAAACATATTGGCATCATCTTGCACAATCCTGTAGAGTTACTAGAAAAGAAAACATTACATGACACACACTACAATAAATATATCTTAAAAGTCAACTCAGGATAAATATAGGAAAATGAGACTTTGTGGCATAATCTCATTTATGTAACATGACATAAAAAAATAGCATTATGTATTATTCAAAGATAGACATATTTAAGAATACATATCTAACGTATTAGCATGCGTGGTTATATCTGGGTTGGAATAAAAGAAGTGACTGAGGGTAAAGCATAAATTTTAGTAATTTTTAAATTAAAAAAAAAAAATAGAAGAAAGTCCATGCCAAAACAAGGCTGAAGGTGGACCTTGGTAGGAGAAACATGGTTAATTCAACTTCTCCTTTCATGGCTAGGGAGAAAGGAAGTCATAACAGGGAGGGGAAAAAAGAAAAGGAGAAGATAAAAGAAAGAAAAGAAATTGAAGAAATATTTGGCAGTGTTTTAGTCAGCTTTTCATCACTGTGACCAAAAGACCTGATGAGAACAATTAAAGGAATAAAAGTTTATTTGAGGTTCATAGTTTCAAAGATCTCACTCCACAGACAGCCAGCTCCATAGCTCTGGGCCTGAGATGATGCAGAACATCATAGTGAAGGGGCATCGCAACAATGAAAAAGAGAGAGAGAGAGAGAGACAAGCACTCTCTGCTTACCAGGGACATAATCTACATTTGAAAGGCACCCAGTGACTTACCTTCTCAAGCCACACCCTATATGCCTACCTTTACCACCCAGTTAATCAATGTCAGTCGATTATTCACTGATTAGGTAACAACACTCATAATCTAATAATTTTACCTCTAATGTACCTGCACTCACATTTGAGCTTTTGGGGATAACTCATGTTCAAACAACAACAGGGAATTAGGTAAAGAGAGCTCAAATAGGATGGCACAAGTATTGTATATATGCTATTCTGGTTAACAATAAGGCCCAACTAGGCTCAAAGAACCCAAGATTTATGAGTATTACCACATGCAAGTAAGAAATCAGGTATGATTGATCTCTGACTCCGGTGGGGCCCTTGTGTGATCGAGATTATACTTCCATGTATTTAGCCTCCGAATCATCCTCAGACTTGGTGAATCCACTGAGTCAGAGACACAGCCAAATCACTTCTTCACTGAAAGCAGGTGTCAAGAAGAATTCCACGACTAGTAAGTCTACAGAGTCTTCTAAATTCACATATTTTGAGGATACCCAATCCTGTCTCTGCCTCAGAATTTTCTGAGGAAAGTTTGAAAACTAAGCATGTCAATACCCCACAATAGCTCTATTGATAAAGCATCAATAGCTCTATTGATAGGGACTGTGAATTAATTGGTCCTTGTGTAAGCTCTTCAGGTGATTTTATGTGGCCAGTCTGGCACCAGGAGCATTGGCTTTGGGGAACAATCCACCTATTTTACTTCCCACTCAGTACATAGTATCCTTCCAATAGCTGTTTAGTACCTTCTAGAACAATTCAAGGAATAGTGGAAGAACACGATGTTCATAATTTGAAAGAGGAGAGTGCTATCTTATTTTTTCTTTTAACCCTTCCATGATTAGGTTGCCAATAGCAGAACTTTGGTAACTGATGTTTTGCTACATAAAAACTGAACAAAATATAGATTTTTGTTATTATTGCTAAGCTCCAACCAATAGTGTATTAACTATAAGTATATCAAACACACATTTGAATGAGGAGCATGAATTCTGTTGGGGGCATTTGGCTATAAATAAATACCAGTTCCTTCCTGTCCTTTGCCTGCTACTGACATTTTGTCTAGAATAGGTATTGGCTCCTTTAAAATACATCAGTAGGGGATCCAACATGGCCGCCGGCGAGGAAGCAGCGATTCCAATGTCTCCACAATAACGGGATCAGAAAGACCCATTGGAACAGCTGCAGTCTACCTACTGAGGAACTTCTAGCAAAATTCCGTTAAGAGGGGACCTGCCGGGAATTGGTAGGTTTATTAGAAGTGTCAGTTTGTCCCAGACAAGTGGATCTTGGCCGGCCACGCGGGCGCAGAGGTCCAGTCCCGCAGCTACCAGCCGCTTCTGCAAGCGGCCGGCGGCCTGGAGCGGCGTGGCCCGCCCGAACCCGGAGACGGCACCCGCCATCCCGGCTCTCCCGGGAGGCCCCGCTCTCGCTCAGCGAACGGCCACCCCACCCGCCCGGATCTTAGCCACGTGGCCGCAGCTGCCTGGCTCTACAGACGCTCCCCAGTGGCCTGGCTCAGCAAAAGGGGTCCCCGCCTGGCCGGCAGACAGCCCATGCCTTCCCGGCTCTACTAACAGCCCCGCCCACCCGGCGAACAGCTCCCCCCCTGAGACAGCGTGAAGGGAATCTAACCAACGCTTTACGAAATAGCGAACTGGGAGCTAAAACCAGAGATTGTGTCAGACCAGAGACAAGCCAGTTCAACCCCTCCCTTCGGACACTCCGGCAAGGAGCCAGGGGCCCGCCATAACAGAGAGGGGAAGTCACCAAAGTTCAGCCAAAGAGATTCCTTCCCAGCAGAATCTACTTTAGCAGGTGTGTGACTCCCACCCACACCAGATACAAACAACCGGGAAACTTCAAAATCTCTCCGTGGGGTGACCGTAAGGGCCAAAGGACTCTCGACCCCCAACTCCCCCTACTGCCAGTGACGAGGGCATGACTGTAGGGGCAGAGGGAAGCAGAGAAGACTCCCCACCCCCAACTCCCCCAGCCATGAACTGAGAGGGTGGGATGGTAGGGGTGGAGGGAAACAGAGGACACTCCAGACCCCCAACTCCTCCTACCGCCAGCAGAGTGGTTGTGACGGTAGGGGCTGAGGGAAGTAGAGGGGATCCTCGACCCCCAACTCCTATTACCACCAGCAGCGACACCAATGGTCTTAGCTGCCAGATTCCGAAGGTGTGCCCACCAAAGGGGTCCGGAAAAATTAAACAATTGACTCCCAGACCACAGCTCCACAGCACTGGGGCTTAGATGAATGACAGAGAGAGTGCTCAGTTGTTAGGGAAATAGAGTACTCGGTGGGGCTGAAAGTGTAACCAAATCCTTGGGGAACTGCCTCCGGTGAGCAGGACCTGGCTGGCTGGCAGGAGGAAGCGGAGGAGGGGCCGTAGAAGTGAAACGGCTCTGGACCAACAGGATTGAGAGACTCCCAGGAACCGCCTTACAGGGATTGCTGTTGACACATTGAGGGCAAAACTCAGCCCGGAGGGTACAGCTTTGCCTACGGGAAGAGAAGAAAATGGATCTCTAAGACCTAATTTTATTTCCTATTTCATTTTATTTTTTTCTCTCCATTTTCCCTTTCTCTCTCCCCTTCCAAGTCTTACTGCTCTTTCCATTCTCCTCTATGCTATCTATCTCCCTCTCCTTCTTTCTTTTCAAGAGCACCTACCTTCCTCTTCCCCCCAACTTTCATCCCAAGCATTATGTCCTCCATTTCGGGTAACTGTCTAAATGCAAATAGGTGTGCACCCTCCCCCTGCGCCTGCAAGGTAGGCGGACCTGCAACCCACCGGCAGGTCAGGCCCAGCAACCTGGGAGTGGCAGAGCTGCCCCACGGGCCTGCAAGGTAGGCGGAACTGTGACCATCAACAGAACAGGCCCAGTGGCCCACAGAGGGGCAGAGCTGCCAACCATGCCTGCAAGGTAGGCAGACCTACGACCCATCGGCAGAATAGGCCCAGGAACCCACAGAGGGGCAGAGCCACCCCACTTGCCTGCAAGGTAGGCAGACCTGCGACCCACCAACAGAACAGTTCCAGTGGCCTGCAGCAGGGCAGAGCTGCCTCCCGCGCCTGCAAGGTAGGCGGACCTGTGACCCACCAGTAGAACAGGCCCAGCAGCCTGCGGAGGGGCAGAGCTGCCCCCCCCCGTGCGTGCAAGGTAGGTGGAACTGTGACCACTGACAGAACAGGCCCAGCAACCCGCAGAGGGGCAGAGCCGCCACCCGCGACTGCAAGGTAGGTGGACCTGCGACCCACTGGCAGAATAGGCCCAGTGGCCTTCAGAGGGGCAGAGCCGCTGCCCGCAACTGCAAAGGAGGCGGAACTGCGACCACCAACAGGACAGGCCTAGCGGCCCGCAGAGGGGCAGAGCCGCCGCATGCGCCTGCAAGGTAGGTGCACCTGCTACCAACCAGCAGAACAGGCCCAGCGGCCTGCCGATGTGGTACGCACATTGCCCCAATTGGAGGAGGAGCAGAGCCCCTGCCCGCGCCTGCGCGGGAGACTTTGCAACTATACAAGAGTAATACAAATATATAGGGGAAAAATTCAATAACACAACAGTTTCAGTAAGCAGAAAGAAATGCGAACAGTATGAAGAGACAAGGAAAGAAAGGACCACAAGCAATGCAGGTCAACTCAACGTTAGAAGAGGTAATATCTGCAGCAGATGGAATGTCAGATAAAGAATTCAGGAGATACATGCTTCAGATGATCTGGAGTCTCAAGGAAGACTTTAGACAGCAAAATCAGACAATGAAAGACCTCTTCAACAATGAATTACATAAACAAATCCAGGAAGCAAAAGATCAACTATACAGGGAGATAGAGGTTATAAAAAACAAACAAACAGAAATCCTAGAAATGCAGGAAGCAATAAACCAACTTAAAAACTCAATTGAGAATACTACCAGCAGAGTAGAACACTTAGAAGATAGAACATCAGACAATGAAGACAAAGTATTTCAACTTGAAAAGAACATAGACAGCTCAGCAAGACTGTTAAGAAACCATGAGAAGAACATCCAAGAAATATGGGATAACATAAAGAGACCAAACTTAAGAGTCATTGGGATACAGGAAGGTATAGAGGTCCAAACCAAAGGAATGAGCAATCTATTCAATGAAATAATTCGAGAAAACTTCCCAGACTTGAAGAACGAGACAGAATCCCAAATCATAGAAGCCTACAGGATGCCGAATGTGCAAAATCATAAGAGATCCACACCTAGACACATTATAATGAAGATGCCCAACATATAGAATAAGGAGAGAATTTTAAAAGCTACAAGAGAAACGAAGCAGATTACATTTAGGGGTAAACCAATCAGGATAACAGCTGATCTCTCAACACAGACTTTGAAAGCTAGAAGATCCTGGAATAACATATTTCAAACACTGAAAGAAAATGGGTTCCAACCAAGAATTGTGTATCCAGCAAAATTAAGCTTCAGGATGGAAGATGAAATTAAAACCTTCCACGATCAACAAAAGTTAAAAGAATTTGCAGCTAGAAAACCATCTCTCCAAAAAATCCTTGGCAAAACATTACAGGAAGAGGAAATGGAAAATAACAATGAAAACCAACAGTGGGAGGTAGAACAGTAAAGGGGGGAGAATAATCAAAGAGGAAAACAAACCATATTCATAACATAAATAAACAAATATGGCTGGAAGGATAACCCATATCTCAATAATAACCCTAAATGTTTTTTTTTTTTTTAAGAGAGAGTGAGAGAGGAGAGAGAGAGAAAGAGAGAGAATTTTTTAATATTCATTTTTTAGTTTTCGGCGGACACAACATCTTTGTATGTGGTGCTGAGGATCAAACCCGGGCCGCACGCATGCCAGGCGAGCGCGCCACCGCTTGAGCCACATCCCCAGCCCCAACCCTAAATGTTAATGGCTTAAAGTCACCAATTAAGAGACACAGGCTAGTAGAATGGATCACAAAACATGACCCAACAATATGCTGCCTACAGGAGACGCATTTGATAGGAAAAGACATACATAGACTGAAGGTGAAAGGTTGGGAAAAATCATATCACTCATATGGACTTCGGAAATAAGCAGGAGTGTCCATACTCATATCAAATAAAATAGATTTCAAGCCAAAGTTAATCAAAAGGGATAAAGAGGGACACTACATACTGCTCAAGGGAACCATACACCAACAATACATAACAATCATAAATATATATGCCCCAAACAATGGTGCAGCTATGTTCATCAAACAAACTCTTCTCAAGTTCAAGAGTCTAATAGACCACCATACAATAATCATGGGAGACTTCAACACACCTCTCTCACCACTGGACAGATCTTCCAAACAAAAGTTGAATAAGGAAACTATAGAACTCAATAACACAATTAACAACCTAGACTTAATTGACATATATAGAATATACCACCCAACATCAAGCAGTTACACTGTTTTCTCAGCAGCACATGTATCCTTCTCAAAAAATAGATCATATATTATGTCACAGGGCAACTCTTAGACAATATAAAGGAGTAGAGATAATACCATGCATCTTATCTGATCATAATGGAATGAAACTGAAAATCAACGATAAAAGAAGGAAGGAAAAAACATGCATCACTTGGAGAATGAACAATAGGTTACTGAATGATCAATGGGTTATAGAAGACATTAAGGAGGAAATTAAAAAAATTCTTAGAGATAAATGAAAACACAGACACAACATATCGGAATCTATGGGACACACTGAAAGCAGTTCTAAGAGGAAAATTCATTTCTTGGAGTACATTCCTTAAAAAAAGAAAAAAAACCAACAAATAAATGATCTCATACTGCATCTCAAAATACTAGAAAAAGAAGAGCAAAACAACAGCAAAAGAAGTAGAAGGCAAGAAATAATTAAAATCAGAGCTGAAATTAATGAAATCGAAACAAAAGAAACAATTGAAATAATTGATAAAACTAAAAGTTGGTTCTTTGAAAAAATAAATAAGATCGACAGACCCTTAGCCATGCTAATGAAGAGAAGAAGAGAGAGAACTCAAATTACTAGCATACAGGATGAAAAAGGCAATATCACAACAGACACTTCAGAAATACAGAAGATAATCAGAAATTATTTTGAATCCTTATACTCCAATAAAATAGAAGATAGTGAAGGCATCGATAAATTTCTTAAGTCATATGATCTGCCCAGATTGAGACAGGAGGATAAAGACCGACTAAACAGACCAATATCAATTGAGGAAATAGAAGAAACCATCAAAATATTACCAACTAAGAAAAGCCCAGGACCGGATGGGTATACAGCAGAGTTTTACAAAACCTTTAAAGAGGAACTAATACCAATACTTTTCAAGCTATTTCAGGAAATAGAAAAAGAGGGAGAACTTCCAAATTCATTCTACGAGGCCAACATCACCCTGATTCCTAAACCAGACAAAGACACTTCAAAGAAAGAAAACTACAGACCTATATCTCTAATGAACCTAGACGCAAAAATCCTCAATAAAATTCTGGCGAATCGGATACAAAATCATATCAAAAAAATTGTACACCATGATCAAGTAGGATTCATCCCTGGGATGCAAGGCTGGTTCAATATATGGAAATCAATAAATGTTATTCACCACATCAAAGGGCTTAAAAATAAGAACCATATGATCATCTCGATAGATGCGGAAAAAGCATTCAACAAAGTACAGCATCCCTTTATGTTCAAAACTCTCGAAAAAATAGGGATAACAGGAACATAACTCAACATTGTAAAAGCAATCTATGCTAAGCCTCAGGCTAGCATCATTCTGAATGGAGAAAAATTGAAGGCATTCCCTCTAAAATCTGGAACAAGACAGGGATGCCCTCTCTCACCAATTCTGTTCAACATAGTTCTCGAAACACTGGCCAGAGCAATTAGACAGACGAAAGAAATTAAAGGCATAAAACTAGGAAAAAAAGAACTTAAATTATCACTATTTGCAGATGACATGATTCTATACCTAGCAGACCCAAAAGGGTCTACAAAGAAACTATTAGAGCTAATAAATGAATTCAGCAAAGTGGCAGGATATAAAACCAACACGCATAAATCAAAGGCATTCCTGTATATCAGCGACAAATCCTCTGAAATGGAAATGAGGACAACCACTCCATTCACAATATCCTCAAAAATAATAAAATACTTGGGAATCAACCTAACAAAAGAGGTGAAAGACTTATACAATGAAAACTACAGAACCCTAAAGAGAGAAATTGAAGAAGATCTTAGAAGATGGAAAAATATACCCTGTTCATGGATAGGCAGAACTAACATCATCAAAATGGCGATATTACCAAAAGTTCTCTATAGGTTTAATGCAATGCCAATCAAAATCCCAATGGCATTTCTTGTAGAAATAGAGAAAGCAATTATGAAATTCATATGGAAAAATAAAAGACCCAGAATAGCAAAAACAATGCTAAGCAGGAAGTGTGAATCAGGTGGTATAGTGATACCAGACTTCAAACTATACTACAGAGCAATAGTAACAAAAACAGCCTGGTACTGGTACCAAAACAGGCAGGTGGACCAATGGTACAGAATAGAGGACACAGAAACCAACCCACAAAACTACAACTTTCTTATATTTGATAAAGGGGCTAAAAGCATGCAATGGAGGAAGGATAGCATCTTCAACAAATGGTGCTGGGAAAACTGGAAATCCATATGCAACAAAATGAAACTGAATCCCTTTCTCTCGCCATGCACAAAAGTTAACTCAAAATGGATCAAGGAGCTTGATATCAAATCAGAGACAAGGTATCTGATAGAAGAAAAAGTTGGCTACGACCTACATACTGTGGGGTCGGGCTCCAAATTCCTCAATAGGACACCCATAGCACAAGAGTTAATATCTAGAATCAACAAATGGGACTTGCTCAAACTAAAAAGTTTTTTCTCAGCAAAAGAAACAATAAGAGAGGTAAATAGGGAGCCTACATCATGGGAACAAATCTTTACTCCTCACACTTCAGATAGAGCCCTAATATCCAGAGTATATAAAGAACTCAAAAAATTAGACAGTAAGATAACAAATAACCCAATCAACAAATGGGCCAAGGACCTGAACAGACACTTCTCAGAGGAGGACATACAATCAATCAACAAGTACATGAAAAAATGCTCACCATCTCTAGCAGTCAGAGAAATGCAAATCAAAACCACCCTAAGATACCATCTCACTCCAGTAAGATTGGCAGCCATTATGAAGTCAAACAACAACAAGTGCTGGTGAGGATGTGGGGAAAAGGGTACACTTGTACATTGTTGGTGGGACTGCAAATTGGTGCAGCCAATTTGGAAAGCAGTATGGAGATTTCTTGGAAAGCTGGGAATGGAACCACCATTTGACCCAGCTATTCCCCTTCTGGGTCTATTCCCTAAAGACCTAAAAAGAGCATACTACAGGGACACTGCTACATCGATATTCATAGCAGCACAATTCACAATAGCAAGACTGTGGAAGCAACCTAGATGCCCTTCAATAAACGAATGGATAAAAAAAATGTGGCATTTATACACAATGGAGTATTACTCTGCATTAAAAAATGACAAAATTATAGAATTTGGAGGGAAATGGATGGCATTAGAGCAGATTATGCTACGTGAAGCTAGCCAAGCCCTAAAAAACAAATGCCAAATGTCTTCTTTGATATAAGGAGAGTAACTAATCACAGAGTAGGGAAGAAGAGCATGAGAAGATGACTAACATTAAACAGGGATGAGAGGTGGGAGGGAAAGGGAGAGAGAAGGGAAATTGCTTGGAAATGGAAGGAGACCCTCAGGGTTATACAAAATTACATACAAGAGGAAGTGAGGGGAAAGGGAAAAATAATACAAAGGGGAGAAATGAATTACATTAGAGGGGGTAGAGAGACAAGAGGGGAGGGGAGGGGAGGGGAGGGGAGGGGAGGGGAGGGGGGATAGTAGAGGATAGGAAAGGCAGCAGAATACAACAGACATGAGTATGTCAATATGTAAATCAGTGGAAGTGTAACTGATGTGATTCTGCAATCTGTATATGGGGTAAAAATGGGAGTTCATAACCCACTTGAATCAAAGTGTGAAATATGATATATCAAGAACTATGTAATGTTTTGAACAATCAATAAAAAAAAGAAAAGAAAAATTATCTTTACCCCCCCTAAAAAATAAATAAAATACATCAATAATAGATTTTGAATATTTGAAGCCCACATAAAAAATGGAACTATTTTGACAGATTTACTCAAATCGTATGCAAATGTAATGCATATTTAATGCAAATATACATGTGGTTCTCTTAAGTATTTCCTATGCTTCACTGTGCCCCTCAGTAAAATGCTAATCGTTCATCTGTGCCTTTTTATTCTGCTTAGTAATTAATTGTTAATATAATTTCTAAGCATTGCAAATGGCTAAAATAAAGAAATATGAAAGAAAAGATCTTTGACCTTGCACATACTACAGTCTAGTTGCAGAGAGAATGGATGCTCAGCTTGCCCCTACATGCCTGTGTTCCTGAGACCTGTCTTGCTTAAAGGCACCACTTACAGACCTCTGAGAACCAAGAGGGAACTCTGAGTTTTATTCCTGACTCCATTATCACTCATGCCTATATTCAATGAATCAGAAAGCACCTATTACCTTTCACGGGAACACCCTTCTCCCTATTCCATAATTTCTACCTTAACTCAGCCCAGTAGGAAATAATAGGCAAACTTTAAGAGCATCTCATTGATCGCTGTTCTCAACCTTAATCCATGCTTTATTCTGCTGCCTAAATGATTTTTCCAAAACTCAGAGCTGACCCATTCTTAATTCTTCCAACAACTTTCCAAATACCTCAAATCCTTTGCATAACATCTAAGCCTCTTATAATTTGTTCCCTGACTAATTGGATCTTCTTTCACTTTGTAACTCGCTTCATGTTCTTAGGCCATAAACAAGGATTTGCAATCTTTTTATGCACGAACAAGCCTCTGTTACAGCTGAATCTTCTACTTGTAACAGCTGCTTCTGAATATCCCCACTTCCTCTTATCTAGGTGGTAGGCTTCTATTCATTCTTCATTTTAAATGATCACTTTCCCCCAATATCTTTCTATACCACTCCCCCATGCTGAATTAGGTGTCATTCTGAGTTGTGTCCAAGAGTTCCATGAATATCTCACACTTTACTTTTGTCACAATAGGAATAAAAATTAATTCATTTGTAACTCTGAGAATATGTACCTTTGTATCTATGACCCTTGTTTTAGTAACAAGCCCCAGCCAATATCTGTAGCTATTCAAAATAACATGAGGAGCTAGTTTAAGCCACAAAACTTTAGTGTAACAAGTTCTTGCTAATCCCCTATTATTCTACAACTTCGGTTCAGGACTATGGCAAAAAAGAGTCTAGTTTCCAATTCTCTCCTAAGCCCCAATCCATGGAATATAATTCAAACTTTTACTGATGCCATCACCACAATATCACTATTACCTCTGTTGCCAGCTTCACCATTATCATAATTCCCGAAGACCTTTATCACAGAACTCCAATGTTTCTGGTGAGATTGTGTTCAATCCCTTGGGGGTTGCTGGAAGGCAGGGTATGTGAAGATTTTATTCCTGAGCCATCCATTAGATTATGTATTTCTGTAGAGCATAGTCAAAGCTTTTTTTCCCCCTGGCTTTGTCAAAACCTAGCAAAAAATCCGGCACATGCTAGGCACTCAGTGGATGTTTGACAGGTGAATAGATGAATGAGAATGCACAAAATACAAAGTAACCGAAAGAATACTTCCTAAACTTTATTTCCTATGCTGATAGGGTCAAGATACTGAGAGAATTTATTGTGGGAAGAGTATCACTGTGAAAAAAAAAGGTAATTAAAGAAAGATTTCTTAGTATGGATGAGTTTTGAGCTGGGTCTTATAAAAAATATAAAAAATAAAGAAAGCATTCCAGGCTGAATATGTAGGTAGGTACATGCTGTGTCATACAAAAGTCAAGACTCACTGTCACAGGGAATGCACCAAACCAAGAAACTAAAAGCATCTTGACTGCTCAGTTGAGGAATCACATTGAATTAGAAAAGGGAATTTCCTTCTTTTATTCAAACACTGATAATTTTTAATATCATGATAATTGAAATAAAGACAAACTACATTTGGGATTGTTCTCGTTTATTCATCACAGAATGACCTGCTCATTGTTCATGATAAACATCCACTGCATATTCCTTTCCAACTAGCAATGTAGGCCAAGTCATTTTAGAAAATGAAAGCAACATAAAATATGCAGAGAGCATCCAGATCCCTTCAGGCTCAGGATAAGCTGAGCATCTCCGAAAATATTATGAAAATACAAGAATATTTTCTGTGGTATAGGCCATTTTGCTGGGGCTACTAACACCTTGAGATCTCAGAGAAAGTCCATGGAAGAGATTCAAATCCAATGTATTTTCACTGTGAGTGAAGGCATAGGTAATTCTAACAAAATCATCTTCTCCCAGCCCTCTCCTGACCGGCTGCTCAGATGTACAATTTCAGTTACAAAATAACATTACTAGGGATGTTCACATTGTTCTGGACATTAGGTTAGACCCTCCACTGAAGAGCACATTGGGCTAGGATACAGATAATCCACTAACTTCAGTTGTTTTCACAATAAATCCTGGTCACTACAGGCCAATCTATCATTTTATGAAATGTATTGATTGGTGAAGATTACGTAGACATCAGTCACTTTTGTAAAAAAAAAGGCAGAGCCACAGGTTCCCTGTTAGTCTATGCAAACCATGAATACAACAATCTCCTCAGAAGAAATGTTTTCAGATTTATTTTAGGAAAGGTCTAATAGCTAGGCTCACTGGGGTGTACAGATATTTTATTTTGCCAGATAACCATGATCTTCTAGAAGTTAAATATATTAAAGGCTGATTAAAATCTATCTTAACAATATCATAGGCTATTTGGTATGAGAAAACAAGGACAATATTCCTTTCTACCACAGGGGAGAGGAAGTTAGTGATTTATTTTCTCTACATCCCTTATTAACAAGGAGCTGGGGAAAAATCTCAAAACGGAGTACCCTGAACTTTGCAGAATTGACTGCATCTTCTCTGTCTACTGTGTACTGATGGCTGTAGTCCAGTTTGGATGCTTATAATAACTAATTAATATATTTATTAGTTGGGGCATCATTGTACAAATTTAGAATCCAAAATTTCAAGAGTTCCAGATTGGTTTTTGTCAAGCCAGGAAGAACTGTTTTATGATAGCAGTGGCATATGACTTTATTTGTCCCTTAGGTGAAACTGTTCTCAAATCAGATTTAATACCAGTCCCCAAATTGCCTCTATCAGGAGTATCTTTGTTTATAAGATCTACCAGACTATCACTTCACTGTGAGAAACTTCACCTTGATTCCATTAGCAGGTAACAGCTTTCCTTGCACACTTTCCTTCTACAGCTAATATACACTAATGCCCTTCTAAAAAGGAAAATAATAATCAAGTATTTTTCTTTGCCCTGGATAAAATTTCTTCTAGGGAGACAAATTTATTACAAATTATAATTACTTTATCATGGTGTTTTAGATTTTTTTTAAAAAATGACTTACTCTAAATTGCATCTTGTAAAGACTACTTAATACAATTAATCATTTGTCTCCAAGAATTATTTACTTAAAACTAGAATTTGCTGAAAAGCATCACATAATTTTTTACTTGTGCCACAGAAGGTAATTGTGTAATTAGTAACTGGTTTACTGAGGCATGTTTTTCACATAATGCTGATAACCCAGGTCTAAATTGCCCTTTCCATCCAGGATCCCAAGGCACTTTATAAATCATCGTATTTAAGTCGCTACTCGCACCTGCTCACGCCCACACAGGAGCTTCAAATGGGGTATATTTAAGAGGCCATTTAATACTAGGATAACTACTGTGAAGAATTCTCCACTGGAGTGAAATGCAGCAGTTTTAACAGATGCTCAAGAACAATAGATACTAGTTGAGGTAAAGAAATGAAGAATGTCATCTCTGATTAAAACTACAGGAAAAGATTTCACAGGAAAGAATGTAATTACGCATTTGGACTTTGGCCAGGATACCAATTCTAATACCCTTCACACTGGAGAAACTTTTCTAAAGCTTTAACAACCCATCCATATTATAATCGCACTTGAATATCTCAGGTAAAGCAGATTCTTCAGACTAAAAGACAAATAGAAAAATGGTTCCCATCACCAAATCAATTTTAATTATGGTGTAAACTATGTCCCAATCAAACACACACACACACACACACACATATGCTTCCAGAGATTAGGAACAAGAGGGGTCAGAAAGACTACACTATTAGCAGTGCATTCACAGATGGAATAAGGTGCTGAAGGGTTAGTGGATTGATGCACAAAATAGATATTGCAGGGAAATTATAGAACTAAAATTCAACTAACCAAATATCCTTTTTTATTCCTGCCTCATATCTCCATTTCAAGGATTATTGTAAAGATAGTCTGCTGTCATGATCACTACTAAAATAATAATGGCATAGCTGAAAAAAATCTTAGGAATTACTGCTGCTGACGAAAAAACTGAAACCTAGAGAATGCAGGCAAATACCCAAGGTCACACAGCTGTACATAATTCTATGATATACTCAAGACATTGCAATTTGGGAAATTACAAGATGACCAAGGTCCTTGAATGCTTCAGATAATTCTAACCTTTGACAAATGTCCACAATCGTTTAGATAAGCAGAGCAGAAGCCAAGGGAGATTCATGTGCATGTGTTTATGTCGTTTAAAAGTTGTCACCTTTCTGCCTTATTATTTCTAGGATCAAAAACCACTCTTGTACCCTCAACTAGCAGATTGTGGGGAGAATGTGAAAGCACAAAGTGACACAAGGAATGAATTGAAGAGAAACATTCATAATAACTATGATTAGAAGAATTGAGCACAGTTTGTAGAAAAATGTATGCCTGCCAAATTCAATTCTACTTTTACTTCCACCTCCCCTTCTACCTCCCTAACTATAACACCCAAGGTCCTTAAACACTGACTTGGGATTAAAGTGGATTGTTTGCAGCTGCTCACATGCAGGCTTGTTCTGCTGGCCCTGCCCAGTGTTTACATGTGGCTTCCCTTCCCAGTCTCATTTCTTGCCAGGGAAGGAGATTTGAGAAACAACAGGATTGCAAACTGAACAGAATGCATTTTATGAGTCAGCTTGATCCTCAGCCACGGGCTGAGAATTCTTAGCGTTAAAGTCATTAGCCCTGGTGCCTGGTTTAAAAAAAAAAAAAAAAAAAAACCTCTCTGTCTTTGGTTATTCTTCTAACAGTGGTAGCTACAGGATTCAGGCCTTTTTGCTGCTTCAGTTTAGTTTGTGTAGTTCCCCTTTAGCTTCTACCCATCTTCTGTTAGGGCTGAGTAGAATTTTAGAACTGAATATGGATAAAAGACTGCATTATATCTTATTGTAGCACGCTACTCGTACTTTTTAAAAACCTGTTTTAAAGAAGTGGGAATGAAGTTGTTCTTGCATCTGGTCAAGTGCAGCAAATAGGAAAGTCCTTGAGAGTAGGTTGGAATAGGGCATCATTTAGGCACAGAAGTGCCTCAGCAGATGCTGACGTAAACAGTGGAGATGGTGCACGTCTGAATGTGAAGGAATTTCCATTACTCTTAAGATTACAACAGCCCAGCTGGTTCTTTGCTTAGCACAATTCCACCCGCAGGTGAGAGCTTAATTAATATATCTCTGGTTGAAAGTTAAAAATCATTTTGCCTCCAGCTGGATGGAAAAAAGGCATTAATTAAATAAAATTTATGCCTGATTTTACAAGTGCTTTCTGTGGAATGAGATGTGGACAAGAATATTGATATAGCTACAAATACAGGGGGCATAACAAATGTTCTACTTTTAAAAATTTTATTCTATGATTGTCTTGACATTTCCCTAAACTTACACCATTAAATAGAAAAATATGCCAGATTTCACTCTAGTTTCAAATTACGGACCTAATAGTAATGTACTTGTATGCTAATAAAGTGCTTTTTATTTGATAACTGTTACTTTCCCTCATCCTTTTAAGAATGGCCATCCTTTTGTTTTCAGATAAACTCTAGTACCTGGTAAAGCTAAACAAACAGCAGTGGTTTATTTCTCCTCTTGTGAGTTTGCACTTTGCAGGACTTAAATGGAAGGTGTTATTCAGCTTTTCATTGCTATGACCAAAATACCTGACAAGAACTTGGAGGAAAAGTTTATTTTGCTCAGAGTTTCAGAGGTTTAGTCCATAGCTAGCTTGTTCCATTGCTGTGGACCCTAGATGAGGCAGAATATCATGGCGGAAATGGGTGGTGTAGGAAACCTGGTCCATTCATGGTGGCCAGAAGCAAAGAGGGAAAAGGGATGGCTACAAGGAAGATGAACCCTTCCAGGGAACACCCCTAATGACCTATCTCCTCCAGCCATTCCTCACCTGCCTGTAATTACTATCCAGTTAATCCATTGAAACTAGGATGTACTTATTATGTTACAGCTCAAAATCCAATCACTTCACCTCTCTGTATTCTGAGAATAACAGATTTGGGAGGACACCTCACATCCAAACCATAACATAGGGGATACCAGAAACTAAAAGATACAATTCAATGTCATCCTGCCAAGGATGGTGGGATGCTCCACCTCTGTTTCCAAGGCCCCATGTGCATGCTCCTCTCATGGGTGTCACCTTTAATCACAATGTACTGTCATTGTCTGTCTTTCCAGCTGGAATATAATTCCTTGACGAGATCTTGATATCCTTCATATCTGTATCTATAGAATTTGTTGTTGTAATTACCACAACTTGAGGAAGTACCTAAATTAAAATGTGATTGCAAAAATGTGGGTAGAATTATGTAGCCATTATCTTCAGGGATTCCTTTAGTATAAGACATTAAGTGAAACAAAGGATTGTGCAGTTAGATCTCTTCTCTGAAGAGTTCATAAGGAGGATAATTCTCTGTATAGAGGATGCAACGCAGACAAAATTCATTCAAAGTATTTTCTAAGCCTTACTAACCCCCAGGTGCTGATCCAGATAACTGGAAATCAAATTGGTGCTAGGTAGACTCTTACACTGCATGGGCATTGCACAGTCCAATGGAGAAGACACACCACACCGCATCTGCTGAATCTGTCCCCATCAAGGAAACACAGGAGTATTGTGCTAAGGTTTCCTGCTACCTGAAATGGCTCCTGAAAGGCATTTGCTATATTCAGGTACTTTGCTATCTGGCTGTTAAGCATCAGTTGTTTGTAATTGGCCAAAATGGGAGGGGTATCAGCAAATACTACAAACCCAGGACTTCTTTTTGTTAGGGAGAGCCAGATTACTAGGCCCTTATAGGCTGTAAGAGAACCTAGTAAAATGCACCCAATTTTTATATATTCACATCCCTTTCTCATTTTTGTCTATCATTTTTCTTTAGGAGGTAAAAACATAAAACTCACAGATATTTATAAGATAGTCTATTTAGAAATGTTTTATAGTCTAAATTTGAAAAATAAATAATTAGAACTTTTAATATTTTCAATAAATTAAAGCAAACAAAACAAAATGCTTAATTTTTTGCCTTTACATGTGACTGACCCTAACACAGATAAAAATTAAATCTAATAATGTTTAAACCATGCAAAATGCCTTACACATAATAGTACTCCATAAATGCATATTGACTTGAATTGACTCAAATAGAATTGAAACCAAGGCAATTGGATGGAATTATAGTGAATGGAAATGAAGACTCAACTAATTTAGAATCTGACATAATGGAAGATACCTTTATTCTTTGAATTGAATTAAAATTACCTTTAGAACTAAAAATAAAATCAGTTATTTTATGAAAAATCATTTATATTTATTTTTGTTTATAAAGATAGGTAGGTCTATTGTCAGTGGTGTACTTTTTTGTCGAATTGGCAATATTTTGATAATCTGTGCTAATTTACATCTTAGATTACAGCATTTATCATGCTAGAAGGAATATAACTGGAATTAAGAATGATTTTCAATATAGACTTGGTACTTAAATGGAACCTCACTTTGCTTTAATGGGATGAACTATTTCTGCAATTCTTGATTCATATCCATTGCCCAGGTCTCCAGTTCTACTTTTTGAAGTTTTAATTCTGTGTTATTATCCTCACTATATGGGAATCCTGTGAAATTGCCTGACACAGTGTGGTAGGGAAAAACAAAGACCAGCAGGTCTAAAAGTCCTGCGCTTGAATTCTAACTGATGGGGTTTGGTTAAATTACATATCCTTTTCAAGTCACAAATTCTTTTTTTTTTTTTTTTTTTAAAGAGAGAGTGAGAGAGGAGAGAGAGAGAGAGAGAATTTTTAATATTTATTTTTTTTAGTTCTCGGCAGACACAACATCTTTGTTGGTATGTGGTGCTGAGGATCGAACTCGGGCCCCACGCATGCCAGGCGAGCGCGCTACCGCTTGAGCCACATCCCCAGCCCAAGTCACAAATTCTTTATCAGTTAAGTATGTATAAGGCAGTTTCTGTATCACAGAGATGTGTGCTAATGACATGAGATGATGAATGTACAAACTAACACAGGATGCTGATGTACATGCCACTGTACCAATGTTAGTTCTTTAAATGTGTTGACATTAGCTCTATAAACTAAAACATATGCACAAGGAGTAAAAGAGAAGAAAACCTGAAATCCATGTGTGTTACAAATTTACAAAATACCTAATGAAAGAACACAAGAACTAGATGGAATTGGTGAGGGCATTCTGAAAATTTACAGCTGAGAGAAATAACCTGGTACATTATTTTTAAGTATACTGCAGGGAGAGAATAACAATAATAACGGGTATTTATTGGACATCTACCATGGGCCACACAGTTTTCTAAAGTTTCAATTGCATTACTCATTAAATCTTCAAAACAACCCAGTGGCATAAATATCCAAGCTCATGTTCTCATACGGAAATGTGAAAACCGGGCTAAAGAGATCTCCAAAGTGATGAGCAAAAATTTGAATATTGAGTCCAGACAATAATTTTAGAATACACATGTGCACACACAAATAGTAAAGTTATGTGTGTGTGTATATATATCATATATAATATCTATATTATACTATATATATAAATAGATACCTATTTTGTGCTGAATTAAAATTACCTTTAGTATTAAAAGTAAAGTTAGTTTTTTTTATGAAAAAAAATCACTTATTGTTTATAATGACAGGTAGTTCTATGTGAAATACACATCATATATTACAGAATGCTTATATATAGGCTCAATTCTAACTTTTCTCGAATATTAATTTCACTTAATGTTCATAATTGTACTATGATGTAGGCAGTATTACTATTCTCAATTTATAAATGAGATATCTATGAGTGAGTCACAGATGGATTGAATAATTTGTCTGAGGTCACATAGCTAGTAAATGGCAGAGTTGAACTTGAACCTGGATGATCTGACTCTGGAATCAGCTACTCATAGGACTGCTGTGAAACCCAGTGACAAGGAATTTTAATAGTCCTGTTCCATTTGCCAGCCTATATCTATTGTAGAAATTCATTCGACAAATTTTCAAGAGTTGCTTCCATGGTACAACATCATTTTGCTGTGTAGCAAAGCCCTTGAATTTTTTTTTTATAACCTGATTATAATTTGTTTCCCACACTGGTCTCCATACAGAGATATGTTTGAGTATCTGAGAATTTCTTATGACACAGCTGCATTTATCAAAGAAAATTAGTAAACTGGCACTCTGGATTTATAGATCATTCTCTTGGGAATCTGATTAGTATGAATCACCTCCTGGAGGACCAAGTTCCTGAATGTGGTGGACTTTGGCCATACTATGCATAGTGTTAAATTCCCAAATGTAATACCAATCTATGAGGCCTTTATGAAGTATCCAATACCTTTTCCTTTTACTTCTCCATTAGTTATAAAAATACACATCCCTTTTCTTATTCTTATTGTTACTGCTTAGAGGAGATTTAAAGGGAAACTTACAAAGATTTTTTTTTTTTTTAAAGCTAACTTTTAGTTTGTCAGGTCTCATTAATTCTTGGTGGATAAACTGAAACCATTGGTCAGACCATGTTTGTTGAATAGTCTGGTGCTCTTAATTATGTATATTGTCTCTGTATCTGGGTATAGGGATTTAATCTCTCTAGTTCTAAGGATTTGTTTTGAATCGACACAACCTTTTGCTAAACTCTAGAATAATCTCTCTGAAGTCTGTTCTCCATCTGTGTCCCCAAGTTTAAAACTCTCCCCCTCCATCTGCTAAATTCAATAATGATTGTAGCACCAAGCAGCAGGTAGAACCAATATGCTGGCTCAGAATGGAATCCTGAAAATGAATCTGGCATCCCTGCTGCAGAATCATCTGTGTTTGCTGATCTGCCCCCATTAATCTCCAGGGAATAAGAGTGAGAAATGTTGCAAGGGACAAAGGGGGGGGGGGATTTTTCTAATTAATTGAAAACAATAATAGCATAAAAGCCATCAGCCTTTTGCCTGCATAAGGACAGCTTTGCAAAATGAGAAAATGAAAATGTCACAGTTACAGCTCTCTTCCAAACCCGAGTTGGATAAGAGTGTTCAAATGCACGTTTGCACACACGTGTACACACACACACACACACACACACACACACACACACCCCACAGCCTTCCATCCCAACCCAGAAACAACGCAAAGAACAAAAGTCCCATCTGCCGGATTATTGATTTAGTGTACGGAAATAAAGGGTGAAGCCATAAGTACTCAGAAATAAAATGTCAAGAGATCATTTATATATTGTAGTGCTGAAATTTCATGTTTCTATTAAAAAAATTTCCCTTAAAACAACAATTTGAAACGCCATCTTTTATTCCTGAAATACCTGAATCACTCATTAATTAGGAACTCAGGATGTGTCAGCACATTCATGCTGTCTCTTCCAGCTGTTTGACTTTTTAAAGTCATAAATTGTTCTTGTGGTCTTATTGTTGAATAAAGGAATTGCTTTTGAACACCTCAGGGGCACAAATAAAGCATGCACGTTCCCTTCCCTCCTTTTCAACCACTGCATATTTTCACATACTGTGTGTTTTCAAAAAAGACCATTTGCTACAAGTTCTTCAAGTGAAAGATCAGTAGATTGAAAACAAAGCAGGAAATAACCTGAAGAGGAAGGAAAATTCTTCTACTTTCCTATGCAATTTCCCTTGAATTTAGCTATTATTCAGAAAATCATAGGCTTAAGTAGTATTTACTGGTCATTCAGATTTTAGAAAGCAATTTTTTCCCCATTCCCCCTCTTTTGTTGCCTCAGAACTTGAGCTCCCTCCTGCCCATCTTCCAGAGAACTCCCACTCACCATCTCATCCATTTATTTTTTTTTTTTCCTTTTCAGATCACCTCCCTCCTGCAGGGAGGAAATGACTTGCATTACCTGGGACAAAATTGACTTCTTATTTTAAGCTAACTTGTTTCTTTTGTTTTTCTGCAAATGTACTCAGCCTCAATGCTTTTCTCACCTCCAAACTTCATCTCAGTGATACTAATATGCCTTTTCACCTTCATTCTTTTGTTCCTCTTATCATGTTTTGTTTTTTTTCTTTTTTCCTAACACCACTAACAGCACTTCAGATATCACTAGGTAATGATATACCTTGGACTTACCTATGAATTACATTTAAACTGTTATCTATATAAAATTTAGAAATACTTAGAACAGGCCATCAGCCTTGTAAACTCCAAGAAGGGAAGAAGTAAAACCATTAGAACTGATTCATAGAACAGAGAGGACAGTATTTGTATTTGTAAGAGTATCTTTTGATAACTCAGAGCAAAGAAAAAGAGGATGTGGAGGATTAAGGGACGATATTGGCTCAATGAAGTCCAGAACTTTCTCTTTTATTTTGTCTCCTTTCTTAACATTCATTTTCTTTTCTGTTACACTGATTATTCCTCCTTTCTTTCACTTTAACCTTGCATTTGTTACTTGCTTCTATACTTCACCTCTTTTCCAGCTTCTTTTCTTTCTCTGTTTTAGGAAAGGGCAGGCTGTAGCTGTCATGCCTATCTGAAAGCCAACAGCATTGAAAGTATGGCTTTCCTGTGCTTGAGGATATGACTTGTTTAAAATTGAATAACTAAATTTAGGTCATTTGGGGTAAATAGTGTAGGATAAAATATTGAAAAATATAATTTAGAAGTTGCATGTACATGTCTTTCTCAGTAAATAAATTATAACCACCTTTTATATTATTGACATTCACACATCACCCTAAATGTTAAATTGATGATAAAATGTCATCTGACAAGTTTATCTTCACCCTTAATTTTGTATTTTATAACTTTTATGATTAGAAGAGCAAAGAAACAAAAGAGAGAAAAAAGTAAAGTAGGTCAGGTCAGTAGATTTTTGAAATATATATATTTTTTTGTTACATGAATTATTTTCCTGGTAAATTGTATCATGGATTTTCCTTTCTCCTTCTCAATCTAGACACAGTATAATCCAAAGACTAAAAGTTTTGGAAACAGAGGAGCCCAAGTTAAAAATTCCACCTCTGCTACTTAATAGTACTACTTTGTTTAAGAAAGACAGCCTCTGTATTTTACTTTCCTTATCTATAGGTAGGAATAGTCTCAACTATTTCAAGAGTTATTAGAATGTCTAAAATAGCATAGACCACAAATAAAATCCCTGACATTTGTAATTGCTCACTTAATATTAGCTTTTGTTCCTATTTACAAGTGGTTAGTCAACCTCTATATTGAAATTATAGTTTTATGTGAGTCACTATAAGCTTATAACCACATTTCAACAGTAAGATAGAAAACAATGCATTTGTATTCCACATATAGAGAATATTATCTCTTAACTATAAAGTAGAAATCAACAAGATTACTGGAAAATCTCAATATATTAGGATGTTCATCAATGTATTTTTAAATAACCCATGAATCAAAGAAACATTACAAAACAATTTAAGAACAATTTGAACTAAATAATGAAAAGTATGACATATCATAGCTTGTGAAATGCAGCTCAGGTTCTGCTTAGAGAGTCACAAACAAATCTAAGTCCACTCAGTAAAAACAAAAAAACTAATTATTAGTAATCTACCCATCTCAAAAATATGTAAAATGAATAGTAAATTAAATTTAAAGAAATGGGAAAAATAATTAAATAAAAATTTTAAAAAAACCCAAAGAGTATTTTAAAATTTTCTAAAATAAAAAGAATATATATAAAAGGGTTCAGCAGACAAAGTTATTTCTTTGAAAATAATAATAACATTTATGTACCCTTAGCAAAGATGCTTAAGGAAAAAGGAAATGTATAAACAACCAATATCAAATGTTAAAAGTGAAATCACTACAGATCACAGAGATGTGGAGGTGATGATCTGAACATATTACAAAGAAATCTGTTTTGATAATTTGGTTTTATATGAACAAAATGAAAATTCCTAAGAACACATAATTTATCAAAATTATATAATAGGGCATACTTACTGCCTGAATTTTGTTTTCTAATACCAATTCTTCAACAAAAGAAATGAAGACTCCTTGAAAAATAGCTGATTTTAGGACTGGGGCAGAAAATATTTGAGATTAACCTGGAACTTATGGCAGTGCCAGAAATTAAGAAAGTGCTCAGAATATAAAGTAACTATAAAAACTGCACAGCAAGAAAAACTATGAGGAGACTATGCAGCTGCCACCAGCGCAGCCCTGCTGGACCAGGAGCAGCCAACCCACCCTGCAAGCCTGCTGGCATCACTCTGTGTCCTGGGACTTGTTCCAAAAATCTGTTAAAGCATGGCTCATTACTATGATGTTCTATGTGTGCAGAGACATGCCTCACCCAGGACATCAAAAAGTCATTTTGAGCCAGGGGATGTGGCACATGCCTGTAAGCCCAAAGGCTCCAGAGGCTGGAGTTCGAGGAGCTAAGCAATTCAGTGAGACCCTGTCTCTAAATAAAATACAAAATAGGGCTGGGGATGTGGCTCAGTGGTCTAATGCTGAGCCATATGAGGGGTTATCAGACGCTAAATCTGTGACAAGTATGGCAAGGAAGGATTGATTAAATGTTGGAGGAGGACATGGAAGTCATTTTGATTTTCCTGTTGAGTTTGGCTTCACATCCTGGAACCCAGATGACCTTCAGGGAATTCTTTTGGTGAAAGGGACCCATTTTGTTTGACTTCTTTGAAGACCCATTTGGAGACATTTTTGGGAACTGAAAGGATCCCCTGGGAAGAAGAAACCAAGATGTGGACTCGCTTTTCTGTGCTTTTAATCGATTTCTGTCAAGGAGAGACAGATTTTTCTGCCTTTGATACAGAATTTACTTCATTTGGGTCAATGTGTTACAGGGGCCTCACTTTACTCTCGACCCTGTCATTTGGTGGTAGTGAGATGGACAAGTTCAAATCTATATTTACTTCTACTAAGGTAGTAAATGGCAGAAAAATCACTACGAAGAGAATTGTCAAGAATGGTCAAGAAAAAGTAGAATTTGAAGAAGATGGCCTATTAACATCCTTAAGGATGAATGGTAAGGAACAGCTGCTCTAGTTGGAAAGCAAGTAATTCAATGCACACATTTAACAGAAATGTTAAACTGTAACAAGCATCATTTGAGGATTAACAGGAGCATTCTTTTGAAGATTTCAACTGAACCCACTTTCAGTATAAATGTACCTAAGCTAAACTAATTATAAAAAGCTCATCAAAGTCCCCATTTGCCATAAACCTTTGAGTTCATTGTTGGCACCACACAGTAGGATCATTTTTATCTTTAAAATTGGGGTAATCTCTGTATGTGCTTTGGTTTTTTCTAAAACATAATCCAAGGTGAACTTTGACTTTTGGGTAGTGCTAAGACAAGATTAGATTCTAACACCAGCATAGATCTGCTTTCCATGGTGTTTGACATGAGAACTGAGTAGTGTCAGCCTGCTGTGAAGCTAACATTTCCAGGAAGAATTATCTATAGAAGTAATTTCAGTTCTTTTTTTTTTAGTATTTAGTAATGAAAAATATAAATGCATTAATGGTAATACATTTCTGGCTTAATACAAATTTAAGGAAGTTTTCTAGTCATGCATTAATGCAAGCAACTTAGTAAAGTTTTGCCAATTGTTTAAATATGTAATGTTAAGCTTAGGTTTAAAAAAGCTGGTAAACTAGGTCTTTGTCATTTGCTTAAACAAACAAACAAAAAAATAAAGAATGAGAAAAGAAATGTGAATGTGTTTGGTGCAAAAAAGTTTTTGAAACATGTGCAATGTTGCTGATATGTCAAAGAGTTCCCAGTAAACAAACTTGATGCTATTTGAACAACACCTAAGTAAGACTGTTATTATATTTTAACCCAAAGTATAAAATAAACATCTATGGTTACACTGATACAAATAAGTGGTTGAATAAATAAATAAATAAGACAGAATAAACACATCTTTTCTGTAGAAGAGTTCCAATTTATATAATTTTTTCCCTAAATATGTATAGCATCATTTCCTTACATATGAACTACAAGTAATGACTTTCTTCTAAAAGTACTTTATGGAAGGGGACCGAGGATGACTGTACCATGCAGACATCTTAGAAACAAACACTGCCTTATGAAGGAGATCAGGATAAACATGAACAGTGATAGGTGATATTTGCCATGTATCCCTTTCATATGATGTAATGGAGAGTGACATTTTGTGTGGTCTTTCTCCTAGGAAATACTATGCTACCCTGATTATGGAGAAAAGATCAGAAAAATCTCACTTGATGGGTATACTGAAAAATACCTAAGTTGTAATTTTCAAAACAGAAAAAGTCATCAAAAAAAAAAAAAAAAGACAAGTTCAAGAACCAACCAAGAAGAGGCTAAGATGACATAATCACTAAATTTCATGTTATGTCCTGGATGGAATTCTGAAACAGAAAGAGGACAATAGGAAAATATTAAAATAAGGAAATTTGAATGAAATTTGAGACTTTGGTTAATAATAAAACAACAACAATGACAACAGCAGCAACAGCAAACCTTTACTGGAGAAAGAAAAGGGACAAAGTTAACTGTAGAAGATAATTAAAGAATAACTAAGTAAATCACTAAATAAGAAATCAAATACATGTGTCTGTGGAAGAACACAAAGTGTGGTTCTCAACTGAGATTAGCCTTACAAAGGAAATGCATGCTAGGTAATCTTAGAAAAGTTGAATGTGTCTTGTTGCTCTGGGTAACTATTTCTTTAGAAAAGAAAAACTTATTCATAAAATAGGAAGTAGACTTTTACCCTTTTATTCTATAGTTATTATGATAATCCCTTACTTTTTTTGTACTGTTGTAGGGCTTAAGGAAATAAATTTCTAAAACATACAAAATTTAGAAAACTCCAAATAGTCCTAAACATTTGATTTAGTGATACTAAATAAAAAAATTCACATACACTTATATTTTGTTCTGTACAGATACAAAAACTTTCCTTCAAAGAATCTCTAGGCCCAAATGTGTTTTTTTATAATAAGAAAATTTCCAAAGTATTTAGTAAAGCTGGAAACACTCTGATATCATATTCCCTATACATACACATAGTTACATATGTATGTTTGCATGTACTTATATATACATTTTTATATATAAGTATGTAAACATACTTATTTTATATGGCTTTCTATATATAAAGTTATACATAAAAAGCTTATTATAGTTTTTATACATAAAAGTTTCATGTATATGTATGCATATCAAGCTTGTTGTAGTTTTTATATATAAAAACTATGCATATGCATGCATATATATATGTATGCATATGTATGCTACCAGAGCTGATATCTGACAAGGCTACTTCAAGAAAGAAAAATTATAAGCCAATTTGTTTCATAAACATAGATACAAATTTAAAAAAATTGCAGACAGAATCCAGAAAGATATATTAAAAAAATGTCACAACAAAATTGCATCTATTTGGGGAATATGGCATTGGTTTAACCTTTGAAAACTGATTTTATAATTTACTACATTAACAAAAGAAGGAGAAATAGCTCATAATCATGCCAAAAGAGAGAGGAAAACCCATGATACAGTTCAAAAACAACATTTCCCAAACTGGGAAGTCAAGGGAAGTTACTTAGTACAATAATGTACCTAATTTTTTTTTATTTGTAATGAAATTCATCCCTTTACCTCACTTTTTGGAATGAGAAAGGGCCTAGCATTTTCAGTTTCTCTCAAACATCTATCCTACTCAGAGCCCCCCCCCCCAAAAAAAAATAGATTTCAAAAAAATGTGTAAGAAGAGAAAAAAAATGAAGGCATCATGATTTTCAGACAAAGTAATTGTAAAGAAGAAAATCAAAAGTATATTAAGATAACTATTATTTTAAAGATGTAACTTTAGCACATCTTAAAATATCAATTCATACTCAAATATACAGAAAACAAAAATACAGCACATAATTAATAAAATACAAAAAAGAAACATCTCCTAAAAAGTGAGAAATATTGAACATGTAGGAATATCTCTCCAAATGTGTTGAGTATTTCTATGCATAAAAGTCTACAACATTATTGAGAGAAATAAAAACTACCAAAATTAAGAAAAAAATGTGGTTTGGATTGAAAACCTAATATTTTAAATGTATAAATATTCTGAAAGTTGCCCCATATATTCAATGCAACTGCAATTAAAATCACAGCATGTGTGTATGTCTTTCTATGTGTATGTGTGTGTGTTTGTTTAAATTGAAAATTTGCTTTACAATTTCATATGGAAATACAAAGGCCTCAAAAGAATTAAGAACTATAGGTTTTTGAAGAAAAACAAAGTACAAAAAAACTATGTGAACATATATAGTGTTATAAAGATATTAGCTAAGATATGGTATTATGCAAAGAAAGATAAGTGACTTGTGGTAGTGAGGAGATAATCCAGATACAAAACCTAAACACAAATGGAGAAGACATCATCCCTCCGATAGAGGGCATTTTGTCAATGGCATACCTATAGGTAAAAAGAAATAAATATTGACCTTTAAACCATACATAAAACATTAATTTCAATTGCCTTGTGGATTAAAAATAAAATAAAATGAAAAGTTAACATAGGAAAATATCTTCTTGACCTTGGGGTTGGAAAGCACTTATCAAACAGAACTATTGAAAGCATGAATCAATCGTGAAGATAAAGATTGAAAATTGGGCTTCATTGTATGAAAAGCCATTATTAAGAAAATAAAAAGGCAAACTACAAAATAAGAAAATTCATACAACTGACCAAAGACCCTGTTGCAATTGCAATTGCTGTGTAACAAAATAACTTAGAGTGGAAAAAGCACATTTTGAACTAACAGTTTCAGAGCTTCAATCCATACTCTGCTAACACCATTGCTCTGGGCCTGACACAGGGCAAAAACATCATGATGGAAGGGCAAGGTGGAATAAAGCTTCCGAGTTCATGGCAATTAGAAAGAGGGGAAAAAGAGGGGAGAAACCAGGGACAGATACAGCCCAAGGCTACACCCCTGATGACATACTTCTTCCAGCCATTCCCAATCCATTACCACAAATAGTCTATTTAAATTATTAATCCATTAAATGGATTGATTCCCTTATGAGGATACAGCACACATAATCTAATCATTCTCCCTCTGAAAATTGCTATATCCAAGTCATAACAGCAGATATGATCTTGGCTGCAGAATTAAGGCTGAGCAAGTGTTGATGACAACAGAGGACAAGTACTGGATCACTGACTGACTTAATGACTCCTTTTTCTGGACTTGCCTCATATACACTGTTATAACAGAAGCAGCTTTGTCCAAACAACATGATTCTCCTCTGCTATAAGTAATAGATTAAAAGTAGGCACAAAATTTAACTTGAGACAATCAAATCTTTCTCTAGTTGAACCAGCTGGTTATTTTGAATTTGACTTACATGTCATCTTTCTTTGTCAGGGTTGACCAGGCAACCAAGTTCCAGAAAGCTCATAAGATATTATCAGAAATATTTTTCAATGTGAACCTCAAAATAGGAAAAGTTAGCTTGCAGAGATTAACAGTGCATGAGATACCCACAATACAGCAAAAATGAAAGATATGAAAAGAAAACTGAAAACCATCAAATCACTGGGTCCACTTTTCCTTGAACACAGGATATTTTCCTGCTTTGTGAAGCACTGCTGTATACTTATAATTCATTCTCAAATTTGTTATACTGGATTTCTAAACACACAAACCAAATAAGTCTAACTAATTCAAAAACAAAGGATAATGGAACATTTAGTACCAGGCAATGACATGCTCAATAGGAAAGTGATGGCCTGAAGCATGTCAGTTCCTAATGTTTAGTGAAGACATTCTTCTTCCATGTGTAATCCTATGTATTCTCCAAATGATCATACATGTAACTAATAACCCATCCTAGACAACAGAAATACAAAGCTTAGAAAACTTAAATAATGTGTTCAATTTCACACTAGAAAATGGAACATCTAAACATCTAAGCTTTGCACTTAGGTTGTGCTAGCTTAGGTTAAAGCCTTTGCTTTTGGCTAGGATGCCCTATTACCTTCATTAAACTTAAGAATTTAAGCAAAAATTAGATTTGAAATGACAGGTAGAGCAAGAAAGAGCCTGGAGAATTTCTTGGATCCAAACATTCACTTCATAACAGAGCTGTGAACAAGCCTGAGGGCAAAAGAAGCTATTAAACAAACCAAACTTAATTAGCTATTTTAGATCAATGCTTTAAAATTATTTTTAGGTAGGGCAAAGGACTTTCCTCACCTATTATGACTTTCATAGGGGAGAATCAAAATGTATCAATGGGTGAATTTTAAAATTTTGTGGGCATTTGGGTAAGCATAGGGGTGTTGTGGATGCATTATTTTAACTGCAGCCCATATATATCTAAAAGCCTAGTAATTATGTAATTACAAGCCGGCATTTTAATGATACTAATATGAATGACTATATACTGTAGGATTAATGAATCCACTCACAACAAGCTAAATTAAACACGATAGAGCTAAATTAACACTTATTTAGAAATAAAAGCAAAAATTTATGCAACTGCAAGTGAAGAACATGAGAAATAAGCTTGATGTTATACCTACAACCACCACCACCAAATCTCTTTACTATTACTAGCATTCTAACCCTCTATTTCATGATAAAAAGGATCTTTGCAAGGTAACACATTCCATAGGAGGTAGCATTCTTAATAAAATAATGCATATAAGTGTCCTCAACACTATGGTAATGTTCTCATGTTTTTAGACATAAAAATTATAGCAATTCTGAATAACTCAATGATTTTGTAGTGCTTTTTAGGAAATTGAAAAATTAAAGAATGAAATGTCTATGGAACTTGGCTTCATTCACCTAAAAGAAACCAACAAAAAGAGTTAGACTATGGGTATAATTCACAGGCTGCCAGACAGTTAAAAGTAAACTTTGGTCTATAATTGAAGGATTGATATTTTAAATATAAAGATAACCAGGAATAAGGCAAAAAGTGGAAATCTAGGTGAAGATGGCCCAACCAAAGTAGGCTGTGTGTTGAAAGGGAGCAAAAACTAAATTGTGGAGGTCAAATGGGATGGACTGTGAAGGACACAGCTATAGGCAAAGAGCCTGCGATATGAGACCTTGGGCCTTGGGAGGGATGGAAAGTTCTTGATCAGGAAAATGATGTGTTAAGAACATTATCAGGGCAACAGAGTGCAGGTCAGGTGGGAGCTAGGCCCACTGAAGGCAGGGAGGCCACAATGAAAGCCTTCATGTTTAACTGGACACTGTGTACAAACTGTTTGGAGCACAGGGATCACACCGGGCCTGAAGGAAAATGGTATAAGCTGGAGGAATTAGACAGCAATAAATGAGATGGGAGAAGGAAAATGAATGTGTCAAAAATCTAGCAGAGAAGTATGGTGTTTCTATTCATGCAAATAATTACAAACGGAATACTCCTTTCAGCAAATGTAAAATTTGCAGTTACTATAGAAATTCAAATAAATATACATTTTAAGACTGTGGACTAAGTAACTGAGAGATCAAGAAAAGAGGTCAAAGCTGCAGATGTAGATAGGAGAATTAGATAATGAAAGAGATACCAATTGGATCTGTGAGGAGCAGTCAATATATCCATAGATTGAGCATATAGAGAGAAGAGAATTGACCATACTGATTTAATAAACCTCATTGTTAGTATGTGGAAGAACAGAAGAGGCCCTTGAAAAAGAGAGCAGGAAGGAAGGATGAGAGCTAGGAAAAATGAAGGGCCAGGATCCAGGTGCAGAAGCCCAAAGAAAAAAGGTTTCACACTAGAAGCAGATGGTCTCTGATGCCAAATGCTAAAGTTCATAGGAAAATAAAGCCTGGGGGAAAGCCAGTGCATTGGCAGAAGGGATGTTTTCAACATCTTGCAAGTGAAAACATTTCAGCAAAATGTGAAAACAAGAGGTTGATTTTAGGGAATTCAGAAAATAAGTAGGTATAGGAAATGGACTCAGAAGTACAGATGGGAGGTTCAAGAGGTTGCAGCAAAAAAGAGAGATCATCTAAAGAAAAATTAGATGCATTAGTAATACCAAGCAAATATTGTATTAAGAAAGGTTATCCTCTAAACACAAAGAGTGCTTAAGTAGGAGGAAGTTCTTTATTCATTATGCTATACCATGTCCTATTTTATCAAGAAGAGATTTTAAGAAACGACTGATGAGCAGCCTCTTGACATTTTAGAGTTTTGTCAACTAATGTTTTCTCTTTTAGCCTAAATAAAAAAACAAAAAATTAACTGCTTCAGGAGATAGTCCTCCATGACATATTCAGTAAAATGTTATCTTATTAACAGCTTCATTAATCCATGCATCCAACCATCCTACAGAGTCTGTCTCCATTTTTGTCATTCTGAATGAGGGCATCTGTTAATTTTTGCCATCACTGAGCCATTTTACATTTGTACTAAATAGATTTCATCTTATTGGCTTACAACAGTTTCTCAAATTTAATCAGGATATAATGTAAGCTGGTCCAAACCCACATCACTTTACGGTTGCCCTTATGGTTGTTAACACTTCTAAATTATGCTTTTCATATTCCTTTACTTGATTCTGTAAGTTGTAAATGCCACTATTCATTAATATCCTAGTTAGAGGTGTCTTGTTCTACTCAGTAGAACACATCTCTTTAGATCAACTGGGTCCTGTTGATGTCTCCTAAAAGAAATATGCTTAATTATTTGTTGGTGGTATAATTTAAATGGTTTCCACTTCTCTCCAATCAGCATTGTTGTTTTCCTTCTGTTAACTGCTAGACCTGCACCTCATTTATTTATTAGGTTCCCATTATAGTGAAGGGAAAAAAAATGGACTTATTTGGCTTGATTTGTTTGCCTCAAATATATTTGGCTTCACTGTGATAGCAGATGGGTATAAAAATATATGAAGGTATACACTTTTCCTCTCTTCTTGGCAAGTGAATTAATCTACAACATTTTCTGTAGCCCATCTCACATTTAATGTCACAGAAGGGATTCATCTTTTGGCAATGAACATTAGTAGCCTGAAGAAAGGGGGTCATAAATCCCATTTTCATTTTTTATTAAAATCATACTATGTCAGGGTGTAATTTTCTTTTCTGATACAGTGTAATTTATTCAGTGACCTTGGACTATGTTCTTTTGCTAATCTGAAAGGTTGAATCGGTGTACTAATGATTTCTGCAACTTCACACAGTTTTCTCTAATATAAGGCCTTAAAAAAGCTCAGCTTTTTGCTGAATACTCATTGATAGAAGGAATGATGTTGGTGAATTTTAATGGAAAAAGCAGAGGCCAGTGTATGAGATTTTGAAAATGAATCAAAATCAGCAAGTCACACAGAATAAATAAATGTATTTATTTTTATATCTTAGGAACCTACAATCTTCAGACTGAATATCATACTGGTATAAACTCATTTAAGACTGTTAGCCTCTAGAATTTCAATCATCTATTATCTTACTATACCTCATTTTTGAAAAAATATGAAAACTAGATTAAGGGCAATGTATGAATAAATGAAATGGTTAAACCAAACAGTTTTAGAAAATAATTTCAGTCTTCTTTCTAAATTGAAGTTTAATAATTACTAATACATATATTTTTCTTTTTTTCCAAACCCATCCATTTGTTGACAGACTCTGATACAAAATAATTTTAAATGGTAAAGAGGAAAGGCAATCACTGGGTTACTAAAAATTGTTATATAATGCTTTCAAAATGTGGCCAATGTGATTATTGTTTCAGTAATCTTTCTTCACTAACAATTTCTGCCATATATAGCCCTAATTCAATTCAGGGTTGAACCACCTGTTGTCAATCTCCTGCTTTGTTTTATGTCAGTATCATCTATTTGGCAAACACCAAACCCCGATTAATATTTCAGCCTGCTTTCCCTGCTAACCCTTGGAAACTATTCCTTGGTAGATAAAATCATACATTTAATATATAAATGTTTATACATATATACATGTATGTATGTATTCATATATATTGTATATATATTCATATATATACACATGTATTCATACGTGTATATATATATATACACACATAAATATATATATATTTGTATTCATAAAAATAAGCCAATGACCCAAAATTAGATACTTATGTGGCTCTGTATGTCAAAGTCATGACCTATATTTGTAAAACTATCAATCCATCCATCATTAAGTTGTCAAATTAGTGGTTGTTAAGACACACATTTTAATTTTTGGTAAAATATCAGGGAACAGACAATAAAAATTAGACTGCCTTGCTTGTAGTAAACCAAAAGTATTCCCTAAACATGTTTTAGTTATAAATTTACATAATAGGTATACTATAAAATAAAATTAATGCTGTTTTTTATGGTCAAAATTGTTCACTAGTGTAGAACTGTTCAGGACATTGGTGAGGATATGGAGTAACTGAAATATATTTACTACTAGTTGAAATGTAAAATATTATTCAGTTTCTTATGAATACATATGTTTCATATGAGCCAGCAATTTTACTCTTAGGTTTTATATAAGATAAATAAAAGTATGGACACAAAAAATATTTGTACGCAGGTGCTTTATTCATAGAAGCTAAACTACAACCTAAATACCCATTAAATGATAAGTGGATAAGTGATTGGTAGCACTTCCATACAATGGAATATTTTAGTAATTAAATATCCTAGTACTTATGCATATAACACCAATCTGTAAAGCATTAATCTGCAGCCCCCAAAATACAGTATTTCATTTATATGAATTTTTAGAAAAGTTAAAAACCATAGTGACAGAAAGAAGATCAGTGTTTGCCAGGAACTGGGGCTGAGAGAAGGATATTGATTATAAAGGGTCACATGGTGACTCTTAAGTTAATGGAAATGTTCTATATCTGATTGCTGCTGAGAATACACAATTGCATATATTTCTCAGTAATCTTCAAAATATATAATTAAGATTACTGAATATAAGTGTGTGTAAATATCTCTCAATGAAGCTGAGTTTATAAACACAAAGAAAAAATGTTTTCAAAGATCTTTTCAGAAAATTGAATTAGTCACAAATATATTCCCTGGTAATCATAATACTGCTAGATTTTTAAAATTCTTAATATTAAGTATAAGGAATATATAGCAACTTTTTATGCTTTACAATTTTTCCTACTTCCGCTTAATTCTTCTCTCATTTTGTAAATATAAGTATTTGTTATTAGGTTAAAAATTTAAAATATCTGACCATAGAAGATGGAGATTATCTTAGTTTTTCCTATTAGGTGTATATTTTTTTTTTCCTGAAAACAAGAAAAATATTGTTCTCCCTTCCTTTTGGAGTGTTGTTTTGTGGGCTTCTTTTGCTTGTGTGAAAAAGATGTACTAGACAATATGAGCCAATTTAAAAGTTATTCCTCTAGAGAGAAAATATTATAAAATAGATTTTAAAAGTTATTCCTCTAGAGAGAAAATATTATAAAATAGATTTAAAAGTTATTCCTCTAGAGAGAAAATATTATAAAATAGATTTTCTATGACAATGAGTTCAAAGGGTAATTTTCTCATTATTGATCTTTTTCAGAAAGACTTTCTTTGTAATTATTTCCCTTTTTTCCTAGTGAAAATTACTTCAACCTCATCTTTAAAGAGTTCCTTTGACTCTATTCATCTTCTACCCACTCCTCTTCCCATAACCACCAATTCCATTAGAATCCGAATAGCTGACTAAGCAATAATCCTCCTTTAACAGGACAGACTCTCCAGAGAAAGATCATGTTGGACTCTGAGCTGCACACTCCAATAAGTAGGTAAAATGAAGCAGTAGTGTCCTCTTGAAAATGAAAATTTCTGTGAAAACTGAACAATTAAGACTCATAAGTGTCATGCCAAAAATCTGGGTATAGTAAAATTACATATCTTAACTGTGTAATCCTTTTGATATGTTCAAATTAAATGTAAAAGTATATGTGTACCTTTCAGCTTTTCTTTCTTTGATCTATAGTATGCAAACACATAGGCATAGACCATGATATTGACTGCAGTTGTATGAAAGCCCATTCACTAAGGTTTCATCTGTCAGTCATAATAAAGATTCAATCTAGCACTAATGGTATAAAGTTATGATTATTTTAATAAGCAGTTTATTTTCTCAGTCAATATTATCATACAAAATGTTCTTATAGAGTCTGTGAGAATATAGATGTCTACAAAATGCTGACTAGAAATTTTGTGTTTCTTCTAATTGGTTATGTTAATCTTTTTTCCATATTTTTATTGGTATATTAAAATTGTATATAATGATAGGATTTATTGTTACACATTCATACATTCACATGCTGTAACAATATAATTTGACCAATACCATTCACCAGTATTTCTTCTTTTCCTCCTTTCCTCCTCAAGTTCCTTTCATCTACTCTCTTTATATTTCTTAAAACATCAGATGACCTAAAATTTTTGAATTATGATATTTGTAACAAATGACTGTGTTGGAACATGAATGTTCTCTGATGATAGTAGGACATCACTGCTTAGAGCCTCTGATAAACATGTCCAATTCTTTGTAGGTGTCACTGTATATATCTATCTCTTTCTCTATATATAATCACTTATGTTGTAGGAGTTAGTTCCAAAGTCAAATTCCTATACATAAATTCAAAATTAATCTATACACAAAGTATATGAATGGTTGAGGGAACACCATTCAGTATTATTTTTCCTGTGAAAGAGAAGAACAAGAGTCTGGATAAATATCTAGTAATGTATGCTGTTTGTGCCTGAAAGATAATATCACACCCTTAGCAGTACACAATAGAGAGGCTATTGAAGGGTTTATTGCACTTTCTTTACTAACTTTAGTACATTTTAATAAATAAATTTTTTACGTCAAGGATTAAATTAAACATGCAGTTGTTTTTTTAAAAGAAATTAGATATAGTCTGGTCAACCTGAGAAAAATTGAATATGTGGTTTTACTCTATTGTATGACTCTTTTTCTGTTTTATTAAGTTATACCTGGCAAATAAATTTTCTACATATTTATAGTATAAAACTGATGTTTTGATTAATGTATACAACATAAAATTATTAAATCAAGCTAATTAACATATCTATCTCATCTTTTTTTGTTGTTGTTGAGAAAATTTCAAGCTGACTTAGCAATTTTCAAGTATACAATGCATTTTTCTTTAATTACATGGAAAGGAAAGTAATTTGTATAAGAATAAGAACATCAAAGGATTGATATTGCATGCATTTTCAGTCACAAATGGAATCTTGATCAAGCTGATCTGAAGATGAATAAGTCCCATAGACAGGTATTTTTGATGCAGAATCAAGATTCTAATATAAAATCAAAAGATTTCAAAAACTCAGAACTATCCCCTGAAATCAATATTTTATCAATAGTAATGGCCAAAGAAACTGCTTATATATTTAGCAATTCCCATAGTCAAAATGATCACAAATGTAAGTAATATAGAGTAACTTTTCACTTTACATCATAATTGTTTTGTTGCAATATATTATATTGTAGAATAATAAGTATGAGAAACCTATTTGAATGATTAGAAATTTTCAGCCATCTAGGGTTTCTGATTTAATAAGAACCACATACATGGTTGATCCATTCATCATCATAGCTCTAAACCTTGGCCAAGGCAGTGTAGGTGTTAAACTGGTCCCATGTCAGATTCACACAGGGTGGTTTAGAGAACTCTTCTCTCTTTCAGAGCACTGAAGCTCCCAGGTTTATCTAAACATAATGGAAGATCAGCACTAATGCAGGTGGACCACAACAGACCATTCTATCCTTCATTTCCGAACTTCACATTATTCTCCTACTCCTTTCACATATTTTATTTCTCAAAATCTTCCTAAAACAATTCAGTTTCAACTATACTAAAAAAATGGATAAAAATACACATTGCTGACAAATATCCTCAGATACCAATGATAAACAAATTAAGTAAATTTTACTTTTTGACTTATTGTTTCAGAATTTTCAGTCCAAGATTGACTGACTCCAAGAAAGAAACCTCATGGCAGAAGGGTATGGCAGAAGAAAGTTGCTTATATTATGACATCCAGAAAAGAGAGGGGTGGGGGACAGGCAAGCCAGTGAAAGAGAGAGAGAGAGAAAGGAAGGAAGGGACCAAGAAATAGAAATACCCTTCCAGGTCAATTTTCAGTAATCTATGTCCTCCAACCATGCCTCACCACCTTCAGTTACTCCCAGTAGTCCATTCAGCTTTCAATGGATTAATCCATTGAAAGGTCAAAGCCCTCATGATCCAATCACTTCTCAAAAGCCCCACCTCTGAGCATTGCTGCTTTGGGGACCAAGTCTTCATTACGTAATTGCTGGGGGGACATTCCAGATCCAAACCATGATAGACATGTGCATATACTCAGTATTATTTTTGCAAGAGACTAAAAGTTTTTTTTTTCATGTGCAAATACATTAAATAAATTAGTAATAAAAACTGAAACCATATTTTGAACATGAAACATATTCACCTATCTTTTTTACATATTAAACATAATATTCTATAAGGTTATGTATCTATATCTATCACCCATCTAACATTTTCTCAGTTTCTATCACATATAAGAATTCACTATTATTAGTATATTGTGTATCCTGTCAGAGTTCACCCAGTGAAATATAAGCACATTTAAATATATTTATATCCAAATCTCACTTAACACAAACATAAAAACAGCATTCTATTTCATTTATTTCCATTGTTTTCTACATCTTAATTTTATTTTCTTAATAAGAGATTATTTTTAGATCCAAGTAATGGTCTCCCCTTATCTATGATTTGGCTTTATGCAGCTTTAGTTTCTTCAAAATACTTTAGGTAGTTCAAAAATACTAAGTGAAAAATTCTGGAAGTAGATAATTCATAAGTTTTAAATTGTGTCATTCTGAGCAACGTGTTGACATTTTGCACTGACTCCATCCAAACTGAAATGCAAATTATCCATTTGTCTAGTGTATCCATGTGTCTACACTACCCACTCATTAGTCACTTAGTAGCCTTCTCAGTTATCAGATCAACTATAAAATATCAAATTGCTTACATCCAAGTAACCTTTGTTTCACTCAAGATTGACCTCAAATCACAAAAGTAGTGGTGCTGGCAATTCAGGTATGTCAAAAAGATGTTGCAAAGTACTTAATTTTAGCGAAAGGTAAAAGTTCTAAAAAAAAAAAAAAGAGAAAAACATTGTATGCTAAGATTTCTAACAAGTATGGTAAGAATGCATCTATCTCTGCAGTTGTGAAAAGGAGAAAGAAATTTATTCTAGCTTTATTGATTGCACCTCAAACTGCCAAAATTATGGTCATGGTGAATAATAAGTGCTCAGTCATTCACCTAACTTTATTTCATCTTATAGGTATCTTATTATCTCACATTGTCACAAAAAGAAGGGTGTATATAGTACAATAAGGTATTTTGAGAAAGACCACATTCATATAACTTTTATTATAATATATTGTTATAATTATTCTATTGTGTTATTATTGTTAATAATATCTTAATGTGCCTAATTTATAAGTTAATCTTTATTATAGTTATGTAAGTATAGGAAGAAAACATAGTACAAATAGTGCTCAGTACTACCTGTGGTTTCAGGTATCCACATTTACCCCCAAAAGATGCATTTTATCTCTGGTCCATTTTACACATGGAAACTAATACAATATAGAGAGACCAAGCTCTGCAGCAATCCAGGAGAGAATTCGAGATGTCAAAGAATTCCTGGTCATAAAATAGCATTATATCACGTGCACACACTCAACCCTTCATTAGTTATGTCCATTAAAACTGCTTTCAGTACACACTATCTGGCATGAAATGGAAAAGAAAAGACGGTGACCAGCAGGAAGTGTAGAGGATTCCAATTTGATGACATTTTCTTAAAATAAAAAAGAGGTTCAATTGCTCTTAAAAAAATACAAACACAAAAAGCAATTTCCATAACTACTTATTTTCACCCCTGCTCCTGTTATTTTAGTACTGAGTCAGGAAACAGCTTTTTTCTTTAGTCCCTACTTGTGGTTTGAGCTGGATACTAAAGTCAAGGTTTATTGATGTAGAGTCTAGGAGCACCTACCATTACAAAAAACAGCATGTGTTTCTACATATCCACTTCTTGATCACCAGGTAAAAAACATGCAAAGAGTGGATTCCTATCTTTAAGACAGCCTGATTGTAGGGATTCAATATATAGGCGTTGGAATTTAGGTCCAAAAGAATTTATGTGATGGGCTCATTAGTATGAAATATGGTTGAGTATTATACATTATACATATATCCTAAGCTACATATGTCTTAAAAGATAGACACAAAAGCATATCATTCAGCCCAGTTCTGCCTCTGGCAGAGGGACAAAGGAGAGTTTTGCAAATCACAGTGTTCATTTTAGTCACCAACATCAGAAGGTAATATTCTCCCTATAATTCACTACAGGTAAATTCAGTGTGTTTTGAACATAATGATATTTTTTTCTTCTTCTCCTATTGAGGTAATCCAATGTGTATGTTTGGTTTCCTAGGTGTAGAAACTGGGTGAAGAAAGATGAGTGATTAAAACTTGGTCCTTCATCTTGAGGAATTCATGCTGCTATCTAGAAGATAAATTGTAGAACACAGTTAACTATAGGGGTTGAAAACAGGGCACCTGGAGAGAAGGAGCAGATTAGGAAAGCTAGAGAGCAGTTCTTCTATTGTCTTAAATTTACCTTTTATAAACTTCAAGAAGCTGGTTCTAACATTAAATAATTTGGATCAATACATGGTGTTCTTAGATAAAGCCTGCATTACTTAGTAGGGCAAAATAATTTATTAGATTTATTAATTTAGTCATTTTCCTAGTCAATTCCCATATGTCTGGGATGCCATCTATGGGGAAGCAAAGTTTCCTTTTGAGAATTCTTGCTTGAACGTGCCTGACTCTGGTGAAGGATAAGTTATATCTCCCCCTGGAAGAGAGATCCATATCCCCATTCAAGTGTAGGAGTAGTCTTTCCTCTGCATTGATTCAGAGAGCTCTCAGTCACACCCTCAATAAATTGGAGGGTTTATCTAAACATATTGATGATGACACTGAGATGTGTGCATAAAACATAATTATGTAGAAACCTGACCATATTTTAGCAGTTCTTTGAATACCCGTATCACTTCCTTCACTGCACACTCAGATTAAACCGTCAGTCAGGATGGCACACAATGCATAGTTATAATACAAGCGCAGTATTTTAGATGTGTGCTATAGAAGGACGAAGAATAGAACAAGTTCCACCCATGATTTATTCATATATTTAAACATTGAGTGTACTGTGATTGACATTTCATCTAGACTAAAGACATTAGTCCCAAATTCCAGTACCTTTTACCAAAAGGAATCAATTTGCAAGATGTTCAATGAATTCCCAAAATGCCTGCAACTCTATCACAAAGCCCCATCTGCAGAAAGGTCGCCTACTATAGGCATCATGCAAAAATCTGCTTTTGTTACTGGATTAGGTTTGAATATGTGAAAACATCTCTTTTAAAGAAATAAAAAGAAACTCCCTGTTGATTGAGATTTCATCTAGAATGGCCAAAGTATTGCAAAGTATTATTCCTGGGGATATTCTTTCACTGGCTTTTCTTTAGAAAAAAATTACTGGCAAATTTCTTGTGACTTGTGGATATGTATATATAACTATACAAGATCTTAATATGTGCCGGGTACCATGAAAACATTCTATATACTTTCTCATTTAATATTTTAAAATACTATCAGATAAGGCTTTATTATCTCTGCCTTACAGGTCAATGTGTAGGAAAGGTTGAGCAACTTCTCCCAGGTCAGAAAGTTGGTGATGGAGAATGATTTAAAACAAGCAATCTGAGTCCATAGACAGTGCTTGTAATTTCCTCTGTCTTTCATGAAAAAAAGGTAGACATTTTTCTCCTTCCTTTAAATATTGTCATGACAATCATGAATGATCATGAATGACTGAAGGAATCTAGAGATGATTTTATCTGTTATCATTTCACAGGTGATCAAATAAACTACTTTTAAATGTCTTTTTATTTCAGTTGACATTAACATAAACTGTAAGAATCTGTATGACTAGGCAAATTACAGGGTTTTTTAGCAAATATTATTTAAATACTCTTCCTTTTAAAAATAAATTTAAGCATATAAATATATAATGTCTTCCTATTTATTCTGTGGCTATTTCTAAGCTTAATGTGTAAAACATAACATACCCAATAGAGATGATCATGTCACCATAGCATGTATTGTTTTTCCCATAGTGCATAGTTTCTCATGTATCTTGTAGTCTGAACATTCATCATTTTAATAGCTATGTAATATTCCTTCAAACTGATGTGCCACAAAACTAATTCACCATTTTTATAAAACATCTGACTTTATTTACTAAATGAAAACTAGGTTTGTGTGAGCATGTATTAGAAATTGCTAGACATATTTTCAATGAAAAGAATCATTCCAGAAATAGGTAGATTGTTATCTATGTACCACAAACCAGATTTAAAAGAAATGCCTTAATGAAATGCATACAGACTTATTTATTCTGATTTGCAATTTTGAGGTCTGGAACAGCAATTCTATACCTGTCATCTGTAATACATATTATTGTTATTATGATTATATATGAAGCTTTGTGAATGCATTCTACACTTGGGAGTACATCACTGAGATAAAGTAGGTCTTTGCCCCCAACACTTATGAATTCAAAGAAAAAAAATGAATAAAGTATAGATAATTGTGAACAACGGACAGAGATGCATTTTAGCAGATGAAGACTTCATAGAAAATGTAAGTCTTTGAGAATCATTTTAAATGGGAAAGGAAATACTCTAGATAAAGAATAAATTTATAGCGATGGCATCTCTAGGTTTATTTTTAACTAACTGATGTACTTGGTTGAATGCTTTTCTCAAGCCCATGACTTAACTTCTGCAATTTCTTTATTATCTGAGGGGAGCTTATCTTCCTGGTATAAATAATTTAACTCTAAATTACTCTAGGACTAGGCTTTTTGTTTATTTATCCACAACTAGACTCTGGTCTATTCCCTCTGAGATATTAGCACCTGAGATGCTGAAGTCAGCTTTGCTATATTAATTGTTGTAGTACAGTTTTCAATATCCACTTGCTGAAATTCAAAGGTCAAGGGAATGAGTGGGAGGGTGGCAACACTGTAGCCCCTGAATTTGAGCAAGAAGGAGGTTCTTCATAAAGAAACGAATATTTGATCCAAGTAATGAAGGATAATTAGGGTACAGAAAAACTTCACACAGAGAAGCACAGAGAAATAAAATATCATAGGCATTATACAAGGAGTCCATCATTTCTGGAAACATAAATTGACATATATGTAAATGTTTATAAATGGATTATTGATATTACATTAAAATGCAGATATGTTTAGAACTATCACATGATATATTCAGTGTGAAACTCATTAATGGTACATAGTTCAATGGGCTGTGCAAAATTACAACAAATGCAGTGCATTAGCAAAGCATTTCCATCAAATTTTGCATACGACTCTGGGATGCACTGCCTAAGATCAATTGTGCCTTTAATTTTCAAAGAATAAACCTGGGATTTTAACATATACCATAAGAAGAAAGCCAACATATTAAATATTAAATGCCCTCAATAAAAATACTATCTGTCTTTCCAGACTTCATGGCAACACTGTAGGATACAATAAATTCAATACAAGAGAGCAGGATGTACATTAAGCCAAAAAAAAAAATGATAATGAAAGAAAGAAGGGCAGAAAAATCAGTAAGGGAGTAAGGAATGGAAAGAGAGAGGAAAGGAGGAAGGATGGGAAAAAGAAAAGAGAGAGAAGCAGGGCCCAGGTTACTAAGCATCTAGCCTCCCATTAGTACTCTCTGGGCTTCTTTCTGTTTCTCAGGAAGAATCACTGATGATCATATGCAATATGAGTTACATGATTCAATCAACAATATAGGAAAAATCACTCAGGGGTCAGAGTAGCATAGACAGCATAGCTGTGGGAGAAACCAAAGGTAGGGAGGTGAAGGGATTTGAAATAACCTAAAGGAGAGATGATGAGAGGTTAAGTATAAAGCTTTTAAATGTGATGGGAGAAACAGGAAGAAACTGATTTGAAAATTATTTGGAGTTCAAATGAATCCACCTATTGGTTGGTGGTGGGGGCTGAAGATTGGACTGCAGTTCCTTTTTTTTTTTTTTTAAGTTGGTATCACTCACTGAGACACAGAGATTGGAAAGGGAGGTTTAGAGGAAGAGGTGATATGACAGAGGGGCTGGAAAAATTAGTTACAATCCTTTACTTGAACCTGCATTCATTCTTTGCAATATGACTTTGGTACCTACTGTTTCTACACCCCTTGAATTTTGAATGCCTTTTTGATTTGCTTTGGCCAGCAGAATATGGCAGAGTGACACTGTACTAGTACCTAGCCTAAGTTCTGAGAATCCTTGTGACCTGCATTCATTCATTGATATTCTTTCTCTCTCTCTCTTTCTACCCTCTTATACCACCCTCTTTCCATTCCCCTCTCTGGCTGAGAACCTCTCCAGTGACATGTGAACAATGTCAGACTACTGGTTTGCCAGAGGGATGTAAAGATGTAAAGACATGTATTTGGAGAATGGCCCTGGTCATTTCAGCCATCTCAACCATATTCATTTCCTTTTTATATTAGAACAAATCATCAGAAATTCAGTGGCTTAAAACAATAAAAATGAGTTCCTGTATAATTCTGGAAATCAGAAAGCAAAAATCAGATTCACTAAGCTAAAAGTGAGGTATCAGCAAGACTGATTCTTTCTGTATGGTCAGAAAGGAAAATAAATTTCCTGGACTTCTTCTACTTCCACTATTTGCTTACATTCCTTAGCTTGTAGCCCCTCACTCCATCTCCATGCTTTAACACTCCAGTCTCTACTTCTGTTATCATATTCTTCTCTTCCGTTCTGATGGCATCTTCATCTACTTCCCTCTTAAATGGTCACTTGTGATAAGAGAATTAGTCCCCACATCTCTGAGCCTTCAATTTAATGATTATGCAAATTCTCTATTTATATATAAGGTAGTTGATATATAAGGGACTGAGATACAAATATACTGGGGCATAGGGAGGACATTACTCGGTCTACCACACTAGCCAACATCATTCTAGTCTAAGCAACCCCAACCATTTGCCCTATAACTTCAATAACATGAGTGACATTACTTGAGGACAACCCAGATCAGTACTGCCCAGCTGAATCCAGGAAAAATTGTCAAATAGTGGGATATTGAGCTAAAAATTGATTATTGTTTCAAGCTAAATTCTGGAGTAGTTTGTTATACAGCAAAAGCTACTACTACAGTTTGAAAAATCAGTTTTCAAAATTTATGATGAGAAAACTATGGGATCATCCAGGGAACCAAATTGACTAGTAAAAAGTTGAAGACAATAAATTGAACTTTGAATCAGTAATAAGAATGTCTGAATTTGATTCCTGGAATATGAGTTCCCCCTATGGTAAGCATGTGCCTCCCACCACATGAAAGTTAAGGGCGTGGCATTTTGAAATTCTACTTCTTGGCTCTTAATTTTCTTTATCTCTCATGAAAGGGCTCATCAGTACCCAGGAACCATGAGCTACTTCTGTTTCTACTGTGTAAACTTAAGAGTGGCAGGTGCATGACTCATGACACAATCCTGGACTTTCTAAAACCAACAATCTTCTTGTTTTGCCTTGCTATCGGATCCTCATTGTTTTGTGCTCATTCTGCAAACAAGAGAATAGTTGAAAAAGAAGTAGACTAGCCTTCTATTCTTAGATCTGCTGCAAACAAGCTTTGTGATTTTAAAGAAGTCAACTTCTCTCTGCCTGACTTTCCCTAGGTTCTATTGTTTGTTTTGTTTTCTTCACAGAGCAATTGTAGAAATCAAGTGAATCAATTATTAAATCAAGCAGAATGAGTTGATCACTAATGATGGCCTCAGCAATTTTATTGTGAAACCAAGTTCTTTGTTGCCATTCTAACCTTCATAAGTTATTTGCTATTCCTGCCCCTGCACATAGGAATTCCTGTTCCTTCTCTAGGAAGAATAACATGAATCTTCCATACTCTGTAGGTGGAGCTCCAGATAGCCTGCCACAAACAGTCTTTATGGGTCATTATTTTTGTGGTTGCATTTAATATTGAAAAAGTAGGAAAAAGCATGATAGAAAATTAATTTATAATGTCTTCTTCAAATTAACAGAAATTAAAATGAAGGATTTAAAAGGTGAAAAGTCCTCTCAACTCTCAAAGAAAACAGGAGAGGAAATATCTGCAGTTAAGACACACCAAGAAAATTTCGGAAGCTGGAATCAAATAGACTTAACTGACTTTGCAGATGAAAGATGAGTAAGAGTTTTCAAGATGAAAGGCAAGAAACAAATTGATTCCCACCCCAGAACTCAGGGGAGCTTCTTCTGGAATTATAGGAAACAGATACCTCTAAAATTCAGTGGAGATGAAGATATAAATATTGGTTGACAGCTGGTGTGTGGTTAGATCCCTAGATCTGTTCCTGCTTTAAAAAAGACATTAAACTCCCCCATCCCTGAATCTCTCTCTCTCTCTCTCTCTCTCTCTCTCTCTCTCTCTCTCACACACACACACACACACACACACACATGCACACACACAAAGAGACACATATCACATAAAGACAGAGCACTATTCTCTGGAGGTTGAATAAGAGAATTTTCTTTAAAACAGTCATTCTCAATCAGGTTCCATTTTTCCTTGAAGAGAACATTTGACAATGTCACCTGGAGACACTTTTGTTTGTACCAATTTGGTGTTGGCTGTTATTGACATCTTGTTGATACAGAGATGAGGGAGGGATTCTAGTAGTAATATCATAGAATGCAAGATAAGTCCCCGCCACAAAAATAAATAAATAAATAAATAAATAAATAAATAAAATTAAAAAATTGACTCCAAACATTTGTAGTGCAAAGAAACCTTGCTCCAGGAAAAGCTGAGATGCCAGGTGGGGTGGCACTTGCCTGTAATCCCAGCAGCTCTCAAGGCTAAGGTAGAAGAATCACCAGTTCAAAGCCAGCCTCATCAACCACAAGACACTAAGCAAATCAGTGAGACCCTGTCTCTAAATAAAATACAAAGTAGAGCTGGGAATGTGGCTTAGTGGTCAAGTGCCCCTGAGTTCATATTTCTGGTACCCCCCACCAAAAAAAAAGTGCTGAGAGTGGCAATGAAATATCTAAATCAGTTAGGTGATGAGCTACACATGGAACTGTGAAGTCTATACCTGAAATTATGAGATCCTCCTAAGCCTTTACTTGCTTTGCACTCACAGTCTGTCTTTGTCTCTGTCTGAGAGAAAATTTTCAGGAGATCAAAGGCTTCCATTCTGCAGAAAGTCATTGCCCAGATTAATTGGGGAGGTAGAGAGGGGGACAGTCTCCCTCCAACTGATCACTCAACAGTAAGCCTATTCTGTTGTGACAAGCAGTCTCTAGCAAAAACTGTAGAATTTTAATAATTTGTTTTTAAACATGAATGGATAGAACAGGACTTATGAAAGATACAGATCAGGACAGAGAAACTAACAAACTAAAAAGGAACTCTAAACATTCATAGATACTACTAAGGAAATTTTCCAGAAAGATTAACTAATGGAAGTGTTTTGATGCTGGCTTGATGATCACCAGGGCTTATTCTTGTGGATTAGCAGTTACTGCTTTCTTTTATTTTCTCTACATAATATTTATTTATATCATTTTTATTAATATCTCATTCTAGAAAGAATTTCATACAAATAATTCATATAGATATTTTTACGATAATTATAAAAAACACATATACAATGTAGGCAAGTCAAAATACACAGAAGTAAAAATCAATACAAAGGAAAATTAAAAATGCTTTGTCAAGACAGCATCCACAGAGAAATTAGAGTTTAACTTTAAAGAGTTTCTTTAGTTTCAGCCAGGTGAGCATGTCTGTAATCTCCAGCAGCTCAGGAGGCTTTGGCAGAAGGATCACAAATTCAAAGCTAGCCTCAGCAAAAGTGAGACACTAAGCAACTCTGTGAGACCCTGTCTCTAAATCAAATGCAAAATAGACCTGGTTATGTGGCTCAGAGGTTGAGTGCCCCTGAGTTCAATCCCTGGCACCAAAAAAAAAAGTTTCTTTGATAAATTTGATATTTTTTTATGAAAATACAGTAATAACCAACTTCCATTTTATACTTTGACATCATCTTTACTTAGAAAACATGAGAAATCCTGGAGTTTTGATAGGTATAGTACTAAATAACACAAACTTCCCTAGGGTATTCAGTTTACCTTGATTCCATGATTAAGCAAGATTTCAATGTAGCTTGACTCAGGTATTTTCTTTAAGTTAGAGTTGGACATATAGCTAGAGTTCTCATAAAGGGGTTGAGATACATATGTACCTCATTTGTCTGATTCTTTTATTAGATGAAGGCTAGCTGCTACTAACCTTAGGTGTTCTTAAAGAGCCAATCATTTCAAAGAAGACTGTGCTATGAAGAACTGATTTTATTAATAATGAACCTAAGCTTTGTACTTCAATAATACTTTCATCTAAGAGTCCTGAGATGCTTTGCAATTTAAATGAATTAAACCCCATAACACCCTTTGAGCTATAGCATACTTATTTTTGAAATAGAGAATCTAAGGAAGAAAGATATGGAGTCAATTTGAAGTTTAACAAGTGAAATTTAAAATCCCCCCTCCCCCCTTTCCCTCATTATACCATGTGCCCCCTCACTCTCTGCACCCATCTTCTCTTCCTCTTTGCCATACCTTTCCCTTTTCTCTGTGATATTCTTTTCTTTCCCATCAATATTCTTATTTTCTCAGCATTCTACCCAAATATGACAGATGCCTTTTCATGTGATTCTGAACAAATCATGGAATAAATTTAGGAGTGGAATTGAAGGGAGGGGCTCCCTTATCCTGACGACTTTGCTTACTCTCTTGGGGAAGATTGCAACATAATCCTTCCTTCAGCTCACCTTCCTCCTCTGTGGTAGTCCCTTGCTAGAGGAGAGAGCAGTATCCTGTTGTGAGTCCTGGCTTCATCTCGCCTCCGATGATCTCTGATTTGGACAGGAAGACCCCATTCTCAGTGATGGGTGGTAGAGGTTGTCTCAGGACTGCCAATCTCAATCTCAGATCCCTCTAGAAAGTCTGTTCTGGTACTTAAGCCTTGGGGTTTGGTGAACCATTCAATGACTGAGTCACAAAAGCTTGGATGAGGACACTATTGCATCTGGAATAAAGAACTCTACCTGCTTCAGGTGGAGTACAGAGGATCTCAAGCTCAAGGATAGGCAGACTATGGCAGGCCAAATCTGACTGAAAGATTGTGAGGGTTATTTTATGTGTCAAATTAGATAGTGTTTTTGAATAAAATTACTATTTAAATCAGTGAACTATGAATACATGAACACGGATCGACCTCCATGAAGGTGTTTAGGCCTTAGCTATTGGTTTGAATAGAACAAAAGACGGACCTCCTTTGAGGAAGAGGAAAGTTCTGTGGCAGACCAGCCTGGAGCTGCTGCTTCTGTTCCTCCTTGGGTCTACTACCCTCAGAGTTTGGAAGTGCTACCCTCCATTATCCTGTGAGCTAATTCCTTAAAATGAATCTACACACACATACACACACACACACACACCTGTATTGGTTCAATTCCTCTAGACAACATTGACTTCTATAAGCCTGATTTTGTAAAGAGCTTTTTTTTTTTTGGCATGTAGCCATGTCCATTCCTATATCAATGGTTAATAACACTGTCTTACTATGATGGCAGAGTTGACCAGCTACACCAGAAACCATGAATGACATACAAAGCTAAAAGTATTTACTCTCTGGCCCTTTATAGGAAGTTTGCCAAGTTCTGCCACAGATAATTCCTGAGTTCTCCACCAGTAAGAAAACACTGGATGACTAGAAGCCTCTCCTTCCACCCTGGGATGCTATCTTTCTCATTGATTTTGCCTCGGTACCCTGATCATGCTGTCCTCTATTTGAAACCTCAAGATAAAAGTGTGCCCATCTCTGTGTCTTGCTCATAGGATGAGCACTTGAAGTCAAGAGCTTCTTACTGTCTTATTCATTTTGATCCAGAATACTGTTCACGTATGGAATCCAATAAATACCCTTGAGGACATAAATGATTAAAGTAAGAGCAGCTGACATTTACTGATTGAGCCCCAATGTTGTGTCTGTCTCTATGTTAAGCTGTTTACATGTATTATCTCATTAAGTTCAGATAACAGTTCTGTAATGGTCCCCATTTTGCACATGTAGAAACTGAGACTGAAGGTGGGTTGTGACTTGCGAGTGGTTTCACAGCTGGGAAAGTGCAGAGCTGGGATTTGAGCCCAGACAATCTGACTCCTGAGCACACACTGACCTACTAAACTCTTCCTTCTCAAAATAAGGCTGTAGTTGAGAAGTTACAGGTCCACCTAAGACTGCACTGCATTGTTTCTGATATATTCAAAAGCTATTATTTTAGCAAAATGAGCATAAAATATATTTCAAAAAGTCAGGGAGCATGATTAGTCCTATTAATATTTTATTGAAAAAGCTTTTATCCTTACAAAAAACTGTAATAAAAACATTTTTTTGAAGGAAATCAAAACCATATCTGCTTTGATGCTGTTGCTAGGATCCCCTTTTTATTATGCAGTGAGACTTCTCTGCCCTGCGCTCTGAGGGCTGCCTGTGTCTCTCAGGCATAGCTGATGATCACAGGGACCTTATGAATGGAAAAGACCCAGCACAATAAAAATTATCACAAGCCTCATTTCTTTTCTTTCTGCTTTATGACACCGCGGTGCTACAAACAAAGCACAGGGAGAATTATTTACTTTTTGGTTCAGGTAGTTCCAAGTTGTATTCATTTTGATTTCAGCACATCAAAAAAATCTTCTGATCACCTGAGTTATCAGACATAAAAAAACCCATTTACTGCACCATGTGAACCTGCTGATGGTCCTGAAATTTCCGGGGATGCTCTTACAGTAATAAGGAATTACCGGATCACATAAAAGCACTTACACTGATACATGTAAGGGTTATAAAACAGGACGGCTTCTTCCATAAAGTCCTTGGTCCGCCACTGCTATTAAGGCAGGAGAAGGGGTTGTGAGCCAGGCAGTGGAGGGCATGCATGCAACCTCCTTGAAGCCTATAGAATGCTAGCGAACAATAATTCCCATTCATTTTTAGGACTGGTTCTTAAAAAAACAGTAGCAATAATGGTGATTTCTATGATCTGCAGCAGAAATAATAGTAGTAACTGCATCTGCTAAGCACTCTAGGAAGCCCCAGTGATAGTTTGTTACCATACACCACCTGGAAGCCCAGAGGAAGGGGATTCTAACTCAAGAAAATTCTATCATCCACTACACAAATGAGAAACTGAGGATTAATGAATGAAAGACTTTTGAAATATATAGTTTTAAAGTGGGGGAAATTAATTAATCCTGTCTATTTCTTAAGCCTGTACCCATTTCATTAATCACAATACTTTAGAACTGTGATTACAGAATCACAAGAACAGAATTACAAGCTGTTTTCTGCAAACCCAGACACCATAGGATTGACAAGTGAATATGGTTGGTACCTAATGGTGGTCCCTTCTCCATGCTTAGGGGCTTCAAATGAATCAAAAATCTGTCTTTTTCTCTGTATACCCAAAACATTCCAAAAAGTAAATATTTGGTGTACTACCAGAGAAAAGAAGGACTTATGATTATTTATTTTGGTGACAATTTGTAACTCTAAAAAGGAGATATTGTTTTTTGTGTGTGTGTGCACAGTCTAAAGAAAGGGCCAATGGTATCCAATTTTGTGGCATAATTGTGAGAAGCTATAAATAAAGCAAATAAAACATGGCATTGTCATGAGAAAAGTTCATAATCCTAATTGCTTTACTTGCTCCATATCCTTGGCAACTCTATTTTTTTAGCCTCCATATCATAAGATGAAAATGCAAATAATAATAATAATAATACTGGCTTGCAAGATAGTTAATGAGCAAGATGTGATAGTAAAACTCAATAGCTTTAAAGTGTAATACAAATGTTAGTTATTACTATTTTAATTTCAGTATGACTCTTATTGTGCTACTATGTTATGTAAAAGTGACCAGGAGACCACAGGGAGTGGGAGTTGACCAAGAAAAGATTACTAGAAAGGAATATGAAAGTCAACTCAATTCGTTAAAAATCTAAATAATACAATTAATGTGTTTTCCCATGAAATGGATTGATATGGCAAATTAAATATTTCACCAACAAAATACTTCTAACAATTCTGAGTGTGATACAGCACCATGAATGTTAAGCTTGCTATAGTCACATTATTTATGGAATGATCTTTAAGTAGAAAAGAGTGTCATTCACATTTTTATATATAAATTTCCTGCTTCTTTAAAAAGAAGAAAAAACAGCTCAAGAAAGGACCTTCTACGTAAATAAAATTTTAGGCTTGATTCTTTTCAACACCCCTTTCTAGTGTTCTCTCAGAGAAATTTCTAAAATGTTGATACTTTTAATTGAGAAATGATACTCCATGAAATGCATTAGAAAGAGTTTAAAGACACACCTTTGAGGAACTGTACCTATCTTTCAACATTTAGGGTTTTTGTCTCAGAATGTGTTCTGGGGATGGCCTTGATTTATTAACTCATATTCAGAGTGTCTCATGATTTTAGAGTCTATTGCTCACAGGATTTGAGGGCACATTGTTCTTTCTTCCATTTGAGATTTAAATTCTTTCTCTGGGTATTGGCCAATGCTTGGTCAATCTGTGTTTCAACTCCTCCATAAATAGGGCATTTTTTCCACATCTGTCTCCACTCATGCATGCTTAAATTATTATTTGTCAAGCAACTAACATTAATAAAAGACTACACAAGGTACAAAAAGAAGAGAGTGTGTTGTCTTTGACTATCAATGGATGGAAGACAATAGGGTCAATTTTCTTCTGGTTCCATGTGATAATTAAAAACCACTTAGTCAAAAACTTTCCTCAACTCCTGTGCTTTGAAGCTCACATCAGTGAATAATCCTCCTTTTATTCCCTTTTAATTTAACATGTATTTAAACTTATTCTTAATTACCTACTACTTGCTAAAAACCATGCTTTAACTTCTCCCCTTGTGTTATCTAAATTAAGTGCATGCTTCATCAGGACTCATTTGACCTGAATAAATACCAAGGATTCTTGCACTTCTTTATGTGTTTTTAGGAAATTTTAACACCTCCGTGGGTGTGGGTGATCATGTGGTAGTGTTATCTTATGGCTTCTCATGCTGACTTCATTCACCAAGGAGTCTGAACATTGTTATCATAAGCATTTAAGATGCTAAATCTGCCATATCTTTACCTCTTTCACTATATTTTTTCATCCACTACACTCAGGCCTCCAAGACAGAAAATGTCCGCTTCTTACTAATTCATAGCCATGGTACCTATTTTCTCCTTTCACTACCTTGAAAGTTCTTATCTTCCTACTTTTATATGGAATTCAGTTATCCACTCTCAAACTACTCCCCTCCTAAATGTGGACAACTTTACTATCAGGGTGTTAGAGTTTGGGTCTGAAATGTCCTCCAAAGGCTCATGGGCTGAAGAAGGCTTGGCACCCAGGGAAGCAAAGTTCAGAAGTGGGGCTTTGGGAAAGTGATCGGATCATGAGACACATTGAGGAGTTCAGAGTTTAATGGACTATTAGGAAGTGGTAGAAACTGTAGGTCCTTGGGAGAATGACTTAGAGACTAAATCTGGTCCCTGATCCCCTTCCTCACTCCCTGTTTCCTAGCTGCCCTGAGATAAATAACTTTGCCCTGCCTCAGCCTTCTGCTATAATGTTTCTGCCTTGGAGCCAGTCAACCATGGACTGAAACTTTGAACTCATAAGCGAAAATAAACATTTCCTTCTTTAAGTTGTTTTTCTCAGTTAATACATCACAGCAATGAAAAGATAGCTAACATATAGTGTGAAGATAAACTGTATCTCATGAAATGAGTTCCAAATTGGTCACAGAAGCAAGACTTCTGACCCTTTAGTCAGTGTGTATTTCTCATGAATTGAATCAGATGTTAGGTACATCATCTGTAACATATTCAATCTCTCCTTTAAATTACCCATTTTCCCTGTTGCTAAAAGACACGTCTTCTGTTGTCTAAAACAGTCTGTACTTGAACGGTGCCATGCCCTAAGAACCAATCATATTCTATCTTTTTTACATGTTTGATTTTTGCCATTGCAGTAAAGTTCTCAGGAATAACCGTATAGCCTAATACAGTGGTGATACATGAGTGCTAGTCCTTATTTCCTCCTAATGTAGATTTTAAAGAGTTAATATCCTTTATTTCTGAACATCTTCATTTGATTTCCCAAAAAACACTTCTCTGTTTTTCATTAGCTTATTTTCATCTTTTCTGTCTCTTTAGTACCAAACACCAATAATAATGTGATTACGGTAATAAACACAATGCACCCACTCCTTTTTATTTGCATTAAATTTTACACATAGACATGATTTCATTTAATCCACTCTTAACTTCAAGAATATATAATATAATTCCCATTTATAGGTGATAGAATTAAGTCACAAAGGAGTTAAGTATTTGTCTAGTATCTACTTTAAGGATTCTTTCACTACACTTTCTTCCCAGTCATTCCCATATATTAAATACCGTTGATGTGCTCATGAACAGAATTTTATCTCTAACCCAGACCTCTACATTAAAGACAAAAGTTAAAAACCATCTATTAACTTAACATTCCTACTTGAATTCTTGATTCTCCCCCTTTGCCTCATCTTGACTTCTTTCAAACACAAGAATATACCTTGCTCCTTCCTCCACTTTCTCCATCTGACCTAATGGCATCACAATCTACCCATATATCTGCTTGAGCCACCCAGAAGTCACCCGGGTCTTCCCATCTCCTTTGCTCCCCTGTGTCTCCCGTCATGAGAAAGCTCTGTTGGTTCCTTTATATTAAATCTCGGATTTATCCATCCTGCTCCATCTTTATGCCTTTGCCTCAGACAAAATTTTCTGTTTCTCATCGAGACCCCTGGGATGTATTTTAACTGATCCACCTTCTTCCCTTCTTATCTTTTCCTTTTAGTTTCTGGGTAAAAACCAGAGTGAGGCTTTTATGTGCAGGATGGATTCTGTCACACCCTTATTTAAAGTCCTTAAATGGTTTTCAGCTGGATACTTACATGGCATAGCCACTGTGTACCTCTCCTATGTTACCTCTTGCCCTTCTCCCCTGACTCACTAAGATGAAGGTGGTTGGCTTTTTCAATTCCTGACATACCTTAGGCTCTCCCTGATCTCTTGGTCTCCACACAGGCTACCCTTCCTCTTCCACCTCCCAGCAGTAGACTTCTTTGAACAGAAGACTTCCAGGTCTCACTTTGAAGGCTGTATCCTGAGAGAAGTGCCCTCCCGACCTTCCTATCTAAGGCAACCACTGGTCTGTTTCACCAATTTGCTCTTGTTGCATATTTTTTTTTTATTTCTTTCCTAACATATCACACCTTAGAGTTATATCTGATTTGTTTAGCTATTATCTCACACTAGGTTGTGAACTCCATGAGAGCAGGAATTATGCCTTAATTTGTTCATGTATGTATACTTTGCTTTTTTAGCATGGTATACAACACATGGCATAGTTTCCCAGGAATGCTGTAACCAAGTATTCAAAGTGAGTAGCTTACTAAAAAATTTAGTCTTATAGTTCTTGTGGTTATGAGGCAAAGATCAAGGGGTTTGCAAGCTTGGTGTCTTCTGCTTGCTGTGAGACAGAATCTGTTCTATGGCCCAAAGGCTTCTGGAGGTATTCAGGCACTCTGTCATTCCTTGGTTTGTTAAAACATCATTCTGATCCCTGACTTCATCTTCCTATGGTGTCCTTCCTGTGTGCATCTCTATGTCCAAATTTCCTCTTTTTATAAGAACACCAGGGGAAACTTCAGACCTGCAAGACCTGGGTCCCCTTTCTAGCACCTTCCATCTGTTACCTCCACCATGCACACATCTCAGATTGGCAGAGCTGTCCACCTGGGGAGAGGACTGAAACACCTAAGAGCTCCCATCTTGCACCTAAAGCACTTTCCTTCATCCTATAAAAAGGGGAAGGGATCCTGCATTTGGAGGTATCTCAATAGCTATGATCCCCTTGTAAGGGGATAAATAGATGAGGATGGTGGAAGCATGAAGTTAAGAGAATACTGTACTGAGTCCCTACAAGTTTTCTTTGTCAAAAAAGAAGTCTGCCTGCAGCCCTGCCTGGCCTGAGGGTACAATCCTACATCACATGGAAAATGAACCATATGTTACTGAATGATCAATGGGTTACAGAAGACATAAAGGAGGAGATAAAAAAATTCATAGAGACAAATAACAATACAGACACAACATACCAGAATCTATGGGACACAATGAAAGCAGTTTTAAGAGGGAAATTCATTTCTTGGAGTTCTTTCCTCAAAGAAAGTAAAAAACCAACAAATAAATGAACTCACACTACACCTCAAAAACCTAGAAAAGGAAGAGCAAAACAACAGCAAATGTAGTAGAAGACAAGAAATAATTAAAATTAGAGCAGAAATCAATGAAATTGAAACAAAAAAAACATTGAAAAAACTGAAAAAACTAAAAGTTGGTTCTTTGAAAAAATAAATAAGATCAACAGGCCCTTAGCCATGCTAACAAAGAGGAGACAGAACTCAAATTACTAACATATGGGATGAAAAAGGCAATATCACAACAGACACTACAGAAATACAGAAGATAATTAGAAAGTATTTTGAAACCCTATATTCCAATAAAATAGAAGATAGTGAAGATATCGTTAAATTTCTTAAGTCATATGATCTGCCCAGATTGAGTCAGGAAGACACACACAATTTAAACAGACCAATAACAAAGGAAGAAATTGAAGAAGCCATCAAAAGACTACCAACCAAAAAAAGCCCTGGACCGGATGGGTATACAGCGGAGTTTTACAAAACCTTCAAAGAAGAATTAATACCAATACTTTTCAAGCTATTTCAAGAAATAGAAAAAGAAGGAGCTCTTCCAAATTCATTCTATGAGGCCAATATCATTCTTATCCCAAAACCAGACAAAGACACTTCAAAGAAAGAAAACTACAGACCAATATCTCTAATGAACTTGGATGCAAAAATTCTCAATAAAATCCTGGCAAATCGAATACAAAAGCATATCAAAAAAATTGTGCACCATGATCAAGTAGGATTCATCCCTGGGATGCAAGGCTGGTTCAATATACGGAAATCAATAAATACTATTCACCACATCAATAGACTTAAAGACAAGAACTATATAATCATCTCAATAGATGCAGAAAAAGCATTTGACAAAGTACAGCATCCCTTTATGTTCAAAACACTAGACAAACTAGGGATAACAGGAACTTACCTCAACATTGTAAAAGCTATATATGCTAAACCTCAGGCTAGCATCATTCTAAATGGAGAAAAACTGAAGGCATTCCCTCTAAAATCTGGAACAAGACAGGGATTCCCTCTATCACCACTTCTATTCAATTTAGTTCTTGAAATACTAGCCAGAGCAATTAGACAGACAAAGAAATTAAAGGCATAAAAATAGGAAAAGAAGAACTTAAATTATCGGTATTTGCGGATGACAATATATCTAACAGACCCAAAAGGGTCTACAAAGAAACTGCTAGAGTTAATAAATGAATTCAGCAAAGTGGCAGGACATTAAATCAACACGCATAAATCAAAGGCATTCCTGTATATCAGCAACAAAACTTCTGAAATGGAAATGAGGAAAACCACTCCATTCACAATATCCTCAAAGAAAATAAAATACTTGGGAATCAACCTAACAAAAGAGGTGAAAGATTTATACAATGAAAACTACAGAACCCTAAAGAGAGAGATAGAAGAAGATCTTAGAAGATGGAAAAATGTACCCTGTTCATGGATAGGCAGAACTAACATCATCAAAATGACGATATTACCCAAAGTTCTCTACAGGTTTAATGCGATGCCAATTAAAATCCCAACGGCATTTCTTGTAGAAATAGATAAAGCAATCATGAAATTCATATGGAAAAACAAAAGACCCAGAATAGCAAAAGCAATTCTAAGCAGGAAGTGTGAATCTGGAGGTATAGCGATACCAGAGTTCAAACTGTACTACAAAGCAATAGTAACAAAAACAGCCTGGTACTGGTACCAAAACAGGCAGGTGGACCAATGGTACAGAATAGAGGACACAGAAACCAATCCACAAAATTACAACTTTCTTATATTTGATAAAGGGGCTAAAAGCATGCAATGGAGGAAGGATAGCATCTTCAACAAATGGTGTTGGGAAAATTGGAAATCCATATGCAACAAAATGAAACTGAATCCCTTTCTCTCGCCATCCACAAAAGTTAACTCAAAATGGATCAAGGAGCTAGATATCAAATCAGAGACACTGCGTCTGATAGAAGAAAAAGTTGGCTATGATCTACATACTGTGGGGTCGGGTTCCAAATTCCTTAATAGGATGCCCATAGCCCAAGAGTTAATAACAAGAATAAATAAATGGGACTTACTTAAACTAAAAAGTTTTTTTCTCAGCAAGAGAAACAATAAGAGAGGTGAATAGAGAGCCTACATCCTGGGAACAAATTTTTACCTCTCACACTTCAGATAGAACCCTAATATCCAGAATATACAAAGAACTCAAAAAATTAAACAATAAGATAACAAATAACCCAATCAACAAATGGGCCAAGGACCTGAACAGACACTTCTCAGAGGAGGACATACAATCAATCAACAAGTACATGAAAAAATGCCCACCATCTCTAGCAGTCAGAGAAATGCAAATCAAAACCACCCTAAGATACCATCTTACTCCAGTAAGATTGATAGCCATTATGAAGTCAAACAACAATAAGTGTTGGCAAGGATGTGGGGAAAAGGGTACACTTGTACACTGCTGGTGGGACTGCAAATTGGTAAGGCCAATTTGGAAAGCAGTATGGAGATACCTGGAAAAGCTTGGAATGGATCCACCATTTGACCCAGCTATCGCCCTCCTCGGACTATTCCCTGAGGATCTTGAAAGAGCGTACTATAGGGATACTGCCACATCAATGATCATAGCGGCACAATTCACAATAGCTAGACTGTGGAACCAACCTAGATGCCCTTCAATAGATGAATCAATAAAAAAAAATGTGGCATCTATACATAATGGAGTACTATGCAGCAATAAAAATGACAAAATCATAGAATTTGCAGGGAAATGGATGGCATTAGAGCAGATTATGCTAAGCGAAGCTAGCCAATCCTTAAAAAACAAATGCCAAATGTCTTCTTTGATATAAAGAGAGCAACTAAGAACAGAACAGGGAGGAAGAGCATGAGGAAAAGATTAACATTAAACAAAGACGAGTGGGGGGAGAGAAAGGGAGAGAGAAGGGAAAGCATATGGAAATGGTAGGAGACCCTCAATGTTGCACAAAATTACATAGAAGAGGATGTGAGGGGAAAGGCGGGGGGAACAAGGGAGAGAATTGAGCAACAGCAGATGAGATAGAGAGGGATGATGGGAGGGGATGGGAGGGGGGATAGTAGGGGATAGGAAAGGTAGCAGAATACAACAGTCACTAATATGCCATTATGTAAAAATGTGAGTGTGTAACCGATGTGATTCTGCAATTTGTATTTGGGGTAAAAATGGGAGTTCATAACCCAATTGAGTCAAATGTATGAAAGATGATATATCATGAGCTTTGTAATGTTTTGAACAACCAATAAAAAAAAAAAAACTGAGGCACGGAGTGGAAGGTCTGGCAGTCAGGGTAGGTAATGAATGATGGGGTTGAGAAGATGAGGGCTGGTTATCAAAGAAAAGACAATGGGTTGCTAACAACTAACCTCACTTCCCAACACAAGGACTCTCCCACTGTGCTGCCTTCCTATTCTTAGGCACATACACACAAAAGAAAGAGAAGGTGGGGGGTTCTGGAGTCTATAAAAGAACAAGACACGCCCACTTTTGTGGGCACCCAGCTTTGGGCCTCCTTCTCTCTGGAGAAGTTGGCTACCTCTGACCCTCTCTTAAATAAAACATACTTTCTATGATTGCCTTGGTTTCTCAGATGTTCAATCTTCAACACTGGGGTAACAAGGACCCATTCCTGATTTCTAAGACAGGTATCACCCTTATCCTAACAACACATCCTCTGCACCCTCTCTAGCTACCTCACAGAAACTTAAGGTCTGGGCTGGGATCATGCAGCTGGAGCCCCAATCTGACCAAAAGATAATCCCTTATCTTGTCCTTGAGCACAGCTCTTTTCCACCCCCGGGGTGGAGATTGGGGAGGAAATGTCCTTCTGGATAGTTTGTGCCAAGAACCACAGGAAGCAGCAGACCATTCTATAGCCCAAAGTTGAGGACAATAGGGTCTCCCTGCTGTCACTCAAAGCTGCATCTCCCACAGCTGTTTGTGGCTGGGACATGCTGTGGTCCAGCCCTGCCTTGCCCTGTCAAGAGTGGTTTTACAGATACCTTTGGAGGCTAGTCACTCAGATCCCTCAATTCACCCTGGAAAAGAATTGATGGGCAGAATAAAACCCAAGTACTATGAACAGGGGTGAGGAAGTTCAGGGAATGGGTCAGGGTGAAGAAAGGTCCCTATTGTGAGGTGGGCACCCCCATTTCATGTGTAGAGAGAAAAAATGAAACTTCCACATGAATTCTGTAATTCATATAGTCTTGCCACCCCAACTTTAAAGCAATATGCAATGTTAATTTTTTACATGTAAAGAAAAGATTTTAACATATGAATCTTTGGGGGATACAGTTCAGCTCACAATAATACATGAAGATGTTTGACAAATATCAACTGATAGAAAGAGGTAAAAGTACTATTAGACCCCCTGTCTATCAAACTTATAGTCTCCCTTTTAGCCTCTGCACAGTGCAAATCCTTATTGTCCTTTTCAAATGATCAAATGATCTATATTTAGGACATTAGTTCTCAAATCTCAATGGTGCCAAAGCTAATATGAATATACTTCTAGAACCATACTATTTGGATCTTCGTGGAATCCAGAATCAATGATCTTTTTTTTCAAAATAAGTCAGTAACCTAAATTATCTCTGTATCTCATTGGTCACACTCTTGGAAAAAAGTGTGGAAATGATAATAATAATAATGTACTACATCAAGCTTTGATTTCCAAAACTGCAGAGTTATTTGGCGATGCTCTAGCAGGACAGTCCTTTTGTGATGATGGTCCTGCTGCTGATCCTGAGAGAAGGCTACATTGTAGATGACCTCAGCCAGATTTCTTTTTAAGTAATTCACATGGAGAGATAACCAATTTGCACACAATTGCTTTCTGCTAATAGTTTTGTTCCATAGTCACTTTAATTGCAAAGTGTTAGGCATTAAGGTACAAGTATCTTAAACTTCTATCTTAAGCAGTATTTTTTTAGAAAACAGAACCTGTGGCAAGAACTTATATGCTACTAGTTGTTGAGGAATTCAATCCCAGGGAAGCCATAATGAAAAGAAAGAAACTATGTGAAAAAAGAAAAGGAACAAATATTAAGAGTGACATTAGTCACATGAATAATCTTTAGAAAGGTGGATAAGAAAAACACAGCATATTACGGAGTCTCTCTGACTAATAGAGATGAATATGTCTGTAGGTTACCTCCCAGTGCCTTCCCTCCTCCCAAGGAAGCTCACACCATGGGGCATTAAGCTTCCTAGACCTCTGGATTATGTTTTCTGGTCTATCCAAGCAGCTGTCTGTCTAGATCAGGTGTAGACCGTAAATTGACAAAATGTGCATGGTTAGTCAACATGAAGCTAATCAACATGAAGCTAATCAACATATAATAGTGAGAGTTGCAGCTATAGAGACTTGGATCAAGGACTAAGGGAAAAGTACAAACTGTTACCTCCAAAGAACCATAAAGAGTCAGATATTTTACTCTTCTTGCCATCTAACATCAGCCTGACTCAGTTTCAGACTAAGACTCCTGGATAAGAGAGAAAGGATTACGCTACTGACCATAATAGCACTAGCAAAGGCATCATCATTTACTCAGTTTTCTAAGCCCCAATTCTCAGTGGGCAACTTGCAAAGGGCCAGTTATACTTGAAAACGTAGTGGATGCATTTTAGGATAATAACTTGGAGAGTAGGAAGCCCAAATCTTCAAAAACATGTAATAAGCTGGCCTGACCTTTGCCCCAAGTGAGACATTATCAGACTCGAACAAACATACTTACCTTTTGCTCTGGAGAAAATTACTATCTGAGGACCAAAGAGTCAGTCCCACAGCAGACAATACTTGTAGAAATGTGAGAGACCCATGGATAATAGTCTTCTGATTGGACTCCAGCCAGAGAGCAAGATATGTACCCAAAGTGGTTTATTTACTCAATCTAGTACATTGTCCTATTTTTAGAAAATTACCTTTGTCAATGTCATGGCAGAGGACTAAAACATATAAAAAATAATTTATATCTAGTTTGTTTTTGCCTTGCCATAAGTAATTGAGGGTTGGTTAATACATATTTTTGAGTTTCCATACCCAGAATGACTAGGAAAATATCTTGCATAGTTACTGTTTTTTCTTAGCCCAATTTTTCTATTAGTGTATTTAGCAATCAAAGCTATAGAAATTCTGAGATAAATACTACCTTCATTCTATAGATCTAGAGACTGCACCATCTGCATTTAAAAAGTGCTACATATGCATATGTTATACAGGATTAGGATGATGTGAAACACATAACTAAACTGCAGAAAGAGCATTAAATATCTATAATTTCATTTGTTACTAAGGATTTGTGAGCACATTCCTACTGTCTCATAGATTAGGAAAAGCAAGCTCAGGAACATTGAGAAGCTCAAAGAAAGAATACACTATTAGACCTAAACTACATCCAGTTTTATGTTCTATGCTTACAGCTGCCCTATTTAAGAAAGTTTAACAAATAAATAAGAAAAGAAGCACCCTAAAATAAATAGTATAAGTCCTATTGATTATGTTTTAGAATAAACCCTAATATCTGATTGAGACTCGAGGAATGGAATGGGGCATTAACTGTAGGTTTTTAGTATCCCATATAAAACTATCTTGAATATATTTCTCTGTGAATTCTGTATTGGCTTTTAGGTACCAGTCAATCTAAATGGTTCATTGGAATAATTCAATACGGAAAATTCTATGTCCTACTGTGATTTGTACCAATGTGCCTCCCTGCTGGAAGTCTCTTATAAATTTCCAGCTCTAGGTAGCAATATTTTTTATAACAGACATACACTTCACTGAGTGAAGTTCAAATATAAGCATTTGATTGTCGGAGCATTTCATAGGTACTGAGACATACGGTATTTAGAATTCCACTAGTGGGAACAGGGAGGTAGCAAAAAGAAGACCAGTGGACTGGAGTTGTAGCTCAGTGGTGAAGCATTTGCCTAGCTGCATGAAGCACTGGGTTCAATCCTCACACCACATAAATATAAATAAATTAATTAAGGGCATTGTGTTCATCTTAACTAAAAATTATTTTAAAAAAAGAAGGCCAAGCTGGGTGCGGTGGCACACATCTGTAATCCTAGAGGCTTGGGAGGCTGAGGCAGGAGGATTGTGAATTCAAACCAGCCTCAGCAAAAGCAAGGTGCTAAGCAATTCGGTGAGATTCTGTCTCTAAATAAAAATACAAAATAGGGCTGGGGATGTGGTGCAGTGGTCAAGTGCCCTGAGTTCAATCCCCCATTACCCACCACCTCCCAAAAAGAGGGCCTGTTGTATTTTTCCCCTAAAATCTAAAATGACAAAAAAAATGTAAAACTCTGAAACTATGATTTAAATCAATATATTCGCCCCCCAAAAAATCCATAAAAAATCTTGTTTAACATAATCCATAAATCACTAGATTCTATCAATTGAAAAGGGAGTCTAAGTTGTTTGATAAAGGGTTAAATTTACATAGTACTGCTCAGAAAGCATCTTGTTTTAATACCAGACTAAAATCATGCAATGCATTAATCTGAATGACATATAAATTATACAAGTACAGAATCGCTATACAAAAAGGTGGAGGTCCCTGAGCTGCATCTTAACCTGTGTCACTATGTCAGTACCTTCCTAAATCGCCAATCTTCTTCCTGTTCTTTGTGGTTGCCTTGGAAATGCTGCAATTCATAACCTTTCCACCCAGCTTCCTCTTGTGCCAATGAGAAGAAAGAAGATGAATGATTCTAATTCTTACTGCTGTGCTGCCTGATGTAACTGCTGCTAGCTGGTCTGGCTACAACTCTGGCTACAGGAGGCTGAGATCATGTGAAATTTTCATATGCAGATTACAGTAAAGGAAGGAAGACCAGGATGGAGGAAGGCTTGCTTCTCATGCAGTAAGATTAGGGCCACAGGATAGGGCAATAAGCATGGGGCATGTACTGCTATTCAGGACTAAACTCCAAGACACAAGGATAGGAGTGGTTGATCCTGTCCAAAGCCTGGTTAGATGTTGTTAGGGAAAACAAACAAACAAACAAACTGTTAACACAAACACACAGGAGCTTATTCTAAGCAGAAAACCACATGTGGAATAGTGAGGAACTTCCTGATGAAAAGAATCATTTTGGGCTTTATTCTGTTAATGATTTTCTCATGTTTGAAGAAAATTGAGCATTGAGCTCAATTTTGGAGGCAAACCATACAAACAGTTATTCCTGGGGACAGGTGAAAGATCTAAGGAGAGTCCCAAAAGATGGAGAAGAAAGGTCAGTGAAGGAAATAGCTACTGCCAGGTGACTAGGTAGACCCAAATGTTATCCCTGACTGGACTCTTACAATGGGAATATTCAGGTCTTTGGAATAGAACTTTTTCCTCACAGTTTCCTGAGACAAAGACAGGCACATACTCACAAACACACACATCAAAAAAGCAGCCATATGAATAATAGGTTATTGAAGTGGTAGGTTGCTTACCCTGGATAAAACATGGAAAGGAGTAAAGCAGACACCCTGAGTGGAAAAGTCAAACAGTGATAAATTAGGAATTTGGTGGAGGGCTATTGCTGGTAAGAAAACACCATAGGAATCAGGTCCTTGGCACTTTCTTTCAGATGTATAAACATTTCCCTAAAGCAAACCTTGAAAATTTTTTGAACATCTAACTGTCATGGCAGAGGGCGGCAGGGGGAAATAATATTCTCAAACCCAGCTCAAAATACAGTGTAAGATCTGCTTTTTTTGATAAGCATTTGCAAGACACTTAGATACACCGGAGGCATATTTCTGTGATTTCTGTAAAATTCTGAGAAGAGGTACTTTTAGTTTGGAGTTCGGAAACTCAAGTACCTTTGGAAATGCCTAGAAATCCCAGAACTTGGATTCCTGTCTATCTTCCATTCATGCATTAGACACAAGAAAACAAATGAAGCACAAATTCTGTGTTCAAACCCAAGAAATGCATTTAAGTTAAAAAAAATCAGTAAATGCTTGACCAGTAAAGGCTGGTTCTAGGCAGTAAGGCTAGAAAGCTCACGTGATGACTCTTTTTTGATGACTCAAATATTTACATTTTCCTTTCCTCTACCTGCTCCTTTTCTCCCTCCATTTTTTTTCCTACACCCTCTTTGCCCAACCACTCCCTTTCTTGCCCACTATGCCATTCTTTGGTGCTTTTCTGCTGCCTCTCTGGCAGCTCCAGCTGCATGTTTACACTTCACTCTGCAGGCTCCCTCCCTTTCTTTTTTTCTCTCCATCTCTGAAGTGGAACATACGTGCATGCACAGCATACACACAAACACACAGCTGTCCTGACTTCTCTCTGGCACTTTTCAGTGATGGACACTCCAAACGTTTAGCACAGCACGCAGAAATGTTGATGTAAAAATGAGAAGCTCTTCACCTGCAATGCTAATTAATCATAAACAAGCTCTTTTCAAGGTAGGAGTTCTGGCTCTGATGCCTGGAGGAGATACTGAGATTCTCTTGTTAGAAAGCAAAAGAAGATCCCCTTCAGATGCTAGGTGGCAGTGTTAACTCACTGACAGGCAACCACCTAAGACTTGCCAAGTCACACATATAATTTGTTTTGAGTGAGATGCACATAAAAGTGGAGAACTCAGAGAGATGGGCTGAAGCCAGAAAAATAAGTTGCCGTGACTGTCCATGAAGGAGTTCATAAACATGGAAAGCCAGGAGTCATTTCTCTAAAAAGATTCAGTCAAAGACAGCTGATATTTTAAGACTCTGCTTTGTGATTTCAGTATCAAGATTTCAATGCAATACTGTCTTTTAAAAATATGACATCGGAACAGAGATACCCCAGATGTTTAATATTTCTCCTGCTTCACCTGCATTTCCCATCTGAATAAATGAGACCACTATTCATAGCGACTAGGAAAGTATGTGAACACCCAGCACTGTGCTCTGATCATAAAGGAGTCTCATGGACATGTCACCCAGGCAACTGCTCTCACTACAGTTCTCTATTCTCCAATGCCCAAGAAAGGATCCTTAGGGACATATTTTGCCCCTCCTTCTCTTTCTCATTTAAATCAATCTCTGAGACTTGTGAACTTGCTTATATACATATTACTCAAATCCACACTCAACTTACTATGTTCATTTGTCCCTGGCTAGGTTCAATTCCTTATTTTCCTTCCTTGGAAGATTATGGTAAGACTATTAATGGAATAGTTTTAATTTTGTGTGTTCCCCCACCATATGTTCATCTCAGAGATAAAGAGTGGTCCTCCAAAATATGTCTGGATATGTAGCTTTCTTCCTTACAAATCTTGGATGTATACAACTCACATATAGGATAAAATTCCCATATCGCAATAGGACTTATTAGCGTCTTTATAACTGGACTCCTGTAACTTACGTTTTTCTTTTTCCAGACTTCTTTCTTATACATTATGCACTCCAGCCACACAAACCCTCAGAATTCTCCTCCCCCCATCCCTCTCCCTCTCTCTCCCTCTCCCTCTCTCTCCCTCTTCTTTAAATCAAATTATGTTACTCCTCCAAGCCTTTCACAGAATGTTCTCTGTGCCAGGAATAGTCTTTATTCCTTTATCTGTAAGGTAAACACTAAACACGTGTTCATCAATCACTGTTCATTGAGCAAGACCCCAGGGCAACTGTTACCTCTCTGAACCTGTCTTTCCAGCCCCCAGGTATAGTTAACTGCTTATGAATATTTGGAAAGAGGTGTGCTTGCAGTTATAGATAGGTACAGAGATACAGATAGAGACACATGCCTTTATGTAAAACATCTCCACAGTTATTGTAACTATCTCCTTATGTGTATGTCCCCCTCAAAAAACTATATGCACCTGAAAACAAAACTATTTTCAAAAAGTCATCGATGTATCTCCAAAGATTACTGCAGAAGGACCTTGCTATCTATATTAATGTTTTGATAAAAGGTTAGAGAATAAGCAGAAGATGGACTGGTTTTCAATATGTGTATGCCCAAAGAAGCATCTGATTATCAGATTTCCAAAAGTATTTTACTGAGGAAAGTGCAATGAGTAACATTTTGAGCACAGCATAGTACACATTGGAGGAATACATAATTTAACTCCAAAAAAATCTGGCCTTTTGAAGACTATTTCCCAATACCATATGTATTATATTAAATTAACATAAAATTTGACTATTTTAAATAAATTATCTTTGCTATCTTGAAAATGCTCTTATGCATGTTTTTCTTTTTCTTTTTTCTTATTTTCCAAATATTCCATGAAATCTTTCATTTACAGAACACAGAAACCTACTTCAAAATTAAGCAAAGAGGGAATGTATTGTGTCATTCTAAGGGAAAAAATATTGTAATACCACACAAAATCTTTGCTTTCATTCACTTAATGGATATTTTGAGCACTTCCTGTGTATTAGATATACAGCAGTTAACAGCAGAGATAGAAAGCCCTCACTTTCTTGAAGCTTACACTAACTTGGTTGTAGACCAAGTTGAATTTAGTGGTTCTCAACTAGTAGTGATTTTCCCCCAAGAGTGTTTTTGTTAATGTTTGGAGACATGTTTAATTATCACAACCATTTCCACTGACACTTGGTGAAAAGAGCAAGGGAAAGACATGTCAAAATATCTTACAATGCACTAGAAGGCCACTATGACATAGAATTATCCAGCCCAAATGTCAATGATACATAGATTGAGAACCTCATGCTAGATAATAAACAAATAATAAATAAGTTCTACATATAAATAATATGTAAAAATGTACATTTATATGCATAGATAATAGAAGTCCATAGGCCGTGTAATATAGGATGGAAAGAAGAGATAGACATTTTCAGAGATACACGAAGCTTCTCTATAGGGTAGCATTACAGCAGACATGAGACTACAAGGAAGAGTACTTCAACAGTCCAGAGGTAGACCTTCATGTGGAAGAAGCACTAAGAACTAAGTCAGTAAAGCAGGAAGAGGTTTAGAATGTTCGAGATATAAGACATAGGCCTTCACAGAATAAGAGAAAGAGCATAGAGATAAAGTCAAATGTGGCTAGAACATTATCATAAAAGGCATCCTAAGCTATAGAAAGGATTTCATTTTCTACTCTGAGAAAGATGGAAAGCCACTGAAGGGTTTTTACCAGAGGTATGTGATCTGACTTAATTTTCAAAAAGTTCTGTTGCTATGTTGAGAAAGACTATAGAGAATGGCAAAGAAGTAAGATTTTGTTATTTCAATAGTTCAGGAAAGAGCATGCACTAGTGATTTGCACCAGAATGGCAATCATAGAATGATAGAAAGAGACTAGTTTCTGGGGATGCATTTTGAAGTGGAGAAAAATAGGATAGAAATGAGGTGGGTAGAAAGGAGGTGTAAAAGAAGGAGTGGAGTCAAGTTTGATTCAAAGATTTTGGGTAGAATATCTGAAAGAATGAAGTTGACATTTACCAAAATGAAAAGACCAAGGAAGAAGACTAAGGAGATAAAAAGCTCAGAAAGTCCAAGTGAAACACAATTGTTAGTTGGACAAACAAACCTAAAATACAAAGAATTGTTTACTGGTTATGACATACATTTGAAAGTGGTAACTGTAAGATAAGGCCCAAATGACATCACTCAGGAAATGAGCATAGTAAAGTAAGAAAGAAGAGTTTGAGCCCTAGAACTTTCTAACACGCAGAGATGTTAGAAAAGTGAAGAACACCCCACCAAGGAAACTGAGAAGGATCACTGTGTTAAGGTAATCACAAACACAATTTAGAAAGTGAAAGGGGATCCCCAGAACACAAGAAAGATGTTTAATGAGAAGCAATGATGCAGGTCAGTGCTCTTGATAGGCCAAGATAATGATGCTGAGAATTTACTATTGAACTTGGCACTGTGAAGATTACAACAAGTGGAAACAAAAGTTTAGGATCATTCAAATGAAAAATATGTTGCTTACAGAAAATATATATTTGTGGTAAAACAGTAATTTAAAAAGAAAAAAAATGATATGCACAAAATATATTTTCTCTAGGAAGGCAATGAAATGGTATAGAAACAGAGACTGGCAAACTAGAATTGTTATTAATTCTTAAATAGAGTTATTATGGTTCATAATGCAAAGTGTGTTCCATAGAGTTTTCTGGAAGAACCAAAGATAACAATTGAAACTTAAAAGGAGGAAAAGGGATACACAGAATTGGAATCAGTGGTCATAGACTTTTTTTTTTTTTTTTTTTTTTTTTTTTTTTGCGGAATTTATAGGAAATGGACTTGTTGAGAGGTATAATAAAATCAAACTCTATTTGCCTTGGTTTTAAGATGAAAGATATTACCCTCTATGCTAGTAGGAATGTCTCTGTGCTAAAGGGAATGAAGAAGGAAGAAACTGGTGAAGCAGGACACAAGGGATGGTAGAATTAGGGCTTCAGGTTCTGGAATCCTGATTCCATGCTATCAATACTCACACTGCCCACCTTCCATCTCTGCTTGTTCTTGTTGGGCTGTATGCAACAGCAGGCAGCTTTCTCCAAGATATTTTAACTATTAGTTACAGATTCACACCTTTTCTGTTTAGTAAACTTGTTATAAGAAGAGAGAAATATCTTCTCCAACATCTGTGTACAATTTCCAGAAGGAATTCTGATGGGCCTTCCTTGCACAGAAATCATTGACTGGAAAAACCTCAGATGCATGTCTACCTCTGTGACCAGACTACAGTGCCTATTAACAGACTATTTCATTTATTGAAAGTCATAGTCAACCGAGTCCATTATAATCATTAGTGAGTTCTACAACCAAAAATTAAATACAACTTACGAAAATATAATATTTTAGTAACAGATGTAGCTGAAAACGTGAGGAATTCATTTGTTTTGAGGGTACATAGCATCTTCTGCCTTTTAAAGTATGTACAGTTGACCCTTCATATCCCAGGATGGCTTCTGGTTCCTGAGGATTCAACCACTGAAATTGAAATTGTTTGGAAAAAAAAATCACATTTGTTCTGAACATGTACTGACCTTTTTCTTGTCATTATTCCCTAAACAATGGAGTATAACAACTATTTACTCAGCATTTCCATTGTATTGGATTTTATAAGTAATCTAGAGATGATTTAAAGTATTTAGGAGGATGTGCATTGATTCTATGCAAATACTTATGTCATTTTATATACAAGATTTTAGTATCTATGAATATCCAAACCCTAGATTCCTGGGGGAATTTTTTTTCTTTTGTCATTGGAAACTTTGATTAAGGCAGGAACATGTCATAGATGCAGCCAGGCTATTCAAAGGACTGTAAGACAATGGGGCAGATATTTTGGAATCTGATATCTGAAGAGAATAACAAAGATGCTTTGAGAGAATGCAAAGCTTTATTTTGGGTAAAATATAAAGAAGCAAGGTAATTTAACTGACTTACATGTAATAGCCTCTTAGTAGAATACCTGTATAGAGGAAAAAAGTTGTATGTGTGTATATATGTCTATACATACATAAGTGTATATGTGTGTAGATAATGAAGAATTTCATCTAGAATGATTTTTTTATTTGAAAATTTTTAATGCCTTATGACTTCCGATTAATTACTGGCACAAGAGCAAAAATGATTCTCTTTTTGAAGCAGCTCGGATCTAAATCATCTTATGAAGTTCTCTAAGAGCCAAATGGTATCTTTTATCTCAGATTGCAGGCCAACACAGTTTAAGATTAATATAGATTTATGGAGCTGGCACAGGAAATGCAGCCGATTCTCCTCCGTAAGCTTTACCTTCAGATCTAAGAGTTCACTTCCCAAATGCAACTGGAGTCTTGTTATAATTATTTGTGTAGTCACAGGAACACCCGTATTGGCTATACTTCTTATTTCTGTAATTTACTAGCTTTGCAACAGCTAGAGATTGTCTAAAGATATTCTTCTGGCACTTCCATCTTCTCCCCTTTATCCAGGCACTCACACTTTATGTCTGTTTTTCATGCTTTCTTTTACCTCTTTTTATCCCACCCCCAATTTCTTATTAGTTTGTTTTCAGTAAAACATTATGTGCTTTTCAAACTTTAAGAAATTGCAACCAGCACCAATAAGAACTAGAAGGAAAAAGGGAAGCAGAATCACCATGGAGAGCAAAATGGCTTAGTGAACTAAAACTGTCACCAAGTTTGTGCTGCAAAGAATGTGGTAATTCCCACATATCAAAATTTCAAACTGAAAACAAAATCATTAGGTTTATTCCAAGATTGATGTTAACAGTAAAAGCAGAAAATGAATACAAGTTTAAAGAAAACAGTCAAGAACCTTCTGTTCCAGCAATAATTTTCAGCCTGGCACACACACTACAGGTGCTCTCTGAAACTGAGCTGATGGCCCTACAGCTTGCATTGTAAACAATTATTATAGAACCTTCTTTTAGTTTTCCTTGACCCTTCATGTGGTTTTCTCTGTGAACACCTTCATTAAATGCCAAAGGCTTTAAGCTAATATATCTCATTCTAGTCCTTTGCAAAATGCCTCTGTTTGTTTTTCCAATAGTGCTGCTTTTTTAATAACACCAGATTAGAAGATGTTGGGTGAGGGAGAGAAATGAAACAAGAAAGAGAAAGGTCACAAATTTTAAGCCATGTGGGGTTTTTTATTGTTATTTTTGAAGTGTGTTTAGCACAGAGACAAATTGTACATTTACCGCAAGTCACCAGGACCTAACGAGCTCCTAATGTGTCCCATACTTCAAGGTTTTTCAGAGCAGGCTAGTAACTTAGCAACCACAGCTAAACCTTGACAGGAATAATCATTATTTGTGCTGCAGCTTCAGGCTTCCCCACTGTAGGTTTCCTTTTTTCTTTTTTTCCTTCCTGTTGTTTTTTTTTTTAAAAGGACCCCAGAACTAGGAAGATCAGCTAAGTCTAGGAAAGGAGAATTTTCCTCCTGTTGTTTTGGGTCATAAATGGCACAACTAGAGCATAGACATGGAGTTGGGAGTTACTTCCCTCTTAGTCACTAATGAAAGGAATGGGAGAAGTCTAGTTGTGGCCATGCCCCGTGAAGGTCAGGATGTGCTTGATATGCATACAGAATCAATGGATTATTGAAGTTATGAATGTAACCTTTGTAATTTTGGAAATTTGCAGATCAACATGGAATTATTTGATGTGCAAAATATTTTAGTATTGCTGTGGTACAAATTTGTGATATAAACTTGCCAACAGTAATGAGTTGAATGAGTGAAACTAGTGCTCTGTCCAGTGTCTGTATTGTAGTCTCTTTTAGTTGTTTTCTACTGAAATATTAAAAGCATAATCATCTCTCTTCCCTGCCTACTTCTCCAAAACAACAAAAACAAAACAAAACATAAAGTTCTGATGAAGATGATGGACATAAAGGTGAAAATATTCATGACAGTATTGGTGGCCAACCAGAAAATACAATTTGTGTTGCTTATGAAGTTATGAGCTTTAAGGACACATCAGTTTTGACAGTTTCTGTGGAACTTAAAAAATTAAGTCACTAAAAGGAAGCTTGAATGAGTAACTACTATCAGGGGGATTGTAAAAATACTGAGAAGGTCTAGTAAGTAGTCTCATGTCTGATTCTATCAGTTGATCCATGGCTCACAAATTTCATGGCAGTGAATGAAACCCTCAGAATGAAAGAAAAAATGTGCTATATTACAAGTCTCTGTTTAATTTTCTTTTGTCAGGTCAAGAAACTAAAAGGAATATCTCTTGGTTTACTTGAAAAGGTAAATAACATAATATTGTGGGAATTCAGAATCACTGAGCTGCAGACCCACTCAGCTGTTAACTAGCATGTGACCATAGGTTATGGTCAACTGCTATAGACCTAAGAACCTCCTTTGAGCTGGAGTGGGCCCAGATATTCCCTGTAGTCTCAATCCTCCGTGATCTTATTGAAAAGGCAGTGTGAAAGGGCAGGAAAATGCATAATGCTGGGAGCCGTTCTGAATGAACCATCTTAATGATGAATGCTAGTTATTTCTTTTCTTTTATCTGAAAAGAGAATTATTATAATTGTTTTCAGCACAAGCAGGTGCTCATGGGACCTTGCTAGTTAATGCAGTCTAAGTTCTCTATTAATAATTTAAAGGATAGTTACTTTGTAAGTTTGATTAATAAAAATTGCTCTTACAGATTCTTATGAAAAATAAGCTTTGGTAAATGCTAGCACCTGATTTTCATATGTACATATATTTGGGCTAATCTCTTTACTACCATATAATTATTTATAGAAGCAATGGTTAATAGACATTTGTCTCTTTCTTGACATAATATATATTTGTACGTGGTGAGAATAATGGACAGAGGCGAGCTAAGTGGGAGAAAGAAAGACAAAGAGAAGTCTTGAAAAAGCTAATTACTAGCTACAAGGGAAGGTTGTACATCTTGGATGAAACAGTAGAGAGAAATTGGATGTGGTGAGGAAATGTAGACCTTCTAAGAATGCTTATGAAAGAGATCTGGACCTTTGCATAATTCAACATAGGACACTGGCTATAGACAGAGGGATCTTAGCCAGAACTGTCCTGAAATCCAAACAATCCTTAACTGAATCCGTTCACAATCTTGATTGTCTCAAGCACAGGAGTCCTTTTGCATATCTTTGGGGAATAGACATTGTGATTGCAATCAATATAAATGGATGTGCATTGCATGCCTCTGGGGATGCCATTCACATGCGATAATTGGTGACTCCTGGAATGAGCAGCATAGAGAACTAGTAGACTCACTCTCTGTAGGCACATATGTCTACCTCAGCATATCAATGGATTTTTGCAACTATTGCCTCTGAAAAATGGTTGTAGAGTTGTGCGTACATATCTGATGGTGGGGAGTAAGTAGAGAGGCTCATTCCTAAAGTTATGGACAACAGAACCACCTGGTTCTGTCAACGGCAGGTATGATGCTGCACTACTACATAGAAAATAACAAATAGGGGAAGAAAAGAAGACTTTGCTGGAAGGGAGAAGAAAGTAGAAACTTACAAGAGTTGCATAATGAACCTGGCATGGTTGTTTCTCAAGATTAACTGTAAACTATATTTTGAGGACAGGATTGATGACAATATATAAAGCCAGTGGAGACAGAAAAGAAGTTGGAAGAAAGTCTTGAAAGATTGGAGTTTATTTTAATGTAACCAGTTTTAGCTGAGAAAAAATAAACTGTTTAGAGTTCCATAGCTAAGATAATTAACATTCTTCAATCTGGGATGTTGTGGCCTGGTGGGCTAGAAGAACACAAAGGGAAAGATCAGAATAAAACTTTCATTTGAATTCTTTTCTTTTCCTTTGTCCAGGGCAAATTCTGAGAAAACAGAAATATACTTTCCTCTTTTATATTTATTGGGAAATATAACAAGAATGTGAGAAGAAATTGTTATGAATTTTTATGAGGCAAAATAAATACATTTATCCCTTGGGTTAGAGATTTTCTTTGATTACTACTCTAAGTTATAGGGGAGGAGGGGATTAGTCTCAGATGATGATCCTCTAAGGACGACACTTAAATCATATTTATTTAAAGAAAAAACCTTTCCTGCTGTCTGCATGTGGTTTTCTTATGGAGAGAGTCCTCGTTTATATTCATACTTTCCAGGGCCCCTGGTTTTAGAGTAGATATGTTGAAGCAAATTGGGAAGCAATTCAAAATCAGGTAAAGTTACCACTGATATCAAGAGAAAATTTAAAATACGTATAGAAAAAAAAAAAGATGAACAGTAATTCATGGTAAATAAGAGCATAAAACACCAGCGATATTCTTTATGGTACCATATAGGCAACATGTTGCTGGGCTTTCAGACACTTGCCATATCTCTTTGGCCACAGTCATTTCAGTTGAATCCATCAGTTCAATTTTATTTGAAAAGTGTGAATGGAACACTTTATGGAGAAATGGGAAGCATGCTGGATTGGTTTCAGAATTCCACTCTGGTACTGGCTCTGCTCTTGTTCTTTGACTTAGTAATTTTATCTCCTTGAGTTACAGTTCTATAACATAACTGAAAATGAAAATGAAAATCTAAATGAGTAGTGAGGCCCTTTCCAAAGTAAAGGCACAAATGCGAGCACGACACTACTGGGATTTGAGAGAAATGCAAAACACATATAGAATCTGAGAGCTGTTGTTTCTGAGATGGCAACATGATATAGTCTGCCCCAGTCATGTGCTTATTCACTCCCAGATTCAATACTTGCTTTCTTTCCATCTTGTTCCAAAGCATATTTCCTGAACCCCTTGCTTTCTGGATTCCTGAAAGCACCGATTCATAAAGACTGAAAGCCAGAAGGAAGAGAAAAGCCAGAGTAATTCTTTATATCTCTCTCTGCTTTGAGCAGTGTCCAGGCCAGAAGCTCTACCTCCTTTTAGACAAGATTTCTTCCTTGATCCCACCTGCCATGGAACCAGTAAGGAGAATTTCCAGCTTCCACTGGGACTTCCATTCCTGGGGCCCATGAAATGAAATAGCATTGTTCCCTTAGTGGCCACTGCTCCTAAGGATGGTAGCCAGGCCTGGGTTTATGTAACTCTCTAGGCAGCTTCACTATCCTCTGTTTGATCTTTCAGCTCTTCTTTTCTCAGTATAATCAATTCTCTCCATTTGAAACACCATAGTGATTTCTGTTTGTTGACTGGACCCTGAAAGTTATATAAAGGAAAGTCCATGTCCGTGCAAAGAGAGAGAGAGAGAGAGAGAGAGAGAGAGAGAAAAGAAAAAGAAATGATGAGTTTAAATCCCAAGTCTGCCAATTAACTAGCTAAGTGATTGTTTGGGTGAGTTATTTCATCTCTTTAAAATTATTGGAATAATAATACTTACTTTGCAAGATGTTCTAAGGATTAAATGAGAAAACACATGTGTAATGGTGCCTGGCACATGTTAAGTGTCCAATAAATGTTAATTTCCTTCCTTTTATTCACTACTCAGGAATTTTTAAAAAGGCCTTCTTAAAATAATTCTAAAGCAATACAAAACTATGTATGAGCAGCATATAAGAACACACAGAAATACTGAATATAACATAATCACCTACTTTAAGTACCCATAGCTCTGACCCAGATCAGAATCAGCCCTCTGCTATGGAACATCCCATGTTAGTCAGTGCGGGTAGCCATAACAAAATACCATAGACTGGTGGCTTTAACAACAGAAGTTTTTGTTTTATAGTTTTGGAGGCTAGAAATCTATGAAAGTTGCCAGCTAATTTAGTTTCTGATGAGAACTTCTTCCTGGTTTATAAATAGCCACTTTTTTGTATGCCTTCACATGGCCTTTTTTTGGAGTGTGTGTGTGTGTGTGTGTGTGTGTGTGTGTGTGAGAGAGAGAGAGAGAGATCGCCCTCTGTTATCTTTTCTTATAAAGACACTAATCTTATGTAGGTTCTCAAATTCATAAGCTCATTTAACATTCATGACTTTCTTAAAGGTCTTATCTCATAAACACACTAGAGTTAAGGCTTGAAAATATGAATTTGGAAAGTATACAAACATTTAATGCTTAATGCCTCCTCTGTATTCTTTTATGATGTTAGGAACTGGAGCATCCTTCCCTATTTACAACAACCAATATTTCCAATTTGCAATATTGTTTTACCCATATTCTTAAACTGAAATGTCTCATACATTAAAAAAATCAGTTTCCATACATGAATCTGCTCTACTTAATAAATCTTGAAAGTTAAGTCTATATGTTGTAATGTAACTTTTCTCCCATCACTGGACTCATATTTATGTTAGGACTGTGTTTAAGTTTAGAAAAGGAAGAGTTGTTTTGGCTTTTGGTGCAAGATTAAGTTCCTGCTTTGTAACAACGTAGAGGTGACTCAAATAAACTAAGTTATCCTTTCTCTAAAAAGGATTTCTAGGCTTCAAAGAAAGTTATACTTGCTTTGGATATGAAACTTAATTTGGCAATAGTCTGCATGGTTACTGAAAGGAAAACTCTGGGATAAATGATTAGGTTAACAATAAATTACATAATACAAATGCTAAAATCTAGCAAATTTGGTGCATTTAGAGCAAATCACTTATCATCAGCTTCAGTTATTTGAAAATAGTGGAGTATAAAACAATCTAACTTTGGGGAAATATTAACTCTATAAAATACTTTCAAAATCTATTGTCATTATAATGAAATATAAACAAATAACACTTGTATTAACCTAACTCAATATCTTTTCTAATCCATGAAATAGCATAACTTCATCCAATTGTAAATGTGTACATCATATGAGATGATATTTCCCATGGTCTGAGGCTCCTAATGGGGTCAAAAAGCATTTTGGGCAAAATCAACACAAATTACTTTCTATATTTACTCAGAAACTAAAATTCTTGGTCAAATTTCCTGTTACCCAAAGGAAGGGCCTAAGTAATTTTATCAAACCATCTAAAATATGATGTCAGTGATCAGCCTGGAAGAATAGATTTCTCAGATGTTTGTTTAAAGTTTTGTATTGGATTTCAACAGGTAATCTTCCTGACAAAACTATAAGAAGCCTGGTCATCGATTCTTACTTTGAAAAGTCAGTGGGAAATAACTTTTCTATTCCAAGAAACATTTGAAAGACAGCATAGGGCTCTTGAACTCAGCCTGTTCCTAAGCTATTCTCATTGCCTGTATCTCATTTTCAGCTGGGAAAAAAAATATTGAACCAATGCTAAAAAAACAAAACAAAAAACTACTTTTCAAAATAATCAGAGCTTCAGAGAAGGCTATCACCTTTTTAATCAAATGTACATATTCCTATGAATCCTGCCAAAGAAACTTATACTAAGATTCATGTACAAAGGTGTTCATTACCTCGTTATCTATAATGATGGAAAATCTTAAAAACCCTGAATACCCTATAGAATGAAAATTGTGTAATTGAGGCATATCTGTTTGTCTTAGCCCATTTGGGCAGCTATAGCAATGTACCATATGGATGGTGGTGTATATAAATAATAGAAAAAACATTTTTCTTGTAGTTCTGGAGACTGGAAGTCTGCTATCTGGGTACCAGCATGACTAGGTTGAGGGGAAGATCCTCTTTTAGGTTGTAAGCTGCCATCTTCTCATTGTATTCTCACTTGGTAGAAGGAGCAATGGGCCTTCGTAGGCTCCCTTTTCCAAGGTCACTAATCCTCTTCATGAGGACTTTACTCTTAACACCTAACTTCCTCCCATGGGCCTCCACCTCCAAATACATGTGGGTTAGGTTAGCATAATGAAAATGAAAAATTCATGTTGACCTCCATTTTCCATATGATAAGTATGGGCCTCACAAGATGTCTATAAGTATTATTCCAGGACATTTCCGGTCGGCCCTGCCTCTAATGTGCCCATCTTTACTCACAGACAAATGTGGTATATGTACTTTATATTAAAGTGATGTTAAAAATCTTCACTAAACTCAGGCTTCTTGTTCTCTCATCTTCAAGATATCAGAAAGTGCCTTCCCCAGGTTAGGACCCACAGCCCACTGTTTCAAAAGGTGGAGTGTGTGGCATATAATACATGAAGTCTAGCCTCAGTTGGTAAAGTTCATCTGTTATATTGGACACCTACTTTCTAGGTAAGAAAATTTGCTTCTTTCTGCTCAGTTTTCTGTTCTATAAATTGGGTTTGCTGAGATGATTAAATTAATATGTATGTCATTTAAAGTAGTGTCTGGCAAATAACATGCAATGAATGTTACCCATTAGTATTATTATTGTCCTCTGAAGAAGTGTGGTATGGAGTAATATTGTGGTAATATTTTGTTATCTGAGGACTAATATTTCATTGCAGTTTTGATAAGCAAAGAAAATATTTCATGAGTGGAAGAGAATTTAGAAAAATTTTAGCCCACCTGCTTTATTTAAAAAGGTTCCCAGAGATTTCAACTTGAAATAGTCTTACAGTCTTTTCTGAGGTAACAAGAAATATTGATTAGGAATCTTGGTATCACATGACTTGCTTCTTCAATCAGAAGATACCAGACCCTTATGATGACAAAACAGCCCCTGAGATGATTCTGAATTGGAGTGAAGAGGGAGAGTAGAGAAATGTGTGTTTTCATAGCAGATGAAGCAAAACAGGAATGAAAAACACAACTCTCAGCATATCACTAGAAAATTTGAGGTGAATGAGACAATCTTCCTTTTCATTTAAAACTGTTGTCAGATTCAACAAATGGAGCTGTTAGTCTAAGTGCAATGGACACCTGTTCCTCATTGAGAAAATATTTTAAACATCAGATGTAAATTAAAATGTTTCCCATATTTCAAATGTGGTGTAATTCATAAAACTGTTTACATATTGCAATAAAGTAAAATATTAGCTTGGTAATTTTGATGTGTTTTTTAAAATACATCTCTGAGAAAATTTGGTTTGGAGGTCTAATTCTACTCTTATTCCCTAATTATAAAGTGATTTGGCTCTCTAAACTTGGCTTTACACTGAAATGCCACTGAGTTTAGTCCTGGTTCCAGTTATCAGAATTCTTTCTAACAAAGTGTAAGTAACATTTGTACAATACCAGAGTCTGATGTCTTAATGGAAGATAAAAATTTCCAAACCTTAATTCATTTAATTCATGTGGACACTGTGGCTTTGATTATTCTTAATGTTTGTGACGCCTTGAAATTGTTTAGGAAATTTTATTATGTGTTTCAAACTTCATACTTAATATTTCCAACCATGAAATGGTAATAGAGAGTTTATTCCCAAACTTGCAAATGAAACCCAAGAAAGTTCAAAAAGAGCAGCACTCTGGAGGATGGCATTTGAATTCAACATAACATTGTTAAATTGGAGAAGTAATCGGAAATCAACAAAATGAAAATTTACAGGGACCAGTGGAAGTCACGATGAAGAAAAAATAAAAAGCAAGTGGCACAATTGTAGTAGTGGGACTTCTGCCGGAAAATGCTCTGAATTCAATTCACCAGATCAAAATTCAAGTATAAATTAGGCCAAATACTAACTGGGCCTCATTTTTTTCTTTTATTTGATTCCTTTAATATACAAGTAGAACACATAAATAGTAGCCTACCAGGCCCATCAACCTTATTTTGTTTTCTTTTACCTCTTTTCTTCCTTACTCTTTATCCTCTTTCTTCCACCTCTAACTTCTTCAACTTTGTTGCCTACAATGTTCACCTGGTTGGTCCTAACACTTACGGCAATAGTACTATAAAGAGTCCTCCTGCACTACATATTGAAATGAGTGGGCAGCCCATCTACCTCAAGGATTGAGAATCTTCTTATTTCCTGGATCCTCAAATAGGGTAGGAACTGAGTATATTTTAGCATGGCTTCCAAGGAGGGTACTAATATCCTCTCTCCATCACCCTAACAAAAACCCTGGGATTGTACACAAAGAGGCACATTAATCAGCTCCTGCTAATAGGAGATACAGCTCGGTTTATCTGTATCTTATGGCCCTGAACAAAGCCCTGGGTTTCTGGACAATAGGAGATGGAGATAAGAATTAAAACTACTTTCTAGGATAGAGGAATATTTCACTTTAGAAGAAAAAACCACACACTTCTCAAAAATGGTTTAGCTACTTTACATGCTCCCCAGGACACATGAGATTAGTTATTCCACATCCTTATTTTATATTTTCTTTTTCTTTAATCTCAACCATTCTAGTAGGTGTAAAATGTGACTCACTGAAGTTTCAAATTGAATTCTTTGGTTTTCAATTTGCATCTCTAGGATGACTAATAATGTTAAATATCTATGCATATGGTTGCTTGCCATTCATATATTTTCCTGTATAAATTATTCAATATTTTTGCTCATTTTTAATTAGATTGGTTGCTTTTTATTATTGAGCTTTACTGATTTGCTTTCTATATTCTTGATACAATTCATTTTTCAGATGTACATTTTGAATTTTTTTCTTGCCTATTTATAGCAGCTATTTTACATTTTGATGGTCTCCAATTTATCTGATTTTTATTTCCTAACTTTAGAGGTTCAATTAAAAACAGCTTTGCCTTCTATAATATAAAAAATATATATTGCATATGTTCTTCAAGAGTTTATAGTTTTAGGTTTCAAATTTAAATGTGTGATCATATAAAATTTATTTTAGGGCATGAAATAAGAATGAAGTCATTTTTCCCCCATGTGCAAATAATGATCAGAAATATTAGTATCACACATATTATTTGTTTCTTGCATCAAAAGACACAAGACCCTCATCATGAAAGACAGCCCTGGAAAAGGCTCTGAATTACATTGAAGGGGTTGGTGGGGAAATATATGTTTTCATAGAAGATGAGGTAAAACTTGGGGGGAAACCAAACTAATGTGGGTATCCAGTTGTCCCACAACCATTTGTTAAAAATAACTTATTTTTCTCCCACCTAACTACCTTTGTCAAAATTTTTATGAAACATATATAGGGCTCTGTCAAACATATATTAATAGGACCATTCCTCCAAAACTAATATATTGATACACTGTAAACCCAATCAAAATTTTAATAGGCTTTTTTTGGGGCTAGAAATTAATGAGTTCATTTAAAATCTATATGAAACTGTAAAGGATCAAGAATAAACAAAGCAATAAGAATAAAGTTAGAGGGTTTACTCTGATTTCAAGATATGATATAAAACCACAATAATCCAATTTATTGTGTATTTGTAAAAGATGGATCAAGGCACCAGCAAAGAAAGTCCAGAAACAGACAAATACAATATATGAATTGATTTTTGACACAGGTGTCAGGTGAATTCAGAGCAAACTACAAACTTTTCAACATGTGAAAACGTTCATAAAACATATTGCCATCTACCTTTGCCTTGTATCACTCACAAATATTAATATAAATTAGATTATAGAACCAATGTAAAACCCAAAGCCATAAAACTCCTTGGAGAAAATCTCTGTGGTTTCTTGATGAACAAATTTAAAAAAGAAAAAAGAAAAATAAAGCCATAGAGCATGAGAAATATAAAAAAATGATAAATTGGACTTCAACAGAATAGAGCAGAATAGAGGTAATTTGGACCAGACAGAGGGAAGTCTGACCAGACAAATGAGAAGTTATACTCCATTTATGTACAATGTGTCAAAATGCATTCTACTGTTATGTATAACTAATTAAAACAAATTATATGTTGTAATATTATATTAGATATATTATAATCATGCATATTATATATATATGTGTGTGTAAATATATATGTATATACATATATATTGTATATATACATTATATATGTATATAAATTAGACTTCATCAAAATTAAGAACTTCTGCTCTCTATCATTAAGTTAAAAAAAAGTAAGCCACAGATTGGGGGTTACTTTCACAACATACATCATTTAAGGAAGTTGTATGCATCACATTTAAACCTTCAGAACTCAATTATAGGAGGGCAAAGAATAATAAATTGGATAAAAGATTCTAAAATCTTTTATCCAATGCTGATCATCATTAGCCATTGGAGTTATAAAAATTAAAAATACAAGGAGATACTGCTATATGCCCATTAGGATGGCTAAATTAAAATCACCATCACCAAAATTCCCAGCCATTTTAAGTACTGGCGGGAGTAAAACAACTATAGCTCTTTCCTGGTTTTTTTTTTTTTTTCTTTTTAAGTGGGGGATACCAGAGATTGAACTTAGGGGCACTCAACCACTGAGCCACATCCCCAACTCTATTTTATTTAGAGACAGAGTTTCACTGAGTTGCTTAACACCTCACTTTTGCTGAAGCTGGCACTGAACTTGTGATTCTCTTGCCTCAGCCTCCCAAGCCCCGGGGATTACAGGTGTGTGCCACCACGCCCAGCTGGATCCCCTATTCTTGATAGAAATGCTATAGCCACTAGGGGGAGGAAAGTAGTTGGAAAAATTTAGTAGTTTCATAAAAACGTCAACATGTGCCTACCAATACATCCCAGTTGTTTTACAATTAAGTGTCTCTACAACAGAAAAGAAAATAAATGTTCCCACCAAAAATATTTATACAAATATTCAGAGCAGCATTTTTTTTAATGATAGCACAAATTGGGAAATGCTGAATCATCAAAAGGTGAACAGACAAGCAAATAGTGGCATTTATGTACAATGGAAAACAAACCAGCAAATAAGTATTGAGTAATACACACATGAACTACCTCAAAATCATTTTCCAAGTGAAAGAAGCCAGGGGAAATAAGGTAAGTACTAGGTAATTCCACTTATAAAACTCTAGAAAATGCACACTACTCTCTATGATCATAAAGCAAACCAGTGGTTCCTGTGGATGGGCAGTGAAGATATGAAAATATTACAGATTGGGAAAGGTTAGTTTTGGGAAGTGATGGAAATGTTTACCTTTATTTTGGCTATATTTTTAAGGCTATGTACATATATCCAAAGTGACCATACTATATAAAGATATGTAGTTTAATATATCTTAATTTTACCTCAGTAAGGACATATTTAATTTATAACAAGCCTAAAACTTTCTTTTATTAGGATTCATCCAAGAAAATAAAACATATATCCATATAATTAATTTACAAATTTTTTTATGGCAACCTTACTCATTAAAGTCAAAAACTAGAATAAGGGTATTATTGTATGTTCATACAATGAAATAATATCACTAATCAAAAATAATGAGATGCTGCCATACTTAGCAACATGGATGATGCACAAACATGTTGTGTTAGTGAAAAATTATCCAGATAGTCTACCTTCTTCTATACACAAGTAAATCTCCATTCTATATGGTAAATCTCCATTCTATATGCAAACACCAAGAAGAGACAAAACTAATCTATGGAGACTCAAATAAAAAAATCATTACCCCTTGGGGGAAAAGTACAATTGACTGGAAGGCATTCGAATACTCTGTGGTGATGTTAATGTTGTAGGTCAGGTCTTTGGTGAAAGTTATATATGTGCATATCTATTAAAATTTGTTCAACTATACAAACTGGAACTGTGCACTATATCAGGAAGGAAGGGAAGGAGGGAGGGAAGAAGAAAGCAAAGGAGGGAAACTGTTTGTCAACTCAAACACCATAAAGCTTTCCTGAGAACTTAATAAGATGTGGCATCTTAAAATAGATAATAGACACATAGATATAAACTGACCACTATTCTCTATACTGCATCTCTCAACCTTTTTTTTTTAATTCCATAAAGGATAGTTGAAATAGTTAAATGTAATTCAGGTTACTCACATAGTTAATGAGGGCAATTTCTTTTTTATGAAAGAATTATGATATAAAATAGAATAATAGAATTTAAAATTACTATTTTATGAATCTTAATGAAATAATGGTTCTGGGCAATGTTCATCAGTAGAAACTAAGACTAACAGGTAGAATATTGATGGGAAAGTTTATAGTAGATGGGGCCAGGCTGACAGTACCTACCCCCATTAATCAGTCTTAGATTATTGGTGTGATGACCAGCTATTTGGTGCTTACCTTTACCTATGATGTAAAAGTAACACATGCTGCCTATAAATATTCTTGAATAAAAATAATTGATTTTTAATCTAATAAAACTCTAACTAGGGAAAATATATAGACTAGAAGAAGAGTTTTAAAAAACAGCAAAAAAAAAAAATTCAGCGCCTGAGGATATTGATCAAGGGTAAAGAGCTTGCCTAACACCTGTGAATGTGTGAGGGACTGGGTCTGATCCCCAGTACCACAAAAACAAACAAACAAAAAAAAACAAGCACATAAATTATAAATCGAGAATATGCAGGATCAAGGGTAGGGTTATATTTCATTAGAAAAATGTTCCAATTTCCTAACAAATAATAAAGTTTAGGATGGGTACTATTATGGAAAACATACTTAGGAGAGATTACAAACCTGATTCTATTTGCACTCCTCTTATTGGAATCTGACTTGAAAATCTAACCACAAAAATGTATGACTAAAACAATTAGAGAATTTGAATATAGCCTGATGATTACATGATATAAAAAAGTATTTAATTTTCTTAGTTGAGGTAATGTCTTTGTGGTGATATTTGTTCAAATGTGCCTTATGTGTTAATGAACCATACTGACATGTTTATGGGTGAAACAAAGTAATATCTAGGACTTAGAGACAAAGTTGAAGGAGTAAGGGTTATGTAGAATAATGAAGGAAGAACTTTGATAATTGTTAAGTTGCTAATGGAATCATATGGGTTCAGTTTTTTTTCTTTCTAATATTGTGTATATATTTAAATTGTCATGCTAAAAAGCTTAAATGCCTACTGAAAATTCACATTTCATGTTTCTTTGTCTTAATGTTTTAGTTAGTATTTAATAATATTTATGGATCCTATCTCTATGTCTTTTTGTTCTGTATAAAAATGCATTGTTTTTTCTTACCTCTTAACATATTATGACAACCAAGCATGTGTTAGTAAATATTTTCATCTTTGGAGACACAGAGATGTGCTCATCTTTCATTTCCCCGTTGTTTATACCCCTTCTTCAGCCTAATATTCTTTTTACTATGAAAGGAAAAAAAAAGCATACAATAATGCACGGATCGGTCTTCTCTTCAAACACTTCCAGTTTACAAAAACAGAATATGTTCACATATTTATCAACTATTGGAATACTGACCACTCCTTGGTGTGAGTGACCTGGTGAGGATCCAGGACACCCAGGAAGTAGACTGGAACAATGTACTGGAAAAATCATGAAACCCAGGATATATATTACTGTTCCTTCCTTTTACAGTGCTAATGAAAATAACTTTGTAAAGGACAAATAAAATATTTACTACCTTTTTTTTGTGTGTGTGTGTGTGTGTGCATAGAATCCTGGTACAAATATATTATTCTCCATTTACTCTCTGTGTTTCAGCCACAATGAATGTATTGTTGTTCCCCTAAAACCTCCCAAACTCATTCTTGCGTTAGGACTTCAGCACTGGTTCTTTTAAAATATATTTATTACACCTTTATTTATTTATTTGTATGTGGTACTTAGGACCAAACCCAGGGCCTCACATGCTCTAAGTGAGAGCTCTACCACTGAGCCACAAACCCAGCTCCAGCCCTGGTTCTTTCATACCTGGCTCAGTTCAAATGCCATCTCTTGTAAGAGCGCTTTCTCATAACTCAGTCTAAAATATCTCTCATCTATTTATCACTTTCTTTTGTATTTAGCCTATTTATTTTCTTCTAAGTATTTATAATTTTTTTTTTACTTTCTTATTACCTGTTTATGTGCAGGTAATAAGAAAGTAAATTTAGTAAATTCAGGAATTTTTTTCTATCTGATTTATTGTTATATCTACAGCTATTCAAAGAAAAATTGATTCATAGTAGGTATTTAATACATATCTATGGCTTGAATATTCTTTATGTTTATGTATATACATGCATGTAACTTTATACACATATGTATGATACAATGGCAACAGCAATACAAATATTCCTAATATCACAATATTTTTCAAAACCTTTGACTGAAATATATGATGGAAATTGGAAGTGGCAGTTTGATAGAAAGAGTCAGATTCCAAAAATGAGCATTAATGATGATAAGCAAATAATATTAACATACTATGTTCCCAAGTGAAGTAATAATATTCTTTAGATCCATTATTATTAATATTCATAATATTCGTAGGAATTCTAAAAGGAAGAAGCTGCATAAAATTATTAAATACTTTGTACAAAACCACTTAGCATTTCTATGAAAAACTCAAGCCTCCCGACTAAAAATTGATCACTCATTTATTCATTCATTTATTCAACATACACTGCTGGACACTGTCATGAGAAAATCAGGTAAGAATCCTGTTTTATGAGATATTGTGAAAATCATATTCTGTTTCTATATATCTCCAACTTTATAGGAAAAAAAATACAACAGCCTATCTTGTAAAGCTTTTCAACCAAGTAATGTTAAATATAGTCACAATAATAGCCGAAGGCATTCAAGCCATGTCCTTTGAAGTTAAAGACAAGACTCCAATATTAGCAATAGCACTACTTATCAGTCACATGCAATTTTCTGCACAGTGGATATTTACTTACAACTTTTGAATTAAATAATCTGTATAAAAACATGATATTCCATTTCAATATCATCTGCTTCCTTTTTTGATTTTTCTTTGGAGAAATGGTTTCTAAATCTTTGACTTAACTCTCTTGGAGGTTAAAAAGAATAGTTTTTTCTTCTTTTTTTTCCAAACAAATTTGAGGTCAAAGAACATTATAGTTTCAAGTTTTAATTGTGCATGTTAAGAAGGGAAAGTGGGCCAACCCTCCCAGGGGACTCCATCTGTCCTGGTTCTAGTGACCGACTCTGCTGCAATTTGACATTCCAGGGAATTGGGATGTATTCTTCACCAGAGAAATCCCAAACTGCCTGACAAAACCTAAAGCATTTGACCTTTCCAGCCGTATCTCTTTCATTATTTAAAACGAAAAGTGAAAAAGAAAAATGAGAGCACAAGCGGAACTATACAAAAATTTGCTTATCAGACTCTATCTTCAACAGTCTCTTAAACATCTTTGAAATGTGAGCACAGAATTGTTACCTTTAGGGTGAGATTGCACCAAATTGAAAGGCCAACTCATATTTCAAAGCCATTCTTGTTACTGGCCTCAGGTAGTAGAATGGAATTCCAAAGTTTATACATCTGCATATGTGTATGTACTATGTATCTGCATATATATCACTACTGCAGGTGAAGAAGGAATTTAGTTTTACATTTCTATGTTCTACTCTGTCCCTAAAGGAAAAACTGAGCTATACTATGCCTGAGAAAAACTGTACAAGGGGAAAAAATTAGTGCTATGAGATTTTTTAAAAATGCAAAATCTAACATGTTACATTTGGTAGATTTTGTGACTAGGTAGACTAAATCCATCAGTCAACTGGAAATTCCAGTCAAAATTCCATCACACACACACACACACACACACACACACACACACACATTTATTTTATGTAATATATTACATAATTACTTATATTAATTATAAATAATTATTTACAGACAGATAAAAACTATAAAATATAAATATATTTAAAGTGAGCTAGGTTGTGAGAATAGGACAAAAACCTGATGGACTATCTGCTAAATTATCTATATTTTCTTTTCCTTGGTAATGGAGTCCAAGGAAAGGGCTGGTTATATAGTTCAGTTGGTAGAGCGCTTGCCTCACATGCACAAGGCCCTGGGTTCAATCCCCAGTACCACCAAAGAAAAAAAAAGAAAGAAAGAAAAGAAAAAGTAAATCAAATAAAGGTAATGGAGTCCAAGGATAAATTTTCACTTAGAGCACTTATATTTATTTAGATATATCATAGGAAGAAATATCCATCACCATATCAGAAATTCTCATAATAGACCAGGCATGATGATGCATGCCTATAATCCCAGGTACTATGAAGGCTGAGGCAGGAGGATTGCAAGTTCAAGGCCAGGCTCAGCAACTTAGGAAGACCCTGTCACAAAATGATAAACAAAAAGGAGTGGGGATATAGCTCAGTAGAGTGTACCTGGGTTCAATCCCCAGTACCACAAACAAGTTACAGAATAATTTTGTTTGAAACACACTAAACCATACTTATTAGAATCCTGAGTTATAATATATTCCCCCAAGGAGAAGAAAGGTAATACATAAGAGATAATAGCTATCTTATTCTTTGAAGTAGGAATCATTTTTCCATTATTCTTTATATAATAGAATTTAGGGGAAAATATACAGTTTCCATTTCTGAATACTAAGCCCCTTATTTTAATCTGCCTTTTCTTTTGTTTAGGAAGCTCAGCTGCAAATTCATGAGGCCAATCTAACCTTGAAATGGAAATGGTATTTTCTCCTACAGCTTATAATCAAAAGACCCAGAAGAAAATGATGAGAAGGAGAATGGAGAAAGGAGGAAAAGAAGGAGAAGGGGGATAAAATGAAGATGATGAAGAAGACAAGATTTTACAAAAATTATGTTGCCCACTTCCACTAAATTTCCATAACTGTCATGTCCTATGCCATCCCCAAATCCTTAAACTTCCCTGCCTTTTGCCTGGGTTTTATCACTCTGCACTCAGGTAACATTCTATTTTCCATCCCTGCCTGTCATATAATCTTGCCTTCCTGATACCTGAGTCACTACCGATTCTTATTTCTAGCACGTAGCTCCTACCACATTGTCCAGGGCTGTTCTACCATCTCCATCTCCTCTTTACTTGACCATTTGACCTCAAAGTTGTGCAGTTCATTGTCTTGCTCCAATTGTATACTATTCATTTTTGCCTATCTCTGGGACTTTTCCATGACCTTACAAATCTGCTATTTGATCTTACTGAGACTTCTTGCCCGTTAACATTACTATTTCCTTTCTATCAGCTTTCTCCCCCATTTCACTCCCTTTCACTTCCAGTCTTGATCCTTTCCTTGGACAACTTCACATCCTGTGTCCCATTTTGCTTGCTCCTCAGTTTGTGTCTCCATGTAAACTCTCAACTCTACAAATTCCCTTTCTAATTCAATACCAGTATGGCTCAGTCCTGCTAAGGAAAATCACGTAGCCCTATAGATATGTGATTTCTACCTGAGATCTCATCAGAATCACCTCATTTTTACAGACATTATATTGAGGATTACTTAGGTATTCCTAAAAGATTTGACACTTTCGCCTTAGCTCTCCTTTTTTCTTTCTGTGCTCTCACCAAAATCTCCCTTAACATTACACTCACAACAACAGAGGCTTTTTCTAGGTTGTACTTCAAAATTCTCCCAGCCTCAACCCATTTCTGCACTTTAGGTATTTGTGATAGCAGCATCCCCCTTTTTCAGTACCAAGTTCCTGTCTTTAGTTTGCTTGGGATGCTAAAACAAAATACCATGGATTTAGTGGTTTATAAACAACATAAATAAATTAATTTTTATAGTTCTGGAGGCTAGACGTCCAAGACCAAGATACTGGAAGACACAGTAGTGTTTAACCTTTCAGGTCACTGCAAGATGGACAGCAGAAATGCTTTCTGACATATAGCAGGCTGCCACAATGAAATATTTTTTCATTTTACAAAGTATGTTGCCAGAGATAGGAAGCAGCATGACTTGATTCAGTTGATTAGGCACTTTGGGGTCAGATATATTTGAAAAGAGTAATCTTGATAGATACCTGCTGTGTGAATATAGGCATACCATGCAACATCTCTCACTATCATTTACCTTTTGTTTTTTAAAATGAGGGCTATTTCAAGATAAAATGAAGTTGAATGTGTAAAGAGTTAATAGGTGAAAACTACCAAGGGAAATGAGTCCCAGTCCATGGAGAAGTTCCAGCAGGCTCTGTAACCATATATACTGCAGAGGGAATTTGATCCCTGGTCCAACTGAAAGTAAAATAGTTCACTCAAAACCAATATATAAGCTAAATCAACAAACTCTCCCTTTCTAGCTTGCTTAAAGTGCCTACAATAGGAACTTCCTTCTCAAAAACTATATGTATTTTTTTTCTCTTTTTTATAGAGAGCTCAGTAATGAACTCTGAAACAAGAGAAAGATCAAACAAATGTACAAAAAAGCTTTTCTTGTTTTTCCTGAAAGGAAGATAAAGATGAGTTGCACTATGCACATGGGTAAAAGAATCACTGCAATACTATTAATAAATCAAATTTTCAATCAAAGACAAATAAAATTTGAAATACTGCTGCCATACCCTTGGGGGTACAGGCCTTGATAGAATGAATTCATTTGAAACCTTTTTAAAATGAGATCATTCTTTTAACAAGATTCTTTTGGCACATTTTATAAGGAAGTAAGGGAGTTCATCCTTATAAATAATTTTCTTTAGTAATATACATTGTTTAATAAGTTCTACTCATGGAATTCTGAAACTCAATTTTATACTTACCTGACTAACTCAGAGAATCAAAGTTTAATGATTGCAATGGCTTTAATTAGCTTAACTATAACTGTCTAATTGTCAAAGAAATAGAATTTTAAGTGAGCTTGAAACATTATATTGCATTTAATGAAGTATCAGATTTTTCACTACTTCTACTCTTGGTCATGTTATGGTAAAAATGATACACCCATTTACTGCTATTGGAATTATTTAGTGATCATCCTGTATGATGTAAAATAAAAACATATAGCAAAAATGTCATTAGGTTTGTCGTATCTTTTGACTCAGTAGTTTTACTCCTATGATTTCCCTTAAGGAAATAATTAAGTATGAATGGAAAAACAATCTTTGTTCTAGTATCAATAATACTGCAAAAGAAGTCAATAATGTTTTGAAGAACTATAAGTTTTTCACCTTAGTGAAGAATTTAATAAATTATAACACATTAGCATGACAAAATCTTATATAGCCAATGAATCGATCAAATGAAAAAAATGAAAAAAATACTACACTTAATATGTTAAGTAAAAATTATAGAATAGTTACTAATATTCATTCTATTATATCTATAAAATATATATGTATGAAATTTAGTGGGGAATTTTCAACATAAATGATTAACTTATTAATAAAACTTAGATGTTAATAAATTGGCCATTTCAATAAAACTGTAGTAATAGACACCACATAGGCAGAAAATAGAAATTAAATAGATGAAACTGGCAATCAAAGGACAGTTTTTCTCTCCATCCCCATATAATGTGAAACTGTAAATTCTTTATCCTTTTATCCTTCCAACTTGTAGCTTCCTTCTGTGTTTTTACACTTTATTAAAAACAAAATGTTAATGATCAAAAAATGTTTTTATCATAAAATTTAAGGTTTCAAAGTATTTTGAAAATGAAAATGCCTAATCAAATACTGATTAACAAAAATATTATCTAGATAAGAACAATCAAAGATTTCCAGGGAAGACAAGATTTTCTTTCTCTCCTTGTAGAATGTTAGATAATGCCTGTGCATTAAGAAGGAAGTGCTATTTCCCCCTGTGTCTCCTAAACTAAGTGAGACAAACTTCTTGCTTACAGTAGTTAATTAGAATTACCTGGTACTGTATATTGATGGGTCTTTATTCAGTCCCTTGGTTCTTAACAAATAAAAATCCATTTCCCTAGGCTGACCCATTAATTGAAGTCATTCTTCTGGTTTTGTTTGGCTTTTTTTAAACACATGCAATTTTGTCACTGTAAATTTTAATTTCCCAAATGGCAAAACATTTCAGAGTATATCTAAGGCTCTTGGAACTCAAACTCAGTCACAGAGGTATTGGGCATGTGGCCACACTGCTCTCTGAAGTCTATCAAGGCCTTTCTAATTAGCCTTTTGCCGTGTGTCATCCTAGGAACTTCAAGAGATTTTGGGGTGGTTAATCCCCCATCAGCAACTGTATTATTAAGATGATAGAGTTTGGAGACTACAGATAAATACAGTAGACACTACAAGTCGTTTTTTTGGGGTTATGTGGAATGGAGATGAACTTGGGGTGTTTGGTAAATTATGCCAGAATTATAAAAAGAGTTGAGCGAGCTCTCTAGACTTTGATGGTCAATTTCTTATGTCTCTACTTCTCCCTAAATCACTTCTTCATTTTCTCCATGTGTAAAATAGATTTAGACACATCTTGCAATAGCAACTTCCTTCTAGGAATATTTTTGGATAATTAAAGAAGCATTCTCCCTTGCTGGACAAAGGTAAAATGCTAGCATGGGTAAACTCAAACATTGTGTCACAATCTGATCGTTTTCCTACATCCTTTGCCTACTATTTAAACTCAGAGATTTGTGATTCTTTATGTAAACCATTTGCTATTGACTGCCACACTTTGTGAACTATTTGTTTTATTTTATTTCATTTACAATGGCAAATTATACACTAAGTACTACTCTCTCTTGCATACTAAACTAAAAATATGACATAATAACAAAACCTTTGTATGTACAAAAACCATTAGAGATAGAAATTGATTATTTTCCTTTCTCACTAGAATACAGTGTTTTCTCACCAAGGTCCAAATTATTCGGTGTTCTTGCAGTTTTGCTGAAACTAAGCCAATATCTGAGCTGGGAACACCTTTGTTCCTATAAAATCTAAAATAAACAAGTTTTCTACAGTCCCTAGAAAGTCAGTTACATTGCTCTTGTTTTATTCCTTCAAAGGAATTTGAAAGGACTCTGGCTTCTTAAAATTCTCAGTACTTATTCCTGTTCTTAAATAAATAATATAATAAATAAGCTACTTTATTGGGAAAGCAAAATAGTACATTCACTGCAGGGTTATTGAATTGATATATTATGCATTTCACATTTATTAGTTTAATTTTGTTGTCAGTTTTCCGACTATAACATTATATTTCCCATGGGTTCATATTCGATTTTACTATCATTTGTTTCGCCTCTTTACTACTAGGCATTTCTTTCTTATCAGTAATTTATTTAAAGTTCTCACTACACCCATTTGATGTGAACAAATTGATTGGATATATCATTTCTCTTTAGAAATGAGCTCAGCCTTTGATGGTGTATTTACATCATATTTTTATATAATATCAAAGGGATTCATAATTTAGAGAATGACCTTGATTTGCTTTTTCTGATCTCTTCTAGCTGGATAAAATGCAAGGCAAAAAGAGGGACAATTGTATGTAATTCCCCTGTAATAGTCACTATCTTTCTTAGAAGAAATTCTGAAATATGGTTTCCTTTTAAAATAAGATTTAAACCTACCTTGCTATTAAGTTAAAAACTATAATTTTTGAATCACTGGATTTTACCAGTTGTGCAATTTGGAGATATGGAAAGCCAGAATTTGTGCTTCCTATGTTAGTAATCTGAAGAATTTCTAAGGTCTTCATAGAGACTTTCCTATATCTATGACCACTGATTACTTCATTATAAAAGCAGATCATGTTATTGCTCATTTATGTTTGATAAACTTCCTACAACAGCCCCTCATTGTGAAGACTATACATTTCAATATTGTTGAAGTAAGACATGGTCACATGATTTGGTTTTCCCAATTGAGGGTGATGCTTCAGACTGGTACCACTCTATCAGTTGGATTCCTGAGATGAAGATAACATGGAACAGAATTACATCCAACCCATGTTCACATGTTTATGGAGTTGAATGATATTTTGTTACTGAAAGACATTAAAATTTGAGTGATAATTTGTTACTTCAGCATAACAGTTTCTCCTAACTGATACAAGTATTAACTTTGGGATAGAGATACCAGGCTAAAAGAGATGTGACTTCCCATGAATAAAAAGTAATACTATGTGACATGCATAAAAAGCAAGGACATCAGTTCAGTGGCTTTTAGTCAGGTATAGGAGTCAGGAATTGATACAAAGGGCTTGGCAGCCCCACAGTGATGTTATGATATCCACTTCCTGTTAAGAAATCAAGCAAACTCATGGGAAGTGATGCTCATATAGAGACATTGAGGCATAAGATGCTAAAGACCTGGTTCAATTAGAATAATGATTTTATCAACTATGTTAAAAAACAGTGGATTTGCATGGACAATTTACATAGCCTTAGAGAGGGAAATAAGTTCACACCTAGGTCTGATAGGGTGAAAAAGTTGAAATGGAAGAATAAATATTGGAACAACAAGTGAGGATGATGTGAGATCTAGAAATTAAATTTTAATATGGCTTTGAGTAAGATATAAAGTACTAATGACTCTACAGTTCTCTGATTACTCTTACTACTATGACTAAGAGGCTAAACCTAGAAGGGGCTATAGTGCAGTTTAGGAAATCAAATAAAACACTGCACTGCAGGGAGCAGAACACTTGTCTTCTACATATCAGGAGCTCGTAGTCTTCATGCCAACTAGTTAAAAGTTTCCTCAGGCCAGTTGCCCAAAGACACATGTGGATCTTGAATAGAACCCTGGTGTTTCTACTAATGACAAAAAATGCACAATAAATTCTTGGAGAGGGGGTTCATAGATCACTCTGCCTTAACTAGGAATGCTAATTTCAGTATCTGCAAGTTGGTGCTGTGACATTTTCAATCAAACACATGGCAATATAACATAAGGCCATGCATGTCTCTTTAATTAGATACATCAACAACAACAACAACAAAAACCCAGTGAGCAAAACCAGGTCTGGTCAATGCAGTTCTAAATATCTCATTCCATCCACTCAGCAACCAACCTAAAGAGGTATTATTATTATCTTCATTTTGCAAATTAGAGAACTGAAGCTCACAGAGAGAAAGTGACTTGCTCATGACTATCTGGCTAAAAGGTATAGAGACTGTTTGGAATCCAAAGGATGTATCTTCAGAGCCTATGGTTTTTTAACCAATAGCTAAACTACTGGTAAAAAATAGCAGTCCACATTACTATGTAAATCCATTTACTTATGGATTTCTTTGTGATTCAATAAAAATTATGGTTAAAATGGGAAAATATATTTCAGGTACTTCTTCTCATAGAGCCCCATTGCACTCACACATTATCTAACCATGGGAGATGTGGCCTGTCTGTAAAAACATGAATCCCCTTTCCATTCTGGACAGAGAATACCTGCCTGGTTCAAAATAAACCAAAATCTTATCTTCAATTTAACTAAAGTTATGTAAGATTTTTAGTCTCTATTTTTATGAAAGAAGTCAAGACCAGAGATGGTCACCTGTATAATTGGGGACAATGATGAATTTCTTTTCCCCTAATTTATCCAGTTAGCAGGCAGCATTTTGGATGCCATCCCTATATAATTTGTGAAAATATGTCCATTTGTGGCTTTCTGTGGGCTGAGAAGACCAGACTCCATTTGATCTTCACCTCATTAATTCATGGTACATATAGCACTGGTCAGCAGTCAGCAGCAGTCTGAGGAGCAGTGTGAATGGCTGTCCCATTTACCACTGATAAGCCTTTTAGCAAAGAGGGTTCCCACTGAGAGGCGAGAACAAGATTCCAACTGGCTACATAGTGGGTTTCAAATAAAAACTCATTACTCTCCAAAATCCAGCTCAAAGACCAGAGTTATCTTGAGGAGACTAGAGTGAAGTTCACCTAATTATCAATTAGACTGTGTCTTCCTTCTTCCTCTCTTCAAGTTAATCTCTTAAATTCATCTTTTGAAATGATGACAGCATGAATATTTTTGATCAGAAACACAATCAACCATAGAATTTTAAAGGACAGGGGTAAATGATAAACTGTCCCAGAGGGATCTTCATTATGAAAAATTGCATCTGATGTGTAATCCACAGAGTCTGGAGATTACCAGGAAAGTAACACGAACACACAGCACTCAGGTCGTGCTGCAGTCATGCTCTGCAGGGAAGGCTCCATTATCTCACAAGCCATACATTAGGTTCAGAATATAAACCGTACTTTAAAAAAAAAAAGCTAAATATGTGGAACAAGCAGATTGGTGGAGAGAAAGGAAAGAGAAAAAGACTATTTTTCTCCAGCTTGATGCTAATACTTTGTGATGGGGTGGACAGGTGTGTGTGTGATTTTCATAACTGAGGAGTAGCTTTACCATTCTTAGCAAGAGCAAAGCCCTTCTCTTTGGTTTATTGAAGGATTTTGGAGAAGTGGGATTATATAATACCCCCAATAATTCCTGTTCCCTTCACCTTTGCTAAGTTTCTGTAGCATGTGTTGATCAATATTGTGAAGTGTTGTGAGTGGAAAGGATTTCAGGGATGGAGAATGAGGTTCAAAACCTAGTGTAAGACTGAAGAAATGCATTACCTCCTACCTCCAAAATTGTTATTCCCATGACACTCTTTTAGCTACTGAACCACCCTATCCAGGAAAAAAAGGATGTGTCTAGACAGCTCTACCAGGTGGTTGTGTTGTAGGAATAAATCTCAATAGCCTCCAGCTGGGAGGGGGACCCAGGCAGGCTCTCAGCTGTCTGAAGAATTCTGAAGGGAAAAGCCCTCACCAAGTGTACCTGCCCACCCCCAGAGTCTCTGCAAGGCTTCAGAGGCCTTCAGAACTTCTGTGGGGGGCCAGAGGGAAACTGGCCATAACAAAATAATACAAAATAAAAATGCATCTGATACCTTCACCACAACCAGGGAAAAATTCAAGTCAGACAGAATCATTACCTACATTGACCAACTTAGGTGTACCCCAACAACAGGTTTTCACTATGCAGAACCAGGGACTAGGGAACATTTATTTTGTGTTACTGAATATCTAGCACTGCAAGTGAGCAAGCCCTGCAAGTAAATAGAGCAAGGCACTCAGTATGTATTTTGACCATCTAAGATCAAGGGTGCAGCACTGACACCAAGGACTTCAAGGGATTGTAGGTAGAATTGAGAGTAGGGATACTCCAGGTTAGTTTTTTTTTTTTTTTTTTTTTTTTTTTTTTCAGGCTCTGTGCTAAACATAATTGCAATGCTTTCTGGTGGGCTGAAGTATAGTTTGGGAATATACAGAAAGCAGCCACTGCTCTAATGCATGTATGTAATATCTCCTATAGCCCTCTTCCAGACATAAGAAATTGCTTCCACTACATCCCCAGCTGCTAAACAGAAGAGTGAGAGGAAGCCTTTGTGCTATCTATACCATATTACCATTGGATATTTCCCAATTTACCATTTCTGGAAAGCTTATATATGTGTGGAGTACTATTAAAACTTTTGAGAAAAACTTGAAAAGCAACCATTGCCGAAATCAGAAAGCAGATTTTGTTGTATGAAAAAGCCATGCCAAGACCTGGTAAAAGCAAAGAGACTTTGAGATGGCTAAGAACATGCTTAGAAATGGATTCAAAGATGGATGGAATCCTGTGGCAATTGCTAGTTAAAGCAAGCACAGGTGAACATATTTTGAGTGTTCTCACATTCAGCTACCTGATTGTAGACAGGTCCTCCTCATTGAGACTCACTGTGCTTGTCCTTATATCATATGAGGATAATGGCAATATTTGTCCAACTTACTTCATAGTTATTATGAGACTTGAACATGATCTTATGAAAACCCTTGACAAATCATAAAGTAGTATGCAAGATTATCAATATCTCTTTGGTGTTAGTTTACACAGGAACATATGTTAATTTGTCTTCCCTAAAATACAACCATTGACAGGAGAGATTGTCTTTTTATGTCATCTATGAAGAACTGCAATTGAGGATAATCATCCAAAGGGAAGGGACCACGTATTTATAAACAATTTGAATAATATGTGACCATCAAAAGAGGTTTTCCACTTTACATCTTTAATAACAAACTCAAGAGTTTGTAAAATAACACTTACTCTAACAATATAAATAAAAGTATTCCCCAATGTATTCATTTATGGTCTTTTGTCAAATCACATTATTCATGCCTTCTGAGTTGCTCAGTGTTCTCAAGTTATTCTATGACACAGGGTCAGGGTTATATATGCCCATGTAGGGTAGATACATTAGAGCCTCACAGAATGGAAGACAACATAACCATTTTGTCTCTCCTTTTGCTGTTTTTGTTGAGACTGTTGTAGCTTCTTTAGACAATTTTGACTGTACTTTGAGTTTCAACTTTCTTGTCATCTCCTCCTCTGAACTTTCCCTGATTTTTCCTAAATAAGAATTCATCTTGCTTGTTTCTGAATTGCCTTGTCACTTTGTCTTACCCCACCCCAACTCGCGCTGTGGCACTAAACTCAATCAGATATTAACTCATGTTTAGGAGCTGAGATTCTGATGTGTTCTTTTGTCTTTTACCTGGTTTTGGTTTAATTCATAGTAGTTGCTCAATAATTATTGATTACTATGTAAGTGAATATGTAAAGAAAAATATAAATGCATGTGTTTTTTCTTTTTTATTTTTTTTATTTCCCTGCTACACAGGGAACCATGTGTTGCTAGAATTCAGGAGATAAGTGCTAAGAGCCTACAAATGGCTGGCTCTGCCACAGCCAATTCTTATTTTAGAGTCCTGGTCTGGAAAGGGTGGGGGACTGGGGACAATGAGGATTCAATCCCTACCACTTCAAACTCCCAAGCTCTGAATATGTGTGTACGGAAGAGAAGGGAAGGTTAAATCATGCATGTGTAGCATAAATTTCTGCTCTGGTTCTCCAGCATCTTGAAAAGTTAAAATATTTAGATGTCTGACATTCTCATTTCTTGGCAAAAGGATTTAAGATTTTGTTCTCCTTTTCTTTTGCTCTCCATTTTGTGTTAGCTCTACAAATTCTTCCTTTGTTGTATGTGGTGGCTGCTGCCTTCCTTACAGGACATTTTTTTGCTTTGATTAATTATTGAGCCCTGAGTGCTGAGGTTCTCCACCCTCTGGTTTCATTACCAAGGTCTTGCAGCCTGACTGCTCTGCTGGCCCTGATGCAGGGCTTGACAGATGCTCCATCCTCAGATTTCATGTGCTCATAACAAGCAGTTTTTCCAGTGAATGTTTTAGATGGATATGGCAGGGACAGGTTTTTTTTACATATTTACTAGAATCAGAAGCATTAAAACATCAGTCTCGTGCATGTGCGTGTGTGTGTGTGTGTGTATTTAACCCAGAAGGAGGTCTGGCATACATGCTCAGAATTCATCATAGTACAGTAGACAGCAACATGGGAGCTTGGATTTCCTTTAACATTTTTGTTCAACGTTTTGTTTTTGTTTCCCCCCATTTTAATGATACTTGCCAAACTTCTGACCATTTCACATTTGGAAGACAGAACGGCTTTCAATCTAGTTTTCATACTGCTTATCACCAATTATTTGTATCTACCAATTTGTTCTTTAGGATTTTCTAGAGCTGTTCAGCTGTACAATGTAACTCCCCTCTTCTGTGACTAAAAGAAGTAAAATTCCCTTCTGTAATTTTCAAATCACCAAACATTATCATTATTCTTATTAACAGCCTTATATACATTTGCTTCCATCCATGTTTTCGACCCCATTCCTAAGGAAAACTTCTGCATACCAAGAAAGGTATATTTCAGGGGACAATAAAGAGAATTTGGTGAGGTGGTGATAGCTGGAAGCAGGTGGGTTTGTGATGGGTCTTCTTCATGATATTTCTAAAATAAATAAATAAATAAAACAGCATAAACTGACAACATCAACTTATTCAAGTGAATCAGTTACTTGCTTAAATGCCCTCATTCGTTTTATTTCTGAACAAACATGAATTGCTTAACCTCTCTTTTCTTCCCTGGACTCTGCATCCCTCTCTGGAAATCTCACTGAATATCACAGAGGCTCACACTCCACCAATTCAGTGGAGCGTTCAGTGACATGCTCTCTCCCGCCACAGGGCTCCTGCAGAACTCCTCTCAAACCCATGAACTATTACAAAATTAAATTGAGGTTTGGGGTTCCGCTACCAATGAATTACACAGGCTGCAAAGAAGCCTCTTTACTTCTCTCAGTATCTATAAAATAAGGATAATTAGTTTCCATTGTCCTCCCTCACAAGGATACCTTGGAAATTAATGACCTAATATCTTTGATTTTCCTCACCCCTGTGGCACAAAGGTATGAACAAAGTACAAAGAATAACTGTGACCATTTTGTTTCTGAAGCCCTGACTTTTTCTTTTCTTTCTTTTTTTCCTTCTTCTCCTTCTTCTTCCTTTTTTTTCCCATCTGTCTAAAATGAAAAACTAGTTAATTCTACTGACAAGGAATAGAGTGCTTCTGTCTGCCATGGCCTGATTCATGCCAGAGACAATTTCAGTGGGAAGAAATTAACCACAAACTCTTACTCACCCACAAACAGTTCTTCCTGCTTCACCTATTCATCTTCCTTTTATCATGGTTGATACTGAAAAGACTAGAGAATTGCATTATGCTAGGTTTTCTACACATATGCTTTTTTCTCTCCATTGTTTTTAAAGCTCATTGTACCAGAGGATACAGCTGACAACAGAAGGCCAGGCAAGCTGGATGGGGCAAATCCTCCTGGAGTCCGGTGGCAGTATGAAAGGCATAACAGGCATGGGAAGAGCAGACACAGAATCATATGCAAAGTCAGATGGCGTCCAACTCGACTATGTGAAGTGGCAATCAAAAAGTCCAAGATTAATTCTGTGCAATCTGTAGATAACCATTTCATGAATTACTTGGTGGCCAGCCCAGTGAGGATGTTTCTGGCATTGCTCTTCAAATTTAGAAGCTAGGATGCTGGAAGATTCCATCAAATATGGAGGAATTTGCAAAAGAGCAATTGTAACAATTACGGGAATGAAGCATTTGTTAGTGAGGAAAGATTAAATAATTTCTAACGTATGCCTCACAGGTAGGTGTCTGCTTGTCTACTAGGTCATGTGACAGAGATGATCACATTCTACCAATAACTAAAGCATAAAGAGAAGAGGATGAATTTTTGTTGTTGTTGTTGTTAAAAAATCCTGAGAGAGGATAGTATTTTTTTAAAAAAAGGGAAGTTGGCAAAAAGTGGGCATTTGACTAGAGATGGTAGCCACCTTCCTAATTGCTCATGGAACAATTTCTTAAATGCTCGCAAATAGCACTGACATAAGAATGAAAATGAGAGCTTTTTAGAAATTAACAAGATTGCAAATTAACTAAATTAGATTAGTAAATAACTGTAATTCTCATTGTTACTGTATCTTGTTAATGGCTGTTATATTGCTTCCCATGGCTTTTAATGAGTTCCATGGAATCTAAGCTATGACCAATGGGCCTAGGAAATGTCATACATTTTTTCACAATTAAATGATTTGATACTGGAAGCACTGCCTTGTTCAGAAAGTGAAACTCTTTCCCCAAATTTGGCAGGCAGATGTACAGTTTGGAGAAGTAGTTAAGCAGCTCCTAAAGTTTTCTCATCATATTTTCATAAACCCATTTGGTAAGGAAACAATGAGCTTTCATGGATCTAGATTTCTTACTCATGGCACCATATGATTCCATCAGGGTCCCTTGCCCCCAAGTCCCATTAAGGAAATGCTGTCCATCTCAGGCAGGGGTGATGCATTCAGGTCTATGTCACAAGTAAAATGATTAGATTAGGAGAGATGTGATGCAATCAGGAAATTAATCCACCCATATGGATTAAATGGGTGGTAACTCTAGTCAGGAAGGTTGTGGCTGGAAGTGGGTCAGTAGAAGTGTACCTTGGGGGTTTATATTTTGTCCCTGGTGAGTGGAGCTTTCTCTCGGCTTCCAGTTTGCCATTTCCTGACCAGTTTTTCTCTGCCATGTCCTTCTACTATGATGTTCTGCCTCCCCTCGGGGAATAATTTATTTCAAGATCTTTGGCAATTCACCTGGCTCTCAACACTAAACTCCTTATCAGTAAATTCACAAATTGTTTCATTGTAGTACAACAACTTCCTAAAGACTGCAATAAATCATGTAGCACAATGACTCCACATATTAGATGCTCACTAAATTTAATTACTTGTCTTCCTGGATCTTCCAGACTCATTCTGCTTCTGAAATAACTCATCAAATGTATGTATTGTGTTGCTATAGGTAATGCAGGAGAATTACCAAATAACACCTATATTAACTGGTGCAATTTGTTTGTCCTGGAAAACAGATCATTATACACTCGTTTCCTGGGTTCAGGTAAGCCATTTGACTTACGTGGGTCTCAATTTCTTCATTCAACATAATTAATCTACAATTCTTAATTGCCCTTTTATAATCTGTTTTATTACCTTATAAGTTACTGAATCAGGTGGACAGTAATGCTCTTTAATTTTTATGTATTGTCTTTGCAGAATTGTGCATTGATTGTTTAAAAATATTGTATTTTTAAATTTACTTTTGCCAACGACACAGTACAAACATTCCTACAATTAAACAATTCTTTTTTAATGCACACTTGTTTGCAAAGTACTCATAAATATGTATTTAGAATGCCTTCTCTCTTTCATATCAGATATTCTTTATATGTACATATTTATTGCAAAATTAAAGGGGTCTCACGAAAGAATCAATCTTCAAAGATTCATATAAATGAAAGGGCAAAGCAATGAGTATAATCCAAAATATATATTTCAAACAACTGACATTTGGTGTAGAATTTGTTTATATGTTTGTACACAGTTTCCCTCTATGTGCTGGCATTGCATTTCAAACAAAAAGTGAAGCCACGTTAAAAGCTGTCCCAAAAATGAGGTGATTTTCCTGCACTACATATTCTACTTGTAGACATTTCATTCTTGATGACAAGCCATACATCTCTCCACAATCTGCTCTGACAAATGCTACCACCCAATTTTCCCTGAGATCTATGGTATTATCTTTATGTAAAAGATTAGGAATTATTTATTCAATATCACAAATTTACATATAATTATTACCCTACATTGTATCTAGTATGTAGTTGGACACAGTGTAAAGGTTGATCCACAGAAAACAGATTGAAGGTAAAACAACTCTTGAAGCAGATTTGTTAGAGAAGGGGAACAAAAAAGTTCAACTGGCCACTCTGGAAGGCAGTGTGGAGATTCCTCAGAAACTTGGAATGGAACTGTTGAACCTGTTATCCGACTCCTCGGTTTATACCCAAAGGACTTAAAATCAGCATACTACAGTGACGCAGCCACATTAATGTTTATAAAGGCTCAATTCACAATAGCTAAAATATGGAACCAACCTAGATGCCTTTCAACATATGAATGGAAAAAGAAAATGTGTGTATACACACACACACACACACACACACACACACAATGGAATAGTATTCAGCCTTAAAGAAGAATGAAATTACTGCATTTACAGGTAAATGGATGGAGCTGGAGAATGTCATGCTAAGGGAAATAAGCCAATCCCCTCCCCAACCAAAGGCTGAATGTTTTCTCTGATATGTAGATGTTGATCCTTATGGGTGCAGGGGCTAGAAAAGAATGGAGGAAATTTGGATTGGGCAGAAGGGAGTGAGGGGAAGGGAGGGGAAGCAGGATGGGAAGGATGGTGGAATGAGACAGACATTATTATCCTTTGTAAATGTATAATGGCAGGACCAGTGTGATCTGCATGGTGTACAGCCAGAGGAATGAGAAGTTGTGCTCTATTTGTATACAATGTGTTAAAATGCACTCTGCTGTTGTGCATAGCTAATTAGAACAAATAAAAAAAAATAAAGCCAAGTTAAAAAAAAAAAAAAAAAAACAAGGAGGTTCAGTTTGGAGAGAACGAACTTAACCTGGCCTTTTGATGCACTGGAAATCAGGAGATAGAAGTGGATCAGATTGCCAGGGAAGGGGCCTTAGTACAGGCTACAAGTAGAAAGTAATTAGAAGAGGGGATACACAAACGTTAAGAAACAGAAACAATGAATGATATAGACCTTAAAATAATGTGCTCACCAGCTGAGCATAAATTCAACAGATATGTATTGAATTTCTATTATATGCAAAATACTATACTAGCTATGTCCCTCCCAAAAGCAGGATCAGAGAGCTCAGGGAGCCAGGATCTTACCTCAATTTGATACAACTTTCAGCTTCTTGTGAACTTCAGAGCCAGGTAATGAATTAATTCACATACTCCTTTTCTACCTAGACCTTCCTACCTCATTATTAATAAAAATAAAATAAAATTTTCCTAACCATAAATACTAGCTTGAGAATGTGTTAAGGACAAGTGAGATTTTGACAGCAAAAATGTTTTAAATCCTTGCTGCATTTACAAATATTTTATCAAGATTATGTCAGCATTGTTGGCTTTCGGTAGACATAGTATTTTTCTTAACAAAACGTATTTGCCAATTTAATTCTTTGGTCAATATTCTCTACTATCTTTTAAACCATTTCCATTTTAAATTTTCATTTTCACTTTGTTAAAATTGTCTTTATTTTGATCAATGCTTTTTTCTGTGTAAATTGTATAATGAGTAATTGAAAGAACAAGGTCTTTTGTTCATATTGAGTTCCATCAATTATAGCTTCTGCATTTTACTTGTAGGATTTTATGTTTGTATGTGTGTTTATTAATTCTACCAAATCCAATTTGGGGGGTCATTTTGCAGATGGAGATTTTTTGTCACAAGTGTTTTATTTTTCCATCAATTTTTTTTAGTCAATAACAGAGGCTATTGTATAGTTTAGCAGCACTCATTCATATTTTCTTCCAGTTGTTTCTGCTATGTCTAATTTTCTTTGGGTCAATTTTTGCAGTTCTCAGGGTTCTCATGAGATATTATTCTTGAGTCAGTTTTCAACTATAACAAACTACCATGTGCAATTTTATTTCACATTATTTTTCCAAGTCTAATTTTTTTGGGGTCAGTTGTTTCACTTCTCAAATTTACCAACATGTGTTTTTTTATATAATAAGCATAGAACCAAGTTACACTATATAGTCCAAATATCCTTAGGATCAATGCAATGGATTCAAGACTTTCTCTTTTCAGTTGAAGATGTAGAAAACAAATTAGATGACAGCAATAATTGTACAAATGACTTATTATACCCTAGTATAATAAGAACAGCTGAAGATATATTTGAAAATAAGGAAAATTTCAAGTAACATGCATAGACTCTGAAAATCTTTGTCTTTCAAAGGGTAAGGTATTCAGTGTTTCCTAACTCGTTTGCCATTTCTCAGTGCCTATTCAGATCTGTCCAGTAGAAACTGAATACATTTTAAACACTCATCTAAACTATCTCTCCCCTGCCATCACCAAATTCAGGGAAATTCATGTTGTAGTAAAATACCAGGATCCTCAAAGAAAGGCTGAGACTCAGGAGATGCAGACTAAAGACTAAAACACACCTCTAATTAAAGATGACAGGTTGGGCACAGATTTACTTATACTTCTATTCAAAACTTCAGTATACTGATAAAAGGGGAAATATAAAGAATTTTTACAGGTATATAGGGGAGAAAAAAAAGGACAGACCAAGAATGTAATAAAACACTGGAAACTGTGAAGCAGAACAACTGGCGATGCTTGATATAAACAGGGATGAGAAAACTGAATTCCAAACCAAAAGAGTAAAAAGCTAAGAGACACCAAAGTTGCCCTGTAGAAATAGCTCTCTCTTCAAGGACTTGGGTGTTTGTAGTATCTGGGCTCACTGGAATTGAGGTAAAAGTGGAGCTGAAACAGGAGGATTTTTTCTTTCTTTTCTTTTTTTTTTAGTTTACAATTTTTATTCATATTTTTATTAGTTCATTATAGTTTTACACAATGTGGGTTCATTTTGACATACTCATGAATGCATACATCATAATTGGCTCCATTATGCATATATCATAATTTGTTCCAATCCCCAGTACTACCCCTTTACAGCTTTTTTTTTTTTTTATTATTATAGTAACCTGTGGATGTTTTTAAGTATTTGAGAAGTGGTTAGACATTCCAATTCTCTCCCTGATTATGCTACAGAGTGCTCTTCTATCCTTCTAAAAATCAACATGTGGTACCATGTTAAAGTCTGTAAACAAGTCAGGATGGTGCCTGGCATTCTGCCAGAGGGAGTGGTTTGTGAAGTAACGCCAGGGAGCCATTAAGTGTGGAGATTCCTTATTGGTTGACTGCTGTATGGAGTTTATGTTAATTAAGATAAGCTGTGTGGAATGTATATATACCGCTCCTGTACTACAATAAACGGCTCCCATTCCTGCTGTATCAATGTACACAAGTTGTTCATCACCCCCCCCCCCCCCCACAATAACATAAACTCGATACAGCAGTCAACCAATAAGGAATCTCCACACTTAATGGCTCCCTGGTGTTACTTCACAAACCACTCCCTCTGGCAGAATGCCAGGCGCCATCCTGACTAGTTTACAGACTCTAACATTTGCGGCAGCTGGACTGCAGCAGTACCGGGCACATTCTGATTATGCTACAGAAGTGCTCTTCTCTTTCCTACTCTTCTAAAAATCAACATGTGGTACCAGGCACAGTGGTGCACACCTGTAATCCCAGCTACTTGGAGGCTAAAGCAGTAGGATCACAAGTTAAAACCCAGCCTCAGCACTTTAGGGGGATCCTAAGCAACTCAGTAAAACTATTCTTTCTCTAAGAAGAGTTTATTCTCTGGAGAGAATAAAATCAAGGACCTGCATGTAGAAGATATTCTACTGTCATAAGTCCTTCCTCTTTCTGTGAGATGTGACAATGTGTGGGCATGGTCACATATATTTTTTCAGATGATTTCATAAGGTCCCCAAGCATGGAGGTACATCGTGTTCCCTACAGGTATGGTCAACCACACTGCCCAAAGGTGTTGGCACAAAGCCCCAGCCTGATAGCAATGGGCACATAGAGCCACTCATCCTGCTGCATCCATCCTTCATTCTGAAAGATGCCATTAATTTTAGATATAAATTGATTACCAACCCACACAGACCTGCTGTTGCTGTGATACTGACACTAAATTATTTACTGCATTTTAGGGAATTTGTTATAGAAATGAAGTTGGAGAAGAATGCATTCAAAAACAAATATTCCCATATGTTAGGAAGCTACTATTATAATAGTGTTCTTCCCCTTCAAACACAATCTGCAACAGGTTAAGAGCCATGTGATGAGGTCTGAAAGCAAATACTGAACGCACTTCTAACACCCACAGTTTTTCATCTGCTCAGCCCAAAGATTTGAGAAGTGTTTATTAGGTACAGCTCTGGGTGCAACTGAGAATCTGAATGTTTTCTGAATATATCATCATCCAGGAGCCTACTAAAATAGCCATAATTCTCTCACACCTGTCTATCCCAGATTCACCACAGCATGTTCAATGTAACCTAATGGGTATTAACTTTTCCCCCAGACACTTTTATTTATTGTTACTAACTGGGACAATACCTTCAGGTCAATATCTGTGACAGTCCAATCTGATTTTGAACCTAGATAAAACATCTCATCTCTCCCTCCCTCTCCTTTTCCTTCAGAAACAGTATAAATTACTGGCATTAGCAATGATAGCATACAGAAATTCCCAATAGCACAGGTATATTTGGGTTGCAGTGAGAGTCAGATTTAATCTTTGTGTTAGTGCTCTAATTATGAAGCCCAGACTGTGCACCAACACTGGCAACAGCACTTGGAGTGTTCAGTTTCCCAGCATGATTCTCCCATGAGCTTTACATGGCTGTTCCCCTCTCTTCTATTATCTGGTGCCTGAAAGTGTAGTATGGGCATGATATGACCACCATTTATCCACCCCAACAGTCATATCCTGTGACCTGAATGTGATACCAGGGAGTAAAGATGACACATTGCATGTGGCATTGTGGAATATGTGCTCGGGTCACAGATTGTACATCCACTTACTAAATAGATCTTAAACAAGCTGCATGACCTTCCTAAGCCTAAGTTTCCCTTCAAAATGGGAAAAGGTAATATTTACCTCATGGAGTTAGTATGAAGAATCAATGAAATCATTGAGATTTGCATTTATATAAAATCTCCAAAGAAACTGTTTCAGAAACATAGAGTAGGTGCTTAAGACCTATTACTTATTGGTGTTGGAGAATAGATTTGAATATTTTAGGTTGAGCTATTAAAGAATTACTAGGCAGGAGTACAGGTAGATTCAAAATAATAGAGACCTTCCCTTTAAACTTAGAGAAGAACAACAACAATAACAAAAAAGAATGTATTTAAAAGAATTGTCCTTAATTCCATGGACAAAGGGGTCCCTTGGGAAAGTGGCTCTTACTGATCTTGTTGCCATATAAGCCAAGTTGTAGACAAAAACTTCTCCTTTAAATGTGACCTTTCATCAGAAGCTGTGCCAAGTCAGTGGCATGTCCCTGGCAGAAAGTGTCTCACTAGCTCCATTTTCATCTTTCAGTGTCAAGTTCATTTTAAGAATCAACCTTTGGAGACTCTTCCAGGAGACACTTGCCATCTACACTAAAGGCTGCCTTTGTAAAGTGTTGTGTGTATGTTTTTTTTGTTGTTGTTGCTTTTTTTTTTTTTTGTCTTTTTTAGAATTCTTTTCAAGTTCCCCTGGAGATGTGGCACCTTTGAAGCTGACCCAAGACAGAGCCAGAGATTCAGTGTGATACAGAACTTCTCTTCGTCCACTATTACCCTCTGGCCCCTTGAGCTTTGACAAAAGAAACCGAAAGAGAATGAGAATATGACGAAGATAAAAGAGGACCTCCTAGTAAGAAGTCAGGAATTGATTTTTTTTCTTTTACTGGAAAGCCATTATGGAACGTGAGAGCAGAGGAATTACTGACTCCCTTTAATACTAAGATGTTGCCCTCAGAACTTTATCACTGAAACCAGCATTGGCGGATTGAGCAGATTGTTGCACAGAGTCAGGAGCAATGGGTTCAGAAGTGGGGCATACTATTACAGGTAAATATAGGAAGGAATTCATAAATTTGGCTGGAAAACGGACATAGAGAATTGGAATAGTTTGGAGAAATGAGAAGATATCCAAATGTCTCACATTTGTGAGACAGTGGACATTCATTCCCTGAGGTCTAAAAGTCAATGGCTTTAACAGAGCAGTGTTAAAGCTAAATTTGGGGGAACACAATACATACACATTGGAAGAAGGAACTCTTTAAGAAAATGAATTCAATATTAAGAAGATTAACTTTACAAAGAATGTCCAGGAACTAGGGAGGGACATGAAAATGAAGGGCTTAGGTTGAAGCAAGAACAAAGATCAGGCAGTTAGTGTAGATAAATGAATCAGGATGGGTCAGGAAGATGGGAGCTAAATAGGGTTGGGAAGATAGAGGAAGGTTCAAAGGGGAATGGAATGTTAATACCTTCCAGATACATCCCCATCACTAGTGGCCAAAGTCACCTGCTTTTGAGGTATTGGAATGCTATTACCTTCAGAACAGGACACTTCCCCCTCCCCTAAACAAAAAGTCACCTGCCTCTGGGGAGATTGTCCCTCCCAAGAGGGAATTATTATTGAGTATTCCCTTGGAGGCTCCTACTGAATTGCCTCTCTCCAACCTTTTCACCCTGTGGGTGGGATAAAGGGATGGGACCCAGCAGTAAGAAACTTGGAAATTACAAAAAGGACAAGTTTCACCCCCTCCCATGGACACCCAGCTCTGTGTCCCCTTCTCTGCAGAGAAGTCTGTGTTACTATTCTTTAAATAAAACTTGTTTTCTACACTTGCCTTGGTGTTTCCAAGGTGTTTAATCTTCACATCTGGGGAAGCAGTTTATTGTCACCAGTAATGGGAGGTAACAACATCTCATTAGCTTCACGATGAATCTATGTCTGAGGAAGGGTTAATCATAGTGAGCCATTTTGCTTTTTAAATGCTTTCTTTGGGCACAACCTCATTATATCTTTCTGTACCCATCTTGCTTGAACTGTAGATTGGCAAGGAAAATACTGACAAATCTGGATTAATAGATTTGCAATGGGAAGTTTGGTATAGCAAGATTTTAGTTTTCTCTCTCGTTTATTTTGCCACGTTAAATGACATATTGAAAAGGCAGTTTTGATCATAAAAATAACATAATTTTTACAAAATAAGTTTGAAGAATAAAATGATATAATGGATACTTACCAGAATTATACTATTGTATTTCCTTCTAGTCTTTTTCAAAGACCTGAGTGTATGTATGAGTGTGTATGGGATGTGTATGTTGCCAAAAGTTTGGTCCTTGTCCCCAATGCCAATCCAATAATGAGGACACAGTTTTGAGAAAAAGGAAAAAGAATGTTTATTGCTTTGGTGGCAAAGGAGAAACAGGTGTCTCGTACCCCAGTGGCTATTTCTACTTCCAATCAGTAGAAATAGGGGGTTTGTTTGGAATAGTAATTCACTTGTTAATTTGAGAGACTGTCATTTCTGAGATCTTCTTGTATGTCCCCAAAGTCTGGATTACTTCATTCCTAAAGTGGGTATGTACTTAAGGACAGATAAAACTGCCTAGGATGGAGAAGAAAGGTAATTCTGTCTCCCCTGATATAAGGGAAAGCTAGAGATTAGGGAGGAGGAGGGAGGAAGAAAGAGAAAGAAACATGTTCATTTTAAAAATAAATTGCAGTGGCAGAACAGCAAGGGCTATATTCAAAGCATAAAGTAGACCCCGTTACATGTATATGAGTTAGGCAGCTCTTTGTTGCTGGGACCAAAGTACCTGAGATGAACAACTTAGAGGTAGAAGGATTTATTTTGGCTCATTACTTTAGAGGATTCAGTCCAAGGTTGGACAGCTCCAAGGCAAAAAATGTTGTGGTTCACAGTCCTGGTAGAAGAAAGCTGCTCTCTCAAGGCAGCCAGGGAATGAGGAAAGAAAAAGAGGCCAGAAGATAAACTCTTTCAGGACACACCCCCCAATGACTTACTTCTTCTAACTAGGTCCCACCTCCCAGGAGTCCATTCAGCTACCAATGGATTAATCCTTCTGATGATAATTAATCCTCTGATGATATCAGAGCCCTCCATCATCCAATCATTGACTGACAGTTTTACTTTGGAACCTTGTTGAGTTGGGGACCATGTTTTCAATGCAGGAGCTTTGGGGGAACATTCCAGATCCAAACCATAACATTTCATGTACGTGCGTGTGTATGCGTGCGTTTGTGTGTTTAAACTATACAAATTATATTTGTAACATAGTCCTTCTATCAGATATCACTTTATTCTTATGAAGATTGGGGGCTTAACTTTTCTTCTTTTCTTTTTTCTCTTTATTTACATATTTATTTATCTTTGATGGTCTGGGAACGATGTTTTATATTCAAGATCAATGTTAAAGTTTTTGGTTTCAATACAGAAATAACTCAGTTATCAAATTTGAGGCATCAAATTGCTGTGAATGAAAGAACTACATTTAGATGTATATGCTGAAAACCTTAACATAAATTAACTCCCTAAAACTGGATTGCTACAGAAGAAAAACTTTTCCCGAGACCCAGGAGATCCCCAAGTAGATTAGTGGCCAACTTCTGGAATGGGGTTCTATAATCTATAATTCCCACTCCTGTCTTTTATCATCTCTCATTTAGAGGCTGTAGCAAGAGGGACTGCATTTTACATTTTAGAAAAGCATTCTAATGTACCCAAACAAATACTTCAGAAACAGTAAAAGCTTTTTTGGGTCGTTGCCATACTGCCGTTCTCCACATAATATATTTCAGAGATAATATTAAGTCTTTATTTTGTGTGTATTTATATGGAAAGTAAAAAAAAACAAAGTTATAGATTATCTTTTTACAGTACATGAATTCCACTGACTTTTTTTCTAAATTCTTTTTTAAAGTGCAAGTATCTCAGAGCTATAACTTTTTTAGAAGCAGAGTGATGTGGCAAAGAGAGAATGCATCACATGTAAGGAAACTGAGACTCTTGTCCCAATTTTCCATTGCTAGCCTTCTGTTTTCTTTCTTTCTTTTCATTTTTGTAAAAGAAGACTATTCTTACATAAGTTGAAGATTTCTTCCTTCCTTAACATTCTCTGATTTTTGGATAGGTTCACTCTTTTGCCCTTTTCTTGATGATTTTAAAATGCTATCTTATCATTAGGTTATAGTGCTTTTCTTCATCTAGAGTCACCATTCCTGAATTTAGTGTCTCTTTCAGCTCAGCTGATAGGGTACTTCAAAGGGCAGTAGCAAATATCCATAACCTTTGTTATCCTAAAGCCAAGCCATATTTCTGCAAGGGAAGTTTCTGTTCTCCAAAAAATCCTGAGAATTTTATTTTATTAGTTACACATGACAGTACAATGATCTTGACATATTATACATTTGAATCAAATGGGGTATAATTTCTCATTTTTCTGTGTGTACAGGTTACAGAATCACATTGGTTATACAGTCACGTATATACATACAGTAATACTAGTGTCTATCCTGAGCATTTTTGATAGCAATGCAGACATGAAAGTCAACATTCATTCATTCAATACTTCTGTATTTTGGGCACTTATTATTTGCCAAGAACCACTGGAGGCACTAGTGAAAAATATAGGCAAACCTTTTCTTTTCAAATGATGTCCAGTGATAAAAAGAAGATGTTGATTAAATCACATAAATAAAGTGAAAATTCAACAGTGTCAATTGCAATTAAAGATGAGTACAGTATATGATGTTATGAAAACCTGTAAGTATTTCAGGAACTGAAATTGATTTCTATGCATGTATGAGTATATCAGGATGAACTCGAATATTATATATAACCATAAAGCTCTAAGAAAAAACAAAAGTACAAATATAACTTGACCCATTCAGGCAGGTAAAAGAAGCCTTCCAAAGATCTTGATGCTTACCCCAGGAACTAAACGGTGTCTTAGAGTGAAGAACAACAACAAGAAGGAGGAGAATCCAGGGGATATATTACATCAAATGTCCTCTGATAGCATCAAGGACTTGAGTACACAGAGCTAAAGAACATGAATGTAGCTGGACCCCAGAAAGGAAAGAAGAATTTGACAGGAGATGAGATTGGAGACGTTGGTGATAGTCTTACTATGTAAGACACTTCGGTCCCAATTACAAAGTTTCACTTTTATATTCTAAGAGCCAATGACAATTATGGATGAGTCCATAGTAATTTTATTGTATTAGCTTGTCAATAACCTTTCACTAGAGAAAGGAAAGAGAGAAGGCAAATTCCTTCTGAGTGGGACTATATGGAGAATTAAACAGTGGTTTAATAGCTTTATTGTTATTCTGGATTCTACTCTGGACTGATAACCTAACTTTTCTTTAAAGTCTCATTTCTGTAGCGTATGTTGTGGGACTAGCAGAAACAGTACCTGGGGGACAAAGAGAGCTCTCGTTCTCTTGTTCATTTCTGCATTATTTATGTTGTTGAAATGAGCATAGATATTTGAAGGACAGTATTAGGTCCCACGGGATTACTGGAGAGAAGAGTTGCACCTCTGCCAGATGAGAAGCAGCTTAGCTGTATGTTCTTTTGGAACAAATCTTTGATAAGATTGACAGGTCCTTGCCAATACGTCCAACAGAGGAAAAGGATAACTCCCACATTTTTCTGCTAATTCTTCCTGGGCCCTTGTAATAGTTTCATATATGCTTTCCTTTTTAATTAAATACATGCATTTTTTTTAATTTAAAAGCTGCACAATTTTTAAAAGAGATTCTCTTTTCTGCAGAATAACACCTCAAAGTCATTTAATACATGATTGCTGTCCATACTGAGCAGCAGGAAGCCTACAACCATTCTGGCCTAGAATGCCCCTCTATTCTTGAAGCAAAGTAGGGAATACTATGTAGAATACCCACCATCACCTTCCTATAACTCTGCCATTGAGGTGATTCTAGCTGAGTGCAAGAGGAGGGCTGCAGAATGGCCAAAAAAATCCTTAGTGAGAAAAAAAATTAATCAGGAGGCATCACAATACCAGACCTTAAATTATACTACAGACCTATAATAACAAAAACTACATGGTACTTGCCCCCAAACAGGCAAGACCACCAACAGAACAGAAGACACAGAAACACATAAATACAGTCATCTCATAGTATACAAAGGCTCCAAAAACATACATTGAAGAAAAGATAGCCATTTCAACAAATGGTGCTAGGAAAACTGGAAATCTATATATACTAGAATGAAATTAAACCCCTATTTCTCATCTTGAACAAAACTCAAAGCACATCAAAGACCTAGGCATTAGACCAGAGAGCCTGTGCATACTGGAAGAAAGTGTAGGCCCAACACTCCAACATGTCAGCTTAGAAACTTGCTTCCACAACAAGACTCCTAAAGCACAAGAAGTAAAATAAAATCAATCAATAAATGGGATGGTATTGAACTAAAACATTTTTATACAGAAAAGGAAAAAGTCAAGAGCATGAAGAGAGAACCTACAAAATGGGAGAATATATTTGTCACCTGTACTTAAGATAAGGCACTAATTTCCAGGATGTACAAATAACTCAAAAAGCTTAACACACACACATACACACACACACACACACACACAGAGAGAGAGAGAGAGAGAGAGAGAGAGAGAGAGAGAGAGAGAGAGTCACTCAGTCAATAGCTGGGCAAAGGAACTAAAAAATACTTCTTAAAAGAATAAATATGAATAGTCAACAAATATATGAAAAAATGTTCAACATCTATAGCAATTAGAGAAATGCCACGTATAGAGACACTGAAATTTCAATATTTCAATTCACTCAAACTAGAATGCTGGTTATCAAGAATAGAAGTGATAATATACTGGTGAGGATGTGAGTGAAACGGTTCACTTATATATTGTTGGTGGGACTGCAAATTAGTACAACCACTTTGGAAATCAGTATGAAGATTTCTCAAAAAACTAGGAATGGAACCACTATCTGACCAAGTTATCCCACTCCACAGTGTATATCCAAATGAGTAAAAATCACCATACTACAGTGATGCAAACACATCAATGTTTGTTGCAGCAATTCACAGTAGCTAAGCTATGGAACCAACTTCAATGTCCATCACCGGATAAATGGATAAAGAATTTGTGATACACACACACACACACACACACACACACACACACACAGACACACACAAAGGGATATTATCAGCCATAAAGAAGAATGATTTCATTACATTCACAGGTAAATGGATGGATCTGAAGAAGATCATGCTTAATGAAATAATCCAATCCCCAAAACCAGAGATCGAAAGTTTACTCTGATATATGGAAGCTAACCCACAATAAGGGTGTGGGAGCAAGAATAGAAGTTCAGTGGATTAGACAAAGGGGAATGAAGGGAAAGAAGTGGGGATAGAAATAAGAAAGACAATGGAATAAATCCATCATAACTTTCCTATGCACATATATGCATATACCACAGTGAGTCTCCACATCATGTACATCCACAAGACTGGAATCCTAATTAGAATAAGATACATTCTATGCTTGTATAAATATACCAAAATAGATTCTACTGTCATGTATGACTAAAAAGAACAAATTAGAAAAAAAGAAAGCAAGGAAGGAAGGAAGAAAGAAAGAAAGAGGGAGGGCTAGCTAGGATATAGCTTGATAGTTAACTCTTTAGTCTTTCCAATCATTTGTTTCCCAAGCCAACATCAACAGAGACTTTTTTAAGGCAATTTTACATCATCATCTATTGTCTAATAATAAAAGTTATCAGACTAAGCATTCTGGCTCTGGTTAGTGAACAAAATGAAGGATTAAGACATATTAGACTACCAATAAATATGTGTAGAAAAGAACTGCATTCACTTTGCTCTGTGATTTGTCAAAGTTGGTAGCACTGGACTTGAAAGTTGGGGGACAGGTACAAAGACATGAGCTAAGGTTGAGAAAAATGAACATGGGCAGGGGAACAGGTAGAATGCTGTCCTCTGAGTGCTAAAAAACTACCTAGCCATGTGAATAACAAAAGTTTAAAATTTTTGTGTGCCCCACAAGATGAGATAGCTTAGTGAAACTGTTTCAAGTTAAAATAAGCCATATGGTAATGAACAAGAGAGTCAAGTAATTATCGGAATAACTTTAGACACATGCAGGGATTTCTACCCCTTTGGATGAGTGACAACAACAATAAAAATAGGAAAAATAAATGAAGGACTGGTTATTCTGTGTGAGCATACATTTTATTTTCTTTTTATTAAAAGAGCTTAGAATACAAAGAAGCATGTCACCAATGTTACTAGAGCTTTTCATGCTTGCTTCTGATATTCCTCCAAATCAGGTTAAGTGTATTTTATTGATTTGCAGGTAGCCTAAACATTATATCCATCATTTATTTTCTCTTATTATTCTTTTCCCTCCTTGAAATTTTTATTAAAATGAGAATGGAATGCTTAGTGACTGTGATCATTAGCTTGCAGAGCCCGGCTTATGAAACAGATTGTTAGTGCCATAAACACAGGCCGAGGGATTCCATCATCCAGTCCCTGATGTGGCATGTCAATTCTCAGGGAATGGCTTATCCTAAAGAGTGTTTGCTGTTATTCATAAATATATAATGACAGTGATCCTTAAGCAAACTTCATCCAAATCACTCCATCCTGCAGTAGAAATGATTGTATACCCTGTAAAAAGCTGTGAGAGGCAGCTGTGCTACTCAGCTTATAACATCAGCCATTCTTCAAATACTTTGTTGCTAGGCCTCCACAGCTAAAGGCTGGTCTCAATAACATGGAATGACTGCTGCAGAATTTCCAAATTTTCAAGGTTAAATAAGAATATAAAGCAATGATATCAGACAAATAAGTACTGAAAGTAAGACATGTTTGACATTTCACAAACGCAATTTTCTCTCAGAATTTATAGAGGTTATTAAGAAAGCTAAGAAAATATAGTCAAAGGATACTCTATTTAGTTACCCCGTGGAACTAAAGATAAATGTGTGGAAATACATATTGCATGCTAGTATAAAGATTCAATATGGTAATGATGGCATTTCTCTATAATTAACACAATCTCAAGATGATCTTAATTCTTATAATGGGGAACACGCATGTAGGAAAGCCAAGATACTTATATAAAATAATGATGAAGGAAAATTGACATTACTAAATATGAAAATGTTTTCAACTACAAATATTACAAATATAGTTTGTATTGGCCCAGGTTATTGGAATAATAATGGAAAAGGCAAATCACATACAGAAACTAATACCTAAGGGGATTGAGTATATGACAAAAAGTAAGAAAAAATAAATGGTACAATAAATATTGTTGGGATAACTGACTAGTGGTTTTAAAAAGCAGCTGAATCTCTTTATCTTCCATGAAAATAAGGTTCAAGCAGAATAAAGAATTCATAAATATATAAACAGTACAAGAAAAGGATCATATAAGGACAGGAGAAAAAAAATTGTTAAATACTTGAAGTGGAAAATTAAAACCAAGAAACTATAGAAAAATATATAAGTCAGTATAAAACTTAAAGCCCTGACACCTCTCAAATTATCATAAAAGAAGCCAAGAGAAATGATAACTGAGAAAACTATTTCCAACCCACATGATACTCTTAGGATTAGTACATTCAATATTAAAATAACATTATGGATAAAAATTTTATAACAGTTCAATAGGAAAGAGAAAAAAACAGAAGCAAATAATTCACAGAAGTATAAGACAAAAATACTCAATTAACATAAGAAAATGTTTAAATTCATAATTAAAGAAATTAAAACTATACTGTCTGTTTATTTTTACACATAAAAATTGTAAATATTTAAAGTTTAACATTTCCTAACGCTGAAGATGAATACATTTAAACACTAGATATACTCTTGCTGGGGTTTAAATTGATGTACTTTGTAAAGTTAGTCATCAAAAATATCTATAAAAACATAAATCTGCATATCCTTGACCTGACAATTTAAAATTTTATCTATCCTACAAAGACACTCACCAATTTTGCAAAACGTGGATAAAGAAGTATATTGCAACATTCTTTGTAATAGTAAAACAAAATAAAGCATGCCCAAAACAGAAACCCTAGAAACAACCGTAATTCATAAAAAGGAACATATTGAATCACTATCCAGTGATCAAAATGAATGAAAAAAATCTTATTATAATATTTTACTAATGTCCTAGCTACATTATTGTGTGAAAAAATATTATGCAACGGAGTACAGATTTATATAATTTCTGCTTTTTTCCCCTAAAAATACGAATTTCATGTGAGGTTATATAGACATGTAAGAGCTAATGAACACTTCTTTTAGCTCATACAACAATATCCCTGTTCAGAAATATTTGGGAACATGCAGTCACCTCCAGTTCACAACCTAAAATTTAAGGTCACCAAGTAATTCCCATTCCCATCTACCCAAATCTAACTTACTCAGCTTCAGGGATACCCTGCTGAAGTCTCTCACCTTTTCCAAGTATTTGTCTCCTTTAATGGTCACAGGAACAAATGAGATGATAAGCAAATAAACAAAACAAATATGTATATAAGAAAACACAAATACTACAGATCACTGGAGATTATGTAATAACACAGATGTCTAAACAACAGTGCTTAAGCAACTTGAATTTGAAGTACTCAGGTAAATGGGTAAAAAGGAAATGAAATCTATCAATTCTGTCAATATATTAATCCTGTTGAGTCTTTCTGTGCAGCTCAGTTAATCCCTAAAAGTCAATCGTGTTCAAAGGTGGAAGATTCCAGGAGGGAAAGTACTTTGGAGCATCATGTGCTGGCATATATTTGCTTAGTGTTACAAGAAAGAAAAGGACCTATTTGAAGTGAAGGAATTGAAGGGATTAGGAGTAAAGCTGTAGGGAAGTGAGTCCATTCTGCTATGCCCTTCATCACTTCAAGTGAGGAGAGTGGGATAAAGGGGATTTGATATGTCCTTGACAGGATGTTGCTGATTATCAACTCTGAGCTTTGTCTGTGCCTTTTGCCTATCTGATCTCCCCCAAACAGCATAAATTTGTATAAACTCAGGCTCTGAAATGCAAAGATTCTAATATTTACCAATTTTCTGCCTACTGATTTAGACAAGTTACTTAACCTTACAACTATGAAATGTGCCATAATCCACTCATCTATAAAATGTACAATAAGGTGATCTAGGGTTGTTGAAAATATTAAATGATATGAAGAATGTAAGATGCTTAGCTCAGTGCCTGGTACATAGTAAATACTGGGAAAATGCTATTCTTACCTTCTTACTTTCCAAACATCTGTTTAAAAATTGCTATCTAATGCACCACTTGTTTGATGTCTTTTCTTTTACTCCTATACCCAGCACTTACATGAATTAACTCTGGGTCATAACACTGGGGATGATGTTGACTCTATTGCTTTGTGCTGCTAAGTGTCTGTCAGTTCTACCTATCCCCCATGACACTGTAACCATGCACAGGTTGCATACAGGCTCTGTTATTTCTCTCCTACCAGTGTCTAGTATGTGCACACACACTAAACGCCCAATGAATGTTATTGCTTTAGCTCTCTGACAGCTGGAGAGATGCAAAACTTCCAGGTTGTAGTATTTATTGCCTGGATCATACAACTGAATAACCAGTTAACCAACCATCCAAGGAAGAAAATAACAGAGTGATTAGAACTTATGGTAACAGTTCCTGTGGGTCGATTTCAGAATTCACCTTCTCACTCAGTGTGTTTGGTTATTTCTCTAGGAGAGATACTCTGTGGCTGCATGTCATAACTCCCTTTGAGTATCTGGGCTGCTGTACAAATGGGTGCAATTGGCAGGGAAGAAGCTGCTTACTTTCTCAAGCTTGGTAAATAAAAGACCAGGAGCTGAGTCATCTTTGCTGGAGGATATGTTACAAAACAATCATAGGTTGTTTGCAGGATGAAAACAAAGAATATCATTAGTTGAATGTTAAAGAAATTAACCTGTATAGGGACACAGATGAAAAAAAATCACTGAATTAGGCCCATGGTTAATTTAATTTATACTCAGGACCAGTTAACAAAATAGACAAAATACTACTTTTCATTATGCAAAAAGCTGATTTTTTTTAAGAAACTGTGACTGTTCTAAATTACCATGTCAAGGAAATAAACAACAAAATTGGTTCATTTTTCTGTACTTGTTTTTGTTTGTGCTTATTTTGTTTGTGCTTTATTCCCTCCATTGTTGACTTCAGAATATTTACATAGTGAGGGATTTCAAGAGGCCATCTGGTTGGAAGAGAAGGACTGGGAACTTCTGGGAGAAGTATATAAGTCCATTAATTCCCAACTGCCTTATAGTTTCCTAGGCAGAGCAGGACTGCCTTTCTTTAAGGTGGTGTACATGTACATATATGTATTTGAGGTGGTCTCTTAAGACTTACTGATGTGAAGCCCACTTAGGCACCCCTTGACACTCCCCACTGTGTTTCTTAAACTCTGGAGGAGCTGGGATGAACACAGACACTTTGAGAATAAAAGTTAGTAGCTGTTACTATAAGTGATCAAAGTAGCAGCAGGTAATCCTTGAGTTGCCTCAGGTAAGTTTCTCACTACCACTAAGTTTATTCATCCATGAAATAAAGGAGTTGGACAAATCAGTTCTGGCATCCTATAATTCTTTGTTTTTTTCTTTTGCAGCACTGGGGGTTGAACTTAGGGCCTCATGCATACTAGGTAAGACTCTACCACTAAGCTACAAGCTACACTTCCAACCCTCCTGATATTCATTGATTACTAAAAATTCACTAATGCTTAAAAATTGACAAAATTTTATGGAATTAACTTCTCATTCTGGGTACTCTGCTTTCAGCAATAAGACAGCAAAGTTAATGCTGTAGGATAGTCACTACAGACGCAGGTAGCATAGTAGAAAGGGGAAGAGCCAGGCTTTGTAGGCATAGGTCTAGGTTAGCACCTGCTTCTACCACCCCTGCTCTGTGACCCTGCATGAATCCCTCCACCTCATTAAACATCTGTTTCATAATCTTTAAAATGGATATGGTCTCTACTTAATGGGTTTCTGGATGTAAGAGATTATAAATATTGAATGTCATCTCTTATTAAGGAATTAATAGAAATAAGCACAGAGAAAACAAAAGAGATAGACACATATTGTATGGCCTAGAAAAGACACCTCTGGATCACTATCGTATTTACATAGGACATTTCTTCCAAGTATAAGGAGGTATACATTTATATTGTACTTCTAATATAAAAATGCTCATTTTATGTTCAGTAAGTAGAAGCAAGTTTACTCTATTAACATTACTCAAGAAGGATCCCACTCTCCTTTCTCTATTTCTGGAATAAAAAATGAACAAACTGTGCACCTGATTAAAAACTCTTATCGCCTCACACAACAGACACCAGCTGGGTTTCTCCTTTTAACTGCAGTGAGGTCACACTACTGTGTCTGTGACATAGCTGCAGGTTGCCATGGAGATGATAGCTTTATCAGCAACTCTGCTTTGCAATGACTTCACAGCAAGGTTACCAAGAAGCAGATGGGCTGTGAAGGAGACAAACCCCCTTGTCTAAACACAAATAGCATTGATAATTAATTAGCTGAAGCAGCAGGGGAAATTATAAAAATGTGTAAAAGGTAAAAGAATTTTTATTTATTACAGATTTGATAGTTCTATTCCCCTTGCCAGAGAAAAATCACATCTCTCCCTGCCTTGGGAAAAATGCATGGTATATTGAATAAATAAGGCACTGATTGACTTGGGTATGTTGGGGCTCGCTTTCTAGACGCTTTGGCTTCTTGATTAAAGCAGCAAAGGTGGTTAACTTCTGTTAACTGTTTTCTAAGGTCTGAACAAGAGACTGTAAAAACAAAACCACACCAGATCACTGAGATAATTAAAGTATTGCAGTGGGAAAATATTTAGGCTTATAAAGATCCAATGTGAACATATCACTTCTATATGACGATACCTCCTTAGTTAATGTTAATAAAGACCCTGCGTTAGTATGCTAGGGCTTCCAGGACAAAATGCTAGATTAGGTGCCTCCAACAACATGTTTTTTTTCCTCATAGTTCTGGGGCTAAAAGTCCAAGATCAAGGACTGCAAACTCATGGGTTTGCTCACATGGCCTTTTCTCTGTGCAAGCACATCCATAGTATCAACCTATTCAAAAAGGCACTGATCAGATTAGATCAGAACCTACCTGATCTAAGGATTCCATCTTAACTTAATCATCTATGGATAGTCCCTGTCTCCAAGTATAGCGGATTGATTCTAAGGTACTAAGACTCAGAACCTCAACATGAATTTAGAGGAGGACCCAATTCAGTGTCAAACAACTCTTATCACTTGGATAAAATGTAAATTATCCAGCACTGTGCACACAGTCTTTCATAGAATGGAAAGTCCACCACAAACCATGGAAACTCGCAAGATTACTCAAAGCTCTGCAAATGCACCATCCATGTAGGCATTCTGCCTTCGCCACATCCCTTCACCTCCTCTATCAAACCCTCAGGCTTCTTTCAGGTGGTTCCTCCTCTTTGATGCTCTTCCTCACTACTGGCTCCCTCTATAAGGGGTAATACCCTTTCTCTTTCTGGAGTGTTTCCCATGGGGCTAACTGAACGTTGATGCAAGCGTGACCCTCCAAGGACATGGTAGGAGATGAAGTGAGAGCAGGTTGTATTACTACCAATGGCTACATCTAGCATAATTTCCTCAGTACACAGAACTTCTAAATGTTTTCTGAATGTTTGGAGACATTGCCCTTGGAAATTGCAAAAAAAAAAAAAAAAAAAAGGAAAGGAGGAAGGCAAGTATATTCTAAAAGAAGTACCATTCTTGAGAACATATAACAGGTGTGGGTTGACCGATGTATGCATGGACAATGTTTCTCCCAAATGCACGCAATCCTTTAAGAAAATACTTTGAATTGGGCTTACAGCTCATGGTCAGTCTTCTGTGAGCCAGCCCTGCTGATGGCTCCATCATGTATGAATTTGGGGTCAAGGCTCACCTTTTTCTCCTTTGATAGGTGCCTGAGTGTGCATCTCACAAAGAGTAGCCCCTGACACCAGAGACAGAGTGAGCTCTGTGTCCCACTATTCTGTTCACTGCTCCCCATCAGTGTGCAGTCCCAATACTGCAGAGCTGACTAGTCTCCAGGACTTCTTGGTTTTTTGAAGCAGCAAGGATGGCTTGGGCCAGTGGTGTCTCTGTTCCATCAATCAGATTGGAGAAATCTGCTGTACTTTCTATGGACTGTGATGCTGAAGACTGACAATTGACGTTCAGGAAAGTGAATGAATCAGACATTATTTCCCTATATACATATAGGATCATACTACCAGTGTGATTCTACATCATGTACAACCAGAACAATGAGACACTATATTCCATTTATGTACCATGTGTCAAAAATGCATTTTACTGTTATGTATAACTAATTAGAATAACAAATATAAAAAAAAGTAAATGAGGGCTTTCTTCAAACAACCTACTTGTATAAATTGGAAAATGACACTTGGATATAATCAGCCTAAAAAACAATTTAAAAAACTCTTAAAACAAATTCCTGATTACTTGATCCATGTGTCTTGGATCTTGGTCAGTTCTAGCAGGAAAAGAAGCGAATGTCTGCCATCTTTCGTTCCCCATTTTGTGTTCTTCTTTACGTCCTCTATTGCTCAAGTATACAGGGTGTTTGAAGATCTTTTCCCTCATATTTTCTGCTCCAGCTCAAATATTTTATTTAAAATATATGTAAGTAATTGCACAAAGTTTAACATGCAATAAATGTTTGTTGACTGAATAGCATTTTAAAATATTGTTTCTCCATCAATGTTTATAGCAGTTCAATTCACAATAGTTAAGCCATGTAACCAACCTAGGTGCCCTAGGTTCATCAACAGATGAATGGATAAATAAATGTGCTATATATGTATATACACAATGGAATATTACTCAGCCATAAAGAAGAATGCATATATATGTATATACACAATGGAATATTACTCAGCCATAAAGAAAAATGAAATTATGGCATTTGCCAATAAATGAATGGAACTGGAGACTATCATGCTAAGTGAAATAAGTCAATCTCAAAACACCAAAGGTTGAATGTTCTCTCTGATATGTGATCCTGACTCACAATGCTGACTCATAATAGGTAGTGGTGGGAATGAGGGAGGAGTGGAGGTTCACCTGATTGGACCGGGAGGAGTGGGGGGGATGACAATGGAAAAGACAGTAGAATGAATCAAACATAACTTTCCTATGTTCATATATGAATACACAGCCAGTATAACTCCACATGTACAACCACAAAGACGGAAAGTTATATTCCATGTATGAATGATATGTGAAGATACATTCTACTGTCATTATACTAAAGAATGAATTTAAAAAATAAAAATGAAATAATGTGTCTCCTATTATTCTTATATCAATGTTGATCCTGTTTCTAAAGGCATATACTAAATTCCAGTTATTATTCAGTTGATTGGGTTTATAAAGGAGTACAGATAACTTCTAGTGTCCCTGCAATCACATCATCTATATTTTGGCTCTATCTGGCTCCAACAATCTTCAGCCACAAAATCATACAGTTTTAGTCATAGAAATGACTTTGAAATCTGTTTGTCCTTGCCCAAGATCTCTGAACACCTAGCTTCTTATGATGTTTTCATTAATCAGTTCACATTCATCTAAGATAAGACTGAATAGTTTAATATGATTTAGTTAAAATATCACTCTTCTTTATTTCATATTGAAATATGAGCTCAATGTGTTAACACTCATTATCACAAACATCTGAAGCTCTAATTGACAGCTTGATGTCTTTGAACAGTTAAAAATGGAAGAAAAAGTTAATTATTACTTGATTAATGTAGTATGTTTGGTACAAGTATATACACATATATATGGATTTTGAACAAAATGGAAATCCAAGAATGAAAAGATTAGGAATTTATAACCTAGCTAAAAATTTTTTAATAAAATCATAAAATTGATGATAAATGTTCAATAAAAGTTTGCTATGTTCCAAACCCTGAGCTAATGTCATTTAATTCTAAACCCCCACCCCCAAATTAGAGAACAGAATTATTTTCTTCAGTCTACAAATGAAAAAGTTGTTGGTAAGACTTAGGCATTTTAAACATCTTGCATAGCTGATATTTGGCATGAAAAAGTTTTAGGATTTTGGTAGATACTATAAGCATTTAAATGATTCTTATTTTCTAACTAGTTGATGCATATCCCTATTATTTAATGCATTTGACACTTTGTTTTAGCACTGTCTTGCTAAGGGTAAATGAGTATATTTTCTGTCCCTTTCTTTCATGTATAGTGCCCACTTGCCAGGTAAAGCAAACATCTGATTTCTTTATAAGTTTACACAGCAGGTTGAGCTCTCCTGACATGGTACCTGGCCCCCTCACACCATCTCATCTGACACAGAGCCCGTCTCTGCCTCCTTGGTAGAAGGCTCCAGGGGGTGATGATGTATAATCGCTTGTCTAGAGGGGTTTTAAATTATGTGAATAACTGTCTATCTACAAGAAAAGTGTAGCCATCCATTCTTTCCCCAGTCAGTATATGATAAGAACTTTGGGAAGTGGAAAGAACTTTGAGATGGTTTAAAATGGATGACCTAGAGAGCCAATGATTTATGCCCACTATCTGATTTTCCCTGAGAAAATGACTAATTCCCCAAGCCTGTAAACAAAGAAAATGAAATAAACAACCAATTTTACAGATGATGCTAAAAACACTTCAGAATCAAACAGGATATGTTCAGTCTGAGTCAACTGTCACATCTTTAACCCTTCCATCTGTTGGCATACATTATAAAAAGGAAGATAAAAACCCAACTACATCTATCCTATTATCTGGGTGATTTGATTTTCATGTATTTGTCAGCTAGTGAGGCACGCCTGCTTCTCTCTGTGTGTGGAAGCATTGAGGCTGGCAATTAACCCTGTGCCTGGTAGCAATCAAATTTGTTTAGGGACCTCACTCAAAGCCACCGATGACTGGGCACAAAGCTAAGGACCTTGCTGTGTTTAACTACTGCAGAATCCAAATGGTGGCATTCAGGGAGGTGTGGGCCTTCCTCTCAAAAATATCTTTATATGTAACTAATTGTAAAGATCAGGAAAACAAGGTTATTGAAATGCTATTCGAGAATTTTCTTTTTCTTCAGTCTTCATATATTTTTTTCAGCATTCCTGAGGCATAATCATGAAGTTTTATTAGCATGATATGCAGAGAGATAAATGAAAAGAGAAACATAGAGAAAGATGGACACAAAGGAAGATACACGCTTACTTGGGGTCTCTGGACTGGGTCCTCAGAGGCTGATCCTCAATTCCTCTCCCAGGCACCATGCCATTGACAACAATCTATGGTACGTGCTTATGTAAAAACACATTATATTTTCAGTGGCTGCAAACAAAGAGGGTTCTGAGAGCCCCAGTGAGTGAGGATACACTATGCTATGTCCCTGTACCTGCTGGAGATCTTCCCTGAGCCATGCCCTGGCTGCCTCCTTGTTCTTATCTGAGATGGGAAGATGAGTGGAGAAGACAAGGAGCTAGCAATACTCCCTGCCATCTGGACTGACTTCTCCACCTTACATCCAAGAAGATTCTTCAAGTTTCCCTATCCCACATTCTTATTTCAGAATTATGGAAGGAATACATAGTAGGGAACTTGAGGTTTATCTCCTTGCTCAAAAGTAGAGCAGTAGAGCCAGGCACAGTGACTTGGGAAACTGAGAAAGGAGGATTGCAATTTCAAAGCCAGCTTCAGCATTCACCAACTTAGCAAGGACCTAATTAACTTAGTAAGACCCTGTCTCAAAAAAATAAAAAGGACAGGGAATGTTGCTCAGTGGTTAAGCACACATGAGTCCAGTCCCTGGTAGCAAACAAACAAACAAAAACAGCAGAGAGCTTAAATTTATTGCCTACTTCTTATTTACTCTGGTGTCTTAAGAACCTTTTTTTCCTCTATTTCTTTGATTATTGTGCTCATTAATAAAATATCAATATTACAGAGACAAATATTTGTTTTTCTTTAAATCACACCTTTTCTTACCTTACTCTAACACACCTTCCATGTCCACTCCTATCAAATCAAGACAGATGACATCATTGTACATTATATAGAGCAGTCCTTCAAAATGCGCATATGTGTTTTCTTTTAGCAGTGCTGGATATTGAATCCAGGGCCCCCCCCCTACATTCTAGGCAAGTGCTCTACCACTTAGCTACACCCCCCATTGATATATGTTAAAACAACAATGATTCTCAGTTAATGAACTCTTAAATGATTAATACTGTTAAATTTTTAATAGCTAAGAATTTAGATGGCACATTACCATTTATTTGTTGCCTACATTCAACAAACATCTAATATCGATGATGTGCCAAACTTCATGCTAGGCTATGGGGAGCTGAAGGTAACTATCAGATGATACTCTTCCCCTCAATGTGGTTTACTAAGACTAAATTCTACCTACAGAAACATATTCTTTACCATAGGAATCCACTTCTTCCTTTTAATGTGGTCACTTTCTTTAACCAGGCAAGTTATCAAAATGACCTCTTTTTTAAGCAAGGAACATGGAGTCTCCACTGAACTATCCCCTTCTCTGCCCACCCATTTTAGAATTGGTCTTTGACCCCCATCTCTCCATGAACTGGTTTCAACCTTTCATCTTTTTTCTTTTTCTTTTTTTTTTTTTTTGAGCATAAGGGTTTGTCTTGTATGGATTTTTCATGGTAAACAATAGAATTTCCAACCCTGAGTTACTGGAGTGCAATGCTCAATCTTTATTTATCCATATCTTCATGTTTTGTTTTTTTTTTTTTGTGTGTGTGTGTGTGCCTTGCAAAGAAGTAAGCACTGTGAGATGATATAAAGATGGGCAGAACACATCATTCAATACCAGGTTTCCCTGTAATTTAGTAGCAAGAGTTTTACTACACATTGATTTTTAATATCATAAGAAAAAGAAGTGCCCTGAGATCTTGAACCAATATGACTCTTCAGGTATGTGTGTTTATAGAATCTCCAGTTTAGAGCTTTAATTCAATTTAACCAATTTTTTTGGTTATTGGACTGATAGAATTCTGAATTATTTTGTCCACCTTAAGTCAGCTTACCCATGAGGCAGAGAAAGGGGCTGGTGCCCTAGCTCACACTGTCTCGTTTTATTGTGCTGTCAGTCTTCTATTCTCAGCCACATAGTGGCCCTCCTACATTCACTTTTGATGGAGCCCATGAGAGAGAAGAAAACCAGGTTATTCTTTAGTCATTCTTTAGAAGAGACAAAGGAAAGGAGATGCAAACTACTCCAAATGTGGTCCACTGGCCAGCAGCATCTCCAGCATCTAAGAACTTGTTAGAAATGCACAATGCCAGCCCTACTCCAGATATAGTGAATTAGAAACTGAATTTAAGCAAGATCCCTAGTGATTCATATGCACAGTGAAGATTTAGAAGCATTGGCCTAGAATATGTCTCTTTGCATTGACAAGGGGAAAAGAAAGGATAAACCTCACAAGTTAGAGACTCTGTTTCTTGGAGACAAACGGGGAGAAAAGGATGGTAGGAAAAAAAAGGGACAATTGTGTAAAATTGCATGTATGTGTGAAACAGAAAGAGAGACGAGATGAAAACCCCTAGCCATCCTCACTGCCCACGCACAAACTACCCTGCCTAAAAATTTTCAAATTGCTCTGGATCTCGGCTGCTAGTGTTGCTGTCCATTGACCAGTAGGCATACGCAGGTCGGCTTCCCATCTGACATGTTCACAGACTGTCCTAAGCAGCAGGAAAATAACCTTAACTTTCATCCTTAACCCAAGCACTGGCTTTGAAGGAAGTAGTCTTTCTGACACTGCCCTCACTGGCCAAAGGTTAGGAAGCTCACTAAAAGAAGTTCTCATGATTATTTGAAGCATGAAACCAGAAAGGCTATTTCCTAAAGGTGCACACCTCTCTCTTGATCATTTGTGCATTCTTCCCATCACATCATCAAACCCTGAACTCTTGATTCTCAGGGTTAGAGAAGGAACCATAAGGGACCAGTCCAGTTACTTACCTGATGCATTATGCATTTCCTTGCCACAATACAGCTCATCATTGCCCAGCTTAAGCTTGGATGAAATAAATGAGAGAAAACTCAGAATTTGGCTCAAATGCCATTGTACAGTCGGTGACATGTCTCCCTCGCTCACTGGCTGAGAAGGCAGCATTCCAGAGATGGCACAAATCATTGTTCTATAAATCTCCAGTGCTCCCATTAGAAAAAGTTAAGCTTCAGAGCAGTGGAACAAGGAGAGGAAAAGTCCCTTCATAAACAAATATTTTTTGCCTAAGTGAAAGAATATATAGTATTCCTAAAAAATAGCAGTTAGAGCCCAGCATGAGATTATTTTCTAATAATAATAAAATGCTCCCCCAAACTTACTATTTCAGAGAAAATAATGTTGTTGTTGTTGTTGTTATTATTATTATTATTATTATGAATAATAGTGATAGGTTACTTGCTAAAAGTCTGGCCCTTTAGTATAACCAAGTAAGCATATATAGAAAGGACTCCCTGAAGACATTTCTTCAATTAATAAATGAGACTGACAGATCTTCTCACAGACTACTGCCAGATACCAATTGATTGCATTCCTTTAATAACTATTTAATTTGCTTTCCTGTACTAATCATGTCATGCAAATTGTTGGCCTCTGCCCCTCAGTGACAAAGTAGATGGTATTTTAATAATCCCAGTGGTGTTGCTCACTGGCCCCACCTCCCACCCTCGGTCTCTTCCTTATACCACTCTGTCCTGCCTATCTCCAGTCTGTGACCTGGACACAGATCTGGGGCCATGGGTTTCTCTGGGAATCTGTCTGATGGTAATGAAAGAGTAAATAGGTCAGAGCTTTAGTGAGAGGCAGTTTCAGGAAGAAAGAAACATCCTTTGCTGTGTCTCACGACCTCTGCCCATGCTTAAAGAAAACTTATAAACTTGCAGTGTGAATTAGCATGGCCTCATTATAGACACAGAATTGGGGTCATATAAAGTCAAAATGGGTAACTCGTTGCTTTAAGAAAAATCAAAATCCCACAGGCAGGATTGGGGGAATGGGCAGTAAACTAAGTGTGAAAATACGTAAGTGGAGGAGAACATTGACATGCATAATCTGGAGCATATTGTCAGGTGTATCAAGCAACTTAGGGACTATGTCACTTTGGTGACATTTGCTGTGGTATGGGCAGTTACTATCCCACTTTGTTACACTGAGTTTGTCCTTCTGGTTTTGGGGTATGCTGAGCTTTGGGATTTTTGCTTAGCATTTTTTTTTTCAGCCTCATAAGATGCTTTAAAGGGTTGTGAAGAATCAAGCATGGAGAGGTGGACTTGGTGGTACCATCCACATATTTTCACATTGCCAAAAGCACCTGGCGATTCAATCCTCTCCATGCTTAGGTGCACTATCCTGCCATAGAGGTAGAATGCCCTTCACATTCCATGAGAAATATCAGGGATCTTTACAAAGATCAAGCCCCTTGCATGGAAGTTTTTGGTCTTACTAGGAACACACAGGTCACTCCTTACACAGCACTGTTCTTCTACCTTGCACCTGTTGCTTAGCTAAGTGAAAGACCCTTCATTTCTTCACATAACTCCCCATGGTGTAAACACAACTTTCTGTTCTCCCTCCTACCAAAACTCTAGACTCATACCACTGCTGTATCTTACTGAATTTCTTTGCATTTTCTCCCAGCTATACAAGGCCAGCACTAAAACCTTTTCTTAAAAATGCTACAGGATAAGCTGGGAATGGTGGCACACACCTGTAATCCCTGGGGCTTGGGAGGCTAAAGCAGGAAGATCACAAACTCAAAGCAAGCCTCAGGAAAAGTGAGGTGCTAAGCAACTCAGTGAGACCCTGTTTCTAAATAAAATACAAAATAGGACCAGGGATGTGGTTCAGTGGTTGAATGCCTCTGAGTTCAATTCCTAGTATCCCCCCCACCAAAAAAAATGCTATAGGATATAATATTTGTTCTCTGTACTACCTTCTATCACTTATCATTTGCATAAATATTTAATTTTCAGAGAGATTGAAAATTATTCAAGGGGAGACACTATCAAAACTCCCTGGTAAACCCCAGAGAACAAAATTTTCTCATGAAACTAACTAATAGTCTGCTTCATATGATGACAAGCAACTCCAAGGACATTTTAAAGGGGTTTATATACAAAACTTGATGGCTGTCTGAAATGTGAACCTCTTGTTTAGCTTGTACTTCAAACAGGAAGTAACTGCCCACTGCAAGGAGTTTGAAACTCCTAATCAGTGTCAGGAAGTACAAGGAATGTTGATTTTGTCAATGAGAAATTAGCCAGTAGAGGGAACACTGATGTAGGACAAAATGTTCACCTCAGGAGCACAGAGAGGTGATGTGTCATTCAATTGTTTCTGCAATTAGTAAAGCAGTCAATATTGAAGAAAAGCAATGCCCAAAGAAGAATTTTAAGAAAGTTTTGGGTCATAATGATCAAGTATGGGCAAGTACTCCTGAACCATGGTCCAATACCAAGCTAACACTGATTGTTCAAAAGAGATATATTAAAAGAGAAATGTCTTGAAACTGAAGAGTAAATATTTTAAGATGATGAACATTTACTAAAACACAACTTATTGTTACAATGTCTGCCTAGCTACTGAATAACAATTGGACCACAATGTATATGTTGGAGGAAACCATTGCAAGGAAAGGTGAAATTAAGAAATTGAAATTACAGGACTCACCAGGCAAGGTGGTTCAGGCTTGTAATCCCAGCAGCTCAGGAGGCTGAGGCAAGTTCAAAACCAGCCTCAACAACTTAGCGGGGCCCTAAGGAATTTAGTGAGACTGTGCTTCAAAAATAAAAATGAAAAGGGCTTTGGATGTCACTTTGTGGTAAAACACCCCTGGTGTAAAGCCTTGGTACAAATAAATAAATAGATAAGAGTCCTGTCCAAATAACTTTCAGAAGTCACACTGGACATGGATATGAAAACACTGAATTATCTTGATGTGGAACTAAACCTCATTTTACTTGGACACTCAAATTACTTGTATAAATTTCTCTAATATACACTGGATTTTCCAATGAATGCCCTCTAAGTATTTTTAAAGCAAGAGAAGTATGACTTTGTTTGGTTAGGAATTTTGCAACAGTAGTCATGATATCAGAAAACCATGCCCCTGGCAGCAGCATCTTGTATTTGAGCTGCCTGCACACCTAGCACCACCTACATTTGTCTCTGTCACTACTGCATTATGCCTTCTGGTTAGTCAACCCCAAGCATCAGCACACTCTAGCACATGTTATTATATTAGAAATTATTCTTTTTACCAGTATTTTTTTAATTCTATAATTAGGACATTATATTAAGTTTTTTAAAAAAATATGTTAGTAGAAGATTGTATTATTTGTAAATTTATTTTCAGAATAGTAAAGGTGCTATAAAAACATTTATTTAAAAATAGGCCATTGGCACGTCAATGTTTATAGCAGCACAATTCACGATAACAAAACTGTGGAACCAACCTAGGTGCCCTTCAGTAGATGAATGAATAAAAAAATCTGGCATATATACACAATAGAATATTACTCAGCAATAAAAGAGAATTAAATCATGGAATTTGCAGGTAAATGGTGGGCACTGGAGAAGATAATAAGTAAAGTTAACCACTACCAAAAAAACAAATGCTGTATGTTTTCTCTGATATAAGGAGGCTGACTCATAGCGGGGTATCAAGGGGAAGCATGGGAGGAGTAGACAACTCTAGATAGGGCAGAAGTGTGGGAGGTGAAGGAAAGGGGAAGGGGGTTAGAAATGAGGGTGTAATGTTATGATCATCATTATCCAAAGTACATCTATGAAGACATGAATTGGTATGAATATACTTTATATACAACAAGAGATATGAACAAATGTGCTTTCTATGTATAATATGAATTGTAACACATTCTACTGTCATATATTTAAAAAAAATCAATAAAAAAGATAAAATGCAAAAAAAAAAAAAAAACCCACAATAGGTCATTGGGTCTGATATGGTTGACAATCATTAGCCCAAGTAGATATTGTGGCACTGTCTGTTGAAGGCAGAGAGGAGCCATGACAATGTAATTATGTTCTGCAAGAAGACTGTGCTGCCTATCAAGAGGTCTTTTGTGTAGAATCTGCTTATGGAACTGACTACTGTCCAAATGACACCATTTATTCTCAGCAGGATCTTAGAAATTTTGAGAATTCAGGGTCATTCAAATCAATCAAATCTATATGCCTCATCTCATGACCAGCTTACCAATTTACACTGGGAGACATTTCTTACTAAAGGTTGAAAGGCTTGTGTCCATTGTTCAGAGCAGCCCTGAGAAGGTAACAATGTGTGAATAAGAATGCTAGGCAAAGGGTTCACAGGGTGCTGGGGAGAGCATGGTAGAAGCACATCCTGTTCCACGGAAGACTATACTTCTCCAGTAATCATGAAGGCATAAAAGGGAAGGGTCTCTCCTGTGCAGAAAGAATGGGTGAGTACTGCCAAGTAATGGGTCCTTAGGCTTTCATTTTCTGTAGCCCAAGTTGATTGCACCCCCTTCTGTCCAGTCTTACCGCTACCACTAGCACTGCCACCTATCTTCACACAGTCTTCTGCCAGAGAATATATAATACAGTTGATTAAAAGTCTTCTACAAAAAAAAAAAAAAAAAGTGTACACTCTGGACTTGCCTTTCTCTGATTACACCAGACCACCTACAGTGATTGAATTTTTGTGAGGCCCACCTAATTCAGACAGTCTCTGGGATTTTTTTCAAAAGATGGCTAATCTTAATCATTGTGTGTGAATTTCACCAGCTCAACTCAGAAGATGACCTGTGATTCTGAACTCCAAATTCATAGAGAGGGAAGTTTCCCACTGTTGCTTCCATATCTTGCAATAACCAATGACAGAAACAAGGGCTGAGATCATCTCCAACTCCTCTCCTGCTTTGCACCTGTCTCCACAGCAAGGATAGTTTTCTTGATTCTCACCTCAATTTGGAAAATCAGAGTCCTGCCTCACTCCAACTCCTCCCATGGAGGCAAAGTGCCCGCACAGATAAAATTGGAAACCACCAGAATTATGACAGTAACTCAATATGGTTCAGAGGAGATAATTCAGGTATTGAGATATTTGGTTTGTTTGTTTGTTTTTCAATATACGGTGATTTCCATTTACACAGACTGGCTAGAGATGGAATTGTGGTGACCTGATCAACTAGTCTAAGAATTACCATATGCAAAATAGATGGAGAATGTTTTTCAAATAATTATTAATGAAATATAGTTAATTCAAAATTATATTACAACTAGTTTAGCTAATTTAGCTGTTTTCTGATGGGTCAGAAGAAAGGAGTTTGGGGAAGCATGGTCTTCTGAACCCTTCATATTTATATTGCAGACTGAAGTAATATTTCCTCAAGCTTTTTGTCTCAGTCACTCAAGATTTCTCAGTTTTTTTGGTTGTTCTCTATGCTCTTTGACCTTCCAGTCTTGAAATATTTGGTACTCTTTCTGCAAGAACACATGACACTTTAAACTCCTATCATGTCAGCCCAATTTGTATCACCTCCATGAAGTTTAATGATGCAGTGTGAAGAAGCGTCTCTCACCAAATCAAGAATATATGTGAGTACATTTCTATAAGACCTTGATTTAATGTCATTCTTCTTCCATAGGTGAACATACAATAATTATAGCTCCAGCCATAATGTTGCCCAATATTTTAAAAATATTAAATAAATATTAAACTAAAATTCAGGTGTAAAGATTATTTGAAATTCCACTTCATATGATTCACTAATTTAGATTTCATTACACAAACATAAGTATCCATCATATGGCCAACACTGTGTTAGAGTTTGGAAATACTAAGATAGTGAGTTATGGTCTCAGTTCTCAAGGAACTCAATTTAAAGAGGTAAAGACAGATATGTAACAATATAACTGCAACTCAGCATGAGGGTTCACTATAGAGGTTTTCCAAAAGCTCAGAAGTGACACAAAGGAACTAAATAACTAACAATATTTAAGGTAGAGGGAGTTCTAAATACACTTGCTTATACTGGATTTTGAAGAAAAGGTAGAAATGTGTCCACCAAACACAGCAAAGAGCAACATTTCAGAAAAATGGAAGGCCATGTACTAGTGTACAGAGAGAGGTTACATTATAGTAGCTCCTGGGAACTAGAAGCAGTTTGGTGGGACTAGTGTCTAAGATCCTGTAGGAAGTGGGGCTGGAAGGATTCAATCCTAAATGATCTCCAAAGCCTTGATGAATGGTCTGGCCTTCTTTCAGTGGGCAGTGGAGAGTAACTGATGGGCACTCAATGGGGAAGGGACACAATCACATCCAAGTTTGGAAAAATCATGGTACATTCCGTGTGGATGGATGTGTGGCAGGACCAGGGGCAAGGGGTGCAGCTGAGGGACTGCTGAACACTGAAGTCTTGGGTTCTCCTTCCATAATGCAGACATGAGGCTGGGAAGCGTTTGCCCAGTGAGTAATGACATTGTCCAGCTCTCTCCAAAAGGAGCTATGGGACCAGTTTTGGCTAAGGACTGTGAGTAAGTCACTCAGGCCAAGTGTACAGAGAACTACTTCATGATGTTTTCCTTTCCATAGCAACCCCGAAGTCCTCATGTAGAAGATGGTTGTGGGTCAGGATGAAAGAACTCTGTATCCCAGAGTCAAAGAAGTAGTGCCCAGAAGAGCAATCCAACAAAGAGTACTGATGTTAAAGTTTTTGTGAGGAAAAAATGAATACTAAGTCTCATAGATTTAAGTATTATTAGAGTTTCTAGATTGCCCTATTTCCAGAGGAATATTAGAAAATTTTGCAAAATTTGAAGTAAGACACAGACTCATTATGTTATATGTTGAAGTATAGGAGCCTGTGTTAGTCAGGCTCATTAGTCAGGCTAATTAGCTCCAGAGCAAGAGAGAATTAATAGGAAAGAGAGAGAGATTAAAAAAGGATTTATTAGAGGAATTGGTCTGTATGATTATAAAGTGTGCAGTCCTCTGACAGGCTGGGACTTGTTATCACTGAGGTTCTCTCTGTTTCTCCTAGTGTCCTTCCCATGAGGGAAGAAATGGAGGCATTCCCAGATACCTGGGTCCCTTCTTGGTGCTGTAACAAAAAACGCCAAAGACTGGGTAATTTATTAGCAATAGAAATCCACTTCCCACAGTCTTGAAGACTGGTTAAGTCCAAGGTCAAAGCATTTTGTTGCTGGATCCTCACATGATGGGAGGGGCAGAAGTTATTTCCTCAAGCCCTTCTTTTCTTTATCTTTCTTTTTTTTCTGTTTTATTATTTATTTTTATTTTATGGGTACTGGTCTTTGAACCAAGGGCCTCAGGCATGTTGGGGAAGTGCTCTACCCCTGAGGTACTTTCCCAGCCCTTTCTATTTTATTTATTTATTTATTTATTTATTTTGAGACAGGGTCTGGCTAAGTCGCTCAGGATGTGCTTCAGTGTGTGATCCTCCTGCTTCCTCTGTGTCCCTAGTTGACAGCATTACAGCCTGTTATGATTGCGATATGAGTTGTCCCCCGCACAGGCACCTGTACTAGTGCAGGAATATTCAGAGGTGAAAACGAGAGACTGGGAGAGCTGTAACCTTATCAGTCCATTTCAGGTTGACTGGACTGACCATCTGATTACTGTAGACAGGTGGGGCATGACCGGAGGAGGTGGGTCACTGGGGTTATGCCCTGGAAGAATGCTTCATCCCTGTGACCCTTGCCCCATCCTCTTTCTGTTTCTGTCTCTGCTTCTGCCTTTTTGTTGCCCTGAGGTGAGCAGCTTTCTCATGCTGGGCCCTTCCCCATGATGGGCTGCCTCACCTTGGGCCCAGAGCAACTGAGTGGGTCATCTGTGGTCTGAGTCTTCTGAACCCGTGATCCCCAGGGGAACTTTTTCTCCTCTACCTTGTCCTTTTTAGGTGTCTTGGCCAGAGAGATGGAAAAGCTAATTAAAACACAGCCATACACATTGCATCCAGTTTGACAAATGGACTTTTTGTGTGTGTGTTGTTAGGAAGTGAATCAGGTCCTTGCACATGCTGGAGAAGCGCTCTTAAGATACATATCCCATCACAGCAGGCAACTTGAGTTTTGTCTCTTCACTCAAAAGTAGAGCAGCAGAGCATGGTAATGAACTCCTATAATCATGGAGATTCAGGAGGCTGAGGCAGGAGGATCATAAGTTGAAAGACAGCCTCAGGAACTTAGCAGGACTCTAAGCATAGTATTAAACTATGTGCATACAAATAGAGGTAATATTATAACTGATACTAGGCACTAAACATGTTTTTGCCTAATAGAAGTCTAGAACTTTCTCACAGATTATTTAAAAAAAAAAGAGTTTTAATTTTCTAACTTTTTTTTGTAGACTCCAAATTTTCCTTCCCTCTCAGGGCACAGGAAAGACCCTGGAGTTGAAATTGTGAGACCCTTTTCACTTTTACATCTGAATTATGAAATGCCACATCCACCAGGCTCTGACAGCAGCAAGCAACATTAATATTAATGGTTGAAAGGGCCTGCAGTGTGATGGTGGAATGATTTAAAGAGGAGAATAATCAGGGACTGCATCTTAGTAAATAAATCCAAGATCTAATTTGTTTAGTCTTTCACCCTCATTTTTAAGAGAAATTAATATATGTTTTATAAAGTAAATCAATACAGATTCTGAACTTGCTGACTTAGTAGGTTTAAAATGAAAATGTTTTTATTCTTTCCAATAGAATACTAGCTAATCTCCCTTTTCCAACCTCCCTCTATTCTATTGCAATAGATAGACGTGTATGGATACACTCAAAATACCATTTCGGAAGTGTTTTGCAGATCTTTGCTGCTGTGAACCAGATATCACTTGGCCATTGGGGAACACAGATCAGACAGGCCTGTCTTTGTCTTCTAGGGAATTATAAATCACATGGGGAGAGGAGGTTATCTTAGATAAGGCACCCAAAGAACAATGATAACAAATGCAGCCTCAGATACTGTGGGAAAAACTATTTTCAATTTCTATCCTTATGATTCTACCCTGCTCCTGCCTTGACCTCTTCTGTCCCCCCACAGTGTAGAGGCACTGCACGCTCATAGGTATTATGTCATTTAATCTGTCCATCACCTTAGAAGTCTATATTATCTGATCATTTTTTCATATAAAGAAACTGAGATTCAATGAAGTTAAATGACTGATTGAAGATCCTATGTGTGAAAAGTGGTCCAACTCATACTTAGAGATCAGTTCTGCACAAGCATGAACTTCTACTTCTATATCATGCTCTCCTGGTCAGCTATTACCCACTGTCTTTGCCATCACCGGATCATTTATCATCATTTCCTAACGTACTCTGTTTGCAAAATATGTTTGGCATCTCTAGAACACATTTTGCTAAAGCATATTTTCATATTTTAACTGGCTCCCCCATCACCAAGAAAAACTTAGAGGGTTTCAGCACAGCACACAGGTTTAAAGTAAAGCATCTGAAAGCAAAGCAGGCTTAGATTCAAATTCTAGCTCCATTCCTTTATAGATACAATTGACAATTTCTCTTCCTTATCTGTGCTTTGTCTTCTGCAAAATGGGAAAGCAATCATGGGACCTGCAAATATCATTAACTACTTTTGATAATTAATGGTAATTACCATGCATAGTTTTGTGATTTAAGAATGGTCATCTCATTATATGGGTCCCAGATAGTTAACTGGATTGAAAAAAAAGTAGTCTGAGGATAGAAATATTGAATGGTGAATTGCTTTGTCTATTGGCAAATAAAATAATTTAATTGTATTGATATATTAAAATTTACGTGTCTTAATACTCTCTAACTGCTTTATATATGGGGAAATTAAAGCCCTCAAAAAGATAAAAGAACTTGCCGAAGTTCACAATCTAGTTGAAGCTATTTTTTTTAAGAAGACTATGCTGCCTTTGCCTCATAAGCAGTTTCTGACTGTTAATTTCCATACATGTTCTTCTACATTCTAATCATAAAAAGCAGACTTAATCCACTTACTTGTCCCAATTTTTGACATCTCTCATTTGGAAAAATTTCTATTGACTTGTTAGACTAACATCTTTCTTAGTCTAGTCTTAGGATTTGCTCTGGTTTTAAGTTATTTAAAAAATTAAAATTTTAGATGTATTTTTCCTATGAAGTAAACATTTTAACAAAGAGTGAAAACTCAAGTTCGATTCATTTCAATGAATATTTCAGTTCCTAATCTAATTTTGGGATGATAACATCAGGCAAAGAGTATGGTCTCTTCTCTCTTAGGCTGTCAGAACTTTGTTTAAAAAGTTCATCTCACCTTGGCAGTGCTCTTTTCTTTGAAAGGTTAGGTTAAGGAGACCAAAATAAACTTCTACTCCTTGAATATCACCATATTTCTTGGCCAAATTGTAGGAGGAAATAAAGAATGAGCTAAGTATTTTAATTTTCCCCATTTCTGGACACTCCGTTTGGCACCATAATTTGTTTCATATTTTTAAAACTTTCCCTTTCCCATCATTTTTCTCTCAAATAAAATCCTTGTTGTTGAATATTAACCAAGACTGTGGGACACTGTTAGCTTCTTCAGACTCTAGGAAACAGACACATAAACAAATACACAACTCTTTAAAGCATATTGTTTGTTTATATCTCAGAGTGTATTTTATATAATGAGAAAATATTCATAAGTTATAATACCTTGGTAAGTTTTTTATGTTCTTTAGAGGAGTTATGATAATAAAATAATCATCAGCATCCTTTTTTTTCAGTTCTTACACATTCTATGCTAAGGACTTTATTATTATTGTGCATAATCTTACATGTATATAGAAATTATTATACCAATTTTATAGGAAGGAAGCAGAGACTTAAAATATATAATGTACTCAAGGTGACATGGCTGCACATGGGAACTGGGAATTGAGGTCTTATGAATCTTTCTAGGCCTCAGCAGCTTTTCTGCACAAAGTAGATGTTCGAAAAAATCCTTGTTGAACCAATTAATGCTGAAACAGTAGAAAAGCAACAAAAAGGTATACTGTGAAATAAACTCCTGGAACAGCTTAGCAACCAGGCTTTGAAAGAGCTGTGAAGGCAGAATCCCTAGTGACTAGGTCTATGCAGGTTTGTGAAAGACTCTGAAGCAGCTTTGTAGGAGCTACACCAGTGAATTCTGAAGGGGCTTTGAACGAGATTTTATTTCGACAGAAAAGGAAATCAAATTTTTAGTCATAATTCATCTAATAAAGCAATACAATTCTTCCTCTACTGAGCTCTTAGGAGGGAAAAGAATAATAAAAGTGTCACCGATGCTCCCTGTACAAAACTTCCAGACGTTGACCAAAACACAATGTCCCTGTTCAGTAAAGGGCACTAGCACACCAAATGCTATAGATTCTATGCACAGTCCTTTCAAACCAGTTCATGCCTTCAGAGGACATCTGGTCTGACAGTTTTAGTACTCTCCATCACACATGCACACATATACACACAAACACACACTGTGTCAATATGAAAATTTTCAGAGCTATATAAAGGAATTCACTGTTGGTTTTATGTCTTGTGTTTCCAGAGCAGCAGTGTATGCATCAATGGGAGCTTGCTGGAAATGCAGACACTCAGGCCCTACCCCAAGCCCACTCAATCAGAATCTTCATTTTAGCTCAGACCCCTAGTAATTCACAGAGTCAAGTTAGGGAAGTCCTGGTCTAGAGGGGGACCTGACAGAGGTTCTGCCTACAGATGCTAAAGCAAATAGTCATAAGCTACTGACAGGAACATCTACAATCATTTCAGCCAGTTGTTGATTTTGCTAATGTTCAGCAGTTCAGTTAAATGTCTGATCTCGGGCCCTGAGACCTTCTTTCAAGTACTATGGCAATGCAGGGAGTAAGCAAACTTTATTTAGTGATATTGGGTTCATTTGTGATGCATGAACCCTCTATTTTGCATCATTAAAATATAACCATTGCATTATGAGGGAATTTCTGATTCACCCTCCCATGCTAAAGATATTTTTGCACATGTTTATCTAAGCACTAATTTATTCAAGCTGTAGTACTATTCTATGTTTACACAATTTCAATTGCTCTGTATTTTTCTCCTCAACTTGATTAGATTCTTTAAAATCAAGGACATTGTAATCTACTCTTATTATAGCCCCCAAGGAAAGCATAAAGATAGAGAAAAATAAGTATTGAAAATGAATTTAGAAACAAATTTATCTTGTTCTTTGTTTCTTCTTATTTTTTTTAAAATTTCTTTTTGTTTTTTACTTTGTCCTGAAGAAATACTATCCTTGGATTTGCCCAAGTTATCTGAGAGTCTCTAAACCCTTGTTCCTGATTGAAAATCAAACTATGTGAACTGGGAGTCATGTTTGAAAATGAAAAAAAGAAGCAAATCTCCACTGCACTGGGAGCAGGGGCTGGTCCAGCAGATTTGCAATCACTCCTCATATCAGTTCTTCAGTGTGGCTTGTGAATACTAGAACAGCTGTGCAAATCTTGGGGTGGAGGATACTATGCACTTTGTGTTTTCCTCCAGTGGCTTTCTTTTAATTTAAGTCCTTACTCTATGAACATTAATTTGAATGCCAAAGGTAGGGATAAGACATTCAAAGTGGAATCTACTCAGAAGCACAAAATTTCTTCTCATTTTTAGGTCACAACTGAAATTGGATTTTAATGTGAAATTTGCCTTAGGCTCAGCAGATGGTTCCCAAACATCACAAGCAACAGTTTGCCTTCTGTACATTGATGTGGTTGGTTATAACTAAGTCTAAAATTGCAAAGGGACTAATGTCAGGACCAACTCTGCCTTTCTCCTCTGTTTCTTGTCTTCCCCCTGCCTTTTTTCCTATTTATATAATTTGGTGCTGCAACATGAACCTTGCTGTGTTCAGCCTATGCCAATCATACAAGTTTATGACTGGAGATGAGTGTAGACTTGAAGAGGGAAACATTTAGGTAGAATTAGTAGGCTTAAGTCATTTATTTATTTTTATTTTATTTTATTTTTTGGTAGTTGGGATTAAACTCAGGGGCACTCAACCACCGAGGCACATCCCCAGCCCTATTCTGTACTTTATTTAGAGGCAGGGTCTTACTGAGTGGCTTAGCACCTTGCTTGTGCTGTGGCTGGCTTTGAACTTGCAATCTTCCTGCCTCAGCCTCCCGAGCTGGAGGGATTACAGGCATGAGACTTTGTGCCTAGCTTTTTTATTGTTTTTTTTTTCTTTCTTGAAAAATGAACTCCCTTTAAAATTTTGGTTGAAAAGGTAAGTGAATGGTATACTGAATCTGTTTACTCAGATGTTGTTCCTGATAATTCTCCCTTTTAAATCATCCTGCAGCTGCTTTCCCAATCTTTCTGGACATCAATATTAATGTTCCCAGCTCCTAGCAGTAGCTGGTAGAGATGGCATTTCATAATTCAGATGTAAAAATTAAAAACCAAGTGCTAGAGGGGAAACAGAATAGAAGAATCTATCCGTCCAATTGTTGATTGAAAGTACTTCAGAAAACAAGATGTTTCCAGTCTTCCCTTAGTAAAGAAATACAACATTAAAGGTAAATTTTTTAAAAAAATTTAAAAAAACTATAAAGGAAAAGGGATGGTTCCAGAAATATTTAATTTCAAAGTTGGCTGCAAAGAGTCAAATCTTGAGAAACATAAATGAAAATTTCATTTGGTACACAAGAGGAAACTGCTATAGCATATGCTATCAAAAAGCAGATTACACAGAGGTTAGATCATACTCTAGTGGCAGAGAATCAGTGTCCCAGCAAGATTTTATTTCCATTAAAAACTATTATTTAATATCCTATGTTTAAGGAACCTGCATCCTTAATTCTCTGCAGAGAAAAATATTAGCTCATCATTGTTCTCTACATACTATCCCTTTCTCCTTTCTAAAGCAAGTAGTTTCCACATCTAAAAGAGACAGTAATTTAAAAAGTGTAGAAAATTTATCTAAATTAATTATAAAGCACAAATAAAAAATAAAAGAAAGCAGAAAAAGAGTTATTCTCCTACCTATTTCCTGCGTTTTCTCAGTTTTTTTTTTTTTGTTTGTTTTGGTTTTGGGGTTAGTTTCGCTTTAATATATTTATATATATGGCTATCTTTGGTAAAGAAGAGAATGTGACCTCTTATCAACTCTAGCCCATCTTTTGTCTTGGGTACTTCCTTTCATGATTTAAGGTGGTCTGTTTTCTAAAAGAATTCTCAACCATTGTGTGCATACAAACATTTATTAAATAATGGGTTATGTGAAGAATTTCACAGTAACTTAGAGAACTCCATTTTAAATGAAGCCTCTTTTTCTTAAAAGGATATGCAATGACAAGTGTTTCCATCATGTTTTTTCTTCATTATTCCTAAAATAGGTAAGTGCTTCTGGCTTGCTATTCACTTTATTCTGGTAATTTCTGTCCTAATAACTGCTAAAGTGATTTTTCTAAAGAATCGAAGCATGTGTTGCTTTTAAAAAGAGTTTATTTTTTCTTTGTCTTCTGTTTTATTTCTTTTATATTACAAACATGTTGCAAGCATGGCTTTATTCCCTATGTCTTGCAGGTTTTTAGCAGCTTGTTTGTCAGACTCTATTAGGGACAGCATACAAACTGATTTTCATATGCTACAATAATTTCAAAGCTTGAAAAAATAAAATAAGATGAAAACAAGGTGTCCATTAGCCTGTTGCAGGTCTGAAAGGAGAATGTTGTTCCATTTTCATTGCTTTATATTTAGCATACAGGTCTCTCAGTTAAAAGAACACTTTCTAACCCATCTTTTCAGCTTCTCATGAATGAGAAGCCAGGGACCCAGGAAGGTTACAGTTACTGTAGACAGTATTTGCACTAAACAAAGTATGTCAAGGAGGCCGATTCAGTGAAGCACTGCAAGTATCCACATGGCTCAAAGGGACAAGGAGATTCCCTGGTTGGGAAAAGGGATGTGAAACAAAATGGTCAAAAAGATTTTATAAAGTTTAAGAAAATAAAATGGAGAATGGGTAAGGGAAGAGGAGACAGGGAGAGTTTGAGTTCAAACTTGGAATTGTATATTATATGAAGACAGCTCAATATGCCTACAGGGATGGAGCATTTTCATTGTTTTTATAAAGGACAATAAAATAATTCCAGATTCAAACACTCTGCAAGATGCTCCTACTACATCTTGGAGTCTGGCTTCCTTCCACCACTTACCCTGCCCTGTCTGACATAGCTTCTTAGTCCTGGGGCACCACAACAGATTGCTTACCTCCCACATATTCTTCCATATGTGAAAGCAAGAGAAGAAATTTTGTCAATGCTTGCAGAGGTGGAGAGGAAGAAAAAATAACAAGGCCATGCTTACTGAAATTATTTTTTTATTATTTTATAGTTTCTCTTTCTTTTATTTGATGGCTCTGTGAGTGTGATATATTTAAATAATATGAAACGCACCATTCCCATTATTTGATTGTCTCAATAAACATCTGATTTCAGGGAATTAAGTATCACCATGGACTCTGAAAGGCTGTATCTAGTTTTGTTTGACTCCAGCAGGCTTATTTTCCTTCCAGAAAGATGGAAGTCAGTGGAAATGTATGGTTCTCCTGAGATCACTAGTTTAGATAATGTCCCCCTCCCTTTCAATGCAAGGCATCAAAAAGCCCCAGCTACCACTTTGGGGACCTTTTTAGTATTGCTGCCATTTCTCTTTAGTATGCACAGCCATCTTCCCCTTGGCCTCCCAAAGGTGCATTCCACTGCCATTACAGTCCTGCCATAGGAGAGTTAAAGAGTTTGCTATGTTTCAGGGAAATGTGAGGCATTTTTATCATCCATGGAAACAGAAGGGAGAGTGGAGAAATCCTGCCATAGATTTCTTGTCTGTGAATGATTAAATGAAAGTGGACTCCAGCAATACTGCTGGGTTTTCAAAATAATGGGCTCCACCATGTTTTTTATCAGTCTGATTTCCTGGTATGGAGAAGGGCATCAGAAGTTGTATTAAAACCCAGTCAGTGGGAACAATTCTGGATCATAGCAAAAGAGTTTGTAATGTCAGATAGAAAAAAGGGAAACTATTGGCTTACCAAGATTTAGGCCTTTCTCCATGGTAGGAATAATATAGAATACTCTTTCCTTGTGAAAGAGCACTAGATGTGCTGACTAGCATTTGGCATAATTGTGAATTCTCCAAAAATTTATATGTTAATTCTTAGTAGTGGCTGCCAAGTGTAAGATTCCAGAGCCAAGAAGACTTTATCCAAAATTCTAGCTTCAGAACCTAAACTTGGTGACTTTGGACAATTTACTTGACCTCTATTAGTATCAATTTTCTTTTCTATAAATGTAAAATAATTGTAATTTTTGTCAAAGTTGTTGTGAGGATCAAGTTATGTAACGCCTAATAGTTTGTATCATGGTTCTTTAGCATTTAGTAATTACCCAATAAATAGCTGAAATTAGCTAGAGGATGTCTCATATTGTCTAATATTCAGCTCAAATCCCTTCAAGCCATAACTGAAACTCCTTTAAGCCCTAGCACTTTACTTCAATATTGAATAAATAATAAAGGAACAAAAAACCATGTCAATTATAATTTAGATATATTTCTTTATTTATTCAGTTTTGAACTTGATCCTGGATGCTTTTCAGTACTGATCAATGTGTCCAACCTCAACCAACTACCCAACAAATCTCTACTGAGAACTTCCTGGGCACCAACAAACCAAAAGGATCCCTCTGCTGTGTGCCACCATGCTAAGTATGAGACACATTACACACAAAATGGGATCCACATCCAAAAAATCTCCATGTGCACTAGACTAAAGCCAGGTGGTGGAATTCATCTCACCTTAATTTCTAGGTACTCCAGAAAATACAATGTATGTGTTTTCATAAAATAAATGACCTTGGAAATATAAAAAATTTCTACTGATGACATAGACATACATTTGAATCAAATGATAAAAGCCATGTTATAGAAAATCCCATCTAACACTCTCTAATTGTTCACGTGGTTTTGAGAATTCTGCAAAATTCATTAATACAGTAGTTTTTATATCAGACTTTCCAGAGCTTCAGGACTTCAGTACAAAAGACGTGGGAATTGGAGTTGAGCATGGAGAGCTCTGGTCCCTCATCACCACTCTTTCTCTTTCATCTGTTTTGCATATTAGGTTCTAATTAAACTTTTTCTCTTAAAAATTGGATTCTGCTTTTAAAAAAAAGTCACATTAGAAGGAAAAACCGTTTGAAAACCACATGAGGGATGTTTGCTGCAGTAACTTTGTCTTGCACTTATTCAGAGCTTAACAGTCATACAAAATTCACAGCAGCTTAAAATTTCAACATTGTGTTAGGACAGCTGTGAAATTAATGGTAAAGCCTATAGAAACAATCCATTAATCACATCAGTGTGTATGTTTGTGTGTGTGTGTGTGTGTGTGTGTGTGCGCGCGCACACATGCATGTGCATGTGTGCTTACATGATTGAGGGATACAGTAAAATCCAGATGTAAAATATTACACATTTTTTTTGGTACTAGGGATTGAACCCAGGAGTGTATAAACACTGAGCCACATCCCCATTCCTTTTTATTATTATTATTATTATTATTATTATTATTATTATTATTTTTAATTTTGAGACAGGGTCTCCCTAAGTTGCTCAGTGCCTCCCTATGTTGCTGAAGCTGGCTTTGAACCTGTGCTCCTCCTGCTTCAGCTTCCTAAGTGCTGGGATTACAGGCATGTGCCACATACCTGGAAGATTACACATATTTTTAAAAGTTTTGTTGTTTTCTTTAATTGTATTTAATTAGATCTTTATAATGACTTTTTAAAAATACCAAATCTCCCAGAAACTCTTGTGAAGATGAAGCACAAGTTCTTCATTACCTTTCTCTATACTTCATTCATTCATTCAGCAAGAGAAATTTGGCTCCATAATGCTTTACAAATGGCACATAATTTTAAAGCTTAAATCTTAAAAAAATTAGAATGCATTATGAAGTTCCCATCATAGTCCAAAGACTCTAGAATGGAATGATATAGGCTTATGATTTTCCAAACAAGTTAGGACAGGTACCCACTTCCATGTAGAAACAGAATGACACTGACTTCGCAGTCAGACTGGCCATCTTGTGAGTCCCATTTCAGCACTTACAAATTGTGTGATTTTGAGGGATTATTATCTTGTATCTTAGTTTCCTTATTCGTGACATAGGACTTCACAATACATTCATCGTATGGTTTTAATGTGGCAATATATGTTCAGTAACAAGCATATTATCTGACACAAAATAACTGTTTAATAACTAGCAAAAATTATTTTTCATTGGAAGGCAGCTTAAAAACCATGAAATATAACCACATCTCCCCTCCAAGCCCATGAATTGAGCACCCAGGTGGCAGAGCATTTGTGAAACTGAATATTTGGGAAAAGCCCCCAAAGCCATCTCATTGCTCTCAACTTCTTACTAAAAATTCTGCTGTCTCCAAGCTTTTACTAAATTAATAAAACTCTAAGTTGGTTTAGAAACATACTTAGTATAAATTGGCCTGTATTATGGAAGCAAGTGCCATGAGAACCCAGGTGTAAAATAAAGAGGGTTCTAAAATGTTCCACAAACATGCTTTCTAAAAGTGATAATATGAAAAATTAATCTAAATTGATATTTTTCCCAGTATAGGATCAATTCCCTGGGAGTAACTTAGGAGATTTAGGCTATCAGCAGCAGGATAACAGCTAATGCACTAAAGCAATAATGACTAAATGGTACACTGAGTTATTAATGCAATTTCTAAAAGAGCCTAGCTCATTATGAGGATATGGCTATCAAACAAGAGAAATTTGGCTCCATAATGCTTTGCATATGCCAAATAATTTTAAAGCTTGAATCTTAAAAAATTATGAATGCATTTGGCTTAGTATTTGGCCTTGCCTAGCGTATTAGTTTTCTACTGCTGCTATAACAAATTACAACAGTAGTTTAAACAATACACATTTATTATCTTAAGAGTTGTGTACATCAGAAGCCAAACATGGGTCTCAGAGGGTTAAAATAAGGCACTGAAAAAGCTACATTCCTTTCTGGAAAATCTAGGGGAGAATATGTTTCCTTTCCTTTTCTAACTTCTAGATGTCCTCACACCCTGGTATTTGTACCTTTGCTGTACTTCAAGACCAGCAATATACATGACATAACTCACTACTTATTAACAAATTTGGATGATTCAGATTTAGAGGCAACTTAAAGACTCACAAAGGGAAAAACAGAAGAAAAACTGGAAAAGGGTTAGCTAGACTACCTTAGTGACCAGGCTTATGTTCTCTGCACTGGCCAGTCCCCACATACATACAGTATTCCTTTAGCACCATTGCATTTAAAGGAGTGAGAAACACACTGGAATGAAGCATTATCAGATTTTATTACTGTCTTCCTAATTTGAAATTGAGTGGTAGAATATCAAAAGTTTATTTGAGAGAACAGAAGTCAGAGAATGGGATTGGGAGGAGTTACCATAACTATTTCTAAATATTTGTCCTCATTGAAGAAAAGTAAATCTCATCCAGTAGCTCTAAAGTACCCTGGCTGGTTTAGTGAGTAGAAGGTACAGGAAGGTGCAAAATGGGAAGAAACTTCAACAGTGAGACTTGTAGGAGAGTAGAAACTGCTGATTGTGGGAAAATTAATTCTGTAGGATTTGACCAAGTGACTGTGGTCTAGAGATGCTAGAGAAGAAATTTATCATGGGTGGAAGCTTTATATGGCAGTCTTAAGATTCTCCCCATCATAAAAGCTTTAGAAATATCATAACTCTGATTACTATAGAGGTCTCACAAAAAAGTCTTTCTTATTTCCATTTTCTTTTAATAGCTGAATAAGATAAACTACAGATGGTTTCATTTATATTATGCCTAAGGAAGAATTCTGTCTAAGCAAGGGGATACAGATTTGGAAATACACAAAATTCCTAAATATGTTAAAGGAAGTGTTGGCATTTCATGATTCTTAGTAAGAAAGTCAACTATAGCTGTGACTTCTAAGTTACACCAGGGAAGTTCTAGGATCTTTCTGACGGCATTGGGAACTGGTATGTCTAGGAGGATGACAGAGAGCAGGGAAAAGAGACAATCAGAAGGATTAAGACCTACCATTTCCTACATCTTGCTTTCTACCATAGCTATTCTACTTCAGGGATCCTCACAGAGTTCCACTGAGGGGAGAAAACAAACAAACAGAACACTCAAACAAACAAAAAACATCAACCGCTTATATACACATATATTAAAAAGGAAGGGGAAAAGAGGAAACTGCTGGTCCAGAGAAATAATCAGAGACAAAACAAGAGTATCTGAGATGAGACAAATGAAAAATCTTTTCTCCCTTACTTCAGAGCTTTGTTTCCTAGACAGGCAGTTTTTCAACTTGGTAAATTTCTACAAATCTTGACTTTTAAACATCGAGTATGACTTTGTGGCATGGCCTGGTGGAGATAGAACACATGCATTTTTAACATTTGAACTGTAACTGTTCTGTATTTCAAGTAGCTCTATAGATATGCCTTGCAGAACCCTGAGGCTTTATGCAACTTAAATAAAAACCTGCTGCTCCAGAATATACTGCCTTTAGCCAAATTCATTCGAACAATTCCTAAGCGAATGGTATCCAATAACAACAAACTTTTGCAACTTTTTAAAGTTAAAAGTTTATAAAAGACAAATGCAAACTGGATGGAGGGGTAATAGTTGCAATTCAATACAAAAAGGTTATTTCACCAATCAATAATGAATTCTATAACATTGATAAGAAAAATGTCCACAGCTCAACAGAAAAAATGTGCAAAGGTCACAGACAATTAATTTAAAAAAAAAAGCAAATCACATTATTACAATATGTACAAAGATGTTGAATCTCATTTTTTAAAGTGTTAAATTAGAAAAATATATACGTATAATAACATTATTTTTGTGAGTTTTTGGAAACAGACATTCTCATGTAATCTTCAATGCTTTCCCATTGAGGACTATTTGATAATATTTACATCAAAATTATAAATGAATACTCTTAGATATAGCAAAGTTAGTTCAAAAGATATACACACATATACAGAGAGACTCATGAACTTGATCACTGCATCATTAGTCTAGATAAGGTCTAAATGAACTTTCTAAATACATTATGAATATTCATATAATAAAATAATATGCAATTATAAAATTTAATAGTCACTTTGCATATGATGAAATCTCTTGAAAATCTTTTAGATTAAAAACTGAGATTCAAATTATGCAAGAATAGTCTACTTTTAATGTAAAATGTATCAAATGATAGGTATCTATATTTTTATTTATATGTGTTATATGTGCATACAGAAAACTTGAAATTAAACATGCAACTACAAATGAATAAAAATGGGTATTTATGTTTGGGTAGAAGCAGTTGGCCGATGGGAATAAGAATGCAAAAAAAAAGCTTTTTTTTTTTGGGGGGGGGGGTACAATTCTAATTACTTGAATGCATTACTTTTTCAACAGTATAATTTAAAAAAATAATTAAATGGCTAGCTTAAGAATGAGAGGATTCAACTGAATAACTGTTTATTTATTAAAATTGCTTATTTCTTTAAAAAAGAGGTGAGTCCAATAAGAACAATAAGATTATTATATCAAAAATAATAAAGTCATATATCCATGTAGGTGCATGGGAAGTTCATTATATTGATTTCCTTAGTTAGTGTGGATAAAGTAAGTAATATTAAATTGATTTCTGAACTCTTAGGCAACTATAAAAAATGAAAAAAAATCAAGTTATATAATTCTTATTATCAGATAAAAATAGCTTATCATATTGTTCAAAATTAACTAAAATTTCTATAACTAAAATTAATTTCCAGATATAGAAACATGTTTTATAAAATTTTAAGGAAGATTTTCTTATCTTTATAATATTCCCACATAGTAATTTTAGCAATCATTTTATAGATTATGCAGAAGCGGGATTCATCTTGAATAAGTATTGGTTATTTATATTTCTTTGAGTGGTCAGTTTTAGGTAACAAACATAGCTAATATTTATTTAACTTATACTATGAAGGAAGCAGTATTAAGTATTTTTGTCTTAAATTATATCTGCACAGCAGTTTGATAAGCCAGGTATTTCATATTCCCTTTAATGCAAATGAGGAAACTGAGGCTTAAAACTGAGGCAATTTGCCCAGGGTTAAGCAGCCATTAAGTGAAGGAGGAAGGTTGAACCAGCAGTCCATCACCAGAGGAAGAACTCAGCCATCACACAGCACCTGCACTACTACCTCAGCAATAAAAACTTTCCCACTCAATTTATGAAGTGTGTTACTGAGCTTTTCAACACTGTGACCAAAATACTGAACAAGAACAACTTAGAGGAAGAAAGTTTGATTCTGGTTCATGGTTTCAGAGGTTTATTCCATGTTGAGCCAACTCCATTGCTCTGGGCTAAAGGGGAATCATAATATCATAGCAGAAAGGCCATGATAGAGAAGCACTGCTCCACTCATGTGCTAGGAAGCAGAGAGAAGGAAAGGGGCTGCAAAGAAGGTGAATCAGTGCACACCTTCAGTGACTCACCAGCTCTAGCCATTACCCACCTCCCTGCAGCTACTGCCCAGTTAGTGTATCCCAAGTAGGATGGACTAATCAGGATACAATTCTCATAATCCAATCACCTTACCTTTGCAAAGTATCAACACAGGAGCTTTGGGGAGACACCTCCTATCTAAACCATAACAAGGAGTAATTCAAGAAAGTCCAGGTTACATTCTACTATCTTTCCTATCCCCCCTCCTCTCCCCTCCCCTCCCATCACTTCTCTCTACCTAATCTAAGGTAACGCTATTTTTTTCTCACATCTTTATACATGTATTTTGTATAACTATGAGTGTCTCCTTCCACCATCCACAAAATTCCTCTTCCCCCTTCCTTTCCCTCCCACCTCTCAGAAAAATGAGAAATTATATTCCGTCTGATTCAAATGTATGATATATCAAAGTCATTGTACTGTCATGTATAACTAATTAAAACAAATTTAAAAATTAAAAAAGTCCAGGTCAGAGGAAACAGAGGTCAAAGGGGAAAACTTTATCATGAGCCAATATTGGTTGGAAATCTGTAATTTAAACAAATTCTCTGATTGTTCTGATGTCGCTGATGCAAAGTTAATTCTGGAAATGGTTGCCTTATGCTTTCTCCTGTGCATGCTGTATCACTTAGCTGAAGCAAATGACAGTTACATAAAGGACACACTGTCAGAAGATCCTGGAATGCTCTTATTCTCTGTTTCTGAAGAAGGAAAGATCCATATGCTTGGGCTACCACACTCTCAGTTGGTAGGGTCAATATTCTATTTTTAAAAGTTGTGAGGGTTGACTTCATTTAGCTGGAAGGCCAGTTCAACAACAGTTTTCCTCTATAGACTTAGTCCTGTGGTAGATTCATGTGACAAACTGAAGACAGAATCAGGGAAGGAATTGATACATAATACAAAATGGCTTTTAAAGTCATGGGTCTTGAGTTAATCCTGGGTTGACACAGGAAGAAGATCACAATTTGGGAACAAAATAAGAAATTGAGAAAATATTAAAAAGAGGTAGAAGTGGTATTTTCAGGGAGTTGTTAAGTAGCCAACAGAATGCTCATATTAATTTTTTATTCATGCATTATTTTGTTTATGTTTTGATAGCATAATGAATGCAAATACTCTGATGAGCATGTGAAGTACAGAGAAGAGTAAAATTCAATTTTTATTCTTATTGTCTGAAGATTCAGATTTTGTTTTTAGCTAGGATAGGACCTGTACATGTTGAGAATAGGTTTTTTTATGTTAGAAGAAATAATGGAAACAAAAACAGTAAAGCTCATAATATGGAAAAAGCAGGCAAGTGGGTGGAAATGTGAAAGGTATCTGAAGAAAGAAACTTAGGAGACACGAATGAAAAGACGTATTGTTCCAAGTTGTGCAGAGGCACAAAGACCATAATTTGAACATTATTATGTATGTTGAGAAACATAAAGAGTCACACTGAAGTAATCTGAAAATAATACCTTGTAGTATGAAGATAACTAAAGGAACAACATAAAAGCAACATTTTAAAATATTAAATAAGAAAGCAAAATATTAAACACAGAACAAAGGGACAAGGGCTAAAGTGAAGTCAACACAGATGTCTAGTAGCATTGAGGAGAGTCAGGACTGGTGGGGTAGAAGGTGGAGAAGTCAAAGGTTTGGGAAGGAAGCCTTCTGGATGAATAGTGTGTGGCACTAGTGAATGACTGGATATAATTACAAAGGATTTGATTGACTAAAATATATTCACAGTCTCCAAGAGTAACTTTTGTTCAGCTTTGTATATTACATGAAAAGAGAAGTTAAAAGAAGAAATCTTTCTAGAAGTTAAACTCTGAGTACAATCTAATATATCAGGGGCCATGAACACAGGGTGAGATTCAATCTTAAGTGTAAATATTTGTCTATTTTTGCAACTGATCACCTTATGGAATCTTCCACATTTCATAATTTCATTGAGTTTTTCAATTTCTAACTTTTATCTTTCACTAGGCCACAATTCGATCTGATAAAAGATAGTGAAATTGATATTGACTATTATTTGTATGTGTGTGTTTGTGTGTGTGTGTGTGTTAGTGGGGATCAAATCCATGGCCTCATGCCTGCTAAGTGTGCACTGTAACAGTGAGCTGTGCCCTAAGTGCTATTATTTGATTTATTTAAAGCTATGAATCATGGTGGGAAAAATCCAGTAGGCAGAATTAAATAAATTATATGATGGGATCTGCAGAAATGGTCACAGCTAAAAGTATTTCTTGGGAAAGAATAAAGACCTTGATGAATGGTCTAACAGTTTATGTAAGGTCTATACAAGATGAAGTTCATCATAACTACTTGTAATGTCTGGTAATATGATTCTTGATAAGAACACCAGGTGATGAAAGTGAATGTAAGCTATGGGTTAAACCCAGTTTAGCTACTGGATTATGAACTTGATTAAGAAGGTTTAGATCAGATGTCCTCAATGGTTTAAAAGAAAGGCAGGTATTTTAGACACTTTGGGATTACCTAGCAAAATAAAGATTGATACCACAGTGAATCCCATATGTTCTGAAAGCTAGTAGGTCACTCCTCTTTCCAAATTAGGACACAGAGTGTTATGGTTTGGATGTGACATGTGCACCAAAAGCTCACATGTCAGACAATGCAAGAAGGTTCAGAGAAGAAATGATTGGGTTATAAGAGTCTTAACCCAATCAGTGAATTAATCCCCAGACAGGGATTAAGTGAATGGTAATTGTGGTAGGGTGTGGGAATTGGGGTGTGGCTTTGGGGTATATATTTGTATCTGGCAAGTGAAAACCTCCCTGCTTTTTGATCACCATGATGTGAGTTTCTTCCCTCTGCAATACTTTTCTGCCATGATGTTCTGCCTCACCTCAAGCCCCAAGGAATGGTGCAGTCTTCTATGGACTAAGACCTTTGAAACTGTGAGCCCTCAAATAAACTTTTCCTTCCTTTAAAATTGTTCTGGTCAGGTCTTTTAGTCACAGCAGCGAAAAGCTGACTAAAACACAAAGGAACCCCTTAAAGTGAAGTAGAAATGAAAATACATAAAAGCATTGCAATAATTTTCTGAGTTAATAAAGAATATTCAAAGGCCCATGGTCCTGATAATTATTCCAACCCCAACACTGAGATGAAGACAAAAAATCTTAGAGCATGGCCTAACGTTCACATGGCTTGGTCAGATGGAAGAACCTTCCATGTAGACTGCATCCGGGAATCACCAGCCATTCTGGGGATAGACTTTAAGTCCTAAAAAATTATTCTCTGGAAACATGTCTCTGTATGTTTAGTAATTTCACTGGAAGCTTTGTTTCATTTTTTTTTTAATTTTTCTAATAAACTTCCCCTTGAAAATTTTCCACCTTGTGATTTGAAAGCTGGAGGGCATAGGCAAGGCAGTGGCAGCTGCCATCTCAGCTGGGTGACACTCCCTCCAAGCCTCTCCTTCCCTAGCAGCTGATAAGGCTGAAGCTGAACAGAAAGAGATGAAACCCCTGCAGGAGAGACAGCTGTGATCATTGGCTCCTTCGTGCATGGGGTGTCTTCTTACTGCAAGACTGTGTGTGTGTGCGTGCGTGTATACATATACATGCATACATATAAATATGCAAAGGCAATGAAGTCATTAGTAGATACTGCACAGTTTCTTAGTCTAACAGAAAAGAGTTATTGCTTTTGAACTTCAGTGTACAAATATGCTGCATCTAAAATGGTCAAGATATTACATATAAACTGCATGTAAATGACAATATCAAAATAATGTTTTCTAAGAGTATACTTTGCCTTTATCAAATTGCACTTTGTGATTTTATATTGAGGTGAGATGGAACAAACCTCTCTAGGTGCTCTATAGTCTAAAGTATGGAATATGCTGAAAAAAAAAACCCACTGAAATAATACCTTATTTCTTCTCTTCACCTATTGTGCAGTGTTGGTATGTGCTTTCATCTTGCTCATAAGTAGCTAGCTTTCAGTGTTGATTGTAAGGATTACAGGTAAAATATTTTCCCCATGCTGGTTGGATTAGATTTTTCTCTCTTCAAGTGAACCGACTTCTCACTGATCTCAATACAAGTGTTGTCTGAGGGAAGGTGGTAGAATTAAACCCCATAGTTTATAGACTTCTTGGACTGTTTTTATTTTTAATCAAATAGATTCATGTTTTATTTTATATGACTGTTGCTCTTCCATCCACTAAATTCTCATTGATTTTGGAGGATATGCAAGACATGGAAAAGATAGGAAATATCCAGAGCAAATTGAGGATCTAGCCAATGTCATAATGTATGAAGGAATGAACACTAATGTCTTTTTTTTTTTAAGGAGCAGAATGTAATGTATGTCTTGAATATTTGCTTCACTGAGAAATTGAATACTGAGAAATCAATCTTTTAGCTTTATATGAGATGAGGTTTATGGAATGGGATCGAGCCCAGCTAATATTGCCAGATTTATTTTACATATAACCTTTTTAATCCTACAAATATGAAATGCAACATTGAAAATATTCACCATTGAATAAAAACCTTCTATTGCTTAGAGAAATAGTCAATAAACATGATTTTCTTTCTGAGTCAATACAATATTACTAAAATCCTTTGAGATTCAGGCTGTCCACACGAACTTTTAGCAGAGATTTGTGAAATAATCACAACATTTCTAATGATGAAAATTTGTCTGTGTATCATTACAATCAATGAAAATTCCATGTCTTTTATACATTGTTCTCTTGCTGAAGGAGGGAACTTGGCATGATTTTTAGGATGGCATGAAATAATAATGGGGTTCAAAAAAGATTATACGAATGTGCCATCTGGAAAAGAAATCAGTGTTATTATTGGTGCTCAATAGGGAAATGGGGTGTTATAAAATTATGCCTTATCAAGTAGGAACATTACAAAAATCCCAAAGGGCTTGAGAATGATGACGAATAGCTCTGCTGTTCACAAAACTGTATAGAGTTTTATAGAAGGTATAACTGATGAACATGGTGCTCTCTGAGAACTTCAAGACTATTAGGAGAGCTGGACCACCTTAAGTGAAACTGTAGACCATGGAGAATATTTTCCTGACTTTCAGGATATGGGGATATAATTAGAGCTAAGCCCAAACACACAGAGACTAACTGAGAAATTGCTACAATTATTGAAGAAACTGTCATTAACTGGGAAGGTTTAGTGAAAGCTCTGAGTTCTGGGTAGAGTTCTGAACAAAGAGAACTATGGCCTACAGTGAAGAGAACTTGTAGGACTAAAATTCTCATTACAGATGCTTGAATTGTATCCTTTTAAACCCATCATAAATCGAAAATGTCATAAGTTCTAAGTGTGTCTAATACACCTAGCCTACTGAACATCAGAACTGAGCAGTGCAGTCCATGGTAAGTGCTAGCTGGTTATCCTTGTGAACCCATGGCTGAGAAAGAGCTACTGCTGCCCAGCATCAAGAATGTACCTCTCAAGCTAGCCCAGGAAAAGACAAAAATTCAATATTCAAAATCTGAAATACACGTTCTAATGAGTACTTATTGCTTTCACAAATTTTAAATTTGCAAATTTATAAATTGAACAATGATAACCATCTCTAGAGGGATTAGACATGTTAAAGGTCACAATCAAGACTGATGAGGAAATTCAAGTTTGGGGACCAGGTGGTAGATTAAGAGATGAAAACTAAAAAGGAGAGATTAGTAAAGGGACTGCCTTGAAGAAAAGGAAGGGTAATAAATCATAATTGGGTACTCCAAACACTTGTTGAATAAGTTAATATTAAATATATGGTGTATGCTATTGTATTAATTCAAATAATTTCTAATTTCTGGGTCCATTCCATTTCCCAGAAATTGTTTAAATTCCTTGCATATACTAAGTATTTTGATGCTGTTAATAGGGTGATGTAGTATTATCCTTATTTACAGAGTAGCAAACTGCATTCAGGGAAATTAAGTAACTTTCTCATGGTACTTTGATTTGATAAAGAAGGCAGTTAAGAAATCCAACAGTATTACTAGAGAGTGCCAAAAGGATAATGATTCTAGAGAAGACATGTAGTTGTTACATTATGCTAGGTCAGAGGAGATAGAGAGACTTGGGGAAAGAATCTTCTCATAGTTCAAATATGAAGTTAGTTTTGTAAACTGTACCTGAAAAAGGATGATCTGAGAAACTGCAGGCAAAAATCAGCAGTTGTTGAACCACTGGTCTAAGCAATAGTGAAAGCTTAGGAACTGGCTCACAAACTACCATACAGAATACGTTTGCTGTAAGAACTTTATAGAATTAAAATCCAGTGTATATTCTGCTGTCAACTTATCTGGCCATGAGTTTTGACTCTTCTCAATGCAAACTAAGATCTCTGGCTAGTAATGGAACTTCTCTTATCCTCAGTTTTCTCATCATAAAATAGTTTATTATTCCTTTCTATATAGTCAGAGCTGGAAATAAATATATTCTTCTGCCTCTAAATTCAGTTACTTTCAAAAACAAGAAAAAAAGATCTTAAATCATTATCATGAATGCACATGCGTATGTACGAACACACTCACATGTGTGCAGACACATATTCATGAGACTACCCTTACTAACTACCATAAATGCTGACATTCTATTCAGTTCCATTCTCTTGCTCTATCTTTCTTCTTTTCTAAAATACTGATTGTTACTCACTAAATTGACATTATGACTCACTAATGGGTATTAATATATAATTTGAAAAACATTTCCAAATTTCTTCTTGTGTTAATCAAGATTATTTCAAAGTTGTGAATCTCTATCTACTTGTCTAACCTCTCATAGATTTCCTTTTATTGACTTGCACTTAAGCATTATGCCATTGAACTATTTTGAGAGGCATTATAAAATCACCCTCATGACAAGAGATGAGAAATGTTGGCAAGAAGAAGGGGAAAGGGAGCTCTTGTACAATGCTGGTGGGAATGGAGATTTCTCTGGGTATATTATACAAAAGAAATTGAGTAACTATCTCAAAGAGATATCTTCACTCCCATGTTCATCACAGCATCATTCACAGTGGCCAAGATATGAAGCCAAGCTATGTGCTTACCAATAGATGAATGAATGAAAAAATATATAAACAAATATTTTTCAATCTTAAAAAAGAAGAAAATCTTGCCATCTTTGACAACCTGGATGAACTTGGGGAACATCACACTAAGTGGAATAATATAGACAAAGACAAATTCTGTTTGATAACACTTATCTGTAATTTTAAAATTTGAAGGAAAAAAAAAAGCTCAATTAACAGAAGCAGAATGTATAATGGTGGTGGTCAGCGGATGGGGAAATGAGGTTTTGGTCAAAGGGCCAAAAAAAAAAAAACCCCAAGTTTTTAGGTATAAAATGAATAAATTCTGAGAATGTAACGTACAACGTGGTGACTGCAGTTAATAATTCTGGTTGAAAGCTTCAGATTTGCTGAAATATTAAGAGAATGAAATTTAGTGTTTTTTAAAAAAAGCAACATAAAAGGTGATGGATGTGTTAGATATGTTAATTAACTTGATTGTGGTAATCATTTCACAATGCATATATAACCATCAAACCAAATTGCATACTTTCAATAGATACGATTTTATTTGTCAATTAGACCTTTAAAAAAGCTGAAAACAAATAGCCATGTAAAATTTAGACTTTTACGTGTTTTAAGGGATCTGTTACAAAATCTCACACAATATCCATTTTCAAGAGTCTGTCCCTGTCTCTCAGCTACCCAATAAGGAATAAATAGACCTTATGCTTTTTTTTTTTTTTTTTTAATGAGACCTATGGATCATTGGAGGCATAAAAATTAAACTGTGTAACCTCCCAAAGAGTGAATTGGCGCAGTCCGGCTGCAGCAAAATAACCAGGGGGTGACGAACAACTTGTGTACATTGATACAGCAGGAGAGGGAGCCTTTATTGTAGGACAGGAGTGGTATTTATACATTCCACATAGCTTATCTAATTAACATAAACTAGATACAGCAGTCAACCAATAAGGAATCTCCACACTTAATGGCTCGCTGGCGTTACTTCACAAACCACTCCCTCTGGCATTTTGCCAGGCGCCATCCAGACTTGTTTACAGACTAACAGTGAATAAGGCCTGATGGCAGAAATTTGGTTTATCAGCTTTTCTACTATCTTTATCTTATTATCTTCTCATATTTTCCTATACTTGTCATTGTTCCAATTCCTTTTCTTATTTTTGTGGTATCTCAGGTAATTTCTTTCTTTCTTTTGTATTATAGTTTTCGGAGAGATGGTATAGTTGTGTGGTTTAAAATTTAATAGATTCAAAAGGAATGTGTAGGTATTAAGATATCTTTCTCTCACTATGGTCCTTTAGCTGGCCAGGTTTCTCTATTGGAAATAACCAGTATAATTATGCATCATTCCAGGTATATGCAATGTCTCAGGACACACAAAAGTAAAGTCATAGATTAAAAAAAAATTATGTGTGGTCTTCCTAACTAGGTAGCTATTCTCTCCTCCTTCTCCATTCTCCCTCTATCTCCTTACATATAACCTTATATTTATATACATGTTTCAACATTGACTTAACGTTGACAATTTCTTCATGCCAGTATGAGTTTTCAATATTTTCCATTGCTGAATGATAATCCATTGTGAATGAAGATTAATTTTTAACCAATCCCTTTCTATTATACATTTTCAAAATCTATAATTATAAACAATGACAATTATAAACAGTACCACAGTAAATACATTCATTCAAACAACATTTAGCACATGTGCAAGTATATTCCTGGAATAGATGTCTCTATGTGGAATTTATAGCTGAAATATTTGTGCATTTGTGATTTTGATGAATATTTCCAAATTGCCTTTTGTTGAGGTTATCCAATTTATGCTTCAGATAGAATCTAAGTAGTCTACATATTTCTGTGATGAGCCATCTCAAATCCTCTTTCTAAAATGATGTGAAATAGATATCTGATTAAAGTAAGTTCTTAAAATGGAAACTAAAAATGGCAGTAAGCACAGAAAGATTTAAAAATTAGTGAAGTTTCCAGGTGATCATGTGGCCTGCATAAAGGAAGATATAGATGTAATAGAGAATTTGAGAACTTTCAACAATAACAACAACAAAAATAGAGTTTTAACTAAGAATGGATAAGTCCCCTGGATGGATAGATGAACAGAGATGATAGGTGAATAGACAGATGACAGATAGATGATAGGACAGACAGAGAGTTTGGAGTGAATCCAACAGTAAATTTCTAGTGAGTAGTGAAGGAAAACAAGCCAACAAAGGAAATGTGGAAGGTGATAATAATAAAATATGACAAAGAGTAGGTTACACCAGGTTAAGAAAAGCATCAAGAAAAAGGAAAATCTAATGAAAAGTAAGTCTGCAGTTTCCAGGAATACAGAAGTCTCTGGTTCTAGGCAGGGCTGCAGTATTAGTGATGGCAGCAAATGTAGCTTCAGGGAAGCAATGAGAAGGACTGGAAGCAGATTTCAGAATATCGATGGCAAAGTTTTTGGTGATTGCAAATGCTAAGTGTATACCCCAGGAATGTGCTATGTGATTAAAAAACATTAACAAGATTAAGAAGTTTCTTCCCCAAATACAGCCATCCAACCAAACTACATTTCTACATAATTAGAGTATAATTATCATAGTACAAAGAAGGATATTTTACATAAAGACAGAGACTTCAGTTTCTTTACCCATCTTCATAGATGTGCAATATAATTAAGAAAATCTTCCTTAAACATCTTGTATTAATGTAGCCAAATTGTTTATGGAATGTGATATTTTCAAACATGAGCAGCTTATTAATACCTATGTAGTATTTGTAAATACAACTGGTTAGCACAATTAACAATCTGTGGAGAGGCTATTGTTCTGGCAGTCCACATCTAATGCACAGTATTGACCAATCCACATTAAGATACTTACCAAAATAGAAAATGATGCAAAAGTAGTAACAATCACTTTAGTACTTTCTTATTAATATTTTAATATTTTTTTGATGTGTGTGTGTGTGTGTGTGTTTAGCCCTTAACCCTTTGAGACAATTTTAGAGGGGAAAAAATGGCATGGAAGAACAAGCTTAAAAAGATAAGTGGTTAATTGTAGAAAATGAAGAATAGATAAAGCAACAAGGAAAAGAGAAGAAGAGTACATGTGATAAATCCCTAGGTAATAAAAGTCAGACATGATTGGCACTTGATGTCTAGAAAACTTATTGTGCAAAAAAAGAGCTTTGAAACAGATCTCAGCATCTATAGTGTGTAATGAAGAACAGTCACTGCTGGAAGGCTTCCTCTGCAGTGGAGGATGCAGGTGAGATAAATAGGGGCTGACATACACAATCAGAGCATCTTAGAAAGCATGTAACAGATTGCCTTGTCCATCATTTTTCAGATGAGAGATCTGAAATCCAGAGAGGGGAAATGATTTCCTGGGGTAAAATCCAGGACCATGGATGCCTGATTCTGGGATCCAGTAGCATTAACCCCAGCCAATATTCCCACTTGCTCAATGACCTACCTGAAGCTTCTAGAAATTCAAGAGAACTTCTTAGTCACAAACTAAATTGCTTATATGCCTATGCAACTAAAAGCACAAGAACTGGAAAGGACCCAAAGACCCATAGAACAAGGCTCCACTTATATCACAAAAATGAAAATCAATGTTTCAATGAGTTATTATTTACCTAAACTTAGCTAATAGTAAATTTAAAAGAATATTTTTCCCCTAGCCCATTATCCAATTGTCTTCATTTATTTCCAACAGCTAAGGCATTATATGTGTTTGTATTCTCATTTTGATATTTTATCATATGCCACCTGGAATTGTTCATGGTTGTTCCAGATAAACCTTTGTCTTCTCAAATTACTTGTAAACTTCCAAAAGGCAGGTACCTGGTCTTACATAGACTTTCATCTTGTTCTAGCAACACCTCAGGCTCTCATTTAACATATAGGACTGTACCTAATGATTTGCAGATAGGTGGCTGTTTATCTCAATCTTTTCTTGGGCATAATTCTATATGAAAATTAAATTATGTTTCAAATGGCCTTCAAGATTATCAGCTATAGAGATGTTAATGCAATTTCTACATTTAGATGGCTCATTGACCAATTAGATGCTCACTTTAATGAATGTGATTTGGTAAGTAGTCTTCACACTAATTCATAATCTCCTTTCCTATCACTCTCTTTTCTTGAATTTGCTGTCAGTTTAAGCTGGCCCAAGAGAAGTGACTTTTACTGTTTGCAGTTTCTCTGTTGTTTAATCAAATGGGTGGAATCAAGGTTGGCTGCTCTGAACTGCATCAGAGCAAGAATTCCTAGAGGGTGGAAATGTCAGCCTACCTATTGGGAGCTGTTCCAGAGCCAGCTGGAGCTGCCTGAAACACTCTTAATTACCATTTTATGTTTTAAATGTCTTAGCCAATGTGGTCTGTCTAAAAAATAAATAAATCCAGGTAAACAAAAAAGAAAAGAAACACAGTAGAATCCAATTTTATTTTGTACATCACTGGTGGATGAAACATAGGTAAACTTTCCTTAGCATGGTCTTTCATAGATGTAATTCAATGCTCAAAAATGCACACATCACCTTTTTCAGGATTTCCTTGTTTTAGGACTAATTCCCACAAGTAATAGTAATAGCTGAGCCCTCATTCTCATTCTTTACCAAGAGAAAATAATTTTTTTTTTCAGTAATGGGGATTAAATTTGGGGACGCTCTATCACTGACTTACGTCCCCTTCCCTTTCGACTTTCTGTTTTGAGACAGACTCCCCAAATTGCTCAGGCTCCCATTGAACTTCGAATTTTCCTTCTTTGGTCTCCAGAGTATCTGGGATTACAGGCATGCCCCAGTGCAAGCAGCACCAAGAGAAACTTTTGAGTGCAGCACCAGTTATTTGAAAATCACCCTGTAATTTAAACCACATAATCTGAGGTGTTGCCAATAAATATTTCAAGAAAATAAACTTATTTTAAAAGTACAATAAATGCTATGTTGGGTCACAACTTTCCAATTAGCCTATAGCTTCCAGTTTCTTTCTTCCATTTTGCTTCTCTTTGACCCCATTCTTCCAGCTCATGTCTTTTTGTTTGATTCTGATACTGTTGCAGTAATGGAGTTACCAACATAGGTGTCAATGAAATACAATTGACCTGGGAACATTGTCCATTTGCACCATAGAAATGGACATCTGATACAAAATACTCAAGAAGAGGCTCAGGGCATACTTTTCCAGTGGGGAGAGGATGCTAGGGACAGAACTCAGGTGCTCATGCAAACTCATGTTCTACAACTGAACTACATACACTCCAAGGGCCCAGACAAACTTTTCATATATCTTTGATCTTAAGCTTATGGCGATCATCTTAGAAACATAACTATAATTATAATAACAGTATCAGAAGAATTCACTATTAAAGACTGCAAAAATATAAATGCATACATATTAGTATTAGGTGATTTTCACTAGAATTTCCTACTCATCGTCATATAAATTAACAGAAATAATTTAAAGCCAAAGATTGTTTGCATAATATTTCCAACATAAGACCTCATTAGTAACAACAGCTTAGAAAAATCCACTCCTTTAGGAAGCTGCATAAGGCCTTCAGGAGGGCTGCAGATGCTAACTGTAATATCTTCAAATGTGCATTATGCTTTACTTACTTTGAGATATTGACTATTCTCACTATTTTCCTTAGGAAAACCTGTGAGAAATAATTTTTAAATGGAATTTGTATCAGGCATAACTTTAAAGAAATGTAATTTGTGGAGGAGGTGGGCAAGGAATTGTGGTTTTATGTATGTTTCACAAATACCCCTAATAGCCATCCTCTTACTTTCCTTCACAACATATTTTGAGTAGTCACAGACTTTCCTTGCTCATATATAAAATTGTTTTTAATGAGTTTTTAAAATTATAATCATGGAAGAAAAGTAGTTGTAATAATACTTTATCAAACTTTGTTTCAGATGGAAAAAATAACAAACTTCTTAATTTGTCAAAATTAATTCCAAATGATTTTTAATTGCTATCAAAAATTAAATCCTTTCTAAAAGACAGATTCACTACCTTTGATGATATTTTACCTAGTAGATACAGGCCGTAGGTAGTATGAACTTAAGAGTCCCTTCAACAATTATTTAAGCTATGCTGGTATCATCAAAATATGTATATGGCTGCCAAACATGACTAATTAGAAAAGGGTAGGGCTCATTAGAATATATCAACTTTGCTCTGGAAAAATAAAGAGTGCAACAACCTGTTCTCACTACTGGGCTTAAGTGATCATTCTTCCTTAGCTTCCTGAGTAACTGCGACAACAGGCACATATCCCTGTGCCTCACCTATATATATATTTTTTTTACCACGTTAAAAAAGCACAGTACATGGGATCTACCCAAATTAAAACATGAGGGAAGAAATCCTAGGAATACTTAAACTGAAGTCCAGCCATGGTATTAACTACTTGGGGTATATTATCTGACTTTATTTTCACATCGGGATTTAAAAATTCTTATTCCCATTTTATAGATGACAAAACTGAGATTTCAGAAGATCCAGTAATTGGTTAAAATCCATTTTATGTACATGATATGGATTATGTACATGATATGAGGTATAATTAATATTTCAATTCATATCTACTAGGTTCTTTTTAAAAATTATTTAATTAATTTACCTATTCTAATTTGTTATACATGACAGCAGAAATACATTGCAATTCATAGTACACAAGTGGAGCACAAGTTTTCATTTCTTTGGTTGTACACAAAGTAGAATCACACCATGCACGTCCTCATACATGTACCTAGGGTAATGATGTCCATCTCATTCTACCATCTTTCCTAGCCCATGCCTCCTTCCCTTCTCCTCCCTCCCCTTTATTTTCACCACATGCACATCAGATAGAGCACTAGTCTCTAGGATATATAAAGACACTCAAAAAAACTTAACATTCCCCCCAAAAAATAATCCAATCAATAAATGGGCTAAGGAACTAAACAGACACTTCTCAGAAGAAGATATATAATTGATCCATCAACAAATATATGAAAAATGTTCAACATCTCTAACAATTAGAGAAATGCAAACCAAAACTTCTCTAAGATTTCATCTCACTCTAGTCAGAATGGCAGTTATCAAGAATACAAACAACAATAAGTGTTGGCAGGATGTGGGGGAAAAGACACACTTTTGCCTTGCTAGTAATGTAATCAACTGCAAATTGGTGCAACCAATCTGGAGAGCAGTGTGGAGATTCCTTAGAAAACTTAGAATGGAACCACCATTTGACCCAGCTATCCCACTCCTTGCTCTATACCCAAAGGACTTAAAACATGCATTCTATAGGTTCTTAAATGTTTGTTCCTCTTCCATACCACACTGGTTCTAACAATGCCTTGAAGAGTCTGGCAAATCATTCTACCGTCATTTGCTAAACTTACATGGCTCCTAAGTATGCTAAATGCCACTAATTTGATATTGTCTAATTAAGATTATTTGTGCCAAGGAAATTTTGAAGATAATCCAATACATATCAACATTATTTTGGCAAAGTGCAAATTGGTAAATTGATCCAAATCTTTTTTTTTCTTTCCTTACAGAAATCAGTTTCCATGGAAAATATAGCTCACTTAGGTGTAATAAGAAGCATCAATCTGGGGCAAGGGAGATTGTGTCACTCAAACAGATTCTCAACAGATTCTTTGGCCAACTTTGCTTCATTTCTCATACTCAAAGACTGCATGTTATCATTATTTGGCCTAGAAAAATCTGGCACTCTCTACTGAATAAATTTATGTTCTAACAATACAGAGAGTTCTAGTAAAACATTCACACTATGCATGTTCACTTCAACTTTACAAATAATTGTTCAGCATCTTCTATGTGCAAACCATTATGCTAAGCTGAATCTCTTCTCCTGGCGTGAACCTACCTACCATCTTGTAGGATAGTGTCAAAATAATTTAATGATCAAAAAGAAATAACACAAGTGGGGTGGACTTGCTTCCATCAAAACACAGTACTAGAAGAACTGAAGAAAGAAGAAAGCACATCTGGCTTTTGAAAGAAGTGGTGTTTGAGATAAAATAGGAGGGGGAATGGGGAAAGGAAAAGGCCCTACACAAGGACAAGAGTACTAACAACTAGATGTGGGAAAGTTTTGAGCATAATTGTGCAAGGAGTGGTTGAGCATCCCTGTGCACCAGATTGAAATATATAGTATGTGAGTAAAAATTAAATAAAATTTGGAGTAAGGCTTAGAAGCTAAGTTGGGGGAAGTGGTTAAATAATATTGTGGAGCTATTTTATGAAGGTAACAGGAACCTCTACGAAATTGAGGAAGGAATTATTACAATTAGAAATGCATCTAAGAGTGATATATCGACTGGAATTATGTAGAATTATTTGGGTTGGAAGGAGAAGACACAACAGATAAGAAGAGAAACTGGAAGATTATTAAATAGCAACAATATCAATGAAAGAAAAATGATGGTAAGAAGTATATAAATATAGATAATATATGGGTGTTTATGGTAAAATGATCTGAGGCACTATTATAATCCAGTGTTATCTGCAAAACATTTGGAGTCACTTTCATTTATCAGTAAGAAAGAAAATACAAATGTAAATCATACCAATTGTTGGTAAGAAAGTAAAATACATACTGATTGTGAGGGTATATATAAATTGGTAAAACCATTTTGAAAAACTGTTTAAGATATCTAATAAAGCTAAATAAACCACATCTTTAACATGACAATGCTAATTCTTAGTCATATCCCAAATAAATACACACATAAAATGGAAACACACATAGAAGAACGTTTGTAGCATTTACAATACTCCCAATCCTGTATTGCTCCATGCAACACAATTGTCTATAAGGAGAGGTGTAGATGACTAAGTTGTAACATTCCCAAATGAAAAGCTACTTAAAATGAATGAACTACCACTACATAGTCATCAATGTGGGTAAATCTCATAAACATATCATTGATTGAAAAAAGTCACACACATATGAGCACTTTGAATATGATTCAATTCAGATAAAGCTTTAAAAGAGGTCAAACTATTCTATAAAGTACAGACAGTAATGATTGGGAGGGGCAACCAGTTTTCCTGAAGTAATGATCAAGAACCTTTTCTTGTTCTGAGTGGTGGTTACATGGATGTGCTATTTTTGTGAAAAGTTCATCAAAGGGCCAATTTGTGATTTGTACACTTTTCTGTATGTAGGCTCTACTTTATTTAATAAAAAAATTATTGAATTTTAAAAAGTAACTGATAAATGAGGACTGCTATGGAAGGTAAAAAGAGTGGATACATAACCTGGAGTGAAGCCATTGAGACATTTATCAATTTTAAGATTTCACATTTCACTGAAGATTGTGGTGGGGTCAAAAGGACCAGAAATCACTCTGGAGGATAAACAGGACAAATGGGAAGTGTAGCTCTGCATTCCACTCTCACATATCACCATTTACTTATGGGATAATTTGTAATACTGCATCAACACCACACAATGAATTAGCTTTCTTGGCTATTTTAGTAATTATTTGTCATTGTGTGTCTTTTTTCTCTGGAGAGGTTTCAAAAAAGAACAAAGAAATAGATGTACTAATGGGGGATATTCTAAACATTTACTTTGATAAAGTACATGCTGTCATGTTCTGGTAATGTGATTTTCATTGCTAATAAACATAATGCTTATTAAAGTGCATATGCTCATTATTAAAACAACATACATATGCCTTGCTGGATGGCAAATGACTCACAGCTATAAACCCATAAGTCGAGTCTGGCCTTGTCTTATATGCCAATTATAAATGCATTCATGAGAAGAGGATCAATGGGTACTTAGCTACACAGGTAAAGTAAAGAGGAATGAAAATTTAACTTTAATAAAACCTGACAGGCATGGGAGAAGTCTGAATCACAATGGAAATATTGCGTTTATACTTCCTTCTTTTGTGCTGGCTCTGATTTGTCATTTGCAGGCTATTTGGAATTAATGCTAATGAACGGTTACCCTTGAACTTGTTTGGGGGTGGAAAGGAATTGAGAGAAGTGTTTTAATTCATTGCCCTATAAGTGTGCCAGTATCAGAATTTTTAGTAGAAACCAAAGATGTTACGAAAAGGAATTAATGGATAACTTCTCCACAGTGGATAACTTCCTCAAAGCTAGGTCCTTGAATTCTGAAAGGACAGACTTTGCAGTGAGGTTTCACTTCAGGGAGCAATGACATGCTTTCCTTGTGGATAGAAGATACCTTTCTTCTGAGTTAGCTGTTAACTCATCTTCCCCATATTGAATCCACTTTCACTATTTAAATGCAAAAACCATTAATATTATAGGCTTGACATCCAGGGTATGATTAAAGGGCTACAGTACTAATCTATTTTTTCTGGAATGGGAAGGCAATTTATGCTGAATCAGATGGGTCCCTTACTATGTATAGCTCTAGCAAGTTCATGATGTTTTCGATTCAAGACTGTGTTCATTCAGTGCCAATATCCACACTAACAGAGGGGAGAAATAGTAGAAGAAAAAAAAATTGTAGAACATACTTATAGAAGTTTGGTTTATTTTGATAACTCAAAACACATGTGCATGTGTGTACATGCACACACACACATAAACATACTCACACAAGCACACATAAACATATGTCATGGCAAAGAACTGACCTTCCCTAGTTAAATCACTGCCAATTTTAAAATCTCTGTTGTATTACTGTATCCTTGATTTCAATCTGATACAGAAAACCTAACCAAAATGTGCTAGCCTTCCTCATTTTCACCTTTCCAATACTAGGGGAATTAATTGATTGTTTTGTTTTCAAAGCTTTCCTACAGGGCTGCAGACAAATTGGATAAATAAAAATAAACATGAGTGGGTAAATTGTGCTGTACATGATATTATATCCTACTTAATTATGTTAATAGGGACTCTAAAATAATTATGAGATGACTGTTCCTATTTATGCCAGTCTATTAGAATAAAATGTACTTCCCTTGTTTAGGGCTAAATAGGTACCTTCCTCTTATAAGGCTTTACTTTTTTCCTAAGGGCTCTTCTTTAGACTTTTTTCATTTGCTTGGTAAAAGGCACTAGAAGATAAGTGAGGGAAAGAAGGCAAAGACTTAGTCATGAAAATATTTACTTGAACGTTAGGAATTTTTTAAATGTCAGAAATTTATATTATTTATGTTCCTATCATGACTCAGGTTCAAAGGATGAGAAAAACTTTTCCTTTCCCCTTTTGCTGAAATTACAGAAAGTAGAAAATAGTCAGATAGAAGAAATACATGGTGTTAAAGAGTTAAATCTGAGTTATTCCATTTTTTTCTTTTCAGCTTACAAATGTGTTTTTCTACTACATCTTAGAAATCATGCTGAAATCTATTTGACCTCCTTCCAAACCCTGGCCATTCACTTAAAATGTGGCATCCTATGCACTTAAAGCTTTACACTTTAGCCAGAGGGAGAGCCAGAAGTGGGAGGGAAAGTGCTTTTATTGAGTTGAGGGTGTGTCATATCTCAGATGCTATGTCAGATGTATTCTTGTTTTGTTCATTTAATTCTCAGAATAATTTTATAGGAAAATGATACATTTTTGCTAAAGCTCAGGAAAGTTAAATAATATGCCCAATTTCACATTGTTAATGGATAAAAAAGTTAGAATTGCAACCTGACCTATGCAAAACTTAAGATTTTTCCAAAGAACATTCCTGAATAGTGTGTGTGCCTACCTATAACTAACATTCAGTTTTTAAAAATCTGTGTTTTCTGGGCTGGGATAGTGGCTCAGAGGTAGAGTGCTCACCTACCATGCGTGAGGCACTGGGTTCCATCCTCAGCACCATATAAAAATAAAATAAAGATATTGTGTCCACCTATATTTTTAAAAAATTGTGTTTTCTGTTATGCTGTCATCAAAACAATTAAACCTACTCTAAAATAGGATGAATATTTTAATAAAAAACTTGGAAAATGCAATTATGTGAGGAAAACAGTAATAGCAGAATGCAGATTCATTTTTAGTGCAGACTACCCCATCTCTGAGATGATCCTAATTTCTGTTTTGTGCTGCTATAACAGAATATCAGACTGGGTAACTTAAAATGAAGAGCAATTTATTTCTCACAGTTCTAAAACTGGAAAGTCCAAGATCATAGTGCCTGTGTCTGGTCAGGACCTCTGGCCCCCATCATTCCACTGCGGAAGGCAGAAGGTGAGAAGGACAAAGGGAGCCCGACTCATCCTTTCATAAGGAGTCCACTCCCACAATAAGGATGTCATCACCTCTCGTTAGCCTTCACATCCCAGCATCTGCCTTGATCAAGTTTCCAACACATGCTTTCCGGGGGGCACACATTCAAATCATGTCAGTTACTAATGCAGAATACAAAGTGGAAAAGTTACAAGGATGATCCATGGAAAGAATGATGAAAGCCTCAGTTCTGGCAAAGACACGATCAATCACATGCATTTTTTAGTTCTCCTTGCCCAGAACTCCAGTCTTCTTTCAATACCTCCCTTTTCTCTGCTCTGAAATAGTTTCATGTGAAACCAGACTGTCTAAAGTTCCTGTAGGACTGAGTCTAGCACAGGGTTCAAACATTTAGTTGGGCTGAGAACCTGGAAGGGCAGATGATTAGTATTATTTTATTTTTTATCCAAATCACTTGCGACTTCTAAATTAGGATGGCAAGTTTTCAGTTGTAGTATTTTCTGCTTCCAGTGAAGTCTGTTAATACCGTAATTTACTGTGTTAATGGTAACATTTGTCCCTCCTGATCTCACCCTCCATGCAAAGGCAGTAGTTTAAAAGGGGTTGTGTAAACTCTGCTTCAATTGAGGGGGAGAAGGGCTGTGATTATAAATAATGCACTTTGCAGAATAAATAATGCACTTTGCAGAATAAATAATGCACTTCACAGAATATAAATCAGCATCCTTAGATATCGACTCTGAAGACATTCTGGCAACCTTGATGGCATTACCATTAATATGTGACTCTAAAGAGCATGACTAAAGTACTTAATGCTGTATTTCATATCACACTGTACATAATTGCAAAAGTGGATTTTCACATTACTAAAGTAATAGGTCAGAATATAATCTGTAGTGATACCCAAACAGAATTTCTAGCAACCTGCAAAAAAAAAAATATATATATATATATATATATATATATATATATATATATATATTAATCAAAACAATTTCAATGAGAAAAGTTTTCAACTTTGAGCTGCCAAAATCTTAGATTTTCCTAATCATCATCTCTCCTTTGTAGTATCCTCCTTTTAAAATCTGCCTTTGTTTGCCTATCTAAGCATAGAAATCACAAATTGCAATTTCAAGAAGACACAAAGAGACAACATAAACTTTGATCCTGCGCGTTTCTTCTTGTAGAACTCCAAAAAGCAGTTTGGAATCATACAGATTCTCTCTGCCAACAGTGATTAGAAATCCAGTAGCTGCTACAGTAATTGCTCCATAATCATATCCGCAACGCCCGACCTGGTTTATGCATACAATCTATATTCTAATAGCAGTCAACAGGTCACAAGTTAAAAAAATACCATTAATGTCCCCCTGTGACTAAGGAAAAGAGATATTCATCTTCCTCTGCAGTGGTGGGCCAATATAATTTCCTTGGCTGTTAGTGTAATTAACTGTGCTGGCCTACAGAGTTCCCTGGAGGGTAGTGCTGGCACAGAATGACCTTGAAGTGTGCTCTTGGTGATACTGAGCCAAAGGGCAACTTGTCAAGGTTTTGGGTCCACCCTGAGTCAGGTTTCCAGGCTGATTCCTGCTTTTGCAACCACACTGGACACCAAAAGCATCTGCACACAGTTGCCATTTTCTTAGGCACAGGTGCACAGAAAAAGAGCAATTGGTGAAGTTGTGAAGTTGACTATTATTCATTGATATCTCTAGCCTTCCTTTTTGCTCCTGGTTTCAAATTTAAGATTCTCAGTGTGGTTTTCCTATTAATAAAATATGCCTCTCTGCTTTCCAGAGTTCTCCTTTACCTAATCAAAACACAAAAGTGTCGATATCAAACTTTGACAATACTCCATTACATTCGAGTTTTAATCATCTTAAACTCTTGCATTTTAAACACATTTTAAATAGACACAAACTTTTTATTTCTCATTTAAGGGTGAAAGATGCTGAGCACAGTGGCACACACCTATAATTCCAGTGGCTCTGGAGGCTGAGGCAGGAGGATCACAATCTCAAAGCCAGCCTCAGCAAAATCTAGACCCTAAGCAGCTCAGTGAGACCCTGTCTTTAAATAAAACACAGATTAAGGCTGGCAACATGGCTCAGTGGTCAAATGACCCTGAGTTTAATAATCCCCAGTACCCAAATAAAATTTAAATAAAAGGTTAAAGATGATAATTCAGAATCTGAAGAAAGTTGAGTAGTGTTGCTAGTAGTCCCTGAGGTGATATAATGCCTCCTACAGATCCTGGGAGTAAATTTGCTCTATTTACATCTTAGGTAGTACATGGTGATTATGGACTTGCATCCAGAAAGTCACTGAGGAGTCTAAACCTGTATCTTTCCATTCTCTCCCAATCACAGAAGTTTTTCCTGATCCAATGTGGGGAAACTATTGGTCACTTTCACAATAAAATTCTTCAAAATTTAAGAATGTAGAGGATGATATTGTAAACACACCTGTAGACTCCTCCTACCTTAATATTTTGCCACATCAGCTTTACTTATTCCTTTTTCTTTTTATTGGTTGTTTTTAATTATATATAACCTTATGATTGAGTTTGATAAAATTATAAAAACATGGAATATAATTTGTTTTAATTCATCCCCAGTACTATTCCTTTCTCTTCTCTCCCCTAGTTTCCTTGCCTCTACTCTTAAAGGTAAGACCTTTCTGCTACTTACTTATAGATTTTTTTAAGTGAGTGCATTCTGTATAACAATGAGGGTCTCCTTCCATCTTCCATGCAAACCCCCTTCTCCTTTTCCCTCACACCTCTCTTCCTATTTAGTGGTAATCTACTTCTCATGCTCTTCCTCCCTATCCCATTTTGAGTCATCCCCCTTATATCAGAGAAGACATCCGGCATTTGTTTTTTAGGGATTGGCTAACTTCACTTAGCATAATCTGTTCTAATGCCATTCATTTCCCTGCAAATGTCATGATCTCGTTATTTTTTAGCGCTGAGTAATATTCCATTGTGTATAAATGCCACATTTTTTATAAATAAATGTCTTATGGATATAGATGATGGTGACATTCACTGTGGTATATTCATATATGTACATAAAGTTATGTTACAGTCATCCCACTATACTTTCTCTATCTCATCCCTCTTCCCTCCTATTCAATCCCCTTCTTTTACTGCTCTGATCTTTCTTCTATTTCTTAATCCCCCTCTTTGTTTTGAATTAACTTCCATATATCAGAGAAAACATTTGATCTTTGACTTTTGGGGATCAGCTTTTTTCACTTAGCATGATAGTTTCCAGGTCCATCCATTTATCAGCAAATGCCATAATGGTATTCTTTAATGGTTGAGTAATAATCCACTGTGTATATATACAACATTTTATTTGTCCATTCATCTGTTGAAGACAACTAGGTTGTTTCCATTGCTTGGCTATTGTGAATTATGCCATTATAAGCACTGATGTGGCTGCATCATAGTAATATAATGATTTTAAGTCTTTTGGATATACCAAGGAGTGGGATAGCTGGGCTATATAGTGGTTCTATTACTAGTTGTTTTTTTTTTTTGTTGTTGTTGTTGTTTGTTTGTTTGTTTTTGAGAAATCTCCACATTGCTTTCCAGAGTAGTTGTATTAGTCTGCAGCCCACCAACAATGTACAAATATGCCTTTTCCCCCACAAACTCCCCAATGTTTATTATTGTTTATATTCTTGATTATTGCCATTCAGACTGGAGTGAGATGAAATCTCTGTGTGTTTTTTTTATTTTTTTTTAAAGAGAGAGGGGGGGAGAGAGAGAGAGAGAGAGAGAGAGAGAGAGAGAGAGAGAGAGAGGGAGAGAGAATTTTTTTTAATATTTATTTTTTAGTTCTCGGTGGACACACATCTTTGTTGGTATGTGGTGCTGAGGATCGAACCCGGGCCGCGCGCATGCCAGGCGAGCATGCTACCGCTTGAGCCACATCCCCAGCCCTCTCTGTGTGTTTTAATTTGCAAATTTGCATTTCACTGATTGCTAGAGATGTGGAATTTTACACACACACACACACACACACACACACACACACTGTGTGTGCATATAATATATATGCATGTGTGTGTATAATATATATACATATATGTATGTGTGTGTATATGTGTGTGTGTGTGTGTGTGTGTGTGTGTGTGTGTGTGTCTATATGTTGGCCATTTGTGTTTCTTCTCCTGAGAAGTGTCTGTTCAGGTTTTTTGCCCATTTATTGACTGAGTTATTTGTTTTATAGTGCTAAGTTTTTTTGGGTTCTTTATATATTCTGGACATTAGTGCCCTAAGGAGCAGGTGGAAAAGATTTTCTCTGATTCTGTATGCTCTCTCTTCATACTCTTAATTGTTTCCTTTGCTGTGTAGAATCCCAAACATTTGATTTTTTAAAATTTTATTTCTTATGCTTTAGGAGTCTTATTGAGGAAGTTGATTCCTGAGCCAATACTTTGGAGTGTTGGGCCTACATTTTCTTCTGGCTGGTGCAGTGTTTCTGCTCTAATATGTAGGTTTTTGATTAATTTCAGTTGACATTTGATGAGGGTGAGAGATAGTAGTTAAATTTCATTCTTCTACATATGTATTCCCAGTTTTCTCAGCACCATTTTTTTGAAGAGACCATCTGTTCTCCAACATATATTTTTGGAGCCTTTGTTTGCATGAGATAACAGTATTTATCTGGGTTTTCCTGTGTATTCTATTCTATTCTATTCCATTGGTCTATATATCTGCTTTGGTTCCAGCACCCTGTTGTTTTTTACTATTATAGCTGTGTAGTATAATTTGAGTTTCAGTATTGTGATGCTTCCTACTTCACTCTTCTCATTAAGGATTCCTTTGGGTATTCTCTGTCTCATATTTTTCCAAATGAATTACATAACTGCTTTTTCTAGTTCTGTGAAGAATGTCTATTGAAATTTTGATGGCAATTGCATTGAAACACTATAGTACTTTTGGAAGAGGACCATTTTGACTATTAATTCTGCCTATCCAAGAACATGGGAGATCTTTCTATCTTCTAAGGTATTCTTCAATTGTTTTCCCTAGTGTTCTATAATTTTCATTGTAGAGGTCCTTCATCTCTTTCATTAAATTGTTTCCCAAGTATTTTCATTTATTAGGCTACTGTGGATGGGATAGTCTTCCTAATTTCTTTCTTGGCAGATTCATCATAGGTATTCAATTGATTTATGAATGATGATGGAGTAGCCTGCTACTTTGCTGAATTCATTTGCTCTAGAAGTCTTCTGGTAGAAATTTTTGGGTCTTCTAAATATAGGATCATGTTATCAGCAAACGGAGATAATTTATGCTCTTCTCTCTCTATTTGTGTACCTTTAATTTCTTTCGCTTGCCAGATTGTTCGGGCTAGAGTTTCAAGGACTATGGTAAATAGTAGCAGTGAAAGTCGGCATCTTTGTCTTGTTCTTGTTTTAAGAGGAAATGCTTTCAGTTTTTCTCCATTCAGTATATGGTAGGCTTTCAGTTTGTCATATATAGTTTTCACATTGTTGAGGTAAGTTTCAAGTTTCTCCTATCACTAGTTTCTCTAGTGTTTTAAACACAAATGGGTGCTATACATTGTCAAATGCTTTTTCTGCATCTATTGAGATAATCATGTGATTTCTGTCCTTATGTCTATTTATATGGTTAATTACATTTATTGATTTCTGAATGTTAAACCAATCTTGCATCCCTAGGATGAAACCCGCTTGATCCATAGTGCATTATCTTTCAAATATATTTTACGTAGTTCATCAATATTTTATTAAGAATTCTGCATCTATGATCCTCAACGATATTGCTCTGAAGTCTTCTTTTCTCGATATGTCTTTTTCTGCTTTTGTCCGAACTGATAATGAAATCCAGACCAAGATTCAACAAGAATTTACTTTACCTTAACATGGTTCAATATAAATACCTCTACCATCAATTTGATCATATAAAGACTCCTTAACTTGAAAAATAATTGTTGATCCAATAGCCAAGATTGCACCTCAACCCATTTGAATGTATTCCACCTAATGGTTTAAAGTATTAATTGAAATCTATCTTCCTGTCTTTGTTTTCCTAGCTCTAGTTTGTACTTGCTCCTCTTATCCCCTACCCATCCACTTCCCTTATCTGCAATTACTTCAAATACCATCAATCTATTTCCCCTTTCTACCTTGGTGTGAATTATAATTTTATAGTCTTTCCTCTCACTTACTTTATTTCCGTCTCTCTTCTTCCTTTTCCTTTTTGCCCAATCTTTCTTCTTTCCACCGTTTAGTCCTCATTTAAGATTATAATAATTTTACTAAACTTAATAACCAATTTTGTGACCTCTTCCATAACTTTATTATACATTTATACCTGGATTTGAGGAACAGTGGGGAACAACAGCAACAAGTTTTTGTTTCTCATAAGGTTGAACAGTAGGACGCTTATTTATTTTTTTTTCAAATGTAAAATGTTCAGGTATAGATCATTTTTCTTTTCCTCTATCATGAGGGGTAACTACCAGTCTAAAGTTTTACTATTGGCAAAATAATTTCATGGGTCAATAACATGTCTTTAAGTTCTTCAAGATTTTTAATTCTATAAATACGTGTGGAATAGTATGTCCTCCTGATTCATATGTTAAATTCCTAAGTTCCCTTATTCCAGGATGTGACTGCATTTGGAAACAGGGCCCTTAAGTAGGTGATTAAGTTAAAAGGAGGCAGTTAGTCTAAACCTTAGTCCAATCTGAGGTATCCATATAAGAAAATGAAATTCAGACACACGAGAGACACCAGAGATGAGCACAAACAGAGAAAAGATCTTGTGAGGACACATCAGAAAGACAGGACAGTCTGAAAACCCAGGACAGAAGCTTCAGAAGAAACCAAACCTGCTCACACCTTGCTCTTGGACTTTGTGATTTATGACTATAAAAAAGGAATTTCTGTAGCTTCAACTATTAAGTCCATGGTGCAATTATAACAGTATTAGCTAAATAACAATAATTTTCAAGACATATTTAACAATTTATTTTCCTAAGATGATACATATTTCCCTAGTTCATTGATTTTAATAGTTGCACTGGATTCCATTATATGCGTGTGCCACAATTTATTTAGCTATTCCCTCTCTGATGAACATTTAGGTCATTCAAATTCCCTACTAATATAAGCTATGTCAAGTGGAACATGATCTACATATTTCCTTGTGAGCACTTCCCTGCATTTCTCTACCTATATAACTATATCTACAAGTAATTTTTCCTTCTTTTAAGATGCTTGATGTACACTAGTTTAACAATTTATCAAACTGCCCAATCACTATCAAATGTGAATGTAACCAAAAACTGTCCTCCCGGCATTATGTGTAATTTGTTCCTTTACATTGATATCAATACTTAGTATTTTCAGACTTTTACATTATTTCTCTAAGCCATCATAAGAAATGGTAGATATCTCAATATTTTCCCTTGAATTGCCCCAATCAAGTTTGAGCATGTTTTCATATTTATTAAACATTCTAGTTTCCTATTCCAAAATTGCCTAATCATAACATTCAATCATTTTCCAACTGTATTTATTTACCTCTTTCTTACTGATTTCTATGAATCATTTAAGCATTCTGGCAATATTTTGTAGTTCTGCACAATTACAAAAACATTTTCAAAGGCTATGACTTACATTTTAACTTTGTATATGATGTTTCTAATTTGAGGAGAATGAAATATGTCGAAAATTATGCTTATGGCTTGGAACTTTTGTGTGTTTCACTCTTTTCTTATATTAAGATTTAGAACATTTTTTTCTAAAAGTTTTGAAATATTGCCTTTTAGATTTTGTCATTTGATATTTTGGAGTTCATTTTACTGTTTGATATTATGAAAAGACCTAATTTTATCATTTTTCTATGTAGCCAATTGTTTCCACATCATCTGTTGGAAACCCCTTCATTACTTTTCTAATTAAAATTATCATCTCCCATACTAACTGTTCATGTCCAGTTGAATGTGTCTTAGAAATGCTAATCCAGTCACCTATGAGTCTGTCACTGAGTCAATGCTACATTTTCTTGATAACAATAGCTTTGTGTTGAGTCTTGACTTGAAATTCCTTCCAAAATGTCATCTTAAAAAAAATCATATCATCTATTCCTGGTCTTTCATATTTAAATTTATTCCCCCCCACCTAGTTTTATTGAGGTATAATTGGCAAATAATAATTGTACAAATTTAAGGTATAAAATGTGATGTTCAGATGCATGTACATATTTTGAGATGATTACCACAGAAAAGCTAATTAACATATGATAACCATTGTGTATCTGAGATACACTTAAAATCTACTCTCTTAGCAAGTTCAACTAATACTCTATTAAATGTAGTTACAATATTGTACGTTAGATCTCCAGAACTTATTTTCCTACAAAAAATGAAACTTTATACTCTTTGAATAACACCTCATTTTCCCCCATTTCCCAAAGCATGTCAACCATCATTCTACTCTGCTTTTATGAGCTCAACACAAAAAGTCAAAATTTATGATATTACTTAAATGTGGATCTTGAAAAATAAACCTTTTTATTTTACTTTAGAAATAGCTTGTGGAATGTTGTAAAACCTTGTTCACATTTGATTAGAATTGAACCTCGTTTACTCTATTTACATTATTCCACTAATGGATAGATACACTATAGATCTCCAAATATTTATGCTTTTTTCAAGTGTTTCAACAAATATCATGATTTTCCATAACACACATCCTCAGTTTGATGTTTTCTCTAGAAAACATATTTTCTGTTATTTTTTACCCCTTTTTCAATATTTCTTTTATTTACATATGACAGCAAAATGCATTATAATTCATACTACACATATAGTGCACAATGGTTCATGTCTCTGGTTGTATACACAGTATATTCACACCAATTTGTGTCTTTATACCTATACTTTGGATAATAATGTCCATCTCATTCCACCATTATTGCCAACTCCCTGCCCCCTCTCTTCTCCTCCCACCCCTCTGCCCTATCTAGAGTTCATCTATTCCCTTATTCCCCAGTCCTACCCCACTATGAATCAGTCTCTTTGTATCAGAGAGAATACTCGGCATTTGTTTTTGTTTTGTTTTGTTTTGTTTTGTTGTTTTTTGGTATTGGCTAACTTCGCTTATCATTATCTTCTCCATCCCCATCCATTTGCCTGCAAATGACAGGATTTTATTCTCTTTTATTGCTGAGTGATATTCCATTGTGTATATATGCCACAGTTTTTAAATCCTTTTATCTACTGAAGGGCATCTAGGTTGGTTCCACAGTTTAGCTATTGTGAATTGTGCTGCTATAAACATTGATGTGGCTGTGTCCCAGTAGTATGCTGTTTTTAAGTCCTTTGCATATAGTCTGAGGAGAGAGAGAGATGGGTCAAATGGTGGCTCCATTCCTAGTTTAAGGAATCTCCAAACTGCTTTCCATTGACTTAAAAATAAGTTTGCATTTTCCGGTTTTATATACTTAGGAATTTGTTGATTTTGTTAATTGTTTTTTTTTTTCTACATAATAAATTTCCTAACTTGGTCTCATCACTTCTATTATTTTTATATGTAGGTGCATGGAAATAACCCAAGAAATTGTGTTGCTAACAGTTAAACTTTTAACTCTTGGAAGTATAGTTTTTTTTTTTTTTCTTGCCTTACTGCTCTGTCTAAAACCTCCAGAGTAATGCTGAATAACACTAATGACACTGTGCACTATCATTCATTCCATGGTTTTAAACAAAACGTTTCTAAGGAATCAGTAAGATATTTAGTGTAGGTTTTAAATAAAGACCCTCTCTTTGGAGGAGACAGTTCTGTGTTCTCTGAAGTATGCAGTGTTAGGAGAATAAGCAGCCTCAGGTAATAGCTCTAGCCTCTTCCAACCTTCCTCGATAAGCCTTGGAATTCCACCCTGTGCCAGTGTGAATCTAACCCTGGTCACTTATTTGAGGTGAAGCACATGCACACTTTGTTCACCAAAAGAAAACAAACTTCCTCTGTCTCAGTATGTTTCAGACGACCTGTAGTCTAATATGGCTTCAACTGCTTTGCTTTCTAGTATTTTCCTTCCAGAGATCCTTAACTAATTTTTAAGTGCAGCGATGCTATTTAATATCTCATAAACCTTTGCCTAGCATTGTGGTTGGGGAGTAAATGGACAATAAATACACAAACTTATAATGTCTACCTTGTTCTGTCCCATCTTGTGCCATACAACCCCACACCCATTCCTGCTGTGCTAGAAGTGCAAGGTGGGCTCCTGTGCCCTTCCACAGAGCTGCTTAATTAGCTCAAGTCTTTAGCACCCAGGACACTTGGTGCTTGAGGACAGGACAAAAATCTGCTGACCAATGACCTTGGTGCAGTTGTGTCAGTGTGGCTGAAGAAAAAGATTAACGGTAAAGGATTTTTTTAAAAGTAGGATGCAAGTGGGCTTAAAGGAGAACAGCAGACTTCAGTAAAGCAGTCTAGTATATAGAAGACAAGGAATGGCCTGCAAAATCTCAATGAGTAGGCTGGGCAAGGTAGTGCATACCTGTAATCCCAGGAGGCAGAGACAGGAGGATCACGATTTTGAGGCCAGCCTCAACAACTTAGCAAGATCTTTAGCAACTTAGCAAGACCCTGTCTCAAAATAAATAATAAAAAGTGTTGGGGATATAGTTCAGTGGTAGAGAGCCCCTGGGTTAAATCTTTAATACTCCGCCCAAATAAACCTAAATGATTAGGATATAATTTAATGCTGTGGTCATTTCATGTGTATATGATAAATAACATGTGGAATTGGGTAATTTTCAATACTGATATTGATTTCAAAATGACAAATAAAAAGTGTAAAAAAGTAATTATTTTACTTTGTAGTAATTCATTTTATAAGAGGATATGTAAGATGCAAAAGACATTACATATGTGATATCTTATATAATACATTTATATGTATATGTATAGATGAGATTTGGGGTCATATGGAATTGGCTATAGAATTTAATTGTTTTAAACAGTAATAGTGTACATATATTCAAGAGTCATGTGAAGTTGTTCATTTGCAATAATTATCCAATACAGTGAAGAAGGAACAGTCTGGAAGGAACCTGGACCAGAGGCAAACATTGGGTTTTAAGCATGACTTTTATGCTCTTATATTTTAGGTCTAAGAATTTAAATACTTTGAGGAAGATCAAAAGTGTGAGGATAGCCTTAGAAACTTAGAGAAACCCTGTTTCAGAAAACAAAAGGTCTATAGATGTGGCTCAGTAGTAAAGCAGTCCTGGACTCAATCCCCAGTACCAAACCAATCAACAAACAAAAACAGCAGAAATGAAGAGATTTGGGATAAGATATGCTTTACTGTGTTTGTTCATTTCAGACTTAAATCTTTGAAATTTGGCTATGTAAAATCTTGTTACTATTACCTGGTCTGTACAAGAAGAGGGGAAAATTGAACTAGAAATCACTGGTTAATTCAATGTCATTCTTCTATAATGCCATGTTGTAAAAAAGGATTTCCGCAAACAAATGTATTTCATGGTAGTTTCAAGTTTTGCCAAATGACAATTAGAGAAACAGCTTTTCTATTCATATTTTCTTAATTATCAAAGTACTTTCTTGCCTCCTTAAATATTACTCTTATATGTCTTCCCTTTAACTGTACCCCCATCAACTCACCCCTGCCACCCTGCACCACAAAATTCTTGATGCTATAATAGCTGTTCAATTGATAAGGAAAAAACAGGGATTCAAGAGCTTTTCTCTGAGTGCATCTATTCCAGGACAGAGATGTTTTAGAGTCAATATTTTGCAGCAGAATCGTCTGCTAAAGTACTTCTAAAGCATCAGGGAGCTGTGAGGCAGCAAAATTCCTACAGTGTACAACCACATCCATTCCCTTTGAGCCATGCTGCTTAATTCCTGAAGCCTGCTATTTGGGTAATGTCAGAACACTAGGGAAATGGCTGAAAATCTGTAGGTTAAAAAAAAAAGTATTCATGTATGTGTTGGATATGAGCAGAATGGGCTGTTTTATTTAGAAAAGTCCACTTTCAATAATTCCCTGGTTTGGTTGATAATAAGTACTACAAAGAAATATCTAAGAAATACATTCAGTAACTTAAAAAAACAAAGTGACACATGACAGAATAGGAACCTTTGCAGGGTACTTCCTAGGTAACTCTTTAGAACCAAAGTACTCATTGGCCCAGGTGCCTGCTGCATTGGCTACTGGTGCTTATAGCTGGGTCCCTTCCCAGTAGTTACCATTAGCTCAAACAAAATGCTTCACCCAAAGTTCTTCCTTCCTTAAAGTGACCTGCATCTCATCATTTATCGGTGTGATAATACAAAGGCATGGTCCACTTGTAGGGGTAGAAGAAAGAGGTTCTTCTAACTCCAGAGCTTCCAGAGTATTGATGGAAGCCTCTGTTGTACTGTGTTGCTGGTCACCTTCATTCTGCCTTATTCTGTGTCCCTGCCTTTCACAGGTCTTGTTTCTCAGTGAGGCAGTATATATGGAACAGGATGTTGAAAGTACTGATCAACAGGAATGTTACATAAAGTTGCGTGAGAGATTATTTTTTAATATGGCAGCATCCTTCCATGATACATAATTTAACACTCTAGTAAGCACACTGGGAGAAAATGTTCCTAGGACAATTCTGGAAGCTTTGATAAGTAGGTACTTCATACCATGTATGACTGATGCTTCATTCATACAAATGAAGTAGAAATGCTAATTCTTTCATGGTAAAGGGTGTAAATGTTCAGGTAACTGGGTATCCTAGAGGGAATATATTGCCTACAATCAAAAAGTCTACTATATGAGAATATTCTATGAAAAAAAAAAAGCCTCAGAATATAGTTTCTTTGCCAAAGCAATACAAGATTTCCTGGTAAGAAAAGTACCAGAATCAATAATCGCAGTAATAACATTCTCTGTAGGCCAGGTTTGGTAGTTCATGATGATATTAAAGAATTGTACTCCCTGATTTCAACAAAGATGGTTGGATCCCAAAATAATAGAAGGACTTAACCATGGGAAAAATATAATGTGTGAAATTATTGTAAAATGCTTAGTAGAACACAATTTCCCTGGGCTTAAGTCAGATGGGCAGCCAGCAAAGTTATTGCTCAATTTATACAAGACCCATTCCCACACTAAAATAAAAAAATAGATAATCACTAGGTAACTAGTCAAATAAAAACTCACTATCTGAGGCACAATTTTCAGACATGAGCCAGTTCTCAGAACTGGTTCCCTCTGATAGAAGGAGAGGCTGGGTTTTCACTGCAATGTTCAAGTCTGGCTCTTTCCCATGGCCTGTAGCTGTACACCTGAATGATCTGCTCTGACTCATCTATTGAGTGACTAGGGAAATGATAATACCCAGACATTTCCCAGATATTTGGACAAAGGATTGCGTGGACATTATTATGAATTGACCTTAGCTTTATAATGGCCCTCATGTTAGAGTGAAGGCATATGTGGATGAAATAACAAAAGGAGTCCTGACCCAGGTACACACACAGTGAGTCTACCATACAGTTGAAATGCACATATTCTATTTAACTTGCCAAAATATCTACTTAGGTTTCTTGAGCTGGAGATAAGAGCAATCATGGTGGGGAAGACCATATAAAATCTCTGATACTACACCTACCCATGTCAATATTGAAAATTATAAGCAAAATTGCATCATGAGAATAATTACAGAATTAGGGATACCCTAAAAGTGTGCAAAGGTGTTTGTTCCCATCATAAATCTATTTAATCACTAGTTCGGCCCTTAAAAAAACCATAAGAATAGTAAATGAAAAACAGCCAAATGATACAACTGCAGCTGCTTTGTGAAATGTGATATCTTTGTCAGAATATAACAACTTAGTCTTGGGTACATGATAAGCAACCATTGACTGAATAAAAGTGTTTTTTCCCATTCCTATTGTGAAGAAAAGCCAGAAGTAGTTCACAATCATGTAGGGATAAAAAGGGTATTACAGTTTGCCAGAGGGCTGGTTAAATCTTCCACCTTCTGTCATAATATACTTTCTGGAGTATTCTTTCAAAGGGATCATTGAGATGGTTCATAATTGACATTCATTCACTATTTTGTTTTAAGAATATTATTTTAAAATGGGCTCAGTAAAAAAAAAAATTGCCAGAGGATTGTGGATGTGTCATACCAGTCATATTTTTAGGGTTCCAGTCCTCTTTGGCATGTTTGAAGTTTCCTCTAAGAAAAAGACACATTGTAACAGCTTGTACCTTTCTCCACCAAGACAAAGGTAATGACTGACTCCTCTTCTGAGTTTCAGACAACAAAATTTTTCACTCTTATCTCTGAGTGAATGGAAAGTTGCCAGCTACTGCAAGAGGCCTGGGGTGGGGAAGAGCTATGTAGCACTTCTAGGCTGTTGTGCCCCCTGAACTGTATGCACCATCAGACCCAAAGATATTAGAAGTATCTTTCATGAGAAAGGATATGATGAACTTATGGCAAGCCCTGACAGAAGATGAAAAAGCATTTTATAGGTACAGCTCTAGAGCAAAGGCAGCCATGTTTTATACAGCAAAGAACTGTACACCATTTGAAGAACAACTTCTAATCCTTGGTAGAAGTGGAGTGCCTAGTGGTGAGTTTATAAGTGACCATTAGGCTAGAGCTCCCCAGCGTGAGCTGAGTTCTGACAGACCCTTCAACTCACTGGGTAGTTGGATACAAAATTGAGTCATCGTCCCCAGACAGACGTGAGAAATCTAGGATCAGTATAAATTAGGCCAGAAAAAAAATCAAATAAACTGTATGAACAATAACCCAAAAGCCATGTTATCCTCTGTGCTCAACCACTACCTCTTTTTCAGTTGACACCTGTGGGCCAGTGAAATATATATGTGGGTAGGGGTAGAAAGACTCTTTCCATCAACTGACGAAGGTTGAAGAAAACTAGCTTGGCTCCTGGGGAGTATGTGAGTGTAAGCTGAAGATGGACTGTTGTTCCATTACACTTCCATTCTGGGGTAGATACAGAAGGTAGGTATAAAGTTTTCTGGGGGCTGGGATTGTGGCTCAGTGCTTGCCTTGCACGGCCGTGACCTGGGTTCAATTCTTAGCACCACATAAAAATGAAGGTATTGTGTTGTGTCTATCTACACCTAAAATATAAATTAAAAAAAATAAAGTTTTTTGATTCCGCAGAGATTTGATGGTACACTTTTAACTATGAAGTTAAAAACTTCAAATCACATACTGACACTTACTAAAGAGCAGTTACCAAGCAAAGGGCACTAATAAAAACAAGTAGAGGAATTGAGCCAGTTAGTTGGCCTCTCTCATCAGCCATCCCAAGTGCACATGAATGAAGTATCCATGATGGCAGGAATGGAGGGAAGATCTACATGAGCCCGATATCATGAGCTCCCACTCCTGAAGTCTCCTACTCCTATCTCGCTATAGCTGCTGCTGAATGTTCTAGAACCAATGCTGAGTTGCTGATATGGCACCTTCCCTCAAAGTCAGGAAGAAGTCATTTAGGAGTAGTTGGCAACAGTGGGCTCCTGCTACCCCTTCTCCCAATTGGGAAAAGCCCTAGTGACATTTAGCTACCAAATTACCTATGGGATGGTCTGAGCTCTTTGTTACCTCCCTTTGCCCAATTCTACTTCCCTCACACCTCCCAGGTGGTGTTCTGAGAATGCTCCCAACAAATCTCTTGCAAGAAAAATTATCTCATAATCTTTCCCCCCAATAATCCAAATTGACACAGATGTCAAAGTCCAGGATTTCTCCAGTGATCTAAAATATTTTCCTGCAGAAAAGAACATGAATTAATATCAATAGTCATTTTTTCACATCTGAAAATTTAGCAAAATGGTATTACTTCTTATTTAAGAATTTTATTTTTTCAAAAGAGTGAGTTAGCAAAAATAATTCGGAGAAAGATTTTCTTTCACATTCTATTGAAGTTACTTATTGTATCCACTATCCTGACCTATAAAGTCATAAAATTAGGTCTTAAAAGACCCTCACAAATATATATATATATATATATATATATATATATATATATATATATATATATATATATATTCTACAAGAGTGCTTCAAGCAAGTACTACTGAGAGCTTTTGCACATTATAAATGGAAAGTTCAGAGACAGGAGTTACTTTGCATAATCTGCATAGCTAAATTAGAAATAAAGGAAAAATCAGAAATATATCTAGTTATACTTATGGTGTTTCTTTATATTAATATTGAAACTCATTTATGTCTAAATAAAAAAAATTAATGGGGAGATTTCATCTATATCTAAAGAGCTATTTGCTATAATATGTATTTCTTGTAATGTGATTAGATAATGTTTGCATTTCCACATGGAAAAAGAAAACTTGTAACCTGGCTAATTTCCGTTAGAGAGAAAGATGGAAGGATTTGTCTCAAGAGCACCTTAAAAATAACTTTAAAAAATGAAAAAGTCTTTCTGATTCCAAAATTCCATAGAAAACAAATCTTTTTTTTTTTAAGTCTAAAAGAGCCAGATGTGGTGGTCCATACCTTAATGCCAATGGTTTGGGAGGCTGAGGCAGGAAGCTCACACAAGTTCAAAGCCAGCCTCAGCAACTTAGCAAGACCCTAAGTAATTTAGTGAGAACCTGTTTCAAAATAAAAGATAAAATAGACTGGGGATTTGCCTCAATGATTGAGCATCCCTGGGTTCTGTCCCCAGAACTATTAAAGAAAAAAAAGTCTAGAAGATCTCTTACTTAAATTTCACAAGAAAGAAATTTAGAATCTGACATATTTTAATAGAGATAACCTTTATCATTTGGTATATATTCTCAGATTAATCCAAGTCTCTTGAATTGCAGTTTATGCTTATTGCAACATTTTCTATTTTTAGCAGCAAAGAGTAAGAAACCTAAGATTCTACCAATGTGCTCTTTGAACTACAGTTAAGAAACAGAAATTCTTTGTGACTTATTTATAACCAAATTATCCATGAATTACAAGTCATACATCTTTATATTCCTAAGAGCTAACTACGTTAAGGAAATGCAATATACATAGGTGATAAAAAGCCAGCTAGAATCCATTTTCAGAGTCCATCACATTCTGCATATCCTAAGTTGAAAAAAAATGCATCACATAAAAAATAAGCAGGGTGTGTAAGCACAGCTTAGCACCCACAAGAGTAGAGAAAAAGCATAAAATAGGAGAAGGGTGGGACAACATTTTTTTAAAAGGGAAATGACGAGAAGAAAATAGAACTTTTTTTTTTTTTTTAATGGCAGGGAAAAAGAAACTGAATCTTAAATAAAGAAAAGAAAAAGTCAACTGGGTAGTTCAGTGGTAGAGTGTTTGCCTAGCTTGCAATGGGAAGCAGGGTTCAATCCCTAGTACTGCACACCACTAAATAAACAAGCAAACAAACAAATAAATAAATATAGACCACATGATTTCAAGGGCAATGATCTGTCCACCATTTCTTAGGAAAGTAATTTTTCAGTCATTCAAATACTTTGTGAATTATGAAAATAATGAGAGAGAAGGTGTGCTATGACATATGGGAACTAAGACAGTGTGGTAGTGCCAAGGGGAAATGGACTCAGAGTCTGAGGAATCAGCTCAGAGCACTAGCTCTATTCCTGCCAGCTGGTTGGCATGAGAAAACTCACTTGTGCTTCAACATTTTATTTTAAAAATAAAACCATGGGAAGAACCATTTGCAGCCCTTTTAGTCTTAACAATTCTATGAAAAGTTTTTGTTTTTCCAGGCTTATTTCTTTTTCCACTATGGGAGATACAAAATTATTTAGTAATTTTAGAGATACTTATTGAGCAGACTATTGGAAACTTTTTCCATTTACTTAAAATTTTACACTTTACAAGGTATTGCCACTTCCCTTTATTTCATTTAATACAATGAGTGACATGAGATGGAAAATTGTATCTTCACTTTATAAGTGAAGGGTTGTCATGCCAAGAAGTTATGGACCTGGCCCAAGATTTCAGGGGACCAAAGGTCTCAACTCTGGATCTTACTCCAGGACTATTCTACACCAAGATGCCTCCTCTCACAAATGAAGAGCCTCTTGCATTGACGTTTCACTGGCTCTAGTATTCGTGATTCCTAAATTATTTCAAATTTCTTTTGGCTCGGAAAAGAACTTGAAGAGATGGGAATGATGAAAATCCAAATCTACTTATTTGCATATGTAGATAATCCCATCTGGGTGAATTGCCTCACTTACACAGTTTCACATTCTCTTATTTTTTAAAATGTGGGTTAGATGTAGAAAAGTTGGAAAAATTATAAAAATCAGTATATTTTCAAGCACTGTTCAACCTAAAGCCTCTCTCTAAAAGATTTGTTCATGGTGTTTGGAGTTCTTCACCTCTCCCCACTGTGAGAAAAGAAGTTCTATGGTTCAAAAAGGTTAGTGAATGCTGCCTTTAATTAATTAATGTAAACTTTAATTAAGGCTGAAGTTAATTAAGATGTCTTTTGTACAGGACATTTCAGAGCCTTTAATATATTACTATGTATTGTGAATGTCCTAAGGGAGGAGACCCAATAGACTTACAAATTAACTTTTTTTGTAAAGGAAAGTATTTCATCAAACTTCTGTTCTATAGAATACAGTTTGAGAATTTTGTCTCCTACTGCTGGAAGATGCCTTAGAAATTACTTATTTCAAATTCTTACTGTTATAGATGAGTAACACAAAACCCAGCAAGGCGAAGTTAACCTTACTCAGAATCACAGAGTTAGTGATATGACTCATGACTAGAATTAAGACCTTTTGACTCCTATTAGGGTGTCATTTTCATCTCACATAGTCATTGTCTATAAAGTAATATAACTGGAACTGTGAAAATAGTTTTGCCACCTGATACATTTTTTGGCAAAGCCAAAGTCAATTAGCATTGATTTAAATATGATGCATAGTAAAATGTCTTTCCAAATGTAACATATTTATTTGCTAGAGTATGCTTACAATGAGTTCAGCATACTTTTAAACACTATTGGTTTTCTAAATTCATCAGGGCAACTGAATTTTATAAACCAATTTACTGTTTTCTTTTTAAAATGTTAGAATCTTTTAATGGAAGGCACATTTTAATGGAAAAGGCAAAGGAAATCATATCATTTGAGTGTTGCAGTGTGCCAGTACTTTATCTACAAGGTCTTCATTTATTTCTCAAGATAAATAAAAGAAAATATCAGCCCTCTTTTGAATAGGATACAAAAATAAGGCTTAGAATATCAATGAAGTTGCTCTAGGTCACATGATCAATTAGTAAAAGAACCAATATTTCAATAGAACTCAGGGTAAGCATACTCTAATAAATTACATCCAATCATATCAAATATAAAAAATTACACTTTTGATATATCATAAAGTATTTATTACATATATTACTATTCTCAGTGAAGAAAAATATATATCTTAATATTTTAAGAAAGCTCATAAATTATCCTTTTGTTGTTTTTGTTCTAAAGGTTCTGTGTTATTTTTAAAGTCACACTGTAGGCCTTGATCACATTTGTTGATCAAGCATGTATAAAACTGAACATCTTTAATGAGAAATTCAAGATTAATGGAATTCAAAATTGCTTTGGGAAATGAAAAAACAATTTCATTTATTAATGGTCAGTAACAACCTATAATCAAGGCAGCAACTGCTAGGCAAATAAACAATTAGCTGGTTTATTTGAAGTGTAAGCAGAGGATAATCTAGTCATTTGTTCATTACTCTTATCTACTGGGTCCCTACCTCTCAACTCTATAATAGAAAAGATAGATACAAACTGAAAGTTTTTATATTAAATTACATTTTAAATAGCATTGGTGAGTTTGTGCTTACCTTCTAATTTAAATTCTGTTTATATCTACATTTTTTATTCTGTGTTTGCATAAGGTAGACACTATTCGATTAAAATGCAGTAACTCCCCACTTATCCAGAAGGTCCAGCTTGTTAGAGTCTTTGATAAAAGCTTCAGAGAAGCCAAAAATACCCCAAAACCCTGAGTTAAGGCTCATAGAGATTCATGTAGAACTGTATTGACTTTTTAAATATGTAGTTGTCTTAAAGCTTCGTTATCTGGCTTCTCAGCCTCTGATGGATGAGTAGAAGCAAACCAGAAAAGGTCAGAAGTTGTCTGAGGCAGGTAAAGTACAAACAGAGGTGATGATGGCTGGCCTTTTACCACACTGTCCACAAAAAAAAAAACAGTTCCATAATGATTGTCCTGGATCTCAATAAAGGATTAAATGATGTTAATTATGTTGGGAGTTTTCTAGCTAAGTAGGCATTCCAAAAGTGTACACTTGAGTGATGCATAATCCATGCATATGTGTGCATGAGAGTATATGTGTTTGTGATTGGCAATGCCTCCTCAAAGTAAGTAGGTATGCTTTAAGAAGGGTGCCACTAAAGGACAGAGAAATCAGTAGAAAGAGAAAAATGAAGACTATATTTTGAGAGGACAGAACTCCATAACACAGAGGTTTGTATCTTGAAAAAAGTGAATAGTGAGCTTTTGGAGAGTGGCTATAGTATAGAGTCTAAGAGGGATGGTAGCTAGAAACTTGGCTCTATCATAGTAAGTCTTTAACTACTATTAAGTCTCTTCCTGCCTTATACACTATATGATTGTACATTGGGCTGTCCGTCAGTTATTCACACATTGCAGATAATAAAAGACCTGCAATATATTTGGGTACATATGTGCATATGAACACATAAATAATGAGCAAAATTTATGTGCCAGCAATAGTGATAATGATACCCAATATACATACACAAATAAATACATAAATAATGAGAAAACTTTATGGGCCAGTAATATGGTAATGACACCCAATATTACTGAGTACTTAAATTATGGAAGGCGACATATTTACATACTCTATCAGCTACCAATGACTATTTTCATATTAAAAATAAGGAAATGGTAGTGAACGACATTTAAGTAATTTGCCTATCATGACACAGCTCCTAATGGTGGAACTAGATGGACCTTCTGCCTCTCCAATAACACCAAAAGTATCAAATTTAGTGGAAGAAAATGGAAAGTTGTAAAGGACTAGGAAATGAGTATTAGATATTAATAGTAAACAACAGGTTTCTCAGCACTACATATAATTAGCTCCATGTGGATACATACATCTTTGGAAATGGAAGTCCCATAATGCTTCATGTTGCTCCTATGACTATATAATTAGCTATAATAAGATAATAACTTTAAAAGTCTCTACACAAACTTCTGCCATTGTTCTACTTTTTATGATTTAGAGCAGTGAGCTTTCTACTTTACCACAGTGAAATAAGACATTGGTGGACTGTTTAACCTATTCAATATTATTAGCAATGAAAAAAATTAACTGCTATTAAATTGAGTCCAACTTGCCAAGGGATATGATTAACTATAACAACTAGTTAGAGACCTAGTCCTAGTGTCCAATCTTTCACTAATTCATACTGTGACTTTGTGTGACATAAACCAGCTATTTTATCCTTGTATGTTACAATGATAATATAGCATTATTCATTTTCCTGCTCTGAAAAGAACTGCTGGCTAGTATCAAGAGACCCAGGTTTGAGCCTTATGCTTTCTTAATTGTGAAACACTGATCAATTCAAATCTTTTGAGCTTTTATGAAGTTTTACTACTTGGCAAGCCTAACCTAATAGGATTGGGGTGAAGATCAAAATGAAAGAATTAACTGAAAACTAAACTAAATTCTATAAAATGCTGTAAATCTTTTTAAAAAAGTCTACACAGTCATCTTATATGACATAGACATGTTAAATACATATGAAATTCTTATCAGACCAGCATGCAGCACTGAGCCAGCCTCCCTGGGTTCAAAAAACCAACTCCACCCAGATAATTTGAATCAACAACTTTCATTTCATCCCTATTGTTTCTTAAAGGATAAAAACATTAAACACCACCAGGAATATAACCCAAGAATGTTGTAAATCACTTCTCTAAATTTGCCACCATCTTCCCAATGGAGGGACCCAAGAGGATTAACAAAGATAAGGACAATAATTGAAGAAAAAGTTTTAATAAATAGGGTCAGACATGCTAGTCATTTTTAAGGATTTTATTAATGACATATAGTGCAAATGGACAATTAAACACATGCAGATGATGTTATTTTTTTTATTTCTGCCTACAATATCTTTTCCTCCTTTCCTTACCGGATGAACCTCAGAATTTCTTCCAACATCCAAGTGCCCTTTCCTGTCCTGTGGTCTGATCCAACACTCATCCTCCAGTGCTCACATGACTAGCTCATATAACTCATGGTGTTTTATTTCACTGTACCATCATCTGTTTACCTATTCCTTTCTCTTTCTGATGAATATAAATTCATCAAAGACAGGGACCATACTCATCTTTATATTCCATGGGATACTGTCTGCCAATAAATGTTTATTAAAGCAGATGATATTGTTTTCCTTTTTGATTGTGTCAATACACCTTAAATTTTTAATTGCTTTTAAAGAAGTTCAAAATCTAGACTATAATTTTCCTAATGAAATCTATCACTCATAACGTTTTTGTGGATTAATTCTAATGACATAAAATAAACATCTAGCAATCTTCAGACTTAAAAAAGTAATATTCATTTTATACAAGAGCTAGTAACTTCCTATCATTGTTTTGTAAATGAGCTATCTGGTCTTGACTTACATTTATAACACAATAAAATAAAGAACTAGTACCTGTTGACTAACTTTCAACATGATGGTACTGAGAAATACCAGTGTGTCCCTCTGATAGAAAGCCCATGTCTTTTCCCATTGCCTGCTATTGGCAATTGCCCTGCAGCTAAATTCCTTAAGGCATACAACAGGAGTAATTTATTAACTAATTATATTTATTGCTCAGAATAGGCTCCTCTTAATTAAAAAAAGGATGAATAATCTCACAGCATAATTAATATTGAAGTGTAGAATAGTCATTTTTATTTTTCTACTTTGTTTACCAACTCTTCAGTTCAATCAACAAGACCTTCAACATGGGAAAGAGAAACATCTACGCCTCAGTTTCTTTTCTAGGGATTTGTGCCGCTTTTCTAATAATATATAAATTGACTATTTGTTTCAAGATGATTGACAATTTGATAATTTATAATCATGTATATTTCTTTTTTATGTTCTATATATTAGAAAACATAAGCAACAAACATAAAGGTACATGCCTAAACTGAACAGTTATGATGCATTTTACTTGTAAATAACGATAGACACTAAGACTGAGTTTCACAAGAAAAGTAATCACTTCCATGGCTATGGTCCTTTACTAATATTCATTGATGGGTTAATATTTTATAAAATATATACACATCTTTGTGCCCCAACATTCATATGGCACAAAAGAATAAAGCTATTGTTTTCCTCCTTGACATCTTCGTTATCCAGAAGAAAAAAAATCATATACACTCAGGGGTTTATATATGAAGGATGAATGGATGGATAGATAGATAGACAGACAGATAGATAGATAATGTATTGTTTCAAATAAGGTCTCACTATGTTGCCTGGCCTGGTCTTAAACTTGTGAGCTCAAACTCCACCTCAGCCTCCTGAATAGCAGGCACTCAGGCAGGCACCATCACATGAAATATTCTTGAATGTGTAATGCTTCTGTGAACATATATTCCTAGGTATAGAATGGAAAATATTTAAAACTAAAATAGAAAGTTAGCATACACTCAACTGAAGTGAATAATTCCCAGAAAGATTACAGGCAGCAAGAAATCAAAATTTCCAATGGATAGGAATAAAATAAGTAAGGTGACAACGGAAACTCCAAGGCAATCAGCGGCCACCATCTTGGAGAGCTGAAGTATCCACCGCCACTCTCCAACAGACTGCAACAATAAAACAGGTCTGTGTCACTCAGCCCATCCCCCATACATCGGGGAATCCGCATAAAACCCCTCCTAGGCTTTCCGGGGGAGGGAGTATCAGAGTGAGCCCGCATAAAGACTAGGGGAAAACTAGAGACACCTGACCTTCAACTCCCCCTCCCATCAGCAGCCAAAACGAAACCTGTCTAGCCAGCGCTGGGGGAGGGGCAAACAGAAAAAATCAAAACGATAGAGTGCCAGGGATCCCAATACCCAATTGTGCGACCCGGGGATCCGGGCTGACTGATTTGCCCGGCCTTTCCCGCAGCTACAGAAGGGGGGGCGCCACAGAGAAGTGATTAATTAGCAAGCAGGGAGAAAAGTGGCTGCAATTCTGTGGAATCATGCCGGATGAGCCAGCACTGACCCCCGGGCTGAGTACGGGATTTCAGAGGGGGAAGGAAGCAGTACAGTTCTATCCCCCACAATGGAAACAAAACAATAGAGTGCCGGGGTTCCCAATAGACACCCTCCACACCCAACAAACGGCAGGTCCAGAGTACAGTTTGAACTGCCGAGAGCCATCACTCAGGGGAAATCTGGTCTAGCAGGAGAAACCAAGACTAGCAGGAGAAACCAGGGGACTAGAGGCCAGGCCCTCGCGACTGGGAGGCTGGAAACCGCAGGCCCGCCGGCGACAATTCACTCACTGCCCGCATAACTGGGCGGTAGGAGAACGCCCGCCCGCTGGCTACCGACCGCAGGACGGGGTGCCTAGAGATCGCCCGCCCACCAGTGACAGCCGGCCCGCTGCCCGCCCGACTGGGCAGCTGGAGTCCACTCCCCCGCCAGCAACCGATCACCCACCCGCTGCCTGAGATACTGGGCGGCTGGAGACTGCCCGCCTGCCTCGACGGGGAGCTGAAACCAAACAGAGACAGTCCAATCACACAGCCCCATTAGGACACCCCAGCAAGGAGCCTGGGGCCCGTCATAGCAGAGTAGTGACGTCGCTGGAGCACGGCCGTCGGAATTCCTTCCCAGCAGAATCCACGTTAGCAGGCACAGTTTAACAACACAAAGAAGAAACAACAGAGTAATACAGAACCAAAACAAATCTATAGAAGAGAGCAGAAACACGGCAATCAAATAGAGCTGGAAAGTAATGTGGACAACATGAGAAAACAAGGGAAAAAAAGGAGTACAAACAATGCAGGACAACTTAATTCTACAGGAGGACATAGAAACATCAGAAGCAGGGAAGGGAAAGAACTCAAGGCCGACCTAACTCGAATGGAAAGGAATATTAGGGAAGACATGAGACAGCAAGTCCAAGCGATAAAAGTATATTTTGAAAATGAATTAAACAAACAAATTCAAATGGCAAAGAATGAGCTCTACCAGGAGATAGAGATCTTAAAAAAAAATCAAACAATAATCCTAGAATTGCAGGAAAATATAAACCAAATTAAAAACTCAAACGAGAATATTACAAACAGACTTGATCAAGTAGAAGTCAGAACATCAGATAATGAAGACAAGGTTTATCAACTTGAAAAGAATATAGTCAACACAGAAAAGATGCTTAAATCCCACGAGCAATCTATTCAAGAGATATGGGATGTCATAAAAAAACCAAATTTGAGGGTCATCGGGATAGAAGAAGACACAGAGACTCAAACCAAAGGAATGGACAGCATATTAAATGAAATAATTCTAGAAAACTTCCCAGAGATGAAAGATGAAATGGATTGCCAAATCCTGGAAGCCTACAGGACCCCAAACATTCAAAACCATAATAGACCAACTCCAAGACATATAATTATGAAGATAGCCAATGTACAGAACAAGGAGAGAATATTAAAAGCTACGAGAGAAAGGAGGCAGATTACATTTAGGAGTAAACCAATTTGGTTAACAACTGATTTGTCATCACAGACTTTGAAAGCCAGAAGATCCTGGAACAATGTATTTCAAACGCTGAAAAATAATGGATTCCAACCAAGAATACTATATCCAGCAAAATTAAGCTTCAGATTTGACAATGAAATTAAAATCTTTCATGATAAACAAAAGCTAAAAGAATTTGCAGCAAGAAAACCAGCACTGCAAAGCATTTTGAGCAAAATACTACAAGAAGAGGAATTGAAAAATAGTGCCCAAAACTAACAGCAGGAGGTATCTCAGTAAAGGGGGAGGAAAATAACCAAAAAGTAAAACCAGCCAAACTAAAATAAATAAATAAAGAAGCATGACTGGAAGTACAAATCATATCTCAATTGTAACCTTAAATGTTAATGGCCTAAACTCACCAATCAAGAGATATAGGCTAGTAACCTGGATCAAAAAAACAAATCCAACAATATGCTGCCTTCAAGAGACTCATATGATAGGAAAAGACATACACAGGCTGAAGGTAAAAGGTTGCGAAAAATCATACCACTCACATGGCCCTCGGAAGCAAGCAGGAGTGGCCATACTCATATCGAATAAAATCAACTTTAAACCTAAGTTAATCAAGAAGGATAAAGAAGGACACTATATACTGTTAAAAGGAACCATCCACCAACAAGACATAACAATTATCAATTTGTATGCACCAAACAATGGAGCTGCAACGTTCATAAAACAAACTCTCCTCAAGTTCAAGAGTCAAATAGACCACAACACAATAATTATGGGTGACTTCAACACACCGCTCTCGCCATTAGACAGATCCTCTAGACAAAAACTGAATAAAGAAACTATAGAACTCAACAGCACAATCAATAACCTAGACTTAACCGACATATATAGAATATATCAACCATCATCAAGTGGATACACGTTCTTCTCAGCAGCACATGGATCCTACTCAAAGATAGACCATATATTATGCCACAAGGCAACCCTTAGTAAGTATAAAGGCGTGGAGATAATACCATGCACCATATCTGATCACAATGGAATGAAATTGGAAATCAATGATAAAAGAAGGAAGGAAAAATCCTACATCACATGGAAAATGAACCATATGTTACTGAATGATCAATGGGTTACAGAAGACATAAAGGAGGAGATGAAAAAATTCTTAGAGACAAATGATAATACAGACACAACATACCGAAATCTATGGGACACAATGAAAGCAGTTTTAAGAGGAAAATTCATTTCTTGGAGTTCTTTCCTCAAAAAAAGAAAAAAAAACAACAAATAAATGAACTCACACTACACCTCAAAAACCTAGAAAAGGAAGAGCAAAACAACAGCAAATGTAGTAGAAGACAAGAAATAATTAAAATTAGAGCAGAAATCAACGAAATTGAAACAAAAAAAACCATTGAAAAAATTGATAAAACTAAAAGTTGGTTCTTTGAAAAAATAAATAAGATAGACAGGCCCTTAGCCATGCTAACGAAGAGAAGAAGAGAGAGAACTCAAATTACCAATATATGGGATGAAAAAGGCAATATCACAACAGATACTACAGAAATACAGAAGATAATTAGAAAGTATTTTGAAACCCTATATTCCAATAAAATAGAAGATAGTGAAGATATCGATAAATTTCTTAAGGCATATGATCTTCCCATATTGAGACAGGAAGACACACACAATTTAAACAGACCAATAACAAAGGAAGAAATAGAAGAAGCCATCAAAAGACTACCAACCAAGAAAAGCCCTGGACCGGATAGGTATACAGTGGAGTTCTACAAAACCTTCAAAGAAGAATTAATACCAATACTTTTCAAGCTATTTCAAGAAATAGAAAAAGAAGGAGCTCTTCCAAATTCATTCTATGAGGCCAATATCATTCTTATCCCAAAACCAGACAAAGACACTTCAAAGAAAGAAAACTACAGACCAATATCTCTAATGAACTTGGATGCAAAAATTCTCAATAAAATTCTGGTGAATCGAATACAAAAACATATCAAAAAAATTGTGCACCATGATCAAGTAGGATTCATCCCTGGGATGCAAGGCTGGTTCAATATACGGAAATCAATAAATACTATTCACCACATCAATAGACTTAAAGACAAGAACTATATAATCATCTCAATAGATGCAGAAAAAGCATTTGACAAAGTACAGCATCCACTTATGTTCAAAACACTAGAAAAACTAGGGATAACAGGAACTTACCTCAACATTGTAAAAGCTATACATGCTAAACCTCAGGCTAGCATCATCCTAAATGGAGAAAAACTGAAGGCATTCCCTCTAAAATCTGGAACAAGACAGGGATGCCCTCTATCACCACTTCTATTCAATTTAGTTCTCAAAGTACTAGCCAGAGCAATTAGACAGACAAAAGAAATTAAAGGCATAAAAATAGGAAAAGAAGAAATTAAATTATCGCTATTTGCGGATGACACGATAATATACTTAACAGACCCAAAAGGGTCTACAAAGAAGCTGCTAGAGTTAATAAATGAATTCAGCAAAGTGGCAGGGTATAAAATTAACATGCATAAATCAAAGGCATTCCTGTATATCACCAACAAAACCTCTGAAATGGAAATGAGGAAAAACACTCCATTCACAATATCCTCAAAGAAAATAAGATACTTGGGAATCAACCTAACAAAAGAGGTGAAAGATTTATACAATGAAAACTACAGAACCCTAAAGAGAGAGATAGAAGAAGATCTTAGAAGATGGAAAAATGTACCCTGTTCATGGATCGGCAGAACTAACATCATCAAAATGGCGATATTACCCAAAGTTCTCTACAGGTTTAATGCGATGCCAATCAAAATCCCAATGGCATTTCTTGTAGAAATAGATAAAGCAATCATGAAATTCATATGGAAAAACAAAAGACCCAGAATAGCAAAAGCAATTCTAAGCAGGAAATGTGAATCTGGAGGTATAGCGATACCAGAGTTCAAACTGTACTACAAAGCAATAGTAACAAAAACAGCATGGTACTGGTACCAAAACAGGTGGGTGGACCAATGGTACAGAATAGAGGACACAGAGACTAATCCACAAAGTTACAACTATCTTATATTTGATAAAGGGGCTAAAAACATGCAATGGAGGAAGGATAGCATCTTCAACAAATGGTGCTGGGAAAATTGGAAATCCATATGCAACAAAATGAAATTGAATCCCTTTCTCTCGCCATCCACAAAAGTTAACTCAAAATGGATCAAGGAGCTAGATATCAAATCAGAGACACTGCGTCTGATAGAAGAAAAAGTTGGCTCCAATCTACATATAGTGGGGTGGGGCTCCAAATTCCTTAATAGGACGCCCATAGCCCAAGAGTTAATAACAAGAATAAACAAATGGGACTTACTTAAACTAAAAAGTTTTTTCTCAGCAAGGGAAACAATAAAAGAGGTAAATAGAGAGCCTACATCCTGGGAACAAATTTTTACCCCTCACACCTCAGATAGAGCCCTAATAGCCAGAATGTACAAAGAACACAAAAAATTAAACAATAAGATAGCAAATAACCCAATCAAAAAATGGGCCAAGGACCTGAACAGACACTTCTCAGAGGAGGACATACAATCAATCAACAAGTACATGAAAAAATGCTCACCATCTCTAGCAATCAGAGAAATGCAAATCAAAACCACCCTAAGATACCATCTCACTCCAGTAAGATTGGCAGCCATTATGAAGTCAAACAACAATAAGTGTTGGCGGGGATGTGGGGAAAAGGGTACACTTGTACACTGCTGGTGGGACTGCAAAATGGTGAGGCCAATTTGGAAAGCAGTATGGAGATTCCTGGAAAAGCTGGGAATGGATCCACCATTTGACCCAGCTATCGCCCTTCTCAGACTATTCCCTGAGGACCTTAAAAGAGCACACTATAGGGATACGGCCACATCAATGCTTATAGCAGCACAATTCACAATAGCTAGACTGTGGAACTAACCTAGATGCCCTTCAATAGATGAATGGATAAAAAAATGTGGCATCTATACACAATGGATTATTATGCAGCACTAAGAAATGACAAAATCATAGAATTTGCAGGGAAATGGATGGCATTAGAGCAGATTATGCTAAGTGAAGCTAGCCAAGCCCTAAAAAACAAATGCCAAATGTCTTCTTTGATATAAAGAGAGCAACTAAGAACAGAACAGGAAGGAAGAGCATGAGGAAAAGACTAACAGTAAACAAAGACGAATGGGGGGAAAGAAAGGGAGAGAGAAGAGAAAGCATATGGAAATGGTAGGAGACCTTCAATGATACACAAAATCATAAGAGGTTATGAGGGGCAAGGGGGAGGGGGGAAAAGGGGAGAGAATTGAACAACAGCAGAGGAGGTAGAGAGGGAAGATGGGAGGGGAGGGGAGGGGAGGGGGGATAGTAGGGGATAGGAAAGGTAGCAGAATACAACAGTCACTAATATGCCATTATGTAATAATGTGAGTATGTAACAGTTGTGATTCTGCAATCTGTATTTGGGGTAAAAATGGGAGTTCAAAACCCAATTGAGTCTAATGTATGAAAGATGATATATCATGAGCTCTGTAATGTTTTGAACAATTAATAAAAAATAAAATAAAATAAGTAAGGTGAGGTTACAATAGAAAAATCATTTTCATCTTTGGATGGGTAAAGGTAACTTAGAGCTGAGTGCATCCACTTTCCTTCAACCAAAGAACTATAGATGCCTTTCGATATATTTAAATATTTATAGATTTATAGTCTTGTGCATACTTGATGGCTATACAAAATAGGATACACATTTCCTTGCTAAACAATATGATAGTGATTTCATTAAGCTTGTCATTATTGAAAATTGCATTGTAGAAATTCTACCAGCCAATCACCTTCAAAAACATTCAATTCACTCATGTCCATCTAGATTGAAAGGCTTGCTGCACAGCTGTGTTTAAAACTGTGTAATGACTTTAAATCTAGGACACAGACTCTTTTTGCATGTCCAATCAATTTGTTGGGAATTTGATCCTGTGCTAATAGGTCTGTGCACATTAAAATTCATTCTTTGAAAATTGTATCTGAACTGGATATTGCAAACTGTCTTTGAACTATATCAACTTGGTTTTGCCTTTACTTCAGTTTCTAGAAGAGGTTATTTTTCCTTTGAGAAAGAGGCTACCATTTGCCAAGTTATAAACTGAAGCCTAGAAAATATTCACACACTGGTGCAGTGAATTCCTAAATTAGTACGTGTTGATCACAAAGTAGCCAGATTAACATAATAAGGTATATAACCCCACCTTCTAAGGAAGGCCATGTAAGCTTGGGACAATGTATTCTTACTAATTCTGGAATTATGACTCCACACAACAAATACTGGTAGCAATTTCATTTTCAATGCAAGAACTGCTTGAAATAAGATGCTTAACCAAATCATAAATAAAAATTAAATGAGGGAATAGACCAGAAAATCAGGAATTTGGGGTAATAAGAGAAAAACAAGATCAGGTTACTCTCTAAAATACATATTGGGTTGAACAAACCTTTTTTTCTTAACTTTTCTACATTACCAAATTATTTGAAAATCTCAAAATCTGAACAAACATGTATCAACTGTCAACCAATATTATGACTTTCTTGGTTTTTAAATCTTATCTAATAAATTACACAGTCTTTATTTTAGATGTCATGGTAATAATTAATATATGACTATCCTCTTCCAAACTCTACGTACAATCATGTTAGTCTACCTTGTTTTCATAATACCATGACACAATATTAAATCTCTATAAACCAACGTTTGGCATGAAGCTGTTGAAATCATCATAGCGAATGAAGCATAAAAATGTCATGATATGATTATCATACCTTATGAAAGAAGTACTATAATTGCCACATTCTGATTATCCAAGCTAGTGAAGAAGCCAAAACACTGTACAACTACACTGGTAACATAAAAACATCTTCTGATCCAGTTCAGTCAAATCCAGCTTTGCCTGACCTTGAAAGGAAATCTTCCTGTGCTAAAGGAGTGACCTTTCTTTCTTGTCCTGGGAAAAAGGCATGCAATGTGGATATCAGTTATATGACTAAGTGATAACTGTGGTTATCAGTTAAGTGACTAAAGGCTGAACCACCAGGTGATCAAGCAAAAGCCAGCAAGGAGTCCTAAGCTGCAAAGTCCTTAAAGATAGGAGCTGTACTTTGCTAACTTATCTTTCTGTCCATCATGCCCAGGGTTCTGCAGGTCCTGGAACATATTTTCTGAATTGAATTCACTGATTGGATTATGTAGCAGGTCACCTACCTGCTCAATGCAGAGATTCCTTAAATTGGCCAAAGCTACAATATTGGTATGCTCAGTCTTTCAATCATCAGTGTGAAAAGAAAGGATTGTTGCTTATAATACCACTTAAACCCCTTGAATCCTCTGGAAAATGAAAGATGGTATAAATGAATTCCTATTAAATAAAATTAGGAAGATAAATATGCTTTTTGTATTATTAACTGGTTTCTCTTCAGAATTCTAGATTATCAAAGGATAGAGTACTACTTTGACTACAGAGACTGGGTGACTTTCACAGTCTGAGAAAATTAAAAATCTCAAGGCATGCTTGGACTATAAATAAGGGTTAGAAAAGGGACAGAAATTATGAAATGAAGTCAAGAAAACTCTTGATAAGTTCAACATTTCAATTCTCTCTTCTGCACCTTTGGGGTTTCCCCATGATCCTCTCTTCCTCCAATTTCACAGTATCTTTTAGACTGGCTGAGGTAGACCATCAGTCATGAAGTAAAAATCCCTGTGACTCATTCATGAGGCTCAGTCAGCTTACTTCTCTATATGTCACCATGCACTCCTCAAGACAGAGCACTGAGTGCACAAGAGGGTCCTCTGTTCATGCCTGCTACCCTTGAGCTCTGTCCACACCATGCCACAGAAAGTGCTACTTTGACAGCTGTAGTTCATGTCACCAATTTGCCATGCACTAACAAAAAATACTAACTTGTACATTCAGAGTATTGGATATAATTTTTAAAATTTAAATATTATGTAATTGAGTTCTATTACTTCCCAATAGGACAGCACCAAATGACTAAACAACTAGAGACATATTTCTAATTACTTTTTCCTTATTTATTTTTGTTATTTTTCATCTAAACCTAAAATATTTTAAAAGGAAATAGGTAACTAAATGAGAAGAACTAGAAAATACTTACTTCATAGTTTCTCAAATCTGAGTGATGGTTTAGGCCTTTAATTTTCTGCATATATTTCTTATATTTAAAAAATAAGGATAATTTTAATATTCTTCACCTATGATGCAAATGTCTGCAATATCTTACCTTCTCCTAACATGTTAAACTCTTGAGAGCAATATTCTTCAATGATTAGCTTTAAATTATCTCCACTTTTTATCAACATTTTGTAAATACACTTTTGATAACAGATAACTTATATTTCATTGCACTATTTATGTTATGACCTGCATATAGAAGCTTGACCATGTATTAGCATATTAAAAATTACTGAACATTGTTATTGCTAACTCTGCAGGAAATTATAAGATACATTTAATCTTTCTTAAGAAACCAGCTATAAATACTTACTCAGCAAATGAGTGATTTATTTTAGATAGAAAAAGGAAGGTTATTTAAAAAGAAAATTCCAGTAGGAATTCCTAAGTACTAACATTTCATCAACTGATTTTGCTTTTGAAAATAGAATTCCTTAGTTTGGGGGTATAAATTGAGTCTTGGAACCAATTGGTGCACTTAGAAAATTATGTTTCTAAAACCTGCTGCAATAATATAATTATAAACCTTTCACATAATATTTAGGCGTATTCACTTCCCTTCCTTCTATCCTCATGTGAAGTGTTTGCAAACTAAAATATATATGTGTGTGTGTGTTATATTTATATATAGATATAATATATATATTTCTTGTACTATGCAGTCTAAATTGCTTGTATTCATGTAGTATCTATTTAGAATGACATTTTGTTTTTAAGCATTTCACATCACATGAGTTTTCTGGTGAGGGTGGGCTGTAGAAGCTTTAGATTAAAAGATGAGAGGCTCTCCAGTGCAGATGTAAAAAAACATACAATTCTCACAAACTCTGAGGTTTAAGCCATATTGAGTTATAATAAAATAAACAGGTACAATACACACAAAAGAAAACAATAGCCTTGCTGACCACATGAGATGCTTCCATATGTATGGAACAGCTGAAACATTACCATTTCAAGGATCCCTGCCTTCCTTTTTCTTCTAAGAGAACCGCCACCTGTACATTTTCTGCAGAGCACTTCAGAAGATATCTTTACACTTACCTGAAAGAAAAAACAACAAAAAAAAAATTAAACTTTATTTCATGGTGAATTTGGTTTTTGCAAACTTAATTTAAGAATAAAAGCACTTTTGTATAATATGATAGATGTTTTAAAAAGGTCGTGTTTTTCAATTCACAATAGCTAAACTGTAGAGCCAACCTAGATGCCTTTCAGTGGATGAATGGATAAAAAGAATGTGGCATATGTACACAACGGAATTTTACTCAGCAATAAAAGAGAATAAAATCATGGCATTTTCAGGTAAATGAAGATAATGCTAAGTGAAGTTAGACAATCCCATAAAAACAAATGCCGAATGTTTTCTTTGATATAAGGAGGCTGACTCATAGTGGGGTAGGGTTGGGGAACATGGGAGAAATAGATGAATTCTCGATAGGGAAGAGGAGTGGGAGGGTAAGGTAGGGGGCAGGGGATTAGCAAGGATGGTGGAATGTGATGGACATCATTATCCAAAGTACATGTATGGAGACACTAATTGAGTGTCAACATACTTTATATACAAACAGAGATATCAAAAATTGTGGTATATATATGTAATAACAATTGTAATGCAAAAACAAAAAACAAAAAACAAAACAAAGTACATGTATGAAGACATGAATTAGCGTGAACATTCTTTATATACAAAATATGAAAAATTGCATTCTATATGTGTAATAAGAATTGTAATGCATTCCGCTGTCATGTACATAAAAAATAAAATCAATAGAAAAGGGTTGTGTTTTTAGTGAAATTTCATAAGTCCTACTTTCCCTTGTCTTGACATTGCAGCTGAAGATTATTTGTGAATATCTGACAATTCATTGATCAGCATCTGTTATAAATAATTTAAATGCCTTGCATAGGCCAGCTTTTACTGTATTTCCGTGATTCATTCCACCAAGAGCAAGCTCATAATCTAAAGCAGAAGATGGGGATTGCCCAGTCTTTTCATGCATTTGATCAACTTCTTTCATTCTTTCAAGTGGTACATATTGACCCTTACTGTGTCAGCCTCTGTACAAGGCTTGACAGTCCAAATATGATGAGGACACTGTCCCTGCCTGAACAATCCCACACGGCCTCTAATCATTCTTGATTAATTATTCTAATCATTCCAAACTGTACATTTATCCAACAGGACTAGACACAGAAGGTCCCTACTCCTTGCTCCCTCCCACCCCAGGTATGCCTAAAACTCTAATACAAAAGTTTTGGCCCTCAGTTTTATGTTTAGTTTCCACATTAGTGCAGAAGCATGTTTTCTAGCCAGAAGGGACATGGTCCAAGACAGAAAAGTGTAACTTTTGGGAACAAAGTAATATCTGAGCCAGATGGCAAATCATCAGGAGAGACTTCACCACCTGGATGATAGATGCCCACACCCAACTCTTGGAGCCTCCCCACATTACCAGTGCTGCCAAGGGCATTTAATTCTAATACCTTTCATTGGTGCAAGGTCCTTGGTTTAACTGAACTTTGACTCCCCTACTTCTCCGAGAAATCTCATCTCTCTCCATTGTCATCTCCAATTATCACACAGGCATCATGCCTTTTATACTTCAAACCAGATGAGCCAAATAGGGTCATAATCCCCAAAGCAGAAAGGAAAAAAAAATCACTTTCTGCTCCAGATAAAACTGTATTGGTCCCCTTAGGGACATAACACCCTGGAATTTTGTATCTGCCATTGGATGTTACCAGTTTGTATTCTATTTTAGCATCCACAGTGAGCATCAGAAGCTCTTGGCTTTCATCCCACCCAATCTGAGAACAAGGACTGAGCTCCTTTCAGTGGGCATGTGACAAATGATGCTGTTATCACTGTACAATAGAAGTTACTAGAGCTATCACAGAGGGTTGCAAGATGAGCAAAACCACATTATAGCCCTCCATGTAGCTGCTGTGTTGGTGAAGGCTGAGCCAATGCACTCTAGTAAATGAAAGCGATTGGATGGGAACTGGCGAGTGAGAGGACTGCTAGGATAGATTGTATTTAGAAAGACTGGTAGGAAAGTAAGCAACAACATTCTAGCACTCTGAGGGCTTCCTCGATTTGGCAGGAAGACATGTGTCTTCTTCAATTAGGTGTTTCAAAGTATTTATTTCACTCTTTTTATTTTGGAGTGAATTAAGAGTCTTAAAAATACAAATTTCTGATGAAAGAATAAAATCCCTTTTATAACACCTCTAGTTTTTAAATAGATATTCATGTCTTAAGAGATCTCTAAAAGACTATGAAAATTAAAAGGTGCTTTTTTTTCCCACACTCCTACACTAGTTCTCATGTTAGAAAGAGACAATGGATGACCATCAACAAATCACTACGTAAAATAGATGAGTAAATCTAAACCTTAGTACTAGTAACAACACAAGATTACACTGTTTTAAATTTTCACACAGACTTGTGAGAAATACATGATGTTTAATACTTCTGTCTTAAAGCTTACCCATGTCTCTGAATTCTGATTTTCTTAGCCAAAAATCTGGATATTAAGTAAAGCAATCAGACATATTCTGTGATACCTGAACATCATACCAAGCAGTGGTATTTGTTGGTTAAAGTATTGGCCATCTGATGGTGATGAGTTACAGGCTATGTACATTAATTTCACCTTGAAAGAGACCATAATGAGGCTAGAAAAATAATAATAATGAACCTTCATGACTACTTGCACATCTACAATGCTTTAAATTCTCCTGGGGCCAGTAGTAGCTTTTAAAAATAGCAGGTAGAGATTTGGGAAGGTTGATTTGGGGTGAAATCAAAAGAAGAGGCCATTGGATCCAGAGGCAGTGCTGCAGAGCGAGTGAAAGAGTATACTAGGAGTCATGGTGCCTGTGTTTCAACCCCACTCTGAGTCTTAGCAGCTTTTGTAGATTTCTCAACTACATTAATCTCCATTTCATCTCTAACATAGTAATAATTCCTGCAGTTAACACCATGGTAGAGCTCAGCCTGTCTGCTCATAAAAAGAGTCCAGTACATGGTAGCTCTTATTCTTATTATCTCTTAGACAATCTTAGCAGCATCTTCTTTGCTCCTCTGTGAGGAAGGAAAGCTTGAGGTAGAGGAAGGGGTATGCTGTATGTACCAAAACTCTACTTTTTCTGGGCTTAGGTTAGGCTGATTGAACTTATACAACAGCTGAGGAAAGTCTCTGGGCAAGGGAGGTGGTGCTGGGAGGTGAGAATAACATGGGGCATTACCATGTGTTGTCCTTATGGCTTCCCAAACACTCTGCAGGCATTAGTGGACATCTAAGTTGAGCCATGGAAGACAGTATAGTGAGAACAGGGAGGAAACATGGATAGACACCCAAGAAAGTTTATGTAGAACTTCCCTGTTCACAGGGCATCGGGAACATTCCAAGCTTTAACATCCTCTTTGCTTAGTAAAACTTTGATATTTTGGCCTGAAATAAACTTTTGTTGTTGTTGTTGTTAGTTACATTGTGAAATGATGACATTTTGATCATGTTCCAGTGCCTAGATAATTTTCAAGGGAAAGGGAAGAAAGTATTGGGTGACACAACCACATGGCAGACAAGACTATGTTTCTACTACCTGAGGAAGGAGTATGATTGGAGGCCTAGGTGACATTTATCTAAATATTTGAACACTATAATCAAGATAATGAACTGATAATAAAATATATTTTCCTCTCCCATCCTGACAATGTATAGTCATAATGATTTGTAAGGGCAACTTAAAATATAGAATTCTTTGACCACTTGGAGTTCTTGGACCAGAATATGGTTTCACTATGAAAGCTGGTTCCAACCCTGACCCCTGACTTATGGGCTTTGTCTCATCTTTCCACACCTGGCTTATCAGCACTGTTGGGAGATTCATATCCTAATATATTTATATCCCGGACTACACATTCAAGTTTTATCTTCATGCAAACAACTATCAGTTGGTCACCCTTCTGCTCTATAAATGTGTTCTTCACTGGTATTGTCAGCCCTCAAAGTAACAGAGCCAGAGAAGAGTTCCATGGAGATGCTCAAAGCAAGCCTCATGCTCCATGACTAAGAAAGTTTGGATTCATCTGAACCAGGGCAATTGTTTAAAGAAGTGGTAGTGGCATAGGCCCTAGGTGGCATATCTCTTTGCCTCCCCTAAGGATTCCTCATCTTTTGAGGAGGGGTATAGTTGGTAGGGGAGACACTCTAAAGCATAAGACTCACAGAGGGATCCTTTTTACTCCTGGTGAAGAGTCATACTGCTCCACGGAGTCTTGGGTAACATATACAACTGAGAAGAAAATAAGATTTTCTACAAATAGCCAAGGTCATTATTGCCTTCCAAGTATATATTGAACACCAGCCTTAAGAAACTCACTACCACACACTCTAATTGCATTCCTACAGCCTCTCTCATTGTCACCATTATTTTGTTTTTTTGGCCCCCTTCTGACGTTGTAATTCTCTCTGTTTTCAGTAGAAATTTTGCCACGTGGAGAGCATAATGAGGCAGCTGCTTAACAATTACAACTAAACAACAAGACAATTTAAACCAAAAAGTCTCCTCCAAGGAAGCTTGGGAATATGAAGAACATTTTTTAGTAATTTCATGGAATCCTCAACCCAGTGTCCATTGATCAAGGCTTCAGTTTTAAGCATCCTCAGAAGGATGTAAGTACAAGAACCCAAGAAATAAACAGACTGGTGCTGATTTGTGAATATTATCCACCGGAAGGATGATTTTCATAGGAGAGCTCCCACTGGAAGTTCCACATAAATCAAAATCACAAATAAATAATATTATGTAAGTACTAAATGGACCTAGCCTTCCTAAGACAGGTATTCCAAAATCAGATTGGTTTTCATTTTTTTCAGGCTCCATTTTTTTTAAACTTCATGGTAATGAAACAGAAGCTTTTCTAAAAACAGACAAAAATGAATCACTGCTACCTAGGCTAAATATTATTTACATTTCCTTAAAAAGTCACCTTGTGAACCTAATAGAGTCAAAAAAATGGCAGGGAATTTCTAAACTCTTGCTAAGTAACCATTAATTTTTTTATTGTCAGAGTCCATCACTCATGAATAAACCTTAACTCTTAGGCCAGGTGGGGTGGGATTGGGGGGCATGAGTTTTATTTTTTGTATTGATTTTGTTTGAGGCTGTTGAAGTGTAACTACAAATGTTTATCAAATGAAGTCTCCTACAGAAATACTTCAAGAGACAGAATTTGGTGTGTTCTACATTATCTATATAAATGGACTATATAGCTTGCATGCATTTTGTAATCCTTAATGACAGAGCCAGGGCTTGGTTCTTGAACATGTTCTCTTTCCAAAAACTTACACTTTCCCTCTTTGCAATCTATGGAATTTTACCATAAGAAGTAAACATTTTGCATGGACCAAATTACATTTCTTCACCTGGGATCTTCTCTTTTTTTTTTCTTTCAAAATTAAAGGATGTGACTATGTAAAAGAAGCATTTGCTTGTCCAGATGTGAAAATAAACTGGTCGCAGGAAACTTCCCCTACCCTTTATTTCACCTCTGTGTTCTCTTCATTACATCTTCTTCTTCAAGTTCTTCTGATTGATGTAATGGAATTATTCTTTTGTTCCAATTACCCAGTCTTAATTGTGTATGTAATTATTTTAACTTGCAAGGTTCCCCAAAGAGTCAGATGACAAACTCCTCAACATTGACTGCCACATTACACATATTTCGGGTTTTGATTCTTTTGTACTCTGGAACAAGTAAAAATAAATCCAGAGTTAACATCAAGGACTTAAGCTTTGTTAACAATGGTCTTTTGTAAGCTTCTTGTCATGGTTTGGCCTGTATATCAACCTAACTAACAAGATTTGCATCTGCATTTATTTAATGATGATTGTTCTTTTAAAATTTCATCATCATCTCCTCAACAAAGCAACATCAAACTACTTAGCCTATGTAGGGAGCTTTCTTCGACACTTACCCCTTACTGAAATTAGATTTGCTTCTAATCTTTTCCTGCCATTATTTAAAACACTTGGATTCTACAGAGGAAGTTAAGAGAAAATTTAAAACTTAGGCCACAGAGCTAGTAAAAGACTGAGCCCAGAATTAATTCAGTTGCCTGATGAGAAAGACCTGCCTTAGCCACTTTGCAATCCTGTCTCTAGGAAAGTTTCTCACTCCTTGCCATCTGCCTTCTACATTTTTTTCTTCATTCCATCTATAAACCACAAATGTGGGAAAGGCAATGAAGCATAAAGCAGAGGAAGGAAAAGGGATTTATGAATATTTTCTTCAATATTATAGCAATTGGTATGTGTGTAATAGACTGAAAGCAATTCGTGCATTTGTCCCTGGTGTTCTTTGCCAGAGATTCTGATTTTGCACATGGCTCAGATCAGGCCCTGTGATCAAGGTCTTTTCTCATACATTCATGTATCTATTATCTAGAAACTGTCCCAAGTTTAATTTCACTAAAATGCTATTCTGATCACACCTGGATTTCACAAGTAACTAACTTGACTGCATTTTTGCCACCCCTGAGAGCCAAGGTACTGGGGGAGTTGATTCTTTAGCAGCTACATCATCTCCATAACTACTGTGCTCTATTATGTACATCCTTGCTCCCCCTTATGCTACCCCTTGTCTTTCCAGCAGGGATGAAGGAATAAATTGCATTATATTCCTTAGTTCCATAAACTATGTCAAGTTCTATGGAAATGATATTAAACATGATAATTTTTCCCTCTTTTTTTCTTAATTCATTACATTTTCTAACCTCAGTCACACAGACCTCTGAAAGAACACAACTGCAAAGGCGTCTGGGTAATGTCATTATGCTAATCTCCTAGCACTAATCTGTAGAAATCAAAATGTAGCTATTCAAATGTGGATCACTATAAAAAAATATGGAAAACATTCTCCTAAGTCCTCTGCTGCACCTGCAGATTGCTTCTGTTGAGCTCTCTTTATTGATTAGATACCATGACAGCCCTCCCCCTCCCTTCCCTTATCAATACTTGATAGGATAGGACTTGCTTTCCTCTGTCCAGAATACAGAAGAAAGGCAACTCTAATAGGGAATTTGTTTCTCCTCTGGGAAGGGTGCTCACAAGATATCTCAGAGCAATTATTGAGACCCAGTTTGTAAAATGGGCAAGGAGGTAGCACTTAGCCAACCCTTAGACAACAGGAATCTGTGGAGCAGTCAAAGCTAAATACAAAAATGAAATCAAAAGTCTGGATAGTAATGACACCATCTTTGTTTCTCTTCTCTGTTTACCCCTACTACTAAGCTTTTTTGTGCGAAATTTTATTGATATCATTGGAGATCTTTTACCTGCTCCTAAGGACCCATCAAGATGTTCAGTCTGGGATCCTCTAGGTGCCACTGGGAACTACAGAATCATGGAACAGAGACCTTAGAAAGCCTTAGGCATTTCTCTGTGAGGTTTGTCCTAACTCTTTTGCATTTTCCAAAATGAAAAAGGGTGATCTGGCAACATGCAGCAACTCTTCCAGTGTCCCTGAAGGTAGAGCTGATCTTGCTGTCTGTGAGAGGAGGGGCTGCAATAAAACAGTGAGACCAGAGGAACCTAAGGAGTCTCACCAGATCCTTAAACTAATTTCATGCACCGAATTGTTTAAAATGGGTCTGGAGGAAAGTATTTTTAAAATTTCAAAAATATGGTGATGTTCACAGCAAGTCATATTTATTTGAGAATGACAATCTCAATATATTCTAATTGGAATTAGGTGTAAATAAATGACCCTAATCTGTCTCAAATTCAGACAGATAGCCCAGTTTGAAATTTGTCTAATAATTAAGGGAAAAAATTAAAAGGTAAACTATGTACAGTGATGTTTTATTTTGACATGGCCTCTCAATTTCCCTGGAGAAATAATGTATTTAATCCATCTACATTTTCCCACATACATTCTGGCAAAATTGCTGCAGTATGACAGCAGAAATGCATTAATTACCTAAATGTTGCTTAATGCTCTAGCACTGAAGTACTTTCTAGAATGGGGAAGGACAGAAGAGGTTTAACAGATTGTTAATTCAGGTGTCACATTAGTAGGTTGAGACTTAGCGGGAAGCCAACGTGTCTGAGGGTTAAGTTCTATGTCCCAGAACACCTGTGTGTATGCGTGTTTTTATACTGATAGTCAATGTGGGAACTTTATTCCATGGTGGATTTTGTGTTCATTTTTTTCTTTGAAGGTGTATATTGTTTGTACTTATTTCTTTTAACATTTCTGAATCTAGAAAATGGGACTATTTGCCACGGTAGCTATGTAATTCAGCATAAAATAGAATTATGCTAAGAATAGGACAGAGGATTCTGAGAGTGATAGAGGTAGAAACTAATAGAAAGCTGGATCTATGTGCTTTTCTGAAAAGAAAGCCAGCATAAAAGCAGAAAAGGGTAAAAGTTTTCAGCTATTAAATGCAGTGCCACATATTAAACATAAACCCACCTCTGGGGCGACTCTAGGATTAGCCAGACTAACCAAGCACAGCGGGCTATAAGGCACTATCCACTCCAGTATGGCTGCCAGCACCTCTGTGCCAGCTCAGACCCTCTCCTTCTCCCTTGGGGATAGAGAGCTAACTTTATCATCCATCCTCCTTCTCTGTACCCAGTCCACTCTGGCTTCATCCAGTTTCCATGAACTCTCCAACCTCCACTTATTTCTTCATGACTTTACCTCTTGCAACCATGTTCTATGATCCCTGTTTCCAGCATGTCAAAGCCCCGTCTATTCTCTCAATATCACTTCAAATGTTCTTTAACCTATGAAATTGCCCCAATGACTCTCTTGAGTCTGCCTCACAGGCAAAAGATCTGCCATCCACCCGTGTCCCCATAGCACCTGGTCTGTATCACCTGCCTGTCCATCCTTTTACTGGAAGGGCCTGTCCTCTCCACTGGATGCCAAAGTCTTTAAGGGCAGAACCCACAACTGACTGATTCCAGTTGTTCAGGTGTTCTGGTTCCCTAAACCCTGCACCACATCTACCAAGTGCTGAATTAATATTTGTTGACTAAAATGCTCCATTTAATCCCAAAGACACAACAAGTTGTTCTATCTGTTCACCAGTGCTCCAAGGATAACGATATGGATGACTTTAACCATTATATTATGCTACATCTGTTTGGCACTTTATAATTCCCTGAGTTTAACAACAGAATACAAGAGAGAAACACCGAAATGTCAGTGTCCTGAAGGCAGAGCTCTGAGGATGCTGGAAGCCGCACAGGGATATTGTCTGTTGTCTTTCAGCAGGAACAGTCACTGCAGGCTTTGGTAAGGAATGGAAAAGCTAAAACATTTCTAATTTCCTCAGTTTTAAGGCTTCCCTTTCTTGGCAGGCGCTCTAGATGTGTGGGAAGGCCTTTGGGACATCTCTCTGCGCTGCCAGGTAGCTGTTTTCTCAGTGGATCATGTGGCTCTTCCAGTCAGACTCCCTCCACCCTCTGTCCCACGGGTTGCATAAGGATGAGTTGACATTAACCGTAAACGCAGGTTATGTGAGACCAAGTTGATTCAATAACTGAGCACATTCAGCCCAGTCTCTTTGGAGGGAAAAACCAATAAAGATATCAACAAGGGGAACTGATGTTATCTTTGTAGTCATTCATAAAGCATCTCTAAAAACAATCCCCTCAATAATATTTGCCCTTTCCTTCTCTGCTGTGAGTACCCTTTTCTGACCATAGCTTCACTCTGACCTTGCAACTGATTGTAGTAACAAAGGTGGATTCGGAAGAGGAAATGGGACAGACAGAAGATAAAAAAGAAAGAAAGAAAAATAAAAATCTTTGCTTTTTTATGCAGTGTTTTGAGTTTAGCATTCAGCTGAACTGTTTAAGCAAAGAGAATCTGGTTGCATACAGCTAGGGGGAGCCCGAACACAGTTGAAAACCTCTATGATAAACTGCAGCTATTTAAATTTGCTGTCCCGCAGCTTGGAAAGTCTTTCGAAAGTATCCCCTTTCATTGGCCAGGGGAAAACGGCAGGCGTCTCTGATTGGAAAATGGAAGAGTAGCCTCTGCAGAATCTCCCAGATATATTCTAGGAGTTATATGATGTTTGTCTCTGGGACCCCGTTTCCTGCAGCTGTCCATGGCTATAGCCAGAAAGACAGGAAAGACCCTTTCATAGCTAGAATAATTAGAAATATTAAGATGGGGAAACTTTGAACCAGATTTTTTTTTACCAATCCCATTTTTATTTTTAATTTGACAGTTTCTATGACAGCATTTTTTAAAAGAAAATTTTTTCAATTTGAGATTTTTGGTATAGTTGCATTTACACCAACCAACCAACAAAACAAACAAACACAAACTAAGAAAAATAGGTTAAAGTAATGGATATTCTACTTCTATTCCACTGATGCAGCTCCAAGTCCCAGCAAGGATGATGGCTGTGAAGGGATATGAGAGGTGTGTCATTGGAAGTGTCCTATGACACCATTGGTGCTTACTCAGTGGGTGTAAGGACAGGTTTAGACTCCTTCTGAGGATGTATTCTCTCACTCAGTTCTGTGGGCAAAGCTTCCCTGAAGTCTTCCCTACCCGACCCCTTGTCTTCTTCTAGAGATGCATATTCCCCAGGAGTAGGAACTAGATTTCAGCATGAAACCTGTTCCCAGCCTTGGTAGTCTCCAGTGTCAGCCTTTCTGACAGGGCAGGAAGGCCTTGCCACTTGACCCAACTATTGCAAAGAAAAAATCCTCGAGAGATGCCTGCCTAGTGAGGGTTTCCCAGTTAGTAAGAATTTGCATTTTGAGGAACTGAGTTGTAGGGCTAATAATTTAACAGAATGTAGAGAAAAATGTAGATAGCCCTTCTATACCTGAAAGTGTAGAAGATAATTGGCTATATTTTGTGTTAGAACAACCTTCCTGGACCTACTTAAATTGTATCTCAAAAGAAGTTTCATTTAATTTTGAATTTGTGGCATTTTGTGTTTTCTTAAAGCTAGTGTACATATACAGATGCCCAGAACAGTGCCAGCATGAAGGAAGTAATAATATACAATATGTGGATCAATTTACCCTCTAGACAAAAACAAAAATCAGCCACAAGTATATTTTATCAACCCTGTCATTGTTTATGATTTTAAAAGAGCTGAGTGCAAATTCCTGAGATATGTTGATTTTTCTGAAGGATATTTGCTTCAAAATTACATGCTTAAATAATGTCATATTCAGTATTTTAAAGCCTTCCTGAGATGTAAAAATACTCAGTTCACTAAACATGTTTCAGATTTTCTATTTATAAAATAATTAAAAATACTATTCAAATTCACAAAGATATTGAAAGAACTAATGAAATGTCAAGGACAGAAAACATGTTTATGTGACTATATCTGAGGGATTAGATATTTAATTATATATATTTACATATATATTTAATATATAATTAAGTTATTGATTTTTGTTACTGAGAGGTACAAAATGAGTCTCTTAGCTTTTAATTTGATAGTTTCCTAGTTGTATGACATTGAACAAACCTTAACTCTTTCTGAACCTCAATTTTCATGAGGCCTTGATATAAAAACTCATATATGAAAATACTGTATAAACAGTAAAGCATTTTACGAATATATGTTTTGTTAGAACTAAATGGATGCAGGAGCATAAATATACACAGTTTAAAGACATTAAGCCACAGGGGGATTTCTTTGTTGAATACAAATGCCTAAATTTGGATTCCAAAAATTAGAACATAGAGTTATTCAAAGTAAATAGCACAGGGCCTTATGCAGTAAATAAGAACATGAATTGTATATATTAGGAAAACGTTAAGTGTTTCCTCTTCCCACTCAAAGAACAAGCAAGGACTTAAGTATTTATAAACCCAAAGGGAGTCAAAGGGAGTAAAAGAGAGAAAGACAGACAATAAGAAAGTAATGCATGTAATATGAAAATACAGATTCTTTTATTAGTACATTTCCTAGACACATTCAAGATCATGTTAAATAAAACTGGAACAGGTAGCATAGGTGACAGAGCTTGCAGTGGATTAAAGACCCCAGTGTTTTGTTTTTCTTTCTTTCCTAGAGTGGGGTTGCTGAACTCTACCTCCATCATGCACATGTTACCTGCCTATAACTTGCTCCCATCTCTTTCTCTCCTCTACTCCTTCCCTTTGGCTACAGCTCTTTCTACTGCCAGTTCAAAGGATAAGAACTTATCACTGGTATACTCACATGAAGAGGGCTTAGCACTTTGGAATAATAAATCCATTTGAATTACATGCATTTGTTCCAAGAATCTTGATAATCCTGAGAAACTTCAAGAATTTAAGAACATGGAGACACAGTTGGTGATAGAAACAGGATCAAAATTCAAACCTGTTTGGCCCTGTGAAGCTTGAAGTGAGGCAGGAATGTGTGAGAGCAGCCATAAGAAAACCTTAGGTGGCAAAGGCTCCTTCACCCCTGACTTCCTTTTCTGGGATGTAAGCTCTGGCAAGTACAAGGAAAATGGCACCCAACCCAACTCTCCACCATGTTGGCTTAGGAATTCACTTCCTCAGTAAGACTCCCAAAGCACAAGAAGTAGAATCAAAAATCATTAAATGGGTTGGTATCAAACTAAAAATCTTCTCAGCAAAAGAAACAATCAAGAATGTGAGCAGAGAGCCTATAGAATGGAAGAAAATCTTTTACACCTGTACCTCAGATAGAGCATTGAGCTCCATAGTATATAAAGAATTCAAAAAACTTATTGCCAAAAAAAAGAAAGAAAGAAAGAAAAAATGACCCAATCAATAAATAGGCAAAGGAACTGAAGAAACATTTCACAGAAGTACAGTTGGTCAACAAATATATTAAAAATTGTTCAACATCACTAGCAATGAGATAAATGGAAATTAAAGCTACACTAAGATTTCATCTCACTCTAGTTAGAATGTCAATTACCACGAATACAGATAACAATAAATATTGGTGAGGATGTAGGGTAAAAAGGTACACTTATACATTGCTGGTAGGGCTGCAAATTGGTGCAACTAGTTTGGAAAGCTTTATGGAAATTCCTCAGAAAACTTGGAATGAAACCACCATTTGACCCAGCTATCCCACTCCTCAGTTTATACTCAGAGGACTTAAAATCAGCATACTACAGTGATGCACCAGTACAATTATAGCAGTTCAATTCACAATAACTAAGCTAAGAAACCAAGCTAGGTGCCTTTCAGCAGATTTATAGGTAAGAAAATGTGGTACATATATAATTAAATATTACTCAGTCATAAAAAAGAATGAAAGTATGGCATTTGCCAGTAAATGGATGGAACTGGAGACTATCATGCTTAGTGAAATAAGCAATCCCAAAAAACCAAAGCCAGAATGCTCTCTCTGATAAGTGAATACTAACATACAATAAGTGTGTGGGGAGGATAGAAGTTCATTGGATTAGAGAAAGGGGAATGAAGGGAAGGGAGGGAGGATGGAACTGGGAAAGACTTTGGAATGAATCAGACAGAACTTTCCAATATTCATTTATGAATGTATGACCAGTGAAACTCTACATCATGTAAAACCACAAGAATGAGATCCTAATTAGAAAATGTTATACTCCATGCATGTATAATATTTCAAAATACACCCTATTGTCATGTATATATCTAAAAAGAACAATTTTTTAAAATCTACTAAAAAAAGAAGAAAAAAAAACTGTTCACAACCAAAGAACTCAGAAGGCTAATAGACTATAGGTCTGTAAAAATGATGCAAGCCACTTTACATATGGAGAAGTGCACATTGAAAGTTTGCTTCTGACTATACTAAATCTGATCTGAAAATAGAAGGCCACTTTTCCCACCTACAAATTATGATACAGCAAGCCAAAATTTTGTCCATATGGCCAAACTCAGGGCAAGATTTTTACTGAGCATCAAGTTGGTACATTCAGGAATCTTTATATGAGTCTTAGTATTTTTTTTACATTTACATAAATAAACACAATGAGCGGCATTATGGTGGCACAAGCCTATAATCCCAGCTACTGGGGAGGCTAAAGCAAGAGCATAGAAAATTCAAGGCCGGACTTGGCAACTTAGTGAAACTTTGTCTCAAAAGAGAACATAAAAAATTAACTGGGGCCAGGAGCTGTGGTGCAGGCCTGTAATTCCAGTGACTATGTGTAGAGGCTGAGGCAGGAGGATCCCAAGTTCAAGGTCAGTCTCAGCAACTTAACAAGAGCATGTCTCAAAATAAAAGATAGCAAGGGCTGGGGATATAGCTCAGTGGTTGAGAGTCCCTTGGTTCAATCCTCAGTATGAAAAAGAAAAAGGAAAAAGAAAAATAACTAGTTATGTAGTTTTGTAATAGCTGCTTGCTTATCAGCCAGAAAACCTTGGTTCCTTCCCTAATACTGCAAAATAGAAAGAAAAATATGAGAAAGAAAGAAAAACAAAGAGTGAATGAAGAAATGAAGGAAGAAAAGAAAGAAAGAAGCAAAGAAAGAAAAGGAGAGAAAGAAAGAAAAGAAAAGGAGAGAAAGAAAAGAAAGGGTAAGTATGTATATGCAATAATAGGTTTTATTTTTTCCCCAAATACTGAAATATTTGAAAGTGATGGTGATGATATTTCTAAAACTTCTTCTTTATATAGGTATCAACATTTCTTACACATCATTTGATTTAATGATGGACCCAAATGAAATGATTATCATTGGGTATATCCTACTTTACATTTTAAAGTTTGGTCTTTCTCAAGAAGATACAAAAAGATCTTAGAACCAAATATGGTAGTTCATGTCCATAATCCCTGCTACTTGGGAGGCTGAGGCAGGAGAATTATAATTTCAAGCCTGGCCTGTGTAATTTACCGATACCCTGTCTCAAAATTAAAAAAAAAAGGGCTGGGGACATAGTTCAGTGGCAGAATACTCCTGGGTTCAGTATTCAGGGCTGAAATAAAAGGGGGTGGGGCTTGGATTAATCAGAAACAAAAACTGTTGTAAGATTTAATTTATGATTTATATTCTACTTCAAATTAGTACATCATATAAAATACATTCAATGTAAAGCATTTTGATGCATTCACACAGCACCAAAGTGCACTTTCACTGGTCAGCTTGGAGGTTAAAAAAGAAAGTGCTTCAAAGGAACAACAAAAAAGATAGCAATCTTTAGTTACCTTTGCTTACTACAGTTCATATACATATTTAACAGGGAAATTAAACCCATGCACATTGCTGTCTGATTTAAAGTTAATCCCACTATACATAGTAATAGTTCAATGATACCCTTTAGTATAACATGCCCGAATAATCATCCTTTCTATGCCTATACACAGAGGTAGAAGGTACATAGACTGTTCTTACTTCGTCAATGAAGTGGGGGCATAAGAAGCCACCAGGGAGACAATCTGGGGAAATTAGCTGGCCCAGTTAGAAGGAGACTCTGGGCCCCAAATTTTCTCCAATAGGCTGAGATGCTTTTGAGCCTGCCCAGCTTCCCCATCCTTCTACCATGGAGAGTTCAGATCTGCTCAGCTCAAAGGAACCAAAAGGGGCATTAAAAACTCTATGTCCCTCAAGTAAATAAAAATTAAATCTTTAAATAAAAATTAAACTGCTTATCCAATCAGTTTTACATTTGAAGTGAAGCTTAAGGTGGAAATGGTAGATTAATAATCCTAGAAACTAGCTTTTGTTGTAAAATAGGAATTGGAAATACCATTTTTTTTTTCGTTAGTGGTGTGTTGAGGAAAGAAACTAAAAATAGCTTAGAGTGAGGAAAAATAAAGTCCAGCAAATCAGTGCACACATTCATTAATTCACTCAACAAAGTTTATGTGACCTACTCTTCGATTTGTATCCAAGTGAAATGAAAATCTATGTTCACACAAACTGCTTAAAATTTAACATCTACTGAAACCTGGTTTATAACCACCTCAAACCAGGAACACCATGAAATATACTTTACTGGAGAATGGGTAACTAAATTGTAGTCTATCCATATGGAGGGATGTAGTGCTAGTAAGAAAAATGAACAAAGTAATAATGCATGCTACAATACGGATGGCTCTCAAAAGCATTATGCTAATTGAAGAAGTCAGACTCAAAGGTCACATACTGTATCATTCCATTTATACAACATTCTGGCAAAGGCAAATCGTAGGGCCAGAGAATACGTCACTGATTGTCAGAGGTAAAGAATGGGGAGGGCTTAACAACAAAGAGTTAGGAAAAATGTGTGTGTGTATATGTGTGTGTGTGTGTTATGTTTGTGTGGAGGTGATAAAACTACTACTCTGTATTCTGATTGTAGAGGTATTATACTACTTGGAATTTATCAAAATATATAGAACTGTACACCCAAAGGAGTGAATTTTATTGCTACCTATTGAAAAATAAATTTGAAAAAAGATGAAAATAAAATATTCTAAGTTCAAAAGCAATTTTCTTTTTTTTTCTTAGAGAATTTTTTTAATATTTTTTTTTTTTTTTAGTTCTCGGCAGACACAACATCTTTGTTGGTATGTGGTGCTGAGGATCGAACCCGGGCCGCACGCGTGCCAGGCGAGCGCGCTACCGCTTGAGCCACATCCCCAGCCCCAAGAAAGCAATTTTCTATGGTGTCTTCTATTTCTTGGACTCTCTGAGTTTAGAGATGTAAAAGCAAACAAAACAAAAGCAAAATACAAAAACCCTTTTCCTTGACCTTCAATGTCACAATCTAATGAGCAAGACAAGCTCTTAGGGAAAAGCAAATAAAAAGCTTTAGTAGCTATAGGAGAGGTAAACACAATTTAAGGTATGATGAAGATCAATATTGCTGAAAGAGATTTTTCCCTTCCTGGTCACTTTTGCCTGAAATGTATTCTCATAACTATAACCTTTGCTACAAAAACAAAAACAGCTCCCCATGAACGAAGGTAGCTTCATCTCCAGGTGCCCACAGCTGCCCCTAGGGAATTTCAAACTGCAAGTGCTGGGCTCCAGGAATGGAGCCCTTCCCCTCTCTCCATCCCATCTCTTCAACTGTGCTATTCAGCAGAATAAAGTCTCTATCTCTGCCACTCTCCCCTCTTTTCCCTATAGCTGGGCTAGTTCCAAAGTGGGAAAAGACTTCTCTTCCATGATTTTGGGGTATCAGCAGGATATCAGGAGAAGAAAACATCTCTGGGTACACAGAAGGGACATTGCTTTTTTTTTTTTTTTTTTTTTTAATCTATGATGGATATATAGAGTCAAGAGGTTTTTTTTTTTTTTTTTTTTTTTTTTTTAATCTAAACTGCATTCTTGTGAGCTCCACCCCCCCCCTTCCATTTTCTCCATCTCCTGGGAGGCAACTGAGCAGCTCCCTCCCTGCCTTATCTCACTGACTACAGTAATGAGCTCCAGGGGGACCTTGCTCCTGCCTTTGAAGTAACACGTTTCTCTGAATACACTTTGAAATTTCTCTTCATACATTGTTTGTTTCTGGTTTGCTCTGTCTCCTTGTAGGGGGGTCTGACAGCTGTTGGGAGGAGGGGAGGTCCAGCATGACAGCTCTGGAATGTGTAAATTGGACAAAAACAACAAAAATACAAACAAAACAAAGAAAGAAGAGGGGAATTAAATGCCCTCCCAACCACTGCCAGAGCAGGAATGTAAGCCCCTGGGCTGGAGTTGCTGAAGCATCCTACAGGCTGCAGACAGAAGGTGACAGCCAAGGACTTGATGCATCTGGAGGCCTGAAAGCTGTCACTGAGGAAGTGGACTGCTGGAGACAGGTTCTTCCTGGGAGAGCAGAGATACAGGCCCATGAGAGGGACAGACAGGCAGAGAGGGAGATGGACCGCCCCGCATTCCACTCCTCAGGATTTTAATGCACAAAGACCCTAGGTCGGAAATAGTTTAGTACCCCTGCACACCAAACAGAAAAACACACAGCACATCAGTTTTAATTTTTCTCTTTTCTACATGGAAAGATCTAAAACCATTTTGGAGATTCAGGAGATGGAACGGGGATTATATAAATGATTTGGAGACATGAAGGTTATAACACACCTGGTCTATGCCCTTGATTTAGCTGTCCGCTCACACTCGGGATAAAAGAATTAATGTTAGTGTGCAGAAAATTAATGAGTCTGAATTTCCAATAGAATGGTTGCAACTTGACTAGAGGTACAGATTGAGTATCTTTTATCTCAAGTGCTTAAACCAAAAATGTCTGGGATTTTATATTCGTTAAAATTTTAGGAGATTCCCATGTACACGATGAGATATTTTGGGGATGGGACCCAAGTCTAAACAAGAAATTCATTTGTGTTTCATACAAAACTTATACACATAGCCTAAAGGTGATTGTTAGAATAATTTGAGTGCACCTGCATTTTGACTGTAACTTGTCATGTGGGGGTCAGGTGTGAGAGTTTCCATTTACACCATCATTTCAGCACTGAAAATACTTCAGATTTTGGATTTTCCAATTGTGGATGTTCAATTGGTTGTAGGAATATAAAGAAACCCAGACTGCACTGGCCCTAAAAACATGAAAAGGGAACTCCTCTTTCCAGAAATCCAGTAGAGATTGGAAAACCAGACTGATACAATCAACCCAATTATACTGGGCTTTACGTTCATGAAAATACTTGTCTGAGAAGACTTTAGATGTGGAAAACTACACTAGAGGTCAAGGTCTTTTGGAAATGTTCAGTGTTCCATTAGAATAGCAGAAAGCAAGGCCAACCTTGCTTTGATGAGGGCATAGAGCTCTCAGTGAGTTCTCCCTTCTGCTTCTCTAGGCTCCTTCTTAGCATCTGCCTGTGGTTTTGGTAATCACACCTCGAACTCCTATATGAAGGTGTACTCATAATTTCCTCAATTCTAACTGTTTACCAAACACGGTGTTTTAGAATCATTTCTGACTCTTTTCATTTCTCTCTCTATATTGTCTTCAAGGCTCACTGTGCAAGTCCCTTGTAGATCTGTGGTAGAGTACTTTCCTGTGCTTGAGTATCTGGGTGCGATCCCCAGCACCCCCCACCCCCCACACATATACTACTTGCCTACCTCCTTTTGTAAGATATTTTATCTTAGTCCTTCCTTTTTCCTACTATCATTTCAAGTCCCTCCATCAATACCCTTAAGTGTTCTCCCTGGCTTTCTCTTAACCTTCTATTTGCCCCTAAACTCCAGCTCACTTTTCTTAAATTACTGCTATAGTGCGTAATCACAAGTCAGAAACCCTCATTAATTCTCTATTTCTATGAAGAAAAGGCACCATTTCTCAGTTCTGTATTTGGAGAGGAAAGCACATGGCAATGACCAATCTGTGACCCAGATTAACTTGTATGCAAGCTATTATGACAGCATTCCTACTTTCAGGCTTTTCTCAAAAAATTAACCCTTTCCTTCTCATTCACTGATCTGCATCAAACATAAATATTCACACTTTCTTCCTTCACACACTAAGCATTTAGTAGGCCTGTTGTGTATGTCACTTGTAGTTCAAGATTCTTCTAAGAAAAATTAGTCACTTTAACTTGAACAACTGTGAATAGTGAGACTGGGAGGAATCAACAGAGACTACTGACTCCCTCCCCAAAGGACAACCCTGAATATGCCAAATGAAAGAGAAAGAGGCTCATACATGAAATACCCACAACAGAGAACTTGTTATGGAAGAGTTCCTTAGACTAGTGATGTGCTGAAACTCTGGGGGGAGGATATTTAGTTTGCTCTTTTGCCTCTACTCCCCCTTTGCAGAACAGATCTATGTATACCATTTTATTGGGGGAGGAGGGCAGAAATCTTGGATTATCTCTGAGAATTTCTAAAATCTCACAGTGGAGAGGAGAGAATAAAAATAGATTCTTTTCAGCTATATGAATACTTTTAAAAAAGTTTGCATAAATTTTCAAGAAAAGGCTCAACTAATTCCAGTGATCCAATATCAGACAATGTTCCTGAGTCATATTGTAATAACATTAGAAAGCCAGTAATAAGGGATGGGACTGTAGCTCAGTGGTAGAGTGCTTGCCTAGGATAATGAGGCACTAGGTTCGATCTTCAGCACCACATAAAAAACAAATAAAATAAAGGTCTTGTTTCTATTTACAATAAACATATAAAAAAGAAGGGCAGTAATAAAAATAACCAAAAATATTGCCTTTTTTTGGGGGGAGGGGCGGGTAACAAGGATTGAACTCAAGCGTACTAGAACACTGAGCCACATGCCCAGCCCAATTTTATATTTTATTTAGAGACAGGGTCTTATTGAGCACCTTACTTTTGCTGAGGCTAGCTTTGAACTGGCTATCCTCCTACCTCATCCTCCTGAGCAGTTGGGATTACAGGTGTGTACCAATGTGCCTGATAAAATATTGCCTTTTTAATCTTGAAATTAAAGCAGTTTCTATTAAATTGCCCTTGAACTAAACCAGGATCAAGAAGATAAATTATGAAGTACTTAGAATTTGGGTGACAATGACATTGCATATAAAAGCTTGCAGGGGCACAACTAAAGCAGAACTCAGAGGAAAAAGCATAGTTTTAAATATATTTATAAAAAAAAAGAAAAACACTGAGCTAAAATGAGCCATGAATTCTACTTGATTCATTAGGAATATAGAAACAGACCAAGAAATAAAGGAGATAATTATTAAGAAATAGACAGAAATCAGGAAACCAAACAAAAATACAGTAATGAATACGACATAAATCTAAAGCTAGTTCTTTCAAGGCAATCATCTGATAAGAATGATTAAAAGATAAAGCAATTTTCAATTAAACAAAATAGAGAATGAAGACTTAGACATAGCAAAAGACAAAACAGCAACTAAGAAACAGAATGGTACAATCAACTACTACCTAATGCACTTAAAAACAAAGATGAACTCATTGAAAAATTACGTAAATTATTGTGTCAGATAATAATTCCATGAATGTCCATATATGCTTCCAGAATCATGCAACTCCCTCTACAGAAAGGAGTCTGTTTCCCCTGCATTTGGCCCTGCGTAGATGCCTGGCTATCTGCAGAGTCATGGGCTTTCCTTTATAGCTCTTTGTGTCACTGTGGAAAAGATACCATCATGGTGGAAGTCCAAGCTAGCTTTCACAGGGAGATGATAGGGAGAAGCCAGATGGAGAGGCCTGCAAGGAAGAGTACACAGGCATTATCCCAAAGCTGGCATCAACTGTTAGATGTGAATAAATGTGCCTTCTGCTGACTTCAGCCCCAATCTTCTCTTTTCCAGCCTGAGCATCATCACTTAGAAAAGCCATTCCATTATAGTCCTATCTGAATTCCTGACCCAGAGAATCTGTGAGGATAAAAAATAGTTGCTTTTTCTCCCCTAAATTTTAGGGATAATTGGTTACAGAGACATAATGATTAAATAATTACCAAAGTTGTCACAAAAAGTAGAAAATTTTGTTGATCAATAACCACTGCAAAGTTTGAAATAGTAATTCAAGGTACCCTGGAAACTCCAACCAAGTCTTAGAGTCAGAGAGTTACAGGACAATCAAAATTCAAATGAAAAGATAATCCAGTCTTGCATAAAAACTGTTCAAGAAGGTTTAAAAAAATAGAAGGAAAAAAAGTCCTCTGATTTTAAAGATAGTAAAATTAGATAAGGACAGTACATTATTAACAATTTCATTTACAGAAATTCTAAATAAAGTTATATGACCCAAATTTCACAAAATACTAAGAAAATAAATTTATCAAGTAGTTTTTATACTGAGAACAAAAGACTTAACATCAGAAAAATTTACCTACATAAGGCATCCTTAGTGGCCCAAAGGAGAAAAATAGTCATTTATTTTTCCCAATAAATGTAGAAAAAAGACTTAATAAAATTAATATGATTTATAAACAAAATCAAAGAAACAAATAAGTAAAAAAATACTTCAAATATTTGAAATATTAAGACTCTTCTGGAACTTTATAATGGTTATTTACCAAATCTTCAACATATATTCTACTGAAAGAAAAAAAAAATCTTCGTAAGAACTCCCTATAGATCTGGGGAGTGGGGAGACAAAGATCCACATTATCCCTGTTGCTTTTCAATAGAGTTCCTGAAGTCCTAGCCAACACAAGAACACATGAAAAAGAAATGAGATATATGAATTGAAAGAACTAGCACAAAGCTGTAATTAAATAGTGTAAGGATTTACATAGGAACATAAAATTTGTTAAATAAATAATTAGAGTTCAAATCAAACTTCTCAAATAGCAATGAGTGGGATCAAACTACACAAGCCAATAGCATTCATCTTTACCAACAATAACCTACTTAAAGATACAATAGAAATTCAGGACCATGCATAATCACTACAAAAGATGAAATTATCTAGAACATTATCTAGAAAGGTATACAAAGTTGTCACAGAAAAAAAGTATAAGCTATATCATAAATAAATATTGAGATAAATGATGGTACTTTGTTAATAGATAACATCGATTTTTTTTTTTTGGGGGGGGGGTTCATTTATTTGTTTTTTTCTCTGGGAATGGAACCCCGGGCCTCACACATGCAGTGCAAGCCCTCTGTCATTGAACTATATTTCCAGCTTTTAGGGATAACATTGTTAAAGTGTGTATTATTTAAAGACTAAATAGAAATTAAATGTAATTCCCAATAAAAATTCTAGCAGGATCAGCAAAATTAAAGAAATTCTACACATTCATTTAACAATATCCAATAAAAATTAAAATCATAGGTTAGTATACCCAGTTTCAAAAAGTACACCAGAGAAAATGTGAGTAAAACATATTATAAAATTGTAATAATAAAGTATCCTGAAACAGCTGCAGAAATAAACAAATATACCAAAGGAGATAAATAGTTCTAAATGTATATAGGAAATATGGGTATGATAAAATACTAGAGTAAATTTATTTAAAAATTTTGTTTATACATACTTAGATGAAAATAGTTTCATTACATGGACAGTATTATTTATATCTAAATTATACCATCCATAAAGGTGAATTTCAAACATTTAAAACTTACATTAGGAAAATAAAGCAATAATGCTAACAGAAGAAACTGAGGGAATAATTTTGTTACTTTGGGAATGAGTGCATTGTTTTTAAACAGTATTCATCACAAAGTATAAAGCAAATGATTGCTGACTTTTATCACATTAGAAATAAAGTTTTATGTTAATTGAGGTTATTATTTTAATAGTTGAAAAATCAAAAAAGATAGTTCTGGCACTTAAACTGTAAGAAGGGTTAATAAAAAGAATACATAGAAATTCCAGAAAATCAATTAGACAAAGACAAAAAACTCAATAAAATAAATGGGCAGGTGAGAGAGAGAAAGAGAGAAGAAAAGAAAAAGAAAATGGGCAGCTAATTCAAAAGAAAGTTTTACAAAAGAAAACACCTAGAATACAATTAATAAGAAAAATTGTTGGGGATGCAAATCAAGTCAAGATGGCACCTGGCAGTTTGCCAGGAGGAGTGGTTTGTGAAGCAATGCCAGCAAGCCATTAAGATGATGAGGATTCCTTATTGGCTGACTGCTGTATCTAGATGATGTTAATTGAGTCAAGCTGTGTGTAATCAGTTAGATATATATACCCTGCTGCCCAGCAATAAAGCAGTTCCCATTTCAACCTTCAAGTTGCTTGTCACCTCCTGGTTATTTGCCCAGCCAGACTGTGGCAAAAAAATATTAATTAAAACACCTTAAGATTCCAATTTATATCAAATTGATCATCAAAAAATAACAGTAGGATAATAACAAGTGCTGACAATAATATAAGGAAACAGGATATTTACTAGTTAGAAAGCACTTCAGGTTTCAGCCAAACTAAAGAAATACCTGGCAGAACTTAAGACAATTGTGCATGTATTTAAGTTTGGAAACTTTTTTCCCACTACTGAATACATACTTCAGCATAGCAGTCTTCAAATTGAGGTATGTATACCTCTGATAGTTCCCAAAAAGTATCCAAGGGGGTATGTAAGCACAAATAGTTTTAGGCAAGCCAATTTCTTTACCTTAACATTTCTTATATTTTTAAATGGTTGGTTCACTTCTTTCCCATTATTTCTTTCATTATTGCTCTTCTACCCTTTTAAGGATAAAGACTTACTTCTTATGTATGGAGAGTATTGTCATAGGACATTGCCCCAAGATCCAGGCCTGAATCCCCAATTCCAACAAAGGACAAAACAAAGTCTATGGAGGGATGTATGACATTAAAAACAGGATACTTTGTCAATTTTGAGATATTCTGGATGCAAATCTATCAAAGACTATGGCAAAGCAGTGGATACATAACTGCTTTTATTGCCTCTTTTATTTAACCCTTGTCCACCAGCAATGAATGCATGGGTTCTGAGGAAGAGTCTCTGGAAGACCAAAGCTAAGAAAGTAGTGGTGCACCATCTCATTGAGGTTAATATAGTACTCACGGAAGGACCACTTCATCTGCTTATCTCAGCATTGCAATACTCTGAATCATTAAGAAGCATGCTGGACAAACTTAAACAGGAGAGATTCCCTTTTCATGGTTCTGGTACAAAAAAGGTCTAGAAGGCATTATTTCATTAACTGTTCTCTGCCTCAGTTCAATTTTTGTATGATTTTCAGAAAATGGAGGTAACACTTCTATCTTTATTTCTCACATATCAACATAACATCTCTAAATAAAAACACAGAACAAAATAGGAAAAAAAATCTAGGAGAGATGTTTAATATTTCTTAATGAATGAGATCTTTAGGAGAGTCAGGCATGGTGGCAGACACCTGTAATCACAGCAACCTTGGAGGCTGAGGCAGGAGGATCACAAGTCTCAGGACAGCCTCAGCAACTTAGCAAAGCTCTCAGCAACTTTGTGACAATCTGTCTCAAAATAAAAGTTAAAAAAAAAGGTTGAGTGTCTAGTACTGAGGTAAAGCAACTCTGAGTTCAATCCTCAGTATCAAAAACAACAAAGAAAAAATTGTGATCCTTATAAGAAATATTTTTACTGATATTTATAAAGTTTCATAAAGTAAGACTTAGAGGCATAGATTGTAAAGAGTAACAAAATATTTACAAATTTCTTGCAGTGTTATAACAGAATTATCAATATACTTTCAGATATAGCAACATATTTCATTAGAATAAAAATTATGTGAAATAAGTGCAATGGGAATAAAATTCAGGAAAAAAGGAGCAATGTGAGATTGCTGATAGAAGTATTTATTGGGTATTATTACTCTCTTTTGAATATCCAGGAATATAAAAATCCTATGGCTTTTTCAGACTGTTGCTTCTGAAAATCATTTGTGTTTCGTTAGTAAGACAGAACAAACAACAAACTGGTATCTAGGAATAATGGTCAATTGGAGGTAAGGAGCTGGACATTTACATGATGAGTCTAGTCATGCTAGAAGGAAAGAAAATATTAACTTCTACAAGAGTCATTCCAAAAATAGATGATAGCTAAACATGAATTCTATGACCCAAAATGAGAAAATATGAGCATCAAAAATAATAATGATTGCCGCAGTCTGGCTGGGCACAAAATAACCGAGCCACCATAAAGCCTTGTAGATTCCAACAGCAACTCTTTATTCCCAAACTCTCACCAACACTCTACACGCACTTTCTGGGAACACACTGCCTTCACTAGGCTCCGTGCACCAATTCTCTCAGAACCCCGCGAGAACTCAATGGGAACTCCAAAGAGCAGGCGCCTGAGGCAGCAGGATACGCCCTAATCCTGGAGCTGCCCTATTCCCAGCAGGATCCACCCTAAACCCTAAACCTGGAGCCACCCTAATCCCTGAGCAGGGTCACATTTCAAACTAAAATGCCATGCGTCATTCCTACTTGGCTATGGCTCTCAGCAAATGACTACAATTGTATAGACACATATCAAAGTCCAGAAGTTCACAGTGATTAAACAAAACAAAACAACTCTTCATTCATAAACTTTGACGGTTTCCAGGGCAATAACTCATTATCCTGAAAAATGATTAAGTAAAAGGCTAAAGTATTTGTGCTGTCTTCTCTGTAGGTCTATTTTTCAAGATAACCAAATAGTTGATAAGGAAAAGTTCTACTTTATAGAAAACCATGAATATCAAAGGCAAGGTGAATGATAGAAAGTCACTATTTTGTAACCTTAATGGAATATTGCTATGATCATAGACATCTTTTAAAGCTACTTGACTGATGATGAATTTTAAATAGATGGATCAAGCTAGAGCACCAAACCCACTAATCAATCTCAACATCAATAATAGTAGGACATTTAGCCATTATGTGCCTCTAGATGTAATGTGATAGCAAAAACGAAACATCACTCATAAAGTAGTCTTGCAAACAAAGAAACACAAAATAATCCTTAAGTCCATCAATCCACTAGCTCTAATTTTCAATTTACTGAAAATGAGGGGGAAGGTATATATGTGAAACAGCGTCATGAAAAAAGACACACTTGTGAAATCACAATCATATCAGTAACTCAAGAACTATTATAAGACAAAGCTGCAGTTTCCTGAACAAATAAATCACATGGAAATTAAAAAGAAATGTAAATATTATGTATAAAAAGAATCTCAAAATGAATCAACTGCATGTAATTTGTGCACACTTTCTGAATTCTAATTCAAATAGTCCAACAGAAACTTGAAAAGTGGGTAAGGAGAAAAAATTGAACACATATTGAGCAACAGACATTATTAAAGCATTATTGTGAATTGTTCTGATTGCGAGAATGAAAATTGTGGTTTTTGTTATCTCATATACATATTTCAGTATTTGCTAATCAAATGTTACGATGTCTTGGATTTGCTTTGATAAATTTTATTGGGGGATTTGTTTTGAAATGCTCCAACAAATAGGGAAAAAAGTACCATAAGGATATATAGATAACAAGATTGCCAAGATGTTGATTTTTTTTAAGTAGGTGATAAGTAAATGGAGATATATTATAATATTGTGCATATTTGAAAAGTTTCATACTAAAGATAATTTTTTTTGTAAAAACAATTATCTCCCTTGTATTCAGATTCTACTGGATTCACTTAAAGACTGATGTACTATTTTTATATTAAAAATATTTTTTTCTCAATTCTTTTTGGGGGAACATAAGCACAAAAACTTTAATACTTGTCCTAAATAACTTCTCAGATACATGACCCTTCTTCAATATTGACAATGCAATCTCAGGAAAGAGATTTAAATAAATTCTTCTGTCACATCATAGAATTAGTCATACGATCTGTAAAATAAAGAGCTGACTTTGCTGGGGCTTTCTGGGAAATATTTCCTTCCATAATAAAATAAAATAATGTGCTCTTTGATGTCCTCACTTCTGCATTCCTGCCCTCTTGACTTTTTTGTGGTAGCTTACACAACAAACATGATGCTAGAATCTGCTACAGCTTTCCTATGAAAGGAAAAAGACATCACCTGAGGATATCAGAAAAAAATATGAGGTATGCATTGAAGAAGAAGAAATAAGACACTGTTTGGGGGTCCATGTCTGTGACCAAAAAATTGAAGAAAACAGGATTGGGCAGGGGAAGAAGGAAAACTCCAATTTAGGGCCCCAAAAAATCTTAGCCAAAATGCACAGAGCAGTAAAGGATTGCCAATGGGAGTGTCCAGGTGGGTTATAATTTAAACTCAGCATCAGCCAGAGGCAAGTTTACCTGGGGAGGATGAGTCCTAGAGCAAGGTGGCTCCCTGCAGCAGGCGGATTCTGACCTAGTTTACAGCTGGAGGCTGTTAGCCAAATGCATGCTCTACCATGGGCTGCAAATACTTCCTGGAAGGGGGATCTTGGCAACACCACCATATTTGCCATAGAATCTGAGCCCTTAATTCATTTTTGAGCCTATCTGAACAAATTCTGAGACACTTATATTTGATGTTAGTCAGATAAGAAAAGTGGGACGAGTAGGAATGTTTGGAAGCAGAGGTTAGTAATTGTGCCTTGTCTGCAGCTTACCCTGCAGGATAGGTGTGGTAGACAATGAGTTAAAGTAAATGTTCCTTAGGCTTTCTCCACATTACTTGCCAAGTGGTTAAAATCATAACCTAAAATGTTAGGGTTAAAGCAGACTTATGAAAGGATTTTAAACAGAAAAGTTAGATTGTCACCAGGGACGACATGTCTCCAAAGGATCCCAGGAGCTCACAGAGAGAAGGGGAAACTTTACTCAGTACCAGTGGGGTTCTTGGTATACAGGATGAAAAGAAATTAAAAAAAAAAAAAAAAAAAAAAACGCCTGTCAGTCAAAGGCATAGACAGTGGTTTATTTAGGAAAGTAGATAGATATTCAAGGGAAAATGTGTACTATTTCCAGAAGGAGAAGCAGGAACTTATTGGTGTGGAGTGTTTATAGAAGAATTGTTGCTAGGGTCTGGACCAAGTGGTGGAAGCAGGCTAGAGCTATACAATTTTGTATTAGTTTTCCCTGAGCTTTCACATGACTATCATGTTACAAGGGCATGAGTCAAGGGCCCAGGCCAAGGACACATCACTCAGGAGTCAAAATTGCTCATGGGTGCTTTTTAATCTTTCAGTGGTTTATGGCCACTTCCTTTGAGACTCAGTTTCCACAATTATTTTGTCTATTGTGTATTTAAATGATCCGAGGGTTGGGGCTGGTAGAATAAGCAAGAAATATGGTAGAACACATGAATGAGGGTACTAAAAATGCAAATTAGCAAATACACTTTTGTTGGGGATGCAAATGAAGTCAAGATGGCACCTGGCAGTTTGCCAGGAGGAGTGGTTTGTGAAGTAATGCCAGTGAGCCATTAAGATGATGAGGATTCCTTGTTGGCTGACTGTTGTATCTAGATGATGTTAATTGAGTCAAGCTGTGTGTAATTAGATAAGTATATACACCTCTGCTGTCCGGCAGAGAGGCGGCTCCTGCTACCTTGGGTGCCCACTACTTTGCGTTCTCACTCAGTTCCTGCTGAGTTCACTCGCAATAAAGTAGTTCCTGCTTCAACCTTCAAGTTGCTTGTCACCTCCCAGTTACTTTGCCCAGTTGGACTGTAGCACACTTTGTACCATATACAGGTGGATAAGGTGCAGACATAATGGAATAACATTTGCCAGAAGAAAACACATAATGTGAATTCGAAATATAGAATTTGAACACAGTACTTGAAAATAAAAACTTGGTTCAGTGAGTATGGTAGAGGGAAAATCAGAATAAATTCTGTCTTTTGGGTATGATTTTCCAACACTGGGGAAAAAAATTTCTGAGAAAATGAATGCATGTCCATGTGCTTGGGACATTTCTAGAAAGGGCCCACTATGTGCGTTGAACCAATCCCGTGTTTAACACCAGCTTTGCTGAGAAAACTTGCTTATTTCTCTTATTCTCAGTTTTTCTCTCAACAGCTTTGGGAAGATTAAATGAGGAAACAGGGAAAGTGTTTGATGGATAATGAGTCTAAGCAAATGAAAGCTGCTCTTTTTTTACTTGTGTCATCTAGGTCAGACAAAAGGAAAAGTTTTGAAAAAAACAAATTGACACTAAACAAGGTAGACACTAAACAACTTTTGAAAGCACAGGGGAAAAAAACCAACAAAAAACAAAAAACAAAAGATTTAGGACTAATAATAGAAACACAAATGTCCCAGTATTTATACATAAAGGATGACTTCAAAATTCACAAATCTGAGTAAAATACACACGAACCTTCTAAATGTTTCAATTTAATAAATCGTTTGTGTTTACAAGTGCCATACAAATTTGCTATGCTAACAATATCATTCAGTTATGTACAATTAAATTCTATTATCTATTTTCAAACCAGACTCTTTTGTTTGTTTGCATGACAAATATGTTTTCGAAAAAGCCTGTTTGCTAAGGACAATCTAAGTTGAAAATAAAGCTATTTATTTGCAAACTTTGGTCAGTATACAAAATTGATAAGATAGGGAGATGATGTACTGGCCTTCAAGTAGAAAAACAATTAGTGGATTATGTCTTGGCATTATTATTATTAATTTTTTTTGTGGTCCTGGGAAGTGAATCTCAGGGGCAATTGCCCTCTGAGCTACTGTACAACCAGTAGAGTCTGTAAATTTTTACAGATCATAGGACAGGGAGATATTTTCTTTACATTTAAAGAATTTAGGCTTATTGCAAAGCACTATTGCTCAGTGTAATCTAATATTCAGCGGATGAATTAATCATATACTCACATACTCAGGCACATATCACACAAACATTCCGGCACAGAGAATTCAGAGGGTTTATCTCCAGTGGCAAAGAGAGGGCGCCTGCTTCATCTTGGTGTTGGTATAGATAAAAATCCCCCAAGAAATTCTATTTACAGATTTAAGGAAATGTCCATACCTTAGAATATTTAGCTGCCTCTTTCCTTCTTTCTTTCCTTTCTTTTTTCTTTTTCTTTCATCAGTTCTTATTTAATGAACTTGATTTTTGCATTGAGTTTGATTTTCAAAAGAGATTTTAATCAATTAATCTGTAAATTTATCCAATTAATGAAAGACAAAGGCCTAAGAAAGTGAGATGATTTTCTTTATAGTACAATGTGGGTTTTCCCAGGTATTAACTCTATAGAAGGTGAGCTCAGTTTGGCCATTCCATTCTTATTTTGATTAGATAGACTCCATCTCTACTGTTCCTGCAGACCTTGCTTTCAGCCTTCTGGATACACACGCAAATCCTGTGTGGAACCACACTAACCATTCTATTTCTCCTTACACTTTTTATTTACATAAATTTACTTAAAGCTCAATGCTGTTGTCATGCTTTACTTAACAGAATTGTCCAACTATCCCTACAATTTGCTTCTATATTATTTTTCAGCACTTGTAAATAATTGCCAACATTTATGTGGTGTATATATTTACTATGTATCTGGCAAAATTCCCAGTGTTTTACATAAAATAATTCCTTCAATCCCATTAGTCCATTCAGACTGCTAAAATAAAATACCTTAGACTGAGTTTTTTTGTGGTGACACTGGAGATTGAACCTGATGGTGCTCTACCACTTAGCTCTCTCCCAAGCCCTTTTTACTTTTTATTTTGAAAGGGTCTCCAGGGTCTCCCTTAGTTGCTGAAGTTTGCCCCAACTTCTGATTCTCCTGTCTCAGCTTCCAGATTACAGGCATGTACTATGACACAATTCTAGACTGTATTTCTTTTCTTTTTTATACCAGGTATTGAACCCAGGGGCACTTAACCATTGAGCTACATGTCCCCAGCCTCCTTTTAATTTTTTATTTTGAGAAAGGGTCTTACTAAATTGCTTCAGGTATTGCTAAAAATTGCTGAGGCTGACCTTGAATTTGCCTGGTTACAGGCATGGGCCACCACACTGGCTTGATATTTAAGTTTTTTTTGTTTTTTGGCAGTACTGTAACAATGGTTATGCCTTGAATATAGCCCTTGCTGCTCTGCCATTGTAACTTATTTTTAAGACAGACATATTTCTTTCTCTTTCTCTCTCCCCCTCCCTAATTGGGGAAAACAGGATTTCCTTTCTTCCCCTTCCTGGACAGCATCTGTCCTTGAGTACATACCCACCAGAGGAACCAAGTAATTCAGACTGAGGGATGGCACCAGAAGATCTCAGAAATGACTGTCTCCCAAATTAACAAATGAATTAAAAATTCAGACAGAGAACACAGGAATGAAGCCTTTGAATCACCTCTTTCTAAATCATTACCGATAATGGCAGAATCACAGCTTTTGGGAAAGGAGTCTCTGCTCCATTTTCTTAAAACCATGTCCTCATTATTGATTGGCTTGGCATCCAAGAAAAGGACAGTACTACTGGTAACTGTAATGAGGATTGAACCTAAAGCCTTGCTCTACCACTGAACCATATCACCAGCTTGGTAATTATTTTTTTTTCTTCTTTTGGAATCAGAGATTGGTCCCATGAGCACTTAATCACTGAGTTATTTCTGCAAATTTTTCTATTTTTTTGATACAAGGTCTCGCTATGTTGCTTAGGGCCTTGCAAAATTGCTGAACCTGGCTTCAAACTTGCCATCTTCCTGCCTATACTCTAGAGTCGCTGAGATTATAGGTATGTTTAATTTGCATGTAATTTTGGTCACTTATTTTATTTTTAAAATATTATTATCTTTTCCTTTTTATTGGTGCATTATAATTATACATAACAGTGAGATTTATTATTAAATATTCATACATGCACAAAATATAACTATAACTTGGTCGATTTCATTCATCATTACCTCCCATTTTCTTCTCCTCCTCCTTCCCCCTGGTCCTCTTCCTCTATCCTACTGGTCTCCCTTCTATTTTCATGAGACACTCACCCCGCCACAACATACCAACACACACCTTGGTTTTTCCTCTTTTTTTCCTGCTCTCACATATGAGGAAAGACAGATAGTCTTTGACTTTCTGAGTTTGTTTTATTTCACTTAATATAATGTTCTTCAATTTCATCTATTTACCAGAAAATGACACAATTTCATTGTTCTTTATGGCATGTATCATATTTTCTTTATTCACTCACCTATTAACTGATCCTATGTTGATTCCATAGTTATGGCTCTTATGAATTGTGCTGCTGTAAACATGGGTATACATGTATGGCTATAGTATGCTGACTTCAATTCTTTAGAATAAATACTGAGGAGTGGTATAGCTGGGTCATATAATAGTTTACTTCCTAGACTTTTGAGGCACCTCTATACTGATTTCCATTGTGATTGTTCTAATTTACAATCCTACCAGTAATGTAAAAGTGTTCCTTTTTTCTCACAACTTCACCAGAATTTATTATTATTTGCATTTGTAATGCCTATGGCTTCTCTTAAAAGACATTAATCCTATTCATCAAAGCTCTGCTCCCATAACCTAATAAACACTTATAGGTCCCATTTCTTAGTGCACCAAGGATTAGGATTCAACACACAAATTTGGAGAGATGATATATTCATCCTATAGTATCACCCACACAAGTGAGCTTATGGTGTAGTCAGTATTATTAACTTGAAATGCTATTGAAATAAGTGTCTGTTATATGTCAATCCCAAGATCCTCTCGTAACAGAGTTTAATTGAAAAACTTTTTACAAGAGGAATATTTTTTATGTTTTTATCAAGGACATCGGGTAGATTTTCTGAGGAAGATGTCATATGATTGATGAACATCAAAAATTTTGGTAAGGAGTGATTAAATAAATTGGAAGAGAACTAAAAGATGAAATATACAACCCATGTACAGAAAAGCATGATTAAAGCACAGAAGACTTAGAATCCTGGCTCCAACACTCCACATGATGTTGGGCTTGTTCTTTGTAACCTCCCTTGGTTTCCTCATTTTCAAAATTATAGTAAGATTATACTGTATAAAGTATTCTGTAATTGGTTCTGGCCATTGGTTGTTTTGTCCATGATGCTTCAGATGAGAAAACTTGTCTTTGTTCTGCATGGCTTCCATCCTTCAAATGGCCAACTAGTTTTCTTCACATGGCAATCTAAGGGAAGAATTCTAAGATCATGGAGTAAAAACTTGCAAGACCTTCTAGTGCCTAGACTTAGAACCCCTACAGTATCATTCCTTTCTCTTGGTCAATGCTTCTCAGATTCTGCTCAGGTTCAACAGTTGGAGATATAGACCCTACCTCTCAAGAAGAACAGCAGTAGTTGCAAGATAAAAGAATGTACATAAAAGAGAAAATGAATGGGTACTTTTTATGATCTATTACAGTAATATTAGGAGTTAAGATCCTAGGGTGAAAAGGAGCTACTTCTGAGGGCCTTAAGAAAGGAACAGCAAGGTGATCAATTTAGCTTTTAGATTACTCAGTCTAAAGTGTGAACAATAGATGAAGAGAGGAAAAGTCTAGGTTCAGGGAATCTAGTCAGTGTGCAATTACAGTAACACAGGAGGTAGATGTTGCTGACTTGAAATAAGTAGTGGTAGAGGACAGAAGGGTGTGGAGAAACTGTAATGGGATGCATAATCAAAAGACTTTGTAAATATGACTGGGTTTTGGAATAAGGCTTGTTAACTTGCCCTCTTTCACATCACCTGAGTTAAGGAAACCACAGCTAAACTAAATAAAAACCAAAGTTCGTACAAGCCTTGGCTTGAAAAGAAATACAAAAGAAACAAATTAAAGTTTGCTGAAAATGGAAAGATTCAGTTTCTGGTGACACTTATTATTGTTCAAGTGTCCAGTGCTATAGTGGAACAGTAGAAAATCTATTAAGAATTACTTGATAGCATCCTTTTACAATGCCACTTTCAATAGGACTTTAATTTACATTTTATAAATTATGCAATATTTTATAAAGTAAGTGAAATCTTTTAGTATTCTAAAGTGTGGCATTGTATTTTTGTCAGATTAGAGTTTTGAACATATAATTTCACATTCCCTGATTCGGTAATAAGCTTTCCAAAAGGTGAGACCTGCAGAAATGTTGAAATGAGTTATTCCATCTCCTTGTCAATTTTTTAAAAAGTAATTTCCACATTAAGTACTGTTCACATACAAACCACAATGGGGATGTGTTATATGCCCACAGTAAATGCCTAAAATAAGTTAACATTTAATCAGGAATGTTTGTTTTAATCCTTATAGAAATATTAAATGTAAACATGCAGATAGCAATTGAGATGGATTCTCTCTCTTTTAAATGTGTACTTTAAGCCTGGGAAAGGGAAAAGGGTCCCTTGTAAATACCTCATTAAAGTGCAATGAGACACACTAGATGGTACTTTTCCAAAGGAAAGCATCAACACAGCCCCTTTGAGATTTATATAGGCCTTCCTAGGGGCTACTCTGACATGAACAATAGAATTTAATTACTTAAATGGCAGCTGACCAATTTCAGACAGCACTGAAGTCATTGTTTTGAAATGCTGAGGACATTGTGTTGGATCACATCAGCACAGATGAGATTATTTACATAACTGGCATTTCAAAATAAAGGGAGAGGTGGAAGGTATACCTTGTCAGCTTAAAGCCACATTCTTCTACTTCATAGGTAAGCCAGGGATTTACAGTATTGTTTCTCTGTTTCAGTGCACTTCCAAGATCTGTAGAGATGTCTAAATAGTTTAATTTATTATATATTTCAATTCACTTAAAGTATTCTCTAAAGATGTTTAGAAAATGATAATCATAAAATAAATAAAATTACAAAACAGGGCATTTTTAAAATTTTTGTTCTTTGTGGCATAGATAAGTTCTTAAATACTGAAGGTAAAGAGGTTTATTCATTACATGTGGAAACTGCATTTAACTCAAATTGCATTTTATATGCATTGGGAATGGAGAGGGATAGGGTATTTGAATGTGGTAAGATAAGGTGTTGGTCCATAGAAACTTCTTTCCCATTTTAGTGGTTGGAAGGTATTTCATGAATGAGGTAAGTAGACATTTTAGAAAAAAATCTATCTAAAATAAAATATTAAAAGAGCATTTTTTAAACAATGACATAGGCTAGCCATGACAAGGAAGGCCATGATAAAGGACTTTAAGGAACAGGAGAGGACAAGTAAGAAGATAATAATGTAATGGCTAGAGACAAAATGGTGATTTTTCAAGACTACTTTGCAATAGCATATAGGATCCTGATGGAGCTTGCTTTACAGTGGGCCACTGAAGGGTTATGGTCAGACAATATTCATGAGGTCAATCAAACAGAAGCTTTCACAACCAACCAAAGGGCAAAGGGGTGACCACAAGTTTTGCTTTCTCCTGTACCTCAAATGTTTTGGAGACATGGTTGGGCCTTAAAGTCATTGGACAAATGACTGATTTCCCTCATGATGTCATGGTCTTTGCCCAGTGTTCAAAGATGGACTGTTAGAGTTCAAGGAGCAACAGCAAAACAGACCACATAATTTAAAAGGCAGGAGTGAGGAGCAGCAAAGTCAATCTGACATTAGCTCATCTTCTAATTTATGCTCTTCCCTCCTTTGAAACTTTTCAGGCATCAGCTTTATCTAAGACTTTTTCAAAAGGCTTCAAAAAGGCAGCTTGTAAGAAAAAAACAACATCCTTCTTCCCAAGCCTCCTTCAAACTCCCTCCTCCACCATCAGAATGTGGTCTGAACCTTATCATGAAAGAGAACTCATAGCTAATGAGAAAGCCGGAAGGCGACAGAGATGAAGCAGGAAAACAGAAAAGGACATTTCTTTGCTTAATAAATATTTATTGCGAGCGTCTGCCAATTACCTTTTAAAGATTTTTATACGTGTCCTATGTCTTTCATCTTTTTCATGTCACAGTTTATTTAAGCCGTGAAAAGTGCACGTGTCAGGTAAATGTTGATTTACATGCAAATTGCCTTTGCTAACCTTGCCTTTACGTGACAAAACGATTTGGAAACTTATTAGCTTTCTTCATTAATTCATGCTTTTTACCAAATTCAAGTATTCAATATCAGTTGTAAATAGAAAACAATTGGCTGGGCTTTTGTCTGGTTGCTTTTGTCCTCCTGATGCCTTATAGGAATCTCTGTGGGTGGAAGTTAAGAAGAGGAACGCTCTCTCTGGCTTGTTTTTCAGCATCTTTTAGGATAAAACTAGTTTAGGATAAACTAGTCCCAATACTCTGATGGGTTTATACATATCTGAGGATCCTATGTATATCTTAAGACAATACTTGAAGCAGGGGTGGGCTGAGGCAGGTAGAAGACCAAGAAAGGAAGATGGGAGGGAGGAAAAGTCTAATAAAATTAGTACATTTCAAAAGAACTCTTTTATTTTATTTTTAATATAATTATTTACTTGTTCTTATATATGATGACAGAATTCAATTCATTTTATATTACACATACAGAGCACAGTTTTTCCAGTCACTGGTTGTACACAAACTGTTTTCACAACATTCGTGTCTTCATAGATGTACTTAGGGTAATGATGTCTAACTCATTCCAATGTCTTTCCTACCTCCTTTCCTGCCCCCAACTATTTTAATAACTAGTTTACTTCTAGATTTCCTGTCACTGGAAAATTTTAGCATCTATTCTAGTATGTGTAAAAACCATAACCTAGATCAGAGTTTAGAATATTTGCTAAGATTGCATAAGAAATCTTTTTTTGTTTAATCAATGAAATACTTTGTCTCATTTAAGATTTTCAATGTCCTAAGAAAAATACTACTAATCAAACAGATGTGAACTTATGTTACTCCAGAAAGTTCTTAGCTGCCCCTTTCCCTCTTCCTCTCTCCTCCTATGTCCCTTTTCCCTACCAACTGAAGTCATTTCAGAAAGTTTTCCTTAGTCCTGCAGGTGGAAATCAGGCAGTTTAGTTGATAAGCTACCACTTTGCAAGGAGAAGCAATCTTTTCTGGCTAGAGAGCAAAGGGGAGGGGGACTAAGGGGGTTGCCCTGTCAGAGGTACTGAAGTGTCCACAGCTGAGGAATAAAGGATAAATGATCAAGGATGTTGAACCAGGTAAAATATACGGTTACTATAAATATTTATAGCATTGTTGTGAGTTAGAACATAATGAAAGTATTTTGGAATCGAGGATTGTACACAGTTGCCTATCCTCATTTTGTAAGACAGCCTCACAGTTGCAAATTAGTGCTAGGAAAAGCCAGAAACTTCTATTTTGATGGATTTATCATAAAACTAATAAAACATCACTTTTCAAGCTCTTTCCTTGTACACACCCCTTCATTGGTAGAAGTCATATAGTAGTTTCTTGGATCAATTCAAACTTAGAAACTGCAAAAGTCATAGAATATTACTTAGGATTTTAGGAATTATAATTTTGGAAGCATGGGTTCAGACAGCCCTGAATCAGTGTTCCTGGGAAGGCAGGAAAAGTGGAAGTTTATATGCATGAATTATTCAATGTTGGGAAGGAACAGGAGCTATGTGGGGATAGGAGATAAAGAATGTATGAGCAAAATAGCAAAATGGGTCCATAAAAAAATCCGATAATCTCTGAATATGCATCTTGAGCATCTGAGCTCAGTAGAATTGTCCAGTCATTCCAAATGCAAGGTCAAAGATGAATATGACCAAAATTTACATTCTAGGCAGCCTCTTGGGTCCTAGACATCCCCTATTTCCTAATGGCCTCCCCACTCAATTCGAAAGGATTTTTCAATGTCCCTTTCATTGTAATTTTACATTTATTTTCACATTGTCAAATATGTAAGAAGGGGAAGGGAGCTCAAGTTGCAAAGTGGAGGTATTTCCAAAAATGAGCATTTTGAGGGGAATGCCTAAAGAGCTTCCAGAAATGACAAAAGTATCTGTAAGCTTGGAGTTCTTTGTGTTTATATGATTTCTAATTCAAAATATTTAATTTTTTTTAAATTTTATTTTATTGGTTCTTTTTAGTTATACATGACAGTAGAATCCATTTTGATAAAAATATACAAGCATAGGATGTATCTTATTCTAATTAGGACCCCATTTTTTTTGTGAATGGGCATGATGGTGTCTTACTTCTGTTCATAAAGAATTGTGTAGTTTCAGTTGTATTCTTAAGAACCACCCCCATAACCCTAATTTCCCCAAACTTTAGATCCCATAAAATGTGGATCATTACTGCATGCATTGTAAAAGTTAATTCTCCCTTCTGAGTTTCAAATGTTTCACCTTTGATGATTGATTAAAATGTGTGAGGTTATCCATTACAATAAAAAAGAAACATTTGTAAAGATGTAGAAATACATGGTTATGGGGCTGGGGATGTGGCTCAAGCGGTAGCGCGCTCGCCTGGCATGCTTGCGGCCTGGGTTCGATCCTCAGCACCACATACCAACAAAGATGTTGTGTCCGCCGAGAACTAAAAAATAAATATTAAAAATTCTCTCTCTCTCTCTCTCTCTCTCTCTCTCTCTCTCTCTCTCTCCTATATCCTATCTCTCCTCTCTCTTAAAAAAAAAAAAAAAGAAATACATGGTTATGGGAGTAAAAGAAAAAGTGACTGGTGCTTTAATGTGATTGTGTTTATTTACCACCACGTGGTGGCAGTATCCCTAAAATACAGAGTGTAAACAGATGTGTGTGTGTGTGTGTGTGTGTGTGTGTGTTTCCTGCTTCAAGAGCTATAACAATGTTTACAAAAGGCAGTGGGGAGGAAGCCTTTCCACACATAAAATTGCATTAAATTCTGTTTTGTTGATTTTTATTGTCACAGTCCTTTATTAAATAAGTCACTAATTTGATAGACTAAACCTGGTTTTATTTTACTTTTCAGATTATCTGCTCTTCTCATTAGGTATCTAGATGTCTTCAAGAGTAATTTTTTTTTTTTTAAACCCTAGCAATGAGAAACACTACCCTTGATGTTCATGGATGCTCACAATTTGTGGGGAAGTAGAAAGGAAGTTCTGGCTTCTAAAATTCTGCAGACTCTTCAGTGCTTTGTGGCTTTAAAGAAAAGAGGAAAAACTACCAAGGATCATTATTGATTATGTTATTGCTAAGTTAGAAGAGATTATCCATTGAGAGAACCTGAATGATAACTTGGATGTATTTCAGAATATTATAGTTGTATTCATATTAAATTAGGCATTGAAATTTAATTTTTTTTTTGCAAAAAAACCCCACTTCACACCTTTGTCAGTATGCTGGTGTCTTCTGCCTTCAGTTTTATAGCAAGCAGGACACCTGTGTAGAGATTTTACAAAGATCCACTATCTTTTCTTGAGCAAAACAGACATTCACAGATTCTCTGTATACTAAACAGACCGTTGGCAATATCTAAACAGCTGTTGGCTGTATGATACATATTTGGCTAAAAACAAACCCATCTGTATTTAATGCATTATTGCCAAAGTGTAGTTACATGCTGTTTTCAGTCTGAAAACACTGGTACCCTCATGTGAGACAATCAAATTGAAAATTTCACAACATGGTTCTTTCACTTCTTGGCTATGCAAGTGGAAAACCGAGGAATGTGCCAGATGATGGCAGAATCTATTTCCAGAGGCATCAGTTTGGAAGGTGAGGAGGATGGCAATGGATAGACCCAAGCTTCATCATCCCTTCCCTGCAAAGGATCTTGAACTATTTTCATTGGTCTTTCGAAAGAATTCTTTAGTGCCTATTGTTTCTTTGCAAATGTACTTTTCTTTGTTTTTACTGACTAAAAAGTAACATGTATAAAATACTAGAAAAACTAGAAAATACAAAGAAGAAAAAAAGAGTCATCTTTTATCTTTTCATACATTTTACTTACATGTGCCATTTCCGAGTAAAGTTATGATTTAATGACCCAGGTGATTCACTTGACTCAATCAATTGAGTCACTGGGATCTCTGTGCCTGGATAATAAGTGAGGAAGTTAACTGGGAGAGGTTAGGCCCTTCACTAAGGTCACTTATCCCTTAAGTGCTCCATCTAGAGTTCCTATCCAGATTCACCTTTTAGTAGAGCTGGGGCTTTTGTCACTATAATAGACCACTGCACATTAAGAAAATAATACCATTTAAAAAATATGTCCCCAAAGGTCAGTTGAATATAGACAACTGTTTTAAAGATAATTTAAGATGCATTTGAGATTCTTAAACTAGATTACATAATAACTATAATTGAAAGCTACAGCTTAGTTTGGTCAAGAGTGAAATATTCACAAATGTACAAAAATATATCTGTAAACAGTGAGATATGGGATTTCCTAGTATCTATCATTTAAAGGAAAAAAAAACGTGTTAGTTAATGGCTTTTTTAAGTTAATTAGTGTAATGGAATTTTCCTCTAAATACTAGCACTTATTTTATTTGACAAAACACTGAACAATTTAGGAAGATTCTTGTAGGTTTTTTTCATGATTTGAATAATGCATAGCTTTTCTCATTATAGGCAAATACTCCAATCAACCTCAAAGAAAGCTTCACCTGGAAAGCTCTAGCTAAATGAGCATTTTTCTCTGCATACCACCAGCACCGGCTCCTGTACTAAATAGTCAACAGCTGGAGTGGTAACAGGGAACTCTCAGTGTGGCTAATGAGAGCCCCATATTTTACAGCTCAGAGGCAGTAAAATACTTTTTTTGTATATAAAAGAATTTATTTACAAAAATCTCACTTCTTTGTGTATAGACCCAAGGAACTATTGCTTTTAAAGGAATAAACTCTCAACACTAATAATCAAATTCACAGAAGTGTAAAATGCAAATTAAGATAATTTATAAAGTGATTGGTTTTGTAATATGCAATGTCACAATCCTATCCAAACACCAAGATGTGTATGGTGTATGATTAACTATAACAATGAATATTTTTAAACATTATTTCCCTCAGCTTCTCCAATGAAAGAAAGAAGGGATAGCAACATTATCTATGAAAATGTTCAAATAAATTCTGCAAAACTGCATGATATGGAGAATATATTAATCCCAATATACTACAACATCCTTGAATATATATTTTTAAACATGTTGACAAAATGCCACTTCCCCAGGAAGCCATTCTAAATAATTCAAATTAATTCTCAAAAACTGTTTGCTGAGACATTTGTTTAATTCAAGTTTCTCTCCTGCCTCCAACCTGTGTTTGGTTTGCTCAAAAATGTTTAGATGAAATTGTGCAGGTGTCTCTCAGATTCTCTCAGATATACTACTACAAAAATTCTAGCACAATTGAAGAGATGTGGGGCCAAACACAAGGTCATAATATTTCTGTCTTAGAGAAGAACTTGAGCACTCAGGAGAGAAGAGAAACAGAAATAGAGAGAGATGTAAGAGGGATGGAATCAGAATGTGAACAACAATGAGTTGAAAAGCAAACATTTAGAAAGATAGACACAAAGAGAGAGAGAATGTCAAAGAGTTTGGAAAAGAGTAAGGGGAGTGAGATTGGATTCCAAGAGCTGCATCTTTCAAGGTCATTAGTGACTAACCTCAAAGCAACTGCATGAAAGAGAAATTCCACATGGAAGAAGAGGGGCAGTGGGCTTGAGTCAGAATGAGCCAGGGCTCACTAATTTTGTGACCTTGGCAATTAACCTTAGAGAGTTTGCTTCAAAGGTAAATGAGAATTTTTGAGCCTTAAATGATATGATCTAGCATATAAAGAGTATCTAATATATTCTGTGCCTTTGAGAGTGTGAGGCATTTGATTAGCAATAATTTAGGCATCACTTTACAGATTAAACATCAGGCTGCAGAGAGTTTAAAGGGAACTCAGTTTGGAAACTCATTTGTTTGTTTATTAATGTTCAATGTGCTGAGATATCTAGTACAGTTGTAGCCTATTGTTATCCAAAATAACAAATAAAGCTAAAAGCAAATCTGATTATGACTCAATTATTCCTTGACTACCATCTCTGTGTTACTCTTTTTGGAATCTCAAAAAAAGAATTGATTCTTTTTTGTTTTGTGTTGTTTGGAAATAGGGATCAAACCTGGCATAGTTAACCCAGGAGCCACATCCCCAACCATTTTTCACTTTTTATTTTGAGACAGAGTTTCACTAAATTGCTGAGGCTGGCCTCAAACTTGCAATCTTCCTGACTCAGCTTCCAAAGTAGCAAGGATTACAGGCATGCACCATGGCACCTGGCAAGAAATGACAACATGTATTCCTCCCTCATCACTCACTATTTTTGAAATTCCTGGATAATCACCCTATCCCCAGTTATTCCTCTGCAATGGTTTTACCTCAAATTGAGAGCAGTCACCTCAGTACACAAGTGGATAGGTGATAGTTGCACAACTCTGAAATATACTGAAAACATCTGAATTTTGCAGTTTAAATAGATCCATTCTATGGCATATGAACTACATCTCAGAAAGACTGATGTATACATACATATACACATATGTACATACATCCATGTACATATGTGTGTATAAATTTTATATATATTTGTATGGTTATATATATATATGCAGAGAGAGAGAGAGAGAGAGAGAGAAATAAAACAGACTTGCAAACAAATGAATTTCTTTATCCATTCCTCTCTTACCTGACTTGATCTAGTTCTTCGGCTTTTCTGATTGTTTCTCCACTTTCTCTGACAGACTATCTTTGTACTTCTTATCTCCAATGGAAACTTCAACAAAGATCTGTGTATTTTCCCTCTTCAGGGTAAACTCTCAGTTATCTATTTCTTCTTATTACTTAAACTATCACTACTCTTTTGATGAGATCTGTATACATACCCCCTACTCTGATCTCACTCCTAAAATTGAAACTTGACTCTCTGCTGGCTGGCTGTGTCTAGACATCCCTAGTCAAGGGTAAGTTTAGACCTATCTACAGGGTCATTGTTTTATACTACTTATTACTGTGACTCTAGGGGTGCTGATTGTGGAACTAGAATTTTGAAGAGCAGGAGATGGACCACTGATGTTTTAGTCTCAGAAGAGAAGAGGTAGGCTTTGAGAAAATAACACAGAAGGATACAGTCATTCAGCCATATACACTATATTATTGAGATTGTTAAACCCTTTGCTTATTTTTTTTTTCTTTCTCAATACAACCCCTGTTTTCTACTCCTCACTCCTAATTCTCTCCTTAGCTTACAGACATCTGGCTTTTTTTTCCCATCACTTCTCTGACACTACCTTGACAAATATCATTAAGATCTCACTACACACTCCCTGGACAAATATCCTATTTCACCAGAAGCAGTTTTTAACACTTAAACTTCCTTTAGAAATTCAGTTCTCCTTTCTTACCCATGAAACAAACACGTTGTTGTGTTCTCATCCTAGTTTTATCCTAGCTGAATGGTCCTCTTCTATTCTCTGCTTTAAATCTGGTAGAGAGCATTTTTATAGACTTTAGACCTTTCCTTTATTTATTTATTTATTTGGGTATGGGGAATTGAACTCAGGGGCACTTGACTACTAAGCCACGTCCCCAAGCCTGTTCTGTACTTTATTTAGAGACAGGGTCTCACTGAGTTGCTTAGCACCTTGCTTTTGCTGAGGTTAGCTTTGGACTCATGATCCTCCTGCCTCAGCTTCCTGAGCTGCTGGGAATGCAGGTGTGTGCCACTGTGCCCGGTTGACCTTTCCTTTAATATGTATGCTTTCTATTGGGGCAGCCTATCTTTAAATCCCACTACACACAAGGGATCTCTTTTACTCTCTTGACTACTAATCTCCACTTGAAGTCAGAACCTAGAATTCAGCCAGCTGGATATAGTCATGTGACTGCTCAAAAGGCAACTCAAACCCAAGTATCCACAACTAAGTTACTTATCATTGATTCCCAGCTGTCTTTCTCCTCCTCTTGTTGTCCAAATAATATTTGTGGAATAAATTTAAAAAGGGAAATAAAGGAGAGATATGAGAAGACGAAAAGGCAAGAAGCAGTCATGAGTTTAGACATCCACTCTATTCTACACTACCATCATCATGAAACCATTGTTTAAAAAATGCTTTTTTAAGGAATTTTAAAAATTTTTTAGTTGTAGGTGAACACAATACCTTAATTTTATTTATTTATATGTGGTGCTGAGGATCCCACCCAGGACCTCACACGTGCTAAGTGAGTGTTCTACCTCTGAGCCAGAATCCCAGCCAGGAAATGTTTTAATTTAAGAAACATCCCCCCATTGTCCTTCCCCTTCATGTGTCCCTAAAATAAAATTTCTTGTCTTAATCTAATTAGTGGTCCAATTATGTAGTATAGTCCCTGGGGATAACTAAAACATCTTCAGAGACTTTAAGGCCACTCTATTAGTTAACATTTGTTTTATTTGTCAAACACATACAGGGTACTAAGCATATGTATGGCATCTTCTAATTGCTCCACATGCATTGAATCAAGGGATTTTACTATCTATATCTCTACAAAATAGATAATATTATCTTTATCCCCTTTACTTCATCCCCCTCAGATGTAATAACTGAGGAATAGGGAAACTTTTAAAAAAATTGTCCAGCATTATATCACATAGGTAAGAATGTATCTGAGTCTAACTTTAAATTCCAGCAGTTTGGATCCAGAATGTAAATTTCAACTAGTAGATTACATATCTCTCTGGTGGGTGAATAGTGAATGCACATTTTGTATGATTTCATGGGAACTAAGAAGGCTCAATTCCTTTCAGTGGTTCTCCAATCATCTATTTGCTGATGCCTAAAATTTCAGGTCAGAGCCTAATCCCTTTAGTGAAACAGTGATCTCTATTCAAATGCAAATCCAACTTTATCTGTTCTTTATACCTTAGTACAAACTGATTTAGCAAGACATTTTGTGACAGCAGATTTTGATGGTGGGAATGTCCAAGGGGACAGAAAGACTCAAGATTTAAGGTAGAAACATTCCAGTAAGAGAAGTGATGGGAGAAGGGAAGCTGAGGTTGTGACAGTCACCTCTAGCTTGCCTAGATTGGCAACATAATTTTGGAGAAATTTCTGTGAAGGGGTGGAAGGGTGGAGGATGGATATAGATACTTCTTTTGCTTTTTTTTTTTTGTTATACTGAAGGTTTCAATATTTCCATCTAAGTACGAAGATCAAATTTGAGGCAAATTTACTAGGGAACAGACAATTGGCAGGGACTTAAAACTATAGAATATAATCCCCATGTACATGTAAAATGATTACAAGGTAATCTTTGAATTCAGAGATTCACCAAGCATTATAGTTTGATTGCATAAATAGTAATTCCTACACTTAAAATTATTACTAATTTTCAAAACTTACAGACTATAAATTACAAATTTATTTAGAAATAAGTCTATCATATTTTTGTAATTATGGATTTTCCTTAAAAATTTGGAATAGGGGTAGGTGAAAAAGCTTCATTTTTAAAATTCATACTTGAATTATGAACCCCTGGAATAGAGAAGAAATATGGAATCAGATTGAAGAAGTCTTCTATGTGCTTTTTATGTATGTGAAAAATTGATACTGAATTCAGGATAACATGCTTTCATTAACATCCATTTTGAAGTGAACCAGTAGAAATTGTCTAGGAAGAATAAAAAGATCCATCTTTGGTCAGCACCCTGGACAGCGCACATCCAGGTGGGGGCATTGTTGGAAGTACTGCTGTAGGTAGCAATACAACAGTTCATTGCATTCTTTTACCTTTGCCTCTGTTGATTCAGCAATTAAAACATTGTAACAATGTACTGAGGAGGCTGAGGCTGAAGGATCATAAGTTGGAAACCAGTCTGGGCAACTTAATGGGACCCTGTCTGAGAGAGAAAGAGAGAGAGAGAGAGAGAGAGAGAGAGAGAGAGAGAGAGAGAGAGAGAGAGAGAGAGAGAGAAGAAGAAGGAGGAGGAGGAGGAGGAGGAGGAGGAGGAGGAGGAGGAGGAGGAGGAGGAGGAGGAGGAGGAGGAGGAGGAGGAGGGTGCTCAGCACTTGCTGAGCATGTATAAGTATCTAGATTTTATCCCCAATGCCAGAAGAAGAAAAAAACAAACAAGAAGAAGAGAAAGAAAAAGAAAATTAAAAATGAAACAAAACAAAAACACCACTTATACCTAATATAGCTGTGATTTTTCTAACAATTACCACATCTAGAAAGAGTAACAAGATCAGTGAAGACATGTTCATTGTTCATTGAAATACTCATTGGGCCACAGAATTCAGCTGCATTTGGGATCAAATCAGACTATTAAACCACAGGCCAGAGCGTCTGTGATTTGCATGAGTAATTAGAAATGATTAATAGAATGCCTAGCTTAATTAAACTTATCTCATAAGGGTACCTCTTGAAAACTCATAAGCTTGGCAATTTATAATCATCCTAGATATGTTCACTACAATATTTTTTTAATCAAATGAAGCAATTTTGAGTATTTAAAATAGACAAGACTTAATGGCACAAGCCCTATGTATAGTAGATATCTTAGAAATTTTAAAATGCTTTAGAACAGTGCAGAAAACAAAACAAAACAAAAAGTGATAACATTTCAGGAAACACTCTAAGAAAGGAAGATAGTTTGTTTTGGGGAGCCTCGCCACCAAATAGGAAATCTGGTTCTTAATATAGAAACAGCAATATTCAAGAACAACAATTTGTCAAATATTGGCTTAGTTTTTAATTCAATAGTTAAGATGAAGAATAAGACAAAATCTGTTAAGTACCTGCTAGCTACCAAGCCATAGAGTAAATGCTGCTATAAATACAAAAGAGAATGAAAGTTAATTATGAATTTGGTGCATAATAGGATGAGAAAGTATTTTTAAAATATTATGCCAAATAATTTAGCTGTGATTTTTGAAGTCAGGGAAAATGAATGTAGAGTCAAAGTTCAAGAGCTAAATGAGGCATCAGCAGACCCAGCATCTAGATACCTATAAACTTTCTTGTTAATTTGAAGAGGGCACAATATCCTCACAACACTTTTCATAGTTACTGGTTTGATTCATTCTTGATTTTGAGAGTAATCTCCTCTCAATTCAACTTTGTTTGTTTGTTGTAACAGTTATGTATCCTATCTGGTCACCTGATTTTGTCAGCTGACTTTCAGCTTTTAAAAGTTAACTTCTTTTATTCTTATCAGGATAAATGTCTCAGAATAATCCAATTAGAAGATATTTCAAAGGGTCCTAAGAATTTCTTTTATTTTTTATTTTTATTTTGTGGATAGTACAGGGATTGAACCCAGAGCCTTAGTACATGCCAGGCAAGCCCTCTCTCCTAGTGAGATAGCCCCAGCAAATATTTTTAAAATACAAATACACATTCAATTTTCAGTATGTAGTAACATATTAATTTTAAGTTAAAAAACAAATATTCTTTTTAAAGTAATTCCAATCATTATTTTAAATAAATGCTTTCAGATGGATCTATGAATAGGCTGAGGATAGTGGACTTGAAGTTTTAGAAAAATGGAATTAGAAACCATTAAAGGCTTCTGGAGTAGGCAGTGATGAGATTTTTATCCATAAATTATTTTTTATAAGTTTAGCAGAATGCTTGATGGCTTGCTTTACTCTAGATATATGATGCTGTACTTACTCAGGAGTCTGAATGCTAGAAAAAATATTCAGCAAACAATAAATCATTGTTCTAGAACATGGCAAATTGGAGTTTGAAAATAATTTTAAGACAGCTATCTATGACATTAAGAGATGGAACTCAACTGCTTAGCAAAGGCAAATACATTTGTTATATGTAAGGTAGGAGAATTTACTGTATTTTGGAAAGGAATAGTATTCTAGAGGTTATTTCTCATGCAAGGAAAAGAGACTAGAAGTCAATAAAACAAATCCTTTGGTTAACAGTGGAGGTATTTATTCAGATCCAGGGTTTATACTGTCTATCCAAACAATAAAGGTGCTGAATGTTCTCATTCAGATTCTGATAGTTCTGGAGTATGTTTTGAAGAAGACACGACTACCCTGTTTTTTGTATTTTTAATTTTTTAAATATTTTTTTAGTTGTCTATGGATTTTTTTTTAAAGAGAGAGTGAGAGAGAGACAGAGGGAGAGAGAGAGATTTTTTTAATATTTATTTTTTAGTTATCAGCGGACACAACATCTTTGTATGTGGTGCTGAGGATCAAATCCAGGACACACGCATGCCAGGCGAGCGCGCTGCCACTTGAGCCACATCCCCAGCCCAAGGACTTTTTTTATTTTATTATTTATATGTAGCACTGAGAATCAAACCTAGTGCCTCACACATTCTAGGCAAGTGCTCTACCATTGAGCTACAACCCTAGACCCTACACTGGGTTTAATTAATCCATTTTCCTGTGAATGGTACTCTAAGTCTTCCTCTTCTCTTTTACCCAGCCAAATGATATCTTTTCAGCACTAGGAATGGGCCATAGGCCTTCCACATCCTAGGCAAATGCTTTACTCTTGACCTTGATCCCAAGCACACTCCCTTCTTGGTATGTGTGTGTGTGTGAGAGAGAGAGACATATATTTGAAGCAGTGTCTTACTATATTATCTAGACTGGCCTCTAATTTCTGGACTTTAAGTGAGCCTCATGCTTTTGGCTCCTAAGAGGCTGGGATTATAGGAGCAGGCCACATCTGACTTTCAGTCCAATATGATTTTAACAATACAGTAGAACTTCACATAACAAATAAGCAAATAGACACTGAACATCTTCAGGTTAAGGTGTATATCGGCAGGATTTTAAAAATTTCTTTAAAAGGATAAAAGAACACTGAAAAATAAGAACAAAGCTGCAAAATGTGATTATTACTGTAAGAGAAAATACTCATTCTTAAAAATGTGGTGTTTGGGCATTTCAATGTAAGTCAAATATTATGATACTGCTATGAAGATTAATCTGTCTAGGTAAATACAACAGATGTACGTTTCTAAACCTTAACAGGCTTGATAAACTATACAAAAGCCTTTGAATATTTAAGTTAACACTCCTCATTGACTAGGTCTCTCTCAGTTTTGGATACCTTACCATGTTGCTATAGAATAAGGATTCAATAAATACTTGCACAATTACTTGCACAAGTTGAATTAAGTTGAATATAATTGAGTGAACTGGTATTTAGAACTAGCTATTTCTTGGTGCAGAATGAACATGGTATTGAATTTGCACCCACTCACTAGCATGAGGAATAAAGAGACTGGTGAACTCAAATGTTGAGAAAGGGTTTATACAGTTTAAGTGCAGGAGAAAGGATCTGGGCTGCTGTTTCAAATACTCTTTTAAAAATAATTAGTTTTAGATAGACAAAACTCTTTTATTTAATTTATCTTATCTCTCTATCTATCTATTTATCTAGTACTGAGGATCAAACCCAGTGCCTCACATATGCTAGGCAAGTGCTCTCTACTACTGAACCACAACCCCAGCCTCTGTTTTTTTTTCCTAACATTTTGTTTTAGTTGTAGATGGACACAATACCTTTATTTTATTTTTATATGGTACTGAGGATTAAACCCAGCACTCTGCAGGTGCGAGGCAAGTTCTCTACCCTGAGCCACAACTCCAACCCTTTTCAAAGACTCTTAATGAGTGATTCATGGTTAGCCAATGGAGACTTAATCTGTATTGGTAGCAGGTAGTACAAGGAAAAGAACATCAATCTGTGTTTTCATCTTAATTCTACCATTTTTCAGTGCTATTATCTTGGATAAATTCTTCAACCTCTATGTACCCCAATATTCTTATTCATTAAATAAAATAAATCAGGGTTTTAACAAGATAATTTCTAATATCTCTTTCCCTTCCATAATTCTATGATGGCATATTCTGCAAGGATTTAGTATATATTCTATGAGAATGTACTCTATGGCTATATTACTTGGCTAAATACTTGAATTTAAGATTTTATTAAAATCATAGGGCTTTTAATTGCTTTGTATCCTAATGTGCTTTTTATGACTATATACAGCCTCATTGAGCTTATTTGAGTATGAAATCCTTTATTTTTATTTAAAACCTATTAACAGCTAAAAACATGGTCATAGTCCACAGAGTAGATTCTTGGAAATGCACATTTGTGATTTTGAAAATTCCTTGATAGCCCTTAGCCAGAATTCTTCACAGTAACTGATATTCCAGCAAATTTCATACAGCCATATTGAGAGCATCATATGTGAAAAGCTTTCAAATATTATCTCACTGAATCATCACAATTGATTTTTGGTGCACATATTATTATCTCACATTACAGTTCAAGAAATTGAGTTCTGAGTACCTGATTTTCTCAATATTATAAAATTAAGAAGTAATGTTGCAATCACAACCCCTGATTTTGATTCTACAGTGCTTTCTCTTTTTTCCATATTTTTTTTTTGGTGCATTATAGTTGTACATAATGGTGGGATTTGTTGTTACATATTCGGACATGCACACACTATGACAATATAATTTGTCCTACAGTGCTTTCTGCCTTGTCTCACAGCCTTTCACTACCACCAAAGCCACTCTCTTACCTTTCACCTTAGATTAGCTCAGCAGGGTAATTTTAGGTGGGCATCTCTGGATAGAGTGCTATGCACAGAGTCAGCACCTATGAGCCACTCAAAAGAGAATAATAACTACCATTCATGAACAATATAATTGAGGCCATAGCCCTATAATATTTAATAGTTCAAACACTCAGAGAGATACCTGGGAGAAGAGGTCTTTATATAATTACTTCTGGTGATTCTATAGACATCATTTTCTAAGAAAGGAAAGAAAAATAAGCAGTATGTATTTCCTCCACCTTGAGAAGTTTATTCTCTAAAAAGCAATTTCATGATATTTACTAGCTTTACATTTGTAAAATTGATGACTTTTTCAATCATTTTCTCTCCATGAACTTATAGTTCCAGAGCAGGCTGAATTGTTTATCTTCACTATTATTCTTCAAGAAGAGTCTCATTCTTATATTGTGCGAGGACATTGATACACTATGAAATCAATGACTAGTAATATCAGAACTACTTGATGGTTGTGCAGGATTCAAAGACAGGTATGTCAATCATATTGTTTATTGGCCTATGGCATACTACTCTACTGGACTGTTCTGCCTTCCTGGTTTCTGAGTTAATACTACTCTACTGGACTGTTCTGCCTTCCTGGTTTCTGAGTTAAGGGTAGAATAAAACTCAATGAGCACACGTTTTCTAATGAATCAAAAAGAAGTAGTGATAAATTGAACAGGAAGAAGGAAAAGAAATCAGTGATAACTGAATAAAGAAATTTTTGACAATGAGTTTATGTTGAACCAAATATATACTGAATTTGCTGTCTAATCTTAGTTTTTAAGAAGACCAAACAAAAGATAAAGGAATACAAATACTTATTTTTCCCAAATTGAGGTTCTAATCCCAAATAAATAATTTCAAAATAAGGTATTGAAGAAACATCTTATTTAGTGTCTTTCCAAAACCAGAGATTAAGACAGCCTCAATTTTTATAACCAGGCAATAATTCCAAGGCCAACATTTAGAGTATAAGAAAAAAAAAAACATTACCAAATATCAGGCAATTGACCTTAATTGGCTGTGCTATATATTTCACCTGAGTCAGTGTGTTCTTTATCCCACTAGTGACATAACAAGAACATGAGGGAGATAATTAAAGTAAGGAAGCAATAAAACAACTAATATAGGATTCAGGAAATGACTCACTTTCCCCATTTCTAAACTAGAGTTAATTGTGTGTGTGTGTGTGTGTGTGTGTGTGTGTGTGTGTGTGTGTGCGTGCGCTGAGAATCAAACCCAGGGCCTTGAGCACTATAGACAAAAATTACATCCCAGCCTGAGCTACTTATTCTTATTCACTAATTAAATGTAATCCAGATAAGCAAACTTCTATGATATATTGTAATTAAATGATGCCTATTCCAAGTAGCTCTTCAATAAGCTTGTGATTTTCTCTTGGTTTTGAAATTTCTAGAACTGAACTTTGCTGAAAGTACACTGACATGATAGCCAAACCTAGTAAAGAGTTTAAATGATTCTATGAGATTATTGACTACAAGTTCCTGTGAAATCCTAAAGAGTAGTTCTGACCCTAGCCAGATTTACCCAGAGAGAGCACCTGACTGTTAAGAAGGAGTGGACTCTAAATCCAAAGTCAAATCCAGAGAGCACTACTATGGACACTATCACAGCATCTGTGTGGCTTGGGGAAATAATTTGATTTTTCAAGGCTTGACTCCTTATCTGGGGCCATGTCTTCTGCCTTGCCTGCTCCACAGGGTTGCAAGGAGGATCAAATTTAAAAAAAAAAAAATGATATATTTAAAAAGTGCTGGGAAGTATCAAATCCTATAGAAACACACACATAGATCTCCTAATCTGTAGGATATATGACCCCACATCTATCTCTGTAAAATTTACTTTCTGATGACATTTGGGATTCTTTTATTTATTGAAAGGCTGAACAGAATAAGACCTATGCCAGGGCTGGTGACCCACCACAGATGGGCATGCTAGAGAAAGTTTTTTGTAGCTGTCACCATGAGATAACTTTATAGCTTTTTCTGAAGAATTACCAGACCCTAAATTGTTGTGAAATAGCTTCGTGGTATATCCTAGCTTGTAGCTGTCATCTCCCATCTTTAGTGTGTGCATGAGATTAACACAGTCACCCACTTGGTAAAGATATCGAAGAAACTGAAATGTGAAGCAGGAGAAATGTAAGAGCAGATTTGTCACTAAGAGTTTGGTATGATGCCATTAGATAAAGGATATAGTCATGTTACAAAGTTTCTAGTGTCAGGGTGGCTAGAGCAGCAACAGTGGACATTAGGGAACTGAAAAATATTTATATGGGCACAAGAAGCTAAAAAAAATAGGCATCATATCTATATATACCTTAATAAACTTGAACTACATCATGTCCCTTTCTACATGAGCACAGAATCAAATAGTATCTAAAACACATTGGAAAGATAATTAAAATATCCCAGGTTGTACCAGGAGAATCCAAAAGTCCAACGTAAGATTAAAAAAAAAGCCCTATCTAGTCTCCTAAAGCCTGCCATGTAACTCCTCAAGATAATCAAGAAGGACATTAAGGTTATAAAAATTTGTGCATAAAAGTGATGGTTAATGATCTTCTGTCACAGGTTTCCTCTATATCCCAAACTCCAACTCTGGGTGATCATTTTCCTCATTCACTCAGATACTTCATCTCTTCCTGCTTTAAACTCTGGTTTCTAAATCAATCTATTCTTCCTAGCTCTTTTTAATGCTTATATTTATTCAGCCCATTTCCTCCCTTAGACAACAAACAAATAAATCAACTATTTCTAGGTACTTTTTATGTTTTTGATATCTTGATTTCTTTTACAGCAAGTTGTTATTGGAATATAGAAATCCTACTGATTTTTTGTATGTTGATTTTATATCCTGTAACTTCGTTGAATTAATTTATAAGTTCTAACCAATTTTTGGTAGAGTCCAAGATTTTCTCTACATAATATCACATAATCTACAAACAGGCATAATTTGACTTCCTTCTTCCCAATTTCAATGTTCTTTATTTCTTTCTCTTGCTGAATTAATCTGCTAAGACTTCCAGTATCATGTTGAAAAAGAGTAGTGAAAGGGGGCATACATGTGTTATTTCAGATCTTTGAGAAATTGCTTTCAGCTTTAATCTTTTAGTATGATGTTTACTGTGGGCTTGTCACATGCAGCTTTAATTGTGTTGATATGTTTATTTTATGCCTAATTTTGAAGAATTTTTATTATAAAGGGGTATTTCATTTTATCAAATCCTTTTGTTGCTATTGAGATAATCATATATTTTTCCTTAATTGTGTTTATGTTTTGTGTTATATTTTTGACTTCTCTATATTGAACCATTCTTGTATACCTGGCATAAATTCATCTTGGTCATAGTGTATGATTTTTGATGTGTTGCTGGAATTGGTTTGCTAGTGTTTTGTTGAGGTTTTTTCCATCTGGATTTATTGGAAAAATTGATATGCATTTTCTTTTTTGTTATGTCTTTGCATGGTTTTGGTTGCTTGGTAATATTGGACTCATAAAATTAGTTTGGAAGTGATTTCCCCTTTTTAAAATTTTGGAATACTTTGAAAAGAATAATTTATAGTTGTTTTTAGAAATTTGACAAAATTTATTGTGATGCCATCTGGTCCTAGACTTTTCTTTGTTGGAAAACATTTTGACTTATTTTGCTCATATATTAGTATGTGCAATTTTTTTTAATAAAAACTCAGAAGCACAAGGAACTAAAGAAATTATAGAAATAGGGATTATCTCAAACTAGAAAGATTTTGCACAGCAAAGGAAATGATAAATAGATGGAACCGACAACCAAGGAACTAGGAGAAAATATTTTTAAACTATTCATTATTTGATAAGGGATTAATATCTAGAATATATAAGGAACACAAATAATTCAATAGCAAAAAACCCAAATAATTGTATTTAAAATGTGCCAAATGATTTTAATAGACATTTCTCAAAAACAAACAAACAAAAAAAGAAATATAAATGTCCAACAGGCATATTAAAACATACTTGACACCATTAATCCTCAAGGAAATCAAAATCTTAATAACGTATTATTTCATCCCAGGTAGAATCACTATTAAGAAGAACATGCAAAAAAAAATGGCAAAGATGTAGAGAAAGGGGAAGTCTTATATGTGGTTGGTAGGAAGGTAAATTAGTTCAGCTATTATGGAAAAAAGGATGGATATTTCTCAAGAACAACTAGATATAGAGCTATTATACCATGAGGCAAACTACTACTCAGTATGAATCCAGAGTAAATCAGTATGTCAAGAGAGACTTGAATTTCTATATTTATTGTAGTTCTGTTTGCAACAATCAAAATATAAAATCACGTGAGATGTCCACTTATAGATGAATTGATAAAGAAAATGTAGCATAGCATATTGATACAAAGTGGAATATTATTTAGTCAAAAGAAGAATGAAATGAACCAGGCACAGTGGTGCATACCTGTAATTCCAGAGGTTCAGGCAGGAGGCTGAGGCAGGAGGATCATAAGTTCAAAGCCAGCCTCAACAATTTAGCAAGGTCCTAAGCAAATAAGCAAGATCCTGTCTCAAAATAAAAAATAAAAAAAATAGGAAAGGCCCAGGATGCATCCCAGTGGTTAAGCAACCCTCAGTTCAATCCCTGGTACTAAAAGAAAAAGAAAAAAAAAAAGAAAAAGAAAAAGAAAAAAGAAAATCTTGTCATTTGTATCATTATGAATGGAGTTGCAAGATATTATGAAAGAAGCCAAGCCAATAACACATGCATGCCCCCTTTCACTACTCTTTTTCATTTATCTGTGAAAGTTAAAAAAGTTGATCTCATTAAGTTCAGAGTAGAATAGTAGTCACTAGTGGTTGGGAAAGTTGGGGAGGAAGGAACAGAGAGAGGGTTCATTAATGGTTACTGAAGTTTAGGTGAATAGGAGCAATAAGTTCTAGTGTTCAATAGTGTAGTAGGCTATACTTCCCAGCAATTATTATATGTCTCAAAATAACTAGAAGAGAGGATTTTAAAAATTCCAAATATAAAGCAATTCTAATCAGTTTGATTTGATTATTACATACTGTATAATGTATTGACTTATCATACTGAACTTCATAAATATATACATATATAATTATTATGTATTAAATAAAAATTTGAAAAAGGAAAAAAACTAAAAATTCAGGCACCTGTAGGTTGTTGCCTCCACAACAAAATTTCCTTTCATTGTAGAAAGTTTTCTGATGAGAGAGGAAAGGAAGTTGTGGAGGTGTGTGTGTGTGTGTGTGTGTGTGTGTGTGTGTGTGTGTGTGTGCATGAGCACTCATGTGCATGCATGTGTATACACACATATCTAAATTCAGTTATCAGTTACATATGGAAAGATGGGGAAAGATTAATAATTGAACAGGTCTCTGTTGAACTATTTCTACAGTTATAGGATTTCAGAGTTGAAATACACAAAAAACCAATGTGCTTCCAAGAAAATGGGGTTATTTTATAGATGAAGAGACTGAAGCTTAGAAAGATGCTTGACGATTCACAGAGCTGGATACTGACAGAGCAGAGGCAAATGCACTATGACAATTGCTTCTTAGAATATTGATTCTTCCTCCAGGCATCAGTAGTAAGAATCCAACTGAAATAAGTACCCACTTGCAGGAATTCATAGGTGGACAAGTTAGAAGATATTGTTGAATCTTTGAGTTTTGTAGTAATAATCAATTTTGCATGGATGGAGAATAACTCATACTAAAGAGAGTTAATTCTGGTTCAGTCTTTGTAGACCTTTTCTATACATTCTGACTCCACCTTCAAAACTTCCTGACTTCTGTAGACTATCATACCAATGATTGGCACATATTAAATATAAATATATTTATATAATTTACAATTAATATATTTTTATTCTGTGATTAAGAAATATTTTTCTCTGTGTAATTTTGAGTAACATTCTAAATAGTTATGCTTTTATTTTCTCCTTAATCATCTCTGCAACTAAAGCTTTGACTTCTCATTAATTGGGTCAGTAAGCTATCACTAATGAAAATAAACAAAAATGCTCATTAAAAATCATCCTTCTTCATGAATTTCTAGAAACTGATTTTCCCTTAATCTCAGCAGTGCATAATAGCATGTCTCTGGAATGTGCTTTCCTGTCCTCTAACTAAAAGTGACATCAACTTGGTCCCTGGGTCATGGTCTCTACTCTGGCTCATTCCAATTAGTCAGCAACACAATCCGTGGATGCTGTGCCTCAGTGATTTCTGGGAAGCAGAACAGAAAATATCCAGGGTCTTATGCAAACTGAAACAGAATTATGTGTATGTGTGCATGAGACACAGAATTATTATTTAGTAGTATTTCTCCCTCTTCCTACCTTAGCTTATCTTCTGCTGCCAAGAGCTCATTTGGAGTTTTTACTAAATAAGATAACTGAAAACTAGTTTTCCTTCCAAACACACCATTCAGCCATAGTAACAAGGTAGATGGTATGTTTCCAGAAGGTTTTTAAATAATTTATCAGGAGAGAGTGGAAGCGATTAATGGGTTGGCTTTTTAGAGACCTATACGGCTAAGAATGAAATCAGAAACTAGAAAAGGGAAAAAATATATCTTATTTTTTTTTTTGGAAACTAGTAAAATGTTCAGACTAGCATAGCATCTGGTTTATAAAAGGTGTTCAATAATTGTTTGAAGAATGGAGTAATGTTATCTGAACCTCATGATCCATGTTTCAATGCTAAGAATGTAGATAGTTTTCCTGCTGGAAATTCAAGAGGAAAACTGATGTCAAAGTATTTACTGACAAATGCAGAAACCATCTTTCCCTTAAGCCATATTACTGCCAAGGCATCCTCACTTTACCAGTCTTGTTCACTTATCCCATGAAATTCAGAAATAATATATTTGATGTTACCCCCTTGACTTAATAAATGGTTCATGGGAACCACCAAGAACAGGGAATCAGCAGCTCTTGTTAAGCTTCTGTCCTTGCTCAGCATCTAAGCATCTGGGTAGGTCACCTCCTCCCTTTAGCCCTTCATTTCCTGGTCTGTGAGAGAAGTGAGTTGGATTAAATGAGTTCGTGGAATCTTTAAGCTTTAAAATTCTCTTCTGCATTTGCTAGGAGAAGTCATGGCAGAGTAGGGGCAACTCAGATTCTGCTAAAAATTCTTTCACAGGCTGCATATGACTTGATCCTTGATTCATCCCTATAAATCATGTATTATTGCAACCCCTCTTTTTAAAATAGAAACCCAGGGCATATAACAGCTTAGAATATGTTCAAGGTCACACAGCTAGTAAATAACAAAGCTGGGAAGCTAAGTCAGAGCATACTTATTGTTGCAAATTTTATAGGCAGATTAATGGGAAGCAGCCTCCGTCTCATCCTGAAAACAACAATAAAAGGATGATCACTGTAGATTGCATCCTGGTGCTTAAAATAGAACTGTGACATGAATTGTCATGAAATGATTATTTTCTCCCTTGTGCCAGATACAAATAAGTGGGAAATGCAGTCAAAGCCTGAGAAAAATCTCCATAGGTTTTGAAATCATCATTGGGTATATAATATAATAGTTCTAAAACTCCATTAACCTCTGCTCTTGCTTCAATCAAAAAAATTTTATTGAGACATCAGATGTGGACTGAATGCTGGAGAACTCCAGTTAGCTTATCTTAAAATTCTTATGGTATGTGCAGTAAACAATACACATGGCTGTGTCCATGAAAATAAGAATATGTAAGAGATAATTTTAAGTTTTGTTCATTGAAGCAAGAGCAGGTGATAATTAAGTATTAGTAACATTATATTATATACCCAAATGAAGATGAGACTGACTGTACATCCTTTGTAAATATCCAGACCTATAATCTATATCTATCTACCCCCCACCACATGTGCATCATAAGTTATACCCAGGTGTCCCTTAGTATCCCCAGGGGATTGTTTACAGGGCTGTGCCTGGATATCAAAATCCATGGATGCTCAACTCCCTTATATAAAATAGTGTAGTATTTGCAAATAGCACATCCTCAAAAATATTTTGTCATCACTATATAACTTACAATACCGAAAACAATATAAAATTCTATGAAAATAGTTGTTGAACTAAATTATTTAGTGAACAATAAGAATAAAATCTGTACATTTACTACATATACAATAAAAATATTTTTTTATCCACAGTGTTTTGAATCCATGGAAGTGGAATCTGCAAGTACAGTGTGTGTGTGTGTGTGTGTGTGTGTGTGTGTGTGTGTGTTTATTACTTCCATCTACTTTTAAAATTAAAAAAAAAGACTCAAGGTCGGGTAAGAAAACGTGATGGTCATCACTTTCCTATGTTCCCATATGAATACATGATCAGTGAAACTCTATATCATGTACAGTCACAAGATCAGGTCCTAATTAAAATATGTTATACTCCAGGTATGTGTAATATGTCAAAATATACTGTACTGTCATACCAATAAAAAAGTGAAAATAAAAATAAAATGTGAGGGTAGGTAAACCCATTTTTTTCTTCATGTGCTAAACCTAAGAGGAAAATGAGGAGGTCTTTTCTGCATTAGGCCATATAATCTCTCAACATTGCCTGCACTTACATGCCCCCCCCCCCACACACACACAGAGACACTTGAAATTTTAATGAAATTTTACTTTTCAGGACTATTTAATTTCACTTAATGTATACTAATAGTTATTATAATAACTCCTTATGTATTAAAACACACACAGCTTTATCGTCTATCAGTCTATCAAACTGATTTCCCATTGCAATAAGATGACTGTATACCAGAAAAGCTGCTACAGTCCTCTATGTCTTCCAATCAGGTGAGATTTTTTGGCCCTCAAATTCCCCCAAAGTGAGTAACACATCTGTCAGAAAAGGAACATGTACTGTGTGCTTAGTGTGGTGACAGATGCTAACTTGAAACATGCCTTGCATACTGTGGTGGAAGGCTGCCCCTCCTACTAGAAAAGTATGGGCAAAGTTGGGTGAAGTATCTAAGGAAATGAGGCCAAACTGTGTATTCTCTGAGGGGAGATTGGGGTTTTTCCCTACAGTAAAACTTCGTGTCCTTTCCATCTTTTGGCAAACAGCAAAAATATTACACCTATTTAATCTTTGACTTCCTTTTGAGAGTAGAAACTTGAATGTGGGCATCCCCACTGAGGAAAATATGAGTCCGAATGGTCTTAGGGAATGAAAAGATAGGCATTTTATAGACACAAGATGATACAGCTGTCGAGTTGCTCTGAGGATTTATAGCCATTACTCATCCCTGCTAAAAGTCTTAACAAGACTCAGGCCACGTCAGGATCAATCACTTTCAGGGGTCTTGTTTTGTGTCCTTGGCTGTTATAGTCATTTTTGTCCAGTTTTTTTCCTTCATTTTTTTTTCTTGGCAGCTTATGTGCCTGGATTGTGGCAACATTTCTCTTTAAAACTCAGCGCTGAGGTTTCTTTTTTGGAGGTTCTGATGACTTGATCCTCATCCAAATATACAATTTACAATAAGAGAGAGAAGCAAACGCTCATTGCAGAGTGTTGTCTTTGGTGTCTTCATTTGTCCTGCTGTCCCCAGAGCATACCCACCAGGGGGAAGGGGGCATTTTCATAATTTTACTCACTATTGGCCATGTGGCCATTGTAATAACATTTCTTTATTAATAAGTAGAGCCATGTATATAGGACAAAATGTCAGAAAATAAGTCCTTTTTAGATGGAGGAGGAGGATCTAGAATTTCTTCAAATAACAGAGTGAAATGGTTAATAGTAATACCTTGCATATTGCTGAAAGGGTATCTTTGGTGCTGCTCTTTCATCTTTCATTGTAGACCTCATCCAATAGGTCACCTGAGTGGAAGAGGATCCTTCCTATTACTATTACTAATGCAGGTCAAGGAGAGAGCATCAGAGTCAAGCAAACAAGAATTGAAGCCCCTGTTGGTATTCACAAAAATCAGGATACACAGTCCAGCTCTCCACCATTCAAACCCTGATCTCACTACTTTCTGCTTCTCTGGAAAAATTGCTTATGATCCTCGAACTCCATTTCCCTCATTTAAAAAAAAAAATAGAAAAAAACTTTACTGCTTAAAGCTGTTGTGAAGATTGAATAAGAGACTATGTAAAATGAAACCAAGTAGTTGCTAGTAAGTGCTGGGTGAATGCTAATTCCCTGCCTCCTACTCACGCCACATTTGGGAGTGAAGAAAGCCTATGATTTTGGTAGATTCCTGTGAATTAAAAGACAAGAGCTGTCTACAAATAATAATGATCCTGAATGTCACTCATAATAAAACATGAACAAGAACTTGGTAGAGTAGATAGCAGATCAGCAGAAATAAAATAAAACAAAGAGATGAGAAGTGGGCAGTCTGTAAAGGATTATCACTAGTTCAGGGAGGAGGCAAAGAAGATTGGCATTTTCCTACAAGAAGAATCTCCAAGATGCACAACCTAGCAGTTAAGAACATAGGCTGGGGAGTCAGACAGTAGAGACATGTGTTTGCTATGTGATATTTGGCAAGTATTTCACTTTCTGTGTCTCACTATGGTTTTGAGGTTTATGTGAACTAATACATTTTAAGTGCTTACAAGAGTGTCTGTGACATAATAAGCACTATTCTATACTCTTACGTGTGTCTGTGGTGGACATGTGTGTGTTTGTACTCAAGATGGCATAATATATTATATACAGTAGTCATTTCAGAGTAGGGGTCAGTCCTTTCTGAATAAATCAACTTACCTTTATCATAAACACTATGGACTCTTGCAGATATTTCCCAACATAAGGACCTGGTCAAAATGGAACTCACCTGCCTCATATGGAAAAGCTATGATGATTGGAACTGTCAGAACAAACAGTATCACCCCATAAAGTAGATTTTCTCAAAGCATGGAACTGAGGCTGCTTGCATTGGTATCAATTAGAATGGTTGTTTAAAATGAAGATTCCCAGGCCTTATTCCTAAGAGTAAAGTATTTTATTGTTCAAATCTGGCAAATCTGGACATTTATAGAATTAAGGAGTTGCCATAAATCATCATTCCAGGCTATTCAGCATTGTCCCTACCGTCCTAGGCAAAAGGAAGCATAGGGAGTGCCTTGTATCTGTAGCTCCTTGGGGATTGAGTCCCAGACTTTTGCTTTTCTATTAAGTTTCCAAGAAGATTCTTAGACATTGTAAAGTTTGAGAAAGACTGTCTTTCTTACATTTTGTGAATGTTATATCATACTTTCATTTCCTGAGGATATTTCTTTGTGATAGGGGAGAATGAAAAAGAGGACACCATTCACTGACCATCCATTCCTGCTACTCCCTCCCCTTAGTACAACACTGTCAGCTGTCATCAGTAAACAGGCTTATAAAACTTTGGTCTTGAAAAAGAGTGAATCTCTCATGATTATGGTGAAATCACATTCTCCTAGCACTGAAAAGAGAACTTTACCACCACAAGGTACCTAGAAAACTCTGTAGAGGATGGAGGCCATGGTTAGCTACCTACCCTTAACAAAAGGGGACAAGAATAGTAACCAGAATTTAACTTCTCATGTTCTCTTCCCTGCTCAGAGCTTGCACCACCAGAATTAGAAGACTTCCAGGATCCATCAGTATGGGGACTGACCTCATGAAGCTCTGTGCCACCCAGATCTGGCCTAAATCCTGCCCCTTTTTAGCTCTCCCCAAATCTTTCACCGTGTTTTGTATTTGCCTACGAATCCTAAATATTCCTGAGATCACATGTGCCCCTGTAGTCCTTGCAAGAGATTGTTTATTTTATTTCCTGTGTTCTACTGCTCCTCCAGCAACCTGACCTGGGGGTGTAGTAGGCTTTCATCTTGTTCCTCACTGCCACATCAGGCTATTTATTTTTTCATCTTCTTAAAAAACTCAAAAGTCTTTGAAGTCATCACTATATGATACCATCTATTCCTGCTTCTTTGACTCATTTGCTGAGCTCATGGTCATCCCTTCTGTTTAAAATATTTAGAAATTAATTTGTGTCTTTAGATGGATTTTAGTTAGTCTCTGCTCACAGTTACGTAGTGCAACAACTTAGGCTATCATTTTCTTGCTCTTTTCTTTTGCAGTGATCTTTTCCTCCTTCTCATGGTATTTATTACACATTGTTATAGCCAATTCCAAAATAATGAATTTAATCGACCCTGCCTCTGTTCCCACTTTCTATTTTTAAATTCACTTATTTTAGTTCCTCAGCTGCTCCACTGCTTTGACCCCAGGGAAAATGCCAATCCATTAAGTTACATGTCTTCACTTCATCTCTCCTCCTGTTTTCCTTTCCTTTTCTACCAGCTTAGATGCCATGGCACAATGCAATAAGCACTTTCTTGCAAACATCATCAACTTGCACTTGGCTTTCTTCCAATACATTAAAACCATACTTGGCAAAACCCAGTCTTTCTCTTATTCCACTAATGTACATGAGTTGCTTAAATAAATGAAAGAATCACCAGACTCCAATAACTGGATATACTCTAGGCTTTGGCCATATATTTAAAGTTGGACTTCACCATTTCCAGCAAGTATGCATATTTCCCATATAAGTTCACTCCTTCATGTTTTTAAAAAAGACTACTTTACCCCTTTTCCATCTTTCTCAAATACCCAGGAAGACTTAACTCACTTAATCATTGACTTGTGACCTCTATATTTATTTAATTGAGAAAATAGAAGCATTCTGGATGGAATGGCCCAGGAAGACTTAACTCACTTAATCATTGACTTGTGACCTCAATATTTATTTAATTGAGAAAATAGAAGCATTCTGGATGGAATGGCCCTTGCTTGTCTTCCTTTAAATCTACCAACCTTCCTGCAGTTGGATCAATAGATGCTGCCTTCCCTCCTGTTAACATTGATGAACTGTCACTGCTCCATCAAAGCCAGCCCCTGCACATGTGCACTGGAGGCCTTTCTCTTTCACCCACTTATGGATTTCACTTTGCACTTGCCCTCCTTCTCCTACACCATCAACTTTCTCCTCCACAGCAGATTTATATCAGAATATTAGCATGTGCTAATAATATCTCCCATAGTGTAAAAGTAAAATTGTCCCTTGACTCAATGTTCCCCTTTTAGCTTTTGCCCCATTTTTGTGTTCCGTTTTCAACATATCACCTTAAAAGAGTATTTGCTGGGCTGGGGTTGTAGTTCACTGGTAGAGTGGTTACCTCTACCAGTGGAAGGCTCTGGGTTTGATCCTCAGCCCCACATAAAAATAAAAATAAAGATATCGTGTCCATCTACAACTAAAAAAATATTTTAAAAAAAGAATATTTGCTGCCTCTACTATATTGTTTGACATTCTCTCCTCAATCAATTCCAAAAGAGATGCAGTCTATCTAATTTTGAGGAAATGACTTCTGCCCAGTTAACAGTTACTTCTACCTTGTTTATTTCAATGGTCAAATATTTATTCCTATCACAGTCTGACTTTTGGCAACACTTGATACAAACAGAAATATGATTTTCATTTGGCTCCTGAGATTCCAGCTCCTATTTCAGCTCCTTTCTGGCCTTTTTTGATGGAAACTTCTGGACCCCTAAATTTAGGTATGTTTCAAAACTCAGACTTCATTCAGCTTCTCATCTTTCTTTATTCTCTACTCTGTCCCTAGATACTTTTCTTCTCTAAGCCTATCACTTTCCAAGTTCTAAACTTATATATTCAATTTCCTATTCAATATCCTCAATTGGATTTCTAAGAATTCTAAGATTTAATCTGTTCAAAAAAAGAACCCTTGCTATGTCTATGCCTCTAAGTTGATTTTTCCCTTATGTCTTCTGAAAAAAAATGGCATTACCTTACCCCATTGACTTAGGTTCCACATTTGAAGCCATTATTGATTCTTCTTTATTATCACACAAACCGTAGCCTATCATTAAGGATTGTTGGTTTATATTTCAAAACTTACAGAATTTGATCACTTGTCACCATCTTCAGAGATACTGCCATCATTTTTCACCTAAACTACTTAACAACACACTAGCTCATCTTGTTTTTGGCCAATCCTTCCCCAAATCATGTATGCTCATATGGCATTAGTGATCTTCCAAGTCAGTTTATACCACTCCCTGATCTCTCCTTTAATGGTGCTATTTCCTGTCCCCACCCCACCCTGATCCCTGCCCCACTCTGGTGCTCACTTGCACCCTGTAGATTTTCCTGTTTTTAAAATCAGCCAGTCAGTGAATCACCATATCCTGTGCACTGTCTTCTGCAGACCTCTCTAAACTCATTAACTACAAATCTCCCCCTGGCTCACTCACTGAAATGGGCTCCTAGTGTCCTCTAATATGTCAGGCTCACACTTACCTCCAGGTGTTTGCAGATGGTATTTCTCTAGTCTGGAATCTTCTTCCTGTTATTTTCCCAGCTGTGTGTCCACTTGTTAAGATGCCTTCCTTGTCAGTCAATCATCAGAATCATCTCCTGCTTTATCTTTCTTCCCACCACTGGCTATTATCCACATTATTAATTTACTTGTTTTTCTTTCTTTCTCACTATGATTACATTCCATGAGGACCATCTTTTGACTATTGTTTTCTCCAGAGCTTTAAGTCTGGTAGATGCAAAATAGGCAAAAAAAAAAAAAAAAATATGCAGATGAAATAAAAGAATGTTGGCCTCTGCTGTGGGCTTTCACCTAAAACAGGTTTGCATGTGCACATGAAAGTAGGGACCTGGTCCTATGAAAACAGGCTTTCTCTATACGTATTCCCTAATGTAGTTTTAGACCCATTAAATTTCACAGGGACCAAGCACCTCCACAGAGGCAGCCCAGACCCTCTGTGACGTATTTGATTGCAGGCTGAGCTGTGAGTTCTTTAGAGGCAGTCAGCCTGCACTTAGTAGACCGAGGCTGCTTCCCTGACAGTTTTCTGTACCTATAATCCACCCAATTTCTTAATTTCCAAGTTTTAAAGCTTTCAGATTGCCACAGGGGAGACCAACCACCAACAGATTCCTTTTCAGTAATTCTGTGAGAAAGAGCCTTTTACTATGACTTCTCTAAGCAGTATGATTATATAAATGCCTTTTAATTTCAAGAAACTTAAAGTCAGAGTTCTCTTTTGAGCAAGGATACAGTAAAGTTCAATTGCAACTTAACCTATACAGATTGTAAATCTCTTTTACATTATTCTGAGTTTCTTTGACCCCAGTCTTTTTGATTATAAAAGTGGAAACATATTCCTAAATTTCTTCCTAATAGGTAGTGTTTACCCTGATCCACAAAGTCAGCATCATATATGTTTATGCCAAGAGGAAACTCTTAGTACAATATGAGGTCCTCGTGTTGTACTGAAAATGTTACACTATTTTCAGTGAGTGTGAAGAGGATCTGTGCTCTCTGTATGTGCACATAAATAATTTCACTGGGTTTATTAGTTGTTGATGCTTGGTTTGAGTGTAATTCAACCTGGGAAGAATTGGAATAAGTAAAGATATGCTTTTTCATTTGTTTTGTTTTAGTACTGGTCACTGGACCAGGGGTGTTTCATATTGAGTATATCCCCAGCCCTTTTTATTTTTGATTTGAGACAGGATCTCACTAAGTTTCTGAGGCTAGCCTCAAGTGTGCAACCCTTCTGCTTCAAGCCCTTGAGTTGTGGGGTTTACAGTTGTTCAATATTGTGCCCAGCAAAGATATTCTTCTTATTCCCACTATTTAACAAGAAAAAAAGTTTTAAAAGCTAATTTTCTACTGTAGTGTCAGAATCTGAGGAATTTATCTGCAAATCTTTCTATTTTTTTTTCCTACTCCCACTTGCTTGAATTGTACCTGTGCTTTTTTGATACATCAGTGAAGTAGTTTATGCAGTCTAAACATCTGTGCTTTTTTCTTCCTGAAATGCATAAAACCATAATCTATATACATAAGTTCATAATCCATGTGTACTTTTTATACCTCTATTTAGGTAGTGAATTTTCCAGTGCAATTAAACTATGAGCTAAAGAGATGATTGCAATTTCAGACTGTGTCATAAATACTGGGGCCCTTATAGCTCTACACCTGGTGAGAAATTTGGGCTGATTTGTCTTATAAAATACCATAAAATAAAACTAAAAAAATAGAATGAAGCCAAAAATCCTCCCCCCCCTTAGTTATCTAAACTCTTACTATCCCAAATATGCAATATGGAGGAGTTTGATATATTTAACAATATCCCTTGCTCTCTGAACTTACTATCAAAAAATGAATCATCAAAAACCCAAATAGATTTAGAAACACTTGTATCTATTGCTACCAAACTGGCTATTTGATTTCTAATTATCCAAATTGAAGAACTGAATAGATTTGGTATTGAAAGATTCTTGCACTTTAACAGTATGGCTGTGTCACCTTTTAAAATGAACTTATATTGTGGCAGTAAGATATTAAGAATTATCTGTATTTCATAGGATGTATACTAAATACTAAATACAGAGTTCTACAGAAAGGCACAGTCCTTAGGTTACTGCTGACCCTAATGTCTCAATTGCTCTCTGTGTTTCTAACCAGTGCTGCAAAACCTCTTGGCAAATTTGTTGTGATCATTACATACAGACAGCCCTGATCATTCAGTCATCAGAGTCATTGTAAAGGATACAGGGGTATGCATTGTTCTCAACCCCCAGGACTCTATTAGAGCCCCTTGGTAAGTGAACTGAAATCAATGGGGTCAGTTTAATAACATTTGAATTTCTCAACAGAAAGAAGTACTGAGTAGTAGAGCTCAATAGCAATTAAAATCTCTCAACTGGTCACAGGGTTCCTTTATCCTCAAGACTTCTTTGCCACAGTCTTGGTACTTATCCAAGAGGTCAAGGTCGATAGAAAATACCTTAAACCTGGAAACCATGACTTTTTACAGGGCTCACAACACAGTGCATTTCACAGACCAGATACTCAAATACTTACTGAGATTTACAAAGGCTTATCTTGAAGTCTCTTCTGTACCATGAGGTAGAAAAACCCATATTTAAGGCAAAAGCGAATCTAAGTCAAGATCAGCTTAGAAGAAAACCCATATTTGGGAAGTGGGAATTTACTAGAAACTCAGAACTATAGGCCACAAAAAGCAGTGATTCCTTCTGAACTGTTAAAGTCCACCTGTCCTTTATATATGAATTTGGATACATCCAGGCTCAGATCAGTATCATGTACATGTAATTGCCTCTCCAGGTCTATTTTGGTCTGAGATTTTTGTATAGGGTTTTTTAAAATATAAAAGAAACAGTTTCTCAAAGTCTCAACAGTCATGTATCTGCCAAAAGTTCTTGGGGTTGAAATTCATCAAGAGCCCAAACTTAGATCTTTCAGAGAGTTTGCCAGTAAGTTGGAAGACATGAAAATCTTCTTAGTCAACTGGACCAGTTCCTCTTAAGGTGAATGAGCATGTAGATAACAGAGATTAAACACCATGACAGGAGGAGAATGACCTTCACACATCTAGGAGAGGATGCATGTGCTACAGTTTTATTTTTATTTCATGTACGTTTATGTAGATATAATTTTATAGTCAAATGTGCAGAAAATTAAGTGAATTATCTGAAGAGTTTTCACAAATGCAGACTCCTGTATGATCCACGCCCCATTAAAATGTAGAATGCTTTCATTCCACAAAAATTTTACTCATGCCCATTCTTAGCTAATCCCACTTCTTTTTAAATTAATTTTATTTTTTACACAAATGGGGCACTACTTTTCATTTCTCTGATGGTACATGATGTAGAGTCACAATTTGTGCAATCACACCCATATAGGGGTCATGATGTCCATGTCATTCTACCATTTTCCCCCGTAAATTCCTTCCCATTCCCTACCTCCCCTCTGCTCAATCCAAAGTTCCTCCATTCTTCCCTTGCCCCCTTTTCCATTATGGATCAGAATCTACTTATCAGAGGAAACATTTGGCCTTTTTTTTTTGGGGGGGTGATTGGCTTTCTTAGCATGATACTCTCCAAATCTGTCCATTTACCCATAAATGCTATGATTTCATTCTTCTTTAAGGCTGACTAATAATCCATTGTGTATATTTACCACAGTTTCTATATCCATTCATCTACTGAATAGTATCTAGGCTGTTTCCACAGTTTAGCCATTATGAATTGAGCTGATACAAATATTGAGGTGCATCACTCTACTATGCTGATTTTAAGTCTTTTGGTTATAGATGAAGGAGATGGGTATCTGGGTCAAACAGTGGTTCCATTCCAAGTTTTCCAAGGGATCTCCATACTGCTTTCTAAGAGTGTTTGCACCATTTTATAATCCCACCAAGAATGGATCAGTGTACTTTTCCCCCCACATCCTCACCAGCACTTATTGTTTCTTGAATTCTTAGTAATTGCCATTATGACTAGAGTGAGATAAAATCTTAGAGTGGTTTTGATTTGTATTTTTCTAACTGCTAGAAATGTTGAACAATTTTTTTTCATACATTTATTGATTGTATATCTTCTTCTGTGAAGTGTCTGCTCATTTCCTTAGCCCATTTATTGATTGGGTTATTTGTTTTCTTGGTTTTTTTTTTTTTTTTTGGTGTTAAGTTTTTTTAGCTTTTAATATATCCTGGAGATTAGTGCTCTATCTCCTGTGTGTATGGTAAAAATTTGCTCCCATTTGTAGGCTCTCCCTTCGCTTCATTGTTTCTTTTGCTGAGAAGAAGAAGCTTTTTATTTTGAATCCATCCCATTTATTGATTCTTGACTTTATTTCTTGTGCTTTAGGAATCTTGTTAAGAAAGTCAGGTCCTGGGCTGGGGATGTGGCTCAAGTGGTATTTCGCTTGCCTGGCATGCATGCGGCCTGGGTTCGATCCTCAGCACCACATACAAACAAAGATGTTATGTTCGCCGAAAACTAAAAAAAAAATAAATATTAAAATTCTCTCTCTCTCTCTCTCTCTCTCTCTCTCTCTCTCTCTCTTTAAAAAAAAAAGGAAAAAAAAAAGAAAGTCAGGTCCTAAGCAGACAAGATAGAGATTTGGGCCTGCGTTGTCTTCTGTTAGGTGCAGAGTCTCTGCCCTAAATCCTAGGTCTTTGATCCGCTTTGAGTTGATTTTTGTGCAGGGTAAGAGATAGAGGTTTAATTTCATTTTATTGCATATGGATTTCCAGTTTTCTCCGCATTATTTGTTGAAAAGGCTATATTTTCTCCAATGCATGTTTTGGGCAACTTTGTCTAATATGAGATAACTGTATTTATGTGGATTCGTCTCCATGTCCTCTGTTCTGTACTAGTGGTCTACATGTCTGTTTTGGTGCTAATACCATGCTGTTTTTATTACTATAGCTCTGCAGTATAACTTAAGCTCTGGTATTATGATGTCTCCTGCTTCATTCTTCTTGATAAGGATTGCTTTGGCTATTCTGGGTCTCTTATTTTTCCAAATAAATTTCATGCCAATCCTACTTCTTAACCACAACCATTGTTCTGTATTTCCATGGGTCTCTGTTTCTATTCTAGAACCTCATTTGGTGACTGAATTTGTTTGCTCAAAATAATGTTTTTGAGATTTTCCTATGTTGTTGTTCATTCCTTCTTATTGCAAAATACTTTTTCACTGAAGGAATGTTTTAATTTCTGTACCTTTTCTTTTTCTAATGGAGATTGGGGTTTTTTCCTTTGAGGTGATTAGGAATAAAGTTGCTATAAATATTCTTGGACAATATACTTTCATTTCTGTGGAATGGGATCGTTAGGGCATAGGGTATGTCAATGTTTAATTTTATGATTGATGGCTAAAAAAAAAGTTTTCTAAAATAATACTGCCATTTTATATTCCTACATGGAACAACTGAGAGTGCTATTTGCTGTATGTTGGTAATGTTTAACATTGTTCATCCTAGTAACTGTGAATGTTATATTGTGAATTTAATTTTAATTTTCCTGATGATAAGTGATGATTATTGTATTTTTATGAACAAATTAGTTATCCATGTCTTTGTGAAATCTATTCAAGTCTTATGACCATTAGTTTTATTTACTTGTTTATCTTCTCTGTATCATTTCTATTTTATTGCCAGAATTCTTTAAATAATGTGTACATTGTCCTTTGTCAGGTATGTATGTGTGTGTGTGTGTGTGTGTGTGTGTATATATATATATATATGCAAAAACTTCATCTATGGCCTGCTTATTTATTTTCTTAATGGTATCATTTGGTGAGCAGAAGTTTTAAATAATTTTCTTTCTTTCTTTCTTTCTTTCTTTCTTTCTTTCTTCCTTTCTTTCTTTCTTTCTTTTTTTGTTTTTTGGTTTTGTTTTGTTTTTTTGTTTTTTTTTTTGTACTGGAGATTACACCTGGGGGTGCTTAACCACTGAAGCACATACCCAGCCCTTTAAAAAAAAATTTTTTTTCTTCATTTTGAGACAGGGCTTCTCTAAGTTTCTCAGGCTGGCTTTGAGCTTCGGATCCTCCTGCCTCATCTTCCTAAGTCACTGGAATCACAGGTGTGCACCTCCTTGACTGGCAGTTTTAAATTTTGATGAGGTCTAAATCAGCCAAATTTTGTTTTTGATTAATGCTTTCTATTTTACGTAATAAATGTTTGCAAAACAAAAATAAAAGAAATCTTTGAATACCTCCAGGATTCATGATATTCTCCTATATTTTATTTTAAGAAGATTCATTGTTTGGGGTTTTATGTTTAGATTCTTCTCGAATTAATTTTTGTACATATTGTGAGATGGGGGTGGAGCTCCTTCCTTCCTTCTTTTTCTTTTTCTTTTTTCACATGCAGATATCTAGTTGGTCTAGGATAACTTCATTGAAAAGAATTTCTGTTTTCAGTTTGGGCTGCTAAAAAAAAAGTGCCTTAGACTGGGTAATTTGTAAATAATAGAAATTGATTTCTCACAGTTCTTGAGGCTGTGAAATCTAGGATACAGACTCTGGCAGATACAATGTCTGGTGAGGGCTGTTCTGTGCTTTCAAACTGGTGCCTTGCTCTGTGCCCACATGGCAGAAGGACCAAAGGCTGTGTCCTCACATGGTTAAAGGGACAAAAGGACACAATGGGTTCTTTCTGGCCACTTTGTAATCCACTAATCCCATCCATGAATTGGAGCCCCCATAACCTAATGGCCTCATCCCCCTCTTAATACAATTGCACTGGGGATTAAGTTTCCAGATGAACATTCAAGCTGGAACAGTATTAACTGGAAAGTTAATTAACCTCCACTACTTTTAAAAATGTAATAAATACTACTGTAAATGAAGTCATTCTAGGCAGAAAGTATTCTGACAAATATATCAAGCACTGGGCAAACAATTATTTTATCTAATTATTTTATTTATCACTCCAAAGTATTTGCTTAAATAATTTAGGGTTTTCTTTGAATATTCCTATCTTCTCTTAATACATCTATAAAGAATAGATTCATGCTGCTAGGGCCCTGCTTATGGATGTGAATGGTGCCCTGGATAAAAACATGTGGTTGAGAGGCACCAAAGGCAGCTGAAATTTCCTCTGTGCTCCTGCTTGCCAAAGTGGCCATCTGGATACACAGGTGCGAAAAAGAGTGTCTACTGACACACAAAAAATAGTCCTGTTTGTCCACAAATAACAGGTACTTTTGGAATTCAATGACAGGAAGTACTTTTAGAGTTGATACCTTTTCTAATTTGCATAAAGCCATTTTGTGCACTAAATGTGTACTGCCCTCCAACCACTGCTGAGCCTGAGGTGGTCAGTCATTCATGTGCCTAAGTTTCTTCATGTTTAAACTGTAGGGACATGCAGGTTTTCTGTCTCTGTCACATCACTCAAAATTCAATTTTCGGCCCCACTTGGGGCTCTTTGTTACATCATCACCTTCCTTTATAAAGTAGACATGACATTAGGACAGTCTCCTCCCTAATTTATGACTCTGAGAGGTGTATCTAATTATTTTATTTATCACAAATACTAAAATGGCTTTGTAATATCCTATGACATCAGTAGATTTTTAATACAACAAGATATATATCAATGCACCTAAGAAAATTCTATTCAACTTCTTTTCTTCTGCCCCTAATCTTCCTACTCCCTGGGTCCCCAGATCCCCCTGTAGTCATTCTCTCCATACTCTCAGCCATCAGAACACAAAAGTTCTCAGAATGGCACAGTGCTTGTAAGACTTATAAGAAAAGAATTTGCTTGAAGGTCTGATTATTTCTGGAGTGATTACAATAAATAATCCATTTGTCAGCTCATTTTAGAGTTGAGGAACATTTCCAGAAAGTTGAAAGGCTAACCTGAGTTTAGATAGGTTAGGGACAGGTTGTTTTAGGGACAGAGCTGTGTCTAGATCCTCTGTGTCTCTTTGCTAGACTAGGAAACATCCTAAAGTCTTACTCTCTTCCCATAGTTCCAAACTCCTTTCACATTAAACAATAACAACAACAACAACAAAAACCTCTTGTTTTTCCCTTTAAGCCAAACAAAAGAACCTAGGAGGGATGGACACAAACAGGAGAGACTGGGGATGAGGAGGTAAGAGAGCAAAGAAGAGAAGGTGTAAAATATCCACCTCACTGAATGCATAAGAAACTTGAGCAGAAATATATAGCACCATTCTCAAGCTCATTTGAACTTCGTGATCATAAAATGTATGATAGTTAGGCAAAATGTACCCATTTTCCCAAACCAAATTCAGTTGTTTGATAGAGATGGAAAAAAAAATCAGCATCTTACATTTTTTATTTATATATGACAGCAGAATACATTGAAATTCTTGTTACACATGTGAAGCACAATTTTTCATATCTATGGTTGTATATAAAATACATTCACACCAATTAATGTCTTCATACATGTATTTTGGATAATAATGATCATCACATTCTACCATCATTAATAACCCTATGCCCCCTCCTTTCCCCTTCCACCCCTCTGCCCTATCTAGAGTTTGTCTGTTCCTCCCATGCTCCCTCTCCGTATCCCACTATGAATGAGGCTGATTCATAGCATCTTACATTTAATTAGGATTTGAGTTTTGTTCTACAAGTAGAGAGAAGAAGGGAGGGGCCTTAGAGGTGAGGATGTATACAAGGAATGATGCTGGAGAATAGTGGCATCTTAGTTGTCAGGAAGCAAGTGAGGATAGGAAAAAAAATGTTGCTGGGTGAAAAAGGATTGGTCATGATGTGACTGAAGAATCATTGAAGACTATTAATATAAATGAGTCTTCAGTATAAGAGGAAGGGATTATTAAAGTAGAGATTTTTTTAAGTTATTGGTATACTTTAATTTTACACATCAATAGAGGTAGAATGAAAGAGAGTGTTTGGTTACTAGCATGTAGAGAGTGGAAGTTGCCATATGACTGAAATAAAAAGTGGTAGCAGAAAAGTAGTCTGATGAGGAGCTGCAGAGGATTCAATGAGGGAATAACTGATCTAAAACAGGCAATGAGAAGCATGAACCTCAACACAACCTCTGGGACCTATTTTAGAAGGAGTTTTCAGAATAGAGCAGTCACCCTGAAAGACAGATATGGCAGTATTTCATGATGACTGGGATTCCATTGAAGTGAAGGGGTAGTAGGGAATACTTGGAATTTTAATGATGATGGACTAATAATTTCAGGTGTGTAGCAGAACCATGTGGGAATGACTGAGAAGTCACCTAAGGGGATGGAAAGAGATCTGTTTGGGCCAAAGGAAGAGCAGACTGCATGAATTTCCAGTGGAGACGAGGAAGGAGAGCATAAAATTATCATTTAAGCTGGTCTCTAGCAAAGGTGGATATTCAATGTACACACACAAAAACAAACACACACAGGAAGTTAAGTCTTATTAAAATAAAAAAATAGAAGAATGAAATTATGGCATTTGCAAATAAATGGATAGAGCTGGAAAATATCATGCTAAGAGAAATTAAGCCAATCTCCCAAAACCAAAGGCCAGATGTTTTCTCTGATATGTGAATGATAATTCACAATGGGCAGGGGTAGGGAAGAATTGAGGTACCATGGATTAGGCAAAGAGGAGTGAAGAGAGGCAAGGAGGCATGGGGGTTAGAAGGATATTAGAATGAATCGGACATTATTACCCTATGTACATATATTATTACATTACCATTATGTATGATGTGTCAAAATGCATTCTACTGTCATGGATTAGAAAAAATAAAACTTTTTTTTAAAAAAATAAAACAAAACTACTGAGTATTTATGATTTTGGGGGAATCTATAAGTTTCCAGCTAGTGTTAATACATTTATTTACTTTTGTATCCCTTATTGTCTATTTTCCTATTAGAAAAGGGTGATATTTGGAGTGAAAGTATTGCACAATTAATTCAGCATCTCAGAATCTCAGAGATACAGCCGCAAGTGGACTACCTGCATCATTTAAGCTTTTTTCCAAATGTGGTGATGTGTCTTTCTTGGTTATAGTCACATCCACAGGAAGGAAGGAAGGAGATGAAATGGTAACAACAACATAACAGGAATACAGCATTTCAAAAGAAAGCATTATGAAAACTAAACAAAGTGCTGCTCATTTCCTCTAGGGATTCCTGTTATATAATTTCCATTTTAAATGAAGCAAAAATACTTCCAATAACCAGAGAAACACTTAAAAATTAAGAAACACTTGTTCTAGTTAATGTGTCTGAATAGTACCAAGAAAAAAAGAGTCTCCCCCAGGAGGTCATTATTATTCAAAAATTACTCTAATTAGGTCATGAATACATTAGGCCTTATTCAGTGCCAACAAGAGAAAAAATAGAATTGGAAATGTGACACACATAACACTCCCAATGTGTTAGGGCGATTTTATTCCAAAATGCCATTAAAAGATGAAAAGGTCACCCTGTAGGGAAGTAATTGGTACAGCACTCTTGTAACTGATTACAGGGGCTTTTATTTAGGTATTTTTTTTTTTTCTCTTTGAAAGGGGTCTTTCTAGATAGTGAGAAAATGTGTGTGTATGTGTTCCTGTATGTGTCTAATTCTGATTGAATGGATGCTTGGCTGTTTTAAAACAGTAACATGGGAAAGAGAAAAACAACAGCTCTTAACATATCAGAATAGAGACACTTGAAGGCTGAATACAAATTGCACAGAAAATCTTCAGAAAATATAAGAAGGCATAGGTATTTCCTGTATGATTTGCTTTTCACTTAATTACTCCATCTCTGTGGTTTCTTAGAATATCTGCTGCATAGACAAAGTCTACATTTAATTAGAAAAGAGTATGAAATTTTAATGAGTTGCTAATACTCAAAGTAAGAGACCAGAAGCTTGAAAATCTCTATTTTTATTTTCTAAAGACACTTAAGAGAATATGATAAAGAAACCCCTGATATAATTTCATGGTTGAATTTGTGAATTTCCTATGAGCCATCTTAAACTACACGCATACATTTGAATTAGGGAAGGCATCCATTGGGTTAGTACATGCATCAGTCCCCTGTTGAAAATATACAAAATTGGGACATCCCTTTATCAGTTGTAGCATAACATCTATTCTTCTTTTTTTTTTTTAAAGAGAGAGAGAGAGAGAGAGAGAGAGAGAGAGAGAGAGAGAATTTTTTTAATATTTATTTATTTTTTTTTTAGTTCTCGGCGGACACAACATCTTTGTTGGTATGTGGTGCTGAGGATCGAATCCGGGCCGCACGCATGCCAGGCGAGCGCGCTACCGCTTGAGCCACTTCCCCAGCCCACATCTATTATTCTTATGTATCACATTATCATGATATACACACACACACACACATTATAGCATGTAATCAAAATTACTTTTTATAAAGCTTGATAAAAACCTCATCATATACGCAAGATTTCTATCTCAATGACATGATGCCTGTTGCAGTCCATTTGTGTTATTATAACAAAACTCCTAAGATGAGATAATTTATAAACTACAGAAAGTTCTGGAGACTGCGAAGTCCAAGACCAAGCCATCAGTGTCTGCTGTCTGGTGAAGTTCTTTTAGCTTTGTATACCACTCATGGTGGAGGGTGGGAAGGCAAAAGGTGGAGACAAGCTCTAGCCTTTCATAGTAGAAGAGCAGAAGCAGGCAAATCTACCTTCACAAACCCCTGTCTGCAATAGCATTGAACACTCCCAAAGGGGCATGCTCCCCAGCACTGTTGCATTGAGGATGAAGTTTCTAACACATGAATTTGGGGGGACACATTCAAACTATGGAAATGCCCAAACATAGGAAAACTGAAAACTTTAACATTTGCCTCACTTCTTACCTTGCAAAAATTCAACGTTTTAATGGTCTTTAAGAATTCCAAGAGTTTTACAGAGGACTATATGTAGCAGATGACTAAGTCATTTTATTCTGTTTTTCCTGATGATGTTAACATTAATTCATGCTCTCATTTCTTCATTTATCCACTAACTTACTGAGTAATATATTTCAATTATAAATTCCTTGTGATATTTTATATATATATATATATATATATATATATATATATATATATACACACACACACATATATACTTAAAAGCAAGTTTTAAGGCTTCTTATATGACCTTCACTTAGATTTCCAAGTGTATGTATATGACTACCTTTGTGTGTATGTGTATATATGTGTATATGTGCAGCATGTGTACACACAAACATGCCCATATTCTGAACCATTTGAAAGTCACAGATATTATGCTTCCATGCCCATAAACTCTTCAGTATAAATCCCCTAAATACAAAAGCATTATTCTGTATAATCAATCAAAGTATAATTATCAAAATATGGAAAGTAATAATATTGGTAATAATATATAATTTACAGACCTTATTTAGAATTTGCCAATTGTTCCAACAACCAGCTTTTGACTCTAATATTTTGTTTCAGATAGCATAGAAGCAAAAAGACTTGTGAGAACAAAAAGGTAACAGGCTTTGCTTATGAGTGAATATCTTTTTTTAGTGGATAAGAAATCCAGTCCCTTTATATGCAATGCTTATTTTTTAATTTATTCAACAAATAAAATTGTCAATTTTTTGTATAGAATAAATAATAGCTCCCAATTTTTAAGAGCTTGCAATGGATCAGCCACTTTACTAATGTTAAACCTCTAATTTTTTTTCTCACTACCATCTTACAATGTAGATAATGTTTTATGGAGGAAGAAACAAGAGCTCAGAGAGAGCTAAAGTGATTTGTCTGGTCACATAGTAATTGCACTGTAGATCTAGAGTTATCATTCAAATCTTTCTTGCTTTCAAATCTAAGTTTTATTCATCATATTACATCTTCCTCACAGCATGAAATAACAGAAAATTATTATGAATGTCATCATGTCCTAGAACTTGTAATCTTCCTGAAAGAAATGTACAAATACATTAAAAATCAGAAAATCTGAGTACAAAATGTGTCTACAGTTACAGTTGTAGCCCAACACTCCCCTGCCCCTGGCATTTCCGTTCCCTGTTCCTCACTCATCTTACCATCATTTAACCTGGTGCATAACAAACCTATCTATGCTTCTTCCTATTCTAATATATTGTGTTTCTCCCCACTGCAAGAGAATGGGAAATTTTATATATATATATATATATATATATATATATATATATATATATATATATATATATATATTTTTTTTTTTTTTTCCATTGCTGAGTCTCAGCCCACAGAAAAATGCCTTTTATAAAAATGGTAATTATTAAAATATTTGCTGAATAAATTATTAAACTTCTTCAGCTGCTTAATGCTGTAGGTGAGGAAAGTGAAATCCAAAGAGATCGAGTGACTTTGATGACATGAAATGTCATTGAGTTGAATGTAAACAGGAGCCATAATGAGTGATACAATCATTGAGCCCATGGAGTATAGAGGAGGAGAGATCAGAACTGTAGAGCGATGAAAAAGGGACCATCACAGTGAAGGAAAGAAGCAGTGTGTAACAGTAAGTAACGGTTGAGAAACCTTTCATGAACAACAACTTGGGTGAGAGAAATAGGGAAGGTTAAATGGACAAATTCACTGACTAGTTATAGAGGAAAGGTCATTATGGGAAATGAGGAAGATTAGGCTTGGAAAAAATGCTTGAAGAAATTTTTACTTCTTTATATATTTATATTAAATGTGCAGAAGTTTGGTTCTTATAGGCAAGGTAAATTGAATATTTTTTGATAGTAAAGCATTTAAGTCATCAAAGGATAACCTCATTTCTACACTTCTCTAAGGCATTATACTTAGAATTAACATGATTTCCAGGGTTAATTTGTATGTATATGTCTCATTTTCTAAGTTAGTATCTAATTTTAATGAATTTGATACATCCTTGTTCAGGGTATGATTAAACACATCACACCTCCATTGAGGTTCAGCAATATACCAATAAACAGAAAAAGAAAATAGTTTCGCTGAGTACAACAGTAAATAATACAGAGGGACAGATGCCAGCAAGAATAGTTAAAGGCAGAGAAGATGTGTATGGTTAACATCTGGTACCAAACCAGTGAAGTGAGAATCTGACCATTGAGATATCTCCTTTTTTAGTCCCACACATAAAAGTCTACCTCAGGCTCAGAACAGTGCAAATTCTGGAAGCACTCACCACGCTACAACCTTCCTGATTTCCACACTACGCTATCTGCTTTGACATAGGTAAAGAGCGAGCTGAAGGAAAAGTATGAGGCATCTTTTCAAAAACAAAACAAAACAATTATTTTGTATGATAGTTTTCATTAGCTGTATTATTATAACTTTCTTTGATATATTAAAGATTATTATTTCTCATTTTACAGATGAGAAAACTGAGGCTTACAGAAATCTAGTGCCTGCACAAATCATCCAGTGAATCTAAGGCTCTGAATCAGTTTTCTCTTCTTGCTTGTTTCTGTGGTAAGAATAAAGAATACTCTTTCTCATTTGTATACAGTCACCCAGTGAGTGATTGAGATCAAGTATTGAGCAGTATTAAGGAGTCATTGTCACTGAAGCCATTGCTTTTTGTAATATTTGTCACACTTCTTGATGTCATCATCAAGATGGACAGGTGTTAAGATAGGTCATTCTTTGTACTAGCTCCTATCTCCCTCCTATATCATACTTTAAAAATTTTATTATCATTATTATTATAGATACTACTAAATGAATAAATATTGCTCAACCAGCCAGAAGGTTATCAAAGAAAGAAAAAGTATTCCTCCTTTACATGCCATCCCCTATTTCCATTTCCAAAACGAAACCCCTGCTGTCAGGCATGTGTGTGCCTTCATTTTCTTCCAGTTTTTTTTTTTTTTTAATACAAGTAGAATCACAGTTAATTTACTCTTCAATATCTCTTGACAACCTTTTTATATATAGAATGTATTCATTCACTTTGAGACTTTAACCAATTTAATCAGTCCTTATAAATTTATGTATATTTAATTTATTTCCAGTATTTTGCTTGCAAAAACTGTTTCCACAACCATCACTATACACATGTCTCTGTGCATATGTGCAAGGAAATATAGGAGGAAAAATTTGTGGAAGGGAATAGATGACTCAATGATTATGGATAAGCTTAATAAATTGCTAGATATTGCTGAATATTCCTTTAAAAAGGTGGGCCAATTTATATTCTCACCACAGGAACATTGGTGTACACATCCCTATGCCTCTATCAATTCTGGATGCTACAGAAAGATTTATTTTTGCCAATATTATTAATATCTAATTATTTAAATTTGCATTCTTTGATTATGAGTGATAGTAGCCAGGGTTGGAGGTATAGTTCAGTGACAGACTGTTTGCCTAGTATGTGTGAAACACTGGGTTTGATGCCCAGCACCACCACAGGGGGAAAAAAATGAAAGTAACTAATTACTAATTTATGCTTTCTTTTCTGCATTGATCCCTATTCAAACCTTTTGCTTATTTGTTGTTCTTTTTATTTTTTTAACTTGTAGGAGCTCTTTGTATATTGTAGAAATTAAATAATTGTTTTGTTTTGCCTAAGTAATACTTCCTAGATTATTATTTATCTTTTGTTTTTATATGATTTTTGCCATACAAATATTCAATATTTTTATGCCCCATACATATTTTTTTCACTTAAAATGACTTATATTTTGACATCTTTAGAGCATTATCAGGTCAAATTTAAGTTAAAAAAATTCATTCTTAAAATATCCTGGTATATTAGGGTTTCATTTAATATTTAAATCATTGATTCCTCTCAACTTTATTATCACACAGAGCAGGGTGTGAGTGCAGATATGTTTTTTTTTTCCCTATTGCTAGTCAGGTGCCACAACATTTACCAAATCTAGTGTGCCCTTCACCTTTAAGATATCAGTTCTCATGTAATTGTTAATCTATTTTATGATCCCTCTATTTTCTCCCATCACTCTGCCTATTTTTCTGTCAACATTACATTAAACTTTTAGTACTTGGGTTTAAAAATTGTTTTACTACCTAAAAGTCTTCCCACTTTCCCAAATTATTTTAGAAAATTATCTGAACACTTAACTATTAATAGAAAAACTTCAGTTAGTATTATTTTTCAAGTTCTCCAAAAGTTTTTGGCATTTTGAGGAATTCTACATTATTTTAGGCAAATTGTTTTTTCTTTTAAAATCAAATCTTCTTATTTTTAAACAGAGTATGCATTTAATATTCTGACTTTTCATTCATCTAAACTTTTATCTTTTTTTTTTCCCTTGCAGTGTGGGGGATGAAGCCCCAGGGTCTCTCCTATATTAGGCAATTGCTAAATCCTCACCCTTCATACAAGACTAGTTTGCTCCTCAGAGGAGTTGTTAACATTTTCTCCTTATTGGAACTACATGTTTTTTGTTAAGCTTGCTCAAAAATATTACATCTTTCTGACTTGTCTAGTAAATTGAATTTTTCTTCCATTAATTATGTGTCTAATTGTTGTGTACATTAATATGTAATCAATTACCACTTAAGATGTACTTGCTATTTCTACTTGCTTTTATTTGCCTTATATGGGTACTAGACATCCAATCCTATATTGTACAAATATAAGAATATTTTTATTTTCAATTTTTTATATCACACATTTTATTCTTTTGTAAAATTTTAATATCTATGACATTCAAAAATGTTTATGTGTAATAATGGTATTGTTTTCTTTTCAGAATAGTAAAGGGAATGCCTTTAGTGTTTCACCATTAATCATGATCCTGGATGTAAACATATAAAATGTATCTATATCATGTTTTGAAAGTCCACACCTTTTAAATTTATGCAACTTACATTTAAGTTTGAAATGGAGGTTGAATTTATTTTCTGAAAGTGCTATAAACCTCTATCAAGATTAATATATTTTCTCTAACTTATTCATAAGATATCTTGGTAGATATTTTGCTATTGAATCATCCTTTCATGTCTGAAATAAATCTCATTCAGAGTGTAACATTGTACTCATTTGCTTCTGAATTCATTCTTGGTAAATTTTCTTTATGTTAGTCATATCAATATTTACTTGACAAAATGATACTTTCTTTTTCTCAATGACTGTTTTCAGGTATATTTTTAACAAAGAAGTAGTTACCTTCTTATTCAAAGTGTTAGAAATGCCTCCCTTCCAGATTTGAAAGAAAGCACCTAAGAATATTTCTGGGCTTACCTCTTGCTTGATAATCAGATGTTTGAGAGTTTTGTCAGTGTCCCTACTTGGAGAATTATCTGATTAGATATTACGCATGTTCTAATTTCTATTTTCCTAGGAAAATCACTGATTTCATTCACGCTTTCAAAGTATTTTGATTAAAGTTTTTTTTAAAAATATCTTTGCTATTCTTTTAATTTCTTTTTCTCAGGTACTATTTAATCTGTTCTTAATTCTAATTTTTTACATTGTGCCTTTATTATACTGATTCCTTTACTTATCTTTCATTTTAAGTCTGCATTTGGATTTCTTTATCATTCATTTTCCTAATTTTATATTTTAAACTGCAATTTCTTTGGATATATGTTATTTTGTTTCTATTTTTTTTTCAATTGAATGCTCCTCAAGTACATTGTTTTGTCATGTGATGGTGTACTTTTCTCAAAAAACTTTTTCATGCAAAAGTGTTAATTCAATCACTATTTTCTACATATTCTGTACTTTTGTTTTCATTTCTAGAAATTTTTGTTTAAAACATTTCTATCACTAGTTTTGTTGAAGTCCATCCATGTCATTCATTGTGTACATGAATTTATATTTTTGGCAATGATTTATAATGTAATTATAATTTTGTCAAAAAATCTATATCTTTCCTTTGGTTTCAAGTTTCTTGAGGATTTCCTTCAAATCTAATGTATACCTACTTTAAAAATATATTTAAAAATATTCTATAGTTAATTAAAAATAAGCTCTAGTCTCGGTTTTCAGGGACTAAAGTTTGATATATGCCTAAAAGAGCAAATATATTAAGTATATTAATAAAATTCCCTAGAGCATTATAATTAAGTTTTATTGGAAATAAACTCCACAAAATTTTATTAAATTCACCATTGGGGAAGGAGTATGGTTTTAAAAAGAAACATAATGGCAGGTCATGCTTTAGCTTTTAAAAGGGGAAAACTTAATATATTGTCTACAAATTATGTAGTTTTTAGATAAATGCCATCTAAAAGTCTATCAAATACATGTGTGTCCTCAGAGATTCTAATGGTGCATTTTAAATTAGCATTTGTCTAATGTTCATGGGTGCTTTATCAAGGACAAATACAGAAATAGTCATCGCAGGAAGTATCTACAGGTTGGTAATCAAAGTTCCTCAGTGCAAAGAAGAAAGAGCCAGGCCAATCACTTCTAAGGACCTTGATGCTCTCGGTCAGATACAGGCCTTGCTAGGCATGTTCACTTCTGTCCTAGTTTTCCTGGGGCCAGTCTGATCATTATAATCTTATTAGGTATCCTATTACTCTAAACTTCTAAAGCATGACCATGCTTTGAAATCACCATAAAGGAAAAAAAAAAATACAGTTCAAATATAGGCTCAACACTCTCACCCTAATATTTATTTTATTTTGTATTTTTATTTTCCTTGGTAGAACATAGTTAATGTAGATAAAAATAGATGATATAAGTGATATATAGACAGAGAGCCTCATTAAAGTACTGTGCCTTTCTGTAATGGAAAACTGCTCTCTAGATGTGTGGATGGAAACGTGGTGATCACACAGATAGCTCGTTTTTACCAATGAAAGCTCAGCTTTCTCTCTGGGTCCTTTTGTGTGTATGTATGTCTCAAATCTTTTCAGAAACTGCCAGCATGCTCTTTCTTTGATACTGCATTACAAAGTACAGCTGAGAAATATGACATAGATCCTGAAATAACCGAGGTCTGGGAGTGAACAAACATCAGGAAAGCTAGATCATTTCCTTTTGCTATAAGATAAAGATATTTTCTTCATTGATGAAGGCTCAATTCTAGATGTTTTATAAATTTAAAAAAAAAAGTTAATTATGACCAGAAGTGACTACAGTTCAGAGGACTCATTTCTTTAAAATATCAAGAAAACAAATTAAAAATACACTATTTTTGGCTTGGCTATCTTTCTACTGCTGATCTCTGCCACCTATTCAGTAGGACTCCTGTGTTGGCTTTGCTCAAACATGGTATATCATAAATTGGAAGTCCTGGAATATGGCAGAGAATGTATTTATTACTATACAGTCCTCAAATACCTGACTCTCAATCAGTATCGCATCTTCAGTGAATCAAATTTCTAGAGTATCAAGTTCAGACAGTAGTAATTTTTAACACATCTTCTAGGTGACTCTTAGGTATATGGTATTTCACAGCCTTCAGAGACTATCTGATCACAGAACCTTTGACTTAAATGCAATGACAATTTTATATACAAAGTTATCTATGTGTTTTAGAGAAAGTTATCTATGTGTTTTAGAGAAAGATATTTATTCATATCTGAATAAATATGCTTACACTATGATAACCTAAAAACATTTATATCTCAGGGAATTGTGCTCAATGGAAAAGCCGCTATTAGGTACTTTATGCCTAGTAGAATCTCTTAAAGTAAGGTCCTAAAAAGGCTCTAGCTGCCCCTGGTTCTGTTCCAGGTGCTCAAAATATAAACATTCCAAGATTCTTGTTCTGCCGAAGTGTATATTCTATCTTATATCCTACCTGAAATCATCATTACTTCTAAATTACATGTGAGATACTAGGCCTATGCATTTTTTATGAATGCTAGGATTTGTTCCGAAGACAGATTAAAATAGAATTGGTTGCTCCTCAAAATTTACAGAGCCATTCATGCCATTCTCCATTGTCTCTCTGGAATGTGAGAGTTTGGCATTAGAGCTCTCCACCCTGTTTGTCACTCAGGGCAACATCAGTGGCAGTTCTGTGTTGTCTGTCATAATTTAAGCAAATCTTGAGCTCTTCTAAGCTTAGCTGCTTTCCAAAATTGGAACTCTGGAGAATCCTACAGATATTTTAACACAAGGGAGTTTAGTTTCAGAAATGAATAAATAAATGAGGGTCATCGGCTCCTCTCTTATACTCACTGGAACCGAGAAAGACCTCTGAGTCCTAAATGATACTGAACTGCACATGATAATACAGAATATGGTGGAGTGGAGTACTATTGCCCTGGGGCTGAGGAGAAAGGAGAATACAAACAGGCTGGCACAGCTGAACAGGCACATACTGTTCACCTCTCAATATCTTCTTAATCCTTTGTGACAGGTGGCTTCTGGAGGCTACAGAGTTGTAATGGGTAATTGCTATAGTGGGGTGCACAATGGCAACCCAAAGATAACAAGAACTAATCCCTAGAATTTAGAAACTATTTCATTTGAAGAGGGGGGAGAGACACTTTGCAGGTGTAATAAAGTTAAGATATCAAGATGAGGAGATTAGCCTACACTATCTGATTGGACCTTAATTGCTATCATGAATGTCCTTACCAGTGGAAAGGCAAAGGAAAAAAAGACAGAGAGGTGAAATGAATGTTGACAGATTGATAAAGTGGCCACAGACCCAGGAAAGCTGTGGCAGCCACCAGAAGCTAAAAGAGATAAGAGAGATTTTTAAAAAATAGCCCTGTATGATTTTTGGACTTTGGCCTCTAAAACTGTGAAAGAATAGACTTCTGTTGTTTTAAGCCACCAAATTTGTGATAATTTGTTAGAACAGATGCTGGAAGTTAATACAGTTGCCAGGCCATGCACCATGCCTACTCTGTTTGAGTTCTCTATGTTGTGTGACTGGATGGCAGTGAACAGTTTTCAATTTTCCTTTTCTTGTTAATGTGTCTTTATAATATGGATTTATCATCTGACTAACTGTATTCATCCATTCCTTGGAACATGAAAAATATAACACATGCTACCTATAAGCTTTCTGTTCTCTGCTCTTCAGCAATAGTTCTCAGGTTGTCTCCTTCATTTTATGACCTAACTGTGCTTGAGGAATACAAACTGATTTTACAGGTGAATTTCCTACAATAGTTAATCAAAATTAATAACACTTAAAGTAGGAAGATAATATTTTTAAAAGTTAAACAATGAGAGTTTTTTTAATTTTTTAATTAGTTATACATGACAGTAGAATGCATTTATGCACGTTGATATATCATACATAGATGGGATATAATTTCTTATTTTTCTGAGTATACATGTTGTAGAATCATATTGGTCATGTAGTCACATATATACATACAGTAATAATGTCTGTTTTATTCTACTATGTTTCCTATCCCCACATCCCCTCCCCTCCCCTCTCTTAATTTCCCTCTATCTAATCTAAGGTAATTCTTCTCTAGTGCCCCCACCACCACCCCAGCCTTATTTTGAATTAGCATCCACATATTAGAGAAAAATTTCAGCCTTTGTTTTTGGGATTAGCTTATTTTGCTTAGCATACTTCCCAACTCCATCCATTTACTGGCGAACCTCATAAGTTCATTCTTCTTTAAAGCTGGAGTAATATTCCATTGGGGAAAAATATATATATATATATATATATATATATATATATATATATATATATATTTTTTTTTTTTCAATGGGCTAGGGTTAGGGTTAGGGTTAGGGTTAGGGTCAGCCTCTAGAGAACTCAAACAGATATATATCTATTTGAGTTCTCTCTCTATATATATATCACATTTTCTATATCCATTATTCTAGTGAAAGACACCTAGGTTGGTTCCATAATTTAGCTATTGTGATTTGAGCTAATATAAACATTGACGTGGAACAATGAGATTTTTTAAAAATTCTGTTTGGGTCTGCAAATCCCATTCTTTCTCCTCCAAAATTTAACGAAACTCAAAATGTAATACATTTTAAAAATTGAATAAATGTAAAAACTTGTACTTCAACAAGCACATCAGAATTTTCAGAGTGTGATAACTTAAATATGGCCACAATTTATTTGTAGTTAATCCCCTTAAGAGATAGAAAGTATTCCCAATTATTTGACTTTGGGCTAGCCTATGACTCACTTTGAAAGAAAGAATACACCACAGGGAAAGCCCTCATGAGACCTAGTGCATTCTTTCTCTGCCCTCTTGGAACACTGGCCTGAGAATATCATGCAAGGAAGCAGGTCTAGCCCGTGGAGAAAGAGTCCTTGTGGAAGAGAACAGATTGTCCTTCCTCCAGACCAACAACCAGAAATGTGAATGAGTCCATTGTGTATCTTCTAATCCAGAAGACTCCTCTTAATGCACCAACATAAATGAGTCCCAATGTCTCTAGTACTGGGCATTGAATCCATGGGTGCTTAACCACTGAGCCATATCCCCAGCCACATTCCTAACCCTTATCTATCTATCTATCTATCTATCTATCTATCTATCTATCTATCTATCTATCTATCCTTTTAGACAAGGTCTTGTTAAGTTGCTTAGGGCCTTGCTAAATTGTTAAGGCTGGCGATCCTCCTTCCTCAGCCTCCCAAGCAGCTGGGATTACAGGCATGCCCTAACATACCTGGCACACCCATCTGACTTTCACAAAGAATTATGATAAATAAAGTATTTTTAAGTGCCTTAATGTTAGGATAGTTTTTTATGCAGCAAAGGTTAATGGGTGTAACATCCAAAAGTGTTTTCCTTCATAGAAGCCTGTCTTCCTGTGGGACTTGCCTTCACATTTTATTTAGAGACCACACCCACTATTATGGCCTGAATTCTTTCCCCCACCAGCAAATTCCCATATTGAGTTGTAACCCCAGGAACTCATTGAGCCACTATACTGTGAGATAGGGTCTTTTAAGCAGCAATTAAGTTAAAATGAGATCATGAGGATGTGCTCTAAATCATATATAACTAGCATCTTTAAGGAAATTTTTACATAGACATATACATGGGAAAATAATACGGAGACCCAGGGAGAAGGTAGCCAGGGCCACTCAAAAAACAAAGAGAAAGAGGCTTGAAACAAATCCTTTCCCCATGACACTCTGAAGAAATTGACCTCTACTGACTGTCAGCTTGACCTAAAAATTCTAGCCTATATAATGTTGAGAAAAATTTCTTTCATTTATGCCACATGGCCTATGGTATTTTAACAGCAAACCTAGCACATGAATACACGCATCTGTTCCTTCACCTTAATGCACACACAAATATAACCTTCAGTACTCCTTAAAAAAAATTAAGTTAATATGGTTTTCCTAAACTGGAATACCCACTTTTTTAATAGACTTGGCTTACTCTCAAAGAATACAGATTTGCTTCGCTTAGGACAATTGAAATAACATGCAAGAGACTCTAGAAGCAATTTCCAGGAGAAGAGCTCCCTAAATATTTTGAACAATGACAACATAATTAGAAAATATATCACTTCCTTTGGTTAGTACACTGAAGAGAAAAACCCAATTTTTTTTCCTAACAGAAATCATTGTTCTTTTATAGTCACATTTTTTATTGTATTTCACCTTGTTCCTCATCTGTATGGTACATGTTTTTGGGATAGCTCTAGTCTATGTAAATGTCTACATTAACCCGAGAAATAACATTGTCTTGGAGTCAAACAAATGCTCTGTAACAACAACATCTCAAATACATTTTTTCGTGTCATTTAATAAAAAAGAACTTTAATTTCCTAAAAATATGCCTCTACCTTCTCCTACTCTGAGTATTATTAGGTTACTAGTAAAAAAAAAAACATTAATAGCAAAGAAGATAATAAAAAAGAATTTTATTTTGTGAATTGATAGAAAAGAAAGGATACCAGTTAGAAAAAAAAATCTTAATAAAGAAAGGATTAATTCCTTCATTCTCAGGGGGTTTCCAACTCATTGCTTCCATTGCTACCAATCACAAGATATGTAAGTAAATGAAGAGTTAGGACTAGATCTGATAATTGTTGTTTGTGAAAACAGATATCCAATTGCCTGCCATTTCTCTCAATTAAATCTCACATGAATTATTTTTCCATTTTAGTATCAATCTGCAGTGATCACAGTTAAAATATTAAAGATTTGTGACAAATACAAAAATATGACTTTCTCTAGTTTCTCAACTGATAGACTACTAGTTGACACAATCCAGATTATCTCCTCTTTCTCTTGATAGTGTTAGGTTTATGTATAAAAATTGGAGCTACTCCTTTATAAGACAATGGCCTGCAAGCTCAGAGGATTAGCTCTGAGAAGAATTATAATAGTAATTCTTTGGCTTATTCGGCCAAACACAAATCAACAAGTCTTTCTCTAAGTTAGAAGTGTCTTTCTCTAAATGCCCAGGTTAATATCTAATTGTCTCTACATGGTAGAAAATGGCAAGGTTGCCATGACAACTAGGTGGAAAGTTTAGCTAGAATAATGTTTTCTTTTAAAAGAATGAAGCAATTTCAAGCTTTTTAGTGCTACCTGGCATTATAAAAATTGCTTCAGACCCCCATTTTTAGATTGCAGAGGTGATTGATGATTTTTTTTTTTAAACTGGCTTACAGATCCCTTTAACATCAGTAAGGAATCAGTGCCCCCAGCCCCCCACCTTCCTTTTTTCTTTTTTTTTTTCCTTTTGGTAGAATTCTATATTCAAGAATGAAGCAAATGGTCCTCTTATTCATTAGTTCACTGGGCCTAGAGTTCACTGGACCTGAATAAAATGAGGATTTAGCTACAATTCATTTGATTGGTATATTGTAAAACTCTTAGAAATGAATCTCTGGTTATTAAATGAACAGAAACAGTACTTTTGCTTTTGTACTTTGCAAGATTGAAAATGAGATGTATATCTTAAAATGTCCAAATGTGGATGCTCACTAACAAGATGGAGGAGCTCTGATCTTTGGAAAGAAACAAGCCATTCTCTCTTTTAGTCTCCCCCACCTCTTTTTTTTTTTTTTTTGAGAGAGAGAGAGAGAATTTTTTTTAATTTTTTAATTTTTTTTAAATATTTATTTTTCATTTATCGGCGGACACAACATCTTTGTTTGTATGTGGTGCTGAGGATCGAACCCGGGCCGCACGCATGCCAGACGGGCGCGCTACCGCTTGAGCCACAGCCCCAGCCCATTTTTTTTTTTTTTTTTTTTTTTTTTTTTAGTTTTTTAGTTTTCAGCAGACAACATCTTTGTTAGTATGTGGTGCTGAGGATTGAACCCAGGCCACACACATGCCAGGTGAGCGCGCTACTGCTTGAGCCACATCTCCAGCCCTCCCCCACCTCTTTTTTAGACAATCTTATTTCTTATTTTGTTTCATGAATTCCCTTAATTATAGTCCATTACAGTTGTGTAATTTTTTCCAGAATGTTGCCTTTTTTCATTTTTCTTGTCCATTCTGATATAACAAGAATGAATGCTTTAGATAAATCAATTGATATTTTTATGAACTTCATTGTCAGAAGGTTGGCCAAAGGTGAAAGGTCATATTTAAGATAGGTATTTCTGGGTCATTAGATTTAATGTGATGGGGAATTTTCGTGAAACTTGGCCACAGACTTTTGTATCATGGTATTATCTTTCCTATCTCAAGACTCAGCAGGAAAAGGCTCAGCAAAATGAGTGAAATAGAACCAAAATGAAAAGAGCCAGAATCTAAAGCTGGACTCATCACAAATAGCAGATGCTGAATTTAGAGCTAGGACCCCCAATACCGGAAGAAGAGAGGGAAAGTCTGTTCAAAATGAGGTTTCCCCAGTAGAAATTTTGGAGTAACCAAATCTGAGTTCAAGAATCAGAATGAAGAGATCCAGAATGTAGTATCCTGGGGAATCTGTACAAATACAATTGCTAAAAGTCTAATAAGATTCTGTTCGAATTAAGTAGAGAAAATAAGTACCAGAAAGGCTGGTTTCAAGAATCTGGCCAGTGTCTTTCAAGTTAAATACTGAGTCTGTAAAAAAACATAAATCTTTATTTGGGATCTTAGTAATTACAATTTGGGAGATACCGATTTGGATAGAACTGACTCTGGGCTCATTCCTGTATAAGGAATGCTCTGTGTGTGTAAAAGAAAATAGGGGCTTATAGAGGCAAAAAGCTCTAAATAATTATAAGATAATAAAAATTGTTTATAGAGAATTTCTATTAAAGATGGAAAAGAATGCAAGAGCTACAAGGACCACATGATAAAAATAAAGAGAAGCAGCAGGATGCAGTGGCACACACCTATACCCCGTGGCTCAGGAGGCTGAGGCCAGAGGGTGACAACTTCAAAGCTAGCCTCAGCAACTTGGCGAGGCCATAAGCAACTCAGTAAGACCCTGTCTCTAAATAAAATATAAAACTTGCTGTGAGGATGTGGCTCAGTGGTTCACTGCCTCTGGGCTCAATCCTCAGCCCCCTGCCCTCCCCAAAAAAGTAAAGAATCTACATTCACAATTTAAATCTCTCTCTCTCTCTCTCTCTCTCTCTCTCTCTCTATATATATATATATATATATATATATATATATATATATATATATACTCTGATAACTTCTTGACACAAGAACTGAGTGTCTGTACACAATGTAATAATCTGGTTATTTCAGATACCTGCAGTCAAAAGGTACAGGTGACCAAAAGTGCACATTTCTAGGTGGCAACTTGAGGAATGCATCAGTTGTTGTTCGTTTTCTTCTTCTTCTTCTTTTTTTTTTTTTTTTTTTTTTTGTTTTGGTACTGGGGACTAAACTCACGGACACTCAACCACTGAGCCACATTCCCAGCCCTATTTTGTATTTTATTTATAGACAGGGTCTCACTGAGTTGTTTAGCACCTTGCTTTTGATAAGGCTAGTTTTGAATTTGTGATCCTCCCATCTCCACCTCCCAAATTTCTGGGATTACAGGTGTACACCACAGTGCCAGGTACATTGATCATTTTTCATTAATGACCTCTTGATGCCATTTTAGTTAGGGCTTTCTTTGAATAATATTGTTTTTGTTGACAGTCTCTTTTTATAGCACCATATGAAAACTTTGCAGATGTAGTACCTTTTACTATCTAAACTATTAAGAGCATGTAGGATGAAGTGCAAAGAGGGCTGAATATCCTGGCGATTATGACCACTCAGTTGCTCATCCTGACCTGTCCTCTTCCCTCAATATTTTTTTAAACTAACTTTCTATATTATTGGTTCTTTAGCAAGGCCTATTCTTTCTACCTCCAGTAAAAATCTTTAGTCATCTACCTTTTCAATACATTATCTTCTTTCAGAACTAAAACAATACCCTGATTCTGTTATTTCTCCTCCTCCATCAATTGTCGGCACAGTCGTCATAATAGTATTTTGAAAATGTAAATCATTGAATTCCTCTCTGTAAATATTTCAATGGCTTCTTCCCATTATACCTAGAATACATGCCAAACTCTATCATATGGTCTACAAAGCCATGCATAAGCTTTTTTTTGTTTGTTTTTTGTTTTTTTGGTTTTTTTTTTTTTTTTGGTTACAAATCTCCAACTTTATCCTTAGTTATTTCCTTCTGGCTCACTATGCTGATAACCATGCTTTTTTGTGTTCTACAAAATGAGAGGTTGCTGACTCAGCAAATAGACCAAAAAAAAAAAAAAAAAAAGTCCATTCTTGCAAAAACCAGATAATTGGAGAGGTTGAGAATAAAGCATGGCCTGACTCTACTGTGAATGTAGATTCTTATTCATCTTCTCCCTGTCCCTTCAGTTTTGACTTTATAATTATCATGCCAGTGTTGTAAAAGCATACAAACCTGGGAAGTGATTTGAATAGAAGGAAATAATCTTTATCACTAGAAATCTGTATGTAGAAATGGCCCAAGCTAGAACCCTAGAGTCTCTACTGAACCTTGTGCTAGAATCTTGGCAGTGCAAGTCACTAACTGAAGCAAATTGAAAGGTTTCCATGCATGGTGAGTGAATTTCATATAAAAGTACTGGAGATGAAGGCAAGGAATGCAGCAACCAGAGGAATTAGGAAAGAAAAGCAAACAATCTGCCACCTCACTTTGGGGCTGATGACAAAAGCCAGGAGGGCCCCTATCCCTGCAGGCACCATTCCTTTGAAGAAACTTAAGTACACAGCAGAGCAATTAGAAGCAGCACATGGAGAGCATTGCCAAGTGCCCCCCTCACTACCTTAATCAAAATATTTCCCTTTTATGAGGAGCTCATTTAGAGGAGATGTAATGAGCTAGTGTCACCTCGATTCTCCAGGGTTAGAGTCGTGTCATGTGAGCCCGCCAGCTCTTCATGCTCCAGTTTCAGCCTCCTTTTTCCTCATTGCCTAGAGTAGACAAGGCTGTCACTTAGAAGATGAAATATATTTGCAAATTAATTAACTTTGTCCAGCAACTGGAGAATTAGATTTCTGTTAAGGGTTCTGTCTGAGTGATGGATTCTCAAGACATTGAAGGAATTAAATACCACATTTTTTTTCCCTTTTGGATCATATGGCTATCACTGTCCTATTCCTTTTATCTATCTCCCATTTATTGCCACATGTCACCTACCAAGCCAGCAGAATTTGCTTTTGGAGATGATGACTCTTGTGAGAATTTTTAATCTCTATAATGTCCTTATTAATTCATAACAAAATCAAACACTAATAAACATTAGGTAGAAGAATAGTAGAAGGCAGCTGCACTGGAAAAGCACTTTGTAAGGATTTTTTTTCCTTGACTGGCTCTTTGTTTTCATTTCAAAATGCACAAAAAGGACAGCAATATATAAAAATGGAGACAAGAGTATACAGAATTTTGGATCCACAATGAAAACCCATTAAGGGATATATATATATATATATATATATATATATATATATATATATATACATACATATATATATATGTATATATATATATGTATATATACACACACACACACACACATGAAGTATGTAAATGCATGTGTGTGTGTGTGTGTGTGTGTGAGAGAGAGAGAGAGTGTGTGTCTATATATACAATGAAAGCTTCACTCAAGAAGGAAGAATTTCAGATTCCTGACCATTCCAAGCAAAACTACATAATACTGTTGGATGTGTTTATTTGTGTTCACTTTGTATTTAAAACAATATGTACAAAACAAAAACCAGTGCAAAATAATATTTTAATGATACTGGCATATACAGTCATAGGGGAGTATTGCCTAAATTAAATGAGAGAAAGTTTGAAGAAACAACATTTCAAAGACATGTTTACTTAGATTATAGTTAAAAATGAGATCCCAAAAATATAGAGGAAATACTTTGGAACATCAGGATAGGCAAGGGTATTTTGTACAAAATCCCAAAGGCACAGAAAACAAAAGCCAAAAATGACAACTAGGAGTAAATCAAACTAAAAAGCTCCTGCACAGTATAGGAAACAATTGTCATAATGAAAAGACAACCTAAAGAATGGGAGGTCATATTTGGAAGCTATCTGTCTGATAAGGGATTAATATCCATAATATACACAGAATGCAAACAACACAATAGCAAAAGAACAAATAACCTGAATTTAAAATGTAGAGACCTAAGTAGACATTTTTCTAAAGGCATACAAATGGCCAGGTGGTATAGGGAAAAATGATCAATATTACTAATCATTAGGGGAATGAGAATCAAAACCACAATGAGACATCACCTCCCTCCAGTTTCAATGGCTATTCTCAAACTGACAAAAGATAATAAATGCTGGCAAGAATGTGGAGAAAAGGAGATTCCTGAACACTGTTGATGGAAATATAAATTAATATGGCCACTGTGAAAAACAGTGTGGGAATTTCTCAAAAAATTAAAAATAGAACTATATATGATCCAGAATTTCCAGTACTTGGTATAAATTCAAAGGAAATGAAATCACTATATTCAAGAGACTTTGTATGCCCATGTTCCATTGGAGCATGATTCACAATAGATAAAAATGGAAACAACCTGAGTGTCAATTAGCTGATTAGTGGATACAAAAAAAGTTGGTACATATACACTATGAAATTCTATTCAACAGTAAAAAATATAGAAACCCTGTTATTTACAATACCATGGGTGGAACTGAAAGTCATTATGTTAAATGAAATAAGTCAGTTATTGAAGACAGCTACTACATGATCCTCCTCATAGGTGGAATCTTAAAAAGTCAATCTCAGAGAAGTTGAGAGTAGAATAGTGGTTACCAGAGGCTCATGAGAACAACAGGGAGGGAAAGATGGGGAAAGTTGGTCAACAGGTACTAAATAATAGAGAGAAGAATCAAGTTCTGTTGTTCTATTGCCCAGTAAAGAGACCACAGATAATTATAATATACTGTGTGTTTAAAAAAATAAGAAAAAATATTTTGAATGTTTTCTTCCCAAAGAAATGATAAATATTTGAGGAGATAGATATGTTTACCCTGAGTTGAATATTACCCAGTATATTCGTGTATATCAATATTACCATATCCCACAAATATATACAATTTTTTATGTATAAAAAAATTTTAAGTAAGACCTTGAATCATTATCTTTTTCTTCTCTCTTTTCTTTAGTTAAACAAATATCACATAGTGAATGCACCAATGAATCATAACTATGCTTATTATATTAAGCTCTCAATAATTCATTCCTGGCAAATGAACCAGTAATAAGTAAGCAAAAAGTACAATCAATGGGAGGTCGTATTCTAAATGATAAATATGAGCATTTGACTCATTTATGAATGTATGACAGACATGCAGGATGAAGAAAAAAACTTCCAATTGAAATAGTTTTTCATATGTCTGTTTATTATAATTTATGAAGATAACAAATAAGAGTGATATGAAGAAAAAACAACCCATTAACTAGAAATTAACCTTGAGTTTCTTGCAGCAGAAAATGCACCTTTGGTATAAGATTTAGCAGGTACTGGGTTTTTTTTTTTTTTCTTTTTCCTATTCTTATAAGTCTCAAACTTAAGGGATGGTCAGTAGATGAATCCTTAGGATCATTTTCATGGTTATATGAAGTTAATTACTTCAGGAAATGTTTAAATGGTAAAAATAATTATTTATCTACCTTTTCTTTCTCCCCTGCAGTGCTGGGGATTAAACCCAGGACCTCATGTATGCTAGGCAAGTGCTCTACTACTGAGCTACATCCCCAACCAACCTCTTCTTAATGATTCTCACACATAGAACTTGGGTAAAACTTGAAGCCTCTTTTCAGAGCTGCTCTAAGAAGAGCCAAGCCTTACAGTCACAGAGAATGGTTATTTAGAGCATTGTTTCTGTGTGTGTGTGTGTGTGTGTGTGTGTGTGTGTGCGCGCGCGCGCGCGCATGCATGTGTGCGGGAAGTGCCTAAATGATAGTGGAGTGATGCTCTGCAGCAAATGGCCCTCTGGGATCACATGTGACACTGCTATTCAGAAGCTAAACATACACTGCCATTAGTTTTGAAATCTGTTTTCAGTATTTCATTCTTATGCTGCTCCCATTTAGCAAAAGAGTATTTTACCTCATGCAAAGCCATCAGAATTTTATTACCTTGATATTTCAAAAATTTTTCCTATAAAATGAATATATATCGTTTCATTAAATAATCCATTCTACCTCAGGATTCCAATAGTAACAAGAGCCTTGAATTTTATATCATATCTGTGATAGAGTATAAATGGAATGATTTGTGTAAATATAATAATTTGTAAATATCCCTTGTTGTGTGCTGTCATGTTGGAAGCTGAGCCACTGTGCTTCATGTCCTGGGAAATAGAAATATAAAATTTGGGGAAGGTGCTTCTAGAGAGGGAAAGGAAATGGAGAGATAGTCTTTTGAAGATGAGAGACATTGAAAGGTCAAGGCAACATAGGCAAGGTAGAAAAAAAGTCTTCTGACTTTGATGTGGTAGCCAAGTTGCAGAGAAATTGAGACCCTGTACAGCTTCTGCTCCTATTCCTCACTGTTCACTTGGAGGATGGTGTTGCTCTGAAAGAAGATGAGCCAGCAAGATGATGTAGTGGCAGATCTCCTCTGCTCTGTGTCTCTATGCTTTTGTATATGGCACACAAGGGGTCCAGACACCTTTATGGGTTCTCTTGAGCTAAAATGGGAGTGCTGAGATAGCAGATAAATTGAGGTCCAATAGTAGAATGAAGAGGCAGATGGAAGAACTCAAGTCCAATACTCAATTTCTGCAAGCACATCACTCCCAAAGGCCATGCAGCCCCAGAGCGCTTCTGTGATATCAGTCCAAAGCCCAGACCAGATGAGTTACCCACTGCAGCAAAGAATCCCAATCATGATACTCGGGCCCTATTTCTAGATTTTCATCTATTTCAGATCAAAGAGCATATATAAAATATTTCCTGTTTCTCACTTAGGAGCCAGACTCCATGCTAAGAAGCAGCAGGAGAAAATGAAGCAAATATAAAAGACAATATTTATCTAAAAAAATTAGATTTCCAAATAGACTATAGGACACGAAGAAATTGTAAATGGTTAAAAAAGGTCTTCTCTACTCCATCTTAACCTCAGGGTACTGAGCAAACAGAAGAATAGCTGGAAAAAAAAAACTATTACAGAAAATTCATGGCACTTCTTTTTGTCATCTAAGTGAAGGTATTTACATTTCCAAGCCAATTCAAAACAATGGTAAGTACAACGTATTGCTCAACTAACACTTTCTGAGTCCCTGCAGCAGAAACCTCTCCCTGGGTGGTTAGAGAAGGTTGCTAGCATTCCTTCATTACAATTAAGAAATGCATCAGTGACCATTTCATGTTCAGATATCAATAACAGAATCTCTTCTCACTCTCCCTCCTCTTCCTTTCTGGATGACAGGAAAGGCAAGAACCTCCAGTGCACATTGGATTTAGAATTTAAAATATCTTTTTTTTTTCCTTTCTAAAAATTAACTATCTCCTAGGAACCACATCATCTTCTCATATGAGCTGTTTTCAATTTTTCCTCCTCCACTTTTTTTTCTAGTCTTGAATTTTGTTTCTTCTCCCCCCCGCCGCACTCCTTCAACTCAAAGCATAAACTTTAATGGTGAAATTTCATGCTCAGCCAACTTCTTTATGGCCACTTAAGAAGTATCAGCAAAGGTTATGCACCTGCTCTTGGGAACTCTACTGCCTGTTTCTCATTATAGTGTGGGCATCTAAGGGTAAAGATGGTGCTGCTCTGACAGAGAAGATGGACCAGCACTGACAGCAGTTTCTTTCCACCTTTGGTACTCTATGAGCACAAAGCTCCTACCCCTGTGTATAAAAGTAAGAACAGTGACTTTTAAGCATTGTCTGGAAGCCTGAATTTTAACCTCCCCATCCCCATGTTTCATTCATTCATTCACTCATTCACAAATGCAACCAATTCATCATCATGCGTTGTACTTTAATTAACCCTTTGTTCATCTAATCATTTTTAATGACTCAGCTGCAACATGCTGATGTTTTTAGCACAAGTGCTTCCCCTCTTTGCATCTTTTATCACCTCTTATTTACTCAAACAGAAGATAGCTGTATCTCTTCATGATTTTTTTTTTAACCATGGGTTTCTCTCTTTTTCATTTATCAATTTAGTCCTTGAAAATAATGTAATGCAATAACCCTTGCATTTGTATGCATAAACAAATATGACCCACACTTTGGTAGTACATAACTCCAGAATATGTTTTTATATTACAAAATTTAAATATTTGTATTTCAAATTATTTTTGCCTTGATTAAGCTCATTTATCAGCCCTTGGAAGTCGCTGTGTGTAAATATGCTAATTGCATTATGCTGCTAGTATCATCTTGGTTTTAAGAGTAAAAAGATTGGGATTATATTTCACTAATGGCTGCACAATCTTCAACAAGTTACTCAACTTCTTTCAGCTTTAGTTTCCTCTGGAAACTTGACAAGGTATTACTTTCATCAACTTCTTTGTAGGACTGTTGTCCTGCAAAGGATCAAATGAAAAATGATATAAGCTCTTTGAAACAACGACAACAAAACCAACAAAGTGTGTTGTAAGATAGAGTTATTTATTCTTTTGATCACTTCATCCTTAAGAAAAAGCAAGAAAACACAAAGAGAAAATTACAAGCCTCAAAATAAAAGGTAACTATTTCTTCTGAGTAGTATGAAGCCACAATTTTTTTTTTTTTTTTTTTGGTACTGGAAATTAAACTCAGAGGCACTCAATCACTGAGACACATCCCCAACCCTATTTTGTATTTTATTTAGAGACAGGGACTCAATGAGTTGCCTAGAGCCTTACTGTTGCTGAGGCTGGCTTTGAAATCATGATCCTCCTGTCTCAGCCTCCCCAGCCATTGGGATTACAGGCATGCTCCACTGTGCCCGCCCACAAATTTATTTTTTCAGACTTTTAGTTTTGCCTGTAATCAAATGTTGTATCTACCTAATAAGGAGGCCTAGGTTATATTTCCCTATCGGTAAAAAGTAATTAAAGATGTCATATAAAAAGCTATATATTAAGCATATTGTATATATATATATACTCTGTAAGTTTTGTGTGACATTTCTTGCAAGCTTTCTTTTATAAGCTTTTCCTTGTGGGCTCTATATCTCTTATTCAAAAGAAAATAGTAAGATAAATACATCATTCAACTTGAAATTAAGTAGGCCCTATTACAAGTTATGTTTTAATATGCAGAAGCAATATATGGTCACATCTTTTTACTTTTCATGATTCTATAATAAATATTATAATATGGAGCAGTGCATACCTATTGCACTGCTAATTCAAGTGACTCAGGAGACTGAAGCAGGAGTATTTCAAGTAAAAGTCCAGCCTGGGCAACTTAGTGAAACCCCATCTTAAAATAATAAATAAAATGGGCTAGATATGTAGCTCAGTGGTAGAGGGCTTGCCTTCCATGTGGAAAACTCTGGGTTCAATCCTCAGTTCTAAAAAAAAAAAAAGGCTCTAGGAATCTCAGTGTTATTTAATGACCCACCTAATACTCAAGTTCCTTCTAGAATGAGTCCATTGTTCAGGCAGCTCTTAAATATTTCCTATGATAGTATATTATTAATTCATAAGCAAGCCTATTTCCCCTTTTGTCTGGTCTAAATGAAAGTTTTCCTTATATTAACTTCCCCAGTAGCAGTCACCTTTAATTTACCATTGAATTCTACCTTCTTCTGTGTGCTACAGACCAAATATTTTTGTTGTCCCCCCAATTCATATGCTAAAGCCTAAATCACTAATGTGGTGGTAATTTGAGGCAGGTCCTCTGGGCATAATCAGGGCATAAGGATAGAATCCTCATAAATGCAATTAGTGCCCTTTTAGGGGAATGAAGAGATAGAGTATTGTTTCCCTGCCCTATGAAGATACAATGAGAAGACACCTATTTGTAAACCAGGAAGAAGACCCTCACCAGAACCCACTCAGATATCATGTGTCTAGGACCTCCAGCTTCCAAACTATGAGAAAAAAATGTTTGTTGATTAAACTACCCGTCTATGCTATTCTCTCATAGCTGGTTAAGACCATGGCTTTATATGCTTTATTATGAAACTGACGGGTAAATGCATTAATTGTTGAGAGAAGGGAAGATGTAAGCTAGGATTTTAGCATGTAGGAAAACCTTGATTTTTTTCAAAGTAGGGCCTAGAAGGCCCAAGATGTGAGTAGTCATAAGGGGACACAGCATAGTCCAATACAGAGAACATAGCCACCGACCAGGGCAGAAATGAGGGTGAGAGCCTCAGGGATTCCTCACACAGCGCTACTGGCAACTTGAAAGAGCTAACTGTAGAGACCAACACTTGTGTTAAGAAATAGGGGCCTGATCTAAGAATGATAAAGACAGTAACACCTCTGAAAACTTTACCTGGCCCACAAAAAGTCCTTTTGAAAAAAAAATATGAGGCAGTGGGAACTTGCCACATTTTTGGAAATCCAAAAATGCTTAAGAAAAGAATTTCCTGCTTTAGGGAGTCATTTTATATAATAGTAGGCACTGAGATTTGTCACAGCCCTGTATTTTTGCATTCCAGGGGACAATTAGGCTATACATTCATGCCTATGATCTTGATAAATGTAGACAACTAATGAGTCACAGGTGTGGTTGTGGTCTGGGCCAGGAAATCCAGATTTTCAGAGCTCTTGAGAGTGAAGAGGAAGTAAGTCACATCTCCCAAAGTAGTTCTCATCCAATGAACAATGAATTTTCCATAGCAGCGACCAATACCTATACACCCACAAAATTCGGGAAGAATTCACAGTATCCAGGGAAATATATGCATTTATAAACAATTCAGAGTAACACAAAATGCTTATTGATTCATAGAGCAAAGTAGAGATTGCCTTAAGTAAAAATCAAGGGTAAGAAATACATTCTTATTTTTACCCATACCCTGTCTTCCAAACTGTTCTTGAATTGTTTTGGCAATTCTTCTAGTCATTTTAGAAGAGATTCTGAAATGAAGCAGTTTCCCCCATAGACCATGAAATTTTTGTTTTCTAAAGATACACAAAAATCTTATTAGGTTCATAAGACTATGAAAAACTAATCTTTTTTGCCCAATGTACCCCCTACTTCTAAAATAAGAGGCGAGGAGTTAAAAGTCCACAAGTTGACAGCTTGGACCACCCCATGCAAAAATTGCATGGAATGGTTTATTGCACAAAGAAGATTTGAGAAAATAAATCTTGCTGGATGTGATAAATGTACCTCTATGCTCTATAACTTTACTAGTCCTAATATTTTGGTTGTGAAATTAATCAATACCCTACTGTGATAAGGAGCTTCAAATTCTGTGTTCGGTGAATTTTAATATACTGCAGAATGTAGTGATTCAAATATTAGAACCCAAATCATGAAATATTTTCATTTGCTTATGCCTATTTGTTTGTCTTAGTATTTTTTTCATTGGCACTAAAGCATGTAAATATTATCACATAGCAGTTAGTACACCCACCAACTGCCTTAAGTTGGTATCTCAAATTATTCAGTATTCTGTTTTGATTCTATAATTTGAGGTTGGGTTTTTCATGCTGATATTATTAGGCTTAATAGTGGGAGCATATAATAAATAAGAGAACTTTTGATTAGGGGGCAGAGGACTGGCTTTCCATTAACAGTTACCATTCCTGAGTGCTTACTCTGTGCGAAGTACATATAGGTTAAAAACATTTCCTTGTTTAAATATCAAGACAACTCTAGCAGGTAGATAATGAGATTGTCCCCATTTTACAAAAGATGGAACCAAGGCAGTGGTTAAAAGAATACTTGTTTGAGATCACCCAGCAATGAGAGTAGGAACCAGATTTTAATTCCAATTAGGCCCCCAACCCCATACTTTTACCTCCTAGAGAGTCACAAGTTTTGTCATTTGCTTACTACATGCTCCTTTTAGTTATCTTCTCTATGTCTCCATGTGCTTTTCTATAAATTAGGGATAATAATAGCAACCCTGCTTCATCCATGAAATTGTACAGGGAAGTAAATGGCCCTATGTATGTAAAAGTGCTTTGTCAAGAGTAGAGCCTAAAAGAATTTTAACACTGTGCAGTTATTATTACTTTACTAAAGTAAAAATCGGAGGTCCTGCTAAATGCAAGTCAGTTTTCCTTTGATCAACTCTAAACATACTACAATCTTTCAAGGTCTCTCTCAAAATCCGTGGGTATGTGGTATTACCTACTCACAAAGCAGGCAGCTCTGCACATGGAGAGATTATTGAGGCACTTCTTTCAGTGGCCTGCACATGTCTGAAATATCACAGGGGAGCTTAAGGCAAATCTCAGGAAGGCTTAAAGCAAATAGAGGAGTGGCCTTAAAAGGCAAATAACAAACCTGGTATCCAACTGATACTGGAGGGCTCTACTAGTTGTGAAAATACTGGAAAATCTCTGTACCAGTGGAACGATAACTGCTGCCTTGAGCCCCCAGATGCCATGCTCCATCCCCATTCTTCTAGCTTTGGCTACAGAGCCCCTCCCCTGGGACTCCTTGGACCTCAATTTGTTCCTGCAGCTAAACTATACTTGGATAGCGCTGGGGACCCCTAGGGCACTGGAGTGTAACTATCTCTATGATGATTGGTTGGGTCTCAAGCCACTTTGGTTGTTAAATGTCATCCATATAAACTGTGAAAATACTCCCAATGACAGTTAACATTTCAAACCTTAGCATTCATACGTTTGTGTCTTCTTATAATAAGGCTAACAGATAATGTTTTCATTGGTAGGAAAAAGACTGCCCTCCAAGCCCTTGGGCTACATTCCTCAGCACGTTCCAGAGTTTGCCTCTGAAGGGAACACAGTGAGCATGCTATATCAGTTCTATTGCACAATCCTGTTTGTTTGTGGAGTCACATGGTGAGTTGTTTTCTTCCTCGGTATTTCGGTACTTCGTGCAGGTACTCAATCAGTGATGACAGTGAAATAAAGCATTAGTATTAGGACAAGAGAATGATAACGGGGAAAAGACTGTGGACAGAATAGTAGGCTTATCCGAATTTTTAAAACAGTTTCAGCGAGAGTTGTGGCTCCATGGTATAGCATTTGCCTGACATGTGTGAGGTACTAGGCTCGATTCTCAGCACCACAAATAAATAAATAAAGGTATTGTGTCCATCTACAACTAAAAAAAAACATTTTAAACACCCCAAAACTTAGTTTCACATCAGCCATAATTATCTTATGGGCATTTTACCTTCATGAATGTTCTATGTTGGTATAGACTCAGTTAAACATTCCTAGTTAATTATGATTGGAAAAAGGTGTATGGAAGACAGAATGAGGCTAAAGTCAGATAGATCAGACAGACCAGCCTTCAGACTTGGTTTCCACTTAGAAGTTGTGTGATCTCTGGTAGGAATCTGCAGTTCACTAATATTCAATTTCTTAACCAACCCCCCACAATGTAAAATGGAAAATGTCACATTCACCTAACTGTATGAAAAGTAAATGAAAAGAAAATGTACAAAGAATTCAGAGGGTTGTCTGATCCTCAAAGAATGATGATCACTTTCCTTTTACATGGTGTTTCAGATCTGATAAAGCATAATCTTGTAGGATCTTTATTACAGTGGCATAGACAATTTTAGGGAAGCAATCAAAATTTGCAATGTAAAAAAAAAGGAATCTGAGACTGAGATATGTAATGTAACTAATTCAAGATCATCATACAGTGGTATGTAGAAGTGCCTGAACTGCAGTCATGGTCCCCAGATGCCAGGTTTACTGTTCTTTGAGTCAATAGAATTCTAAATTTATAATGAATAGGACCCTTTAAGGGCTTTTTGTTTGGTTGGTTTCTTGTGTGAGTTACTGGAGACTGAACTCGGTGCTTCACATACACTAGACACTGTGTTAAACCCCCAGCCTCTGCAGAGGGTCCTTTAAAATAAAATGGTAGGGATAATTCATTGGACAGAAATTGCAAGTTCCACAACGCTTTGTAATTTTGCATACAAAATTGTTAAGGCATGTTAAGTTGTCAAGGCTGAAGGATGCAAAAGCAACAGAGGTGGAGGTTGGACTCTCCTGGCATTACTTCATGCAATTCCATTTCTTCTTTGGGTCTTTAACTCCTCCTCTGCAAGATGAGTATGTTATATGGTATAATTTAAGGAGCATATGTCCAAGATATTGTTAAATGCTGAATAACCACATACATGTCCATGATGTCATCATCACCCCATATGGCACAGAGTTCATTCCTCCAAAGACACAAGTTTCTTCTTTGGGAGCATTCAGTTTCATGATAAAGACATAGACCTTTTGTGGCTTGTCACTTTCACTTCCAGTTCTAATGGGCAAAATTAAAGGACACTATGATTTGCTTTTCTCTTCTTAAAAATAACGACTTCAAGAATATCATTTTGCACTCTTGATACTAGAAGTTCAAATGTGATCTAGAGGAGACTCCTAGGTGGCAAATGTGCAACCTGTTATATGGGAGACACATCCAGGTGGGTTATTCATCATAAATTTTTATGTTGTATTACTGAACAGCTGTTGTGCTCTGCCCTGGTGGCTGCATTCCAAGGGTGGGCAAAGAGGTTTCTAAATATGCTAAATGTGCTATACAGTAATTGCTAATTCAGTGTATTTGGGTCCACTGGGATTGGAGGCATTACAAAAATAGACATAGAGAAGCAGGTTAACACTAGCAAATGTTCTGATTTTTGAGGAAAAATAAAGGGTCTTAGAGAATCATTTCTTTCTAATTTCAAGTAAAATTGAATTCAGTTCATTTCAGCAAAGTATTCTCCTAGAAGATGAGCAGGTTAAGTAAAATAAATGCTAGTTCCTGTCCTGACATATATTTTAGTAGAGAAGGCAAATTATGCATGAACATAATTTCTCCACAGGTCCGAATCTGAGTGACCAAAGTGTGACAAAATCAGATTCTAATATAAGTTAGATTGAACACAACTCCTTAGTGTATTCACCTGGTTATATGGAAATAATTAAACTAACCTTCTATAGGAGATTGTCATTGCCCCACCCAAATGTTCCTTAGCCTACTTTAGAAGCCACTGATGGCTCCAATGAACAATTTCCTGATATTAAGCACCTGTGTTCTCTACCTGCCTTCTTTGGCCATAGGGATGTTTGCTCTGTATGTGGAGGAGAATGGCAGCTAAGGAAAGGTAATACTTCTAGGAATAACCATCTACCAAAGAGAGATATATTTGTGGATAAATGTTTCACATTCCTTGCTATTTGGAGGCACAGTTCTGAGGTGTATTCTTCACAGTTTCACAAAGGGTATTCAACAGGATGGAGCCACCATTGCTCACAATGACCAGATATTTATTAGAGGACCCTTTATTGGTTTGTACTCAAATATTTTGCTCAGGGTCTTATTTTGGAATAACCCAATTATTGTCTGGGGTATAATTTTCTTTTAAGAATTCAAGCTAGTGTTTGTAAAGTCTATAGGTGCTCAATATGTTTTCCATATTTCCAAAATCAGGACTAGACACTGGGTGCTGTGACTCAGTTTCCACATCTTCTTTTACCCTGATAACTTCCACCATGCGAAGAAACTAGTGCCATCACAAGAAGTGATTCCCCCAATGTCCTGAAATTGTTCAGGGACTTCAGAATTAACCCTGCCCCCATTTTATCCCACTTTTGCTCCCCCAGCCATCTGGCACTTGGAACCCCTGTCTCCTCCTTCTCACTTGAGAGTATTCTAATTTTACAGATTATTCATTTGGCCCTGACCTTTAGTTTATAACACCTCTTCTCTGCTAAGATATCAATTTTCCCTTAAGATTATTTTCATCTCTGCCCATTAAGGAAAAGAATCCAGACCAAAGCAAAAGTGTCTCTAAATCTGTAATATAGGAAACACTTCAAAGGTCATAGTTTTGCTATATTTCCCGGACTCCTGAAACTGGGAAGACATGTCTTGTTCACTATTTACTGATTATAATTTAAGGGGAAATTATGCTGTAGTAATTGATATTCATGTTGGGAAAATAATAAGAAAACATTTGATTCATAGAGAATCAGAGATTTTTCTACAGTCTGTTTGTGGGGATGATTTCTTTTAAAAAGTCACCAAATGAGGGGCATGCTTAAGTAGAGATGCCACACTGGGCAAGAATTGCCTGGTAAATGACAGAATCAGGACAGCAGGGACTAAGAGGTCAGACAGGCACAATAAAGGGAGTAGGCCTCTGTGAGGGTGGTGAGAAGAAAATAATGAGGTCCAGGTTAAAGGATAGGCAGCTATCAGAAACAATGGGAAGAAGGAAATAGAAAATCCTGAGCACCATGATACACAAGGACGTACGTTATGATTTGCAGTGTGTCTTTTCACTGCCTAGCCAAAAAAAAATCTGCATGATAAATATTATAATCTCCACTTTGTGGAAAGGAAAAGAAACCCAGTGAAATTACTCAGTCACGTTCTCATCAGAAATAACAACCAGATTCTACATAACTATTTGATTCCACAGTCAGCTCTCTTCTCAATAACCCACTTTATGTAAGCAAAAAGTCTAAAGTCCCATGCAAAAGATTAGCCAAGTCAATGTCCCTACCATAAGAGGCACATATCTTTACTCTGATGTATGTGGGTTTCACCAAAGATTAGGCAGCATGGAGCCCACAGATGGAAAAAAGCAGACAGATGTGCCCAAATAAATGCCTTTTGGCTCTGACAGATGTGGTGGAGTAAAGAAACAAAAACAAAAAGACCAACTTCTTTGATGAAGACTCCAAATTGTGCATAGACCCTTCCCACCCCACCCCCACTCACTCACCATCCAAAGCATCTGCACTGAAGCCAGTATTCCTTATAGCATTAAAACAAATGAAGTTAATGAAGGTATATGCAGTGAAATCTCCACATCCTCATGTGACAGCAAGCTCTAGTGAATGAGGAAATGCTGAGGCAATAGGAACAGTATTCAGGAAGTCTCCTGTGCTTCCAGGTAAGTGGGCATGAGAGTGGCATATCAGCATAAGAGCTTCATTTAGTGAGAGTAAATCTAAAGTAATATGTTTTGGGGGAAATAATCCAAACTACAAGATTATAGGCTCCAAGCTATCATTAACAGTCCGGAAACCTATGAGTACATTCTTCTCTAAAGTCAATGGCTGAAAATGCTGCCGGAGCCAAAAGACCCATAAAATGCTGCACTCCTTCGCAGAGTTCCTCACAGAGTTTTGTATACACAGATTTGAAAGCATTACCCACTTTTTCACTGGAAACAAAACAAAACAAAATAAAATGAAACATGGTACAACAGCACCTGCATGCATTAGGCCTCTGCTCATCACTATCCAGGATACAGAATGGATCTGGACAAGATCCAGATGCATTAGCATGGTCAGGATGGAGGGGTTTCCCTTACAAATGACAAGGTTCAGAACTGTCCCTTTGATAGGCTGGCAGCTGCACAAAGAGATGACGAAAATTGCACTTCAAGTGATTAAAATTGTGTCTTGCCTAGAGTACCACACCCTGTATAAAGTCCACTCTTATACCCTATACCTACACATTCACATATTTGCTCCTGAATCAAATGGTCATATACTAAGTGCTGATTATGTTTCACACTGATTAGGTGTTAAGACCAGTGCTCGGATACAGAGATAGGCTCTTTCCACAGTGGACTCACCACACTGAAAGAATAAAGCAAGGAAGTGTGTAATTATAATATGGTGTTATTTATATTCACCCAAATCTGTCCTTAAATCATGATGTTTGGTGGGGAATAAATGCAGAATTAATGGGGGAAGGGTATAATAAAATCGGTTTTTTATTACATAGTCTTATATATGCTTTTCTTGTTCTATCACCTTTTTAATTGTACATTGACTTCATCTAAGTGGAATATAAAAATACAGAATAATAGATTCAAGCAGCATTAAAACTGAGCATTTAGCATGCCAAAACACTTTTTTTTGTTCAATGCTATCAATATGGTGATTCTCTATTCTTGTAGACTCCTACATGTGCAAATTCATATTTTGCATACTCTTCTCCTTTCCTGATAACTGTTCATAATATATGCCATTTATTTTTTAAGTGCATAGTGCATTTTGTCACAGACCTTATAATACAGTTTGGGGTGGGGGCTTCTGAATGCAGAAGATGTTGAATTTAATGGCATATTTTATTTTGTATATGCTCTTCATCACCATAGATCCAATCATGCTTTATTAACTACAGAGAAAGCATGATAGTAAATACTTTTCTTAAGTGGCAGTAATAGGCATCCCTGAAACTGTATCTCAACAACAAAGTTAAAAACTTTCATAGATACCATGGATTAATGAGAACTGATAAGAAAAATTCCAAGAATTCAATTTTTGCAAGCTTTATTTGTAAGGCATATGCTAGACCAACATGCCTATTTTAGAAGATTTCAAAAAAGTCTCAAAAAAGTCATTGTTCTCATTAAATTGCACCTGCCATCTTTTAGTAAATCATAAATAAATACAATTAAAATTATATAGGAGATAGACATTAACTTTTAATTTTTCGCATAATTTCTGATTTATTTTTATGTCAAATTAGAAGATCAAGGTATAAGAGCAATATCTATCAAATTAATACATTTAGAAAAACATTTCTGGAGAGATTTTTGACAATTTTTTTAGGAATATTTGTATCAGTTGATACAATTAAGATAAAATAATCAAGGTATATATTTTAGTTGTCCTCTTTACTTTTTATTTCTTACTAGAAATTTCCTTTCAGCAGGTTTAGATATAAAAGACCAGTTTGTTGTTTTCCTCCTGGGTTTGAAAACAGAATGTCTCTCATTTTCATTTCTCGAGTATCCATCTTATCTGCACCAGCAACTTCACCTTCCACCCTGATATATTCAAGTCAAACTTGCTTTTAAAATGCATGAGCCAACCCTCACTTGCGCTGAATTTTTTATCCTTTGATTTCTCATAAGATTGTTACTCCACAATGTCAAAAGCCTGAAAGGTTTACTTTGAATGTCCAAACTCAAAGGCACCAGTGCTAAGTTTGATACTGAAACCAAAAAACCAAAAGCCTTCCCATTTCAGCTACAGAGTATTTTTTTTTCTTCTGTTGCCTTGCAACTACAGACATAGCAATTAGAAGTACAGGACTTTATCTTTTTATAGCCAATTTTTAAAAGTTTGATTATGAGATGACTTTACAGAGAATGACACAAATGTGTTTTATATATACATATGAACTCAAATGATATGCTCATGAAGACCCTTTGTCTCAAATGATTGCTGTTTCTCAGTCTTGTTTCCATTGAGGGCAAAGCATTTTGTAGCTTCCTTTCTGGGATTTTTTTTTTCTTTGTAAACAGGCAAAAACACCAACTTTATTGGGTTTCCTGAAGACATGCTCCCCTGACTTGCTCCCTTTTATTATTTCTGTGCTTTCCTCTGGATTTTACTTTCTCCTATCCAGATGAAAGGCAGTCTGAATGTCCTTAAAGAAGTGTTGAAATGAAGAACTGCTTCAAAGCTGAGAGAGGGAGGAAGAATGAGAATAGAAATTGCACCTAGCACAAATGACCCAAGTCAATTTTTGCTATTATATTTTTCTAATGTAGGGGAAAAAAAGAAGAAAGAAAAAAGAAAGAAAGAAAGAGAGAGAGAGAGAGAGAGAGAGAGAGAGAGAGAGAGAGAGAGAGAGAGAGAAGAGAGAGAGAGAGAAAGAAAGAAAGAAAGAAAGAAAGAAAGAAAGAAAGAAAGAAAGAAAGAAAGAAAGAGTGAGTTGGGGCCATGCATTTTTAAAAATTGCTTATTTTAAAGTGAGATCAGCTTAAATCAATGGCTACTAAATTATTGGACTTCTAAATCAATTAGTTACTAATGATAAACCACTTGAATTAATGAAAAAAAAACTACCATAAATGTTGTGCTTATTTAACATGTCTTATAGAATATAGTTGGAGACTGTAATTTTTAGACTTTTCTCCGAGGTCAACATAAATCCCCTACACAGTAAGAATTTCTAACAGATAGTTTGTCTCTTTATTATTTTATATGTAACCCATATAACATAATTAATTGAGGAGAAAATATGAAAGAAAAATAACCAAAAGTGATATCATGATAAAGTACTGCAGAGGAAATATGGTGGGTGATTTTCTAACAGATTACAGGAAGAGCACAAAGTTCAAATAGATTAATGATGTGAAATTACAACTACCTACATTTCTGCTGAAATTTACACTACAACAAAAGTGAAGCATCTGATAAATTCTTGAAAAGACTTGATGAAGGTAAAGGAGGAAAAAGTGACACCTTTGATACTCTTGCTCAGAAGGGGTCTTCATGAATTGATAAGGTAGTTCTTAGAACAGACATAAGATTATTCCATGGACTCAGTGAATCACAAATATGGACAGGAAGGTTTCAGTGTGACCAAATATAAACTGGATTGGGCTGGAATCTGGTTGGAAACCTTGGGAGAAAGTCATTTTGTAATGAAAGGAAGAGGAATTGCAGGACAGTTTTTCTTTTCTTCCCTTTTTTTAATATTTCAATCTTGCCTCTTTACTAAAAGACAATGTGTTGATTTACAAAAATGTAAACGGACATAGCAAATAAGGTTAAGTGTGAGCCCCAAATAAAGGTAATACCAAAATGCCAGGCATAAATCCCTATACTATGTACCTTTTTAATGATAGCCACTAATGTGGGTCCTAACTTTCTATAAGAGAAAAAACAGAATCAGTTAACAAGACTCACAGGAACTTCATAACTCATCCAAATACATAATGCAGAAGTAGCTATAGGGCATGTAGAAATGTAACAATAGCCTTAACAATATGTAAAGAGTACAATAGTGCATTTTATAGGAATGTTTCTTGTCTTGTGATATTCCTAATATGACCGAATATTATGTCAAAATGAAATTCAGTTAAAGATATACATTTTACTTTGATCCACTGTGAAATGATTATTTCTCTCTGTTGAGAATTTAAAACCATCCAAGGACAGTGAGTTTGCACTTACTCTCCATTAAAAATACCTGGAGATACTGGTTTCCATTCCCATTTGTGTATGGGGTATGCATAGTTTAACAAGAAGAATGATGTGTGGTGAGTTTTTTAGGTTTCACAAAAACTGAGAAACCTAACAAGGCAGCATCATGAATACCTTCCCCCATGTCCCTATCAGAGCTAAGTAAATTGTATTCACACACAAATTAGGTTTACCAAGAAAGGAATTATGTATAGAATATTCACCTTCAAATTGCCTCTCTAACCAAATCAGAATTTTAAAAATAACTAGGGCTGGAGAGTATGAGAAATTGAAGAAATTTAGTTAAAATCACTATTTTCAGAAAAGAAGAACATGACTACATTAATGCAATTGCACAAGAAACTCTTGCTCAAATTCTAAAAATCATGAAATAAAAGATGGAAAGGGGCATATGAAGACATATATTAGATGTGCCAAAAATATATAAACTCTGTGTCAAGAAGGTTTAAGGCTAGAATGATCCTCAAGCTCATGAAATGTTCTAAAATCAATAAGAAAATGTGTTTATATTTGTAAGGTTTATTCAGAAAAGCTGGTAGCTTAGGGAATATAGTGACCTAGCAACAAATGAAAGTAGGAAGCCAGGATTTTCAACTCCTGTGTCTCATCCATCTTCTCTAGCAAGAAATTATTTTTTCCCAGTAGAAGGAGTAGGATAAACATTATGAAAACAAATTAAAGTTCTGGCAGATGAGGCAGTAGTAAATTATTACCTAAGCAATTTAAGTGTCTTTAAATTTCCAGGACCAGAAAGATTTTATTATAACAATGCAAAAGAATGGACACTAAATCCTAGTGATTAAAGTGGAACAAAAATACAAATTTTAAGAAATGGCAAAATTATAGATCAATGAACTCAACGTGTATTTCTAGAATGAACTGGGAGGTAGATAGGTTGTGATCACTTATGAAGAAAAGTCTACATCTAGTTGTAGAACTAAACTTATTTCATTTTTTCATAAAGTGGCAAATCAGACATCTTCAGATTTAATTTGTCTTCATTTTAGGCAAGCATATGAAAAAGCATATGGGGAACTATAAAGAGATTAGAGTTTGGCGACTTCATTAACTGTGATTGACTCGTGAATGTCAGATTAAACAAAACTTTAACATTCTTCTCTTCCCCAAAGTTGCATTGTTCGATGATGAAATGTGGAAAATTGAAGGATATGCCATAAAATATTTATGTCTACATCTTTATCTGCAGCTAAATCTATACCTGTACCTCTATTTATCTATACATACATACAAACACATACACACATACATATACATGTATTTCTATGGCTATCAATGGCTTGGATATAAGCTGAAAAAATTTTTTTCCACCCACCAGAGCTCTGGCTGCCACTCTAAGGCCCAGATGCCTGTCCAGCACCGCGCGGTCAGTGCAGGGAGGGACTGCTTTTGAAATTTGTAGGTAATGCCAACCAGTATAACAGAATTTGAATTCAAAGTGTTCATAAAAAGGAAAAATTATAGTGTGTGTGTGTGTGTATGTGTGTGTGTACTCATCAGATACATATTGAACTGTTAATTTGAGGGCCTTTGGTATACCATTCACATCATAAGCATGTGAATACAAGGATAAAAAAAATCTAGTCCCAGTCCTCAAGATGTTCAAAGTCTACACAGAAGATGAATATGAAATTAGATAACACAATGGACAAAGGGGAGAGAAAAGATTCACAGGGGAGCCCAGGAGCCCAGAGGAAGAAGAACATGTCTCATCTTGGACTGCAGAGTAGAAGGAGATCACCAAGAATGCAAGTTTCAAGTTAAGTAATATTGAAAAACAACCCAAAAGTGAGTGGAGCTGAGAGAAGCATACAGGAAGAGGACTGGTAGATGGATGAACACAGTCTCTAAAAATGCCAGTAACTTACAGAAATTAAAAAAAAAAATCCTGACAACTTCAAATTTCTTAACAGAAGTACTGTGCCTGAATGAAAAAAGGGAAGAAGAGAAAAGCCCTTTCTTGAGTTTTTGGCCATTTCTGACCCAAGTTCTCCACAAAAATACTGAGGTGCAAACATATTATTATAATGTGTTTTATGCCTTGCAACTGGGAGAGAAATCTCTCACAGCTGAAAGTAGCTTCTCACCTTCCTATTTTCACAAAAGGAGAGTGCAGTTGTTTTGTAATAAAAACTCATTCACTAAAGTATTTTCTATTAAATAGATCTTTAAAATGTGTCTAAATGATTATATATATATGAATTTCTTTAGCTTCTAAATCTTTTTTTTTCCTTGTACCCTTGCATCTCTTTTTGTTTTTATCTTGTCTGAACACAACCCTCATTAGCAAAAGAAAGTGATCCTTCCAAAAGTAAGTTTGTTCATAAAATTTTGCAGGAAATAAAAATGCTCCGAATTGAAGGAAAATACATTCACATAACTATGTTTTGCTTCTAAGTTTAAAAATTGAACTTAAACAATGAGGAAAGAAGATTAAATTATAGGAAGATTAAATCATGCTACTTGCACAATTACTTTTTGAATTCCAAGTGCATGCACACTTGTGCACATACACCTCATGCCTCTAGAAATACTTATTTCGTTTTCAAAAGTCTGGTCACATTATGTGACAACAGACTGATTTTGAAGGGGATTATTCAAAGATGTAGCTATTCAGATGAAAATTATCTTCATATTTCAAAAAAATTTATTTTGGGGGGACAGGGGACAGGGGGAAGCTTAATGGTTTTTCTTTGAAAGCAGACAATTCCAACTAGCCTGGGTAACATAATGGTTCACTGAAGCAACAAAAGGTAAGGCTAGGATCAATCTGTACTCCAGATGAAATGGTGAGGGTGTTAAGGTCACTGGGGAAACTCAGTATATTCTCTCCACTTATTTGTAGAGAATAATCTATTGTCCTTAAATTAAGCCATTGAATTGCCCACAGGAACCTCTTTGGACACAAATAGTGTAAATTAATAAATTTCACTTCATTTGTTTCAATATAGTTTCCATATGTGACTGGGAAAGAAAAGCTAAAGCATCAATATCTGGTAAGTTTGTGTACAACATAAGCAAACCAGGATTATAGTAAGCTCAAGTAAATGATCTTGGGTTAAGTGAAGTATTTATATAAATACCTCATATTTAGTATTAGCCTTTTTATTCCTTCTCATAAAACTTATGTAGATAAAAGCTATGCAGATAATTAAATAAAGGTGGCAAAGAAATGTAATGATTATTCTCAGACTGTCTATGATGTATATTTAAAATTAATCTTACTGAACAACACAGTACACAATGACATAGCTACAGGGTAGTCCATTAGCAACATTATCACATATTAAGCTAAAAATTAACTGGAGGAAAGACAAATTTCTGGACAGTGACTTGCAACTATGTTTGGGGCTTACATTGACTCATATTCTTCTTTTTTACTAGAACTTTAGGGTTATAATAGTAGTTGGGTTCATCCCCCCCCAAAAAAAAATCATACATGCATAGAATTCGATTTCAGTTCACAATCAGCCCTACTTTTCCTTGCCCTCTTTCATATCCTGTCATTCCTACCCTACCCAGTTCTTGTACTCTGTTACTCTTCCTTTCACTCATATATTTATTTATATTAATTGGTCCTTTTTACTTACAGGTGAATTTCCCTGTGACATATTTTTATATACACATAACATTCTAAGAATTCATTCTCTATTGCCTCCCGTTACCCATCTTCCACTCAATTTCCTTCTTCTACACTACTGATCTTCCCTATATCTTTATGATATCCTACTCATCCTTCCTTCTTTCCTTTAGTTTACTCTAGATTCCACATATGAGAGAAAACATTCAACCTTTGAGTTGCTGAGTTTGGATTACTTCATTTAGCATGATGTTCTCTATTTTCATTCATTTACCAGCAAAAGCCACAACTTCATTCTTCTTTGTGGCTGAGTAGAACTCCATTGTGTATATATGTCAGAATTACTTACTCCATTAATTTATTGATGGGCAGCTGGGTTGATTCCATAATTTAGCTATTATGAATTATGCTGCTATTAACATTGAGATGGCTCTATCACCATAGTACCCTGATCTTCGTTCTTTTGGGAAAATACCAAGGAGTGGAATAGCTGGGTCATATGGTGGTTCCATTCCTAGTTTTTTGAGGAATCTCCATACTGCTTTTCAGAATGGTTTTAATAGTCTGCAGTCTTATCAATAATGTACAAGGGTACCTTTTCCCCCACATTCTCACCAGCATTTATTATTGTTTATATTCTCGATCATTGCCATTCTGACTGGAGATAAGATTTGCATTTCCCTGATTGCTAAAAATGTTAAAAAATTTTCAACATTTGTTGGCCATTTGTTTTCTTCTTTTGAGAAGTTTCTGTTTAGTTCTTCTGCCCATTATTCATTAAGTTATTTGTTTTGTTTTTGTTTGTTGGTTGGTTGGTTAGGTAGTTGGTTGATGTTAAATTTTTAATTATTTATATATTTTGAATATAATCCTCTATCAGAGGAGTAGCTGGCTAAGATTTTCTCCCATTCTGTAAACTCTCTCTTCCCTTTCTTAATCATTTCATGTGCACTGTAGAAGCTTTGTAATTTGAAGGCATACCCCTTATTGATTCTTGGTTTTATTTCTTGAGCTTCAGTAGTCTTGCTAATGAAGTAGATGTCAAAACCAATATGGTGGAGTGTTTAGCTCATGTTTTTTTTTTCTACCAATTGCAAATTTCCTCATCTAATTCCTAAGACTTTGATCCATTTTATTTGACTTTTATGCAACGTGAAAGAGGGTAATCTAGTTTCAATTTTCTACATATAGCTCTTCAGTTTTGATAAAAAGGCTGTTTTTCTCCAAAATATATTTTTGACACCTTTGTCAAGTATCACATAGCTGTAAGTATGTAGGTTTGTCTCTGTGTCTTCTATTCTGTTTCACTGGTCTTCACATCTATTTTGATGCCAAAATCATGCTATTAATTTGGCTAAGGGTCTATCAATCCTATTTATCTTTTTGAAGGACCAACTCTTCATTGCACTGATTCTATGTACTTTTTCTTTTAATTCGCAATTTTATTACTTTTGGCTCTGATATTAATTATATCCTGTGTTCTACTGATTTAGGAATTAGTGTGTTCTCCTTTTTCTAAAGCCTTGAAGTGGACTATAAGCTTATTTATTTGGGATCTCTCTCTAATTTATTTTAATGTAGGCACTCAGTGCTATAAATCTTCCTCTTAGAGATGACCTCATACTGTCCCAGAGATACTAATATGTTGTTTCCCATTCTCATTCAATTCTAAGAATTTCTTGATTTTTACTCTCATTTCTTATTTGATCCATTCTTGATTCAAGAGAGTATTATTCAATCTTTCTATATTTATGTGGTTTCTATCACTTTTCTTGCTGTTGATTTCTAGTTTTATTCCATTGTGATCTGACAGGATCCATGAGATTATACTGATTTTTTGTTTTTTGTATTTGTGACCTAGAATATGATCTCTTTTGGAAAAAGTTTCTCAAGCTGCTAATAAGAAGGTGAGTTCAGCTACTTTAGGGTGAAATATTCCATAGATGTGTGTTAAGTCCATTTGATTTATAGTTTTATTTAGTTTGGAAATATCTTAATTATTATTTTATATTTTGATGACCTATTGTGATAAGGGTGTGTTGAAATCACCCAGTATTATTGTGTTGGAGTTCTGAGATTTAATGCCATGGAATTTTTTTAATGTAATTGGTATGCTAACGTCTAGCACATAAATTTTTTTATTGTTATAACTTCTTATTGCTTTGTTTCCTTTACCAGGGTATAGTAGCCTTCTTTCTCTGTGCTAACTAATTTTTGCTTGAAATAGACTTTATCTGTTATGAGAACAGCTATCCCTGCTTTTTTTCCCCAGTCTGTTGGCATGGAATATTTTTTTCCATCATTTTATCTTAGGCTTGTGGGTTTCTTTGCCTATGAGTCTTGTGTAAACAGTATATTGTTAGATCTCATTTTTTAATGCATTCTGCTAATCTATGTCTTTTAATTGTGTGGTAGTATGAGTATGTGTTTGTGGTTTCCTGCCATTTTTATTTTTTTATTATATTTAATTTTGTCTTAATTCTCATTTAGAAGATTGCTCTTCTATTGATCTTCCTCTACTGGTGGCAAACTTTGGGGTTTTCTTTTAAGTTCCTCTCTGAGCAGTTTATCTTTGAGTATTCTTTGTAGTGCTTGTTTAGTGGTTTATGAATTCTTTTAGTTTATTCTTGTCATGAACAGTTTTAATTTCCCTCCTGAATTTAAAACTGAGTTTTGCTGGGTATAATAGCCTTGGCTGGCAGTTGTTTTCTTTTAGAGCTTGGAATATCTCATTTCAGACCCTTTTTGATTTTACAGTCTGAATCAAGAAATCAGACATTAGCCTTATTCATTTGCCTATAAGTGTGAACTGATGTTTGTCTCTTGCAGCTTTTAATATTCTTTCCTTATTTTCTATGCTAGGAATTTTGACTACGATGTGTCTTGGAGAACTTCTTATTTGATTAGGTCCATTTGGAATCCATTTTATTTCTGATATGGGAAAAGTTTTCTATCATTATCTCACTGAAAATATTTTTAGTACCTTTTGCCTGTATCTTTATTTTCTCTGCTATAACAGTGAATCTCAGATTTGGTCTCTTGATGTTGTCTCAGAGTTCTTCCATATTCTGATTATGTTCTATCATTTTTCTTTACTGTGTTCTGAACACTAAAGATTATATACCCTCTCTTTAAGGCCTGAAGTTCTGTCCTCAAGGGCTGAGGTTCTAGTTTCTACACAATATAATCTGTTAGTGGTGCTTTTAAGAGAATTTTTAATTTGGTTGATTGTGTCTTTCACTTTTAGGAATTAAATTTAGGTTCTTATCATTTTTTAAAATTTCTTTATTGAATTACTCTTTCATTTTCTGTATTTGTTCTCTGGATCCATTCCTTAGATCTTCTTTTAGTTCACTGAGCATTTTAATAATCAGTTTGTTTTATTATTTTCTCTGGAATTTTGTCTATTTCAATATCAGTTGGATGCTTTGTTGGGGACTCTGTTTTTTTTTTTTTTTGGGTGAGATTGGTCTGTCTGTTTCTTTATGTTTTCAGATATCTTGGATTTGCATATCAATTGGGATGCATTCCCTTTCTTATTTTTATGTTTGTCCTGTTCTTTTTAATCATCTCATTTGTTCTGGGACCTGTCTGTTTTTGACATATGAGTAGATGTCAAGGGGTGGTACTGGAAGTCCCCCTCTCTCTGGGGCCTGGTTATTAGTTTGAGGTTTTGGTCTCATCAGTTTTTGAGTTAAAGTAATGTTAAGTCTCAGGTGGAAGTAGATTGTGTGGCGTGATATTCGGCAGAGAAGTGAGTATTTGTTAGCACCAGGGTCTCTACTCTGTGAATTTGAAGGTTCCCAATCACTTTCCAGCCGCTCTTAGAGGGAGGGGTGATCCAAGAGTGGCACTATTATCAGCAACAGATGTACAATCTTAAGATAAATGTCGTGCCTCCTCTGACATCTATAATACTAATTGTCACCTATATAGGAATGGTGGGGTCAGAATTTAACCAGAGTACCAGCATTAAAAAACAGTGAACTAGGTCAGGTGTTTGACAGCTATTCTATGCTGTCCACTATATGAATAATTACAATTTAAATGGGATAGGAATTACATAATTTATATATTTTATATTATTTAGTGGGATTACATTCTTAAGTAAGATAAAATAGGATAGGAAGGCAAGAAAAATCCAATGTCTTTGAAAAAGTGATCAGAGGAGAGGCAGGAGATAGGAACGGTATCAGCTGTGAAGGAGGAGGATTGATAAGTTAACTGAAAGTAATAAAAAGAAGAGAGAGAGAGAGGAGGAGGGAATAAGAAAATTTGGCTATTATTGGAAGAGTTCAGAAGGGGAGAGGATGGCCTAAACATTAGGTAGAAAGGAACCAGCAAATATAAAATCAGAACAACTCGAACCCTAATATAATCATACGCCACCTAAGTCTAACCTAGGCTAACTAATGAACACAGAAGAGAGCTATAGATGTGTACATAAAGTTATATGAACATATAAATACATAAAAACACATACATATTCAAACCTATCTGTGCAGTGATAGCATACAAAACCACCCACACACTTACATATACACAAAATCATGCAAAATAAAGGGGAATAAAACAATGAAATGTCTGAAAAAAATTTAAAAAGTTAAAATTTAAATAGAGTAAAAATTGGGAATATGAAGGAACAAAAGAAACAAGAAAAAAAGTTTTAAAAAAGAGTAAAAGGAAAAAGAAAAACAAAGTTTATTGAGAGATAGAGGGCTTTTTGCCCTATGATGGTGAAATATGTTGGCAGGGATAGATATTCAGTTTTTATATTTGTTTTTGACTCTGTAATTTTGTTCAATGTCCTTTTGTTCCCAGCCCAGCTTCTAGTCTTCCACTACTGGGTGGAATAGACTGGAGAGTGCTGTTTAATTGTGTAATCTTTAAGCAAGGTGATGCAGAGTTTTAGATTGAAGTTACCAGTCACTAAGGTTTGAACTTGGGGTTTTTGGAACTATGTTTGTTGGTATTTGAAATTTGGTCTGCTTCTCCTATTTGTGTTGAGCTTTCTACTTCTGTTGGACTTCTGACTTCCAGAAATATCCACTTTTAGGGAGTAAGGACTAAGCCTCCACTGGTATTACCTTTACCATTATGGATGTGAATTACCAAGTATCCTCCCTGGAGTGCAGATATGCTTGTTTGGTCACAGTGAACATCTTCATAATAGTGGGTTGCCAGCTATTATGGGATTTTCTCCCTTGGGGTCCCAAGACTGAATGTTCAGGTGAAATGTCCTTTTGTGCCTGATTCAGTCTCTCTGGATCGGGCACCCTCTGAGAATTTTTTCACTGGCTGTTGGTACCTTCCTTTGAGTTCCCAATCCCCCATCTCTTCCCAGCTGGGCAAGGCTCAGCTTTCAGTGCCTGGTAATATTCTCTTCACCTGCCAGCATGTTCTGCACTTGAAACAGAGGTCTGTCTGCTGAGAGCTCTCTGCCCCCATAGGACACTTTCATCCCAAAGGACTTCTGGATGATTTGTTTTCATGGAGATGCTTCTCCTACTGTTTTAGTCAGGTTTTTGTTTTTGTTTGTTTGTTTTTCCTGCTGTGACTACAGGACTTACAAGAACAATTAAAGGAAGAAAAGTTTATTTGGGGGGCTCCTGGCTTCAGAGATCCAGGCATACATAGCCGTCTCCTTTCCTTGGGGAGGCAGAAAATCATCTGGGAAGAGTGTGGTGGAGGGAAGTGGCTCACAGATGAGGAGGAAGCACAGAGAGACTCCACTTGCCAGATACAAAATATATACCCCAAATGCACATCTCCAATGCCCCAGCTCCAGCCACAACCTACCTGCCTTCAATTACCACTCAGTGAATGCTATCAAGGGATTAATTGACAGATTGCTTAAGGCTGTCATAACCCCTCTGAACCTTCTTGCATTGTCTCACACATGATTTTTGAGGGACATCTAATCAATCCCTAAACCATAACAATTGCCAACTCTGTGTCCATTAAAATCATCCTTCTTCTGTAAACCCCAGGTTTCCCCAAAATTGATTCTGATTTACTTTTTAATTTCTTTATCTGCTAGCTATACATCTCTTGTCAGCGTCCCCCTCACTGTTCCACTGGCAGCAAAACCTGGCGTCTCTAAGGTGTTATTTCTTAATCTCAAATTAGTGACTTTCTGTAGCTCTATAAACTTTTTTTTTTTTTTTTTACAGTTCAGTGTTATGTTTCAGTGAGGTTCCTTTGTTACTCACCTCAATGAAGAGCAGTCTTCCCACTTTAAAAGTGTGCTGCTGAGGAACCCTTGGCTCTGCGTCTTTCCTCTACTCCGCCATCTTGCCTTCCCCAGTCCTATCATTTTAAACCACCAGTTTAAAGGAGAAAGGAGTTGAGATGATCCTTTTTGTTGACTGGCTGCAGAGTTGGGTGAAGTTTGTGTGGATTTAGGACGTAGAGCAGAAGGAATCTGACTCATTAGTGGAAAGGCCTGAGAGAATGTCTAATGAGTATAAATTATAATTTATTTGCTTGAAGTGGAAAGGTTAATGCAATAATGCCTTGTGTGCTTTATGATTGTTACAGAAGAGTTGTTACCAATAGTTGTCTGAAAACATCAGCATTTTGTTTGAATCCATCCCATTTATTAATTATTGATTTCATTTTTTGTGCTTTAGGAATCTTGGTAAGGAAGTTTGGGTCTAATCTCATGATGAAGATTTGGGCCTACTTTTTTCTCTACTAGGTGCTGGGTCTATGGTCTATTTCCTAGGTCCTTGATCCACTTTGAATTGAGTTTTGTGCATGGTAAGAGATAGGGGCTTAATTTCAATTTGCTGCATATGGATTTCAAGTTTTCCCAGCATCATTTATTGAAAAGGCTATCTTTTCTCCAATGTATGTTTTTGGCACCTTTGTCTAGTATGAGATAATTGTATTTATGTGGGTTTGTCTCTGTGTCCTCTATTCCATTTTGGTGCCAATACCATGCCATTTTTGTTACTATAGCTTTGTAGTATAGTTTAAAGTCTCCTGCTTCACTCTTCTTGCTAAGGATTGCTTTGGCTATTCTGGGTCTCTTAATTTTCCAAATGAATTTCATGTTTGCTTTTTCTATTTCTATAAGGAATAATTTTGGGATTTTAATTGGAATTGTATTGAATCTGTAGAGTGCTTTGGGTATTATGTCCATTTTGACAATATTAATTTTGCCTATCCAAGAGCATAGGATATCTTTCCACCTTCTAAATCTTCTTCAATATTTTTTTTAGTGTTCTGTAGTTTTCATTGTAAAGGTCTTTCACCTCTTTTGTTGATTCCCAAGTATTTTATCTATCTATCAATCAATCTATCTATCTATTTTTAGGCTATTGTGAATGGGGTGATTTTCCTAATTTCTCTTTCAGAGGATTCATCACTGGTGTAGAAATGCATTTGATTTATGGGTATTGATTTTATATCTTGCTACTTTGCTGAATTCTTCTCAGCAAAAGAAACAATCAATGAGGTAAAGAGAAAGCCTGCATTTTGAGATCAAATTTTTGCCATATGCATGTCATCAAGAGTACTAATCTCCAGGATATGTAAGGAACTCAAAAAACTTAAAAACTTAACACCAAAAAATTTAGCAACCAAATCAACAAATGGGCTAAGGAGCTGAACAGACTCTTCTCAGAAGAAAATATATGTCAACAAATCAGGCAACAAATATATGGAAAAAATGTTCAGTATCTCTAGCAATTAGAGAAATACAAATTAAAACTACTCTAACATTTCATCCCATGCCAGTCAGAATGATATCTATCAAGAATACAGACAACAATAAATATTCGCCAGGATGTTGGGGAAAAGTCACACTCATACATTGCTGCTGGGACTGCAAATTGGTGCAACCACTCTGGAAAGCAGTATGGAGATTCCTTAGAAAACTTGGAATGGAACCACCATTTGACCCAACTATCCCACTCCTCAGCTTATACCCAAAGGACTTAAAATCAGCACACTACAGTGATGCAGCCACTTTAATGTTTGTAGCAGCTCAATTCACAATAGCTAAACTGTGAAAACAACCTAGATGACCTTCAATACATGAATGGATATAGAAACTGCAGTATATATACACAGTGGAATATTACTCAGTATTAAAAGAGAATAAAATTATGGCATTTGCAGGTAAGTAGATGGAGTTGGAGAATATCATGCTAAGCAAATTATAAGCCAACCCCCAAAAAATAAAGGTCGAAAGTTCTCTCTGATAAGTGTATGCTGATCCATAATAGGGTCAGGCATGGGACAAATAGAGAGACTTTGATTGGTCAAAGGGGAGGAGAAGAAGGGGAGGGGGTATGGGGGTAGGAAAGATGGTGAAATGAGATGGAAATTATTACCTAGGTACATGTATGACTGCACATATAGTATGATGCTATATTGTACACAGAGAAATGAAAAGTTGTGCTGCAATTGTGTACAAGGAATCAAAATGCATTCTGCTGTCCTATATACCTAATTAAAATAAACACATAAATTATTTAAAAATCAGCATTTATTTAACCCAGGTTGACATGCTTATTCTGCTTCATTCCACATGTATACCTATGCACTTGGTACTTAATTAGGAGAATACACAGACTGTATATTCATGTATAAACTATGATTATATGGTATATAGATATGTATAAAAATAAATAATCCAAGAGCCATCAAATATCCTGACACTTGATAGATAAGAATAAGTGCTGAGGCTATACAAGTTTGTGGGATATGCATGGTTTCTAACTGCATGATATCTACAATTTAGAGGAAAAGGGAATATTCAACAAGTGCCCATGTAAATGAATGAACACCATGAAAATTAGAAGGGAAAATTGTAGCAAAGAGCAGACAACTCAATCAAGCCTGGGATACTCAAAGAAATGACATGTTTGCTAAGTCCTGAGAGCTGAGTTTGCTGGGTTAAGGGGACAGCCTCAGGCAGAGAAAACAGAAAACTATAAGAAAAGAAGCAGCACCACTTTAGAAGAACTAAAAGAATTTTACAATACATGGAACAAAGAAAACAAGGACAAGTCAGGTAAGAGAGACCATGCGAGGTCATGGAGGCCATATTAAGTATTCAAAACTTTATCATAACAGCCATGAAAAGGAGTAAATAAATATTCTGAGCAAAGAAAAGAACCATGTAGCTATCAACTCATTGAATACCCGAAACAACCATTTGTTCATGTAACCACTACCATCTGCACTCTACAGGTATGGATGCTAAAAAACACAGAGGTTAAAACCAAAGTCCAAGATCACATAGTCACATAGTGACATAGGCAGGTTTTGGACTCCAGTCTTTGATTTTAAGTCCAGTTCTCCCACAGGAAAGTCATTGTCATTTGCTAGTAGAATGTTTCCATTAGTAGGATCCTCAAGTTAGGAAACATCTTCATGGCATTGGGTATTAGAAGAATACATAAGGAAAAAGGGGATCTCAGAGGCCTCCTGACAGTCTCATATTTTCCCTATAAACACCACTAGCACTTGAAGGGATTTTGGAGAGAGTCCTACTGGGAAGGTGAATTCTCTGACCTCAGCCTTTCTACTGATAGAATAGAGGGAGACATGGCAGGATAATCTCTGAGGCTTTTTCAGTTCTTAAATACATCAATTCCACTCAGGGTCAGGTCACAGGCCATTTTCGCATCCTGGGCCTTGGGCAGCTGCTAGAAATGAGTCACAAAAGAAGCAGCAGTGCTCATTGGGGGTTGAGGCATAACTATTTTCCTATTTGGATTAGAGGCCAAGAGCAAAACAACCTGGACACAACAGAACTGCATAATTACCAGGCAAAGCTGGTGACACAGCAGGGATGCCTCCAAAAGAGGCGTGGGTGGGGACAATATTCTGGACTCCTGATTACCGGGAAAGGGAGAAACTTTCTCTGGAACAAGAGCAATAAGATACTGTCTAACACCCATCCTTTTCAATCTTGTTCAAATTGAAAACCACCTCTAGGCATGGGAGGTTAATTGCTTAGAGCCTCAGTTTTCCTCATGAATAAAGTGGGGACAATGTAGTCATTTAATTAATATTTGTGATCATGGAGTAAATGCACTTGAACAGAATGAAATACAATTAGCATTATGGTGATCTTTTTAAAGGTGACCCTATTCTCAATTAGTTATATTATCTTCACAGAATATAAAAGCAGAAAATAATTTCCCTCTGATGCTTGGCTTGGGAGTTGTGGGTAAAAAAATTTCCACCAAAGGAGAGTGGAAAAAAAAAAAAAACACCCCAAGCATAGATATCAAGTAGAAATGTACTATTATAAAAAAGTTCCACAGTCCTGATTTATGCCACCCACAAGATAAGGCAACAAACGGAAACTACAGAGGATGAAGCAAGATGTTACAGAGAGCTTTGCCTTTCATTTCCTTCTCCTGCTGGCTCTATTCCATTCTATTAATATATATTTAATATGAATATCACTTCAGGATTTTCTAAGCAAAAATGTGAGAAGGAACGTTTTTCCATGTAGCCCAGTGCAAGCATTAAATTGCACACTCTGGAGTCTGGCAGCTTGTCTTCAACTTGTGCCTCCGCATTTCCTGATTCTGTGACCTCAGGCAAGTTAATTAACCTCTGTGTGCTTCAGCCTCTGATCAATAGAAAGGAAATAATAGATTTACCTCATGGGGTTATCATTAGGATTTAAGGTATTAAAGCACGTTAAAAAAAAAAAAAACCTTAGTTCTATCCAGCATATAATAAAACCTCAATAAGTACAAGCTACAACAACAACTATTACTACTACCACTATTATTATCATTATTATCGTCATTTTTCATTCCTTCTATTTCTATTCCTTAGTGTTTTTTTTTTTCTTTACTATCTTCCAATTGCCCAAAAGAGAACTAGAATTGCTGATGATGGGGAGGGGTTAAAGAACACTTTGTAGTCTTAAGACTTATTTTCTTAATTATAGTTTTTATGTTAGTTATAAAAACACTGACATTTTTATAGGAATTAGAGGCAAAATGGCAGAACAAAATCCACCTGTACATATGCCCACATACACATACATATCCCAGAAGAGTAAAAATGAAAACTAATGGGGCTAGAAGAGAAAAGAGCATGACATTATCTTCAAATATCATTTAGGGAATTGAAGAATAATACAGCTTAATAATAATATTTTACATGAACAAATTTCCCCTCTTTTGAGAAGGGCTTAATGTGCTTAATTTTCTTTTCATTTATATTAATCATTTCTTATCTCTATTAAAGCACTTATCACATTGTATTGCAATTTATCTATTTATACTTCTATGTCTCCTACTAGACCATGAAATCTTTGAAGGCAGAGGCTCAATATTATTCATCTTTCTAGCCTCCAGTCTAATACAGTGTCCCAGAAAATCACAGGTGCTCAATTAATATTTGGTGGATAAACAAATAAATGAATGAAATATTCTATCATATTGTTGGCTTAATTAATTTCCATTATAGATCATTAAGTTATGCATGCTTTAAGCAAGCTTATAAGAAAAAGAAATTGAATTTGTAACTTAAGCAGTAAATTTTACAGGATTTTACAAAAGAGTGCTTTGTTGTTGTTTCTGGTGCTAAGGATTGAAGTCAGGGGCACTTGACCATTGAGCTACGTCCCCAGTCCTATATTGTATTTTATTTAGAGGCAGGGTCTCACTGAGTTGCTTAGTGCCTCCCTGTTGCAGAGGCTGGCTTTGAATTCATAATCCTCCTACCTCAGCCTCCCAAGTCACTGGAATTACAGGTATGCACCACCTTGCCTGGCCTAAAAGGGTGAAATGAATGAAATGATTCAGTTCATAGATTGTATAAATTTTTTGGTAGTCCAAATTTTGCTTTATGTTTAAAATTTTTGATGGAAAATTGGCCATATTGTTCAGAGATAACATCCCTCTCTCCTTTGGCCAGCTCAAATGGGAAGGAATTGCACTCTTATACTCCTGATATTTCTAGAATCATACCTCAACTACAGTTCTTTTCCTTTTGGGTCAGTTTCACTCTGTCCCTAAGACAGAGAGAGTTTGGTCTGGGTATTGGAAGGTATTAAAAGGAGTTCCTTTTAAATTAAATGCATCTTAAATTAAATTCATCCTAGAATGTATTTAATTTAATTTAGTTTTAGAGGAAGTGGTCAGTTTAAGTCTGATTTTCTTCCTCTTGATTCAGAATTTCTACCTGTATTTTGATCTTCGGCAACCAGAAACCTGAGTCATTGTTTGTTTATTTTATTTTGTTGTTGTTGTTGCAGTTCTCCTTTGCTTGGCATCTCTGGGTCTACAACTCTGCCCTGTGTTTCTTTCATCGTCTAGAGAATGATTCGGCCTCTCTTTGGTCCACATCTTAGGTGGACTTATATCTCACATCACAAAAATCACAGGATAACTCTTTTAGATTCTTTTCTTAAATGAAAATTTAAGATTCAAAAAGATGAGGACTGTTAGGATTAAAAAGGACAGTGACCTACCCTGGGGTAACTCAGCACATCAGTGTCAGTATCAGTGCTAGAGCTGAGCTCATCTGTCTCCATGTCCAGCGCTTTTGTATTATGTAATGAGGATCTGGTTAACTCATTCCCTAGGGATCCCAGGACTACAGGTCCTACTCCCTCACCTGGATTCACAGGAGTGCCTTCTCGTCCCTTATGGTTTTCCCCAATATTTTGGCTTGCTCTTTTTTTTGTTGTTGTTGTTCTTAGTACTCTTTTGAAAACTTGGCACTGAGAAATTCAATGTGGTTATCATGTGCTGCCTTAAGACCTTAGGAGTGCCTCAGGTTTCAGGTAGAAGGACAGCAGATGCGATCTTTCACCCAGTATTCAAGTGCCATCATGCGCCAATCTTTGACTTAACTTATCTAAAGAGAATTTTCAAGAGACTTTATATCCTCTTGTCTTTTATCTTTAATCAGAAAAATCTCTCTGATTTTCTATGTTATCTGAAGACGTGCCTAGTTTGAAGAACCGATATTCCAAATCTCTACTTGTCTCAACTTTTTAATGGAATGATTTAATGCTTTATGTTGACTGTTTACCTACAGCTATGTTTTCCAAATCATTTATTGTGATATATTGGTAGCCCATAAAATCTATTTAGGCAATTTAATTGATTTAAAAAACAATAAAATAGAAAGGAAAAGTAAACAAAATGTATCAAGCAAAGAGGGAGTACACATTGCTTGGTAAAACTTTTAGATACAGATATGTGTGTGTAACATATATGTGCTTTTGTGTGTGTATGTATGTATATACCTGGCTATTAAGTAGAATATTTTTTATTAAATGTCATGAGGAAAGCCATTGACCTACAATGTATTTAATTCTAATGGGAGTTGGTAATGTTGGCCTGCTATTTTTCTTAAAAAGTTGCTCAGTGATTTTCATCTTCAACTGTTAAAAATCAGTGTATTTTCAAAAGCAGAAGGAATAATGGTGGGGTTTATGATCCCTATTTGAGCTGTAGGTTGCACAGAAAGGGTACAGGCAAATTTTGAATGCCATTCCAGTGAATGGGAAGTCTAAATCAATTTTTAAAACATGATTTATATGCAAACTTCTCAGAACACCAAGAACTGGAGAAGAGAGGTGCATGTATTCTCTCACCTGCTCAGTTAACTGCTGCATCTCAATTCCTAGTTCTCCTCTGTGCTTTTCTTCTTTGGCTATTGCCCTGCTATTCTTTTACTGCTTTGAATTTTAAAGTATTTGACTAGTATCTCCAAAGCATATAATGATAGTGAATGTGCATTTGAAATACTCCTAGGAATGTGGAAGCAAAAGAGATAAAGAGAAGAATTACTACATAAAACCATTATGGGTATGAAACACAAATCACTCAGGAAGGAAGACCAAATGAGTAAAGAGTGTCCCTGGACAGAGGATTTTTAAAGTATCTTCCAGTCATCAAGTGTGTTTGTAACATTTTTGTATTTGGTTTTCTAATATTCAAAGGAAAAAGAGACACATAAAGCATACAGATTTAAATAATGAACAAGAATGACCTTTTTGGAGGACTGGAGATAAAAAGAAATACAGACATAATTAAAGGGCTGAAAAAAGGAAATGATTGCAAATCAAGTCATTTCTATCACACTCAAGTGTGATTTGTGAATGCTTACAGGTGCCTTTGGCACCTCACCAAGAATGGCTTGGAAAGCATCCTCCTCCCTCTTACCTGTTTTATTAGGTTGTTTGTTTTAAGTTTGAAGGACAAGTTTCCTTTTCACTAGATGATAAAACAAAAGTTCATGAACCAGAAGGTGGAAAAACCCAAGACCTGTGGGAGAGCACATACCACCAGCTGGGCATGTTCTCATAATGCCCTTCAACCCGGTTCTTGCCAGCTCAAAGGGTGAGCAGATTTATATTCTAAATGAAGAAGGGGGACAATGGTGTTATATGGACTCCCAGAACCAGAGAAAAAGTGTTACAGAATTCAGAGAGCTAAAAGACTTTAGACTTTGCCTAACTTCTCTTTTGGGTCTTTTTAGTTCATAAGGACATTGTGGATTAGAGAAACAAAGGGTCCATTCAAATTTATGCACGTTTCAACAATGGTAAAACCAACTCACTCTCTGCTGTATCTGTTTTGTAAACACTATCACCTTTGATTCATTTAGATAAACAATTTAACAGGATGTTGAATATTGTTAAAAAGGAGAGCATTCATTTAGATAAATAATTTAACAGGATGTTGAATACTGTTAAAAGGAGAGCATAACAGCATACTTTGCATGAACAAAAGACCAAGATTATGTTCCCTATTATCATTAAAACTTTGAGGACATTTAATTTAAAGTCCAACCAAGCCCAGTGTTAACACCATTAGGTTTGTTGCTTTGGTCAGTGATGTCACTTCATTTTCCAGAGTCACACTGGAATTAAGCAGTGGAATTTGGGACTACAGTATATCTGATTCCAAAGGTCATTCTTTATCCTAAGCTATTTTTTCAGCGTGATATGAGTGGAAGCAGAGCTGAAAAACCAAGTGCAGATACAAACATCCCCTAACACTTAATTCTAATTACATAATGTCCTGGACTTGTAATTAGTTGGATAATGTTAGATAGTACCTTCAGGAACTGAAAACCATTCATCAAGAGTGATTCTCACTATTTCTCCACATGCCAGCGCTGTGCCCCCAAAACACAACTAGTTGTATGTAAAACTTGCCACAGTTTTGTCTTTGAGAGCACATTATAGAGGAGAGAAGGCATTAAGCTCTAACATCTTAGTGGCTGGATTTCTATCCTTCATTGGAAAAGTAAGTGGAAGTAAGTTAGATTCTCTTGAGTGAAGATGCCGTGGAATTTAAAGCAACCACAAACTCAAAACCAATTTTGAAGTATTGACCATAATCACAGACCTAGGTTGAATTTGGGGAGCATTTTCTTGATTATAAATGATGCCTTCATCTGTCTCACTCATCTTATGTGAGGAAAGCAGCTTTCTCTTAAAGGTCCACTGCCTTCCTCATCTCCCAAGATCCCCTGAAGCTCTAACAGAAAACTTTCCTAAAAATGACTTCAGCTTAAAACGTTGCCTATTTTCTCTGGTACTATTTCTTACTCCTTTATAAAACAAAACATAACAAAAGAAGACACAATTGGAAGATAAAATAAAATAAACCTTATAATTAGAGAGAGTGATTCCCCTTTGTTACTCTTATTAGGACAATTTCTCTTCTCAAGACCACAGAACAAGGACCCTTTATTTCACCTAGCCGGCTATGTTGTCAGTTATTATTTCTGGCCCGTCTAGTACCTGTCTTCAAGGCAGTGAGATGAAAGTGATCCACTTAAACAAATATCAGAGTGGAATCATCACCATAGCAACCAGAAACAAGAGCTTTAAAGATGAAAAAAATGTGGAGAAGTGTTATTATTTATTTTGCATTAAATAAAATACATGCAAGTGTAATAGTTGAAAATAGCTTAGAATATTAAAAATAGATAATATAATAGCTTCCCTCCCCCCCTTCATATGTTACCTGCTTTCCATTATTGTGAGCAAAGTCAGAATCATTCATGGAAAGAATTCAGCTTTCTTTCACAAAGATTATGAAATGATACAAATTATTTCAAGCCATTCATTACTAAAAGTCCTATAGAACTCATTTGGAAAAGAAATGAATATACATCCTACATCTTTGGAAAGGAGAATTTGATAATAAGAGTGTGAGACTCTTAGCCAAGTTCCTAAAAACTCAGTTTTCAATTTTTCATAGATCAAACATGAGTCAACACACAGATCTCAGTAATCTTGTCTGAGATGGAAGAAAAGGATTTAAACTTGCCACAGATTTGTCTTTGAGAGCACATTTTAGAGGAGAGTAGGCATTAAACTCTAACATCTTAGTGGCTGAATTTCTATCCCTTTAAACTTATTTTTAAAGCAATTTAACTTGCATGCTTGTATCTTTCATATATTGCATCTTCCTTCTTTTCTTCTTCCTCCAAAATTTGGTAATATAATATAACTTAAAGACCAGTTGTATTTCTAATGTAGATATATACTTAAGCACATTCTGTTCTCGACAGTATAATATTGAGACTGAAAGCTATTAATTGTTCAGTTCTATAATGTAGATACATGGGGAAAAAAGCTTGGTCTTTTTATTCTTCAGAGTGTCGTTATTTTTATTATCCTGAGGAAATTAAAGATAAACTGGAAGCGCTAGTGAGAAAATTACAGACTTTGGCTTTTCCTCTGAAATGAAGTTGTGCAACTACCTCTGTGTAAGGAAAGGATCCTGCTGTCTCTGCTGTCCCCGGGGCAGGATGGGGTGAGAAATGAGGAGATCATCTCCTGTCATTTGTTCTTTGGGATTCTCTTGATACTGTTTTCTGGTACTGTGAACATTTCCAAATGAGAGTCTGAGGCAGACTTTACAGAAGTCTCCACCTGCTGATTTGGAGAACAGAGTTGTCTTGGCCTAAAACAAAGACTGAAAAAAGAAATTGGCTTGTGATTCAATATCACCCAATGTTTTATTTTGTCTAAGTGAGGAAACCTTGCTATTTCCAAATAAAGTTTTCAGTCAAAACACTTCTCACCGGGAAGTGTAAAGCATGTCCCTCTTACAAATCTTAACTAGATAATTCAATACTTGTTATAGAAATGTCAGCCCTGTAAGCACTCTGCCCAGGAAGGAAATGTAACTAGAAGAAGCAACAATAAAGGTTGATAAATTCTTTCCTGGTCAAAATTAGGCCCAGTGACTTGGCTGTCATGGAAACTCTTTCTTCTTGGCTGGTAGGAACAACTTCAGACTTGTCATCATAAAACGGCACAAGCTGATGAGTATAGTTGACACAAAGAATAAAGTAATGGAAGAGAAGTTTGGAAACTCAGCTTCTCATTTCCATCATTCTTCTATGCTTTTTCTTTGTGAATGTCAAAGAGTAATATTCAAAGCAAAGGGAATGTTGGGTCTGTTGGGAATTTTTCTTTTTTCTTGATACTAGGTATTGAACTCAGGGGCACTCAACCACTGAGCCACATCTCCAGCCCTATTTTGTATTCTATTTAGAGACAGGGTCTCGCTGAGTTTTTTATTGCCTTGCTTTTGCTGAACTCTTTATCTTTCTGCCTCAGCTTCCTGAGCCTCTGGGATTATAAGGTATGTGCCAACATTCCCAACTGAAATTTTTATTTCAGAGTTTCTCATCATTTTTTTCTTCTTTTTATTCTTTCTTTTTTTTTTTTTTTGAATAAGAATTATGTAATACGTCAGTTCTAAAAAATCAATCTGAAAAGGTTTCTGAGGCAAATAATTTTGGGAAATGATAGGTGACCCAAGTAAAACAGGCTCTCTACTCTGTGAATTCTTAGTCTTTAATATAATAATTATACTGTGACTCCTCTGAAGGGAATTTGATATGTTATTTTCCTTACCATATTTGACTATGTATTTTTTTTCAAATTAAAAATATTGGAAGATCATATTTCTAAGAACTCATATTGATATGACTGATACTATTCAAAATTTTTACCTTATCAAGAAAGAAGATGATTTTAGAGAAAATGCTTGATATGTTTAGAAAAATAAAAGTAGACCCCCACACACACACGCTTCACAAAACTCAAATCAAAATGGAGCAATGACTCGGAATTAGACCAGATATTTTACAACTGCAACAAGAAAACATAGGGCCAACACTCCATCATATTGGTTCTGAGCACAACTTCCTTAATAAGACTCCTAAAGTGTATGAAAACCAATTAAGTGAGATACCTTCAAATTAAAAAGCTTCTGCTATGCAAAGGAAATGACTAAGAATAGAATGAGAAAAAATTTTTGCCAGGTATTCTTCTGATAGGGGATTAATGTCCAAGAATATACAAAGAACTCAAAAAACTTAACACCAGGACAACAAATAAGCCAATCAATAAATGGGCAAAAGAACTGGTTACAGTTGTGCATGTTTGTAATCCCAGCAGCTCAGTAGGCTGAGGCAGGAGGATCACAAGTTCGAAGCCAGCCTCAGCAACATAGTGAGGCTCTAAACAACTCAGTAAGACCCTATTCTAAATAAATAACAAACAAACAAACAACAAATATATATATATATATATATATATATATATATATATATATATCTCGACTGAGGATGTTGCTCCGTGGTTAAGCACCCCGTGTTCAATCTCCAGTGCCTAAATAAATAAATAGGTAAAATAACTAAACAGACACTTCTCAAAAGAAGAAACACAATGGATAACAAATATGTGAAAAAAAAATTTTCAACATCTAGCAATCAGAAAAATACAAATAAAACTACACTAAGATTTCATCTCATTCCAGTCAGAATAGCAAGGATCAACAGCACAAACATCAATAAATGCTGGCAAGGTTGTGGGGAGAAAGGTACACTTACTTGTACATTGTTGGTGGGACTTCTAAACTAGTACAATCTCTCTGGGAGGCAGTATGGAAATTTCTAAAAAATCTAGGGATGGAACCACCATATGGCCCAGCTATCCCCACTCTTGGTATTTTCCCCAAAGATCTAAAATTGACATAGTACAGTGATGCAGCCACCTCATTGTTTATAGCAGCATAATTCACAATACCTAAATTATGGAATCAACCCAGTGCCCGTCAATAAGTGAACTGATTAAGAAATTGTAATATACATACATATTACACACACATACATATATATGTATATGTATATATACACAAACACACACACACACAAAATGGAGTTCTACTCAGCCATAAAAATAAATGAATTATGACATTTATAGGTAAATAGATGGAAATGGAGAATATCATGCTAAATGAAATAATCCAAACTCAGAAACTCAAAAGTTGAATGTTTTCTGCCATATATGGAAGCTAGAGTAAAATAAAGGAAAAGGGGAGGGAAGGATAAGATAATATAAAGAACCAATCAAATATAAATTAATAGTCAAGCAAAGGGAAGTCCAGTAGAGGAAAGAGAATGGGAGAGAGGATGGAGGACAGGAGGGAAAGGGGGCAGGAAAAAGGAGGGATCATCTGTTGAGAGCCATTGCCAAGTAGGAATTACGCATGGCATCACCCAGGTCATTTGCAGTGACATTGCATGTAAGGTGACCTTGCTCAAGGACCAGGGCGGATCCGGGTTTAGGGTGCTCCTTGGGTTTAGGGCGGTTCCAGGTTTAAGGTGTATCCTGCTGGGAATAGGGCGTATCCTGCTGCCTCAGGTGCACCGGCTCCTGCTCCTTGAGTTCCCGTTGAGTTCTCGCAGGATTCAGAGAGTATTGGGGATTCAGAGACCGGTGGAGAGTGTGGATTTTGCCCAGAACCTGGGTGTAGAGTGCCAGTGACAGTTCGAGAATAAAGAGTTGCTGTTTGAATCTACAAGGTGTGTGGTGGCTCATGATTTTGTGCCCAGCCAGACTGCGGCAATCATCCATGTCCATGCATGTATGAGTGTATCAGGATGAACCCAAGTGCTATGCACAACTATGAGGCTCTAAAAAAATAAGAAGAAGAAAAAGGAAGCTGAAGCCTAGAAGGCTTAAATGGCTTGCCCAAGGTCCCATAGTGATCAAATGACAAACACATGACTACAAACTTTACTTTGCTGACTCCAGTTAAAAAATTCTATCTATTACACCATGTTGTCAACATTTGTTGAGCTCCACTTCCTCCACTTCTAAAATGGAAAATACTATGAGAATCAAATGAAAAGAATATGTGAAAAGCTCCCAAGACTTAGCTTAAAGCAAATACACTGTTTTAAAATTGATGGTTATTACATACTTTGGAAAAATGATCCTGTTTTAAGCCACTTATCATTTGTGAGAACCAGTTGTAGTTTTCCCTATATTGTGGTATTTACATTTAAAAAGAGGTCCAAAGTGCAGTAGAGAGCCCAGTGAGAAACCTCAGGATGCCCAGGGCCCTTCTGAGATTGTATTTTTCATTCTTTGCTCACATATGTGCTTCCCATATTGTGAGAGACTCCATGGTTTTTCTTTTTAAGTTTTATTGGAATTGCAACTACAAAGAACCAAAAGCTGAGATCAAATGCTCTGTGCACTCCAATTCTGAGTACAGATCTCTGCCAAAAACTTTCTGAAAGGCTCTGTTGTAGTCACCTTAGAATTTTTACCCCTTATACTTCCCAAATGAAAGAAGTTGTCTACAGTTAAACAAAAACTTACACTAAGGCCCATTCACTCTTCTTCTAGGTATTTACCCATGAGAAAGATAAAAAGATGTATCCACACAAATGCTTATACATGGTGTGCATTACCAACTTTACTTGCAATAGCCCCAAATGGAAACAACCCATATATCCATCAATTAGTGAAGGGACCAGCAGTAGATGGCATATCAACACAGCAAAATGGTACTCTGCACTTAGCAGGAATGGCTCTTGATACCTGCAGCAACTTGCACGACCCTCACAGTAATGCAATTGTACTGAGTGAAAAAAGCCAGACAAGAGAGGCCATGGTGATATGATTCCACTTCTGCAAAATTCTAGAAAGTTCAGATTAATCTACAGTGACAGAAGATCAGTGTTGGTCTGGTGACAGAGAGGCACAGGAAGGAGAAATTAAAAAGAGGCATGAGGAAACATTGGCAGGTGATGGCAACATTTATTAATTTGATTGTGCTGTGGTTACATGTGTGAAACTAATCAAAACAAATCAAGCCATGTATACTTTAAATATGTGCTATTGCTCTGTGTCAATTTTCTTTCAAGAAAACTGTTCAAACAAGAAAAGTCTAAAAGGATCAAGCTTCTTCTGCCAAAACTGAGAAGCCTGTTAGAGAAGAGAATGGTACTTCGTTTTTTGAATTGATAAAGATTGAACAGTTTCTCTCTTCCCTATGATAGACTGCCCACATGATTTCCAGTGACAGATACACAGTTGTGCCTTCCAGAAAATCCCCAGAGCCCTGGGAACCACTTTTTCCTCTCTCCCCTGTTCTAGAGGATGCAGTGTCTATACAGCAGAATTGTTGATTCTCTTCTAAATGGTATCTCTGTGAATCACAACAGTGTGTATATAAAGGCAGCTCTCTCTTAGCAATTAGTTTTCTGGTGTGCTCCCAGTTCCAACCTTTCTTCCTGTGAAATTTCATTGTTGCTCAAATGCTTTAGAGCTGCTTTGTCCAAGAACAGTTTTTCCAGTAGTGTCCAAACATAAAAGCACTCCTAGTGCTCAAAGGAGCAGCTCAGAGATACATTTTCTTGTTAATTGACATAGTTACTGAGCATCATAGATTTTAGAAATTCTGTTGAAAGTGCCTATTTTCCACATTTATATGATGTTGTCAGTGTGGGAGCACTAACAAGATGAAGGTTTTTGCATTAGTAAGCTGTGTTCGTATTATTTGTGGTGTGTTTTTAAATGAAATGCATCCTTTTAATAAAGCAACTGAAAAATCATGTAGAATGATACATTTTATTATTTGCATATTCTGTTAGACAGAATAGACTAAAACACACTTGAAGAGAAATGTTAACATTCACAGAACCTATAAAAAAAAAAAAACAGTTTTGGAAGAAACAACAAAGTCCAGAAAGCCAATGGAAATAGAAAGAGCAAGGGATTTGGGGATTTAGCTTTGCCATAATTAACTATGAGGCCTGAGGCAAATTAGTCATCTTCTTTGGGACACAGATTCCTCCTCTGTTGAATAAAAAGTTATAACAAACATTCCAAGAAATTCTTCTAGTCCACTAAGGATTAGAACCTTTCATGGCACAAACTAGGACAGGAAGAAAGTCACAATGCTTTTTTTTTTAATTTTAGGAGTCTTTTAGATATACCACTACACAAAACTGTAAGTTGTCTTCGTGTATTAGGTAGAGCAACAAAGGTATTCTTTCCAATCTTTATTTCTAGAGTAATGTGCCATTTGGTACCAGGAAGTTGAAGTTATTCATACAAATGTTTCTTTATATATTCACAAATATAAATGTAACAAATGCTCTGGCTCTACAAAGAACAGTACCTAATTCTGTCCCTTAGCTATAGTTGAGATAATTCAAGACCAGTGTCTGTACTGTACTGACAACATGGAATTTACTCTGGGAATAGTAAAATAAACACGAGAAACCCTATTAAACAACAACAGCTTAGCAGATATTTTAATTAGATAATTTCAGGTTTGAAATAATACCATCATCTTGTCAATTTGGGAACACTGGATGGCAATTCAATGCTAGGAGCTTAGAATTCATTTGTTTTTGTTCGATGTGGTGAATTTATACATTTATACAGTCTAATCTTTTTTATTCCTGTGACCTATTATGAAACAAAACTTCTTTATTTTCAGTGCCATGTTATTGGTCACTGGGCATTAGTGTTATGGATATAATTTCATTTTTCAAGGGAACTGTAAAAGCATTTTTTCTGAGTACAATAACTATGACATGAAATGTGGAAAAATGCTAGAAAAGTGATCCGAGATTGTCCTTAAGTGACATCCAGGAAATATTCATCCCAATGGTCTGATAATAGCCACCAGGCTTACAGAAAGTGACAAAGGAATTTTAGTGAATAATTTCAATTGACCATTTCTTCTTAAGAATCTGAAGCCTGAGATCAATCCTCCCTTCTGCCTTTCTTCTGCTTTCCTGCCTTCCTTTTCTATTGTTTTCATTAGAAAATCTGAAGAACTTTCAATTTTGCATGGATATTCTCCAGAACTTCACATATAGGAATCTGCTACAGGGTCTTTTGAAGCAATGCCCAAGTTTCCCCCACAGGTACTCCATGCTCTCCTGTTGTCCCCTGGTTTCTTCTTGGCATTGTTACCGGCTGAGCCTGTATGCCTTGGAAAGCATGGGTTCTTTGTGTACTGTTCAAAGAAACCCTCTTTAATCGCAGCACATGTAAGGAAGACTTTGGAATTTAATTTATTCCCATGTAATGAGGCTGCCAAGAAAAGATCAAGGTAAAGCCAATAAGACTCTGGCTTGCTCTCCAGTCTCCTCTGCAGCTTTCTCTCTCTAATAGGAATCTTATCCTTCATCCATATACCACTTAGGATTCCCATCCAATGCCTCATACTTCCACACCTCTGTATATGGCACATATATAGGTTGAAATCTGTCTTTTCTCTCTTTCTCTCCCCTACTTCTAATTTGCCCTCTAAAACCTGATTGAAGATTTCTCCCTTAAAAAATGCAAGTTGTGACTCACAACTCATCAACAGTTCCAGCCAGGAAAGAAGTATGTGTCCTGGTCGATGTTACTATATGTTTCATATAAAAATCAAATCACTTGTTTCCGAATTCTAATAATCTCTGCCTCTCCCAAACACATAGGGATCTCCTTCAAATGTAGCTTTGTTTACACTCTCATTTTCAGAGCTAGGTACACATCCTGTCTGTACCTGAAACTCAGTCAACTTTTAGATGAATGAATAAATGAACAGATGACCCAAGTAATGAATTCAGTCTTAACCTGGAGAACAGAACTCTAATAGACTCAGGAGAGGGACCTAGATACCCCCAAATGTCATCATTAACATAACACTAGCTCATCTTTATCAGCTTCTATTGCTTGATAAGTATCAGATCACCCTTCCTGTTCTTCATTTGTACTATGTCCTGTAATCCTGCCAAAAACATAATGTGATTGTACTGTTCATATCCTCATTTTGCACATGAAAATCTGAGGCATAGAGAGGTAAGACAACCTGTAAAACCTTAGGTAGAAAACAGTGGAGTCCAATCGTCATAGGTTGTTACCTATGGTAACAACCTAGGTGTCCTTCCACGGATGAATGGATAAAGATAATGTGGTATATGTTCACAGTGGAATATTACTCAGCCATAAAGAAGAATGAATTATGGCATTTGCCAATAAAATCTATGGAACTGGAGAATATTCCGCTATGTGTAATAAGCCAATCCCCAAAACCCAAAGGCCGAATGTTCTCTCTGATTTGTGTATGCTAACCCACACTAAGGGAAGGTGTAGAGGGGAAGAATAAAAGTCTATTGGATTAAACAAAGGAAACAAAGGAAAGGGGAGTGAGGGAAATAGGAATGACAGTAGAATAAATTGATCATAATATTCCCATCCTTGTATTTGTATACATGGCCAGGGTAACTCAACATCACACACAACCACAAGAGTGGGGACCTGAATAGGTAAGTAATACTATATGCATGTATATTCTGCCAAAATACACCCTACTATTATGTGTAACTTGAAAAAAAAAAAAAAAGAAAAAAGTTAAAAGAAAACAGTGGAGTCTTTCACAACAGGTTGTCTAATTTTGGAGATCACATTCTTTTCTTCTTATTATTATTCCTAAATCAAGCATTTATATTTTTTCAAGTAATACATAAGTGTATTTCAATCCGACACCTTTAATTCTATTTTAAAATTTATTATTTTATAAAATGTTACATTACAAAGTATTTTAATAATCTCAGACTTTTATATTAGATCACAGAGCCTTCATAAACAGCTACCTCAGGGGTAACTATTTCCATCCAGCACATGAGTGCAAAGCTGGCATATAACAGAAACTCAGCAATTGTCTCTGTGATGATTTCTTCCTAGTAACCCAAAGGGTGGAATTCCATTAAATGACCATGGCTTTAATCTGAACATAAAATCAAACAAACTTTTTTTTTTTAACAATTAGAGTACGCAACAGATTGAGCTAACTCACTCATTTGTAAAAATGTTTAAACAGAGATTGAGCTACTCCTTAGTGGGAGATTTTAGAACAGGAGCTAATGCACCTAACAAGCATTTGGCACTGATAACTTATTAGCACTGAGTCAGTGTAGATATGCCGTGGCCATGCATACACGGGGAGAGAGGAACTAGAGTATCAAACTTGACCACAAAGACACCGAACTCTTCAAGAACCAAGATGCTCTTCAGGCCCATACAAAGAATTTTCTAATAGTAGACTTGGGAGAATAAGAATTTTCTAACAGTAGACTTGGATGTAAGATACTATGGAAAGTACGCAGAATAAAAAAGATGGGTGGTCCACTATTCAAGCTACCTTGGCTAGCACATTTATTTAGTCTTTCTGAGCTTCAGTTTTTTTCAGCTATAGGAAAGAGTAATAATAGCTTCTCTATGTTCAACATGTGGGTATCAAACATGACTTTTGAAAGTGGCAAAACATGGTATAAATATGAATGATCATTCAGGAGATTGGGAAGATGTACACAAAGTTCTAAGGCAACCATCAACTCACATCAGGGATCTCTCTATTTATTCTGCATATAACACTTACCAGCTATGGAGCTCCCTTAATTTTCCAGAATGAGTCAAATATCTTTGTAAAAAATATCCCACTCTTCTGGCTCAAATACATTAGTTTATCTCATATGAAGTTGGAGCTCCTTTTGGATGATACTTTCTGTGTCTCAGCTACCATACCAGAAGCACAGTGCCTATGCAGCCCTAGTTATTTAAAATTCTTAAGTTGCTGAGGTCAGAGACACATGAGGAATCTTAAGATTGATGGTGTGAGAATCACACTCTTTCTTTTTCCTAAACATTACACCCACTCACATCAGTGGAGCATGTGCAGTGCCAGTATTTGGGGGGTTAATTAAAATACCACGAACCCTTGTAGTGCAGCTCTGAACTGTGGTTTCATCTCAGTGGCAGGAGCCTTGGCCACAGGAAGAAAAGTTCCCATCCTCCAGTTACAGAGCACCACCTTTGTTAGAAAGCACACATACACACTAGTCTGACAAATAATTAGATAGTTTTAAGTGGAATTAAAGAGCAATGTAGGACTCAGAATAAATGGGAAAGGATAGAGAGAAAAACTAAAAGAAAACAAGGATGAGAACAAAGGGACGCCTGGGAGGAGAAAAGAAAAATGAATGAGAGAAGGAAGGGGAAAAAACTTACACAGGTGAAGAAAAGAAATGTGTCATCAGTACCTGTTCTGCTGGGCCAATGACCGGGTTCCCTGAGCACCACAGCTCTCCCAATTTCCAGAGATGGATTAGCAAATTAATATAAGCAGAGCATAAATTTGCTGACTGTGGTGGCGCAGAGTCACCTTGGACCTCATCAGCATTGCTAAACATCGCCTGTAACCTTTCCATTATCACTGAGGGTCTGCTCAGCACCAGGCCCAACTGCTCCAATAATTTCAATTACTTTCCCTGACAAATTTTATGTTTCATGTATTTTAGTGGCCTGATAATTATGATTTCTCTCATTTCTCGCTATCGCGCTTAATGGGTTCCAGCATGAGTGTGCAGTTTCAGAAATGAAGTTCCACTTGAATTCACAAGTTATTATCTACTTTCATTAATGGAATTGGAAAAGAGTGAGTGGAAAAGAGATAAAGAGTGAGAAAGAAGGAAGAGGTGAGTGAGCAGGAGGAGGAAAGAAAAAGAGAAAACAAAACACCAGGACTGAAGAACAATAATCAACCAAAACTAGGAATAAAAAGCCAGAGTAAGTCTTAATAGAACACAAAATGGAAAGTATGTGAATGGCTTTTTTAAAGCAAAGAATACAAAATGCACCAACTAGATTATTTCTATTATTAGACACATGGCTGATGAAGAAGCAGAGTGTGTTGAAAATTTCTCTGGCTTTGCAATTAGACCACACTGGGTTTGAAGGTTCCCTTGCTTCCTAGCTGTGTGACCACAGCCACATTACTTGACCTAAGATTTATCTGTTTACTCTGTGTGTCGGTGAAAACATTGAATCTATAAGAGTAATTTCCTTTCCCCCTTCTCAATTCCTCTTCCATGCATGAGTGTGTGGGTGGGTATCATGCATGTGTGAACCAATTTTTATGGAATGACAACTGTATAAGAGATTGTGCTGAGGCCAGAGACGGGGCTTGGAGAAGTTGCAGAGCCAGAGGCAGAGCTGTATTACAGCTCAGTTTTCCTGCACATTGATTCTCCTTTGCTCCCACATGAGAATAGGACTTTACTCCCACAATCTGGCATAAGAAATAAGAGTGTGTATTCATGACCAGTGAAAGCACTCCCATCAGTGGAAGCTCTAGCAACAATAACAACAGAAAAGATTATTTGCATCAATTCTGCATAATGATTATAGGACCCTTGAAGAGGAAAAGAATCATGGTACAGCAAAGCACCAGTGGAGATCAGATCCACAAAAGCTTGTGCAATCATTGTGTCACCAAACCTGTTGGAGAGACTTGGTATAGCAGGTCCCAATTTCCTGCTCTGTGATGTTTGGTTAAATAATTGGAAACTTGACCTGGCTTTACTGTGGGGTTATGTATTTCATCTTTTACAACCCATTTTTTTTTTATCCATCAGAGAATATGTGGCTAGGAGAAGTGGGACAAAGACAGATGAAGAATGAATAGCTCTTGCTTTTAAGAACAGGGATATAGGATAAATATGCTAATAAATGTACTAGAAAATGAAGATGATAAATGCCATAAAAGTTACATATAGCAATAGACAGACTTAGAGAAGGAAAATGTTATATCTATTTTGAAAGATTCTCTTGTAATAAGGACCCAATTCTGAAGCCAAAAGAACAAATCTCTAGTTTAGCATTTCAGGCATCAATGAGCTACTTAGGAAAATAAAAGGAGGATTAGAGAGTCCTTTCCTATGTCTCTGAAAAATATATCATATAAATGGCATAGTATACTAAGCCCTGTACTGCAGGCACTTCAGAGGATAAAATTATAAAGGTTTTCAAAGACAAGGAGACATCCAAATAAACATTGGAATTAAAAATGTAAAAAGGTAACAAAGTACAGCAGCAGTGCAAAGAATAATAATAACTGTACATGGAAATAACTAAAATGATGCGTCTGTTTAAATGCTTTTACCCCACGTTCTGCAACTAAAAGGGTATGGATTTTCTCAAAGGATCCTAACAGAGACCCCTGAAACATGGCTCATTTTCTTTAAGTTATTCAAAATGAAGTAAAAAATGATGCCCTGATTAATAGCAACTGAAGGAAAATAACTTATAAATTGGATAATGTGGTCCTTGCTCACCAAATAACTTTCTGCAATGGTGGCTAAAGACAATTGAAAAAAGTTAAGCTCACCTATACTTTTCTGGGAATATATTAAAAAAATTTCTGGGGGCAATTTGATCAATGTATTGCTTAACTAATAAAACCACCTTTTAAGAGGCACGTTTAGCCCTTGTGTTTCAATGGTGCATCCCCACCCAGCAATAGAAGAAATTCAGTAATATCCTAACACTAAAGCAATAATAATACTTCTTTAATTAATTGGTTAAGCAAGAAGCAAGGGGTCTTGGGACTGGGTAAAAGGAAGAATGAAGAACTCACTTGGTGTTGAGGCACACCCAATTGTTTGAAAGGATGCTTGCCTTCAAATGTAATCCTATTGACCTTCACTTTGAGAAGAATTTTGTTCCCATTCAATAAGTAGGTGCATGTTTATTCTATCCTAAGTGTTTTGAGCAAGACATGGGATACAAGTACAGGAAGGAAATCCTGCTTCAGATACCCTGGTACTCTATTTGGAGAGATGAACACATATATAAATAATGGAAACCTCTGCAAGACAAAGTTATTGCTAAGTAGTGGGGTAACTGGTGAGGAAGGGAGATGGTAACTAAGGATGTGACAAGAAAGCAAGTGACAAGCTTCGTGGGTGAGTGGAATTTCAACTGAGCCTGTGGTAAAGGGGAGGAAAAAGATATCATATATCAAGATTCTAAACTAGCTGCTGTTCTCAATGTTCATTAAATATTGAGGTAGATAGCATTTGTTTTGCAACCTACTTTTGAACTGTTCCCAAGTTACTTATTTTATTTTTTTTTGTGTGTGTATATGTGTGTGCAGGGCTTTGTGCATGCTAGGCAAGATCTTTACCTACTGAGCTATTTCCCCAGCCTGACCCAAGTTACTTCTTTTTTTAAAATATTTTTTTGATGTTAACATTCATTTTATTCATTTATTTATATGTGGTGCTGAGAATCGAACCCAGTGCCTCACACATGCTAGGCAAGTGTTCTACTACTGAGCCACAACCCCAGCTCCCTAAGTTACTTCTTGATGGAGACAATTTTAGTGGCCCACAAAACGATTTGTCACTGATTTAAAAAAATTCAGACTAGTGCTATCTCTAGCTGTAAGGACTCTGGTGGTTGAGACTCAGTTAATTTGGCTTCTCTTAGTCACAAGTCCATTTTATCCCAGCAGGATTATACTTAGTCTCAAATTAAGAAATTGACATTATTGACCTTCTAGTTGTATTACCTTTCATAAAGGCCTAATTTGCTTTAATTAATTATAAAAGAGAAATACTTGAACATTAGAACAGACAGACGTGGTGTTGGAAAAGGACTGAAGGGAACCTGGACATCCTGTGCTCAGTCAATCCCTGGTAGCGTCCTAGGGAGTCCATGCTTCAAAAGCAGTTAGTCCCCATGCAAACCTCAGAGGTCATTCTATTTGACCTATATAAGCCACTTAAGAATCTTGTCTTCCTTTCTATCATTTCTACGTTTTCATCTAAAGGTCAACTGGAATAATAATATATATAGAAACCTTGAAAAACTGAATGTTCTGCTTAAAGTCAAAGATTCTATAGCCTGATAATACAGCTCTTAATGAACTTTGAAGAACAAAAGCTTTCTTGCTTTTCTAGAAAATTAATGAAGAACTTACTTTTTCTTACTTTGTGAAAGTTACACTGTGTTTCTTGAGCTACAACCATATTGGTTTTGATGAAGCTCAACTTATGCATATCTCTGAGTATGAAGAATATCAAGAATCTCTGTATTGGTTGCAAAGTTGTTTTTTTTTTTATGTTTTTTGGTTTTTAGACCATAAGACCAATTGCTTTCTATAACGAATTTAAAATAGCATATGGGCTAAAAGTCATATTTCAACCTTCAGAATTATTATACCTTCAATTTTTTAATATTTTGGTGCCATCAACATTTTAAGGTTATTTTTAATAAGCATCTATGGAAACTAAGACTCACAACAAAAGATGGAGTTAAAAAATAATATGCACACAGGATGTCTTATTAGAGGTTGATGGGATTTACAAGTCCTCAACATCTGCCCCTCCCCCTTGGTCCTATTCACCACAGTCCCAGTATATTAATTAGCAATACGAAATAACATTTGTCATGTGAAACAATATTTGAAGCATTCATTAAAGACTCATTATATGCCAGGCACTTTACATAATTTAAGTCTAATTTTCACTAACACATATTTATCATTGAGAAAACAGACTCGGAAAACGCAAGCCACTTGCCGAGGGTTATACATTCAAGTTTATGTGAAATTAGAATTTGAACCTATGCATATTTGAAGCCAAAACCAAGTTTTTTTTTCCTTTTTTCTGCCATATTTCTATTTATACGACTTTTAAAGGTCAGAAGAAGTCGAAAATTCAGTTCTTTCTTTCAGGTAAGTGGCTACGATCAATTTATTGTGTGTGTGTGTGTGGAAAAACAAACACCTTTTTTTTTTTCTTTTTCCATACACAAATAACATTCAGGTTCTTTTGAATATTAAAATACCATGTTTATACTCTAGATTTAAAACAATTCTTAGTGTTATCAGGGTTAGGGACAGAAGAGATCTGATTTATAGTTGGTCAAACTGAGAGGAGATGTCACAAACTAAATGTTTATTCTGTTTCAGAAGAAGTTTGGAGGGTGGAATTGAAGTCAGAGATACCTCAGTTATAGTGCTGTCTAACAGCAGTAGAGCCAGCCCTTGGTATCCACAGGGGATTGGTTGCAGAGAATAGCAAACTCCTTGCATGCTCAGGTCCCTTATATAAAATGGTATCCTATTTGCACATAACCTGTACAGATTCTTCCATATATTTTCAATCATCTTTAGATTACATATAATATCTAGTGTAATGCACATACTATATAAGTTGTTGTTATGGTGCATTGATTAGGGAATAATGACCAAAACTGTTTGCACATATTCAGTATAGACATTGTTTCCTCTTTTGAATATTTCTTGCCTGTGGTCAGTTGAACCCATAGATACAAAAGCTGAGAATATACAGAAGGACGACTATACAGTGCAGGCCACAAATGACAGCCAGGTGTAATTTAAAATTTCCTAGTAGGTGTGGTTAAACTAGTAAAACCAAATAGGTGAAAGTAATTTAAATAAAATGCACTATATAATAGATGTATCTAAAAGATTAAGACTCCCACATATAATTCATTCAAAGACATGATGAGATATTTTATATCATTTTCTTATTTGAAATTTGATGTTTGTTCCAACTGTAAGAGCATCTCTTTATTCAGAAAAGCCACATTATAAGTGCTCAATAGTCACACGAGGCCAGAGATGATGGCATGGGTCAGCACAACTCAAGTGAGTTTAAGGGGAAGCTTGAACAGAGAAGGTGGTCAAAAGGATTTGCCTTAGAGTGAACTAAATTCAAAATTGAGTGGTGTAAGTGTAAAAATTTGTTTGTTGATGACTCAAGGAGGATTAAAAAGCCCATCGGATGGGAGAGAGGTAAGAAACCTCAGAGGAAGTGCAGAGAGAAATGAAGAAAGGCAGGAATACAAACACTTGTGAAGAGGCATTTCACTTCCATGGTCCAATGCTAATTTAACACCAAGATACAGTTCTTCCCATTGCATAGATGAGAAAGATGAAGCTGGCAAGAATTCAGTCGCTTGCCCATGTTTCTCCTTCTCCTGCTCTATGAACCTGACAGCTCAAAATCAATAGTGTGTGTGTATATCTTATTCTCACTGCATGTGGTTAAAAAAAAAAAAAAAGTATAATCTTCAGCTTCCCTGGGCCTATGTTCTGACTGGAGGGGACTTGCAAAGGGCAAGGTGGAAGGAGGGTAGAAAGCTGGAAAAGGACTGTGTTTCAAAGGCTGTAGCTACAACCTGTAGCCTTTAAGGTGTTAATGAAGGCAGGAAGCCGGGCCCCAGGCAGATGCTGTACTGCACAGTTATTCTAGGCACATTTACTTGCTGTTCTCTTGGTGCTGTTGAAGATAAAAAGCAAAGGATTGGGTTTGACATGTAGTCAGAGAGCATAGGTGAAAAAAAGCCAAAGAAACTCTTGAAAATGAGGTTGGTTAAAAATCAGAGGAGTGTGACAGTGACCGGCTCTGGAATTCAGACATTAGGATGGGTTCTTATTTGACTTGTATAATCTCTGTATGTTACTTGGCCGGTGGTTTTTTTTTTTTTTTAATTAATTAACTAACTGATTTATTTACTTACACATTTGGTACTGGAGATTGAACCCTCCCTAGCCCCCAGGGTCTGGCAAGGTTACTGAGGCTGGTCTTGAGCTTGCCATCCTCCTGCCTCAGCCTTCCCCCCAGTCACTGAATAGCAGGCCTGCATCACTGTGCAGGGCTTGTGTTTTTAAGTGAAAAACCATAATCACACTCCAATTGGATACATGAAATGCAGAAAAATCTACATTCTGTGGGTGTGGAGTGTAAAGTAATCTGCCTATGTGGTGGTAGCTGAAAATATTTTTCTTTATCACATTGTACCCATGAAGTCAACTCTATATGACAATTTGGAGGAGCAGAAAAGAGGCCTCAGACAGCTCTAATAAACTTGGCCTCATGAAAACTGGCTAATGAAGAAAATCAAGTTATTTTCAGTTAAGGATCATTGCTGAGGGGAAAGAAAAACCAAATGAGCTGAAGAATAATAAGACCCTCTTTAAAAATGAATCCTCATTTCTATTTCATAATGAATCCTCATTTCTATTTGGATAAGTATTTTACTCTTAATTACTTAATTGATAGGATTGGGAGAGTTAAAGTGTAGACTATATTCATTCATTCAAAAATCCCATCAACTTTTTTTCCCCTCTGATCAGCCATATACCAAACTCTATCTACACTAGGCAGTGGTTATAGAGTAATATAAAGGAGAACAATCTTTTTCTGTACACATCTTAGGATCAAGGCTAAGACCCCTATGACAAAAGGCACAAGAAAACATTTATAGTTTTTTTCTCATCTGTGTAAGTTAGGCAGGTAAAAGGGAAAGAAAGAAGATGGGGAATAAGGGTGAAATTGCATGAAAAATGAAGGGACCAGGGGAGGGAGGTAGGTAGGAACCAGGAAAATCCTGGGGAATGATATTGGCCAAATTATATAGTTATATCACATGTATGTACACATGTGTAACAAAAAATTCCACTGCTATCTATAATTATAATGCACCAATAAAAATACAAAAAAAAGAAAAAAATACAAATTTATCTAATACAAGTTTTGCATGACCCAGGAGCCTTAATAAGGAAATGAAGACCCAAAGAAATTGCCAGCCTTTGCATTTTATGCTGTTCTACCAAGAGTAATCAGTCAGTCATGGAGATGTATGAAAGGGCAAAAGGATATGAGTGAATGGTAATAACTTGGAAAAAACTTAGCTAAGCCTATTTTTCAAATTATTTTCTGTGATCCTTTGTTTACAGAGATAAGGGGTGTTCTTTCCTCTGTGTACAAGGAGGGTGCCTCTCACATGAGGCTCTTAGGCATCAGAGAAAAGTTGGAACAGCTTTCTTATGTTTTATTATTTGCTTAGGGAAGAAGGTTGGGAGACTGTCAGAGAGATCTTCCTACACATGCTGCTTCTCAACTTCCTTGAGCTTAAAATATTTAATATCCTGCCAGCTGCAGTGTCATGCACCTATAATCCCAGGTACTCCGGAGACTGATAGGAGGATGGCAAGTTTGAGACCAGCCTGTGTAACTTAGTGAGATGCTGTCTCAAAGAAAAAAATAAAAGGGGCTGGAGATGTAGTTCTGTGATACAGTACCCTGGGTTCAATCCACAGTACTGCACCAAAAAAAGACAGAAAGGAAAAAAATATATAGATAGATAGATATGATAGGCATGTAAATACAATGTGTTACAGTGCCATTGTAGCAGGCAGAATGGCCTACCTACCCCAGCTATAGTGTGTTAAAGGTTATTAAGTGATCTTTGACCCATTTTCTCTTCTTGGGAATACCACTAGAGTATATTTTCTAACCTTTGCAGTTAGGTGTGGACATATAACTATTAATTGATGGAATGTGGTAGTAGGAAATGTTACCCTGCCCTTGTTATTTGTGATTTTCTATTATATTTCACCTACCACAATGATGTTGGGAGCTACATTGAAGGTGGTAGGACAACTTGGTAGAAAGAGGTAGGATCACCACTTATAGTACAAGTAATAAGAATGCTGGCTTAACCAGAGGAGAGCTGGAAGGAAGTTTCTATGTTATAGCATTTACTGCTACCTTAATTCACACAACTATGAACTGCAGACCTGCTCTGTGATCTTACATTCTAATGGGATACAGACCATAAATAAGCAATTCACATAAATATACGCATTTGGTTTATATATGAAAATATTTAGCTGGATATAGAGGAAGCCCATATCATTGTTCTAGGTTCATACTAAGAGATTAAAACTGGTGATTAAAAAAAACAATTTATATCTTTAGAATATAATATCTCTTTTGCTCTTCATCTTGCTTCCCCTCCTGCTTTACAACATAAACACATACCTCTTTCACCAACTAGTCTATTTCCTGAAATAGTGATAGACTTCAAGGCATGTGAAATAAATCATAGAAATCCCAATTTGCTATTCTCTTTACTGTACAAATAATACACTTGTCAAAACATATAAATGCATCTTTTTCTGAACAATAATGAAACATTGGTTGGCTTTTTAATTTTTTCCCATGAACAAGAACAGAAATGCTAAATGCGTGGCCTAATGGTAGAGCCACAAGGATATGACTAAAGTGGTGCTTAAAAAGGTCTGGGAACTGCTTCTGATTACTTGATGATAATTAAGGTGTCTGTTCCTAGGGTCTTAGTTTCCTCATCAACAAGACAGGAAGTTCAGGTTTTAACATTCCTCCCAACTTTCCCATTTCCAATTTCCAACTTCCAGACCTAAACCTCTTGGGGGAAGGTCAAGTGGGGCTGTGAACAAAGCATGGCTCAAATGCAATCTTGGGAGGCCTTCTCTGTGGTTTCCAGGTTCTACTGATAGGACTCAGTGAACTCCAAATCCATGACTCTTTGTTAGGCCTAACATGTCATGCAGAGAAAGGAGGCTAAAGAGATGTTGGAATATTCTAGCTAGGACAGGGATTCAAAACATCCAAAATCCTGCACAGGATTTTGACTTGACCCCTGTACTTGTGAAGAAGATATGTACAATTCTGGAGCCCCCCTAAAGCTCTGAGACTCCTTTGTCCTTTGAAGCTTCAACCTTTCAAAATAAGAACTGTATTGTTTTTAACAATTGGGTCTCTCTCCCCAGTTTCAGACCCCCTGCCCAGGCTCTGTCTTCTGTGTGTTCTATCTCAGGCCCTTCTCCGCTGTCCAGCTCCTGCTGCTGTGCATTGTGATTGAAGGTACTCTCTGCTTTCCCTTCCTTCCCACGCTGCCTTTGATTCAGATATAGAGGGATACATTATTGATCACATTTCGGCTGCTGCTTTTAGCTTGCTGGTCCTGCACTACTAACTGATACACTAATAAGAGAAGAGTGAAGAGATGGCCTCCTTTGAAAAAGCGAGGAGAGGACAGCTCTACACTCTCCATTTTGGAATCTTTAGGAAATGCTGCCTGCTTTCCTGCTGGGAGCCCTTCCCTTGGTCAGGCTGCCCCACTGTGCAGAGACAGGGTTGTCCACATGCCCTCCAGTGGCCTGCTCAGGTGAAGAAATTGATATTCTCCTCCAGGGAGGACTATTCTTTGCCCCTGTAGTGCAGGTCTGGTTGGGCATCTTTGTTAAACTTCCTACATTAAAAACCCAAGCAGCCATCTTGAAACAGATTCTTTTTTAAGATTTATTTTACTTTTTTGACATATAAAAATTACACACATTTCTGGGGTATGACATGGTGTTTTGATATCTGTATGTATCGTATAACGATCAAATTAGTATAATTGGCATATCCATCATCTTAAACATTTATTATTTCCCTGTGGTGAAACCCATAAAAACCCTTTCTTGTAACTAATTTGTGATATACAATATATTTTTGTTAACTATTCATCTGACTGTACAATAAACATGAGAATTTAATCCTGTCCTCTAACTTTGCACTGACCCATCCCTCCTCATTAAACTAAATTCTCTCCATTCCTATTTAATGTTTTCTGCCAAACAATGTAGGTGTGCTCTCTCTGCATCGTGGATGAAGATATGCCATGCTGAAAAACTTTATGTGTTAATCACTAGAAAAGTTCTCCCTCTCTCCTTGTCAAAATGAATCGAGTTGACACCCCAGGTAAAGATCACAGCAGAAGTGTCACTGAAACACAGGTCCTGCAACTCTAAATCTGGAATCTTTGCTCTATACTAGCGACTGATGTGCTAGGAAATCTTCCTGCTACTCACTCTTCAATACCTTTTCTCAGTCCTCAGGGAGATAATGGTAAAAGTTTCAATAAAATGTTCATTTCTGTTTTCTAAAGTCCTTCCTTTCTTAGACATTCAAATGCCTGCTATAAAAATGTTTATTAAATTTTTATGTGCTTATACCCTATTACCTAATAACTCCACTAGTATATAGTTATTCTTGCAAAAGTGTGTGTGTGTATGTACATGAATGTACACAGGTATAAATATATACAAGCATGATTATTCTAACCCCTACTAACCTAGAAAACGTAGAGATTAATTAAATTATTATATATCCATAGATATATAATTGAATACTATTCAGCTGTTTAGAAAATGATGTAGATAAATGTGTGATGATTTTGAGAATTCTGTACGTTATGTTATTAAATGCAAAACACCTTTGTAAGCTAAAGTCTTATCAAAATTTTAATCTATTCACCTATCTACATGCCTAACTATATATTCATTCTTCAGTCTAGCTACTATTACTTACGTATGTATAATTTTTTAAAAATATTTTTCGGAGTGCATAGGTAAAATCTGTTAAAAGCAACTTCTACTAGGACACTGACCAAGTAGAAGGTACATCTTATAGTTTATCTTTTGTGTTTATTGAATTTCTAACTTTGTTCAAATATTGCTTTTATTTTTTAAAGAACAAGGTTAGCTGGGATTTGATATTGCAGGGAATGTCTCTTTTTTATTTCTATATGTCAAAAGCCTTTATATGTATTATTTTAAAAATGTTGTAATATTAAGGCCTACCAGCTATACATAAATATAGAGCCAGTTTCCTGAATTATATTTTGAGAGACAAAGTGAGAGAATCAAGGGATAATAAGTCTCTTAATAGTGAGTGGAAACAGGGAGAAAAGGAATATTTTGAAGGGAGAAGGGTGACACAGAACTATTTGCCTCTCCATGTTGCATAGAGGCAACCAGAGGAAGGTGCAATGTAGTTAGGAAAAATGGATTCCAGCCCTGCTATGCTATTTGCTACCCTCTAATGCTTAACCTCTCTCAACCTCAGTTTTGTCACTTACAAACAAAGGAATTGCATTAGACGATTTCCTAGGTGCCCTCAAGCTTAGAAATCTATAGAACTCTATGAAACCTCATCCTTTCTCCCACCACATAATTGGCAGGAAGTAATAATAAAATAAGGTTTGGAATATAATTCATCTTCGATGTACATTTTCTCTGTCCTGCAGATGGAAATAGTTGATAGCCTTCTTTTTATCTCCTTTTTCCCTCATTGTAAGTGAGAGTAAACTCACTAGACTGGACACCAGGGAACCTTTTATATATCAGGAGAAACTAAGCTGGCCCAAAAATACCCATTTGACAGAACACATTTCTGGTTAGAGCCAGCAAAGACAGGCATAGTGGATAAAACACTGGGCATAAAGAGTAATCATTATTATCTGAGGCAACCCTCTTGTCCACCTTAATGCATTTTTTTCCTCCTCTAATGTTTCCTTTCCAAAGCTACAGAAATGTAGGACACCTGACCAGGTTCTAGTCTTCCCACCACACAGGCAGGAATCCCCAATCTTTTATGAAGTCCTGGGCTTGGGGTTATAGAGACACAAAGCTATAAAGAGTTAATGATCACTGTTTGACAATATGACCTAGGGATGCAATTTGAGAAATACTTCTTGAGCACTTTCTACATATCAGGCAGTGCTAGACACTAAATATTCAAAGATCAAAACCCTACCTTGTAGAAGACAAGATTCAAAAGGGGGAAGAATCTGTAGGATTGATATTTTAGTACATCTCACGTTAGGAGGATGGATCAGAGGTGTAGAAGAACAGAGGAGAGGTCATTTAGCCTGAGGAAATATCCTTTTGGCTAGGTCTTAAAGGCAAGTGACTGACATATAGGACCTTCTTTTGCCAGTAGTGTCTGAGTTGACTGTAACAAGGAAAATATCCCTAGCCTTCCTCACACAACCCTAGAAATTGTGCCTGTATGTGGAGAGGGAACAAGTCACCTGGAAATCAATGATGAAGAAGGACCTGGGAAGAGCAGAGCTGATCTTAGGAAAGTGACAGAAAAAAGGATAGGTAAGTAGGTCAAGAAAAGGGGCCCTGGGAGAAAGTAACTAGAGGCAGAGCAGGGTAGGGCCAGTGTGAAAATTGTCTTTGCCTCAGCTATCACAGGCTTCATTCCTACCTGGTCTTGTTTATTTTATCTTTTCAGACACTGGGCTGGACGGGGAAGCCTCTAATAACTGCTTCCAGAAATGCACCTCCCTTCATAGACATTCTCTCCTCACCTAGGAACTGTCATGAGATGGCAAGTTTTGTCCTGAAGCCTTGGCTAAGTGGAACAAACTTAGCAGCCCCACTAAAGTGCAGACACCCTGCTGGGGTTAAAATGAATGGAAAGGCAAGTGGGAAATACATCACAACTGGGTGTGAATAGATGGAGAAAAGAAAGAAAATATTTCTATCATGGAGTGATTTTCACTAGATTTAGACTAAGACTCATGGCCAAGTGCGGAAATCAGCAGGAAGTTGTGTGGAAAGTGAAAGTATTATATATATATATATTTTTTCTTCAAGCAGTGTATACAGTTTAAGTCAAATCAACAAACACATTTAATGATACTTTTGTACCCTGAATGTTTTTATTTCTTCATTTATTTACTTTTCTTTTAGCAGAGACACGGATTGTTGGAGTCCCCAGTAAGGCTGAAGAAGAATGATTTTAATGGTTGACCCATGAATCGTTTCCTGTTGGAAAATAAACGAAAAGGCTCTGCATCTTTCCAAATCTCAAAGGTTCTCCCACCAGCCTGTAATTTCTGAGGTTAGAGTTGTTCATGAAAATAAAAATGGTGACTTTCCAGTTGCTATTCAGATGTCAGTTAACAGTTCAATACCTAAAGCTACTAATAGATATGTTCTACCTGGTGCTCTGTGAAGTCACTATGTAGAAGGCGTAATTTCGCTTTGTGAATGTAGAGGAAAACTCAAAGTAAAAGAGGACTCTATTCTGATGCCTAATAAAACATAAAGAAGGAGAAAAAGGAGCAGCAACAGCTGCAATAATGACATATATTGTGTCTGTTTCATTATTTTAAATATAAACTTGGGGTCTGAGAAATATTTACTAGTTCATGAGTGATGTCAAATGACAGAATATCTGAAATATTTCAAAATTGGGTCTTACGTTTTCAGTGCTAAAGGACTAACAATATTCTGTTCTTTCGGGTTCTCAACATAGGTGATTCTATTGGTGAAACTGCACAGTGCCCTAACTATATAATTATAAGCTCCATTATCACATGGATCTAGTCTATTATTTATGCAGAACTACCGACTTTACACATATTGTTTCATTTATCCTGGAAAACACAGAGTGGGATGTTTAGGTCTTATTAAAGGCCTTTCATTGAGTTGCAATGACAATACTAAAGGGAAAAAATAAAATCCTGAATTCCCAAATCTCAGTCTGATATTTCCTGTGGATTCCTGTTTCTGAAATACCTACAAGAAGAATACTAGGGAATACTCATCAGAGTAATCAGTCTGTAGGAAAAGCAAAGTTTACAAAGCTCTGTCTGGCAAATCTATACCCTCTCCCTGGTTTCCTCTCAGCACCTAGAATTATCTTACAGTAAGAAGTTCTGTCATTTCTTATGGAGTGTGTGATTGACAACTTGACAAGCAACCTAAGGCCCCCTGAAGACTCAAGGGAGCATGATCATGCACAAGTCCCAATGGTTCTAGAAATTAAGACAAATCAATGAATAAATTAGAAATGTGGGTAATAAACCTCACACTATTGCTTTCTGTCTTTAAAACCCAATTTGTAGTTCTAAGCCAAAAAAGCAATGCTAGAGAGATTATAATACCTGACTTCAGATTATACTAAAGAGCAATAGTAAAATCAAAACAAAACAAAAAACAACACTGCCTGATACTAGCATAAAAATGGGCATATGGACCAATGGTATGGAATAGAAGACACAGAGAGAGACAAACCCACACATCTACATTCATCAGATCCTTGACAAAGGAGCCAAAAGCACACACTGGAGGAAAAAAAAGGCTTTTAAACTGAAAATAGTGATTATCCATGTATAGAAAAATGAAACTGGACCCTTATCTCTTACAATAGGTTATTTGATTTTTTTGAAGTCAAGTTTTTTTGAACTCTTTACACCAAAAAAATCAAAAACCCAATTTATAATTGGGGAAATGAATTAAACAGACAATTCTCAAAAGAAGAAATACAGATGGCCAACAAATACATGAAACAATGTTCAACATCATTAGCAATTAGGGAAATGCAAATCAAAACTACTCTGAGATTTTATCTCACACCAGTCAGAATGGCAATCATCAAGAATAAAAAATTATAAAAAATTCTGGAGAAAATGTAGAGAAAAACAAATACTTTTTACACTGTTGTTGGAATTATATATTAGTATAACCACTGTAGAAATCATTATGGGGTTTCCTCAAAAAACTAGGCATAGAATCACCATATAACCCCGATAGACACTCCTTGATATTTCTAAAGAATTAAAGTTATCTTACTATAGTTATACATGCATATCCATGTTTATAGCATCACAATTCACAATAGCCTAACTATGGAACCAGCCTAAGTGTCCATCAATGGATGAATAGATCAAGAAAATGTGGTATATATACACAATGCAGTTTTACTCAGCCACAAGAAAAATAAAACTATAATTTTCAGAAAAATGGGTTGAATTACAGAACACAATCATGTTAAGTGAAATAAGTCAAACTCAGAAGGTCAAAGGTCCTATATTTTCTCTCATATGTGAAATCTAGAGAGGAAGAAGGAAAAGAAAGGTGTGGGTAGATCTTATGAAAATCAAAATGAGGTCAGTAAAGAAGAAAGACCAGGAGGTTGGAGGTGGGAAGGGAGTGGGGAAGTGATATTGGCCAAACTGTAGTGTCATATTGTGTGCATGTACAAATATATGACAACAAATCCTATCATTATATACAACTACAATGCACCCATAAAAATGTGGAAAAATCCAATTTGAAGTTTAACCAATGAACTAATATTTTTTTCAAAGAATATTATGCAAGAATCTGTGGAAGAGAACATCAAATCAGGAAATGGCCCCTACTCTCAAGCTTCTTATGATTCTATCTTAATTCTTGTCTCTGGTCCACTATAATGTAAAAGAGCTATTTCATCTTATCTCAAAATCCTCAGATTCTTTTACTAGAGATGGGAGGAGATTCATGCTATTTTGGCTATGAACAGCATAAAAAGTGAATTCCTTTTTATCATAAATATTAAAAGATAATTGATGCGAGTGGCCTTTCCTGAAACAAGCCCAGACATATTCATGCACAGTGATGCTGATATGGTGCCAGATCATCCCAAATATACAGATGAGGCCGACTTGATGATACAGGAATTTTAGCTGATGAATCTGGTTGGATTTTCATAGAAAACAAAGGACAAGCAGAGGACTAGAGATATAGTCTCATCTTCTCTGAAATATGTCAATGGTCTTAGTGAGAAATTTTGTCTCCAAAAAACAGAGAGTTTGGGACCAGTTATGGAGTTATAAGAAAAAAAAAAAACAGAGATCTGAGACTAGTTTCAGGGTTATCTGTGGATGTCATCTCTGGAGATATACCCTTATCTAACCACTTAGCTCATCCTGATAACATATGAGTTCTGGTTGAAAATGGTAGATATTCTTCAAGCAAACACCAACTCTTTGCAACACCTCAGTATGTCTTGATATGGATCAGTTATCATTTATCTATTCTTGGTTTTATGGATACTCATCACTAATGCTCAGTCAAGTTATTCTCCATAAAACTGTTGAAAATACATCCATAGCATTAAAATGCTTATTTTGTACAAAATGAATTAATGTCTTGATAAAGTTTAGCCTCTATAGAAAGATATAGATACCATAACTCACTTTAAACACTATATCCCTAAAATTGTGAGTAAACATTTTTTAATATATTTAATCAGGTATATAAATGTACTGTGAAAGTTGACTGCATAAAATGGTTTCATCTAATTTGACAACTTTTACTAAGACTCAATTGCATTATAGGCATTGAACTAGGTGATGTGGATACATAAATGAGTATAATTTGATTCTAGCCATCAAAAATCTTGGCGTTTATCTGAGAGAGAGAAGCATTAATGCAACAGGTCAACAGCATATGCTAAGTGCAAAGACAGAAGTAAGCAGAGGGTAGTAAAGAAAACTTGCTCACCTTGTAGAGAAAAATGATAATTACTGAAGAAAAATAAATCGCTGAACTGAGTCTTGAAGGATGAAAAAAGATGAAGTCATCATTTCTTATATTATCTGTATTCTTTGTGTCAACATCGTCAAGAGGCAACCTTAGTTCCCTCTCTTTAGTTATAGAAAAAATAATTAGAGCAAACTCAGAAGATGGTTTGTGAAGGCCAGCTCCATGTTGCTGGTGATATATATAGTCTTTAATATTTATATATTTATTAAAACAAATATGTATATTAAATATGCATATATTTGTGTATATATATAAAATATATACTATAATTCTTTGGTTCTTTCATATATATATGAATTTCTATATGTATTTATCTAATATAATATGTTTTCTTAATGCAAAGTACCCATGCCTTGGGTTTGTATTGTAAATATTATCAATATATGCATATTTGTCCTATAAATATGAGAAATCAGCATTAGTGTTACTGCTAATATGTCCTAGAAGTCCAAGCCAAACTGATAGAAAAGAACAGGGCATTTGTTTCCATGCATATATTAATAAAAAGCCTTATAAAACAGGGGAAGGGATGACCTCCTGAAGAGAAAATACTGAACAATCACAATACATCAAGTTCTGCCTTCAAGAAGTGACTATGACTATATGTCTATTATCTTGGTATATCAATCTTCATTCTCAAATGTTTTTCTCTTAATTAGAATATTAGTGAAGAAAGAGTTTGTACTGAATAAATTTACATTTATTTCCTATGTTTCTTTTGGTGGGGGGCAGTTATAGGTGACAGATTCATATAAACTCAAAGATTCTGATGAAAAAGGCCTTTATTCACTCATGCAAATAAAGGTCCCACAAACTGCACTGGTTATGGGGGCAGAAGATCATGCACCATCTCCATTTATTTTATGTGGAAAAAGACAAGGCTTCTTAAATCCCACCCCTTCCCACACATACTTCAGTTCCCCACATATAAAACATTACGGTCTAGATGCATTAAAGTTAAGTTTTTCCTGTCTTTCTTTTATTTGGTGTATTGAATAGTTCTTAAAACATCATGTTACTGATGTATAAAAGAATAATCTGAACATGAGGAAAAATACCTCATAAAAATACATTAATTAGGATTACAGTAACTGTCCATATGTGGAGGAGAACCATGTGCTAATGAACTGTTTTGATGATATTTTCCCTACCTAAAATCTGGTAGCATCAAAACCAAAGGCAAGAGCCCTTCACAGAGAGCAATATGTAAGGGATTCTTGATAAATGCACTGCTATTCACCAAAGCCCAGATAAAGATATGTAATTAACTAGCCTTGGGCTGTCTCTAAATGTTTGACTTTATTTTTTTTCTTTCCCCCTTAACAGTTGCTGTTGCCTCGTATATGAAGACTCTTAATTTGCACATGCCAATGTACCTTCATAAAGACCTTCTTTGGAAAAGCTCTTTGAAATGTGAAAGCAGCCTTGACTATGGTGGGTTATTTATTTATTTATTTTTTAATGCTTCTGAGTTTAAAAACAAAATGAATGAACAGGGTTGTTGTTTTTTTTCCCCACCCACTTTAACCTACCAAATCTTCTTCAGCCATGGGTGATTCTTAAATAGATTTTTTAAAATAGGGAGGTTAAGATTTACAAACTCTCATCAGTCATGGAACTCAGATGAATAAGGGTCCAGACTTCTGATTCTTTTCTAATGTAGAGTACATTCCTGATGGTTTTGATGCTGGAAAGCTTAAAGAGAAGTACATAATTCCTTTTTTTTCTAATTCTAGCTATATAATGAAAAGGGGATAATAATCTTTCCAAAAGCTATTTTTTTTTGACCAAAAAATGTATCTTCTATGAGGCAGATGGACTGGTCCCTGCTTCTCAGCATGTAGTTGACCTTTAGCAAATAGTCCAGAGCAATTCAGGCTCCAGGGTTTTGTTGCCCCCAAACTAAAGTCATGTTCATTCATGCACAGGTGGCTTCTTTTATTTAATGATTTATTTTGTTCAGAGCACTATTAGTTTCCCAACCATGGAGATCTCATGTTATTTATTTCCTGAGAAGCCTGCATGTTGAAGAGAAGAGAGTGGTCTTTGGAATCAGAGAAACATGAATTCAAATTTCAGTTTCCTTATTTTGATTTGGGGCACCAATAAAAACAAAAATACAAGTCTGTCCAAGTACCAATATGTTGCATAAACCATATACATGTATAAAAATACACATGTGTCTATACTCATAAATAAGTGCATCTTCATATAATATTTATATGTATATATATATATATATATATACACACATATAGACAACTTTACTTATGATTCACATACACACAGACATGTGTATATGTTACTTTCTCTGAATATGTATATGTGTATATAGTTAGGTGACTACTAGCAAGATTATCATTAGTGTGAATATACATTCCATTTATGAAATCAAATACTATAAAGCCTAAAATAACACTTTTAAAATCTAAGTCCTTCATTTTATTCCTAAAACCTAATTAATAATTCAGTCCTACTGACAACTTTGTTTGAATTTTTTTATTTTTCATTTCAATTGCCACTAGTTCAGTCCAAATTTTCACCGATATTAGACTTCCATTATTTTACTAACTGCCATAAAAGCTACAGATTGATTGATCACTTGTTGCTTTTAAAACAAACTGATAAATTCCTATTTGATCAACTTCCAAAGGACTTTCATCCTGTTACTTCTCTATTCCAAATATTCAGAAGTTCCCCCCTGGGTAAAAAGATATGGTCCGTGGCTCTCAAAAACTTGTATATCTTGGCCTGAACCTGAATCACCAATAAAATTCCTCCCACTGATCCATATCATGAAAATTTCACCCCAAAGCTACTAGCCACTCAAAAACATCAACAAAATAGAATGTAGGGCATAATTTTTTTTTAAAGCACGAGGAACAAGAAAAGAAAAAAAGAAAGGAGACACAATGCAAAGAATTTAGTGAGGATGGGTATTTTTCCTCAAATACTATATCAGGAATTTTCCTGGACACAGGGGCTTAATTCTTACCTCCTCTGAGATTCATCTACTACTATTTGGCTATGCATCTTGGACTATAGCCATATCTCAAATGCATCTCAGAATAGACTCCAGGTTCAAATTCAGCTAGTAAGTATTTAGTAAATGGTAAGGGCCAGGTGTGGTCCTACATGCTGTGTTATATCTGTGTAGTCCAGTAGAGATGTGATTTTTGTTTTTATGGATTAGATAACTGAGGCTCAGTGAGACCAGACAGAAGTAGAACATCATACTTCATTTCCCTTTTCTATGTTCTTATAATATAACCATAATTCATTCTTTATTCATTTATTAATTGATTCATCCACTATAATATTTACAAAGCCCTGATCATGTTCCATGCATCCTCCTAGGTAGGTGCTGGGGAAAACTGTACTGAAGCTGTTGAGTAGGCATTTTCGGCCTCCCACTATTAAAGCTGCAAGATCCCTATTTTGATGGAGTCAAACAGCCAGGTGTTCTCAGTCTAGAACTGTCATTCTCTCTTAAGATGAAGTCGTTGTCCAATTTTACTTATCAGAAACAATAAAGCGAGTCTCCTTGTGGCAGCTCCCCTACCACCACAGGGCAAAATTGAGGCTGTCTTCCATGCCAATAGTTTGAAGTGTTCGTTTTGTAACACCAGGTAACATGAATGTTACCTTTTTTCATCTGAATAACTGAGAATTGTGTAAAAGGGAGATGAAGAAAAATGATATATATAATAGCTATTATTTTTTTAGAATTTTACAAAGTTATACTTCTTAAACATCTTTGTCTTTTTCATAAAGAGTTCTGATATTAGATGAGGAACCAATGGAACCCTCAACATAATGGGCACCATATTCATGGTTAGGGCTTTGAGCAGAACAAGGTGTCCAGGCTGTGTGAAAAAGGTCCAGGCAGCTTCAAGACTTACAGAAAGAGAAGAGAGAACAACAGGATTGTACCTATATATATGGTCACATCAAAAACACTTTTTAAAGAGCCCTATGCTCCAGCACAGAGATAAATACTCATACCCACTTCTTGCCTCCTTTCCTGTGGAAGTGTAGACTAAGGTCACATGAATACACTGATTGGAGATTATGTGCCTAATTTTTAGAGGGGGGATGGTGCCATGCTGCATCAGAGAAGTTTGTCTTTCTCACAGAGTACAGGCCCCTGAGACTCCAAGGGGTGCTAATGATCTCCACTCTCTGGGACAGCCTGACTTCTTCCCTCCCAAGTAAGTTTACTTTAGGTAACATCTCTTTTGAGTGCATAGGCTTAGAGTTTAGCTTTAGATCAGATTTTACTCTTCATGTTTGCCATGCTATAATGAGAAAATTTTATTCAAAATTCATAACACAGAGCAGTTGTTAAATAGAGGCAAGGGGGAAAAAGACAGGAACCTTACTCCTCACCTACTCCGTTCAATGTCCTAACTCTGAGATGAGCTGCCTGTTGTCTCAGGGGTCCTATTTCTTTTGTTTCCTCACCCTCCACCAAAACTGCTGTCTCAATGGGACCCTTGTAAAGAAAAGTAAATGTTGCTAATGTTTTTCAGTTTGGCTCATAGATGACATGATATCAACACACAAGACACATGTTGAAGAGCATATCAAAAATTCTATGTACTTTTTGATTAATTGCTTTTCTACCATTTCCCCACTCATGAGAATGGATCATAACATAAAACAGTAAGGCTGGCTTTATTCAGGAATTACCTTGAATTTTTTCTAAGAATCTTTCCTAATTTATAAAAAAATTGCAACGGTCATATATTAACAGTTAGACCATGTTACTTGTAGACATCTCATAATTGATCTCGATATTTATCAGAGGGTAATGGGAATGACAGTTATTTACAGCATCATACTTGTCTAGAAAACCATATTGCATGTTGAAGTTACTAAATTTCAAGGAAGTTCATGACTCAGTTTTACTCATCCTTACATTGTTCGACTACTTACTGCTCTGTTGTTTTTTAATACCTCAATTCTAGGGAATGCCCAGGAACACAGAGGTGGGGAAGCCAATTTAATCTGGCAACACCAATTATATGAATTTCTGCCAACTGGAACTCCAAGCAAGAAAATCTTGGGACAGCAAAGTGATGACAAAGAGCACCATTTATACAGGCAGTACATAAGCAGGTGCTAATGAACCAGCTTCCTACTTCCTCCAGCAGAATATATTGGATTTAAAGTGCTTGGGAAAGAGTGGTTTTCAGATTTGCTCATAACTTGAAACTAGTTTATGTGTACAGTTTGGGTGTTTGGGGGAAAGTCAAGCATGGTACTTTGATCATTTATAAATCCTAATTGTGCTTTTCTGGTCTGAAAATATCGAGTTGCAGTCAGTTGAAGGCACTGGCTAATGGAGAGCCAAGGATTATCTCTGAATTGATAGAATTTGCTCTGGGGCTTCTCTCTGTCAATACCAGAAATCAAGGGCTGACTAATCATGGCAAACAATCCACAGTTCTTCTTCTCACCCTTTGGCATTTTCTTGCACATATTATGTATGGCGCTCATCTGATATTATCAATTGACAATGTTAACTGTGGTGAAAATGATGATGGGAAGTAAAATTTAAAAATAGAATATCTCCTTACCAAATTAGAAGCTTAATGAGAAAAGATCTTTCCCTCATTAAATTTTTTCCTATCTCTTCTGAACCAATTTTTGTGCCTCCTACTGTTACGCCCATTTGATTCTTCAAACTAAGCTTTAAGGAAGAAGTTCCACCTTTGATTAAGGAGGCCCAATTATTTCATTAATGAAATGGCTAATTATGTCAAAACCTACATAACATTCATGTATATTTTTTTCCCTGAAATGAGATTACATTGAGATAATTTTTCCCTGAAGGAAAGTAGTTGAAGATAGGTGCAACTACCTTTACTTGTCAGGTAAACCCTATCTATAATTAGAGGTTTATAATTCTGGACTAGTTGAGGATTTATGATAGCATAGTATAAAAATTATCTTTAATGCAAAAGAAGGAGGAAGATTTTTCTTAAATCATCACAATGTCCTAGATCAGTATTTAAGTTACAAAACTCAACTTTGCTCTGACTTTGAAAACCAGCTCATGCTTGCAAAATATTCAATAGACAAAAATCATATAGGGGAGCTTAACAAATATCATTAACCACCATAGCAATGATAACAGGTGGCTGATCTGATACAGAATTGACAAGGAATACAAGTGAGATAACATCCAGTTGCTCTTAGGAATCTTCACTATTTGGTCTTGAAATTGAAATCAATATATTATACCATCGCAGTGAAAAGGTTGGATCTGTAGTCAAGCAGCCTATTTTCAAATTTTGTTATTTCATTCATAAGTTTGTACTATTAATCATATAAATCACATAGAGATGGAGTTAGGATTAAAAGAAATAATATGTGTCAAACATTGAATACAACTAACATTGAACTAATTAATCATTTATTGCAAACTGTGTCTATTTCAAGGATAGATCCTCTTGGATGTTAGAAACAGATTATCTATTACTTTTCCTGTTTTGTTCATGCTTACAAGTAAGATCATTTTTATTCTTTAGCAATGTGCTTTGAGCATCTTATTTATTTCTTTATCTACTTTTTGGTACTAGGGATTGAACCCAGGAACACTTCACTGCTGAGCAACATACCCAGCCATTTATGTTTATTTTTTAAAAAATTTGAGACAGGGTCTTAATAAATTACTTAAGGCCTTGCTAAATTGATGAGGCTGGTCTTGAACTTTCAATCCTCCTGTCTCAGCCTTACAAGTCTGCAATTGTAACATGCACCACTGCTTCTGGCTTGCTTTGAGCATTTTAAAGGCAAGTTCCATTCTTGAACATCAGAGCTGACATTAATAAATACTTTATAATGGAATCAGTTGAGACAGAAAAAGAATGTCAGGAGACAGCACAGGTGTCTGCTAGTGGGTTCAAGTTGGAGGTACCTGAGTGCATAAGAATAGATGTTGTGGGGGCTGGGAGGCTGCTCTGAATGTCTCTGAGCAAGATTTTACTAGAGGAAGACTTTGGGAAAGTATATGTAGCGATGCACGTGTGTACACAAACCTGGGTAGTTTTAATCACTGTCACCTCCGGTGCTTTACTTAGCAAATGAGCTCAGAAATATTCCCCCTGATATTGCTTGCTCTGGGGTGCTTAACAAATGGTTGATCATTTAATGGTCTGAGGCAGAGGCATGGAAGGTTAACACACTGACAAAATGGGCATTAACTATGATAACAACTGTTTTCATGGGAGATTATTGCTATTATAAACCTTATTCAACATCCTAATACTAGTAATAATTTTTCTTTTTCTCCCACTTTAAAATTATCATGCTTGAGGATGTACAAGATATAGAAGATAGCTGAAAACTCCAAGTATTAGGCATTTTCATAATTATCCAATGTTGCAAAAAATCACTTAGAAGCATAAAACAATGTGTAGGTACTTATAATACTCAAACTACATTTAGGAAGAGAGATGGCAATTTATTACACCAACAACTCGTATCTATCCCTCCTAAGCCACACCAAACTTCATTTCTACCTAACTAGATTTCCATTATTAGAGTGGCTATTCTGGGCAATAATAGGTCCTTTTATTTGGAAAATCCCTGTCTAGTTGTACATTGATTGCTTGATTAGGAAAGAGAGAACATGAAGACCTCTCTATTCCAGGAAATTCTGATGTTAAAGAATCAACCAGTATAGGCAGAAGTTGCCAAGAAACCAAAGAGAAACAGAATTACTCAGTGTAATCTTTACTGGTGATTTATGATCAAAAGGGATTAAGGGTGCCAGGAAGACTGGTAGAATCCTGAGACTTGAGTCACAGGAGAAGACTTATACAATAGTCAGGATAAAGGTGACATCCTCCAAGCAGGAATGAATCTGATTTGTATCAATCTAACATCAAAGATGTCAGGCACATTCCTGACACTGACTGTACCAAGGATAGTTTCACAAACTACTCTAAAAATTTTGCACACATAAAGTATGCTGGGAAACTATGCAGGGAAAACAGACCAGCATTACTCAGGGGTAATCACGGTGGCTAAAACTCAAGATGGTTGCAGTCAGGTCAAGCTGGATCTCTCTAGGTCTCATGAGTACTGAACATAGATAATGTATCATAGTATCATATGAATAATAAGGTGTCTGTTTCATAAGAATAGCAAATTCCTCTGGTAATTTTCACTTGCTGAGCACCAGGCAAGAACAGCTAGTTAAAAGGGCAGACTATCTGAAGATAAGAGGGGACCAGAATAATGGGACACCCCAGGGAGGTTTGGTCCTGGAAACTAGGGACCCCAGTTAAAGGGCTACTGGTGGAGCCTGGTCCTGCGCTGTGAATGACCTATTCAAAAGAGGAAGGGAAGGGACCAAGTCAGGCATCTGACATCTCATTTCTGTCTATCTCAGGACTGATACACAACCTTGGGTATACCTGCTGAACTAATATCTGCAGCTGAGTCTCAGCATAGCTGGTTCCAAACAGTCCTCTGGCTGGAAGAGGCAGAATTGGTTCCATTCATAGATTGAATTTTTCTTTCTGCCACCTGAGCCAGACTAGATTTGACTTCTTTATCATTTCTTTTTTCTATGTGTATTCCACATATTTCTGTAACATTCACTTCTTTTCTCTCTTGGCTTCTATTTCTACCACTTATTCTCTGCATTTCTGAGTTTTGAATTATCACTCTTGGTTATTCCCTTTGCCTCTTTCTTAGAAATTCTCTCCCCTCCCCCATACCCTTTCAGAATCCAAAAGTTATCTTTAGGATTCCTTTTCTTGTTAGACCAGTCACTCAATCCCCTTATTTCAGCTCACATCAGCTCTGAAGACTGGAGCAATGCTCCATCACTAGCCACCATCTGTGAAAAATGCCAAAAATCTTTTCTTTAGTTAACTTTTTCTTTCTCTCTTCTTATACCTTTGGTCCAAACTTCATTCTCTAGTTTCAATTCACTAGCAGCAAGTTCCCTATATACTCCAACATATGCAGTATTAAATATAGTTTTCTTCAGGTTATGCTGTTTTTGAGTTGAAGACAAGATGGTAATTTACTTACATTCACTGAATTTTTATTATATTTGTATCATTAGGAAACAGTGATATTTTGGTATAATCTGTTAGGTGGTCAGGTAGTTTTTACTCTAGCATTTAAATTAAAAACAACTTCTAGGTGGTCAGGTAGTTTTTACTCTAGCATTTAAATTAAAAACAAATTCACTATTTTGAAAACCAGCCAGTATCACCCTATCCTTAAGACTTGTGAGAGTATTCTCCCCTTCTGTTAGACAAAATTTGTTTTCTAATAACTGTTACACATGGACACTAGTTCTGTGAGGGAAATCTGACATCTTTTCTTGGGTAAAACTTCAATAATTGTAAGAGATATACCCACACTGATTTCTCTCTAAATATTCCAATTCTCTTGAATATTCATAAAGGAGACCCTGCACAATTCTGACTACACTCTTTTGAGCCAACCCCATCTGTTACTACCCTGATTATGCTACAGTGTCCAGAATTAACTCAGAGTTCCATAGGTGGTCTAAGTTGTAAAGCATATAGTGCATATTTGTAATAAAATTTAAAAAGAAAACTAGCATACTTGAGGTATTCATTATTCCATAAGCTAGCCTAATTTGGAAATCAATAAAATCAAGAGACAATAAAGTCATTTTTTTAAAATTCCAGACATCTATAGACATCTAATCATTTGAAGATTAATTAGAGTTATTTCTACTACCCTCATCCTACATACAGACCATCTTAGAATGGGTATATTTTATATATCATTTCATGAAAAATAAAACAATCCAATCCAGGAAGTACTGTCAGGATCCTTGTTTGTAGTGGTCACAATCCAGGTCTGACACCTCATGGCCATTCATGCCAAAAAGACCTTGAATTTGATATGCCAGATGAGACCAAGACCACCCACTATACTATAGTTGCCAAATCAAATGTTCTTAGGCATGGAAAGAGTGATGCTAAACTACCAGCTGATTCCATTGCAAGACTGAAAGATTGTGCACAGCCTAGTTCACCAAATACCACAGTGAAAGCTAACTAGGCTCTGGAGCAGCCAGTGAGGTATTATGTTTTCATATCCCACTTATCATGCTCATGAACCTCAACTCCTGCTATCTGACCAACTGCAAGGAAATGGATATTTGATTGTGTATAAGAGGTTTAGAGACCACCACAGCAACAAGGGTTTTCCATTCTTTTGTGAAACATTGCTCCTTTGATCTCTTGCAGCATCTTTCAAATGGATATGTGTTTGGGATTACAATTCATTGTGTGGGTTCATAGTTAAGACAAGAAAACTTCTCTTTAGAGAAAAGAGTGCGATTTTATCAAGCTGAAAAAGGTGCTATAAATCTCTCAAGTCCCCACGTGGGAGGATCATCTCATGTTAACGCTGTCCAACTTGGAGAGAAAGCCATTCTAGGGGCACAACCCAGGGCCTGTGTATGCTAGAATCTGGAAATCAGAGATGATGAATCAGTCTAGACTCATGCTTTAAATCAATGACAAGTTCATCTGAACACAGCCTTTGAAAGAATTAATAAATTTATTAGTTATTTTATTTTATTTTATTTCTAGTTTGTGCTATGAGGTAGGTTGCAAAATAGAGGTTAAATAAATCAATGACAAATTTCTCTGTATATCAAATTTCTCTGTATATCACTGACCTTTGCAGTGAACCAGCGGTGGCTGGCATTTGCACATCCAGAGTAGAAAGCCACTCACATATCGACATATCTTTCAAACCTCTGCCTACGTCCACTCTTATTCTGTCACACTGGGTTCCAGCCTGTTTCAATTACTGTTTCCCCCATTCCCTGAGTGGATGCTTGCATCACAGTTTCCTGAGCCTCTGCCCAAAGGCCTCCTTGTTCCAAGTCCCTTTAGCACACTGTTTCTTATCTGCCTCACTTCCCTGTTTAGCTATTAGGTGGAAAATAGGATTCATCTTTCATGTCAATAGCAATTGATTAGTAGTAGCTGCTTGGAACACTGTTTTGAGAAAGATTATGAGGCTCTGTCTGGGCTCACTGTGATTGATTAAAAATGCTTGCAGTGGGTACACAACAGTGAGGTGGTAGTATATGTGCCATTCTTTGATAATTTCTCATGCAATATTTTAAGACAGATGGATAATGAATGCATACCCTGGCATGTTGTTTGTGTACTGGAGTCATTTTATCCCTATAGGTTGCCTGTATAGTAAATTCATCATCAACAAAGGATAATACAGCTGCCATTTACTGAGTAAGAACAATGTGGCAGCCACTGTGCTTGGTGGCTTATATGCATTATCTCAAATCTTTCCATCAACTTTACGAAGTAGGCATTACTATGTTGGTTTTACAGATGAGAAAATGGGATTCAGATTTAAATAGACTTTCCAAAGCCACATAAATACATGAGTGGCAGAGGCCCCACAGTATTTCTAAAGGAGAATCTCTATTTTGTAAGTGGCAAGGGGGAGTCAAGTGAAGGAACTTGAGCTCAACACAAAATAGGACCTCAGATTTCAAACAGCAGAGGACAATACATAAGATATTATATTAATCATAAATTAAAATTTCCTTAAGAGTTAATTAGAATTTTAATTTTGACTTATGACCCAGAATGAGATGAGTAAAACTAGTTTTGTCCCTTCCAGCTTTATACTACAATTTTAGAATATAAGAATATTAGTTCCTATGATCTTTCCTACTGGATGGTATCTCTGTAAAATCCAGTGGTCATATTCTCAATTTTTTCCTCTCCTCTCCACAGCAAAATTTCTTAAAAATCCCCACACAAATATTCGTTATTTAAATGTGCCTTTACCTAAAAAAAATGAGCAGTCCACCAAACAGAAAGAAAATAGGAAAAATATACACATGAAAAGTTTGTTGTTTTTAATTCTTAGAACATGAGGAATAGAGCAGATGATCTGTGACCAAGCAAGAGATCTTTCTTTCTTTTTTTTTCTTTTCTGCCATTAAAGGGTATATTTGTGCTAATAAGTCTTCATTCCATGATAAAGATACAAACCTTAAGAGCTGGGTGACAATTTTTAAATGCACAGCCTCATAACATTAAGCCAGGCAGACAAAAACACTATGGCAAAGGCCAGACATGATTCTGTAAGTTTAGCAGTATTCACTAAATGGACAGGGAGAAAATAACTGAATGCTAAGAGTTAAGTAATTCAAGTAGAAATAGCAATACTATCCTACAAGTTGTAGGGATAGTGTAATAGCATAATGCTGCATCATCTCATTTTAGCAGCTGAAGTAATTATTTATGTTAAATAACCACAAAGCGATTATTGCCAACATAATGATTAAGGTTTATGGTGCAATGTAGAAGGCCAAACTTGTTATATAAATGGTAAACCTCAATAATTCAGTTTTTTAATAACAGTTTCAGATTTAATCAACACAGAGTAATTGCATTAAATCTGAATTAAGTTCACATTGGAGACATGATATTATCAAGCAGAGCATCTCATTCCTTTTTCTAATATTTAGAACAGATCCTGTGATCTCACGAATCAATGCAGTTCAGTTCAAGTTCACTGCAAAAGCAGTTTTCTTCTAGAGACTAAGGGTAGCATATTCCTATCAACTTTGACATGTGGAATTTACCAATAAGACATAACTGTCCTGGGTATTCACTACAAGAATGATCTTCTCCATACTTTTTAATAAAAAATACATTAAAATTGCTTTTAGTATTGCCAAACATTATGTTATTACTCTAGGTCACTTTATCTCAAATGTTAGCACTAAACAAAAACTATGACATAAGAGAAATGCATTATTTCCCTTCATCCTACCATGGATCTGGGTATGTAACTCACTAAAATTTTAACTTTTCTCTAACATTTGATATTTTATCTTTAAAGATGTTGGAATTTTGCAGTCTCTTCTGGGATACATATGACTTTGTTTGTATACCAAGAATATCATTTAATTTATGTTCTGTGAGAGGAAATTATTTTGAGGGGTTTATCCTTGATTCTGCAAAGCTTCACTTTGAGAGACCTGGCTTTAAACACTTCATTTAAGCCAAAAATATTAGAAAATAAATATTTACACACTGGATCAGGGTAAACTACTGTTCCTAGTTATCCTGAATTGCCAAGAATATTATCTAAAAGGTCACTTGATTTTGAAATTTTCAAAAAAGGTTAAAATGTACCTCAGCAGTTTATATTTTATGGGTCATACAAACATTTAATAAAAGCTGACTTGAAATTATTTATATTTTCAGTTTTTATCATTTCAAGGCATCAGCAAGTCTAGACATTTACTCTTCCTACTTCAAGTGGAACCCCTAATATAGAAGAAAAATTTATCCCAAGTCTGTCAATAGAATTCTAGTCTTACAAGATGTTTCACATACAAGAAAAAGACTTTATGGATCAAAAAAGCTTCGGAAAAGAAGCTTATCACATGTTTCCTATAGATTTAAAATAAATACCAGAATAGTGAAGCTTCTGAGATAACTTCTAGTAACCCCAACAATTCTCAATTTTTGTTTTCACTCAGTTTTAGCCACTAACTAGTGCTTCATTGAACACACTTGGTAAAAAGTATAGTATTATTGATCTCATAGACTTAAATTACAATTCACTTCCAATGTTGGACTGCAAAATAAAAAAATATATATATACTTTTCAAAAAAAATTTAACTCTTCCATTGAATTTCAATGTGCTAAATCTCACTAGCTCAGTCATGTTTGTTTTGTGCTTTGTGAACATGATGTGCAGAGCATTTTGTTTGGATTGGTACAATTTTTCCAATGTAGTCCACCATCTACAGATTTTTAGCGAATGTGAGTTCACTGTATAGATTTACAATTTGTCCTAAGTTAATCATGTACAAAGAGTAAGGGTTTAGAATGCATTCTTTTCTCAAATGTTTTAATGCATTTTTTGTTTATATCAATTATTTTCAGCAGAATACTTAGGTGCCCATTCACACATATAATGAAAACTTCCTTAAAAATTAAAAAATCAAGTTAGAAATTTCATTTACTTTTTACAACAACTTATTTGTATTGTAGTTTTTGCATTTGTGTCTATCCAATTATTAAATCTAATAGTAACTCTTTTATTTATCTCTCGCAAAGATGTACCTATGAATCTTTATCCCTTATTTCCTGTTTCTCATGATGTTCCTCTCCAAGATTAAAAGTAAAATAGAAAAAAAAATTTAGTTAACCTATTACACTTTACAGAGATTCTTAGAGCATTTTATGTCACTCTGATTCCAACAATGAATACTAAAAGAGCTGCAGGGAAAGAGAACAGGAGACTCCAGAGCCCTGTGGGGAAATTGCACTGGAAAGGAATAGAAATCCACAGAGAAAATTCGCATAAAACAAGCTGGAACATGAAATGAGAACCTGAAGAAAGTGGAGTGGAAGATAGCAGAGGGCAATGATACATTTTAAAACAAACAGACTAGAGGAAACTATGTAAAAAAAAATCATAGTGGAGAGAAACCTACGAGAGTTGATTGTTAACTCTCACATTTAACGAAGAACAGAAGAGTGAACTGAAATCTAGCAGTCTGAGTAATGTTAAAAGAAGGAAGAAATTACAACATGGGAAGGCCAATTTCATAACCTCAGCAATAGTTGCGTCTATTTCATATATACTCTAACAAAAATAATTCAACATGAACTGGAGATGAATAAATAGTTATAAAGCAAAATAAATTTTCTAGAAATTATTTACCCGATAACTCAGATTATTTTTATTAAACAATTTTATGGTGTGCATAGGTGTAGTGGAAAGAAAGGAATATTCCAATTCAATTTTGTGAGACAGAGGAGACATGTTTTTAAAATAGATGCATCTAGAGGGCAATGGTAATGTCAGGGGGTTGGATTATGCTCTTTGAGTACCCAACATACAATATATATGCAGGAAATATTCAATACTGAAGAAAGTAATGATAAAGGCCTTGGTTCTACCCATAATATGTTCTATAACCAAGCCAATACACCTCATGGTTTTTTTTAACAAAGATTTATAACACACTAAGAATTCCTTGAAAGATGAAAGATGCCATTACATAGGATATAAAAGGGGAACAAAATTCTTAGTTGCATAAGGATTGAGATGTGGCGACTGCAAGTGGGATGGGGGTGGTGGGACGGGTATGTAAAAGGCAAAGGAAGGGGGCAAACACATCTTTGAACAGTGAGATAAAGTGGGATGGAGGACAGTATTTGGAGAGAAAGGTAAAGAGCCAGGAGGCAATTTGTTGCTCAAATAATGATGAGTATAGTAACAACAGCAAAAGTGACTCTTCCTCTGTGTCTATCCTGTTTGAGACACTATACCAGGTTGTTTGTCCTCTTATTTAATCTTTGCACCATCCTGTGGCTATCATTAAGAAGGTATTATTATTATTCTCATTTTACAGGTAAAGAATTTGATACTCAGATAAATTTGAGTAAATTTCTTACAATTACACAGATAGTAAGTAGATGAAAATCCAGTTCTGCCTAGTTAAAATCTCTTCTTCCATCTCACATAACAACCTGCATTATGCAGTCACCATATGAAGTTCTCTTATAATTCTATAGAAAGTCTTACAGAAGAATTGAAAGGAATTATTCTTATTGATGAAAACAAGAGAATGTTGCTAGATTCCTATGAAAATCCCATCCTCATAGTAGAGTAACAACAAGTTAAGAGGCCCAGCTTTGGAATCAGATAAACCTTGCTCAATGTGTGACCTTGAAGAAGTCTTCAGCTTTCAAAGCCTCCGTTTTCACATCTGCAGAATGGCAATAAAAATAATTATGAGCTTAATCTAAGTTTTCTGTGTCTCTCCAGTGCTCATAAGCTAATTATACGTATGTTAGAGCTCATCTACAAAAAGATGAAATTTAGAACTAGAAGGGCTAACGACTTGCAGAGGTTGGTCAATGGCAAATTGGAGCGGAGAATCTTTAAATTTGGAATGCTCAGGGCTCAGTTGGGAGAAAACTACTCTTTTCTGTCTACCTGGGTAATTTTTTAATAATGTGAATCCTGCTTATATATAATCTTCAGTTAAAGTGTGTATACATTTGATTTTTTATTTTTAAAAATTCTTTTTATATGACAATGAAATGCATTACAATTCTTATTACACATATAGAGCACAATTTTTCACATTTCTGGTTGTATACAAAGTATATTCACAACAATGTGTGTCTTTATACATGTACTTTGGATAATAATGATCATCACATCCACCATTGTCTATAACCCCATGCCCCCTACCCTCCCCTCCAACCCTTCTGCCCTATCTAGAGTTTGTCTATTCCTCCCATGCTCCCTCTCCCTATCCCACTATGAATCATCCTCCTTATATCAAAGAAAACATTCAGCATTTGGTCTTTTTGGATTGGCTAACTTCACTTAGCATTATCTTTTCTACTTCCATCCATTTACCTGCAAATGCCATGATTTTATTCTCTTTTATTGCTGAGCAATATTCTATTGTGTATATATGCCACATTTTTTTATCCACACATCTATTGAAGAGCATCTAAGTTGGTTCCACAGTTTAGCTACTGTGAATTGTGGAGCTATAAACATTGATGTGGCTGTGTCCCTGTAGTATGCTGTTTTTAAGTCCTTTGGGTACAGACCAAGGAGTGGGATAGCTGGGCCAAATGGTGGTTCCATTCCCAATTTTCCAATAAATCTCCATACTGCTTTTTATACTGGCTACGCCAATTTGTAGTCCCACCAGCAGTGTATGAGTGCACCTTTTACCCCACATCCTCACCAACACTTATTATTGTTTGTATGCATAATGGCTGCCATTCTGACTGAAGTGAGATGAAATCTTAGAGTGGTTTTGATTTGTATTTCTCTGATTGTTAGTGATGGTGAATATTTTTTCATATATTTGTTGATTGATTTTATATCATCTCTTCAGAGGTATCTGTTCAGGTCCTTGGCCCATTATTCAGCAAAGTAGCAGGATATAAAATCAACACCCATAAATCAAAGGCATTTCTGTATATCAGTGACAAATCCTCAGAAAGGGAAATGAGGAAAACTATCCCATTTACAATAGCCTCAAAGAAAAAAAAATCTTGGGAATCAACTTAATGAAAGAGGAGAAAGATCTATTTAATGAAAATTACAGAAACCTAAGGAAAGAAGTCAAAGAAGACCTTAGAAGATGGAAAGATATACCTTGCTCTTGGGTAGGCAGAATTAATATAATCAAAATGACCATACTTCCAAAAGCACTGTACAGATTTAATGCAATTCTGATCAAAATCCCAATGCCATTCCTCATAGAAATAGAAAAGGCAATCATTAAATTCATCTGTAAAAATAAGAGACCCTGAATAGCTAAAGCAATCCTTAGCAGGAAGAGTGAAGCAGGTGGCATTACTGTACCAGACCTTAAACTATACTACAGAGCAATAGTAACAAAAACAGCATGGTTTTGGCACCAAAACAGACTGGTAGACCAATGATACAAAAAAGAGGACACAGAGATGAACCCACAAAATTACAATTATCTTGTATTAGACAAAGGTGCCAAAAATATACACTATAAAAAAGATAGCCTCTTCAACAAATGATGCTGGGAAAACTGGAAATCCAAGTAACAAAATGAAATTAAATCCCTATCTGCTGCAGTCTGGCTGGGCACAGTTCACGAGCCACTTGTCAAGCAGAAATGAACTTTATTTTTATAACACACACACCGCACCACACGTGCTCTTCAGGAACTCCCTCAGAGCCCAACTGCCACCACCGGCTTCCCACAAGCCTCTCAACCCCCCACTCCTCCTGCTCTTGAGGCCGATTGGCTGGGTTGCATGGACGGAGCCAAAAGAGTCCCCCAATGAGCAGCTCCATGGTCTGAAAGGGCAGGGAAACAGCCCAATGAGCATCACCGCAGAGGAGCCAATCAGCTGGCAGCTGGAAGTTTGCTGGGGCCCCTTCGGCTGTGACTCTCAACATCTATCTGTCACCGTGCACAAAACTCAACTCAAAATGGATCAAGGACTTAGGAATAAAACCAAAAATAGAAGAAAGAGTAGGCCCTAATCTCCATCATGTGGGATTAGGCCCCAACTTCCTTAATAAGATTCCTGTGGCACAAGAATTAAAATCAACAACCAATAAATGGGATGGACTCAAACTAAAAAGTTTCTTCTCAGCAAAATGAATAATTTGTGAGGTGAGTAGAGAGCCTACCTGGGTGATCTCACATGTATTCTCATATGCTGACAAGTCTCAAAATTTTAATCTGAAGCTAGAACTTTGCCCTGGAATTCAATCTCATATGTACAAATCCTTATTTGAAATCTTCACCTTGATTTCTTGTTGGCAATTCATATTGGACATCTCTAAATTTGAGATGCTTTTTTTTCTTCAAACCTTTCCTTTTCACATTTCTCCTTAGTCAAGTTGATATCAAAACCATGCTTTTTGTTGTTGAGGTCAAGACCTTATTATCTTCATGGACTTCTCTTCTCTCACATATTCTATCATCAGATCTCATGGGTCCCTTACAAAAGGTCACAACAATCTGATCACTTCTTACCACCATTATTGCAATCACCTCATCGTCTGAGTCATCTGATCGACTGGGGAATATTGCAATAGGCTGTTAATTGGGCTTCCTGCTGTTTTCTCTTGTCTTTTACTATATATTATTCTCATACTAGTCCAAGTGGTTATTTTAAAATTGAGGTCATATCTTGTCTCTCTTCTTGTAAAAAGCTCCAGTAGTTTACTCATGAGAGAAAAATCTAATGTCTCTATGAAGTGTTCTTGGTACCCTTCCCATCTGGACCACGATTTTCTCTCTAGTTTCATCTCCCCCTTGCTCAAGCTGCAGTAGTCTCCTTGTAGATCTGTACGCATATTCTTCTACCTTCGTCTTTTTGAACTTGAAATTTTGCCTCCTGCATGTGGATGATCTGTTTTCTAATTTATTTCAAGGCTTTTATTCAAAACTGCCACCCTTGAGGAGTTATCTAAGGTATCAGCCAGATTATCTAAAAATTCTCCCATGCTTGATTGTGTCTATTTTCCTTTCTTCTTTATGTTTTTTCCTCTTTAGTCCTTGTCATTCCTAACATACTATGTAGTTGTATGGATTTTTATCTTATTTATTGTTTGTCTCCCTTCTCCAAAACCTAAGCTTGTTCAGGGCTCATTTCCCTGCTTCCATTATGTCTTTTCCTGTCACCCTCAGAACAGTGTGTGACTCAACAATGAAGAAATGATAAATTTAGGCTCTAGGACTTCTTTATTGCCCTATTCCATTCTCTCCATATTCAATGTTTATACAATTGTCTGCCTATCTGTCCCCAGTAAAAGGTTTGATATGTGTGTGCATATGCATATGTGTATAGTAGACTATACAGTCTTCCTGCCTGGGATCTGTTTAACTATCTGTCCCATAGGTATAGTTGAAGAATACTTCCAAGTGCTCATAAATACTTAATAAAATGTTTGTAATTGATTTTGATGGATGAACTACATGAGCAGATCTTGATTATGTGATATATGTTCCCATTCTATCAACAGAAAAATGAAGAGTGTAAAAACCATAAACACGTACTCCCATTATTCACTAAGAATAAACCCGCACATTTTCCTTCATCTTTCTTCTATCTCCTCGCTTGTTCTATTTTCCATTTGCTTTTTTTTTTGTTATGAAACTGGTGTGTATGGCTGAGGCAGGGCTGAGTAAGATGCAGTGATTATGGCTGATTTTATCACGGCTGTATTACTTAGCTGCAAGGTGAAGCGTTGTGGTAAAATGGATCATGAATCCCTGAAATTGACTATCTGTCACCTTTATAATCCTGATGGAGAGGCAGGTCAGATCAGGCCTGACAACTTCTCATGCAAACAAGAGCACCAAAGCAATGTTCCTGACTTGATTTGTCTGAAAAAGTAACTACTGAACAAGATAAAGGTGAAAAGGAAGCCACAGGTTTGAAGATTGGGAGCCCCACGTAGAGTTTACCCCAGTACATGGGTGGATAGAAAATCCTCTGAGTGGTGAAAGTGTAGATAATTCAGGTATTTAAGACACATATATTTAGAATTGCCTTGGCTCCTATTGATTCATTCTTGCATTTGCAATTCTTACCCGAAACTCAGAAGTTTCTGAAAAATTTTGAGTTGAATACATCTTCGATGTTTCTAGCTCACCATCCCCTGACACATAAGTAGGAGCCTGATAAATATTTGTTAAAAAATGAATAAATCAATGGACTGATATTTAACAATCATCTAGCCTTTGCTTTATCCTTATAGTAATGAGGAGCTTATCATTTCATAAGAAAACTCATTACATTATTGAAGAGTATTTTAATTTATACTATTTTTTTCCTTATAATGAACTAACTTTTTTTTCCATAGTGACTTCTATTAGGAATTGTCATGGCTAGGAGTCAATACTTTTGATTTGATTTTCTCTTCCCCTCTTATACCAGCTTATTGAATCTCTTACTGTAGAACTATTTGGTAGATTTAAATATTTTTTCTTTCTGCATTTCATGGAATATATCCTTCAAAGGTTTGGGAGAAATCCTGCCATAATAATTAATCTTACATCTGCTGACCAGAATGGGCCCTACCTATTAAGAGAGAGCCTCTTCAGACCACCTAAATTTTTTTGGTATGTTCTTCTTTAGTTTTATGGTGCTATCTTCTTCTTCCCTTTTAACTGAGATGTTTGGAATACACTAAATTTCTACTTTAATATTCTCTGAGGATTCAGTTCAGCATTGAGTTGCAGGTGTACATTTCAACAGAACAATGAACAATCTCTCCAGAGTCCAAGCCATAGCATCCAGATTTCTGATTTATTTATTTTTCCTGCCTTTGTCTTGGAACTTTTACAGAGATTAATCCTCATAATCCAAGCTTTGCTTGTACTTTCAGTTACTCCAGTACAAAATATTCCTCTGATGGGAATGTATGAGATTTTTGCAGGAAAAAAAAAAAAGATGAAGTGCTCAGTCTCATCATGTGTGTAACATACCATGAGTCTGGCTTTATCTCTTCACTGATAAAAATGCAAAAACCTATTATGTGATTGAACTACCAATTATTAAATAGAACAAAATTTATTCAAATAATGATAAAACAACAAGTGCCATTACTCCCAAAGTTACCTCTCATTCCTTTATTTTCCCTCAAGAGAAAATGGTTTAGTTGTGTTCTCAATCTATTCTGTGTGCATGTGTGTATGTATGTAGGATTAGCTGTCCTTGCAATTCATTTGTTCCTTGTTAATGAAACCTCTGCGTCGCTAACAAAGCAGAAAATAAAAAAGGTAAATAGCACTCCCCAGAAACAATTTGTTTCTTGTTACATGCATTCTTGTTCGACACCATCTGAGGGACTTTTCGCAGAGCAAGGAAGAGGAAAAGACTGCAAACCTAATTAGCTGAATCAAAAAGAAATAATAATTATAACCCTGCTGCAGTTCGATGGATATAGAAATGGGCATGCCTGTGGGCCAGGAAGGAGCTGGAGCATTGCAGTCATAGACAGTCACAAGAAAGATGATATATGAGGACACACATAGGTGCTGATTGCCAGGAAAGTCATTATACTAATTCAATTAAAGATTAAGCGCAGTTGTCACTTCTGACCCTCAAAGCCACCTGCCCTAAGGTTAAGTGCTATATAAACTGGGTTGGAAGAAATAATTGCTTAAGTTTTTTTAATGAAAGATGTTTTTACTGAACAACTACTATATGCAAAATATTGAAATGCTAATGATGGCAGGTTAAAATAAAAGTGCATGGAAAATGAATTAGATAAAGTAGTTTCAAACAGGAATGGTTACAAATATTGAACTCCTCAAAAATTAATTGAGGCCAATGATGATTCACATTGAGTGGCTGAACACAATTCACAAACCCAATTGAAAATAATTGGAGCCAAACTACTTTAAACACTGCAGAAGGATAAAGGAACAATCTAGACACATGCCTATTATGGCATGGTTTTCCACTTAATACCATACCCAGCATGGGATCCTTCTGTTTGTGTTTGTGGTGTTGGAGATAAAACCTAGGACCTCATTCATACTTGGGGAGTGCTCTGATGCTGAGATACATCAGCCCACTGCATGGATTTTTAACCGTTAAAACTACGAGAAACGTTTTACTCAATGTTTCAAAAGTAGAGTGATCCACATGCTTCTGATCCTTATGTTTGAGTCTTGACAATTTATAAAACCATAAATCATGGCATAGGGGACCTATGGAGATGACAAACCTTTGCTCTCTCTAGTGGTACAGGACTCAGCATGAGTTTGACACTGGAGGATTTTATCAGTATTCACCAGAATTCAAAAAAAGAGCATTCTTCATCCTGTTTTTACTAAAATTCTTATCATTGAAATCAATCTAAATAAATGGTGATTTCCTCCTTAACAGGAACAGTATCTCTTTCTTTAGCATTTCCACTGTTTGCCTGACAAATGGGGGTTCAGAAACTATTGGTTAACTGAATTCATTGAGTCAAAAATATTCATGACTACACATAGCCTTAAACTACAATCTTTTTTATAAGTCTTTTTAAAAACTGTATGCTCCATGAGAATCTGTGAAGTGGATAGTTCAGATTTTGCTGAGGTTGAATAAACTGAATATCGTTCCATGGCTTTTAAAATAACCTATACAGTCAAAGAAGAAACATGTACTCTGGTACTAAATTTTGACCAGGAATCCTTAATAGTGATTTTCTTGAGCATTCTGTTCCTGGGACTCTTTCACCCCAAATCTTCTTCCATATCCCTTCTTCCAGGTTCTACTTGCAGTTGCTATGATAGAGTCCACCAGGAAAATGTAGTAGGGATAGCCATGCTAAAGTCCCTAACCTACAGCTCTAGGGTATAGACAATGAATAACACACTGAATATCTACCCCTGCATTTTCCTGGCAACCAAAAACTGAAAGGATAAAATAAAAATTAGAAAAAGCTATAATCCTTTGTTTCCTTTTGAACTAATTCTTACATGTATCAACAATCAACAATCACACGAACACTTGTGAGATTTTGAATGAGAACTGAGTAACATTAACAGGGTAAAGGCACAGGTATCCATATTGTTGATAAGGATTATAGCAAAGAAAGCATAGCTTTGGAATCAAGAGTTTCAGTAGCAGCTTATTGATACTATTACTTCCTGATCAAAACAGAGTGGGGATAGTTGTAGAGCTGGCAACTGTGATGACAGTTTCCTAATTGGGTGAGTGGTTTCCCAATGTAGCAACTTTCTATAATTCATATCATAGCAAAGATAGCAGCCCTCTTGGAGGCCCAGGCCTTAAGTGTGATTTTATTTTTTTTAATTTTATTTATTTTTTATTTTTTTTATTGATTATTTAAAGCATTACATAGCTCATGATATATCATCTTTCATACATTTGACTCAAATTGTGTTTTGAACTCCCATTTTCACCCCAAATACAGATTGCAGAATCACATCTGTTACATATTCACATTTTTACATAATGCCATATTAGTGACTGTTGTATTCTGCTACCTTTCCTATCCCCTACTATCCCCCCTCCCCTCCCCTCCCTGTTCCTTGGAGTTCAGTTGTCATTTTCTTCAGGGTTCCCAATAGTTCTAAGATATCTATATTTTCTAATAAATATTTTGGTGCTTAAAAATGGTAGATTGCCTTTTATAATATATGAAATAAGAATGGTCATCAAACAACCTGTAGTCTCTTTTACTCCATCTACCAAGGCATCTTCTCAAATAGGTCTTTGGTGGTATCTACTTAATGAAGATAATAATTCCAACAGTATTCTGTCATTGTTCCCAGTCTCTTCTCTGACATTTTTAGCGAATTATGATGGACTCTTAACCTAGGTGTAACCCCAAATGTAAATATGCACACCAAGATGGTAATTACTGCTATAATATCTGTTATTAGAATTTCAGAAATCTAAAGTTGATTTAGAAGAGTTGCCTTAACTTTTGCTTAAATTCATTAGTGGGAAAACAATATAATTCAGAGTAGGAAATATTGATATTGATCTTCTAAAATTGTGTGATGGCAAATTCAAACAAGAATTTTAATAACTATTCACTTACTCAAAGTGATTTCTGATCATAAGAAATTTCCTGATGATAGAGGATATAGCATACCATACCAGGCTCCAGAGAATTGGTGGCTTTACTAAGGTAAATTAACTTCTGTCATGCTGCTCAATTCATTTAATAATTTTTGAACTCTCTGCTTTACTTTTTATTCAGGGTTATACTTGAATATTGCTTGTATATAGTTTCATGCATTCAGTTTGTCAATTTAAACTTAGCACAGCACTTGTGGAAAGGTCTTAGGAAAGATCTTTGTCCTGAAATTTCCACTCTTTCTGACCTGATATTATTCACTGACTTTTGAAATGTTTTCCCCATTTCTACATACCAATGGAGTATTGACATTTTTGATACCGTTGTTCAATATGTTAGTCAACTTTTCATCACTGTGGCCCAAATATGTGAAAAGAATAACTTAGAGGGAGAAAAGTTTTCTAAGGGTTCACAGTTTCAGAAGTTCAGTCCAAGGTTGGCTACTTCCATTGCTCTGGGCCCTGGGTGAGATGAAATGATGCAGCAGAAGAATACGGCTCACCACATGATGGCCCAGAAACAGAAAAGGGGAAGGGGACACAGAGAAGATGAACCCTTTCAGGCCACACCTCCAATAATCCACTGCCTGCAACTATGGCCCACCTACTTCCAATTATCACCCAGTTAGTCCATTCAAGCCAGGATGAATTGATCAACTTATAACTCTCATCTAATCATTTCCCATCTAAATGTACCTGTAATAACACAGAAGCTTTTGGGGATACCTCACATCCAAACCATAACAGCCAATACTTGGCAAAAAGACATAATTCAACCTAGTCCTAATATCACTACATTTTTGGATGAAAGAAAACTTAAAATATTAAATATCATCATTCTCCAGGAGGAAAGAAATTCATTTTTTTTAATTTTGGTAATTATACTTCCTATATAGTTTTGTTCTGATATTACAAACCATTCCAAATATGCTTATACATGTTCTCTACTAACACTTATTATCAGTAAGAACGAACACAGAAGAGGAAAGGTATTCTTATTTTACTTCATAAACATTTTTTGACAATAATGGAAACCTTTGATATTTATGTCCTATGTTGATGTTTTCATTTATCATAAATTATTTGGTATGTTTTAAACTTGGGAAGGTTATTTTATTGAATATAAAATAGACAACCTTAGGAACTAATAACAGTGACAAGAATTTAAAATATAATAATTATTGCTCCCTAAATACTATTTGAATAACTAAGGATTAAGTTTCATAACTTCAAAAACAAAAGTTATGCTAAGTATTTTCTTGTTTAACCAGGTGAGGCTTTAGTCCATACAATCTGCTTTGCTCATCTGTATAATACAGTACAGATAGTTTATTGATAACTATATTTTCTGAGAAATATTCTCATGCCTCTCTCCATGAGTACTTGAAATCAGGTAAACATGCTCTTTTATCCTAATTATGTGCCCCCTTAAAATCTCTTTGTATTTCCATGAGATTTCCATAGTCACATTAAATTCTTTAAGTAGATTTGTTTCCCACAAGATCTTGTGCTGTAAATATCTATTAGATTTGATGCATTGTTTTGAATAGTTTGGGTCATTTTAGCCAAATTTGTAGTATTAAAATGAAAGCTAAGCTGTTCTCATGTTTTGTTTTGTTTTGTTTTGTTTTAAAGAAAGGGCATCAATGTATCTTTGAAAATAATAACACAACAGGCTTATTGGTGTCTCCCACTGCATTCCTGAGCAAGTGGCCCAGATGCTGGGCAGCTTAGCATCTTATCCTTGTCTTATACTTGACATTGGGTCTTGGGCATGTCCACGCTTTGCTTGTGAGAAGAGGGTAGAAAGAACATGGAGGAGCATATGAGCAATGCTCCTGGAACTAAGACCTAAGGCCTAGACGAAGAAGTAGCACCTAACTCTTCTACTTGTATTCCATTAGCAACTACTGATTTACTGAAAGGAAATTTAGGCAATGATAAGCTTCCAATGAGTAGCCCTGTTCCCACCACAGTTTCACCTGAAGGGAGGAAGGGCATCATAATTGAGCAGGAACTCGCCATCTCTGATCAGTGAGCTGAGTGTATCTGGTTCACCTCAATTAAGGGCAAGAGGGTTTTTCTAACTATTTGTGGTTCATACTTGGATTTGATCCCCCAAACATTCTTCTCACACATGCTCTCTTGAGAAACACCTAAAGAGATCATTCTGGTAACTTGTTAAGAATGTGAATATTTCTGAGTATGGAAAATAAAATTAGGTAATAGATTTGGGGGTACATAATTTTACTATAACTTGTTTAGAACTCAAATTAATTCCATAAATGAGAGAGCTTAAAGTAAAAAAGGTGAGTCCTTGGTGAGAACACATCCATTGTCTGTCTGGCCTGTCTCATCAACACTGATCTTTTGGTACCTGAAACAACTTTATAAAGGCTGTGAAGGATGTGCTTTACAAATCTCTTATTACAGCACCACAAAATTTTTAATAACAATGCAACCATAACAATGCCATTAAAAGAGTGAATAATTCACTTGGTCCCTATTTAACTCACTATGGCTGCCTAACTTCACATAAAGAGATCAGGCTTCAGAGGTGAAACAAGACATTAACAGGTGTTGCAGGATCACAAAGGTGATTTCCCATTAGCCACATGGTAAATGTTCTGGAAACAGCAGCAGGAACGCTGTAACTCACAATGCCGCCTGTGCACCAAGTCGTTAATGTTAAATGAAGTTATTATTTTGGTTAAATAAATTCCAAGCCATTATTATAAACATATTAATTAAGGTTGATGGTGTAATGAAACAGGTTTACTGTTATCTTCACACATGTTATATAAGAGGAACCTGGTATAATTTGACTCTAATAAAGACCTCAGAATGAAACTTTGAACACTAAAGGGCATTGCACTGAGATGGGAATGTGTTTTCTCTTTGAACAGCTCCAGAATTAGTAAACTTTTGCCAAATAATTTAGCACACACGGGTTAAGAGAGGCTTTGAAATGAGGGTGGTTGATTTTTTTTTTTATGGGAGGCAATGCTACTTATTTCTGTGTGACCTTGAGCAGCATTTCACAGCATCTCTAAACCTGGATGTTAACATTTGCAAAATGAGGATAATAATTGTTGCTTCCTTACACAATTGTTGCCAGAATAAAATTACAAATCCTATGTTAAGCATGTTGTATGTGGCGTCTGGAAGAGCAAATGACTCAATAAATGTTAACACTAACCATTATTATTATCCTCAAAATGTTTATATTGCCTTACCGTTCGTATTATTAATTAAACCTTATGTTTGAAACAAAGGAAGCATTGTATTATGTTATACAAAGTTGACAAGAACAATAAATATTTTTACCCAAGAGGAAATGCTCATATTTTAACCATTGGGTAGTGAAATAAAGCCACCAGCTGTCATTGAGAAAAGGGATTAAAATGGAGACCATGGAGAGAGGAAACCTGGGTGAGAATATATCTGAGTAATCAAATTTCTGAATTCATCAACCAGTAGAGGGGATATCCTAGAATTTGGTGAGCAGTTTTTCACTTCTAAATGAGAGCAAGGAAATGAATTTCAAACTGTGACAGAATTATAAATATGCTGAAGAATTTTCTATCCATATCAATAGTTACAATTGAAAGGAGGAAGACAGTTTGGATCATACATGCTTAACATGTTTGAAGAAATTGTCACCATGACATGTCTTCAAGAACTGACCCCACTGAAACCTAAATGAATAAATAAAAGTCACTGAGACTGTTTAAAAATATGTATATTTCGCCCCTGGGTTTGCTATAAAAGGATCTCAGGGGTTATTACCATCTTATCAAATATTCCATTAAGACTAACAGCCCTAAAAGAGAACTGTCATTTGCCAAAATTTCCTCTGAGCTGTAGGAATCCTTTTTGTCAGTGTCATGCCTGGACCAGGATTCAATTCAGAGAAGAATGAAGTCAGAACCTGGTTAATATATAATTAGCAATAAAAGGAGTTGGGCATTTGAATAATACATCACATGGTCAGATGAGAAGAATACCAAGAAAATGGAGAGAACACGAGCTAAAGACAAATCAGATGTAGGAGGTAAGAAGTGCATCAAATAGTAAGTAGGAAGGAGATGGCTGACAGTAGTAACAAGAACTGCTTTTCGTACCTCCTCTTTCTTAGCAGTGATTGCTTGTTAATACAGCATATGTGAGGGAATCCTGGAACTGGTATTCAAATCCTTATTTTGAACATTAAAAAATATCAGGATGAATCACAGGAAAGTAACTGGTATAGGGTTTCTCTAATGAGCCAGGAGCTCAGCTGGGACCTATCTGGATCCTGTGTGATAATCATCAGGGCACACTGCTTCTGGGTGGTCATGGAGGAATCCCAAACATACTCCCCCATGTGTAATCGCCCTACCTTCCTCCTTATCCTGTAATCTCAAGGTGGTAGTGAAGCTTAGGGCTCCCTATTTACTATACCTCCTTGTTCCCTGGAAGTCCTATTGTCAGTGCAAAACAGATTAAGTATGACTCAGAATCTGTGCTGATGTGATATGAGAGCATCATCCATTTAATCCGGGGCTTCTGAGAAATGTAGGCACTTATATTCCATCCTAGACACAATGAAATAAAATCAACACTTTAAAAGATTTCCTAATGATTTAAATGTTTCAAATAACTCTAGGCCAATCTGAGTATACAACTTAAAATGCTTGAATTTGTATTACCCCATTTTTGTTTATTTTATTTACTTTGGCAATCAGGCAGAGAAATAAGAATATGTATTTTTCTTTTCTTTTCTGAGATGCTGAAGGGAGGATCAACAATCACCAGTCAGGCTGGCATAACGCAGCTCCTTGACCATTTCCCATCAATGCTTAGAGGTGTCTGATCTAATTTTTCTTCATGCTCTACTGAAAGTCAACTCTGCAAAGTTCTCCCAGCAGCAAAAGCATTCAAAGGAAAGGGAGGACACATCAGATTTGCCTGAAACCATCCCACCCTTAGCAAGGAAAGCAAAACTTGCAAGTATTTTCCCTTTAACTAGCAAAGCAAACTGTAATTCAATGTGACCATGTAACAGGTAAGACAACATTCTAAAAGGTACATTTATGCAACAAATTGGGAAGTGGCCTAACAGGAACATCTTGCACTTTCATACAGGAAGAGGATGAGCACAGAGTTGCTATCTGAAAAATCAGGAAAAGATAAGTGGCCTGGACAGTAGGTCACAGTGTTCTGAAAATTCAAATTTATAAGAAGAGGCCATTATGGAAATTCCAATGACACAAGTATAAGTTAGGTAAGATCTATTCTTGAATGACTCTGCTTTCCAGGAGTTCAATACAAATTGGAAACAGGAACATAAAAATTCACACATGAAAAGCATAGTAGGTATCATGAGAGAAGTACAATAGAAATAAGAAAATGACCTTTGTTTGAAGAGACCCCTACAATTCATTTCCTATGTCTTCCTAGATGTCTGGGTATCTTGTTCTAAGTCTGCTTCCTGATTCTTCAAGTAATGAATGTTCTCTCAGCTTGAGAACAAAATAGATTAGGGAGATAACCCTCATTTGTAATTAAGTTCATTAAATTTTATTGAGTAACTACTATGAGTAAGTTTGTGCTTTCATAAATAGTTGGAGAAGAAAAAAAAATCAATCTAGAGTTCATTGAAATTATATAACAATAGCTACATACTAGTATACTTAAAGGCGCAATTATAGTGTGTATATTCAATCAATGCCTTAATATTGATGGAAAAAGAGTGATTAGCTGGAAGGAGGGTTTATTTAGGGAAGTATTCTTTTGGATTGCTACTAAATATACATGAATTTGCTGTGATGGGCAGAATAATGGCCTCCCACAGATGTTCCTGTGGTCATCACTAGAACCTATCAATACCTTCCCTTACAGAGCAAAAAAGTATTTTATGTGACTAAGTTCAGGAGGCTGAGATATGGAAATTGTGAGTGAACCTAATATACTCATAAGGATTCTGAAACCTGGAGGAGAGAGGCAAAGGAAAAACCAGAGGAGTGTTTGACTACAGCAGTGGAGGTCAGTGTGATACAGCATGATGAGTGACAAGGCCTCTACCTACTGCTGCTGGGTTGAACATGGAGGAATGGGGCCTTACCTCAGAAAAGGCAAGGAGAGCCTACCCTGTAGCTTTCATGAAGCAATGCCCCTCTGCCGGCACCGTGATTTTAGCCCAATGCGAATTGTGTCAGGCTTCTGACATAACAGCACAACAATAAATATGTGTTGCTTTAAACTCCTGAGGTAGTGATAATTTCTTATGGCAGCAATAGAAAACTCATACAGTGGTTCAGTTTATTGTATCAGCAAAGGGGGACTTTTTTATCACTTCCTAAGACATAGGTATCTAGGTTTTTTATTTTTTTCTCCACAATTTTTATGGAGGCATTATAGTAGTACATAATGGTAGGATCGGTTGTTATATATTAGTACATGCACTAGGTTTTTAATTTTAAAAATGCTAAAAATTTATTGATAAGCATGTCTATTTAAAAAAAAAAACTGGTTTCAAGATTTTTTTTTAAATCAGAGAATCTTTTATTTAACAGAATTCACATCTTGTTATCTATAACCAGTACCTACACAAGCCATCCAAACAATGGTATCACATTTGAATAAATATGACCACAGAAGTAACATTTTGAGTAAAATAAGTGACATACAATGTCCTACTACTATAAAATGGCTTTCTAATCATGTGGGATTCCTACATGTTGCTTTTTAAATTTGTGCCCTGTTCTGGTAGCACATGGCCAACTAGTTCATACCATAGCAGATACAATCTGATTTGGACCCATTTAAGCAAATTGCAAAATTGCCTTAAAAAGTCTTTAGTTCCGTGGTGCACATGAGACATCCACAACCCTCAGCAGTTGAGAATAATGGAAGATGACATGCACAGTATACCAGAGATGACTTCAAGTAGGATCCAACATGTTGCTGGAGCGTATCTCACAAAAAGACACCAACATGAAACAATTCCTCAAATTTCTTGGGCTAGTTTCTAGTCTGGACTAGATTCAGAGAAATGTTGGATGAGGTCCAGGAAGCAAAAATGATGAAATCCAAGACACAGAATTTTATAATCAATGTGTTTCTCTTGGTGAATGATGTAACAAGCATAGCCTTCAAACCAACAGCTCCTGTGAATAAATCACTATCATTTCTGCAATGAGACAGAATCATCAAAGGATGCCTCATAACACAAAAACTCTAACCACATTTCAGAAAGATTTTTGATAGGAAAGTAAATTGGCTTTTAGCACATCCTGGGTACTATCTGATCCCAGGATATTTTGTGTGAAGATTCTAGGAAGCTCAAGAGTTGTCTGTGGCAAAAACTGTATTAATGAGAGAATACAAGGACATGTCAAATGCAGTGTTCGCAGATTCCATCGATGACTTTGAATATAGGTTTTCTTAAGAAAAGAAAATGCTGCCAGGAAAGCACATGTGAGATAAAAAGTGAAACTCCATGACAAGGAGAAATTCATGAAATGTTTTAATTGGTTACACAATAGCCTTCAAATTTTATGTAGATCATTTCCAGTCTTAGAGCATAGTACTGGCAACTAGTATATTCATGGTAGATTTTTGTGTGGTGGTAAAATAAAAACATTTCTCCAGTGATGAATTTTAAAAATGCTTATTTTCTTTATGCTAGAAAAAAACTCAATAACTGTAGTGATTCAAATTAGAGAATATCTGTTTTATCCAGAATTCCTATAGCCCTCCACAGAGTAAACAACATGTCCCTGAACAACACTCTTGGAAGTCAAAATTCAGAATGTATTGATTCATTTTAAATTGGTAAGGTAATTTCTGTCATCTTTTTTTTATTTATGAAATTCCATTACTGGAGTCAACAGCAATTTATAAACTGGGCTAAAAAGGGCTTATAAAGACTGGCCTTGACCAAGGAGAGAACAGAGAAAGTTTTCATTGAATACACAGAGCTTATTCTTCATTAAATATCTTTTTGAAAAATCTTTGCTATTTTTTTTTCCATTAAAGAAGCTCTTTTCTTAAAATGATTTGCAGTGGTTGGTTAGTACAGATAGAAAAAATATTTAAATTTTCAAGACATGTAGACAATTTTATCAAACCTCAATTCAGCTTCAAAGGACTGTTTGGAATTGAATGACACTGTTTTATTTTGGGAAATTAATGATTGTGTTTGTGTATGTGTGTGTTTGTGTGTGTGTGTGTGTTCATTTACACATGTATGGGTACTTGAAGTCTTCAGTCCCAGTGTCCCTCAACGATTTCATAACTGCTGTGTTATGCTCTGTAGTTGTGTCTGCTTTACATCTTAGTTTCTACTGTACCATCTTCAGCATTAATAATGAATACTTACTGCATAAATATTGTAAACATTTCATAATTCTTGTACTGGCCCAGTCAACAAATCCACTTGTAGCTAGTGAATTTAATAATGGAAATTGTACTTTATTTGTTTCATGGTCTGCAACTTATCTCTAAGAAAAGCACCTTTGGTGAGTAGATCTCCCAAGCCCCATATTTTCAAAATAGAAGGAAACTAAAAACAGCTTATTTTAAAGAGTTATGGCACTAAATGATGGAATTCTTAACCTAGGTAGTTGGTTGTATGAAAACATGGTTTTTGAAGTTGGTCAGAATGGAATTTCAATTCTTAGTCTACCATATACCAAAAGTTAAGTGACCTCAGGCTAGAACATACACTTCTCATGTATAAAACAGGTTTTTTAATACTTATATTATCTGTTTATGGCTTAATGAGAAAATACAAGGATATTCCAAATGCAGTGTTTAGATTTGGTAGATGTTTAATAAAGTCTAGTTTCTTTTGTCTTCTCCTGTCCTTCCTGTTAGGAAGCATTGTCATTGAGAGTTATTTCTATAAACTGTCTTCTTCCTAATCAAAATAGCACTAACTATGCTTACACCAAAAACACATTCAAAATTTAATAGAGCTTTCTAATTTTAGTGTAATAAGACTTTATAAGCAAATATATAAAGTTTGCTTCATGATTTTAATTTGTCTTATCTCTCAATCTTTGCATTTCCAAACTGAAAGTAATAATTATTTTACATAAACTTTTACTTATGCTCAGCTAAATATTCTTTAATATTAATTTATATAAATTCTTTATTTATGCTCAGTTAAATATTATTTAATATTTTGGTTTTTATTCTTTGCTATGTCAAATATTTCTTGAAGGAAGACATGAACCACCTAAGAAATTTAAGGTATAACCTCCATGTTTAATAGTAGCTAAGTTAAAGAGAGTTGTTTTTTTTCTGATAGTTAACCTATTAGTGAGAAATTAAATTTATGTTTTCCAAGGTCCTTTGCAGCTTCTGCTTCAATCCCTCTTATTGAAATTTACTACCATGTTGACAATCTGAACTATGCTTTTTTTATTCTTGGACTCTAATTCTCTTCTGTTTTGTTAAATTATGTTTACATATTTCTATTTTTCCCCTCCCATTGTAAAATATGGAACTCCTCATCTATTAGGCACAAATACCTTCACCTCAACCTTTCCCTAGAACCTTCATTCTATATGTTATTAGATTTGGCATTGATAAAGTTTGGCATCAGTGTTGCCTTGTCATAGGAATTTGTCTAAGGATAATCCATAAACTGGTGAGAGGACACAGAAAACAGATGGTACTGATGTCATGGAATAGTGGTACTAGTTTTAAAAGTGACATGGGACAACAAGAATAGTCAAGGCAGAAAAGGTAGAGAGTGAGAATTACTAAAGGATGTAGTTAGGAATCAAATATTTGTAGTTCATTTATGGAGGGGAAAGATAATCCACAGCTTAGCACTATAGTTTTAATGGAAGAAAGGAATTGACAGTTTTATAACTAAAAGTAAAGTACATAAAAAAATGGTAAATTAATCCTCACTATAACTCTCTGAAACTATGATGCTCCCACTTTGTAGATGAAAAAAAAATGGAGGCACAAAAACTAGGCAACACATCCAACATAAAAAAAACAGGAAGTGGCCAATTTCTATGTGAACTAAAGAACACTAGGCAGTCTCTAGCAGACCCCATGTAATGTGCACTTGCTCTCTCAGTGGGCTTTATTTTCAACACCTGAGCCAAATGGCAGTCCTCAATTCTATTTTACCTTGAAGATATCGAACTATTTCTGAGACTAGCATCTTAAACAATTGAACTATCTTTCTGCCTTAAGACCTTTTTATAGTAAGTAGTTTTACTTAGTAGCCTCTTTTTTTCTTCAAATTCACAGGTCAGGAGCACATGGTGGTCAGGGTGGTTTATTCCTGGCTTTCTACCACCTTTACCCACCAATGGCCTGACTAATCCCAATACCTGCTCCTCTTTGGAAATTAACCATATTTATTTGTACTAATATGACAGCCGTGAAAATGAGCTCCTTAGGTCTCTTGTATCAGAAGTGGGAGTTGACAAGAAGCCCCAGCTGCTACACCCCAGATGGAACACCATATCTGCATAAGACTGCATTTCCTGCTCTCAGGCAAAGACTGAGCATGGTGACAGTACTAACCCAGGTCCATTCTTGTAGAATTCAATTCTTCAGATGGATGACTTAGGTCTAAGGAGAACTCACCAGTTTGGCTAAATCTCACTTAGGAGTATGCTATTGGTCTGAGACTATTCCTATCTATTCTTTCTCCCTCTCTTTTCACAGGTGTGAGAATCACATTGTGGTTTAAAGCCTTTTTTCCTGCCTACTTCCAGTCATTTCCCTTTATCCCTCAATATTTCAATACATCTATTACGCACTCATAACCATTTATCAGCTTCTTGAAGGACTCAGACTAATCCAAATACCCAATTCCCTTCTTCTCCCTCACAGTATGCCCGCTCCTGGAAGGCTCTGACCCCAGACTCATGCATGTTTTTACACTCCTCTCACTCTCATTATTTCATTATTGACTTTCTGTTACCTTCCCTTCAAATTTTCTCAAGCCCTACATCATAAAATAGTCTCTCCATTCTGATATATGCACAAGAGCATTTTTCTCTACTTCCAATCATTACTGAGCTTCTTGAAATAACAGTCTATATATTTGTCTACATGCCCATTAACACACATTCGTTATCTGGCTTCTATGGCAACCGCTTTTTTGAATTAATGTTTTCTCTGAATCCCATAGATATTTTCTCTATTGCTGTCTTTTTCAAGTTTTATGGAGCATTTTATATGATGGATCACTCTTGGCTTAAATTTCTCTGGTTCTTTGACTTCTGTAAAATTTTAGTTTACTGGGTTTTCTACCAACTCTTCCACTGAACTTTCTGTGAGTTGATTTCCTCCTCTGGAACTCTAAATGTAAATGATCCCAAGGAAAGTTATTATCAAGGGAGGTAAGGTAAGAGGAAAAAAAATGCAATCTTAGACAGTTCTATGGCTCTAATTGTCACTCATCATAAATGACTTCCAAATCTCAGTCCCTGGCTTTCATTTCTCTCTGGATTCCAAGCCCCTATACTATTCTAATAAGCCTGTGAATGCCTGGGAATTCCTCAAGATTAACAAGCTCATTTAATAGCAAACTGAACTTATTTTCTTAGTTCCTAATCTTATTTCTTCCTTTTTTTTCCTCTCTCTCTTTTTTTTATTATTTTATTGTTGGTTGTTCAAAACATTACATAGTTCTTAATATACCATATTTCACAGATTGATTCAAGTGGGTTATGAACTCCCATTTTTACCCCGTATACAGATTGCTGTGTCACATCAGTTACATTTCCATTGATTTACAAATTGCCTTTCTAGTGACTGATGTATTCTGCTGTCTATCCCATTCTCCACTGTCCTCTCACCCCTCCCCTCCCCTCCCCTTCTCTCTCTCCACCCCCTCTACTATAAATCGTTTCTTCCACTTATATAATTTTTCTCCTACTCCTCCTTTCCTCTTATATGTAATTGTGTATAACCCTGAGGCTCACCTTCCAATTCCATGCAATTTCCCTTAACTCTCACTTTCCCTCCCGCCTATCATCCCTGTTTAATGTTATTCTTCTTCTCCAGCTCTTCGTCTCTACCCTGTCCTTGGAAGATGGCGGCGAAGGGAGTGCAGCACACCAGTACGCTGCGCCACTGTGCGGGAGAAACACGAGGTGAAATGGCTTAGTTTTATTTCTTCTCTTGATTCCATCTTCCCACTCAAATTCCCACTTGAATCTTTACTTAATTTGTGACAATTCATCTGATTTCTGCCACCCACCACAATTCCCTTCTCTTACTTAATTCAGTTTGGTTAGAAGAGTCATTGTCCTATAATAACTCAAAACTTCCCAAGCTCATCTTCATTTCCATTGTTGCTTTCTGAGGCCTTCGGTGAACTTTCACTTTATTCAAAAGGATATTACAATAACTTCTCATTACCTTCCTTTATTTTCCCCCATATTCAAACTTATTTACCCTCTAATAATTATAAAATATTCCTGAAAAAAAAAACTGTTTAAATGATGGTATCTCCTTGCTTGGAATTAACTATCCATGACTTCAAGAATTCAATCAAGTTACTTCAACATATCAGTGTGTTGTCATCTATTTTGACGTGTGTCAAAAGTAATTTGCCATCCTTAATAATTATAACACTGATGTTTGAAAATAACTTATATTTAAAAATTCAAACAGATGATGATTTTATAAACATCACTCCTTCACTTACATATTGATATGAATTCTTTAGAAGTAATTATTATCTGTATGTAGCCAATGTCCTGCATATTAAACTGTCATTTTTGATGGAAGCTGAGTAAGAAAAAGTTTGAGAACTCAGCCTTCAGCATGAAGCCCACATTCCCTAATGTTCATAGCACTTCATGATTTGGTACCAAATTTGTTCTCTTCTTTTCCTTGTCACATACTCTTGATGCTAACCAAAAAACTCAGCAGTAACCACAAAAACCTAAGTTCTTTGTTGTTCACACACTATATATTATTCATGCAGTTGTTTCTCCTCCACATTTACTCATGTTATTACCGTGCTTGGAAAGCCCTGGTACTTCATTATGCAGACAAGGATTCTGAAGAAATGTCCTCATCTTCATGGTAATTTGACTCTCTTCAAAGTTCCCTCAGCCCAAGGAAGCACTTTGCACTCAGAAATTTAACATCTTACCTTCTCCTCTGGTGAGCTAGGTAATATTTTCTACTTAACATTTTAGTTCTAAAGGTAATAATTTAATTATTTACTAGAATATAAGCCCCTTGAAAATAGAGTTTAAAAAGTTGTTTATATCTTTCACAATGCCTGACATAGGCTGGATATTCAAAAAGCGTTTATTGAATAAAAGGACTTTGCAAATTTATTATTAAATTTATCCAGTGGTTGGATATGATCCTCTGCAAGCCTTCTGATTTCACTATATAACACTGTTCTGAATCATTTGCTCAGGTATTAATTCAAATCAGGGTTATCACTTTTATCTTGAGAGTGCCACTGTTACCCTTTCTCTATTCAAGGAAAGGAAATTATCTCCAAAACTATTTGTCTACTTCTCAGCTGTTTTAATTCTCTCAAGCTTCTGATGGGCAGGAGGGGCAGGTCCTACTGTATAAACATGTGACAGTTTTTCAATATCCAAATGAAACCTTAATTATGGTGTATCCAGTGTCCTCATATTTTTTCCTCACCTCAAGAAAACTAGTTGATTAAATATAAGTTTCCCTTAAGGAAACTATATTCACCTTTTCCTAGCATAGGTTTGCAGGATCCAAACCTAAGGTTCCTGGTTTCTTGCTCAACATCAGTCTTGTTTTCCCAGAGTACTCACAGTCTATGTTTGAAACAAGGTCAGTTCAACTGAGTGGGTTTGAACCTGACCCAGGTGAAGAAAATGTTTATTTAAAAAAAGCTAATTTCAAAATTAAATAATAATCACATATCTGTTATTGCAGAGAACAGAAGGAATAAGAGAAGTTATCTAACTTAGTCCTTTTCCCTTTGACCAGGATATCTCTAACCTTTATTGAAATAATGGCCATCTCCCTTGGTCCTCGGAAAACAAGGGATCTTCAGGATATGCCAGTTTCATTTTCTTCCCCACATATTTTATTTTCCTGTTCTGATTAGCAATAAGAAAATTTGTCAATAGGCTCTTTCTGACAGAAGAGGCATTGGGAATCCAGAATTCCCTGAGTAATAACCATGAGTTTTACATATTAATTTGATAATTTCATACACTTGGTTTTTAAGCAAATAGATTATAGGCATTTTTCCCCCACCAAGGAACTTTATTTCATTAAAAAAAAAAAACTATAGTTGGAAATTTTGAAGAAAGAGATGCAAAACTGATGTCTTTGGTGAAAAGAGGGAGGGAAAGTTAGAGGTAGATTCAAAACATATGCTTCTATCAAGAGTTTGGTGTGCACCAATACACACCCAACTGATCCTCACCTACAAATTTGGAAAAACGAAGGTGTTTGTTCAGAAATAGGAAATGCTTAAGTTAACTGAAAGCAACTTTTGATTACTTTTACAAAGGAGAGACAGTAACTGAAAGCTTCTCTTCAACTTTAGCAAGATGCATTTGTCTGACAGAAGACATTTGGCATTTAGGATACTATGGGGACTGCATTCCTAAAACTGCTGATCTGCAAAGGATGTAAAGAAATTTGTCACAAACATTATGGTTTTCTTGCATTGGTGTGCTTTCATAAATCAGTTCTTATTGCAGACTTCATGGACAAATGCCATAGAAAAGACTGAAGGGCTTTTTCAGTCTCACAATGGAGTTTGTTTCTCAGCAGCAGAAGCAATCAGCAGAACTTTCAAGGAGAAAGGGCAGTCTCTGTGCCAAATCTCCTTAGATCATAAAAACAATATGAGAGAAAGAGTCCTGTCATTGAATAGTGGATGTGCACACATGCACTCTCTCTCTGTCTCTGTCTCTGTCTTTCTGTATCTGTCTCTCTCTCTCTCTCTCACACACACACACACACACATTCTCTCTCTCTCTCTCTCTCTCTCTCTCTCTCTCTCTCTCTCTCTCTCTCACACACACACACACACACACACACACACACACTTATACTGCTCTATCCTTTGTCAACCAGATCAATATTTCAGACACAAATGAGGTAAGCTCAGGGGAAGAGAGATTCATATTGAGGTGTGAAAACATTCTAGGAAGAAAAAGACAGATCCGTTTAAGAGTACAAATACACCCAATAAATCATGGTGAGGTTGGTGTGGCGACTGCTCTTCCTTCTGGCAGCTTTGTAATTACGCTCTCAACATAGCAACAACTTTCTTTGGAAACAGTCACTCTATATGCAAGACAATTACAGCACTGGGTATCACTGCTGGCCAAAGCCCAAACTATGTATGTCACAATCCATTAGTTAGGAGATGTATCTGAGCAGTCTGAAGTTTATTAAACCCAAGTGCCACTTTTCCCGATCACTTTTCTCAAGGTCTCCCAAGGGCAGTCATTGACTATTTCTAATAGTCCATCAATCTGGTGTGCAAATAATTCTCTCCAAGTCCAGACTTTATGAATTATTAACCTGATCTATGAGATCTGCTAATTCTCAACTCAGCTCTCCCAAAACAACATTCTAATCTTTTGTTACAGTTCACAAGGAGAGATCCTCAGAAAGCACTATATCCAATGAAGAACATTATTTCCCTTTACCCCATGAGAATCTGATTTGTCTGGATTTCTGTACAAGCACATTAGAATATATTCTGGAAAATTCAGAACAGAAAGAATATTGATAGTAAAAGTATAGAAACCTTCTTGCTTTTCTGAGTGCCTGAGATCCCCCTTCTCAGAAATACTTGTCCTGATGATGTCTACCCATTTCCTACTTAAGTATGTAATGACTTGCATTATTTTCTAAATGGTTCTCATGTAAAAGCATAATTTTCTGAATAAGTTTTTCAAGGAAGAGATCAAATCTTGGATGGTCTTAGCTTGCCAGCAGCAGCAGTTTGCTGGAACTGGCTTATATAAACTTACAAGGACAAATTTTAAACTTTTCAGGTAAATTGACATACATTATGAAAAATAAAATGTACAGACTTACAAATCAGTAAATTATATTACAAGCAAAGTTAATGAACTCTCAAAACTTCCCATCCTAACTTTACTATAGTGTCTGTGGTCTTGGGGGTATTTGCCTCTGTTAAATTTTTATGTTGCAAAGGCTGTATGACCATGAGCTATTGTACATCTTTTCACAACTTTATGTTGATGACTTCACGTTCGATGACTTTATGTGAGTAGACTAAAATTTACCATGGTGGTTAATAACCAATATTTATAGCAGATAAATAAACAAATACTAGAAATCTGGGTTTGTTCTTTTCCTCCAGAGAGCTGGGTTTTTAACATTTATCAGCACCACCTCTGGTCATTGTTAAAATCACCTAAGCAATTTAGCTTCAGAATTATCTTCCAGAAAGTAAAAAAAATATATATAATAATACTAGACAAATTAGCCATTGTCTCACTAATCCCCTCTTGCACAGCCATTGTGTGTTTTGGTCATGTTCTATACTGGGTAAACTTTCTAAGGTTACCCCTAATCAGGGATTATTGTGCCAAATATGGACTCCAGCTATTATAGGTGGAAGTGGGCTTGTATGACCAACTTTCTCTTCTCATAATTTGGAACCATATATTGGAACGAGAAATAAGTAACTGGCTATAAGTCTGACTCAGAGATGAGGATACTGTGATCTGAGAATCCTTACATTGGTCTGGGAGATAACTTATTTGGGCCTAAACATATCATGCTAAATTAAGAGAGACTCAAAAGAAGCCCTCACATTTGGTTTCTAAATTCTTTGGACCTCATTTTGTGCAAAGTATGATGCCATAGTCCAAGTTGCAATGATTAAAATCTGACAGACTCATGTGCTACTTCTATGAGAGTGTGGAGTAAGTTTTGATTTTAATAATATGCTAAAATTTACTGAACACCTGTTATGCTATATGATGAGCACAACATTATGTATGCTCTGTAAAATATATTTTGACTTTAGCAACTTTATAAGGAAAGTGTGATTATTATTCTACTTTGCAGATGAACTTAAAAAAACAAAAACTTACAGCACTTAAGCAGCATACTTGTTTTCATATCTAGTAAATAGTAGAACTAAGTAAATCTGGTTCTAAATTCTACTTTTTACCAAGCACATGACTGATACCCAAGTCTTCAAGCTTTAGCAGCATTAACGAGAAAAATAGAAACACTGCCATGGGTGGCATTTTTAGTTTCTTGGTATATAAGTGGCTATCAGATTCCCAATGATTGTAGAACTGATATGAGGTTTAGGGAGATTTTTAAAAAATCAAATGAATTCAGTTAATCTGAATTGTTGCTATTAGGGACATGCAATTGGGACAAAGCAAGAGATCTTCCAATCTACTCTAGCTGATCAAATGTTGGATATCTCATATATTTGAAACTAGGCAGAAAATGAGACAAGGATAAACTAACATTTCAGGGAGACCATTCAGGTAAATGACATGAATGTATTCCTCAAGAGGAACACTTGACTTAAAAAATGGGCATATTTTGCCTAAAGAAGGGGAAAGTTAGAGATTACCTCAGATTTGTTTTTTTATATATTTTTTATTGGTTGTTCACAACATTACAAAGCTCGTGACATATCATATTTCATACATTAGATTGACGTGGGTTATGAACTCCCAATTTTACCCCAAATGCAGATTGCAGAATCACGTCGGTTACACATCCACAATTTTACATAATGCCCTATTAGTAATTGGTGTATTCTGCTACCTTTCCTATCCCTTACTATCCCCCCCTCCCCTTCCCTCACATCTTCTCTCTCTACCCCATCTACTGTAATTCATTTCTCTTCTTGTTTATTTTCCCATTCTCCACACAACCTCTTATATGTAATTTTGTATAGCAATGAGGGTCTCCTTTCATGTCCATGCAATTTCCCTTTTCTCTCCCTTTCCCTCCCATCTCATGTATCTGTTTAATGTTAATCTTTTCTTCCTGCTCTTCCTCCCTGCTCTATTCATAGTTGCTCTCATTATATCAAAGAAGATATTTGGTATTTATTTTTTAGGGATTGGCTAGCTTCATGAAGCATAATCTGCTCTAGTGCCATCCATTTCCCTGCAAATTCCATGATTTTGTCATTTTTTAGTGCTGCGTAATATTCCATGGTGAATAAATGCTGCATTTTTTTTTTATCCATTCATCTATTGAAGGGCATCTGGGTTGGTTCCACAGTCTAGCTATTGTGAATTGTGCTGCTATGAACATCAATGTGGCAGTATCCCTGTAGCATGCTCTTTCGATACCAGATTTCAAACTATATTACAGAGCAATAGTGACAAAAACAGCATGGTACTGGTACCAAAACAGGCGGGTGGACCAATGGTATAGAATAGAGGACACAGAGACTAATCCACAAAGTTACAACTATCTTATATTCGATAAAGGGGCTAAAAGCATGAAATGGAGGATGGATAGCATCTTCAACAAATGGTGCTGGGAAAACTGGAAATCCATATGCAACAAAATGAAACTGAATTCCTTTCTCTCGCCATGCACAAAAGTTAACTCAAAATGGATCAAGGAGCTTGATATCAAATCAGAGACTCTGCGTCTGATAGAAGAAAAAGTTGGCTCTGATCTACATATTGTGGGGTTGGGCTCCAAATTCTTTAATAGGACACCCATAGCACAAGAGTTAATAACAAGAATCAACAAACGGGACTTACTCAAACTAAAAAGTTTTTTCTCAGCAAGAGAAACAATAAGAGAGGTAAATAGGGAGCCTACATCCTGGGAACTAATTTTTACTCCTCACACTTCAGATAGAGCCCTAATATCCAGAGTATATAAAGAACTCAAAAAATTAGACAATAAGATAACAAATAACCCAATCAACAAATGGGCCAGGGACCTGAACAGACACTTCTCAGAGGAGGATATACAATCAATCAACAAGTACATGAAAAAATGCTCTCCATCTCTAGCAGTCAGAAAAATGCAAATCAAAACCACCCTAAGATACCATCTCACTCCAGTAAGATTGGCAGCCACTATGAAGTCAAACAACAACAAGTGCTGGTGAGGATGTGGAGAAAAGGGTACACTTGTACATTGTTGGTAGGACTGCAAATTGGTGCGGCCAATTTGGAAAGCAGTATGGAGATTCCTGGGAAAGCTGGGAATGGAACCACCATTTGACCCTGCTATTGCCCTTCTCGGACTATTACCTCAGATTTGTTTGTAAATGTTTAATGAGTTGTCTTGTAAGAAAAATATTAAACTTATTTTCGTCCTAAAGAACATAATTAGGTGCAACTCAGAAAAGTTAGAGAAAGAAATTTGTATTTTAAAAATCATTGCAATGATCAGAGCTGTTAGAAAACAAATTCACAATGGAATTTTATTCGCCACAAAGAAAAAAATGGAATTATGTCATTGCTGGAAAATGGATGGAAGTAGAGACCATTATGTTAAGGGAAGTAAGCCAAACTCAGAAGGTCAATGGTCGTATGTTTCCTCTCCTATGTTGAATCTTGAAGGGCAAAAAGGAAAAGAAAGGTGGAAATATGAGGATCTCATGAAAATCAAAGGGAGATCAATAGAGGAAAGGGATCAAGGGCATGAGAGACAGGGAGAGAGGGAAGGGAGAAGCACTGGGGAGTGATATTGGCCAAATTATTTTGTTATATTGTGTGCATGTACAAATATGTAACAACAAATCCCATCATTATGTACAACACTAAAATATGAAAATATTTTTTCCAATAAAAATATGGAAAGAGAAAAAAATCTAAAAAAACCACCCTAAAATAAAAACAAAAACAAACCCAAGTGACCTGCCTGAGATGGTAGTGAATTCCCTGCATTGTCAGAGATACTTTGACAAGAATAAATAATTCTCCATTGACTATATTCTTTTCGAGTTGATAAACTTTGTCTTCATTATCTGATGTTCTGACTTCTATTTGATGTAGTCTATTTGTAATATTCTCGTTTGAGTTTTTGATTTGGTTTATGGTTTCCTGCATTTCTAGGATTACTGTTTGATTTTTTTTTTTAAGATCTCTATCTCCTGGTAGAGTTCCTTCTTTGCAATTTGAATTTGCTTATGCAATTCATTTTCAAAGTATTCTTTCATTGTTTTGACTTGCTGTCTCATGACTTCTCTAAGATTCCATTCCATCTGAGTCAGGTATGCCTTGAGTTCTTTCTCTGTCCATTTTTCTGATGCCTGTAGGTTCTTCTGTAGATTTAAGTTGTCCTGCATTGTTTGTAATCCTTTTTTCCCTGTTTTTTCATGTTGTTCATGTTACTTTCCAACTCTATTTAACTGCTGTGTTTCTGTTTTCTCCTATAAATTTGTTTTGGTTTTGTAGATCTCTGTGGTCTCTCCTTTGTGGTGGGAGACTATGCCTAGAAATGTTGGGCTTTATTGTACTTTAAAGCTGATTCATTCAATCCATAAAAGGCTTACAGATTCTGTATGCATATAGTGATTTGTAGGAATAAATATTTCTCACAAAACATTCAGAATGATCTTTGAGATCATTTCCAACTCTGATGGTTCCTTGTTCTAGGTGGAAACAGAAAGAGTAGTGATTGTCACTGCAGTCTTGTATCTGCAATCATGTGACTTTTCCAAACACTAAGCTCCTTCAGGGCAGCTTGTTTTCAAAGGCCAACCTTAAACACAGGGCAAGAGCAGTAGGTAAAGAGAGTAACCAGAGTGGCGAAAGCATTCACTTTCCAAGCTGAGAAAAGCATACATGGCAGGATATGACTGTTTTCACCAGGTAATATAGGTATTCAGCAGTTGTGTGAAATGTTGTCAGAAAAGAAGATCCAATTAAAAAGAAAAAGAGAAACTATTCAGAGAAGGGTTATTTATTCAGAAGGACTTTCCAGGTCAATGAAATATTAGCTCCAGAAAATGTATCCTAAGGAGTGAGAATGTGCTATATTAGAAATAGGAAGACTAGCAAATAGTAGAAGTAGTACTTTTAAAATCTTGAACTTTTAAAATCTTGGATGAAGCCTATGTGTAATTGAAATCAAGAGAATACTGTTTTTTTCCTCATGGTGTTTCTTTAGCAAACTCTCAGTTGTCACTTTTTCTTGTTCTTGTTAACAAGTATACTATTCTAGTCACAAGTCTAAGTCCTAATTGTTTTAAGCCATAAATACAGTAACAACTCATTTGACCATAATCACAATTCTTGTTAACGCTAGTGTTTGTTGAAAACTAAACATTTTAGTTATTTGATGTGCCATTTTCTCCATGCATGAAGTAGATTTGATGTAGATAAGAAGTCAGGCTCTCTTTCCATGTTATTTTACTTCTCTGTGCCTCATTTATATTCACACAAGTGTGAAAATTGTACTTCTTAGACCAGTCATGAACAAATTAAGTAATATATAGAGTGTTGAGCATTTCAGACAGTTACTTATTATTATAAGTAATAATCATTGCATTATTGTTACTATTATCAACTTTTAAAGAAGCAATTTAAATTTTATTCCACTGATAACACTAATTGAATGATTCAGTGCTATAAGAAGTTAAAATCTAAGAATATCCTAGCCCTCTTCAGTAGGCACAGATTGATTTATATATAAACAACAATAACAATGTTATTGCCATTAATTTATTTTAAACACTGATAATGGTAGGTTTAAGAATAGCAAATGTGGTTATCTAAGATTTATTGAGAATTCCCATAAAAAATTCACATCAGAAATGATTGCTCCTGTCCCATACACATCATTTTGATGTGAAGTGTAATTGTGCTTCCCGGCACCTGTATGGTAGCTATTTGAAGAACAGTGGAGTGAAGTTAAAAATAATGTCACATTTTATCTTCTTGAGTCCTTAGCAATTCTAATGGCTGACTAGGGAGGGTAAGGATTTAATGACAAATGATGATGAATGATTTAGAATGATTACAAAAGTTAAAAGAAAATGTTCTTAGAGAATAAAAGCACGCACGTGTGTGTGTGTGTGTGTGTGTGTGTGTGTGTGTGCAGACTCACACATTCACAGTGCTTCAGTTTTGGATTCTGGGAGAATTTTGAACTCTGAACTCTCTGCTAAGCTTGTCAAGGGTTTAAGCATTGTTTTCTACTATAGGAGCCACTAGCCACATGTGGCTATTAAAATTTATTAAATTTAAGTAACTTTAAAATTCCCTTCCTGTGTTGTTTCAAGTTCTCAAAAGCCTCATGTGGCTAGTGTCTATTATAATGGACAGTTCAGATACAGGACATTTTTATAGTCCCTGAAAGTTCAAATGTAGAGTGCTGATAGAAAATAGAAATGGAGAAGAAAACATTTGTCAGAACAGGGAAAATGAAATGGTTGGATGAAATGCTGTGGGCGTTCATTAATCATGGGAGATGGAGGAATAATTAGTAACAAGTATAGTTTGCCTTGTGTGAACACAAAGATTGCTGTTCACAAAGGGTGATCTGTTGCCATGCTAATATACTGCTTCCCATCCACAGTAGTCTGCCTATAAGGTCCTGGTGTGAGTGAGGCAAACCTCCTGGGACTGTGGTGATTAGAGAGAAATTCACTTTCACAGGAAGCTGAGCATCCAAAATGCCAAGATTGAAGAAAACAAAAGTAAAAAACACATGTCCTATAGTTTAGGCCGACAGACCACTCACAATTGTTTTTTTTTTTTTTTTTCTAAATGCAATTCTCTGAAAGAGATCTCTAGTAGCAATGAGGCACAAGCACTCCTCTTGCTAAAGCCCTTCTGTTAAACCTTTGATGAATATTCATATCAGCCTATTTTAATCACATTTTTCTTTATGTGACACAATCCTACATAATTTATTTTCCTTTCTTGGGTGTTTAAAAATTAGTGTCCTTCCTCCCCACCTGGCACATGTATATACATACCACCACCATTTTCAAGTCCCTAAATTCTTTCTTTTCTGGTCCTAAGACAAAACAAGATATTGGATGGCAGAGTGCAGGTGACTGCATGGCAATGTTATCATTGAAAATCACTTCCTGGGTCTTTGGCCCTTTCTGTGAAATGTGATGATCTGGAACACCAAGCTTTGTAGCAAGGTGTGGGACCTGAGGAAATCTATGGGTCAGAATGTCAGGTGACAGCAAGTCTCTATGAGGTCTGGTATACCCAGGAAAGAGGCCAGAGAGCCTGGGAGAGGGCTCAAGGAAGAGCTCCCTGCAGTGGATTTAGAATCCAATGGAAATCCATAGGTCTACCTTTCTTATGTTGGGAAGAGCAGACCACAGGGCAACAAAAGACCAAGATTAGCAGAGAGAGGAATGAAGAAAGATAAACATGTGTGAACTAACATACAAAAATACCAGAGAAGGAAGGAGGGAGAATACACATATTCAACAGAATTCAAAATGATTGCTGATTCATTTCCTGTTCATTTTCTTTTTCTGAATCCCGAGTAAATCTTATCCAATAGAGATATTATAGTTGGTACAACATTATGTTTATGTAAGAAGCAGGAATTTCTGAATAACAGACAAAATACAAAAGCAAAAATAGTGATTATGTTTTTTTGGTTTTGTTTTGTTTTTGACACCAGGGATTGAACCCAGTGGGTACTTAAATCTCTGAGCCACATCCCCATCCTTTTTTATTTTTTATTTTAAGATTGGGTCTCGCTAAGTTGCTCAGGGCCTTGCAAAGTTGCTGAGGCTGGCCTTTGAATTTGTGATCCTCCTGCCTCAGGCTCCCTGTTCCTTGGGATTTACAGGCATGTGCCACCACATCCAGCTGATATGTTTTAAAAGAAATCTATTTAGCTCAAACAAATAATTGACACAATTACCAAGATAGTAACAAATACCAGTGCAGAAGTCACGTGTCTGTCTCTGAATGCTGTTTTTCTCTCAGTCCAGAAACACAAACTTTCCATTTCAGTTATGCTCTGACAAGCAGTCTACAAAGAAATAATGTTCCCCAGAAGCTAAAACAGGAGCAGTTCTTTCCGTGCTTTGCTATCATTATGAAATGACTAAAAATCAAGTGAAGCAATGCAACATTTGGTAGTCTTCTGTAAGCATGGATTATTTATTCCCAAAAGAAAGCACTTGCCTCACTTTTTATCCATTGTTACTTTATACCTTTCTTGTTGATATATTTTTGTTGTTGTTGTTGTTGTTTTCTGTTTTTCTTCCCAAGAGTAAAAGTAAAGAATTTTGGAGTACTATGCAAGAGTTGGGCTCAGTCAGGTTATATTAATTTCTATAGATTTCCGGGGGTTATCAGAATGTCTGGATAGAATTAGATACTGAAGAAGATATGGGTTTGGGGAAAGTATCATACAAATACAATTTGAACAAGTACTATATGTTGCATACATTTGGGTGAAGACAGTATCAGGCAATTCTAGGCTATCTGAAGTGGCTTTTGGGACTAGAACCTCTCAACCTTATGAGTCTCTTTTCTTTTGTACTCATCCAAAGTTCATTACATTTCCGCTTTCACTAGACACTATAATTTTTGGATTCCACTGGAAATAACATATCACTCCTATATATGAACAAAGACTCAAATAAAATCTAAAATGTCCAACTTCACAGTGCTATGATATTTGCATTCTACAGAAAACATTTTAAAATCATTTTAGTAAGTGGAATCCATTTTCCTCCATGAACTGTTAATACTGAATTCTTAATAGCTTCCCCAGGGTTTTGTGTCTTGCTATGAAGCCTTTTGTGATTTCATCATTGTTAAGGCACAGTAAACAATCACAGTTTATGCTCATAAGCATAAAATTCTCAGTCTATTACTCACTCTAGATTTTATATTCATAAAGATAGAAAAATTATTTTCCATGCAATCTGAGTATGAGACAATGTTAAATTGGTTTCTAAGCCTGGCACATATTGGTATAAACATTCCAAAAATGCACTAATGTATAATATCAGCATTTTAAACTCTTAAACAGACAATTATGTCTCCAAATTTGTCAGGCTTTTAAATAAGCCACTGACTGCTTGTTTCCTTTGTTGGACCTACTTTTTGCTTTTGTTTCTTATTTCTTTGTTTGGGTTCTTATTCTTTGCTCATTAAAAAGACCATGTCAATATGTCCCTCTTACAAGTAACAATTTCTAAACTGTTATTCAAAATCTGGAATTTATAATTTTGGTCTGAAAATTATTTTTTTAAAAAAGTCTAGATCTGTACTTAACTCTTGAATAAACATAGCAAAGGTATCAAATGAATTATAATTAAAATATAATCATTAATTTTTTTCAATTAATAGTTTTAAAACTAAATCAAAAAGTGAACTAGAAATAAATATAAAAGGTAAAATTAATATTATTATTTAATCTTAGATATACATCTTTGATACAGTGGTTTATCTCCCTCAGCTTATTTTTTCATACAATTATATAAATATTTAAAAATCACTCTGTTTAAAATCATAGCATATTGCTGTATATAAAGTTTGCTATAAATGGCTTGAGCACTTTCCTGCTCTTCCTAAGCATGACCTTGCATTATATTTTGTTATCTGACTGTGCTACAATTTATCCAACTACATTGCTATTGTGGGAGATTTGGTTATTTATAACTTTAAAGAAATGAATAAAAGATAACCTTTTGCTCAAATCCTCTACTAGATTTTTGATTATTGTATTAGAACACATTTCTCAGAGAAAATTTAGAAGTTTAAAGTGTATCACACTCAAATGTAATTACTTGTTTAATTAAAATTATACTAAGCCTACACAGTAATATTGATAGAAATTTACATCATAAATCCTTATTCACTTTCCTTTCCTTTGATTTTTCATAGATATCTTAATATAAGCAGTTTACATTTTGTTTAAATTAATTGGATCTTTTCTCTCTTATAATCTTTATTAATTTATGTATATTTATTTTATATCTGGTATCTGGTACCATATTAACTTTTCTTCCTGAAACTCTTATTATTTAGGACCTAAAGGTACATTGCTTTATCTTTATTACAGACTCATAATATGAAATTAAATTTTTGCTGTAACCTTTCAAATTTCTTTTCTTTCTTTTTCTTTCTTTAATTTGTGTTGCCTGAACAATTCTGCTTTTTCTTGGTTGCATGCATGTCAACATCAAACACACCTTAATTCTAATAGATGCAAATAGTAGAGTTATTGCCTTGATCTCAATGGCTTGTCTTTCTTTGTTCAATATGAGTTGGCTGAATAGGCTGAATTTTCAGAAGCTTATTCTTTATCAGGCAAAAGACTGTCTTTCTTTTACTAGTATAATAAAGTGTTTTTATCTTCAAACTACTAAAGAGTAGTCAAATTATTCTTTTGGCATCTATCAAATTGAGCATTTTTTTTCATTTGATATACTGATGTTTTTCACTCTTTGAGTAGATTCTTTCATATTATACTACATCAATATTCCTGAATAAAATATTTCCCTCATTTAAATTTTTTCTTGAATTAAATCGAATTTGTTATATTGTTATGATAGTTTTCTTGCATTACCAGATCTATTTAATAATCTCTGATTTATATTTTATATACACATATGTATGTGTCTGTATGTACACAAATGATTTGAGCATGTAGGAGTCTTATGGTTATTTAGTTAAAGCTTTAGTTTCTGTGTTTAATACCTTGGAAGCTGAGACTTTTCATTGATTATAGTTGTTTGTCTATACGATGTAAAGTTTCAAGTTTGTAAGCATCTGTTCTTTGTAGGTTTGTTAGAACTCACTGGTAAAATTCTCTGGATCTAGAGTTATTTAAGGCCCTAACCCTTTGACAAAATACTGGATTTTGACAAAATACCAGCTTTTCTGAAGGTTATTGGCAGATAAATTGATTAATTTATTTGTTAAACCTTATCTACATGCCCTGTATCTTTCTGAATGAAGAGCCCAACACAAAAAATATTATGGTCCCAGTTATCATACAACATGCAACCTAGTGCAAGAACCAAATATTAAACAAGTCATCTCAAGAATAACTCAAGGTATTTCCCTTGGGACTTTGTATAAATTTTTAAATAATATTCCATGGATTTAAAAAATAATAGTTGCTTACTATAGACAATATATATGTATAATTTATAATGTATAAATTTATAATTTATGTAATATATAATTTATAAATTTATCATTTATATAATATATGCTATATGCTTATAATTTTATGTGTATTATGTATGTATATATACACAAAACACTTAACATCTTTAACAATAACTTCAATTGATTTATTTTTATATTTGTGTTTATATATGTAATTTTACATACATATTTAATTTTATATATATATATATATTTGTATATAATTTGAAATAAAAAATTTGTACATGTTCTAAGGGGAGTCATGAAGTGCTTTTTAGAAAATGATGGAAATACCATGTTTGCAGAAATGTTTGGTCATACACATGAGTGATAATTTTCATAGAGCTCAAAGTATTTCTCAGAACCCAGGAGACCCATGTGTAATTTCTAAGTTAAAGAATATCCCTATGTCACTATTTTTTTTTTGTCTCTTAGATCCAGAAATGCCTAAAAATATTTAAATATTTTTTACAATTATTTTTCTTGCATTTTGTCTTAGACTGTTAGGGCTGCTATAGCAAAATCTGACAGACTGAGTAGCTTACAAATAATAAGACATTATTCCCCAGAGTTCTAGAGGCTGAGAAGTCCAAAATCAAGATACTGGCAGATTCAATGTTGAGTGAGGGCCTATTTTCTGACTCATAGATAGTGCTTTTTCACTGTGTTCTCACCTTTTGTAATGGACTAGCTAGCTCTCAGTGCTCTCTTTTGTCAGGAGACCAATTCCAATCATGATGGCTGCCCATGTGATTTAATCATTTCCACAAAGCCCTGCTTCCTAATACCATCATCTCAATGGTTATAATTTCAGCATAAGAACTGCATGGGAGACACAAATATTCACATCATGACACATTTCTACTTATTTTGTTATTTCAATGTTACAGTATTTAGTATATAAAGGTTTAAATTGTTAAATATTTATTACAGAATATTCTTTTTAAAACTATAAAATTAATCAATATCTAGCATTTAATGATTTTTACCTTGGTTCTATTTTGTATACTGCTAATGTTTAATATTAACCTGTTTATTTTTCTTTTGATCTGTCAAACAAAAATATTGAACATTTTAAATAATAACTTTTTTAAAAAATAATATATTTTAGTTATTTTTATCAATTCAATCAGTGAGGATTTCAGATAATAATAATACTTTATTCAGAATTGTCATGAGAATTAGGGAGCAAAAATTATTTAAAGCATGAAGGATAACATATAGCATAATTCTAGACACACATTAAGAAGTAATACATAATTAATATTATTACTATTCTTCATACTATTATTTATTTAATTTGACAGTGGAAACAATTTAGGGTGATTCTCATAGTGGATCTAAGGTCTTACTTTTGTTTTGTTTTGTTTTGTTTTTGTTTTGAGTAATTTTTCTTCAAATTATTTTCAATTTTTCAATATTTGGCAATGGTATGCTTCCCCGCATTTATAGCTTTCTATTCTTTTTCAGTGATACACTGGTACATATTTTGTCTTCAATTCTACTTATTGGTTATCTTTCCAACTTCCAAAACTAATCTTTTAAAATGTAAAATATTACAAACATATGGAAAACTACAGAATGCTGGATAACTGACAGCAGATGAGAATGTTTTAGTCAGATTTAACAGATGTTAAACAGATGCTCTGCTTGCTTCAGAGCTTTCTCTTAAAGAAATAAACCACTACAGACAGAGCCAAAGCCCAGCTCCACGCTCCCCAGAGAAAACCATTTTGCTAAAGGTGGTGTGTAATATTCTTTATACGTTTTTATACTTTTTTGCTATATGAACCTGTATTTCTCTAATTATACAGCCAATAATTAAAATGTTTTTGAGTCTCTATACCACAAAATTGGGACATTAGCATATTCCCACTTCACTAGTCTATTTCTTCTTATTATGTATTCAAATTTTACATTTAGACTTCTTTATTAAATTATGATTATCATACTATTTATTTTCTTTTGTACCAGGAAATAAACCCAGGGGTACTTAAACACTGAGCCACATCCCCAGCTCATTTTTGTATTTTATTTAGAGACATGGTCTCACTGAATTGCTTAGCACCTCGATAAGCTGTTGAGCCTGGTTTTGAACTCCAGATCTTCCTCCTGAACTGCTGGGATTGCAGACTATGTACTTTGTCATTCAATGATGAACATATTTGACTTCAGTGTTTTCACTTAATATGCATAATTATTTAGCTTTGGTTTTAAATGATATTAATGTTCCCACCAATCTATTTTCCCTATGATAGACTTTTTGATCTTATTTAATCTCCTAACCAGTTGATGGACATGTTAATTTAAAAAAACAACATATAGCTATTATGCTTTATAGGGTGATTGAGAAAGCTTTAAAAAACCCTCACAAGAGAAATACATATGATTGAACAATATTCCAAAATGTTATTCTCCACTAGCCAGCCATATTGAGTATATTGTTCCATTCTCCATTCGCCTCTAGTGTAGCAGAGAAGGCAGTCAACAGTTGGTAGGCATGCTATTGACCATTCCTTAAATTTATGGTTTTTGAATTGTTGTTGTTTTTGTTGTTGTTTGTTTGTTATGGAACCCAATGATATTTTGATATTTGCAGTATGCTTCCGAATAAAAACACCTTTTCATTGATTCTGTTGTATATGACAATCCCTTTTCGTCTCTTTCCTCATATGAACTTTAAGCTCCACAAAGTTTATTTCAATTATGATGGCAACCATTGCTTCTGTTCAGTTTTTAGTTTTTTCCTGATGAATACATTTAGTTAGTCTAGTTGATAAATCACTCTCTGCCTTTTTTTTTAATCTCTTCTTTTATTTCATACATTTTTCCTTCTGAATTTCTGGCTGCAATTCTTTCTTCTTCCTTCTTCCTTCTTTCCTCCTCCTCCTCCTTTTCATTCTTCTTCTTTTCCCCCTTCTTACTTCTTTATAATTACATTATGTAAGAGTCCCTCAAGTTTCTCTATCATATTATTGACATTTTTAACTTTTTATTTCAAAATTTTCAACTCAGATTTTAATTTTGAGTTTTGCAGGTTTCTTTGCAATTAATTCACAAGCCCTCCATCCACTTATGCAAATATCCTACTGTTTTCATTCTCATGTTATTCTTTTCTTATTGCAGTGCACTTTACAATTTTTTGTTTGTTTGTTTTTGCAGTGTTGGGCCTTGCCTAGTTCTAGGCAAGTCCTCTTCCACTGAACAATGTCCCTAGCCCCCACAAGTTATTTGATATACTACTGATCAACAACAATAAAATGCCTAAAGTTTATTCTGTTAATTATCATTAGTGTTTATTAGAGATCTGCTCTTATTCCTCAAGTTAATATTCCTACCGAAGTTTGTATTGTTTTCTAATCTATATATTTTTTATATTTACTCAATCTTGGGGAGAGGATAAACTGATTTAAGTTTAGGGTTTTTAATAGACCTGGTATGTAGCTCTTTACTAGCTACAAGTACACATTTCATAATACAATGAATCACAGCTTGTCTTCTAGTACATCTCATTTACATATTTTCAGGATGATATAGTTTTATAATGGATGATAAAAGAGGGGCAGACATAAAGAGGTTGGAGAAAGGAACAGCACTTGGATGACTTACTCAGCTCCTATGAGTTATAGGGGCAAGTTAATTTTTCGATTGATATGAACTGTGGTGTTTCTGATCCAAGAAATAGATAACAAAAATGGGAAGAATTTCTTTTTTTTTCTTTTTTTTTGTATCCAGATTCAAGTGAGTAGTGGTCCATTTCAGTTAGCACTTGTCTAAGCTTCCACTCAAAGAGCTATTCAAGGAACAGGAACTTGTTTCTCTGTCATACCCAGGAAGCTCTCTAGGGTGGCCTGACAGCTCTGATTCCCAGTCTCCCAGGGTGCAGTCTCCCTGCCTTATAGCTCTACTGTTGGCTTTCATTCTCAAGGTTATATTACAGTACAATATGTCACCCAATGCACTAATTCTAGTCAATTGGAAGGAGGAAGGGACTAGAAAGACCTTTCTTTCAGATTACAATGGAGATGCACAAGCTGCCTTTCCAAGGAAGTTCTAAGAAGTTCTTATGATCTTCCTGTTTACATTCTACTATCTAGAACTTTGTTACAGAGTTATGACCACCTTACAGGGAGGCCTGAGCAGGAAAATAGATCTTGCTGTGAACAATCATGAACCCATCTCAATGGAAAGACTTCTAATAATACTAAAGAAAGGCTCAGGAAGAAGAAGGATAGCAGGTTCTGTCACAGGTGTGTTTTCATACTCTTCAAGGCATTTTGCCATGCAGTTTGAGCATATAATTGAGAGAAGTTGAATGAAAGTTTGGTAACCAGAAGCCATTTAAACCAAAATAGAAACTCATTTTAGTACTTTTGATAAGTCAAACAATTGGTTTTATCCTTTAATAACTTTATGTTAGATGTTGAATATACAATCCCACGCTTTTCTGTTTACACTGAGATCCTAATATGTCTATGAGAAAAATACTCATTCATTCTAAAGATAACTATCTATTGTTCTGTCCTTTTCAGAGTGCTTTTATTGTGTTTGAAACAATTCTTCAGACCAGTAATATATGCACAGCCTGAACTTGTAGGCATTTTCAAGTGATCAGAACCAGCTTTAAGTACAAGTGGAAAAAGAGATCAGAAGTGAGAGGTGATCTGAGAACTTGTAGGCATTTTCAAGTGATCAGAACCAGCTTTAAGTACAAGTGGAAAAAGAGATCAGAAGTGAGAGGTGATCTGAGATGTTGGGAATGGCCCCTGTGCTCCTGATACTTTGCCTCTTTGTACTCAGATCGTGTCAGTCAGTCTCTACTCAGTCGGCATGAATCATGCAATCTTGCATATGAAATTCTTTCTGACAAAAGCAGTTTTAATTGCTATCGATTGTCCTTTGTGTATATTACCTTTTATCTTTAATTAGTTCCTCCATTAGAAGTCTAACAGATACCCTCAACTTTATCAAGACTAAATTTCCATTGTAAGTACTCCAAAAATGATATATCCAGCTGGCTATGGTGGTACATGCCCATGGGCCCAGCCTCTTGGGAAGCTGGGGCAGGCGGATTACTTGAACTCATGAGTAGTCTGAGACCAGCTTGGGGAAAATAATGATATTCCATCTCAAAAAGAAAGGAAAGAAGGAGAGAAAGGTCTATTCTATAACCATAGACCAATAATGGAATAGGCCTAAATCACTGAAAACTATTTTTTGTAAACTTCAATTCTACCTTTGCTATTAATTGATTCATATCATATGGTGAGCATGTAAACATTTTATCTTATCCATTCCTTCAGCACTTAGTGGAAATTGTTCTATACTTGTTCTTGTAATTTATTTTCCTTACATAGTTATCCAATGCTTTTATGTACTTCTGAATCTAACTTCTTAAAACAAGGCAAGAAATTGGCCAAATTATGCTATGTGCATACGTATGAATATATATCAATGAAGCCCACTAATATTTAAAAGTATAATGCACCAATAATTTTTTAAAAAAACAAGGCAGGAGAACAAGTATTATGAATATATGTTTTAAATTAAATGTTTGGGTCCTCCTTGCTTCCAAATTTATATGTTGAAAACTTAACCCACATTATGGCTGTAATTGAGGAAGGGGCCTTCTAAGTAAGTAATTAAGGCTAAATCAGGTCAAAAGGGTAGGGCCCTAAAACAGCAGGATTAGTGTCCTTATAAGAAGAGATTCCAGAAACTTCATTTTCTCTAGCTTGTTCTCTCTTCTCTGCTACACATGCACTAAGCAAAAGCCATGTGTGTTTGTCAACTTTGTATTACTTCAGCATATATGTGAGCAAGCTTCTAGTTCATTATCAGTTGACCCTGTTGCTTTTGAGCCTGTTATAAGGTATCTTATCATGGTAGGAGTGTGTGACAGAACATACTTTATCACTTTATGGTTAAGTAGCAAAAGCAAGAACAAGGAGGATGTTGGGGTTCCACAATCCCCTTTGGGACACCTGTTCAATAACCTAAAGACCTCTCACTATGCCCTGCCTCCAAGATTTAACCACTGCTTCTCTGGAGACCAAGCCTTTAACATGTGGACCTTTGGGGAGTTACTTAGAATCCAAACTATGGTACTTTGCAAGGATATAGCAAAAAGGCAGACATCTCCATGCCAGGATGAACCTTTACCAGAAACTGAATAGGTTGGCAACTTGATCAAGGACTTTCACCTCTAAATCTGTGAAAATATAAATTTCCATTACCTAAGCTTCTTGGCCTATGGTACTTTGCTGGTAGACTGAGTATTTAATATTTTAGTATAATTAAGGAATATCTCTATATCCTTTTAGTGCTATGAGTTTACCATCTTTCCTGCATCTTTGCAGTTTTTTTTAAACAAAGTAAAGCATATCTGTTTCACATATTACACACACTTGTTCAATTAACTGTGATGTAGTGCAAGTTTGAGTAAGTTTTTACATATTTTCATTTAATAGTGCATATTGTTTCACAGAAATCTCTTTCTGGTTCCAAGCATGTTACTGAAGAAATTCATCAAAAATGAAAGCTCTACTTTTCTCAGAACATGCCCTGTTTTGAATTAAGGATGATTTGCATTGTTAACATAGCAAAGTTTTGGAGGAATTTCTGTGTATCAGTATCTTAAAAAGATCTCCAACTCCACAGGCAAGCGTAGAATGTTGAATATTTAGCATTTGCTATTAGAGAGAGCATTGCTGTTACATTTGTGATGTAAGTAGTTGACTGCTTGTTAGCATATGCTCTGTTACTCTGCTGACTTAGTTATTGTTATTGTTGGAGTTGTCTTGGCAGTAACCTGGTTACTTTTTCATAAAAAGAGAAATCTATGAATAAAAATCCAGCACCTGATCCTCAAACAGAAACCTAGAAATTCACTTCTAGTCTAGTCCTCAGCAGTAGGGTCTCAGGACCTCAGGAAGCAGGATTCAGGAAAAGCTCATGTACTTTGCATTCCTTTAAATGATAAGCCGCTTAATCTCTTCCAAATGATGAGCATTGTGGACATTTTTGCTGGCTACCCTAATTGGCCCCTCCAAACAAAATCCAAAACACACACACAAAAAAACTGGCAAGTACTGATAATATAAGCTCTGCTGTGAAAAAAAAAAAAAACAAAAAACAAAAAACAAAACTGCAAGCAACAGATTGAAGGCACAACCCTGCAAAGATGTATCTCAAGAGGAATAATTAAAACACACAGGCACAACCAGAGAAAATAGATGATTTTCTTGCTCTCCCACCCCAAATCCTCTTATATTTTCAATATGTTATAAGACAGGACCACGTGCTTGTATGCTAGAGTGCCTCCAAAATTGGCAATTAATAAGGACACTGTTGTGATTGTCTAAGATCTTCTTCCTGCTACATTCTTAAATATATCATTCCATTCTCCACCCACATTCTCTCTGTTTCAGGAAACAGTTCTTGGTCCTTTTAACATCACTGACTCCAGACATGCACAGGAGACCTCTTTTTAAATGAAATGATTTGTATCTTTGTGTACTTGTCTTTGTGGATGTAGAAACAGAGAACTGTAACTCTGTGAGTCAGGGTGATTTTTCCTTGCAAATGTGTGCCATGGGCATAAGTTGGGTCTCTGATTAATCTTTCATATCTCTCTCTCTCTCTCTCTCTCTCTCTCTCTCTCTCTCTCTCTCAGAGAAAAAGAAAGAGAAACTGAAAATAATTGTTTTACATTATCTTGTTTTTGTTATTATTTACTAGAATATATATTTTTAACTTTAAATGTGTCTTAATTTGTTATACATGAAACTTTGAATGCACTTTGATATATTATGTATAATGGAGTATAATTTCTCATTCTTATAGCTATACATGATGTAAAATCCCACTGGTCATATAGTTGTATATGTACATAGGATAATAATGTCTGATTCATTCTTCTATCCTTCCTACTGCCATGCCCCCTCTCCTCCCTTCATTCCCCTCTACCTAGTCTAAATTTAAATGGAGAATCAGTGTCATCCCTGCAAAAGAGAAACTTACAACTGTATCAAGAGAGAATAAAAATATTAGTATTTTTCTCTCTTTCAGCTGGGTTATATTCAGAGCATGGGATTTGTGCTACTAATAAGGACACAGCCATCCAGGTGTCTCTATTCTCTTTTTTGAGGCAGGTCTGAATGGGGACACAGATATACTGACAATGATAGAAGAGAAGAAGAGTGGATGAGGGCCCAACTTTCCTGTGTAGAGATGCGGAACTTTTTAAAATCTTCTGCCATGTGATGCTGTTCATTATCCAGATCACTCTAGAGAAGTTTGAAGACTGCATCAATCCAAATTTAAGCTCTTTTATAAATAGATTTATTCATTCAATAAATATTTATTGGACACTTACAATGTGCAAAGCATTCTGGAGGATACAAAATGCATAACACAATCTTTTCTTTCAAGTGGCTTATGATTGCATAGGGGCGAATAATATATATATGCAAATAACTATATTATTTTATTCAGGACTCTTTCAGTTGCAAATTACAGAATCCAAATACTAAGTCACTTAAAAAGGAAAGAAATTTATTGCTTCATGTAACTGAAAAGTCTATGAATAGATCTTCAGTCACAGCTCAATTCAGGGACTTATTTAATATAATTTTCTCTCTTCCTCTTCCTTTTCCTCATTTTCCATTCCCCTTCAATTTCTTGGACCTTTTGGACCAATTGTGTAGACAGAGGTAAAATGATTGTTCATTGTTGGTCATATAACATTAGCACCTAAAATATTGCCTGGACTTGGCAAGTGTTCATTAAGCATGTACTAAAGAAGTAAAACATTTTAATAACTTGTAATGATATGAAAATGAATTTAAATAAGTTCCAAAATTGGATAATATAAACTTTAGCAAACCCAATGACAAAACAAATAAAACTCCTTTATCAGATATCTCCCTACAGTTCTTAATCATAATGGAGTAGGGTAAAGTCTGAGATTCTAGAGAGAGGAATATGGGAATACAAGCAGATAAAAACTGAAGTGGCTGAAGATAAGGTCCACATTGGGTAGAGAAACAAATGTAGACAGAGTCAAGCTCATGAACTGTAAGAAAAGAAAAATAGTGAAGGGGGTAGAGGTTATGAGAAAAATCAGAACAGATTGAATAGGAGTGAGAAGGTAGGAGAAGTTAAAGTGATTGTGAGTCCTGAGGGGGATGAGACTCAGGATGGTCTTTAAGTGTGGCTATCTATGTTGCTAGGCAACTGAAGTGGAGAAGGAATGAAGGTCATTGTTGCAGAGGGGTCTGAGACACCAAGAGATCAAGGTTCCTCAGGAGCCTTGAACTTGCAACTGTACAATCATTTTCCCCCCTTTTTTCCTAAATTCACATCTGCAAAGGCAATTATAATGGTGAGGAGTGGGAATGATGTGAAGGAGCACAGAATTATCCCTAAAGATGAGCCATCTCCGGAGATGTGATCTTTGTTCTCTTCCCTCTGTAAACAGCTAATGGAACCAGCTTCACCAACCCTGGTCAGGGACAGGTCACCAGGTTCAGAGCCAACAGGAGGTACAGAGCAGGTGAGTGAAAGGTAAACAGAGGCTATGAGTGAGTGGGAGGATTTGTGGGAATATTGCCTTGTGTTTTGAGCCTCAAATTCCTTTTAAATGTCCAATGGCAGAGATACTTTCTCTTCACAGTCCCATAACCAATCCTGTGAGGTGCCTCAAAGTGGAGGGAATTTCCCCAATTAGGAGATCCTGAAAAAGTTTGTCCCTGGTTTAAATATAAAATAACCTACATGGTGAAATCTTCTCTCACTCTCACTACTTTCTAAACATTTATACTTTTAATTTGCACTACAGAATTTACTAATGTGAGATTTGCATTTAATTTATTCATTCTACCAATCATAGAGTTATTTTGTGTATAACTCTTCTCATTAGAATGGAAGCTTCATGTGGGCAGGGATTTTGTTCATCTTGTTCAATTTTATATTCCCAGTTTCCTAATCTGTGTTTTTTTTAAAGTTGAATAACACACACAGTTTTCCACTAAAATTTTTTGTTCAAAAAATCCCAAAATAAAGTTAGTGTAATGCTAAACAGACAAAGGATCATTTCCTTGCTTGCCAAGTTGTTTGATTTAGTGGTATTTAAAGGATATAAAAATGTAATACAGTAAGGAAGAAAGTGAATTGTGTGGATTATCCCCTTGTCCTTTCACATCTGTAATTTTTTCTGTTTTCATACATCTTACTCTTTTGCCTAATGGAAACAGAGTTCTCTCTTCCCCTTTCCCTCCTTTTCTCCCTCCCCACCCTGTCTCTTCCTTCCCAAGCCCCCTCACACTGATATGCCACATATTCACTGCACATACTCATATACCACATAGTCCCTCTTAAACCTACTTGCCAGATCTGTGATTTGCCTGTAAGTACTTTAATTCACCCTCTCTTATGCATACTTTCCCTGATTTGCATCACTAATGGGAATAATGAAATTTCTGGATTCAGTGCTGCTCTTGCAATATCTTTATAATCATTGTCATATTATTAAAATAATGAAAGCAAAATGCTCAGCTGCTTGGAGTGCCGCGCTAATGAGGTCAAGGTAGTCAGTTCAGTCTTTGAGCAGGCCAGCTAATATTGCACAGAGTGGGGGGAAAATGGTTTGGTGGCCAAGGACTGAACCCTTATCCTCAACCAACCATTTTACAAAGGGAAATCATTGGTTACGAGCAAACTGAAATTTGAAGAAGGAACAGATTTAGAAAAATTAAAGATTTAGGTAGGATCAGGGTCATTCTCATAACTAATTTGGGGCCCATGATCAATAAGTCAAACTTAACTAGCAAGTAGAATTAATCTTAGTAGATAGTATATTTCAAAAATATAAAAACAAATCATATATAGTCAAATATGTGGATAAACATCAGATAATACATAGTACTCAGGCATAGTACTGCCAGAAATCATACAAAACTCTGGTAATATCATTCATTTCAGGTCAACCTTATATAGCATTCAGGTTGTGTACTGTGCACCATTTAGAGGGACCTTTCCATATAATCTCTGAAGTAAATGAAGTACATAGTGTTATTGACTATTTAATGTTTACATCAGTTCTGGAACATAAACACTACAATCTCTCCCCCCATCCTTTACAAATGAGGAAACAGACTAATAGTGGTTAAGTAACTTACTCATACTTACTTAAGTAACATAGTTAACAAGTGTTAGAGAAAGGATTCAGAGCTATTCTGCTTAACTTACAGAAATATTTGGACTAAGAAAAAATAGCTATTTAATTTGGCAGTATAATAAAACGTAGGAGACATCTTCTGGGACTATTAAATTCATAAAATCCAATGGGGAAATAAAGGGTAGTGCAGGGCCATGGAGAATGATCTAAATATTCTAGATGGAGAAGCACTGGATCTCACTAGTAACAAGAATTCACAGGCTTCTCATGAAATGCTCTTCTGGTTTAGGGGAACACTTCAGTGAGGAAAAGGACTCATCTACATCTATTTTCCAGACATAGAATTATTCTATCATATACTTAATATAGAAAATATAAAAAAGATATTCTTGTGTTTTTCAAAATGTTTATCTCGGGGCATGCCTATGTGGGTCTTTAAAATGCAGATTGATGAGCCCCCCACTATCAGCTACTTCATCCCAACTTCCCAGGAGATTCTAAACCAACTGAAAATGCTCCAGAAGGGTGAAATAACAAAACACACCCAACTCCTAAACCCGCAAATAGGCAGGGTTGTGGGGGTGAAATGGATGAAGAGAGAAACCCAAAAAGAAAAATTAAGGACATGGAATAAAACTAATTCCCCCTCCTGAACCTCCTCTTTTTGGATAAATGACCAGCTAGATTGCCATCAGCATTGTCACCCTGGCATGCAACCTGCATTAGGAGACAAACAGCAGCATCTGGGTAGCAGAGGAACTAGGGGCTGGAGATCAGAAGAACCCATTTCAGATCCCTGTTCTATCACTTGCCAGCTAGGAAGCCCTGGTGAATGTACACTTTCTCTAGTCTCAGTTTCTTTATTTATAATGAGGGGACAACAATCATCTTTTGATAATTTTGAGGATAAAATAAGGTGATTGTGTCAAGTGCCTGGTATGATGTCAATTTTCACAAATCAAAACTGCTGTTGTCACTAATGCTATCATGGCTAGATGGCCAGGGGAACACTACTGTGCCTACAAAGAAAATCCGTAGCTGTTTTTTTTTTTTTTTTTTTTTTTTTTTTTCAAAATGGGCAAAGAAAGATGCTGGAATGGATTTGTCCTGGTAAACAGTATGTTGAATTACTCAACTTCAAGTCTGAAACAAACTTGCTTTGGTTATATCATAATAGTAACAGTACAATTTAATGTGGGATTGTTGTAAACAAAAAGAAAGGACTCTGACTTTCGGGTCCCCTTCTTTCTCTGGGGGAAGGTCTTCTCTGCTATTCTTTAATAAAGCCTTTCACTTTCCACTCTTAAAAAAAAAGAAATAAAGAAAAGAAAAAGACATGCAAGGACAGGAAGGGAAAGACTAAAGGAGGCTTTGGTACTGGTAGGAGGCTTATGTCCCATCATGCGTCCCTAAAGAAGGCAGCAGTAAGAACAGCTTTTGAGGACAAGGGAGACCTCCTGGGCATCTCTAAAGAGAGGAGGACCAGGGACTGAGCTATTCTGAGTTTTCCTTGTTCTCAGGACTGCAGTCAAAAGAGAAAGATATCAGCAAGTGTTTGCATAAGGATGCTAATGTAGAATGGAAATGTTGCTGATAGAGTCAATGACTTTGATTCCAAGAGACATCTTTGTCTTGATTTTTAAGTCAGGGATGAAAGCATCTGGCGTAAGCTTCAGAAAAGGTATAATCTTGTAGTTAGCTTAGAGGAAGAAATAAACAGCAACAAGTCAAAGCAAGTGCCGGTTAGACTTGGCAAAAATTGCCACTTAGAAGAGCGTGATTTAGAGAAGCAGCTTGCATGCAGGAGTGTACACTGACACTAATTCAGGACGCCTGGGAAATGGCAGTGTGCTGGTTAATTGGACATTATGCTTTCCCAAGTGCTTCCGTCATTATGCAGCACATATGGATTACCAATTTTCAGATAAATGAAATGTGTGTAGAATCTTAAAATATGCAGAGATTGGCTGGTCTGCTGCTTCTACTTTGCAGATAAGGATGTTTAGGCTCAGTCAGGAAACATGGACATAGCCACACCTAATTAATAAGGCAGCTAAGACCAGAGCACAAATTTCCCTCCACTATACTATGTGTTTGACTCTTAATGTTCTTGCATATTTTTTGGTGACTGAGAAATCTGGACTAGGCTAAAAGGCAGAAGTAATAGATATGGAAGTTTGAGATGTAGTACCCTAAAACTTCCTTTTTAAAACAAACGATTGAAAGCCACTTGTTAATTTATCATTTGAATTAATCTTATAAGTGATGATTGAGTAAAAAATATGCCAAAGAAATTGGTGAGTTTTGTGGGCATTGTAAAATGAATAATCGAAGATGAATATTTAGAAGTGAAATAGTTACCTAAGAAAAATAACTTAAAAGAGCATGATTAAAGAATGGTCAGCATGTGGGTTAGAAACAACTGCCCACAGGCTAAAATTTTGGTATTTCCAGACTTCCTTAGCACAAGTTGACTTATCACCCAGTTGAAATGTTGGTTGTCATGAGTACACAATATGCTAGAGATACATTGTGGGAAAATCTTCATTTATTAGTGTCTCCACCTCCACAGTTCACAAAATTTGTAATATGTCTCCCTTGACGTCAAAACTGCTATGAGAATATAAACTTGGGGCATTATTTATTGTATTTGAGTCCATCAAGTTGAAAATCATTCAAATATTTATATAGGTATTAATATTTAATCTCACCAAAACACATATATTAGTCTCTAGGACATAGACAGAATTAAGAGTTGAAGCAATATACAGTAGGTTTCTAGAACACTGTTCTCAAATCTAATGTGTAAGGAAATCACATTGTTAAAAAGCAGATTTGGACTCAGTATGTCTGGAGTGAGAATAGTTCTTCAAAAATTAAAACATCTCCCAGGAATGGTTGATTATTCTGGTCCAGGGATCACATTTTGAGTACTCAGTGTTTAGAGAAATGGACAAGCAATAAAGTTTTGTTATTTAGGGAAAACAAATCTCTTTCTCTAATTTGATCTATTTATAACTAGAAATGCAAACAACTACTGTAGATTACAATGATAATACTGTAAGGACTGAAGTTTTTCCTTTACTTGATTCTCTTTTCAAATCTTCAAGGAAGCTGCCCTCAATGCCCAGTGTCCGTAGTAAGAGCCTCTGCTGTAATACCTTACAGAACCTTGTTTTAATCCTACCATGCTCTGTTATACTGCCTGGGTGAATTTACTTGAACAATTACAACTACCTCTCAACTCAAATCTGCTTGAGGACAGAGACCAAGTCCTTTCTGCTCACCAGTCTCTTCCTGGTTTGACTCTCTTTACATAAACAGTTAATAACTAACTATATAAATGGGCAAGTAATTGTTGAAATCCATGGATGGGAGAGAGGACAAGTCATGGTGCAGGGAATTATCCAGACAAAGCAAAAAAAAAAAAAAGTGTTGGATGAGGGAAACTCATGGGGTTCACATAGCCAGAGGCATTTTTTCTGGAGGAAAAAGCCCAAGATCATAAAGCATCCATATTGGATACTTGGAATTGGAAAGAGAAAGAGAATGCAGAAAGAAAATTCCAAAGGGATGATGAAGAGTATAGAAGATAAAACATGCAGCTCTAATTGTGATTTTTCTTGGGCTATTTAGACAAAAAAGTAATATTTTATGCAGACAGAAAACTTGTAGGGTTAATACAGGAAACATAAAGTTGAACTGAAAGGAACAAATTACCTTTCCCAGATTCTTGTAGAAGGAGAGGACCACTACACTGTTAGCCTGAGACTGCCAATAGTGGATTTAGGAGGCATTTAATTGCTTTACGCACTTAAGATAAGAACAGGCTTGTTGTAGTGTACAGAACAAAAATAGCATCTTGGGGGACCCATGTGACAATTAAGGAAATATTGGCGAAAAATTCTATGTTAGTAGAAGAGGAAGGTACAGAAGAAATTCGAAGGATTCCTGAAATAAAACTTGCCTTGGGCATTGAGAGAGCAGGATGATTATTTATATACACAAGTCAGGGGAATGCTTGTTAGGTTGGGATAGTGACATTTCTGACACTTGCATGGAATCTGATTTCTTAGGATACCCCCTAAAACCCTTGTTTTTGAACCTTCTAATAAATAGTGGCCCTTTTGTCAAGTAAAATCTTAGCCCTTAGGACAGGATAGTCAAGGCACTCATGTTGAAAAGAAGCCTGTGGGAGTAACCACCAGCCTCATCATCTCCATTCTCTTCTAAAAACCTAACAGTAACAGTGAACCCAGAGGCTTTAGAATAGATGATAATCCAATTTCTCCTTCTGTCAGGACTGGCGTTTGTCCTTCCCAAACATTTGATCACTTACATTTGCACTGACCCTGTGGGTGGATTAGTGATATCTTGAAAGTTTAAAATTCAGTTTTGATGCCAAATAAAATTTCTCAGTGTATAATATGTACACATATACGCAAACACACATGTGCATGTATACATGTGTGTAGGTGTGTCATTAAATGACATGCTTATCTAGGTATACACGTACATAATATGTATATTCTTATACATATATTATATGCATACACTATAAAAATGTGAATATATATATAATAAGCCATTTACATGAATAAACTTGTTAATTGTAAAGATACAAAGATTTAATATATATCATTATTTAAAGTAAAGAAAAGAAGATAGAAGCAAGATTTTTCCATTTTAATTTTGCCTGCTATCAATCACTTTCTAACAAAATTTTGTGTTTCTGAAGTATTCTGTATATGTTTTAGCCAGTGACCTTGCCAGGTAGTGATCAATACTGATAAATAACAAACCTGGTCTTCATTAAGAGACCCTCTAGAAGAGATTTCTAATAAACTCTTCAACATTAACAGAGTACAGAACGAGTGATGCTTAAATGTTCATTGAAAGGCCTGCTGAATAAGTCAGCAAGGGCTTCTTTAATTTTTTTTTTAATGTGATATAATCATACAAGCCATTACATGGGTACTGGAATACAGAACCAATGGCTATGGACCTGGAAGCAGAGGCCTGACTTGAGGGCCAACACCACGGAATTTCTTGATAAACAGCTCAATTATGTGTGTAGAGTAGGTATAAAATTCACACCTAAAAAACTGTGTGCTGTTATATCTATTTCATTGGCTGTCTTTGGAAATATCTATTGTCTTTTGAGCACCAAAGCACATTTTCTCCAGGGGTCCCAAGTAGAGGAGTAGATCCTTTTAGATTTTTTTTTTCTTCCTGTTTAGTATTTTCCTTGTTGACATCTATTTCTTCTGAAGATAGTAGGTGTGTTATTCCCTGACATTCTTTGCAGTAAGAAATGTTGGTCTTGGTCACAAAGTTCTCTCGCCTCCTACTTGTTATGAGAATTTCATTAACATTGAAAGGATTTGCTTAAATATCTCTACATATTAGCAAAAAAAAAAAAATACTTGTTTTAGCCTCTGTAATTCTAAACCAGAGATTAGAAAAAAAAAAAAAACCACAGAATCAGCTTTTAAGAGAAGTGTCATTTACACAACCATTTAATTTGGATATTATTAGAAGGCCTCCCTGTTGATTGGTGGTATGCCTAATCTTTTCCACTCAGAGCAATACGAAATAATCTTTGTCAAAGTGCTGGAATGATGAACAGCATCACTCAGCAAGTATATCTTACTGCCAAGTTGCTTTTCATAAATTGTACCTGAAACACAGGATTTAACAACTAACTACAGAGTATCACATAGCAGGGTTAATTAAATAGTAACATAATTTTTTTTTAACTTTTTAAGTGTTTTTTTTTTTTTACTAACTCACTGTGCCTAGATTATAATTAAGCAGAAGGCAGATAACCTGAAATTTTCTGATTAATCTAGAGAAAATACAGAAAGCAGCATTTGTGTTCCTCCTATATGCTGCATTTTAAATTTATTTAATCTTCATAACAGCCCTGGGAAATAGTATTATCATTTCCACCTTAGAAATCTAGGTTCTAAAGCTCGGTCAACTTAATTACCTGTCCAAAGATATGCAACATGAACTGAGGCATATTTGAGATTTGAAACCAGGTGTATAGCTTCAAATAATGACCTCTTTCTCCAACACCACTTATTTTTTCGGGAGATTAAAAAAAAAGGAAAAAGATATAAGATTTTAAAACTGATATAGATCATATGTACATATAGTTCAGATTTAGAGCTAATATAGAACATAAAATTCAGAATAAACTTCATGCATAATAGGACATAACATTTGATCCAAATCAAAAAACTATTTAGTCATTAAATACGAATTTTTTCATGCCCTTTGCATAGCAGGTAAATTGTTTATTGCTTGATTTTCAACTATAACAAAGACAGTATCAGTCTCAAATAACCATGGCAGTGGTTACTAGCCTTATGTATTCTGAAGCCCAAGCATCTGTTAGAAAAACTATAGAGATGAAACCTGGACATTATATCTCTAAGATCTTATTGCTATTTAAGGATCAATGGGAATAAATGAAACTGAGTCATTGTTTCTGTCTTCCAACTTAAGTCCTCTAAAAGAGAATGGTATAGCCCTTTTCTGAGTGTGATGAGCCACTTTTTCTTTTTATGAGGATGAAGCAGACAACAGAATCCAGAAGTAAGCATCATAAGCTTACTTCAGGAATACTACCACTAACACAATATAGTGACACATCAGATGTTATTAAATAGTAACTGAATAAGGAGGTACAGGGTATAGAATGCAATGTTTCTGGCTCATCCTCACTTCAGCTAAAGAAGTAATAAACATTAGATTTTAATGGGTACTTCATATTTGGAAATAACGGTGTACACTGTTTTAATTATATATTTTAGAAAACCACTTCAAAGATGGCCTTCTCCCTGTTTCTCAGATTAGGAACCTGAGGCTTTGAGAGATTAGGAAGCAAGTGCATATGAATGAAAACAGTAGTGGTGGATATGCACATCTGTTTTCTGTCTGAAGTCTGGTGTATTTTGGCTAACTCAAAGACATAGGACGTATGTTTTCTCCAGTATGAAGCTCACTAATAGGATGGCAACTTGTGTGCTGGTATGTAACAAGGGCAGAGCTAGGATTCTGACCAGGGTGAGCTTGCCTGGGACTCCTAAACTCATTCATTCTCTGCTTAATGAGATAATCACCCCTCCACTGCTCATTTATCAAACTGCAATCCTTTGTTTGTCACAAAGGCTGGGTTAATTGATGCGTTTATTCCTTATTTTGTACTCTGGTTTTCTTAAAGATACTAGTCCATATTTGTTACTCTATCAGTGGACTGTGTTTTTCTTTTGATATCTTTCTACTATACTTTTATTAGTACATTATAATTGTATACAGTAGTGGTGTTCATTGTGACATATCCACATACATACAATATAATTTGGTATTTAATGGACCTTGTCCTTGAGGAAATGTGCCTCCTATGTTTCTTGAGATGTATTAAACTTCAGTCAGAAAACATATATATACACACCTGTCAACATTCTTTTATTTGCATTCATATATCATCTCTTCATTTAATGTGCTTAGGTATTAAAAGCTACCTTCCATATTTTACTAACAATAAGATGCCACTAGTTATAAGATATACCATTATTTAATGAGTCTTGGAAAAAGAAACATAGTGCCAATTAAACTGCAATATTACACTTTCTTATCTACTCTTAGATGGAATTCCATTTCAGAAATAGTAACTTATGAATAAAATATGTGCCTTAGAATTCATAAAGTGTGGTATGTATTATGTAGTTTTCCTAGTGTGCTATATTGGCTAGGTGTTTTATCACATGGATGTAATTTATATACAACTCAATACTTGTGTGCCTTCATTAAAATCGCAGTAGTTTTTTTTTTTTTTTTTTTTTTTTTGGTGCTGGGGTTTGAATCCAAGGCGTGAATATGAGGCAAGCACTTACCAACTACCAACTGAGCTATATCTCCAGCCCATAATTCTAGTTTTAGTGTAATGTGCATAGACAGGTTGGTCATATACTTGATCAAATAGATGTTGGAACCACCATGTCTGGCTTCAAGGTATGTCTATATCACCTCCTAACTATACAGTCTTGGAAAAAGTCTTGACCTTTCAGTAGATCATACCTCTTTTATCAAAAATATGGATAATGAAGAAATCTAACATAAAGACTTACTGTGAGGATTAAATAAGTAAAACTGTGTCTCACATTTATTAAGTGCCTAATAAGTATTTACTACTAATATAGTTGTTATGACTACCAGAGTACAAGAAGATGTGAGCCATATTGAACTCTCTATGCAAATCTTCACAATGCCCAGGGGACTCCATATCAACTTTAAGATGCAAACCTTTACAAGCATGCAGCTGTTCTGGACATCAAGAATGCATGCACAGCCCATAATCATACCAGTTATGTAACCTGCCGGGCAAGCCACCTTCTTCCAAGTCATGTATCCCCAGAGGACATACACAGCTATGTACAGAAAATCTGCTGCCTCTTAAGTATTTCCATTTTCCATAAATTTACAATTAATATTAATCCTGATCTTGAAAATAAGCTGTGAACCAAAGCAAATCGCCTTAAAAACAGATTTTCATTAATGAGGAGATTTACTGTACGTTCCTCACAGCCAACTTCTTTATTTGGCTTTTGTAAAAAATTGCAAAGCAACTTTCCCTAGTGAGACCCATACCATGGCGACTGATACATGGTTGAAAACACTTTTGTGATTAATTAGGGCAGAATATAAAATATACAAAAAATATAAAGTCAGGGTCTCATTCAACCCTCTCATTCATTTCTTTTCCATTCCCTTCCTGTGATGTTGTACACTGATACAGCACCTATGTCTGCTCAAGGCTTAGGGAATCTTAAAGCCCACCTCCTTCAGTCTTTAAACATCAGTGTGCGTGTTCTCCTACCTGAAGGTCAAGCACATGTACAGGTTCCTTGACTTGCACATTCCTCTACCTTTGCCATCCTTCCCCCACTCATTCTCCTTGGTTCTACTGGCTTGAGTATTATTTCTGAAGAAGATGGGGACATTCACTCTTAGTTCTTCTATAATTTCCTTTTCCTTAGATGCTACAGTTGTTTTAGACATTAAACAAAAACAAAGGTATCTGGTACCTTTCATCCATACACATCTCATGTGGGTTACTAGTTTTATTATGGAAGAAAAAAACAAAGATACTTATGAAGTACACATACGAATGAGGGTACAATCTCATCCATTCCTCTTGTTCATCTCTTCTCCACTTATTTATTTATATATATGAAGAAATTGGGAAGAGACAGCATGGTACAGCAGAAGCAAGTAATGATTCCATGTTTATAAACTTAACCACATATCTTTTCATACAGAATCAGGCAACACATGGAAGTCACAAAATATGGGATTCCCTAACTCTGAGTTTGTTTCCCGTCCAACTAATAATTCCTTCACTCTGACCCTTCTACATCAGAGCCCTAATCACCCTAGAAAACAAGGGAATAATCTTGATTCTTCATCAACTGCCATATAGGCCTACAGGTAGGTCTAGTTAGTAAGAGAGTAGTAGCACTGAAAGGGCTGAGGATACCATGGTCACAGACTTCTGCTGATTCATAGTATCTCTCCATTTGAGTTGTCATTGCAGCTCACTATCCATAGTATGATGGGGAATTCAAGCAGCTGTCATCCATTGATGCCCACCAAGGCAGGCCAAATCCCTCTGTTTGAAAGTGTTGCTTTGTATTGGTTCTAATTACTTCTAATTTTGCTTGTTCAAATTTCACCCATTTTCCCGATATTTTTAAGTTTTCTGACCTGAATTTTGCCACCTATCAATCCAGACATCTGCTATGTATTCTACCAAATAATTTCTGACCTCAGTTCTCAAATCCTCTGGTATAGACTAGAAACCACTAAATACCAGTGCACAGAGATTATTTCAGTTTCTACCCAACACAAGAAATGATGAACATTCTCTGTTGGTCTTTTCTTTTCCTATTTATTTCTCCTTTTTATTCCCTTAAAGTTTTTCTTCCACATGCCATGCTGAACATGTCAAATTTTAGCCATTATAGTAGTATGGACTTAAGGAGCCATTAGGACTGAGGTACTTATTCCAGATTATCATGAACAAGACTCAGGCCCCTTACATTTGCAGAGAGTTACAGAAGCAACCTATCTCTTCATGTTGAGTCCTTAGCATCCTCTAAGGCCTTAGCATGTGCTTCCGGTCAGCATTATATTAGTGGGGCTCAAGAGGGAATATATAGAGGAATGGGGACAACCTTGAAAATTGCCTACCACTTCTTAGGGATGTATAGGAATAAAACTGTTCATTTGCTAATTTAAAACAATTAACAATTATTTAACAAGAAGCTGCCATGTACCATCTCTAGCCTACATGAGACTTACCTTCATCATCATTATTATATTTTGAGTGAATTCTAAAGGTCAGGCATTGTTTTACATTCACTGCATTTAATAATTACTCAATAGAGTTCCTATACTCGAGCAATAATTATTTTCTTCTTCTTCTTTCCTAAGAATTTTCCCTCCTGGGAAATTTGAGGAAATGACTGACATTTTCCACTAATTCTAATTGGAAAAATAAAGAGATTTTGTTTCTGAGATATTCCACCCTAAAGCCACTGATCATGGGCAACTAATTTTTATGTGTTAATCTATTTCCATTTAGTATTAACTTTTGAGCTTTGTAAAGTGGGATATGCAGAGGCAACAAGGCAAAGGATCCTGAGGGATCTAGCAATTTCCTTTTTATTCATTACATGTCATATACTAGTTGCACTGGTTTAGTAGGAATTGAATATAACACACCAGAATGACACATCACATGTAGGACTAGTGGGAGATAATTCCAAAAATTCTGTTTTACTTTTTTAAAATTATTTTTTAAATTTATATATGACAGAGGAATGCATTACAATTCTTATTACACACATAGAGCACAATTTTTCATATCTCTGGTTGTATACAAAGTATATTCACAGCAATTTGTGTCTTCATACATGTACTTTGGTAATAATGATCATCATATTACACTGTCATTTCTAACCCCATGCCCCCTCCCTTCCCCTTCAACCCTCTGCCCTATCTAGAGTTTGTTTATTCATCCCATGCTTCCCCTACCTAACCCACTATGAGTCAGCCTCCTTATATCAGAGAAAACATTCAGCATTTGGTGTTTTGGGATTGGCTAACTTCACTTAGCATTATCTTCTCTAACTCCATCCAATTACCTGCAAATACCATGATTTTATTTTCTTTTATTGCTGAGTAATATATATGCCACATTTTTTTATCCATTCATCTATTGAAGGGTATCTTGGTTGGTTCCACAGATTGGCTATTGTGAATTGTGCTGCTATAATCATTGATGTGACTGTGTCCCTGTAGTATGCTGTTTTTAAGTCCTTTGGATAGAGACTAAGGAGAGAGATAGCTGGGTCAAATGGTGGTTCCATTCCAAATTTTCCAAGAAATCTCCATACTGCTTTCCATTTTGGCTGCACGAATTTGTAGTCCCACCAACAGTGTATGAGTGTACCTTTTTCCCCACATCCTTGCCAACACTTATTGTTGTTTGTATTCATAATAGCTGCCATTCTGACTGGAGTGAGATGAAATCTTAAGAGTAGTTTTTGATTTGCATTTCTCTAAAATTGCTAGCAATGATGAACTTTTATATATATATTTGTTGATTGATTGTATATCCTCTTCTGAGAAGTGTCTCTTCAGGTCCTTGGCCCATTTATTGATTTTTTGTGTGTGTCCTTAGCATTTTGAGTTCTTTATATACCCTAGAGATTAGGTTTACTTTCTTTAAAAATGTTGTTTTAAATGGAGAAAACAATTCTATTCTGATTATTATCTAATTTGATAAAAAAGAGTTAACCATGAAGCATTACATATAATCCAAAAACCAGTCAAATGCAAAGTAATTTATAAGGGGGTTGCTCTGGTCTTTACCACCCTTTCTGCAATATAGCATAGCTTTCTGAAAATTAATGTCTTTTAAAATATTTTTAAAAACCCTAAACAATACTAAGAGAAAAAAATTAAGACAGAAGGATCTGTGGGCAGGGCGTGAAGCTGGCGAGATGTGAATAAGAAATGCTGCACAACTCAGCAGGACCATTATCTATTTGTTTATTAAGTTTTCCAGCATAGTAGATTGATCTGAAAATAACAGAACGTTTATGAAGCATGAAGCATTTCCTAAGCTTTCAATTAAAATGAAATAAAACAAAATGCAGGATGTGTGTTCATTGTCGGAAATCTCATTAGAGCATTGGTCATCACAGGCAGGCATGGCTTCATTACCTTGTGCTTTGCTTCAGCTCACTGGGCACTGGCTCAGTTCAGCCACCAAGCATAAGGGAGGCAGGTCTTCATGAACCTGGGGTTGATTTTCCAGGGTGCAACATGTCATTTCTTAAGACAAAGGGCAGCACTGTGACCTCCACTTTATAAAGGGAGAAAAGTAAGTACATTAACTGGTTGTCCAGAGGATCCATTGTAAAAAAAAAAAAAAAATAGGAGTAGAACATAAAGCTCAGAAAACAACCACATCTTAAAGTACTTGGTTACCCTGTGCTTATATTTCTGTGATGCCTTTTTGCTAGGGATTTGAATTCAGAGAGGGGACAGAAGAAGAGAAGAAAAAAACATTAAATGAAGGAGCAGATTCAAAGAACAAATTAGAGCATAGAACAGAGCAATGATACATGTACAAATAGCTCAGTGCCAGGGAAGACTGAGCAGAGCATCGTGGAACATGTGCACAGGGAGAGGGTGCAAGAGGTTCACCTGTAATAGAAGCAAACCAAGGAAAAGTCAGCAGATTTAAATTTCTGAAGTCTAGGATGAGTATTTGTTGTTGTTGTTATTGTTTTGGTTTTACTGAGGATTTAGCCCAGGGACACTTTACCACTGAACTACATTTCCAGTACTTTTTATTTTATTTTATTTTTTGAGACAGGGTATCGCCAAGTTGCTGAAGGTCTCACTAAATTGCTGAGGCTGGTCTCAAATTTGCAATTCTCCTGCTTCAGCCTCCTAAATCACTGGGATTACAGATGTGTACTACCACATCCAGGTCTAGGAATATTTTTAAAAAGAAATCCAAATGAAAGTTTCTTGCAGGCAATAAAGATCATAAATAGCAGCCAAGGTCAGCTTTATGATGGTTTTCTGTTTAGTTTTAAAGATTGTGCATGTGTATAAGACTCACTAAGATACTTGAGGAACTACAAAAGTTGGTGTTTGTTTTCTACTGTCTATTTAAAATAGATGTCTACTCTTCCCAGTTCTCTGGAGTCATGAACTACATTAGAATCATTTATAGGCAAATATCTTTTACACATGGAAATATTCCAATTGTGGACAATTTTCTATACTCCCCGAATGTCCATAGGAAACACATAATCAATGGGAAAAATTACATATAAATGGTGCATATTTATAACCTGAAATGGTTACCAAAAAATGCAGGGCAATGTACAGAATAAATTCTCATATTTCCCATTTGTTTTCCATTTTTTCTGGTGTCCAAGAATTTCTTCCTATGGTTTAAAGAAAGAGATAACTTGAGTGGAGTTTTTATAATAATGAGCAGTATTATTCATGAAGCCAACATAGAATTCTTCTTCTTCTGTTTACTCTCCTCATCTATTCACAAAGATCAGGGGTACTTAGTTGAAATAGCACTGGGATGGAGTGAACTCAAAGGAATCAGTTATGTTTCCATCCCAGAACAGCCAGCCAGTAGTTGTAGAGATATGGGCCCACCATTTACCTTGGATTAGGTCTCAGTGATACATCAAGAGTGTGTAGTCTCTAAAAAACCATGCTACAGAAGGACAAAGCTCTAACATATGGTTCAGATTCTACCAGTTTCTAGTTAACAAGCTTGGGCAGGTTTCTTAGCTACTCTTTGCAACCATTTCCTCAACTGTCAAAATATACAGATCCCACAGGAGTTTGTGAAGATTAAATGAGACGAGGCTTCTGAGGAACTTAAAATAGCACCTGCATATAATAAGCACTGGATAACTTTGTGCTATTATTGTTAGGACATCGCTTCCTCATTTCCAACAGTAGTGATTTCCCGTGTGCCTGGTGGGTGTCTTTAGCCAGCCACTTTACTAACAGACTGATTGGGTAAGTAATGATTTCGAACAATAGGTACCGGACACAGGTTTGGGAAGGAGAGTCTGACTGATTGCTGTTATGTTATTTTTCTTTCTTTTATGACCCATAACCAGTACTTACTGGAGCAATATGTATTCACAAATTGCAGTCACAGAGAGTTGGAAGGAAAGTTGCTATTTAAAGGCTGTTCACAGTGTCTAGATAGGCATTTTGTGGTTACTACACAGAAATAAACTGTTGGAGAAGGGTTGATTTAACTAATGAGGTCTGTTTTGGTGCCTCAGATGTAGTCCCCATCCTGGGAGTAGACAGTGCCAATCTTTAAAAAAATGAAAATATAAAATATTTTTATTTTGTAAGTGCTTCATGTTTAGTCAGGTACACAAAAGCCAAGTGAAACTTAAATAGCAGGATGTTTATATATATATAATATATACACACACACACACACACACACATATCTGTGTATGTGATGTTATCGAGTCAATCATATCATATTCCAATTATATTGGCTCAAATATGAGCTAATAAATAATATATGATAATGTCAAGTAAATCATTCATTTCAGGGTATATTCCAGAGAGGGAAGTTTCCTGGAAGTATGAATTTTTTTAGGAAATCTTCATGGTTTTTTAAGGGTTGTGCTCAACATTTGAACAAAGCTTAGAATTTGTTGGGCAGACGGAAGGGATGGAGAATTGTAAAAGAATAGAAAAGAATAAATAAAACAAACACACCAGAGGAAGAAATTGCAGCACTGAGATAGGATGCTCTATTGAAGAACTCCATTAGGTAAGAGGTAGAAGCATACAACCTGATAGGTAAGGGGAACTCATGAGTTCTCCATTTGAGTTATTGTTTTAATCTACAATATTATAGACATTAGAGAATTTTGTATATGGAAGAAATATATAAAATGAGCATAGAATTAAATGCTATGAAATTGTCAATATTTGACCTTATTTTACCTAAAATTGCATTTTCATATGGTTCAAGATATTAGATTTAATATCTTAAAATCAATCTATTGGTTGGATAAGAGGCAGGAAGATTAGTTTGAAATCTCTTTTGATAAGGAGAATATTTTGGACAAAAAGAAAAGAGTGAATTTCTCTGTTGTATTTTCTATTTATTTTTTTCTTTTCTATTTTGATGTGTGTTTTGTTTTGTTTTGGCACTGTTTTGTTTTGGTTTACTCTTGGAAAATCAAAGCATTTTTTTTCTCACATCCAATTATGTGTGAGCCCAATGATGAGGATTCTGATTTCTCTTAGCTTCCTGACCTGTAAACCCTATATAGCACATTCATAGGACCTTTATAGGACCATCAATAATGGGCTTCCTTTCTTAGCTATTATGGTTGAGTTATGAGGTGTCCCTCAAAGCTCATGTGTGATACAATGCAAAAATGTTTAGAGATGAAATGATTAGATCACGAGATACAATCTAATCAGTGTATTAGTCCACTTGTATGGACTAACTGGGCAATAACTGAAAGCAGGTAGGATATGGTTGAAGGAAGTGGGTCACTGGAGGTTTGCCTTTGGAGTTCATATTTTGTCATTGGTGAGAGGTGCATTCTCTCTGCTTCCTGCTTGCCATGTCCTGAGATTCTTTCCTTTGCCACATTATTATACCATGATGCTCTGCCTCACCTTAGGACCACAGCTATGGAGTCAGTCGGTTGTACACTGAATCTCTGAAATAAATTTTCCCTCCTCTAAGTTGTTCTTGTCTGGTATTTTAGTCATAGCAATGAAAAGCTGACTAAAATGTTAGGCTAGGATTGTTATGTGGGATTTGATAAGTGAACTACAAAATGCATGGATAAGCAGAGCTACTGGGAGCAAACATCCAGTCTCCGTACCCAAGCTCTTCATTGGATTTTGAAAAATGTTGTAGGTCTAAGGAAACCAAACCTTCTAAAAGAATTTTGTTGTTGTTGTTGAATATATTAGAAACATATAAGAAAATATTGGTTCCTATTTAAAAGAGTCTACGAGGCTTCATCTTTGGAATAATCAAACATATTACATAAGGATTATATGTAATTAATAAAATTATAATATATAGATGCTCAATTACTCTCAGCATCCAAAAATGATTGAGTTCTCTTTGGATATTTGGGAAAACTGAATTTCTTTGAACCATTTTAACCCAGTTATAATTCTGTAGTAGATTTTTACTTTACAGGACATGGAAAAGTTATCAACTGTTATATAGAGAAATGATTATTAAGTCATACCCCCCAAAAAATGCCATCTATGTTTGCAGAGTTGAGATGACAGAACATTTATGATATAAGGTTTTGCCTTTTGGTTATATATTGTACTTTATGTTATAGATTTGGGCCTGTTTGCTGAAAGTCATTTCTTACTATATTAAAAGTAAAGACTGTGTTAGGGGATCCTTAAGTCTATCATGAGATTTAGAATTAGACTGGAAAAGACCCCCTCTTTTAAGGCTGTAACTTCCAGCAAAAACTGCTCTGGTCTCTGTTCTTTCCTTCTGTTTAAGTTTGATTTCCTTGTTAAAAGTTCAAGGTTGTTTGGCAAGAAGATGGGATAGGGTAGAAATTAGATATCTGACATGTGTCTTGGCTTCCCTCTACCCTCTTCAGAGCTATGAACAGAGAAAATGGTAGGAATCCACGCAATCTCTTCTTCTTTTTTTTTCCAAACTAAAGAACTGACTTCCATCTTAAGAAAAAAATATGAATTTCCTCAATTTTTTCTGGTCAATAAATCTGAAGGAAATATAATACTGGGTGTTAGGTGACAGAACAAAAACCCTTGGGTAATATCCATGTACTAATCTCTCTCTCTCTCTCTCTCTCTCTCTTTCTCTCTCTCTCTCTCTCTCTTCTCTCTCTCTCTCTCTCTCTCTCTCTCTCTCTCTCTCTCTCTCTCTCTCTCTCTCTCCCCCCCATTCTCCTTTCAATTCATGTAAATGAGCATGTGGATGAATGAGAAATGTAGGTATTCCTCTTTCTAATAATACAGGATGATCCATCAGTCAGAACTATGGGCTTCCTGATCAGTGTGAATCCCAAAGCTCTGCCTGGCCCAAATGTGCTTGGGCGGATCTGTGTCAAGTTTCTTCTTTTTATTTGCAGAAATATTAAATTCTAAGTGGTCCTTCATAGGATGAGTGAAATGGATTTAAACCTTGGCCTGGGGGAGCTTGGTAGTTTAGGAATGTAAGCAGTTGCATTTATAGCCAGAAGCATGAAGAACAATACCACTACACTTTTTGCTTCATATCTCCCTCAAACATCTGAACATCAGAGTATTCTTTGCTAAATGGGTCATGTTTATTAGTTTTGTTTCACAATCCTGATTATTAGCTCCTAGAAGTTAGAGTCCTGTCAGACATTTTATTATATGCTTCACAGGATGTTTTGCAGAGATTCAATAAACATGGAAGCTCCACAAAAGTGGAACAATAGAAAAAGAAAAAGAAAACATGAGAAAGATACAAGAAATTAAAGGAAAAAAGACAGTATACAACATAAAATAGAGAAAGGCAATCTGGGGGAAATGTACCAAGACATGACAGTCATCAGACTCAAGGTCTAATGGAGAACAGCATTTAGAGATGTTTTCTTTAGTTCTGCATTCTTTTGTTCCCTATCCATGTCCTTGCTCCTTTTTCTCTTTCTCTCTGTATAACCCCTCAGAGAGCATAACTGTGGATGACAGTTCAACAGGATGGGCATACTGCAGGTTGCAATTTGAAGAAGACTGTGTAATGGTAGACTCTCCAACAGGAGAAACATGGCGTCTGCAAATCTGATGGAGACTGGAGGGTGGCTGCCCAGCACATCATACAAAACCCAGCCCAGACACAGACTTTCTCTTACAGCTTGTTCTTCACTTAGGGGCCTCTTGAGAACAGGAAAAGATTAAGGAAATGCATTCTGACTTATTAAAAATCCTCCTTGAAACCTTGCTAAGCCCTGGCTCACCAACCCCAAGAAAGGATGCCATTTTTCCTATCAATGTGTTTAGAGTATTAATTGTTGAAAGGAAGCACCCATATTGCCCTGAACTGTTTTCAGAGGAAAATGCTAAGTCCAGAACTGTGAAGCATCCCCATGTGGGAGAGTTAGATCTACTGAGAAACAGATGATCTTTGGATCACTGCATGTTACAAAAAGCACGGAGAAATTATGCAGTTGGAGCAATAAACAGTGAACTGACCGCTCTTGGCTGAGACAACTCAGATCAGTTTGACTTTCCTTCTCTTTTTTTTTTTTCCATCCTACTTATTTTGACCCCCTGTCACCTCAAGGTTACCTTTATTTTTTCTTTTCTCTCTCACTTGTCTGATTTTCCTCAGATTTATGCAGTTTGACTTCATTAGCTCCCAGTTTCATCAAGAGAAAACAGTATTAGGAGCCAGGGTAGAAGGGGAGAAGGCTCTCTTACATTTTAACCATGTTAACCCATTATGTGTATGATGAGTTCTATTTTTTCCTTAATCCTAAATAGCATTCTAATGGCTCCATTACTTCTGCAAGCAGGGAGGTGGTTTGATTTTAAAGCAGCATGGCCTGGTTAAAAGCATATCAATCCAATGGAAATCTCAATTGTTCTGGGCCTCCCCATTTCCTCCCACCCTCCTGTCTGAGGAGATTCCTGATGCAGAAGTTGATGTATTCACTGGAAAGGTACATCTGCGACACTCACTCCAATCTGCTTGGATCCTGGTGCCCTGCTAGTTACAGGGATAGTGAAGTGATTTCAGGGTTTCCCTATCTCATATGAGATGCATTCCTGACAGAAACCTTGGCAAGAGAAGATGTGTAAGGTAGACTTTCTATTATAAGAGCCACAGTTACCTTTCAGCATTATTTTGAAATTTATTAAGGTTGAGAAGCTAAGTAGGGATATATTGTTCTTCTTGTTCTTAAGAGAAAAGACACATTCACTATTCAGATTCCTCCAAACATGTTAACTCTATTTCCTTTCTCTTTTTTCTCCCATTCCCAGTCATTGCCATACTCTCTTCCCCTTTGCTGTCTCTGCTTCTTTCTTTTTTTTTTTAAGCATTACAATTCTTATTACACATATAGGGCACAATTGTTCATATCTCTGTATCTAAAGTATGTTCATGCCAATATATGCCTTTATACATGTACTTTGTTATTTTTTTGCATTATAATTCTTAATACACATATATACAATTTTTGTATCTCTGTATATAAAGTATGTTGACACCCAATCCAAGTCTTCATACATGTACTTTGTCTAATGATGTTCATCACATTCCACCATCCTTGCTAATTCCCTGTCCCTCCTTTTCCCTCCCACCCCTCTTCCCTACCTAGAATTCATCTATTCCTCCCATGTTCTCCCTCCCTACCCACTATGAGTCAACCTCCTTATATCAAATAAAATATTCAACATTTGTTTTTTGGGATTGGCTGACTTTACTTAGCATTATATTCTCAAACACCATCCATTTACCTGAAAATGCCATGATTTCATTCTTTTTTAATACTGAGTAAAATTACATTGTGTATATATGCCATGTTTTTTTTTTTTTTATCCATTCATCCACTGAAGGACATCTAGTTTGGCTCCACAGTTTAGCTATTATGAATTGTGCTGCTATAAACATTGATGTGGCTGTGTCCATGTAGTACACTGTTTTCAGGTCCTTTAGGTATAGTCCAAGAAGAGGAATAGCTGGGTCAAATGGTGGTTCCATTCCCAGTTTTCCAAGGAATCTCCATACTGCTTTCCAAATTGGCTGCACCAATTTTCAGTCCCACCAGCAGTGTATGAGTGTAACTTTTTGTGCTTCTTTCCTTTCCCTTTTTCACAGCCCTTATGCCAACATTAACTCAAGACTTAGAAATTGTCTTCCTAGCAGTTGAGAAAGAGTTGAGATAAAGTTTCCCTCATCCTTGATCCTTTCATGCAAAACCAGTTGTCAAATTTTCGGTTAACATAGAAAGAGCTATTTCTTACATATTTGACTGTAAAGCCTGCTTCTCATGACACTATAGGGTCTAGCTTTAGCAGATGTGAAAGGTCCTTCAGTCTCTAGGAAGGAGAAACTGCCTTATGGATGCTCAAGAAACAGTTGGCAACGTAAGGAGAAGCAACTAAGAGAGATGTAAGGCAGAAAATTCTGATTAAAATAAATAACTCCCTGGAATGAAGACTAGAAAATGGATAAAGAGAGGCAGGAGAAGAGCAGCTGCATCCTAAATAAGGCAGACTTCAGGTTGACCCAGTGGGGCCCTCTGCTTGGCCCTGTGCTCTCCCTGCCTGCTTATTCCCCTGGGCAGCCCCTTCTCACCAGCCTATCTAAGCATTCACTCGCATGTGACTTCATATAAACAAATCCTTTACTGCTGTACAAAGTGTCACCATTTCATTTGGGAACTAGCTGAAGAATTTCTTCATTCACTTTCTTTGCTTAAATCCAAAGAGGGACCCATTCTTGTTGATGAACGTGCTCTGTCCCTTTTTCTTCACCTCCATTAATAAATTAAAAAGCCCACAACTTAATCCCTGGTCCAGGCTCTCCTCATACTGACTTCCCATGCCAAGGACGTATTAAACATGCTCTGAACAATTCACAGAGCAAGCTGATTGACAAATGCAATGGAATCAATATTTTCGTGGTACTCTAGGCCCTCACCACTTGAGTAAACCTAAAGTCCCAACTACCTCTATTCTTCCTCATTCTCTCTCCTTCCAGGGTTCACGTTTCTCCATGAAAGATTTTCTCTCAGATCCTTAATTATCTTTCATCATAACCTCCTCTGTCACCATCAATGACTTCCCCCAGCCTTCTGGGCATAACCAGAAACAAAGGCAGACAGTGGGAATGGACTCCAATCTCCTGTCAGGCAGGAGATAATACTATATTGGAGATAGGACTGGAGTGGGGGTCCTCACAGGGTCCATTAGGATTCCTGGGAGGAGTGAGAGAGCTGTAGTTCTGGGGCTGCAGGCTTCTCCAGTGGCAGAGGGTGAAGAACACAGACAAGGAGAGAAGGAAGTAGAAACTAAGTCTCTTTGCGTGATTTTCTGGGTTGTTGTATTTTATTTTATTTTATTATTGTTCACTCAGTTCTGCCAAGAATCTGAACCCTGGGCACTTCTCTTCCTTCTCACATTTCTTCCTTATGCTTTCTGCCTCCATGTTCTTTCAGTGTCCATTTTATTAAGCAAAAAGGTAAATCTAAACCCTAAGACCTACAGAACTCAAAGGGGTACTTTTCCTGGTGTCTAAGCACTCCGCTTTTTTTCTCTCTTTCTGAATAAAACACTAGATGATTTCACACTTGGTGTGAACTGATTGACTTATTCTGTAAATACATAAAAAAACAATGAGCAAAGAATTAATTATGTATTTGGAAGTAGGTGAAGAGATCTTTCCAGCGCTTGGGTACTGAAGCTGGCAGATACTGAAAGCAGCAACAGCAACCACAGAAAATAATTATACACTCAGGTTGTGCATAAGCTAGAAATGATGCTGGAGCAGTGCAGAGAAGTGCTTCTTGTGTGTGTGCTTTCTGTACTTTCCCTCACTTGATCTCTAGATCTGTTTGTTTAAATAGTATGTTTTTGAGGAAGAAGCCAATAATTAATTTTTCTGTTTTTTTTTTTTTTTTGAGATTGAATGCAGGGGTACTCTACCACTGAGCCACATTACCAGGCCTTTTTGTTTTTTATTTTGAGACAGAATCTCACTATGTTTCCTAGGACCTTGCTAAGTTGCTGAGGATGGCTTTGAACTTGCTATACTCCTGCCAGAAGCCAAGAATTTAAAGTCAGATCTCAGTTCATATGCTGATTCTGTGAGTTGGTAAGCAGATTGCTTTAGATAAATTAATAAATACCTCTGAGAATGTGTTTCCTCATTTTTAAAATGAGGTGATAATATTCTTGTAGAAAAGGTATCACAATAACTAGTAATTTAAGGATTAGTTCTTACCATTTATATTTCCTACTAAAATATTTGCAAGGGGACATCTGCCAAATTAGATGTCAAGTGCCTCCTGAATGATCTAGTGAGTATTCTATATTAATGAATCATTGGAGAAATTTTCTTTCTTTCTTTCTTCCTTTTTTTTTTTTTTTTTTTTTTTTGCAGGGGGAGGAGTGGTTCTACCCACGGATTAGCTTGTTAGAATTTATTGTTGCTGTTAGTAATAAAAGAATACGAATGTATCCAAGAAAATTCATTTTAGGCCTTTACAGCAAAAATAAAAAAGGATTTCTATGATAAATGCTTCCTCTGGATACCTCCTTAAGAACTTTGCTCTTGTCATCTTACTGAAAATGAACTCAGGAAATCAGGAAAGCCATCTGCTCCTAAGACTCTCCTCCATCTACTTCTGTTTTCTCTTTCTTTGTTATGTTCTTATTCACTACAACACTGGAACCAACAAATCTTGATTTGACATGTGCTTCAATTATAAAAAGTTGAGTCACATGTGAAGAGAATTCAGATTTTTCCTTTGGGAAGAGGGCTAACTTGTTGCCAGATTCTTATAGGGTACCTGAATGAAGGACTTCAACCGCTTTACAAGCAATTGGGGAAAATTTTAAGGCAGTTTCCCACAGATGATGATGGCAGAGTAATTCTTTATACAGTACTTCATAGACCAGGATAGAGACATTACCACAGAATGGCTAAATCAGTTGTTTATCATTTTGTTACCTTTGTTTTCTTCTGGAAGAGAAGTAGTTTGTGTCATTACTTTGATTTTGGCTACCTAGCATAGACAGCCTACATAGTCTGGCAGGGATTTCATGTTCTGTCAATTGAAAAAAAGTGAAAGAAGCTTTGAAAGGGATTTTAAATTCAGGAACAGTAAAGAACTTGGTCAGTATCATATCCTACTAAAGAGACTGAAACTAAGCTAGCCCTCTCTTACTATTCATGAATGTGTCTCATTAACCAAATGTTCCTGAATTCCAAAGATATCTTGAACCCATTGGATCTGTGAGGATACAATGAAACAATAGTTTAGGGGACACATCTCATTTGAAATATCTGAGGCAATCTTGACTATTCTGAGAGTAAAATAATAGAAAAGAAAACAGTAATGCCTGGAGTAGGTGATAGAGGGCCTTGGTAAAGGGTGATTTCAAAGTTTTGTCAAAACAAAAGTATGTAAAAAAGAAGCCCAAACAAGTGTCTAGAGGCAGGGCTTTGAAAAGTTTTAATTTTCTTAATTAAAAATGGTACCAATTTGGGACTAGAGATACAGCTCAGTTGGTACAGTGCTTGTCTTGCATGCACAAGGCCCTGGGTTCAATCCCCAGCACACACATACACACACACACACAAAAAAAAAAAAATGGTACCAATTTGATTTTTCTACTTGAAAAGGAGTGAGAAAAAAATAATGGAAAGTTTGAGGAACAAGTTTGGGGACACCATCTCAAATTTACACAAATAGTCAAAAATGCTTAGGAACAAAGATATTTAATATTCTATTTAAAGGTATTTTTGTACATTCAGAAGCAAATCCCACTGTTTTTATAAGAAAACGAATACCATGTGTGTTGCCTTTTGTTCACTTGTATGTGGTATGTATTTTTTTTTATTTTTGATATACAAAAATATAAATATGATACATATTTCTGACTATGTGATGTTTCCCTTCATGTGTACATTGGGCAAGCATACAAAAGTAAGCATATCAATCTTCTTAAATATGTATCTCATTTTTGTGGTGTGAATACATGAAATCCTTCTAACTTTGTGAAATGAACAGTGTACGATCATTATACAGTCACTCTTATCTGTAATAGAACATCAGATCTTATTGCTCCTATGTAAATATAATGTGTGTTTTCTTTTATTTGGAGAAAATGAAGAATGGATTCTGGCTCTGAGTTCCTCAAGTGAGTTAACACAGAGTGGGACATCCCAGCAGCTTGGGAAGCTAAGGCAAGAGGATCACAAGTTCAGAACCAGCTTCTGCAACAGCAGCAAAGATGAGGCCCTAAGCAACTCAGTAAAACCCTGTCTCTAAATAAAATACAGTTTTACTTTGAGGCAATAATGAAAGCAGGGTAAAGCATGTAGATTAGAGGTGCTCAACATTGTAACTGTTTGGCTTTTCCCCTCACTTGTAAATTTTTTTTTTACTTAATTAACAGGAAAGGATGCAAAGTGAAATTTAAGTTGAGGTGGGGACAGTGGTAGGCACCATAATGCTTTTAATATTTATGGTCCTCAAAGATCTTAATCTGATTCTGACTATAGAATCGGAACGAAATAAGGAAAACCTAACATTACCTTTCTAAATGCATGGAAAACTTTATAATTTTGTAATGCATATTGTACATCTGTACTATAGCCCTGGTTTAATCAGAATAAGGATGGCATCCCATTATAATGACAAAGACACATCCTGTATTAAGATGAATGTGTGAAATATGATTTTACCTGCCTAAAAACTAAATCTTTGATACATCAAAGTAGTTTGTGAATTTCAAGTAGATTCACCATTCATAGTCTAAAATGTTCTTTCAAATACAGTGATAATAGAAAATTGTTAGTTTGTTTCTTTTCTCAGGGTGGAGATAATGCTACTCTGGTAATCTGCTATCATTTTGTGAATTTAAGAACATTGGTCTATCTCCAAATACCTCTTCTCAAAATACCTGAGGGACTGTGGGAGTTTGAATAGCAAGCCATTAGTGAGCCCACATACTGCAGGTCAATTTTTCCACTCAATGTCTTCCACATATCAAATTCTTAACAAGTTTTTGTATATGCTATCTCATTTATCAAGATATCACACTCCTAATATCAAAAATAAAACAAAGTCTTTTCCAGAGCAATTGTAGAAGACAAAAATGATGGTTGTATGCAAAAGATATCTTGTCCTTTTTCCCTGTCCATATGCTATTCCTAAACCCTGGGGTTCAGCCAGTTTCTTAGAGTTCTCACTGACTTTTTTTTTCAAAATCGAAGATCTGAAGTTGTTAAAACTGTCTACTTTGAACTTCATACATTGTTTTTGGAAAAGCAAAAGCATCATTATTTAAGACAATAAGGAAATTTCCATTAATTAAGACCTAGTCACTTGAACCAAGCAAGTGGCTGCACACCCTAGAAGAATAAGTGTTCTTCCTGATCTTACCAATCGGCAGTGCATGAGTTAGGTGAGTGATGACATTTGCCAGACAACTTATCCTGTAACTACTGTATGCTTCCCAAAAAATAAACTAAAAAACAGGGAGGACACAGTATTTAAGACATTTTCTTTGCTACAGTCTGTTTCACTCCATTTTGCATACAAGAATGTATGATAAAGATACATTTTAGCTTTGAATTGGTGGCCTCCTTTATTCATACCACATTTTTCATAAACCACTAATTCAATCATTGCATAAATCATTAGAATTGCATATTTAAAAAGAATAGGTCTGTGTGGAATGTTTTCATGTGCTTTAAATATTAGTTCATGAAAAACTTCAATTTTTATTAAATGTAGGTGGAGATAACCTGAACTATATACATATACATAAGTGTTTTGACATCTACCCCTGAGTTATTGAAATTTGCATTTCAAAATCTGTCTTACCAAAATCAATCAGGTCTTTCAACATTGCACAGAGAAAATAAATATCTCAAACTGTCTGTTCAAGTGCTTTTAAAAGTTCAAAGTTCCTTAGATAGGATTAACATTGAGTAATAAAATTATATATTAAAACTTTGAAAATAGCATTACAGAAGAGTATACTGTCCATTTAGATAACAAATGCTATAGTCTTCTGCAGACACACACGCGCGCGCGCGCGCACACACACACACACACACATCGCAGTTTGGGTAACCTACAGGAAAGCACCTTGAAGTAATGGTTTGGAACATTTTATACATAATCACTCATTCCCTGTGGGCAGATGAACTCCCACAGTTGGGCTGAGTAGATAAGCCATTACGGTGAAATAGGACAAGTGAGATCAGGAATAAAGGTGGCCAGACAGCAGCCTTAGAGTTCTTGAAGCGCTAACACTCATCGACTTTTGTTGGTGGGCAGAGGAGAGTGACCAGTAGTAGCCTGGGCAAAAAGAATAACATTTCAATGAAGTTATTAGCCTATTATATCTGATCTTACTTTAATTCCACACTTACCTAATACAAGAGTAACGATGGTCTTCAAAGATGCTTTCCTTGCTGACACACTTCAGGGTGAGACTCAGGATAAATGTCAGCCCTGAAGGCAATCACTTTTGACAATTCTCAGAGGCTGAAGAGAAGCAGTGGACACCCTAGTGACAATGTCCCCATCAGCTAGAAAGAGACATCTTTGTTTTTCTTCATCCTTCTTCACCTGGTGTAAGGCTACTTTTTTTTTTCTTTTCAGAGGATTTTCTTTATACTGTCCACCCTAAAAACAACAGCTCCTGTCTGGGTTCTATTCTCTTTTATCAACTGTGCCCTCCACACATCTGAAACTAAATTCATAATCTTGTTTCAAAAATTTGAGGCTTCCTAAATATTCCCTCTCTCAGATGAAGGAAGGCCAGGCATCTCCTTAAAGCTAGAAATCTGGGAACCAACTTTATAACTTCTCTTTTTCCAATCCCTCATAACCAGTTCATTACAAAATATGGCCAATTTCCCTTCCAAACTCATCTTCAAATCCCATCTACACATGTCTCTATTCACTATAAACTACCCCAAATATTTTATATTGTTGCGATGGTCATGTGCTCCTTGTTCCTTCTTGACATCTACAATCTGGTTTCAAATGGCACCCAGAGTAATCTTTTTAATGCACATCATTAAGCATGTCATGCTGAGAGGTAAAAATTAATTTTTCCAAAAGAGATCCCCAGGGCCTTCTGCAAAGCTCTGTGGAAATTGATTAAGGCTTTGAGTTTAACGCCCCGAGATTCAGGCAATCCATTCTCAAGACTTGAATCCCAGAACCTTCTCATGCCAAAGGAGAATCCTGTAAGTCCTCAAACAGGAACATTTGATGAATAGAATTCTACTGCTTACTTGTTAAATCATAAACTTGTGTATCTATGCCAACATACAGGAGGGGCTGGACTACCCACAACCACAAATGTTGGATTTGCTGGAGCCAAGTTTCTGCCTCATAGTATTGCTATTTCTTGTGCTGCCTCTTGGTCACATAGTGCTTCTCTAATCACACAGCTTTAAAGCCCCACCACCAAGAGCAGGGGTTTCTCTTACATCTTGTTATCTGGCAAACCTCTGAGGGTGTTTTAGAATACTAAGACAGCTGCTCCTGATTCTTTCACCACTAATAAAACTTGGGATTAAAATTTAAACCACAAAAGGTCATTGGAGCAGGCAAATATCAGCTTAAAACTCTTCTACAGCACCTCATCACTCTCATGATGAGAACTTAAGTAGACATGGCCAGCAAGGCCCAATACAACCTGGCTCCTGCCTCGTCCTACAGGTTCACTGTGTTCCACTTGATCACTTTCCAACTAAATGGCCCTTTGTTATTTTATAGAAATGTGACATCTTTCTGTCTTAAGGTCTTCAAACTGCTCTAAAATTGAACATTGTCTCCCAATTACCTTCTGATCTGGAAAGTCACCTCCCCTTGGAAAGCCTTCCAGAAACTTCTGGACTAGCATGGCTGCCCTACCACATTCCTTCACAGTGTTTGGCAAAAAATCCCCAAGCCAACCAGTCAGACGAACAAACATAAACAGGAGTATTTCTAATTTTTTCCTTTGTAGCTATTTTTCTTAATTTAAAATTAGATTTTAATAAGAAAGTCTCATGATACTAGGAATTGCAGAAAAAAATTGTTTATAGCAGTAGGTTTTTTGTTTTTAGTTTTGTTTTGTTTTAGCAAACACATTCACTCTAAAAAACACTGCTTTGTTTTCTGTGGGTTAATTCCTGATTCACATTAGAATAAATAAATACTTCATAGTATTTAATACTTATTCTTCATAACCCTTAGCACAGGTATAAAAACAATATTTGATAATTTTAGTAAGAAAGTAAGAAAAATAAGAATATTAACCCAGTTTCATCATTCAATCATCTATTTAGCTGTTTTGTTTGCATTTAATAAAACATAATTTCTTCATAAAACAAATAAATTATATATATATATATATATATATATATACACACACACACACACACACACACACACACACACACAAACACACTTCTCTCTCTCTCTTTCTCTCTCTCTTCACTGGCAACATGAGGCAAGAAAAAATTAGAGGGGCCAAAGGGTGGGATGGCGGGCCCAGATAACAGGACAGAAGGTGCACTGCAGTGTGAAGAGAGCAGAACATCAATTCCTTGGCTGGTCTTCACAAAGAAAGGTGATAAGCTGAGACAGGAAATGAATTTTGTTTCTCATTTTTAAAGAACACATTAAGGAGATTCTCATTTGCTAAATGTCTGTGGAAATGGGCAAGACAAACAGATGAGAATTATTAGATCAAATAGTGGTTAATGTACAAGATGTTCTACACCTAATAGATAAACGAGACGTGGAAAAATCACCAGGACCAGATGGCAGCTCTTATGTCCTTTCAAACACAGTATTTTCCTCTTCAAAATAGAAATGAGCCAAAAAATGTGTCTGGGTTTAGTCTAACTGCAAGTAGCTGGGGAAAGGATGAATAAGTCAATTTCCAAGGATGCCATCTTTCACCAATATTGCATTTACAAACAAAGAGCCAATAGAAGTGTCACCCCACATAAAAATCTTCTGTGACTTTCATAACCACCAATTTCAGTCTGAAAACAAACTGAAATATTTCCACACAGGACAAATGCTTAATCACGGAGTAATCTAAATAAAGTGAATATTTTGCGGGTACATTTGCAATTAGACACAATGCCACTTGGCAATATACACACTTACATTAGGTGTGCATTTTTCTTCATCTTTTAATATGAGATTACTCAATTGTAGTTCTGATATTTCCAGCCAGAAGGGACCTAGACAGCTGGTCGAGTAAGTCATTCCAAGTATTCTGAGAGACAGGCATAAGATTCATTTGTTCTTTGCTTATGGGGATATATTAATGAATCTTCAATCTTGATCTCGCTGTCCCCCATGGCCATGATGCATTTGTAGAGAAGGCAGGTTTACATAGCAGGAAGGCTTCTGTCAATAGTATTAAACCTGCCGTTATTTATCTTCCTAGTCATGGAATATGGAAAGGAGGGCCAAAGTAGAAAAAATAAAGAGCATTATACTTGTTAACAATAAAATACAGGATTCCTGTTTTTTTTTCTTTTTTCTTTTTCTTTTTATTTTATTTTTTTCCTTCTTATTGTTCTTTACACTGTGAAGCTGAATGTGAACAAAGAAGTCCATGGTAGTAGTCAACTGTTCTGGAAAAATGTGTATATGGCAACTGAAGTAATTTGGGCATACTCTTAAAAATGGCCACTTTTTGTTTTTCCTTCATTATCTCGTCTCTCAAAAGACTTTATGCTGGTTTCTCATTCTTTCTTTGTGTGTGTGTGTGTGTGTGTGTGTGTGTGTGTGTTGGGGGGAACTGAGGATCAAATCCAAGGCTTTGCACATGCTAGGTAGAATCATTTCTAATCATTGAGAGTATTATTTGAAATAATGCTAGATTTCAGACACTTCAATGGTAATAAGCAAATACAATGGTTGGAGGCAGTTGGAAAAAGAATTTCTAAAGTAGCTCATACTATGTCTAATGATTGTTCTTGCTTGGCCTGGGAGTCATTTCAGCATTTACTAGGGTTTATGGTATGCAAAGGGGGAGAAAGTATGGTGAAAATGTGTGGGAGAGGAGCATATAAAGTGATATAAGCTGAGCGTATGGAAGGTTCAGGAAGAGAAGCAGAAGCTGTTCATCCCATTCCATTGTACTGTCCTGTGGCCCCTGGTGGTGTGCAGTGCAATAACTGCAAAGCTTCCCCAGTATGGTCTTCAATATCCTGCTCCTTAAGAGCACACACATGCTCTTGATCTGTGTGCTCTAGAGACAGCTGCCTCTTCTTTACTCTTTTGTCTCTGATTTGAGGAAAGGACATGCTGAACTAGGTACACCTATGGTAAAGAAAAAGGGAAGAAACCCCAAGCTAGGAATTGGCAAAATCCTACCTTGTCCAGAACGTCTTAGTACAATTCCACCACTATAACCTATTCCCTCTAGAGTGGCATCCATTCAACCATTATCAAATGATGTCCCAGTCACCCTGTGAAAGTAGCACACTACATAATGGCTATTGTCGTGCAGATCAAAGGGTAAATGTTAGTGTTGAGGCCAGAGGCAGAGTAGAAAGACAAGGGAAGAGTAAACTTTCCCTCTTTCCATGGTGACTAAGGTCAAGCCTCTCAAAGCACAACGATCTGACTGTTCACATTTCTACAAGTTCCCCATCCCTTTTTATCTCCCACCCCCACTACACCAGGACCATGCCAACCCTTCACTTTGGAATTCCCTTCTTTCTCTATCAAGCAGTCAATTAATCCTTCCCTGCCTCATCTGCCTTCAAAGCCTTCCCCTGTCAATAGCTGGCACTTGGTGTTCCTTGCATCTTCCTTAACACACCATTACTTATATCTGGGTTTTGCATATTTGCATTCTTTACTGTATTATCTTGGTCACTGTAGGTGAAACTATCTAAATTTCAAATTCTTTGAGATAAGGTTTTTTCTTTGCAGAATATCTATGATGCCTTCTATTTTATATTTACATTGAACTGTAGTCCAATAACCAGCTAATTAGTTGGCAAAAGTAAGTTTATGTGAAAGTTCATTAAACAAAAAAACAAATGAAATAAGACAGAAGGATGTTGTATTATTATGGAGATAAAATTTCCTCCCAACTGGGATAATGTGCATTTAATATGAGATGAACAATTTAAGTTAAATGAATGTCTTCCTAAGGTAAGCATTCAAGATTTGACTACAGATGAGGAAAGTATTAGGGCCATGAGAATCTACTCCAATGACCATGCGATCACAAGACATGAGCAGTCTCCTGAATGTCATAGCAGAAGAGGGGAGAAGTCAACGAAGACTATAGGATCTGATCTAAGTTTAAATCTTGGAGTCATACTGCTAGCTTTGTGATCTTGGAGAAGTTGTATAATATCTCTCAGCTCTGGGAGTAATAATACTTACCTCAAAGAATTATTGTGAAATAATTTATGGGTGAAATATTTTGCATAGAACTCAACATATGATAATAGTGTCTGTTTATTGAACACCTACTATTTTTCCTTGATGATCTTTATTATTCATCCTTTAACAGTTAATTTATTGTTATTTGTTTTATATTGAGTGCATGATATACTTAGTGGCTTCTAGCAAAACACCTTAATTGGCTCACAGTTCCTGTGACACAGTTGAGCACAATTTAGTTCCTTTGCCCAATGTCTTGCAAGGCACCAGGCAAGATGGTAGCCAGCTTGTGATTTCATTTAAACTTGAGGTTCTCTTCCAAGGTTATTTATTTATGGAAATATTCATTTCCATGAAGATATAATATTAAGGCTTTTAGCTCCCAGAGGCTACCTGGAAGTTCTTGGTCACACAATTCTCTTGACAGCATGACAGTTTGCTTCTCTAAGCCTGGCAAGAGAGTGCTTGTCTCTCTAACTGCCAAGATAGAATTTTACATAATGTAACAGTATCATAGGAATGAAATTCAATCAGTTGCTATCTTTCACTGGTTAGATGCAAGTCACAGTTGCTACCCACACTCTGAGGGAAAGGGGATTTTACAAGAGCATAAATCACTGGGATCATCTTACATGGATCTGCCACATTTTTGTATGAAAGTTTGTTACCACAATTTTGTATGAAATTAATAAAGTAGAGTCATCTAGATATCATTTTTGAAATCTTTTAATACAATTTTCTATTTAACAGGTTATTAACTAGTAAAAGATATTTTTTCATTTTAATATTTTTCATATTTCTTCTAAAATAAATTTAACAGGCCTTTTCTTTTCAAATAAAAATGATCTGCAAGCTATGCTCTTTTCTGAATTGAGCCTATTTCTAGGAAACTTAGTCAAATTACACAACTTCCAGACCCATGGTTTTCAGGTCCCTGGTGGATGGTAGATTCAGGAGAAGGTACTCCTGAAAGGAAGAAGGTTTTTCTTACTTGTTTGTGGTTCTTGTTTTGCATAGACCATCCTCAGAGTATTAGAGTATGTTTTGTTAATTTCATTTTTTAACTTTATTTTAATTAGGTACATATGATGGCAGAATGCAGATTCATTATACACAATTGCAGCACAACTTTACATTTCTCTGGTTGTACACGATGTAGCATCACACCATATGTGCAGTCATACATGTACCTAGGGTAATAAAATCCATCACCCACTAATGGATTTTATTACCCTAGATAATAAAAATTTTATTCCTGTCCCAATACCCACTCCCTCCCCTCCCCACCCTTTACCTAATCAAAGTTCCTCCATTTTTTTCAATGCTCACCCCCACTATGGATCAGCATCCACTTATCAGAGAAAACATTCAGCCTTAGGTTCTTTGGGATTGGCTTACTTCACTTAGCATGATATTCTCCAACTCCGTACATTTACTTGCAAATGTCATAATTTTATTCTCTTTTAGTGCTGAGTAATATTCCATTGGAACACCTACTGTTATTGAGCTGAGAACAATCACGGTAATCTAACTTAACCATTAGAGCCTGTAAAATCTTGAATATATCTTCATTTAAAAAGTATACTGACTTACAACATTGATTTTAACTTATCTGTGGTTAGTTTGACCTAAACATTCTTAAATAAAGCTAATTCATCAACTATAGATGCCAAAGTAGGACAGGAATTCCAGTACATAAGAAACAATGACTTCAAGTTTGAGTAGTCAAGAGACTTAGAGGCAGGAAACAAATTAACACATACACAGATGCACACACCACTATTAAAATAAACTTTAATGTAAAACAACAGGAAGATAATTTTCCCGACTTACCAGATATGTCTGGGAATAAAACATAGACATTTCTGATTAGGTTGTAAAAGTTGTCAATTTCCTTTGTCTCTCACAAATTCTGTATCCAAAAACACAAAGTAAATACCTGCTTGATGTTCAGAAATAAGTGTACAAAAGAATGAGAGAGACTGTTTCTGTTGAAATACTATCAGCAGGACAACTTTGAATTAAAAAGTGCTTTTTAATAAAGTTATCTTTCTATGCATAATGCTTGAAACAGAAAACTTCCTCTGCCCAAATACAGGACAAATCTTGAAACATAAATTCATTTTATATTGTTTTGATGAAGATACAACTTAATTACAGTTTAAAAGAAAAGAATTGCAAACATATGACTTCAGTAATTAGGGCTCAAATACTATGAGCCTTTTAGAAATAATGCTGCTTTACATTTTCAATGACGGTTACATTTTACTCATTTACATAATTTTTACATCAGTTTTCACGTTTAATCAACATGAATTCCCTGTGAAGCAAGCCTTTTTAGCCCCATTTTATGGGTGGACAGGCTGCTGCCTAGAGATAAACTGTAACATTTTCCAACGAATCATATATGGAACAGTTAGTTAACCAAGAGAGCAAGGGATGAAAATCTGGCTCAGCGCACACAAAGAGAGTCCAAATACAAGTCCTACTCAATGACTTCATCAACTATTGCTTCAGGATCCACATTTCAAGATGCAAAAGAAAAATAAAGTTTCATCTAACAAGGGCAGATTATCCAAATAGTAGCAGCTATAGGAGTTCACATAGCCTATGAATATTTTGAGAAAACAGAATTTAATATGCTTGTTATTACCAGAAAACTGAATATATTGTTAAATTCAGTTTAAAAAGAACACCTTTCATCACTTTGACCTATCTCAATTCTTCATTAAAAAAAAGGAGTAACAAATCAAGTTGAATCTGTTTTTTTGTCAAAGTCTTAAAGTTAGAAGTTGCTTAATATTAGTATTTTTATTCAGCATCCACTTCCTCTACATGGACTTCAAAATATGCAACGAAGGAGGTTTTTGCCTTCCATGCTAGTTAATAGAAATGCCTGGTTAATGGAATGCTAAATAAGCCAGGTTTCTCCTTGTTTGATTCTCAGCCAGTTTTAGAAATGTAGGGGGAAAATGATTACTTAAGCAAACTGCCTGGCAATACTGCATTCATGTTACTTCTCTGTGACCTCATTTTTCTCCTAACCTAGAATTTAAAAACAGAAAAGAAACTTAGAGCCCATGTACTCTTCCCTTCTCTTCTTATATTTGAGAAAAATTTTATGCAAAAAAAAAAAAAGAGAAACAACAACTTACTAAAGACTTAATAAGTTGTCTCTACTCCAAATGTTCTTGAACTGCTTGGAGGCTGGGATGGCCTTGACTTCCACTGAAGCCATGGGTTTCCCATCCCGCATGTATAATAAGCAATGACAGTGGTAGAGGTCAGCAAGATACTTTTAAATAGAAGGGTTAGGGGAGTTCGCTCTCAGGAGGTGACATTCTCAAATTGAATGCAATGCTTCTCATTTGGCAAGGGTTTGATCTTATTACTAGGTCTGCATGAAATGATAAATACCTCACAGGCAGTTTCAAAATGTATGATGATCCAAACAATGCATGGTGTAAAATGTAGTTTCTTTTAAATGATGTATGTTTATTTTTATCTGACATAAAAGAACAGCAACTTTCACCTATGAAGTGGTAGGATTTAGTGTTCTATCCTGACTTCTTGATTTCCTGGCTCACTCATAGAATTTTCTAGTCAAATATATTTCACTGGGGCTGGGGATGTGGCTCAAGCGGTAGCGCGCTCGCCTGGCATGCGTGCGACCCGGGTTCGATCCTCAGCACCACATACCAACAAAGATGTTGTGTCCGCCGAGAACTAAAAAATAAATATTAAAAATTCTCTCTCTCTCTCTCACTCTCTCTCCTCTCTCACTCTCTCTTTAAAAAAAAATATATATATATATATATTTCACTATTTATTGAAATCCTATATAGTTTTACAGGAAAACTAAAAAGAGAAAAAAAAAAACAATTAATATGTTTTTTTTTAAATAACACGTTTATTTTATTTTTTATTATTTTTTGTTATCTAATTCATTTCTTTTTTTATTACAGTAAAAAGAATTAATAATGAAGAATACAGTCATTAGCTAGTTGGATCCTTCTACTTTACCTACTGTAAGTTACATTTACCAGAGCTGTCTCCCTTCTCTATTGCAAAATGAAAATGAAACTGATTTAGAGAGAAATGACAAGTGTTATATCAAGTCTACCATGAGGATGGGAAAAGGATGTCATACCTACAGCTATTGTCAATAAATAGGTACAGATGTACAACATGATTAGTTAAGGACAGGACACAGAGAACAGGAATTAGGTCTGTGCACACCTCAAGGACATTATTAAACAGCGGTGAACTGGTTCAGTCAAATCATACACAGAACACAAGGCTCTACTTGAAAAGCAATTATTTACTATTTGAAAGCCAGATCACATCAAGATAACACTTGGAATCTTAACTAGCCTTAATTTTTTTTAATATGTGGAAAGTGTAAAGAATATTTCAGTAAATTGATGGCATAGTAAATGTTATTTCAAATGAATATCTATAGATAGGGAAATTATATATACACAATCATGTAGCACTTTGATTAAAGGCTTAAATTTATTTCTACATAGCATTTTTCAAATATTGATTTCCAGTGAAAGATAGTAATAAGATAGGACTTTTACACAATTGAGAACTGAAACTTTATATAAGCATCAAGGTGAAATGAAACCAAGCCACAGGGTTCCAAATTATAATCAATAACATTGCCATTAATAGTGGTAAAGCATTAAGAAGTATACCCCAGTATAGGGCATGGAAAAGTGAAGAGGGGCCTTGGTATTGGGCAAATAGATTAAAAGTAAGTGTATTCATAATCTGAATATAAGTGAATAAAGCACACCCATGCAAAATCCAATTGTAACTAACCTGAAACATAAAACAGAATTGAAGGTGTAAAACCCTTACATAGGGGCTAGGGTTGTGGCTCAGAGGTAGAGCGTTCACCTAGCATGCATGGTGTACCGGGTTCGATCCTCAGCACCACATAAATATAAAATAAAGGTATTTTGTCCACCTACAACTAAAAAATAAATGTTTAAAAAAAAACCCTTACATAAATTGGGAGTTATAGAAGTGCTATGCTAGGAAATTTCACAATAGTTCCTTTACTTTGACTAGGAAGATTTAAGTGTATAATAGTGGATTGATCAACAGATGGATCCATGCATGTTCCATCATAAAGTACCTGTTACTACTGTTTTGGTGGGGAATGGGGGTGATTAAAACAAAAAAGCATTTAGCAGCCTTCATGAAGCTTACATTCTATTATGGGAAATACAAATAAATAATCCAATTTAAAAATGATAAACTGTTTTCAGTATTACTCAAAAAACAAAATAACAGGTATTATAGTGATTAACTGGGCAGAGATGCTCTGAAAAGTGGGTTCACTTAAAGTTATGATAATGAGTGATTTATGCAGGACTAATCAGGAAATAACATGAAATTTCTCAAATTAAAGTTACCTCTGTATATATAGTGAAAATTTTAGATATATAGGATAAGGAATAAAGATCATAACTGGAATGTGGAAGTTTCCATGGATGGCAGGTACATGGAAATCCTAGCAACGGAGAGAAGAGTTTTTTCCCTTGTTTTGATTGGGCCTCAGATGTGATCAGGATAGAACCAGTTGCTATTGCTAAACTGCAGGAAGAACCCATGTACCCCAGATGACCCTCACCTATTCTTCCTGGGTAGACCTATCCAACTTTTGCTGCTACTTCTCATTACATTTTACACAAATTCTTGGTTTATTTCCTCTTCAAACAAAACAAAACAATACATTTGCTACTCTGTGGGGTATATCTTCCTCCACAAACATGGTTTCCAATTTGCCTATTTTCTAGATATATGCTATACCCCAGAAATTGTGGCCACAGCAGGCTCTGGAAGGGAAAAGAGAAGTGCTTAGAGAAGACAAGCATTGAGATTTTCATGAGGATATCTTCATTCCTTATCTATTGATCAGGAATAGAATTGAGGGTTAGAATGGCATAGCTGGGTAAGAGGGAACACAGGTAAGAGGAAAGACAGAGGAAAAAGTGAAGGATTCAGCATGTGGGCCAGCTCTCCACATTTTCCCTCAAATAAACAGTATGTTCCATTGGTATGCCATAAAGAATTGAAAAAAGGGACCAAGGACCTTTATTCATTCTCAAGATTTTTCTGGGATATCTGCCTACCAGATTTCTGAGGTTTTCTTAATTTCATCTTTTGGTTTCTGTGATCAAATTTTGGCTGGGAGCAAGGAAAATTTTGAGTCTTCCTTGGTAACATTCCCTTTTCAAATACAGAATATTAAGCTGTTATTTTAAAATAGGGATTAATATTAATATTAATAATTTAGCATGGGGCTGATGGCATGCTTCCAATGCCATTGTCTAAATTAAAAACAAAAGAGTGTTGTTTTCAATGCGCCAATAAGGACTGTGTTCTCCAAATGTCCAATTGATGAGAGTGACCCAAAGACAGTGCAATGGAATGAGGAGTGACAGCTTTACCAAGGTTGAACTAGAGGACAAGAGCTGAAGGGGAAAAAAAAAAGCTCTTAATTGAAGGATAAAGGTGAAGTAAGAAGGCAAATTGGTTTTGTTTAGTTAAGAAGATTAATGGGATAGAGTCAGGAAGATGCTTCAGTCTTATATGTATACTTAGTAGTTCTCATGTTAGGGATCAAAAAAGCAGCCCAATAGTACAAGGCAATGAGGCTGGTGAGCCATTCTCAGGAGAAAAATATGGGCTGTGTATATTGCAATGATGACAGAGAAATAAAAAGGTGCACTGAGTTTGCCAGTATCAAATTAAGTTCACCGGGTGGAGTTTGTACTAGCATTCTGTTATTTGTCAGTATCTATTAATGACACTCCAGAAAAGATACACGCTTTCTTTTAGAATAGAAATAGTGTTTGGGGCGATTTTGAAGACTACACTTTGAAGCTCTTACTATAGCAAGAAAGCTAGCCACAAAGAGAAATGAAGCTGGGCCTCAAATTTCTATTTTGACTGTCTATGAAGTGGTATGTAAAGCTTTTTCATTCAGCTCAGAAGAATTAGAAATTTTTTCTCATTTATTTCTAACAAAATAAAATACTTATCTCCTACTGCTTCCATAATTTATGGCAAATTCTTAATCAAAATTTAACTAACTTGCCCTAAATGGTAGTTAAATATAGATTTCATACTTTATGAGGTCTGTATTGACTGGTCCTTGTGCAATTTTTTAAATACATGCAACCTTTGTATTTTGGAAAGGATATGGATTTCCAAGACCTTCCCAAGCACTTGATTTTGTTGCTCTATCAAACCTACATCCAAACCATCCCTCCAAAACACAGTGTAGGTGTAAAAACTGTGCATATCCCGTGAGCATATAAGCTACAAAGGCCAGTCCCTCAGCATTCCACTCTTCTATTAATGACATTGCCATTCACAGGTGCGTCTTCAGTAGAAATTTGTGAGACATCGTTTGGCTAAGTAATGTTCAGAACAATGGGTCATAATTCTGTTCAGAACCTCATTTTCCAGGAAACCATTATATGGTCATAAAATAAAGAGAAATGCCCCCAAATAATCTCCACTTTCTACAAAGACATTATTTATGCTAAAGAAAAATATTTCCTCGGTGTCTTACCCACTTTCCTACATCCTTCCTTTTATATAAAGCACAAATGTGTAATGAGCTCATTTTAACTGCTTTACAGACACTGTATATAACAGTAGCAAAAGAGGGAAAAAAAAAACAGAATCAACACTACCAAAGAGAACAAAAGAAAAATAACCAAAGTGAAGAGTTGAAGGAATAGGAGGTATTTCTGTTCCTCTGTTATCTAGCATGCTGCTTTCCCAGGGAGGCAGCTGAAGGGACCTGCCAGAGATTTCACTGCAAAGGGAGAATTTCAGATATGAGGAACCACTTCAAGTTGACATAAGACTGTTTTATCTGTCAGTCAAGGCATGAGGTGAACAGTGAAATAGTAACAATTTCACTGAAATTTTATTCCTTTTTTCCAAATACATATTTTATTTCTTTCTTTCCAAATTATTTTCTTTTATTGATACATTCCTAGGTATAATCTAATGTACTTTTCAGTAACCACCAGATCACAACAATAAATATTCATATCTTCCCATAGTCAATGACATAATTTCCTTGTGAGTTCAAAAGGGGACTACTGTAGTTAAGGGGCAGGTTGCATTAGATTACAATGGGAAAATGCAACAACCTTTTGCCTCTGTGGTAGTAGCTAATAATCTGATCTGGTGACTGTTTAGCTTGTGTAAATATGATTGTGGAATATCAGAGTCCTTTCTCAGAATGCACTCACTCTAGAATGGTAGTGTCCTGCAAAGATGTGGTAATGAAACAAGCAACCAGCACCATGAGGGCTGATTATCCCCCTCACAACACAATGAGATTTTCTGTGTGCAGAGGTGCATCACTGTCTCTCTACCCTCAGCTGCCAAAGTAGTATTGCTTCTTGTGAAGGGTAGGAAAATTTTAACCTATTCTCTGGCAAATGTAGTATAAGGAATGTTTATAGTGAAAGAAAGAGGAAAAGCATCAGTTTTAAACCCCATGAACTTTACACTGTATAAAGCTGATCCAGGGTCATTGGGGCTACTGGTAATTTGAGATAAATCTGGGTTTATTACACATATGTGAAAAGATGAAAAAGTTCATTTGCAAATATTTGTCAAATCTATGACAAAATTATGACTCGAGAAAAGGAAAAAACTTTATATATCAAAAGGAATGCATAGCCAGAGGAAAATGAAATTTTATCATAACAATATCAAGGGCTCAAAGTAATTTTGGATGTGCCCAGAAACAAGCTTCTTCAAAAGGTATATCTAAACAACAGATCAGAATATGACAGAGGGATTGAAAGGAATAAAATCTAAAGTATTAAGGAGAGCATAATCAACCAAGATGGGCTTTCTTTGATTTGGCTTCCTGAGATTGGAAGTTATCATCATGCTTGCCATTTGCTGAGCACCCCTTGAATGCAAAGCAGTGTGCTAGTGAATACTATTTATTACTCTCTAGAAAGGAAATTAGATGCCTCATCCCTGGCTTCCACAGACTCCCTTTAACAGGTTTGTCAGGGCAAAGTCAAAGGTATCATAGGAAATACAAAGTAGACCAATATATGGCTGAATCTAGTGTATATGTGTGAAATGGGAAGAAGTTTGCTCATGCTACCTCTGAAGGTGAGAACTGCATCCCCCAGCCCTCCCCCGCAAAAAGAGAGAAAGAAAGAAACAGAAAAAAAGGAAGCACAATCCCACAAATCCATTAATTCAAGAAGTTTTCTGGTATCTACTGTGTATTTAGCTTTGTGTAAGACTTATTGTGGTACTTGAACACTTTGGATCCATTTGAGAAGAAAAATTAAAAATCAGTTAAAGGGCAGTATCAGATGTCTAGGTACAAAAAGCAGTGCTGAAAGGATCTTAGGGAGGCTGTGTCGCTGGGGGTAAGACTAAGAGGCTAGACACATATTCAATACACTGGTTATGCTTGACATCTACTCTATTGAGGGTTTTGAGTTGTCAGGATGGCAGATTGACTTTTGTTATAGTAGAAACCATTTCTTCAGAAGATAATATTTATTTTAACAGTATTGAAGCCACAGAGTAATTTGCCTATGTTTATGAAAAAGCAACTTCAAAATGAGGAAAAAAGAAACAGGAATGGGTGAGAATATTCATTGTCAAAAAAAGAGACAAAGACTACTTAGAGAGGAATACTTATCAGTGGGGTCCCAAAGCATACTTAACGAAATGCTACTTCTCCACAAGATGGCCCTTCTCTCTAGACCGTGTTCTCTCTTGCATTTACCCATGGGTATGTCATCATAATATTCTTTTCCTACTTTCCCACCTTAAACAATGGCAGTAAATCATTTTTTTCCTCAAGGACTTCATACAAGAGACTTGAACATGTCCATTGCATCTTAATACTGCATCTTTTTTTCAGTAGCAATTTACAATATCATACATCCTCCTTAAATTTTTTCTTTAACTTTCCCAGCTTCTTCTTCTTTTTTTTATTTTAACCTTTATTTCATTTATTTCATTTTTATGTGGTGCTGAGGATCGAACCCAGGGCCTCACACATGCGACTCCAGCACTCTGCCACTGAGCCCCAGCCCCAGCTCCCTTTCCAGCTTCTTTCCAAACATATTGTTATCAGTGGAGATAAGAAAAATGTCTACCTCATAGTATACCCTCATGGAAGTTAATTTAGTGCTGATTACACAATAAAAAGTGTTTAAATGGATTACAGAGGTGTGTATAACTAATATCAGTCCTCCAGGAATTCTGCTAGGATTATGAAAAATTTAATACCTAGTATATATCCATAGCTCTACCAGAAATTCAATCTCAAATCACAGTTGGTAACCTGAGAGATATTTTTTCCTTAGATCACTGATGTTTCAAGAGAGATCTACAACAAAACTGAATACTCAGGACCCATGTCTCTTTCAATCAGTAAGAGTACTGTGTGGCTTCTCTGGTGGAACCCTGTTCCCTGACTTCTTCATTTTCATAGGAAGGTTTTAAGATTGTTAAAATAGTAGACAAAGATTATGTATTTCAGCAAAGGACAAAAAAAAAAAATAGGTGGAGAAAGATGGCAATTTGATTATTAGCCCAGAAAACAAAGCAATGAAACATTTTTATCCCAAATGTCAATTCTCTAATAAGATTAAGAGTTTTCTTGGGGCTGGGTATATAGCTTAGTTGGCAGAGGGCTTACTTAGCATGCACAAGGTCTTGGGTTATATCCCTAGCACCAGGAATGAAAATAAAAATAAAGCAAAATAAAAAAGAGTTCTATAGATTGGTAGATTGAAGAAAGATACAAAAAGCCTTTTCTAGAATATAAGCTGTTATTTTTGCCTATTCGACAATAAGTGTCAAAGATGGCTGTGTTAAGGGACAATAAGAATATTTATATCTTTAATGTGGAAAACCTATTGTGGGCTTCATTACCTAAATAATCCATAACTCTCCTATTTTACTATTATTTTGCTCATTAATTTTTTCCTTTACCTATACCTTCTATCCATATGCCTTCCTTGATGAATTTAAATTTAATTTCCTTAATGAAAGGTCTCAATATTGTGAGATAGAGGCAATACAAACAGTGGCAGGAAACAATGTAATGAGAAGAGTGGGATGCTCCCAATGCATATTTAAGAAACACATGTGAAACTCTGCAAAGTACCCTGTTCTTTTCTTTACTACAAATGTGATCATAATGTCTTAACACTAATAACTCCTAGTCAATATTATTCTGAATTTAAGATAGTTGAATTGAATTATTATCACAATCATTTTATGGTGAATATTTCTAGATAGAATTTATGAATATTTATGTGGTAAATATAGTTTCACAATCACCTTAGTTTTTCCCCAAAAGGTTTTCAAAAGAGGGGAAAAGGAGAGGTACTTTAACTCATCTGGAATTAAAACAGCTTAAATCTGAATTAAATGTATTATGCGCTTATGGTCCATACACAGCAATGTGAAATATTCAAGATGGAAAGTGTCTTAAGTGACATCAAATGCTTTTGCCTTTTATTTTGCCTCCTCTCTCTCTCTCTTAAATGTGCTTGGAAAATAGGTTTCAGCATTTCATTTCAGGGCACCCACCACTTTCCAAGTCAATGTCACCTATATGTCATTAACCATCAACCAATTTCCATGCAACATGTGCTAGGTTCTTCTTTTAAAACTCATTTTATTATAAAGTTAAACCTGTACCCTTTTATGCAAGTAAATTATTTCTTCCTTTATTAGGTGTTTAGGGCATTGAAACACGAATAGACATACCTTCTTTAGCCAAGTTGTATGGACATAATTCTTTCAAACTCTCCCCATAAGTCAGCTTCTTTCCCTTAATCAATTGTGAAGCTCTTCTTTGAATTACTTCCAATCTGTCTACTTATTTTTGGTAGTCAGACAAACCAAACAGAATGGGGCATTCTAGAATAGGTCTCATGAATGTCATTGAGAGTGGAACTGTCACCTTTTATTCCATGATGAAATGCTCAGAATAGAATGCATCCAAAAATAGCAGCACACTAAGCACGCGCAAACTTTTCTTATTTTCATTCTCATATCTCCAGATGTCTCCCCATTATCTCATGGTTATATTCTCATTAGTTAAGAGAGTCTGATTTTCAAGGTTCCTCATATACATTCCCAATTGGTCTTTTAAAGTTTTAATCCTTGTTTGCTTTTCTGCAATTCCTTAATCCCTTTGCAAAAAGAAGAATGAGTGTTTCACCAAGGACAGAAGAGGCAGCCTAAATGTGTGTGCACATCTATTCACCTCCTAAAATTCCTGGGGAGCTCTTTGCAGAAATATACCATATACATTACTACTTCTTAGAATCTCCATTGCTGAAGTCTTTTGGTAAGTAAATACTAATTTCCTTCAAACTTCTCAGTTCAATAAATATCTATCATATTCTTACTGTGTCATTTACTGTATTAAACACTTGGAATACAGTAACAAAGAAGAAACTATTCTCTTAGGAGACACAAGCACAGGAATATAATTTGAATATCACCTAATTCCTTTGTGTGTATTCTGAGCAGTTTCCTGCTTTGCTTTGTTCATGCCCCGTTAGCACCATATATTTCTTTATTGTTTCTACATTGGTTTAATGAACATTTTCAAATGACACTGATGATGCTTCCTTGCTTCTGTGACTGAAAACAAGTGACTAGGGCCAAAGACAAGGAGAACAAGTGCTTCACCATGTGTGCAAAGTGCAGCCTGGGTCAGTCCTTGCCAAGGGACATCAGGCAGGCCTGCCCATGGGGCTTTGGTAAACAACTCCATTTTCAGGAGATCCTGGAAAAACAGAATCTTCCCACAGAAATACCTACTTGTGTTGTGTAGAATTCCCATCATTGGCCACTTTCCTTGTTTCAATTTCTCCATTATATGCTTCATCATGATTTATTTTGCATTTAAATGTGAAAGTATATTCTCATGGAATTTTTAAAAAATTTCTATTTGGAAAGAATTGTCAATGGAAAAAGATTTACATATTATGAAAGATGAAACTCAGTTCCCATCCAGGTCTTGCATCACACAGCTTGCATCACACAGCATGAGGCTTATGAGTCTTTCCTCTGAGATGACCAGGATTCAAATACAGCTCAAAAGAAAAAAAATTCCCTAAACCTCTCTATACCTCATTTTGTTCATGTGCAAAATGGTAATGATAGTATTTGTCAGAGCTTGTTCTGAAGCTGTAAAGTGTGGTAGTGCACTTCGCTCAGTTTGTGGGCTAGGTCACAGGCTCCAAAAATATTCCCTGTTAATACCGCACTGTGTTGACCCTTTGGGTGGTGATTTCAGCTCCATTTGCTAATGTCTGACTGGCATCAGAAGGTGAGCAACGCTTCTTTTATTGTCTTCCTAATAAAAGTTTATCCATGTGTAATATCCTTCTCCATGGTAAAGCAAAATTCATGTTATGTCTTTCAGGGCATCTGTGACCTTGTTTACCAAGTGTGAGTTTTCCAGTATCTTCTCTCCAGAGCAAGGAAAAGAGTGAGACACAGGTAAAGAGGCATTGCTTTACGTAGAGGAGCTGGCCTTGTGTCAGCCACCTGTAGGCTTATCACCCCTTCTCTGACCTCCTTCACCTTGCCACTTGACTCCTTTGACCTATTGCCCAAGGTTGGTTTGGTTTTTAAACTGCTATCCCAAAACCCAGAGGCATGTGTGCCAAAAAATTTTGCATTTCAGAGTTGACATCCTATCAGCTGATAAATTTTATGCTGCAGTTTTCTCTAACAGAGATTGAAAACCTCTAAATCAGGGCCTGTGCTGTCTTGCATTGCCTGCCCTGCACACATAAATCACAGACAGATAAATCATTATAACGATACTGCCAACTAACCCCGTGTCACACAGCCAAGCCCTTCTTCTTTCAAATGGTGTCCATTTTGTCTCAATCGGCTTCTAATCCTTTGCTAATACTTGAATGAAAATGAATTAATTTAAAAATTAGAAACCTTGTGACATGGTCTATTTATTTATAAAGTGAGAGACATAATATCTCTTATATCTATTTCTATACAAATGTTTTTTCAAAGAAATTATCCAACATGTTTAGACTGGTTTGATAAAATTGTTTTCTTTTGTTGTTCAAATTTTCATCACATCCAGATGAAATTTCTTGGCCTTGCTTCCCTTTCTTATAATAAAATCTATTATATAAGTACTTATTCATCAGATACGAAAAAATTGAATCATGCATTTTATTCTCCATTTGTTATTATGTCTTCCTTCTCCTACTTGCAAAAATTCTTAATATAAGCACTTCCTAACCATCTCCAAATGGCTCATTAGGTGTATTATATTATTGTCCATTGCTCATGATGTCTTTAAATATTGTATGCATGAATGTTTGAAGAAACTGTTGCTTCTTCATTTGTTTTGGTTTTAGTTTTTTGAGGGTTTCTTCTTGTCAATGCTAACTTAGAGTTATTCAAGCATGTTAATATTTACCTGTCAGGTATTTTGACAGGTAAATATTTGTATATGATATTGTCGTACACAAACTATAACATATTGATAAAATATTTACTGGAGATTAAATTTTTATACACAACTAAAATATTTGCCTGACGACAGTTTCACAGTTCAACAATTTCTTAGAGAATTGACTTTGACCTCAAAATTCTAGCCAATTAGCATGTTTGCAGAAATGGTTTCTTATTCACTTAACGTAATTACAGACTTGCGTTCATTGCTATGAGTTAAAGGTGCATTAGCATTCAGTGATTCGCCCCTTGTTTGACTTTGTAGTTTTAACAAACAGGAGAGAAGAACAAGCTTTCTGTCTGAATATCTTGTTCTTTTGTAAAGTATCAAAATTATGACCTTGGATAAGAGCATCTCCAAATAAATTTCTAAATAAGTTTCCCAGGCATTTATTGAGATTTTCTCTGAAAACTTTTGGGAATGAGAGAAAAATAGTCTTACACACAATGTTATCCAAAGGAAATAGGAAGTATTGGTATTAATTTTCTAAACCATTGAAAATGAGAATGTGTGGAGTGATGATACTAATAACAACCAATGCTTGTGAAATTGTCTCTGTGTGGCAGGCAGGTTATTAAGTGCTCTATGTGTATTATGCCCTATGACTCGAAGGGGAGGATTATTATTTAACCCAGTTTACAGGTGAGAAAACTGAGGTCCCTCTAGGTTAGCCAGAAAGTGGCAGTGCTGGAATATTAACTCAGGTGTTCTTGCTCTGAAACCAGCCCTCGGAAGCACTTTAGTTTTTTCCTCTCATGACTACCAAGTACCTATCTAGCAAATGGAAAAAATGGGAGGGAGAATCTGGACCAAGAGCCTGGTAAAAAAATATTTGTGGTGAAACTGAAGCCCGATATTTGAAAACTGAGTTCTCAATCAATATCTTGTTTTGAGACCAAAGCCCTTTTTTGAATAGGAATGTATCATAATCTAGGAGAAATGAACAGCCACAGGAGGAGGGGAGGAATTACAGAATCTGGCAACAAGTGCCACAGGTTACATGTAGTGTAGGTGGGCCACCAGCTAAAATTGAGAGGAAGCAAGACAGTTTAGAGATGGCATGGTGCAGCAATTATTCAGAATGAAAAAGTGAAGCACGGTCAAAGTCATTCCTAACTTAAAAAATTATTGATGCTGCAAAAGTAACTAGATCCATTTTATCAACCACTGTACAAAGAAAATTAAAATAGTACCTTGAGATTGACTAAAATCTTGGGATGAACAAGGTACAAAATATAGAGTGAAATCTCTTCCCAAGTACTTCTATTTGGGTTAAATATGTTAGAGAATTTTGAGTCATATTATCAGCAAGGCAAAGAATTTCACTAAACCATGTTCTGATAGTTGAGGGAAATCAAACAAAATAATCTTATCCATCTAAAACTTTGGAAAAGTTTCTCTTGTGAAATGCCTCTTTTCTTCAACCTCTTGGGTCTGCTGAGCCCTGACATTAGAACAGTGCTCAGGAAAGTGTCGCCCTATCATGGAGCAAACCTAGTCCTGCTTGCTCTGAAAACATTATAGATTCTACTCACCTCTACACTGCCTCTGATTATTTGGCTCCACATATGTTTGCAATCTGGATGTAAGAAACTCTGGCTGAGTTTAAGAAAGAGTGGAGGTATTTTTATCCTAGCCTTATGATGCAAATAACCCTCCTTTAACAGTGGGGACTTAGAATTAGGTTGCCAATCTTAAGAGACTTTCATTTAGTTTTAATGATGCATCCCATTTTCCTCTGCAGCTTAAGCTCCTTGACATAATTTTCTAAATTTCATAGCACCCAGCACTAGCACTGTACTCTATAGTTTTCTGGTGGTCAATAAATTATATGCTATTATCAACATTCTGAAAGTTTAACACTGTGCTCTGAGTGGTGACATTATCCCCCCCCCCCCGGGGAACAGGGGAAATCTAGAGCAATAATTGAGTGCATCATTATTTGTCACTGATAATAGCTGTACAAATCAAATATTATCCTGCTAAATTTTTCTCTGGCTTGGCTTACATAGAATCCCAATTATGACAAAATATTTAATCTCTGGAGGGTTAATATGTGTGTATGTATCTCTGCATATATAAAAAGTACAGAAAGGCAAAGTCCTTGAAATGTTCAACATCTACTCGGCCAACATTTCAAGGGAATTTAAGCTTAATGTCATCATATTAATCACGTATAATATAAAAGTTTCAACTTCAACATTTGCTTAACAGTTTTGAGTTGACTATCAGCTGTCCATTGTTACAGTCCAATCCACAGATAATGGAAACCAGGTACAATAATAGTAAGGTCAGTGCAGAAGTTTGTGGCCAGAGAGTCAATGTCCAGGAAGAGGCCTGATAAGGGCATATAATGAAATGTAATGAGAAGGCAGAGAAAGAAGGAGATCTAATTGGGCAAGAAAATGGTGACAGGGATCTACTTGAGAATGGAAATGCAGTGAGGAAAAAGAATTGCATCAGGAATGCAGAACGGAGGTGGAGGTGATAAGCAGACTTGGTTTCAAATGTCTGGAGAGGGACTCACCAAGAGAATAGTCCCTGTCTTTGAAATGTAAGTTATTTTTCTTACTGTATCTGGGAAACCTTTATGTCTCACTTCCTTTGCACTCGACCTGCCACTTCCATTTCCTTCCAGGTAAGCATCACCTTCATCTTAGACCTTGTCTGTCCCTGGCAATGGCTGAAAGGCACTCGCCCTGGACTCCTGTGAATATGTCATCTAATGAAGACATCTATTAATATAGGCACATTACAGCTCGCCATCTGGCTCTGCCTCTTGGACCCCGCTCTTCCCTATAGATCTGCACTCACACAGCTCACTGTGCCTAATCAATTATTTATCCATTTCCCTCACTGCTGCTAACACACCCAGCCTCCGCTTGCTGCTGCAAGGCTGCTGAGGGCGGATGGTGCACATTTCAAGAGTAAAACATTTTTTCCACCCAAACCAAACACTGAGCACCATAAAGCCCTTGCATTTTCCCTTTTCTGTCCTTTCTGTTCCCCTTCTGGCTTAAATCGTAAAAGGTCATGTAGTACAGCACTACACAGCACAGACTCTGAAACCAGACATTCTGGGTTTGGGATCTCAACTTTTCACAAAAAGTGTGGTCCTGGCAAGTTGCTCAGTGTTATCTGCATTGGTTTCCTCACCTATAAAATCTGGATGATAATAGAACCTATTACCACTGAACTGGGCTTTTTTTGGAGTATTCAATGAATAATTACATTTAAAGTTATTAGACTACTAGCTGAACCATAGCATGTGCTATTATTATTTTGTTGTTGTTATTTTTTTCCCTTTTTATCTGCCCAAACACATTTCTCTGCTCATTCTTTTTCACATTCATCTTCACTTCTCTTAGACTTTCTATAACAAAAATGGTCTTTATCTATTTCACATTATTCTTTTCATATCTTTCCAGCCTTCCTCTTTAGACAGTAATAATATATTGTCCCTCTAATTTGATCTTATTCCTTTTCTCATTTTTCTTTTCAACTTTACTCTTAATAGCTCACCCTTATCTTAACTTCGTGATATTCTTCCTTCCCACCTCTTTCTGTCACTTCAAAAACTTTTTAAAGCTAAATCAAATGAGCTAAGTAACTAACTGAATTTAGTTTTCCTAATATTCTATGGTATTAGTGTTTTAAAAAAATAGAAATAATCAGTTCTGCTTGAGGGTATTAGAAAATATGAAATAGTCTGTTCTGAAATAAAGCTGAGTTTGGGATTGTCATCAAATTGTGTTTCACTTGTGTCATGAAGTGTATGTATGTGTGTGTGTGTGTGTGTGTGTGTATATATATATATATATATATATATATATATATATATATGATTTTTTGTTTTGAACTCAGGGGCACATAACCACTGAACTACATCCCTAGCTCTTTTTATTTATTTATTTATTTTTATTTTGAAAAAGGTTCTGGCTAAATTGCCTAGGACCTCACTAACTTGCTGAGGCTGGATTTGAACTTGCAATCCTTCTGCCTCAGCCTTCCCAGGCACTAGGATTACAGGTGTGTTCTGCAGGATCATTATAAAAACCAACTAGTGAGAGGAGGATTATTTCCTCTGCAGGCTTTTCTTCCTTTCTTTATTTTCTCCAGAGCTGCAATTTTGTAAGAAATGTCCTCTTTTTCAGTGAATGATATACACCTATTTGGATTAACTTTAAACATCTTATTTTCCTCTTTAAAAAATATTACTGACCAACTGAATCTTCTAATTGTAATTATTTTGGATTAGTGTTTCTCCAACTCTTGGGTTCAATGGCCCCTGGTCCAACTCATTCATAGGGTTGGAAAGGAAGAACAGGAAGTACGAGTTCTATGTTTTCTTTTTTTAATCTTACCCTCTTTAGTGTTTAGTTACTTGTGAGTTGTGCAAATTGGTAAAAAGGGGGGGGGGAGTTCTTCTAACAAAGGACTTTACATTTTATTTATAACATTCATGCAATTTATTTTTCTTTCATTCACTCTAGTATATATTGTGTGTCTCCCTGAGCATTGAGGAGATTTAGCAAGAAAGAGGTATACCCTTTCCCTGGCTCCTTTACTCAGCTTACATGGGCAGGCTTCATTTTAAGAGACACCAAACATCAGGGACAATATTCGCAACTTGGCAGAAAAACTGCTCTGTGGAGAAGAGAGTAGCAATGCCAAAATGCAAATATCTACTGAGTACTGTTCCTGAGGGCATGTTGCTCTGTCCCTGCTTAATGATGATTTGGTTGTGGGCCTGTGTCTAAGTAAATGGCTGGCTGTATGTGTTTTTGCAAAATGATGAGATACAGGAAAATGAATATTTATGCCATCTTTGATTCTTGTAACTTTTCCACCAAACTGCCTGCCTGTGCTTTAATATTGTCATTAATAATACAAATTAGAACAATGTAATTAAATGCCCTTGGGCAGCACCTGAGTTTTTCTGTATGCTGTGATGCCCTAGAGCTCCCTGATCCTCATGGCCACATGGCTAGCATTTCACATTAACAAACCTAAGCTGTTTTTTTGTTTGTTTGTTTGTTTTCCTTGCCTGCAACTACCTCTTTACTATAGTTCTTTGGCTCTTGTTGCAATTAGATTCACACTTCACTGTACTGTAAAAATCTCATTTGATGAGCCATATTCATCTTCTATAAAACTTGGTTCTGGCTGAGGCAAGAGAAACCCTTCACCCATAGCCTACAAGGCAACATCCAGGGCAGAGCATTTGGACCTTTCTGTGCCTGATGAGGCCATCAGTGACATTAATGTCTCCATGCATTAAGAGTGCCAGCGCCATATTATATATTTCAAGATCACTGGAGCTGATTTGAGTAGAGGATAAAAATGCCATTCACTTCTCACACTGAGACCAAATGTTTTACAAGCCTACTGCTTCCAGCATCAGAAGCAAGACTGCATTCTTTACACATCGAGGGAGAGGCATAAGGGCACAATGAATTAAGAAAGGAATTAGAAGTCAGGCTGGAAGGGGAAATCAGACCTTCACAGAGAGCTTGAGAAAGAATTGATGGGAAATGCAAGTATTAGTTAGATTGGAAAAGCAGACTGACATGAAACCGAGGAGAGACATATCATAAAATGTATAGTATTAAAAGGATGAAAAACAGCACCCATACAAGGAACTGCAGAGCGGTGTTCTGGGGACCCAGCATACAGTCTCTCAGGCAATGCTGAAGCTACATGGTCTTTTCTCACTTTTCCCAACATCCTTTCACACCCTCCAGGGATGACTTTCTTGACTGAAGGTTACTCTCTTCTCTCCTTGTTCATGTTCCTTGTCCTCCCTATCTAATAATCTAGAGACTGAGACTAATGCTCTGTGTGACTCTCCTTGGTCAGGACAGCAGGGACTGCAGAATGATGACTGCTTCTGGCAGAGGCCCAGAATGGAAAATTTATTTACTGCCTTGTCGATGTCCAGTGAGATGGGCTGCTGCCTTTTCACATCCATTAAAAGCGCTCACGTGGCCAGAGCAGAAACTCAGGGCTTCTGCTTTAGTAGCCCAGACAAAAATTCTAACTTCATACGATGGGACTTTACAATATTGGCCAGTCTGAGGATACTCCACTTAGGATTCTAGTGAGGAGACAGGAATCCACTAATTCTTTTTCTCCTTGGTGTCTATATTTAAATCTTTACCCAACAATAAAAGATAACAAATATATTTGCTTGTATTGTGTTTTTAAAGCAAAATAAATATCATGTGAATGATACCTTTTCTTTTAAAACAATATCATTTAGCAATTTTCAAAAGACTTTCACCTTCAGCCCTTATTTTAAAGCAAATGAGAGTTTGTGATTCATCAAGACCTTTAAAAATTAAGGATCATTACTTTTGCTACATTTAAATTCAAATTACCTAGGATAGTCAATTAGTCAATCTTTAAACAATATTAAAACAGTCAAGGCTTGTCACTCTCTTGTCTCTCCTGGAAGATAATTCAGATTCTAGCCAAAGTGATGAACCACTCTGAAGGAAGATAATTTAACATATTCTAACATATTCTACAAGTATTTTCTACAATCATTCATTTTGCCCTTCTTTTTTCTTCTTCTCCTTCTCCTTCTCCTTCTTCTTCTTTTTTTTTCCAGTAAAGATGAAGCATATGTCTGTGCTGAAATGGCTGTTGCCATCTTACTCTCCGTCTGGCTCTCACATGGCTAATTGTCCTAAAACATCTGGATGAGGCAATAGCATCTTTAATGACTTAGCTTAAACATGGTCAGACAGAATGAATGCCGCTCTAAACTCTCTACCCACAAAGCAAAATATCTTCCAAGAAATGTGCTTTTAATAAATATAATTGCCCTTAATTTCATTTTTTTTCCAAATCAGTGTCTGGGATTTTTGTGATATCCCCATATAGTAGTTCTTGGTTTCGTTCAGGGATGTTCCATAAACTGATATTTTCAGAAAAGAATATCAATTTACTCAGTATTCCATGCATTCTAGTTAATGACCAGAAAGGGACATAAGTTTTAAAATATTTATTTTTCTATAGTTTTGTAATTCTCAAATTCATCTAGTTTTTCCTTGGGCTCCTGGAAAAGGATGATAGATGATGATGACATAGATAGCAACTTGGAAATTTTGAGAGGGACAACATTTTAATAAATGGTAGTATTCATGTACTAGTTAAGAGAAATAGTCTTATGACCATATCATCCTATCTCAAGTCCATCTTAATTAAGGCTGTTGGGCATATCAGTATTATATAAAATGCTTATTTTCTACAGTGGGTGAGGGCAATGTAGACTGCCTCTTCTCTGAAAATTAAGCGGGTTTTTTTCCCTTTAAATCAAGACTTAAGGTATACTGGTTATTATTTTAGATTCTAAAACTGCTTCTGTTAATTATATTCATATAAATGTTCATTTCCCTTTTAGAGTCTTCTTAAATTACCTGCTTAATATTGTCCAGCATCAGTGATTTTCATAGGTTAATTATTCCCCACATAAAAGAGCATGAGCTTTGTCCAGTCAAAATATGTTACCTTGTCGTTTGATTAACTCTCCTCCTCTGGTTCAAAGAAACAGAATAAGGTCAGGAGTCACCAGCCATTCAGTAATACCCCAAACTCAGAGCATCACTATATTCCAGCTCTGCAAATGCACAGACACAAGGTGGCTCTCCAGTGTCAGAGAAATAAAGGGAGTGACAGAAAGGTCATCAGTTGATTCAAATATTGGTACCCTCCTCTCATTTGGCCTCAGTACCACCTGCCCTATATAAGGTATCAGGTGACTCAAAAAGACATGTTTTGTTAAGTTTCAGGATCAGAATCAGAGGAAAGGTTAGGGAAGGGACAATAAGAGACTTTACATTCAGAGGACAGATATCTTCCATCTGCCAGATCCCCTGGTAAAGCACCTCTTAGGCTGTTCCCTTTGCTCCAACATTTCACTGATACCTGGGAGTGGAGAACTCTTCTTGCCTTAACATTGTGTTTGTAAAAGTGGTCCATCAGTTCATAAAAGACATCTATTACTTTTATTCACTTACAAAGATCCTCTCTAAAACCCATCGTGAGGATCATAGAATACCAGTTTTACCGAGTTTATCTCCTAATTTCTCTTTACTCCCCTAGCTTTCCTTTGTTGCTCTAATTTTTAAGTTCTTTGAAGTTGGAGGTGAATTGTGGTTCTTAGAAACACAGTGTTTAATAAATATCTAAGGAAATCAGCTGCAAATTTAAGTCTCCTGACTTGGTATTCAAGGCAAACTTAGACAGCCATATTTTTATCATCTTCATTTGGTTGATTCATAGATATATTAAATCAAAATGTTAAAAATAAACCCTTGATTCCACTTCCAAACCAGTGCCCTTCCCAAATCTTATTCACCTTGAAAGCCATCATGGCTCACTTAGTTACTTAAGCTAGAAAATTTGGAGATACTATCCCCCTTTTCCTCATTTGCCACTCCAGTTTAACCATAATTTCTTTCAGAGTTAGCTCCAATATATTATATAGAACCTATCCACATGTCAATTTCAAATGCTTCCTACAAAGTCTGAAAAACTATAATCTCACCTAGACCCCTGGGGTAGGTTTTTCTCTCTTCTACCTTGTCTTCATTCCATTCACTCACCTGCATCTGTGTTTGTGGTAGGGGGAATACTGAAGATTGAACACAGGGCTGCTCTACCCCTGAGCTGCATTCCCAGTCCCCTCTCCATTTTTTTTTAATGAGGCAGGGTTTTGCCAAGTTTTAGAGGCTATCCTCCAACTTGTGTTGTTGAGAGCCACAGCCGAAGGGGCCCCAGCAAACTTCCAGCTGCCGGCTGATGATTGGCTCACAGCAGCCCCAGCAACATCTAGCTGATTGGCTCCTCTGTGGTGATGCTCATTGGAGATGCTCATGGAGCTGTTTCCCCACCCTTTCAGACTGCCAGCTGATGACTGGCTCACAGAGGCCCCAGCAACATCTAGCTGATTGGCTTCTCTGCGGTGATGCTCATTGGGCTGTTTCCCTGCCCTTTCAGACCACGAAGCTGCTCATTGGGGGACTTCTTTGGCTCTGCCCACACGACCCAGCCAATCGGCCTCAAGAGCAGGAGGATTGTGGGAGTAGAAGAGGCTTGTGTTTTTGTGGGAGAGGCTTGTGGGAAGCCGGTGGTAGCATTTGGGCTCTGAGGGTTTTTCCTGAGGAGCTGTTTTGTTTGGTGTGTGTGGTTCTAAAAATAAAGTTCGTTTCTTTTGACAAGTGGCTCCTGAATTGTGCCCAGCCAGACTGCGGCATTGTGTTTCTCCTGCCTTTATCTTCCAAGTTGCCAGCATTTACAGGTATGCACCACCACACCTGGCTCACTTGCATCTTTATCATCTCCACCATAATCAGGCTGATGGTCTTTGTTCTCCTAGAGTTTATATTTGTACATGGGGGAGAGAGAACATTGAGACAAATAATTTTGGTATTCATAATTTGTAATTAAATGCTATAAAGAAAAAAAACCAAAGTACTCAAAGAACAATGGGAAAAGTATTTATTCTTTTTAAGTCCCAATGTAGTTGTCTTCTTCTCATCTCAATCCTGGTAGCTGGCCTCCTCAAAGAGAACTGCCTTAAGTAGCGTATTTTAAAAAAGGCCCATTTTTATTGTCTTAGAACATAGTTAATAGCTTATTAGTTATTGTTGAATAGATAAATCTTAACTTCACTTTTGTTTTCTAATTTTATCTCTGTGGTATATCAATTTTTATTCTTTACTCTAGATATGATAAAAGCCAATCTTTTCAACAAATCTTTATTTAAGAAATAATGGACCAGAGTATGTGTGTTTTTGTGTGTGTGCTTATGCTCATTCTATTAAGCTGAAATCAACTTGAATTTAAATCCAGCTTTTCTTATACCCCAAACTGCTTATTTCTTTTACTTTCTGCCTCAGGGATCAGTTTCTATATTGGTTTATTTTCAATGACCAAAAATTTAGAGAGAGTTGTCAAATGGAATAGCTAAAATGTCAGTTACAATAGAGCACAGGTATTAGTTTAAAATTTGTCTTTTGGCTCATACTGCAGATAGTTTAAAAATAAATATATCATTTAAACTATGGGATATATATGTGTGTGTGTTTATTTTGTTTTTATATTTTAGGATTGACAATCACCATTTGAAGGGCTTGACAGACCCATTTTTAGCTCAAAATGTGCATTCCTTTTGAATCACAAAAATCCTTTCCTATTATTTACTAAGGTTCCCATGTATTTCATGTTATCTATATTACATAAGGAAAGTAGAAATAACTAAACTATTCTATCTAGTGATATATTTTTCAATTCAGATAATATTTTAATTAGATGCACACATATTGATATGAATGTCAATATAAAGGTAGTTTCAATGGGCAGCAATCAAGAATATCTCCTTTCCTGACATGGTCTTTTTCTTCCCAATTTCAGATGACTCTTCCCAGGAAGTTATCTACTTTGAATCAATCCATTCAATATGGCAAACTAAAACTGAACCCAGACCACAGAGACACTCAAACATGCACTATCCTAATACATGATACCCTGTACTACAAAGGGATTCTCCTGGCAGGAACGCAGTCACCAGATAGGGCCCCTGGACCATAGTTCTAGAACTCTGACCTGAGGTAAACTATGACTTCCTTTCTTTACAAATCACCCAATCTGTGGTATTGGGTTAATGGACTCAAAATGTACACTAATAGCATGACACAGAGATGCAATATAAATATGGAAATAGAAATTTTTCATTGGCCATGAGTCAGGGCTAGCCCTTTCCCAGCACAGTCCCCCATTCAAATGACTCTTCCCAGAGAGTTGGTTACAATGAATCATTTCATGTAGCAAATGTAGCAAAATGAAGCTCTCCACCCATCCTCTAAGTGACCTCTTTAAGCCTTGGGTTGAAGAGTGGCAGCAGCTCAGAATATTCCCTATATTCCCATTATTACATTCTATGTGATTAAAGATACAGATCCTCACATTCTGTAAAATATGAAAATATGCTATTTGTTATTAACACTGTCCCAGCTGAGGCAGTGGAAGTAACATTCAACATATTAACACACAATTATGTTACATTCTCAATGTTACCTCCTACCAATAAGGACATCTGGGTAAATATATGTCACATTTTTTATATTGTGCAATGTAAACCTAGAATAATTTCAAAATAAATTCGACAATTTGTTTTTTCAAGTGTCAAAAAAAGTTATTGAGGCTCTTTATAACAAATCTCTATTAATTCCCTTTACAGAGGGACTTATCAGAATAAAACATTAGAATGACAAAATTTTTAAAAAATAATAAAAATCTACTCATAAAAAACAAAATTTCCTAATAATAATATGAAATAAAAGGCAAACCAAAAATTATACGAAAATACATAGATGCATGTAATAAAACACATACTACCTAAAGACTAACCAGGTTACAAATATAATCCAAGTGCAAATATGTACATATGTATATTCACATGAACTCATGTGCATAGGATAAAAAAAATTAAACAAAGATGTACAAAAGTATTAACATGTCCAGGTGATGGAATTAAGATGCTTAATTTATATCTACTTTTCTGTGTTTGCCAAAATTTCTGGATTAAATATTGAATAGAAGATTTTTAAAGAATTAAACTATAACAAATCATCTGATTAACCATGACTAGGAATTTAAGATGAAAACTATCCTCTGCTTGTGTTGGGAATTTGATTCTAGACCCGAGCTAAAATCAGAACATGTGTCTTAGTAACTCAGATTCTCCTACAGTTGGTGTTATTGTTATTGGATGTTATTATTTCCTTATTTCCCCTCCTTGATTTTCATAACCAAGGAGCTATCAATACCCTACATTTAGGAAGCAACTCATCATTCACAAGGAATTTCCATATCTTATTGTGTCCAACAGTTCTTCATCACTGAGTTGCAATGCTGTCCCCATTTCACAGATGAAGACTTGTCTTGGATCTCCCAGCCAGGGCTCTCACCTCATCTTAGAAGCCCAGTCAAGCATTATTGACCTCAAGCTGCCTGTGGGTAATGGCCACATTCCTAATCATCTGCTCCCTGTGCTTGCTGAGAGCAATAAAAACAAGTCAGCAAATATATGCATCAAGTGTCTATTGCTTGAGACACTGAGAAAAATGGGAATGGCTAAAATCATATAAAATGATTAGTATGTATCTCTGACTTTTTTGTTTTTTTTTTTATTGGTTGTTCACAACATTACAAAGCTCTTGACATATCATATTTCATACATTAGATTGAAGTGGGTTATGAACCCCCAATTTTACCCCAAATGCAGATTGCAGAATCACATCGGTTACACATCCACAATTTTACATAATGCCCTATTAGTAATTGTTGTATTCTGCTACCTTTCCTATCCCCTACTATCCCCCCTCCCCTCCCCTCCCATCTTCTCTCTCTACCCCATCTAAACCACCCTAAGATACCATCTCACTCCAGTGAGATTGGCAGCCACTATGAAGTCAAACAACAACAAGTGCTGGCGAGGATGTGGAGAAAAGGGTACACTTGTACATTGCTGGTGGGACTGCAAATTGGTGCGGCCAATTTGGAAAGCAGTTTGGAGATTCCTGGGAAAGATGGGAATGGAACCACCATTTGACCCTGCTATTGCCCTTCTCGGACTATTCCCTGAAGACCTTAAAAGAGCATGCTACAGGGATACTGCCACATCGATGTTCATAGCAGCACAATTCACAATAGCTAGACTGTGGAACCAACCCAGATGCCCTTCAATAGATGAATGGATTAAAAAATGTGGCATCTATACACAATGGAGTACTATGCAGCAATAAAAAATGACAAAATCATAGAATTTGCAGGGAAATGAATGGCACTAGAGCAGATTATGCTTAGTGAAGCTAGCCAATCCCTAAAAAACAAGTACCAAATGTCTTCTTTGATGACATTTGAGAAGAGCAACTATGAACAGAGCAGGGAGGAAGAGCAGGAAGAAAAGATTAACATTAAACAGAGACATGAGATGGGAGGGAAAGGGAGAGAAAAGGGGAATTGCATGGAAATGAAGGGAGACCCTCATTGCTATACAAAATTGCATATAAGAGGTTGTGAGGGGAATGGGAAAATAAACAAGGAGAGAAATGTATCTCTGACTTTTGACCCGATGATTAATTTAAAAAGGAAACCAGTATAATACGATCCCACCAAAGAGACAGGGAATTGTTTCCTTGAATATGTTCAAAACGATTCCTGGTCTCACCATAATTCTTGTGATAACCACAATAATATAGATTTCTTCTTAAATATGTTTAAGTGATTGACATTATGGATCTTGTTCACAGGCTGTGTTTGACTGGAAATCACTGTGGGCTATTAGAAAATAGATTAAAACAGTTAAGTAATTTATAAACAAGACTCTGGGAATTGCTCAATCTTACTCACAGGAAAGGTAGATTAAATAGGCACAATTATTAAATACTTCTCTAATTTGAGATTAAAGCAGCAATTTGTGTTACCCTGTGGTAATAAATCTGCTATTTATGAGACTGCTTTCCTACATATTCTGCAGGTCAGCATAGACTGGGCCTAGAAAACTTTCTGGGGCTGAACCCAAAGCACCTGCCCTGGCAGATTTCTCCTGTGACAAAAGCTGATAGTAACTCCATTGCCTGCTGGGAAACTCTTCCTGGTGAATTTTCGTCTTCACAGGAAAATCACAGTAATTCAAATTTTTCTCTTGTTCAGTAAAACATAAGCCTAAAATATCAATATAAAATAAAAATCCTAACTTCTCTTTTCATCTGGGGAATCTTAGGTTACTGAAATTGCAAAGAAGGAGGAAATTAAGCTAATTTATAGTTCTTTACTTTTCAGTCTCATTTAGCACCCACATTTGTTCCATCTTTGAGTCCTTATCCTTTATCCTCCACAGTGTCTGAGTATTTGTAAACCTTATTGTTCTTTTTTAGTGTCCTGGATTTTTTTTTTATCAATTTAATAAATAATCATACAAGATACCCCAGTTAAATTTGAAGTCAGGTCAACAACCATATTTTTTTAAAGTATTTAAGTATATCTTAAATACTTCATGGGATGTACTTATGCCACAAAAGTGCTATCTAAAATTGATATTAAACTGGACATTTTCTATCCTGTCTGGCATTACTAGTCTCACCTCCTCTACTCTTCTTTTTAAGTCCCACTTTGTTCTGCAGACCCTGAAGAGCTATAGCCATTCTCTCTGCAGAACCCTTTTGGCCAGCCTGAGGCCCTGATGTTGTGAAAGGATAGCACCTGGAAGGCAGACATATCCAACAGCATGGAAGGAAGCCTTTCCTATCCACTGCTGCTCTGGCACTGTGAGGCCTGAACTAAAGCCTCAGGCACAGATCAGAAAACTCTCTGAAAGGATCAGCAGTGGGCCGCAAGGTAAGAACCAACTAGTTCCTTTATTTCACCCAAATTATAGTTATACAAAATCCACTCTGATAGAGATACAAGGTGTTTTGAGTTTGGATTTATTCTACATCATAGAAGTGATGGTGTGCACTATTCCCCACTTTGAACTTCTTCCATACTAGAGATTTATAATGCTGGTTAAGTATTGGAATTTCCTGGACGGGACTTGTCTCAAAATACAGTGCTAGACTTTACTATATATTCTGATTTGATTTCTCTCAGTTGGGGTTCAATCAATTGGTATTTTGAAAACTCCATAAATGTTTATAATATAAAGTAGAAAACGACTACTGGACAATTTGTTCCTCAAAAATTAGTATCTTATTTTTTTTATAATTATTTACCTTTCTTTCAAAAATTTCATCATCAGTACTATTATAAATGGCATAATGATAGTAACAATAACACAATAACAGGTGCCTCATGGATTACTCCCCATAAAAATGAGGAAACATACTATGTTTTCTCAGAAATCATTCATTTGGTTCATTTGGTTACTTCATCTGATATGGAAAAAAAAATACCATAATGAATACTCAGTACCAAGGCAGGACACATTATTATTTAAATATAAGGCACTATAGATATTAGCTGATTAGTTTGTTCATTTTGGCCTACATTTGTTTTCTGCATTGTGGTATCTACCAGTTTTCTATAAAGTATAGAAACAAAACAAAATGAAAACCTCCCTGGCAGGTTAAAAAGGAAGAAATAAATGAGCAGGAAGAAGAAAAATTAAAAAGACAGTGGAAGGTGGACATGGACCCAAACAGGAAGTCAAGGAAGGCATGAAGAGGAAAGAAATGGAAAGTGAGGGAGAGGGTGAAGAAAAAATCAGAGAGAGGTTATGAGAGTGGAAATGTTTTCCCTTTTATTTGTGCAAAGGTTCCTTTCTAGGTCAGGCTTCTGCCGCTGAACAAAAAGAAAGAAAAGTCAATTCAAGGGTAAAGGGTCTCTACTTCAGTAAACATTACTAATCCCCTTTTGAGCTTTCCTCTTCTTTCCTTCCCAAAAGCCCAGAACTGGTGTTCTATGTCACTTCAGAGGCTTATTTTCGGCCTTCAGCACTGTCGCTGACTCTGTAGAATGCCCACACATTAGACATGCACTGGCCTTGTCAAATGCCTCCCTTAAAGCTTGTAGACAGTGTGCCACATTATTCTGTATTTCTTTAAGCAACTAAGTTTTTATGTGCATCACTGAAATTTTAACATCCTTTAGGAAGGCAGAGAGAAAAAAAAAACAATTTATATTTGATCATAAAAAGATATAATAGCTATTGAAAATAATGTGTGAGAAAAAGAAACTTTTAAATGATCACATTAACAAAGCACAATTAGAGCTCAGTTGGTCTCTACTTTCCCCTGGAGGTTCACAAACCCACAGATGAGGCTCCAAATCAAGAACCAGATGTGGCAAGATCATCCTAATTATGTCCTGTTAAACTTGACCAGGGAGTGTCTGGGATCAGATGTCATTTTATCTTTTTCTTTTCTTTTAATAAATAATGACTCTTGAAAAGTGAAAGGAAAAACATTACAAAAATTTAGAATTTGGAAACTCAAAAACAAAGGTGAAAGAATATTTTATCTTTTGAAAATCAAAACTGGAAGGTAGAGAGGAGAAGGAAGGGAGGATCAAAGGGTTTCATGGATGATATCAGTAAGAAGTAGCTTAACTTACTTGTTTGAGAAAGTAACTAAGCACAATTTAATACTTTCACATTATAAAATAAATAATAAGTGTGTGTTTATAGGCAAATATGTATAAATGCACACAGGTCAATATATACAAAGCAACTGTAGATGTTTGGAAATGTATGTGAAAAAAAGAAAGACTTGGGGCTGGGATTGTGGCTCAGCGGTGGAGGGCTCTCCTCGCACGGGCGGACCCGGATTCAATCCTCAGTACCACATAAAAATAAAGGCATTGGGTTGTGTTCATCTATACCTAAAAAATAAATATTAAAAAAAAGAAAGACTCAAAAAATTAGAAATATGCTAGAAGTCTACTCTTGATTGTGATAAAGGTTACTACTGGTCATTTGTTTAAAATAATAATAAAAATGAACTTTAATTATACTAATAGTAGTTTAATACATACAACAAGTATATATTATAAAATATATACCATCCTTGGAAGAGAGTGTGGCTTCAATCATTTTATACAAATTCATTGTCTCTTTTTAAAGCCTTAAGCAGGAAAGCTATATCCTTTCATGAAGAAACCTGTGCATGTGCATGTGTGTGGGTGCACCCCCCTCCCACACACACACACTTCTGGGGTAAGAAGAGTCTGCCCTGTTGTGTAAAGATTCAAATAGCTTATATAGGAAATAAGAGTAAAGCAGTTCTTTTTACAGAATTCCATTGTAATGAGACTTATTTCTGTCTGGGTATGCTGTGTGTTACATTAGCTCATTTATAAAATACTCTCTACCTGGGGTCAGGCTGTATTTGAATAGACCAGAATTTCTTGATAAAACGGGAACTGAGCAAACTCTGACATTTTTGTAGGATACTTTCAAATGTCACAAAACTTTTTGGAAAATATGTTATAAGTTTCTGCCAATTTCAAAGGAAATAAGGTTGTCTCTGATTTAATATAAAAGGCAGGTAAAACTTAGAGATAAAATTTGCGTGTTACAATGAGGTATTTTAGAAGCTCAAACAAAAAATCGAAAGAGAAATCCAGGTGCCACAAAATTGTAACATTGGAAAACCAAAAGAAAATGTGCACAGTCTCTATAAATCCATACTCTGATGATTTTCTCCTGCCTGCAGACTTAGAGCATGTCCCACACCACATATGACGTGATGAGAATAATATAGGAAGAATAACAATTGTGCTGGAGAGAAATATATGAGGAATTAACTCCAGGTTTTCTAGAGAGTTCCAATTGAATGACTGCACTATATTATTAGAGTGGTTTATCATATAATTCAAAACTATGTAATTACATAATATTCCAAATTAACTGTCATCAATAAAAATGCAATGGTGTTGGGAACAGAAACAATTTAATTGCTAATAAACTTGAATAATGAGTGCCTCCTACAGTCAGTGTATGCATTCCTTTGCAATGGCCCAGGAGGCCCTATCCTAGAATTTGGAAGTTGGAGCATTCTATTCCACAAGTATCCACTCATGGTAGAGGTATATGTTGTAATGGCAGATTTTATAAACATTACTATGAGAAGAATGGATATTGGGAAAGCTGACTTTCAGATGAGGAGCTTTTCAGAGACAGCAGTTTCTACTGTTTACTATCATTTAATGACAGAAAAGTAATTGGTAGACTTAATCTATTTTTGTGTAAAAGAGAAAATTACAGAAACTTGGACAGTAGTGGCAATTAATCATCAATAAGACCATGAAGAACTAAAACAACAGCAGTACAATCTTGGTAATTTCTGGTGAGAGATGAGTAATTTTTTTCAAATCTGACTTTATGATATTAATTTTATTGGATATATTTCTACAGGTTTCCAGTAATTCCCCCCCCACACACACACCTCAGTAGGTCTTTCACAATCTGATATCAGTATGCACTTTGGGTATGAAGAAGAACAAGAAGATAGAGATAAACCATAGGAAGAACTAACACACAAGTAAATATTAAAAATATTTCACTGCAGGTAGGAGAATAATTAATGAATTAGGGGAAAGTAATTCAAGCTCCACTTAATGAGTTGAGGCCATGTTGTAACTTAGAAAAGTAACAAAAATGCAAATTATTACCTAATATCACCAGCCAAATGTATTTCTGTTTGTTTGCATGCTGGATTTTAAGCCTACAGCCTTACGCATGCAAGGCACATAGTCTACTCCTGAGCTAAACCCTCAGCACCAGTCCAATGTGCTTTCAACTGAAGTAAGAACTAATGAGATCATTATTTTCACCTTTTCATTGCTCCAACCATTGTAGTTTTTATACCTATAGAGCTATACAAAACCCTGATTACCACAATACAGTGGAGACAAGAGGTAAAAAAGGATAGGAGATGAGATAATACAGACGCACAAAAATGTGGAAAGGTAGTGAGGCTTTCATACCACCCACCAGGCAACATCTCTCTGCAAAGGCCTTTACTTAAGAGAACAGATTGAAGTGTAGGTGAGAAGACCTGCTGACAAATCAACCCTGGCAATCACCAGAACTCATCTATTGCAGGCATTTGGTCCTCAGATCTTGGTGCTTAAGGGATCATTTATAACACTAAGTCTCTGTGTACATAGAAAGAGACCCGGCTGAAATATAAAAGAAGAAGAAGACAGATAATGAAGAAGAAGAGAAATAGTTTACTATATTTTAGACATAGGAATCATAAAAAATATCACCTTCTGATAAAATTTTAAGTTCTTATTTGTCCCCCAAAATGATAAATGTGCAATCACAGACCGTATTATTTGATAGAAAACTAAAATATTACCTCATTCAATGCTTTCATTTACAGATTAGAGTGATATGGAGCAACTTTAAAATCCTGTGAGTAGCTAAGTCAGAACTCAAACACAACTCGGGTTGCTCAGTCCAGTGGCTTCTTTTTTTAAATACTCTACATTGTCTCTTTTTATCCTAAAGACATTTTCAAGGAATGAAAATAAAAATAGGTGTAGAAATATCTCTAATAAATACAGTCCATATATAAAACAGATCTAAAATATGTGGTCTAGGAGAATAAGTTAGGGGAGGCAGCAAAGATCAGATATTGACAAAGAATAAGTGTCAGATGTCATGAATCATTTCTATAAATGACACATTGATATCAGGCTGATAGACTTGGAATATCACGAATATGACATAGTGTCTTCAAATTTTTCATCATAGTTTTCTCCCAATTATCTCTCATCCTTCCTTTCTCAGTAGTCTTATCTCAATTAATCAATTCTATATTCTGATAGTCTGCTTGAATTCTTAAGTGTCTCAGTGAGTTGATTTGCAACCAATGAAAATGTTATTCATGTATGATTATAATTATTTAATTGCTAAATTAAGTATCAAGAAATTCTCTACTTTTAGGGCTTTTCTTTCCTTTACTGATTTACAAAAAATAGTTGTAAAGTGGTCTTCACTCTCTTAAATTCCAGAGTAATTAATAGTCATTTTTCCAGATTCAAATGTTTCATAGATACCCTAAAACTCCACAGTTCCTATGTTATGTGGAAGCTAAGCAAAAGAGGATTTGGAGCCCAATATGAGAAATTATAATGGACAACTGCAACATTCAATATTCTGTTGGTCTCACTGAATGCTAAAGTTTCACCAGGCTTAGCAGGCTGGGATTGGTGTAGTTTTAGGAGTCTCTTTCTTTTAGTTTTCTTCTCATTTCTTAGGCACTTACTCCAACTTCAGTATTATAATATTTTCTTCCTCTCCCTACCTGCACTATGAAGAGGTCCCATTCTCCAGAATGCAAATCTCTTTTTTGTCTTTCACCCTTATATTATATTCCCTGCATTTTGTCAGCACAGATGACAAAATCCTCACAGTTGTCACCCTACCCCTTACTTATGCCCCAAAGAACATGACAAGCATGTCACATTTTTACTGTCTTCCTCACCTCCTGGTCATGTTATCAGAATTGATTGAAAAAATTACAGATGAGAGGTATCAATGTATGACCTTGACTCTCCTTTTTCTGCTAGGAGATAAAACCACGTAATTGGTGATATCAAAACCAGTTTGAAATTCCATGCCAATGTTACCACAGGTTTAGTCAGCCTCAACCTCTTTTCTATGCCACTTACCATACACTGCACCACACACTTCCACATGCTGCTCCATATGGTTAGCATATCTCATTCATGTCACCCTCATAAATTCCTTCAGGGGAGATGTTACTACACTGCTGCACTCGGTGTCTTTGGGAAATACTTGTTGATTCTCCCACCACGAATCTCTCTCTCATTGCTATGTTAAGGTTATGTATTAGATTTCTTTCAGAGCTCTCATTATCTACTCTGCCCAGTTTTCTCTTCTTTGAGCCACCTCCCATCACATGTCAAACCTATTAAGCTTTTATTATTTTTCATTAAAGTGTATTTTCAATTCCACCTCCTCCATTGAACCTCCCCTGTTAAGAAAGAGAAGATTTTTATTACCTCAAGCAGATACAACAAACCATCCTCCTCCATAATAAAACATACACACACACACACACACACACAAATGCAAAACCCCCTGCTCCACCAATATAAATAGAACAAAACATGTAAATCTGAGAGAGGAATAGCCTCTCTGACTCCTAACAAGCTGCTCTGACAACACAAGGGTCCGATAAATACCACTTACTGTCTCCAATGATAATAAAATAGCAAGTAATTTTTTAAAACATAAAATGACATCTTCAAGTCAAATATTCTTAAATCTAATCCACACCAAACATTTTTATAAGTCTGAAATATGTGAGTGTTTATCTGAGTAGAATCTTCAACTTCTATAAAATTCATTTATCTGTTAACACTTCATCTCTGCAGAGGAGGCAATTTTTCCAGAAAGTTTCTGCAGCACTGGGCTGCCATATTATTTTTGCTTTCCAGATAAAGAATTTCAGCCTGTAGGGCACTCAAACTAGCACCTTCCACCAATGCTCATCTCACTTCATTATACTTTTTTATAAAAGGTCACAACTCTTTTTTTATGTCACATTTTGCTAGAGGCACTTTTTCAAATATTTAATTTGACACAATATAACAAATGTATAACTATTTAGAGAAATTTGTCAAGCGTATTCGCAAACAAGTATTATTCAACGTCTTTATTATTTAAAAATGGGAGAATCAGCGTACATGAACCACACAGCACCTGCCTTTCGTTTTGTTCCTGCATAGTTTTTGAGAGGCTTGTTAACAATGATGCAGAGCAGGAGGAAAGGGTCCTCAGCAGTATTGGAATTGGAAAGCTTCAAATACGTGACAGAAATCCAGGGGTGGTATAACCAGCACTTAAGGATCTAAGCAATGGAATCTGCTAAGATCAGAAACAGCTGGGCAGTTGCCACATGAGAAAATGACTAAAAAGAGGATTAGACAAGAAAGTATGGATGAAATAATGAAACATGTAAACTCTTCTAGATTAACATATGAATTTATGAAGAGGACATGTCTAGTTTACATTTATACATTAAGGATATTATAGTCCATCTTCTCATGAAGGTGGGAAAGGAAAAGAAGTATGATTTTATTATATAATGAGATTATTCTTAAAGAACACAAATCTGGAAATGACAGGATGGTAACACTTTGTATTCCTTAGTCATATTAAAGAATACTTCAAGGAAGTTGTAGATACCCCAGCAGAAGCGTGAGAGTAAGAGGACTATAGGAGCCTAGGATTTAAAAAAAAAAAAAAAAAAAAGCAGAGCAGAGCAAAGTATCACTAGTTAAATACAAACATTATTTGTCTATTGTCTCTGGGATACCTCTCTATTCCTGAATCTCGACTGCATTCCATTTTAATTTAATTTCTTATATTACCCCCAACTTCACTGTTTCCCAGAGAATAATTTTTTAAAAAATGTTATGAACTTGGTCACCTTGTATACCACATGCAATTCTTATGACCCTAACTCTGATGTAGATGACAAACAAGGTATGTACAATTGGTTAGGCCAAGAAGCAAATGAAGCCCAAGTTTTCATCACTACATGCAGTGCCATTTGGTTCTGCAGACAAAGATTACACTAACTCTTTGAATACTTATATTACATGCTTGAAGGTTTTTTCCACACTAATGCCAGCACATTCAGCTTTGTTAGTGCATGACATAGCCCTGCCTCATGTTTCTCATCTCTGGATGAGAGTTTTTATTTTTGTCTCTTTGAAAGCTCAATACTGCTCCATCCAACCTATATTCCAAACTGCATCCGAGATATGAAAGATGTCCTCTCTTTAGAAGCTCTAATTGGCATGTATTGGTTATAAAGAGAGGGACCGCTGTGGTAGGATGATTCATGATGCCATGCATACATGTTCCTTTCACCCTGTGCACTAGCAGTATCTGTAGTACACATGAAAACTCATTTTGTGTCCAGTACTAGATAATGAACACATGGTTGTGAGTAAGGTGTACTGAAAGGAAAGGTGTCTTGTTCATCTGTAGGAACATACCCTACCCTCCACTGTTTAACCAAATTTCCCACATTCATGGGGACAGTCTGCTTCACAGGATTCTGCAACTGTTTTCACACCAATTTTTTGACCCTTTTATTACTTTTCCTAACTTCTTTCCTGCCACCATGCTGGGGGCAGTCAGTTCTAAGAACTGAGGATTGCTAGCTTTAGTATCTTCCACTGGCCTACTTTATTCCACTGCTGAATAAAATTGGTTCTGACACTTTGTATTCCTTAGCCATATTAAATCATAAAATTATCTTCCCATCAGATTATCAATATCCTTATCCAGTCTAAAGGCATAGGTGGATGCAGTAACATTTGCATTTATTAACCCAAAACTCTGGATGTTATTTAATATAATAAAGAGGAAACATTTTTAAAATTAAATCAGAGAAGATTCAAGTTTGCAACAGGATTAAGTCATTATGTATAACAACTTTAAGACAGTGGTGCCGAAATGTTTTCATACTGCAATATCACCTAAGAAACTCCCAAAGCTACAGAATATTGGATTCTATACCTTGTTAGGCTAACTCGGAAATTCAATGGGGAGTCACAGGAATCTTCTTTTATAGAGGCATTTAGTGTAATTCTAATGTATAGTCATGTTTATCAAAACACTAGTTTTATGAGTCTCATTAGTTTTTCCAATATTGATAGCAAGGAGTATGGAGCTCCCACATACAGTGGGGAAAAGTGAAATTTTAAGATGTGTGAATAATCAGTTTCTAAGAAAAGTAGTATGTATCACCAAGAAACAGGAAATTTTTTCCTCATATTATATATTGAAAAAAATATTTTCTAAATGATAATTTGCAAGTCACATTAAAAATACAGATCAGAAGGACACTCAACACTCATAGGTGCTAAATTCCAACTGAAGATACTAATCAGTGATTATGACTTCTTGTGCTATGACTGGTGGAACTGGGTTAGCAGTCACAGAGGAGGGAGGGTCACCATCAGAGCTCTGCTGACATCAAAACAGAAGCCTCAGTAGTAGAAAGTAAGGGAAATCCTTTGCAAAGATTTAGACTGTGACTTCAAATCATAACTGAACCTAGGTTCTGGGGCCAGTTAACCATTCTTCCAGGCTGTCAATAGGGATGATTTGTTTTCTGACTGAAAGTTCCTGATGCTAAGATTCTTAGTTGTAAATCAGCATTTGTGTGTGTGTGTGTGTGTGTGTGTGTGTGTGTGTGTGTGTGGTAGTGCTGAGGATTGAACCCAGGGCCTTCTGTATGCTAGGCAAGCACCCGACCCACTGAGCTATATATCCCCAGCCCCCTCAGTTATATTCAAAGTCTCCATTTATATGATACAATCCATAATGTATCAGAAAAAAAGGAAATAATCCCAAGGCCCCAAATATCCTTACAAAGAGAAAGACTCAAAGAAGAGCCAGTCCTGACCAAAAGGAAAAATCTGAGCAAGCTCTGCAATTACTGGGACAATAGGAAACTAGGAACCATTAGTTGGACATTTAAGTAGAGAAGCATGAAATCAAGTGTGTCTGAAAGATATTTCAGATGGCACAGAGTTGTTTCATTTCTGAAAAGAGCCACAAATACCTGAGGCTCAAGCTTATCTAAAACTGTAGGTTAGATGAAGTTACTTTCGAAATGCAATATACTGGGAAGGAGTTATGAAAATCAAAGTGTTTACCATATTGGCTTTGATTAAAACCTTTGTAATGGTTTGCATATTAAGTGTTCTGTAAAGCTTATTGTAAAACAATGCAAGTTTAGAGGTGAAATTATTGGATTATGAGAAACTAATCAGTGCATTAATCCCCTTATAGGGTTAACTGATAACTATAGGCAGATAGGGAGTGCTAGAGGGGGTGGGTCACTGGGGGTTTATATTTTGTTCATGGAGAGACAGTGCTTGCTTGCTCTCTCTCTGTCTCTCTGCTTCCTGGAGCCATGTTTCCAGCTATTTTCCTCTACCACACTTTTCTACCATGATATTTTGCCACACTTTGGGCCCACAGTAATGGAGCAAGTTGTCTATGGGTTGAGAAACTGTGACCCCCCCCCCAATAAATTTCTCCTCTAAAATTGTTTTCCATCAGGTCTTTTAATTACAGCAGCAAAAAAAAAAAAAAAAGGCTGTTTAAAACACCTTTCAAATAGTAAAAATACATTCAACCAATTACCCACTGGAAAACAGTCAAATAAATGTCTCATGTGACATAGTAACAATGGGGAAATCTAGGTGAATTTTGCTTCTTTGTGCATGTCAAGACAAGAAAAAGAAAAATTGCTTGTTTTTGCACTTGTCATTAAGTACTATATACAGTAGTTAAGTATTAATAAATAAGTAGTTAACATTTATGCAATGATTCATTTCTGTTAAAATATGCATCAACTTCTCATTTATTATTTACCATTGCCTTCACAACAGAAAATGAGACTGAGTGGCCAGAATGCTATTGTTTTTTAAATATTACTTTGATTTCCACTACCGAGATCATAAATAAACGATTATCTTCTGCATAGGAAAAATCATTATGATGAATGAACATTGGCTTGGCCTACTTGCACATTTCACTTGAACCAAGCTTCAAATATCAGCTTCTACGTGGAGCAAAACATGGACTACAGTGTGTTACTTCAGACTGAGAGCACTGTCACAATAAAACAAATGCCCTGATTACTCAAATTCTTCTGCCACTTCTCATTCACAGACATTTGTACCATGGCCAACTTATAAATCTCTTGTCTTTCTGCCTGTCAGTAATTTCACCATGTCTGCACTCACTCAAATATATGTCTAAAAACAAGAGGGTTGTTAAATATTCTCCTGAAATTTAGGTTTGCTGTTTTGAAGTACCAAGATCATTAAGGTGCTTGTATTTACAAGATCATTTGCTTAATCCATGAGTCCATAGGTTTTTGTTAGGAATTTTAAAGTAATACAACTATTATTTCTAATAGTGAATATTCACATGGCACTTTCAAGTTTTATATGTTCTCTGATTCAACAAGTTAGCACAATATTTCAAATGTCACCAAAGTGTGATATGATATCACTGGGGTTTAAAGACAAGATCTGTAGGTGTGTCTACACATATGTAAAACTGTCCAGTGTTAACTATAAGCTGACACTGTGAGACACATGCATGGGAGTAACCATCCAGGGTTAGAATTCCTACAGTCTGTGTTTCAGACCTGGCTTATCTATTAAGAGAACCATGAACATGTCACTTACCTTCTTAGATTAAGTACTCTCGTGTGAAAAACAGAAATGAGAATTTGAACATCAGAGACTTCTTATGTGGATGAAGTGAAAGTGCTTTGTAAATCATAAATGGCTATATAAATTCAAGAAATGTTGATTTAGTAGACATTCCAGTAAGCAAATGTTTAGTCAATTATAAACCCCAAGGCCTTTAAGTGCAGGGCTGTCCTCTATTACCAAAATACTGTCTTTTCTGGAAGAATCAGGTCTTGGGAGTAAATCTGTGAAAAGGGCTGCTTGAAATCTGTTCAGGAGCTCATAGCAATGACCCTTCCCCAGCTCCCAAGGACAACCAGCAGGCTCAGGCTCAGTGTTCTCCTCCTACAAAACCGTTTCCCCAACCCTCAGATGAATTTCCCAGAAAGTGTGTCAGAATCCTACAGCACAACTGCTAAAGACAGGAAGCAATTAAATATGTAAATCAAGGAAGTTACTCTGCACTGATGACATTCAGCACTGAGTCTGTCCCCACCTCCTCCTCTTTTTGCTCTCTGTTTCTAGACCCCTTGGGACTGAGGCTAGTGTGAGATCTCCTTCTTCCACCCTACTGCCTGCTAAATGTTTTTTATTCTCTACCACCTGCCCCAGGCCTTCTCATCAATTATTAATCAACTGCCATGAATATGCATAAAAGCCTGTCTCCAAGTTTTATTAAGTGAAAAAAAAGAGCATATTCTGTGCCATTTTAGAGAAAGGATCCTATAAAGAGGAATAAGAAATAATAAGTTTCGATTTGTTCTTTTTTTTAACTCAATGACATGAAAAACATGTTAAGGTTATGAATTATGTGGGTTTCTTTGTTTCATGTGTAACTTCAAATATGTTTTTCAATTAATACTTTAAAAGATTTTAATTATGGACAATGAACCATTCTGGAATCTGCCTTCTTTTGATGGACAGAATCTTCATGACTTAGAATGGATAATATTGACTAGAAAATAACTGGACAGGTTACTTTGACTCTACAAATGAACTCAATTATACTACTTTCATGTGCTTCTCATTCCAAAATCTGTCATCAGATACCCAGATACACAGTGCCCTTTGGCAAGGTTGGTAATGGGGTGAATCCACAAACTCCAGAGCCCTGTCTTCTTCATTCTGAGGTGAAAGGATTAAATCACTAAAGGTTTTTATTTCTAAATTTTCTACTTTATGTAAATCTTCTTTCCAAAGAGAAATAATGTATCCCCTATTCATGATACAGCACATGTGCAGGAAAACTAGTAGGACACCTATCTTATCAGACCTTACCTTGCCATCTTTTCTCAAACAGCACATCCCTGCTCTGCCACCATTTAAGTGATATGGTTTTGAGTCTGGAGGATTGGGGGCAAAAGAACAGTCAGTGTAGGTAATGAATGTTTGGGTCAGGAACATGGGGCTGATTCAAGAGGAAATAAAATGCTAATACCTCCAGAGCACTTTCCCCTCCTCCATCTGTTGCCAAGGTTACCTGCCTCCAGGGAATTGTTCCTTCTTTGAAGGAGTTGTAGGAGTTGTTAATGAATACTCCCTTCTTGCCTGTACCCTTGGGTGGCTTCATTCCCACCCTTAGGTCACTTCCACCTTTTGGCCCACCTTTTGGTCAGTAGACCTATAGGCAGGATTGGGGAGAAAAGAGAATGAGAAAAAAAGAAATGTATAAAAGGGCCAGGACACCCCCACTTCCTTAGACTCCTAGCTCTGGGGCTCCTTCTCTTCAGAGAAGTCCATCTCTGTTCTATAAATAAAACTTGTTTTATTAGGTATTGAAACTTCACATTGGGGAAACTGGACTCAGTCCTGATTCTCATCACCAGGATCAAAACTTGTTTGGAATAAGTAAATGAATTAATGAGGAGTACAAGCATATAATTCTCTGTTCTTAACATGAACTTCTGGGACAAAACCACCTCTGTATCTAAGCAAACTCACTAACCATACAGGGAACAAGAGATTTTTCAATACTTCAAGCAATGTTCTGTCACTCTTTCTCTTATCTTTTACAATTGCTTTACTGTATGTGGCCACGTGATCCTGATACATATGAACTCTCAATTTATTTTTATATTAAAACATTACATGTTCTGATAAGAGGTACTCAGAAGTAGGATTTCGTTTTATTTTGCTGGTTGCTTATTTGCTTCTACTTGTATAATAACCATAAATTTCTAAAATAAAATTTATTTAGCCAAAAGTGTAGGTGGGAAAATGGTGTGGTTTGTATCTTCTGGTCTTCATTCAAGCTATATGACACCTTCCTCCAGCACAGCTTCCTGTCTTCCTGCCTCTCATGTCTTGGTATCTAATTCACTTATCATCTGTTAAAGTCAGGCTTGTTTTTTTTCCCATATATAAAATAAACTTCCCAGATTAGATGAACTCCAAGTATTAAGCAAAAAGTAAAACTTAATTCAATGGGAGCAACTCAAGAAGAAAACAGAGAATTATTTGATTATTTCCTTCCTCACAATACCCATTTCTTGTTTGTCCTTAAACTTAATGTCAAATCAATGCTTACATTTTTAGTTTAGAAATTTCTGCTTGATCTACTATTCATTCTCCATCCTAAATAATCTCAGATTTAACCTACAGAATAGTGTATTTGCCTAATATGTTATTGAAAGAATCTAATTTTATGGAGTGCCATTTAGACAGAAATGCCAATTTTCAGTAATAAGGGTCACTACAATCATGTTTAATGCCTCAGTGACTTTTTACCGGCTAAAATGCCCTTTAAACATATACGCTTCCTTTATTTCAAATTCAAGAATGAATCATTACACTTTGATGAGCATTCCATCACACTAGACATTGTAGTTAAATTTTCCTGTTTAACAGTCTCATTAATTCATCACTGCTTGCTGTGCTCCCCTGATGTACTCATTCGGTGAACAGCTATTTTGGACATAAACAGCAATGATGACAAAATCTCTAATTTAGGTGCTTGTTTGGAATATGAAGTTGCACAACCTATCAAGGAGTCAACAATCGAGAGGAACTAACACTCATCTACAGACAAATACACTGCAAGATGGAATGTTCCAGTGCCACACGAGCCAGGCAAAGGAAGCACTATCATAGGGCTGGGGAAGAAGAGATCCCTCTGGCTGGAATGATCCAGAAGGCATCAGAGATGAGAATGACTTCAGGAAATCCACAGAGAATGAGAAAGAATTATCAAAGGTATAACACTAGATGAGGCTGCCTCTAAAGCACAAGCTGTATTCATGGTGCTTTGGGCAGTATAAATGGGAGGAGTGAGGAAGGCAGGCACAGAAGCTTCCCACACAATTTGCTGTCTTCCTGTCTCTCATGTTTACCAGTAGGAGTAAAAAAAAATGTTAGGAGATTAAGAATACTGAGAAGGTGATTAGGACAGAGGGGAAGATCATTGGAATCAGAAAATGGAGTCATAACAGCATTCTCTCCCACAGCTGCAGAAGGGTTTCAATGAGGCCATAGGGAGTAAATTATCCTGCATATCCTAGGAAGACCATTGTTGTCCTCCAAAGAATAATTGGTAAGGCTGAGATTAACTAAAGCATAGACCTGCAAGCTCATGCAATATGATGTTTCCTTGTAGTAAACTGCCATTACATTTTTTAAGAAAAATCTTTTCCTTCTTAGATGACCTTTGTCTCAAACCACTGTGTGTGTGTGTGTGTGTGTGTGTGTGTGTGTGTGTATGAATCTGTGTCTAGAGAGAAGTTCTACTTCACAACTACACATGTCTACAAACACATTTCAGGGAGTAAATAGCTTCGGGTAATGAGAATATTTTAAATAAATGAAACATATGAATAAATCATTGCCAATTGCTTGGAGGATGTTGTATACACACAGAACTGGTCTGACCCCTGAGTGTGAGATTTGTCATCAGCAATGGAAATGGCCTGAAAACCGGAAGATGGCATAGCCATACAGAACACTTTGAGAAATGAGGCAAAAGGGCTTGAACACGCAGTTGCCCAAAGCAGTCAAGGGAGGTGATTTTTCAATCTGACATAATGGAAGTCCCTAGAGAGTTTCATTTTTCATTCTGACATGACTAAGATAATAAGTCAAAAGCTATAATACGTAATATGAGGCCCAACACAAAGAAAACTATTTTTATTTTGGAAATGGCCAAGTACACCTTGTTACATGTGGACTTAAATGGTCATTCTTTTCCCTATAAAAGCAGCCGAGTGACTATCAAAGCTTCAAAAACACCTTTAGGAGTAGATGTCATTGAAAACAAGAAAAGTGTGATCAGTGAAGTTTGAATCTGTGTAGAGTCTATGATAATCCTTTCCTTTGATAAACTTAATTAAAACAAATTTTAAAAACTAATGATTGCAAAAATTAGACAACCAAGCAGAAATCATTGTGGTGAAATGGAAAGACCCTTGCCTTAAACTTAGGCTTAATATTTCACCTTTTTTTTCCAGGCCAGTGGATGAATAAATTATAATTGATATTAATTTTGTAAATTCATAGTTGGTAAAATTTGGATATAGTTTAATTTTGATATTTGGGAATCATATGAACTAAATGAAATTCTAGTAAAAAGAAAACAAGTCATGAAGTGTAGTCTTACATTATTATTTTACTGAGAACCATCTAGACTTATACACTATCAGAAATGTAGAGGTAAAGGATCAAAGTAGGAAAGGTATTACAGATGTAATGATTAAGAAGATATTTTAAAATACTTATTTATAAAGCTAAAACAGTAAAACCCCAGACTAATTCCTATTCTCAGATGTCTGGATTTGAGCCAGATATAAGAAAATTATGTTGTTGATTGATTGTATATCCTTTTCTGAGAAGTGTCTGTTCAGGTCCTTGGCCCATTTGTTGAATGGGTTATTTGTTTTTTTGGTGCTTAGCTTTTTGAGTTCTTTATATACCCTAGAGATTGTTGCTCTATCTGATGTGTGAGGGGTAAAAATTTGCTCCCACTATGTAGGCTCTCTGATCACCTCACAGATTGTTTCTTTTACTGAGAAGAAACTTGTTAGTTTAAGTCCATCCCATTTATTGATTCTTGGTTTTAATTCTTGTGCCATATTAAGGAAGTTGGGGCCTAATCCCACATGATGGGGATTAGGGCCTACTTTTTCTTCTTTTTTTTTTTTTTTTTTAATTTTTTCTCTTCCTTTTCCTTTTATTTTAAAAATTTTATTATTTTATTTTTACAGAAGGAATGTATGTACTTTGTTAAATATACTTTTTTTAGCATTGTTTAATTGATTATTTAAAGCATTACATAGCTCATGATATATCATCTTTCATACATTTGACTCAAATTGTGTTTTGAACTCCCATTTTCACCCCAAATACAGATTGCAGAATCACATCTGTTACATATTCACATTTTTACATAATGCCATATTAGTGACTGTTGTATTCTGCTACCTTTCCTATCCCCTACTATCCCCCCTCCCCTCCCCTCCCCTCCCATCTTCCCTCTCTACCTCCCCTGCTGTTGTTCAATTCTCTCCCTTTTTTTTTCCCACCCCCTTGCCCCTCATAACCTCTTATAATTCTATGTATCATTGAAGGTCTCCTACTATTTCCATGTGCTTAATAGCTAAACTGTGGAGCCAACCTAGATGTCCTTCAGTGGATGATAGATTAAAAAAATGTGGCATATATACACAAAGGAATTTTACTCAGCAATCAAAGAGAATAAAATCATGGCATTTGCAGGTAAATGTATGGTGTTGGAGAAGACAATGCTAAGTGAAGTTAGCCAATCCCCAAAAAACAAATGCCGAATGTTTTCTCTGATATAAGGAGGCTGATTCATAGTGGGGTAGGGATGGGGAGCATGGGAGGAATAGACAAACTCTAGAAAGGGCAGAGGGGTGGGAGGGGAAAGGAGAGGGCAAGGGATTAGCAAGGGTGGTGGAATGTGATAGATATCATTATCCAAAGTACATGTATGAAGACACGAATTGGTGTGAACATACTTTATTACAACCAGAGATATGAAAAATTGTGCTGTATAAGAATTGTAATGCATTCCGCAGTCATTTATTTTTTTAAAAAAATCAATAAATAAAAAGGTATTACTAAAAAAACAAAAAAAAGAAAATTATGTTGGCTGATGCCATAGCCTACCACATGCACATTGCAGTTTAGGGTTTATTGGTTTTCTTCTCTTACTAAATTAATCTTAGTAACGTAATAAAATAAAGATTGCCAAATATCCCTACCAAAAACAAGCAAAAAAAATTATTATAAATCTCAACTGCTCCTAAGAGGTAGGAACCCACATAACTATCTAAAGTAGCTTCACAAATCAGCAACTTTTACAGGCACTTTTGAGTTTTTACTTCTTCCCTGGAAACCTATACAGATTATAGTGACAATCTTACATCCTCCTTTAAGTTGAAACTTCTGCAAGGCACTCATCAGATATTAAAGGCAGATATTGCCTATTGCATATTAATTCCAGAATCCTCTATTTGTTTACAATACCTCTTTAACAGCAATGCATACTATTTACCAATCATATCTTCTATTGTAATTCAAAGTGATTTTTCCAAACCATCCCAAATAACTCATTTTTAAAGGATTTTCTGTTTTTGTTCCTAACTCTGTTTCTCTTTCCTGCTATATCATGCTTCTCTCCCTGTTCAGAATACAGACTTAAGTTCAGGTCAACAAGGAAAACTTTCCTTAGTAAACTCATTTCCCACCTCATCTTCTTTTTATTTTTACCTCCTCCATGATTTTTCATTCATTTTGTAAAGTATAAATTTGTAGGTGATTTTGTATGTGTTTAAGTTTTGTAATTTATTTTTCCTTTGTTGCCTATCTCTGTGATTGATCTTCTTTTGTTTCTTCCATGTGTTCTCTAAGTCTAAGATTATTCAATATCTAATTGAGTGAAGACAGACTCTCTACCACAGTCTAGGAACTTACAAATATCTCTGTTATTGCTATATTTCCCTAAGAATAAAAGTCTGCTCATATTTTGTTGATAAATCACTCAGCCATTTCTCTGCTGTTGCTGGTTATTTCCTGTGAACTCAAGGGCTATGAGCTTATCCCAGCTCAGCATCACAGGAGTTGTAGGATTTTCCTCTAGAAAATCAACTTTTCCATTATCTTAGAGTGCCACCATTAGACTTTTAGCCAATACCCTAAGGTTTACTCCCACTTAATGAAAAAACAATAATATGCGTAGGTATTCAAATATATCCCACAATATAGCCCCTAAATTGCAAACAGCCATATTCCCTCAAATAGCTGCTTAAATTGTAATTAACCAATGACCTCAGTGTTCTCAGGTGAATTTAATTATGAGGGATCTTCCCCCACCCATTTTTTTGTACTAAGAATAGAACCCAGGGGCACATTAACATTGAGTTATATCCCCAGCCCTTTATATATATATATATATATATATATATATATATATATATATATATATGTGTGTGTGTGTGTGTGTGTGTGTGTGTGTGTGTGTGTGTGTGTGTGTTTATATTGAGGGACTCTGAATTTCAGTGTGGCCTCAGTCATATGTTAATTGTTATCCCTGCCCATTCCTTTACCCTACAAAATTGCACTGTTGAATGATACTCATTTTATTTTTTACAAAAAAAAGTATATAAAACATCAGATCAACAGCATAAATACTCAAATATTCTTATTTCTGACTTGTATTTGAAATTGTGGCCACAACAACTGTTTATTTCCTGTTAGCTAGAGAATGGCTGCTTCTGTTAATGACAAAAGTGTTCCTTTTTACTGGGCAGAGTAAGTATGTAGATCAGAGCTATAGGTCTACAAGGAGACTAAGTATAAATCTTTCCTGATAGATGGTGAAATGGAAGCTCAGAGAGACCATGACTTATCTGAGATCAAAGAAGATGGGTAGAGAGAGAGTTCCACTTAGCCTCTAAATTGCTGACTCCCAACCCAGTGTTCTTTTACTCAAATATCCACTCTCTTTTTGAATATTTATTGCAGGCTAGGCATGTTGCTTCATGAACATTATCTAGATAATTCTTACATTTTTGAAAGACAGCTAAACAGTTACTATTTATATCATATCTATATGTATATGTGTATATATATATATGATATATATATCATATTTACTATTAGAGCTGTGGTAACTATGAGTTTGAAAGATGAAGAAACTAGCTTAAGTTTACATATATTCTGAAGCCCAAACTTGAATTTAATTCTAGGCTGAGATGCCAAAGCCCTTAATTCATGCTACTAAGATACCTGTTCTATACCAACCTGCTATATTTTGGTCTGTTCTGTATCATAGACAAGTCTTGAAACAGGTGTGATACTCTAATATTTTAACATAATTTTCTAGGGAAAAAAGCACAGTGAAGTTTTGCTGTGATAAAAAAGTGACTATATCTAATTCTTTGCTTTACTAAAGGAAACACGGAGGCACTAATATTCAGGACTTGTTACACTATTTCTTATAGTCATTAAGTCTGTGATCCTGAGACAGGCAAAGGTTCTTAACATTTTAACTAACCATCTGTCTATTATATTCCACATATAGAAGACATGACAAACCTTCAATAATGAAATCATGTCCTTTTTCTAAAGTTGTAATAGTCATCTGTTATTAATAAAATTTTGTTCAAAATTAGGCTTTATAATTTTTCCCCCATGAGTGTCTCACTAGTGCCATGTTAGTATATATGGATTGCATATATGTGAGTGTGTGTGTGTTTGAGTCATGGTGATCATGGTCTAAAGGGCAAATGTGAGTTGCACGATTGTAAAAAGATGTTACTTTGAAGTTTCCTGGTGCTGTTCTTATGGTCCAAGTTTGCACATTTCCAAAACAGATATTTAACCCATGCTCTGGGTTTTGCTGGTGCCTGTCACCCAACTCTCAGAATGCTCATGATCCTTTCTGGTTCTACATGGCTCTTCCTCTTATACAATATAAACCACAATTTGTTTTGTAGCAATTAAAACACCCACCAGATCCATGGGACATTATTGGGTCCTAACCCCAACTTGGAAAAGTATTGACATAAAACTGTGGCTCAGAAGGGAAGTGGATCTTTTGAAAAATATTAATACAGAGATATTCCTAAGGTCCTTTTTCTATATCTGAAAATCATTTTTTAGATGCTCTCATATATCTAGGAAGTCACTGCCTCCTTTGGGTGGAGGAAAGTACTTGCTTTCAAGTACTTTTCTACTTCCCTGTGATTTCATACTGATTTTAAAATACATAATGATCCACTGAAAAAGCATAGTGCTAACTTAAATGCTACCTGCCACTCCTAATCCTTTCTAATAACTTCATTACATTTGTTTTATTTATCAAACATGGTGTTATTATTTTCCAGGATTTTCATGACATGATAACTCTTTGATAAGAATTTACATTTCACAATTTCTATCACTTTGATATTACCAATGTGGGTTAAAACTAAAAATGTTGAGGCAAATGACCCAGAGATTAAATGTTCATATTCTGGATATCTGGCACAGTCACATTAGCCATTAGACCGTAGCCTGATTAGCTAATCTTGCAGAATTTCATTAACTGTAAAATGAGAATAATCTCACCTCCTACAATTCTTGGGGCAATAATGAACACCAAGTCAACACACTTCTTGTCCCATATATAGTAATGCTTAGTTCATGAACAGCCCTTCTCCCTTAGTCAAACAAACATTTGAAAAACTGCAAAGTATATTGTTTCATGTCACTCTGGGTCTTTCATATTGACTGCTACATAATATTTCAACTTATTTTCATTCCTCAAACAATTAGAAAAAGATAAAAAAAGTAAATCAAAAGTTAGCAGAAGGAAGGAAACAATAAAGATTAGAGCATAAATAAAATGAAAGAATAAAATAAAAAAGATTTATAAGGAATTAATATAAAAAAGTATACAAATATATTATAAGAAATAAATAAATTGCTAAAAATATAAAGCTACTAAGATTGAAAAAAAATCTAAAAATATAGAGTCTAAGCAGACCTAGTAAGAAGACTGAAATAGTAATAAAAAAAATTCCCAAAATGAAAAGCTCAGAGCCAGAAGCCTCTAATAAATAATCCTACTAATTTTTAAAGAATTAACACCAATTTTCACAAATGCTTCTGAAAAAAAACTAAAGAGGAAGGTTCATTGTATGGTGCCAGCACTACCCCATACCAAACCAGATAAAGATACTAAAAGAAATATGCAACAGACCAATGACCTTGAATACTGATACAAAAGATCCTCAACAAAATACCACCAAACCAAGTACAATAGCACAATAAAAGGATTATCCACCCTAAGTAAGATTTTTTTCCTCCCTGGGATGAAAAGATTATTTAACATACAAAGTCAACATAATACACAGTATTGATGAAATGAAGGATAAAAATCACATGATCATCTCAACTGACATAGAAAACATATTTGAAAAAAATTTCAAGACACTTCATGATGAAAACAAACTGCAAATTAAGAGAAAAAAATGTCAACCATAATAAAAATAAATGGAATGGCCACAGTTAATATTATCCTTAATAGTGAAAGATGGAAAGCTTTTCCTCTAACATCAGGAACAAGAACAGGAAGTCCAACATAGTACTACATGTTCTAGCCACAACAATTTCACCCAAAAAAAAAAAAAAATAACCAAAAGGAATTAAATTGGAAAGGAGGAGGTAAAAGTAGAGAGGAGAAGATAGCTCAGTTTGCAGATGACATTATCACCTATGCAGGAAACCCTGAATAACATATACCCCCTACACACACACTCAAAACTATAAGACATAATAAATTAATTCAGAAGTTTCAAGTCACAAAATTAATACAGAAAAATCAGTTGTGTCTTTGTATTCTAATAAGGAAAAATCTGAGAAGGAAATTAAGAGTAGCTTCAAAATAGAGAGGAAAAATCTTAACTGAAGGACATACCCCTACTCAACTACAAAACTGCTAAAAGAAATCAAGGAAGAAATGGACAAAGGTAAATAAAGACATTCCATGTTTATGGGTTAAATGATTTTAAATTATTGAAACATGTCCCTTGATCCAAAATATTCCATAGATTCAGTGTGATCCAATGGCATTTTACGGAATTACAAGAAAAAAAAAAAAAAGGTCCAAATTACAAATTACATCTAAGAGTCAAAATAATACTGAGGAAAAAAAATAACAAAAAGGCTTCATACTTCCTGATAGAGAACATATTATAAAGATGAAATCTTTACCAAGGAAAGAAAAATTCAGACCAATATCCCTGATGAACACAAATACAAAAATTCTTGATAAAATCATGGTAAACTGCATACAAGAATGTACAAAAAAGATCATACAATATTGTCAACTGGGGTTCATTCCAAGAATGCAAGCCTGGTTCAATATATGGAAATCAATAAATATAATTGATCACATCAATAGACAAAGGTAAGAATCAAATGATCATCTCAATAGATGCAGAAAAAGAATTTGACAAGATTCAGCATTCATTCATGCTCAAAACACTAGAAAAACTAGGGATAGTAGGAACATATGTCATTGTAAAAGCTACATATGCTAAATCCAAGGCCAACATAATTATAAATGGAGAAAAATTGAAAGGATTCCCTCTAAAAACTAGAATGAGACAGGATGTCCTCTTTCATCACTCCTATTCAACATAGTCCATGAAACCCTAGCCACAGCAATTAGACAAAAGAAAGAAATTAGAGGGCTTTGAATAGGAAAAGAAGAGCTCAAACTTTCCCTATTTGCTGAAGACATGATTCTATATTTAGAAGACCCAAAACATTCCACAAGAAAGCTTCAAGAACTCATAAATGAATTCAGCAAAGTAGCAGGATATAAAATTAACATCCAAAAATCAGTTGTGTTCCAATACACCAATGATAAATCAATAAAAGAGAAATCAGCAAAACAATCCCAGTTACAACACAGCCTCAAAAATAAAATAAAATATCTGGGAATCAATCTAACAAAAGAGGTAAAATATCTCTACAATGAAAACAATAGAACACTAAAGAAAAAAATTGAAGATCTTAGAAGATGGAAAGACTGCCATGTTCTTCTGAAAAACCAGCCTCTACCTCAGAGCAAAGCCTGTCCAAGGAAGGGGGTTGTGACCCTTGTCCTTGGAAAGACCCACAGAGCACTCCTATGCAAATACCCACCCTGCTGAGTTGTTTATCTACAAATAACAGGAGAGATCTGCTGCACCAGGTGTCCCTGACTCAGTCTGGCTAGGTGGGGAACCATAGCAACCTCCTAGCAGCCACCAATCAGCATGAGACCAGGAAAATACCTGGGATGCCAGATGACACTCCCAGTAGTTTATGGTGGTTGATAACATGTTGGGAAACCTTGTAGTTCAGCATGTACTCTCCTAGTGGCCTAAACCAATCAGTTCAAAGGAATCCCCCTCTTGTACTAGCGATTCACCCTTACCCAACTTGTTCCCACCAGTGACTGTACTAATCATGTTTTAGAGTTATTTTATGATTTTCCCACGGTGTGGGATGATTTGCTAAGAGATGCTATGATGTATGTGAAGTCCCTGCCTTCCCCAAAGAGTGTATAAAACTGCTGCAAACCCTGGGCTTGGGGCCTCTCAGCGTCACCAGTTGCTGTGTGTGTGCGGAGGACCCAGCTAGCTCGCAATAAATACCTCTTTGCTGCTTACATCCATCTTGGTCTCTGGTGGTCTTTTGGGGTTCCGAACTCGAGCATAACACTTCGATAGGCAAAATTAATTGTCAAAATGGTCATACAACCAAAAGTACTATACAGACTTAGTACAATTCCTATTAAAATTCCAATGACATTTGTCATAGAAATAGAAAAGCAGTGATGAAATTCATTTGGAAAAATAAGAGGCTCAGAATAGACAAAGTAACCCTTAGTAAGAAAAGTGATGCAGGAGACATCACAATATCAGATCTTAAATTATACTATAGAGGTATTGTAACAAAAAATGGCATGGTATTATCACCAAAACAGACGTGAAAACTAATGGAATAGAATAGAAGACACAGAGTCATACCAACATAAATATAATGATCTCATATTAGACAAAGGCACCATAAACAAACATTGGAGAAAAGATACCCTTTTCAACAAATGGTACTAGGAAACTGTAAATTTATATGTAGTAGAATGAAATTAAACCTCTATCTCTCACTCTGCACAAAACTCAACTCAAAGTGGATCAAGGACATAGGCATTAGACCAGAAACTCTGCACCTAGAAGAAAATTTAGGCCCAATACTCAAAAATGTTAGCTATGTATTCAATAAGACTCCTAAAGCACAAAAAGTAAAGTTAAGAACCAGTAAATGGAGCAGTGTCAAATTAAAAAGCTTCTTTGCTGCAAAGGAAACAATCAAGAACATGAACAGAAAGCCTACAGAATGGGAGAAAATCTTTACCACCAGCACCTCAGACAAAGCATTGATCTCCAGGATATACAAACAACTCAAAAACCTTAACACTAACAAAACCCACAAATGACCCATCAATAAATGGACTAAAAAACTTCACAGAAGAAATATGAATGGTAAAAAATATGAAAAAATGTTCAACATATCTAGCAATTAGAGAAAAGCAAATCAAAACTCACTGAGATTCTATCTCACCCACAGTCAGAATGATAATTATTAAGAATATAAGTAAAAATAAGTGTTGATGAGGATGTGGGGAAAAAGTTTCACTTACACATTGGTGGTAGTTTGCTTATACATGACTGAAAATTGGTGTAACCACTCTGAAAAGAAGTATGGAGATTCCTTAGAAAACTTGGAATGGAACCACCATTTGACCCAGTTATCATACTTCTCAGTTTATATTCAATAGCCACATCAATATTTATAGCAGCTCAATTCACAATAGCCAAGCTATGGAATAAACCCAGGTGCCCTACAACAATGAATGGATAAAGAATATGTGGCATATATACACAATGGAATATTAATCAGCCGTAAAGAAGAATAAAATTATAGCATTTGCCAATAAATGGAGGGAACTGGAGACTATCATGCTAAGTGTTTGAAAAATCCAAAAGCAGAATGTTCTCTTAATGCAGATGCTAACTCACAACATGGGAGGGGAAGATTAGAAGTTCTCTGGACTAGTTAAAGGGGCATGAAGGGAAGGGGGGTTGGGAATAGAAAAGACAGCAGAATGAATCAAAGATATCTTTCCTATCTTTATACATGAATACACAACCAACATAACTCCCCATCATATACAATCTCAATAATGAGATCCTAATTGGAACAAGTTATTATATGTGTGTATAATATGTTAAAATACAACCCACTGTCATGTATATCAGAAACAATAACTAAATAAATAAAATTTCAGCAGGGGAAAAAGAGGTGGTGGGTGCTGGCAAAATGATAGACATGCCGACCAGCCAAGCCATGAATTGTCAGTTGATCATTTATGGTCAGTTGATCTTCTATAAAACTATTAGGAAGAAACATGGGAAAGGGCAGCCTTTTCCATATTGAATATCCACATACAAGATTGAAACAAAACTTGGAACCAAAAATACTCCAGACAAAAAAAAAAAAAAAGAAGAAAACATTGCATTATTAGAATCTGTGATAATTTGGGGGGGGGGGGTGACACCAAAAGCACAGGTAACAAAAGCAAATAAAAAGACAAAGGGGAAAACATTGAATTTAAAAACCTCTGCACAACAGAGGGAACAACTAATAGAGTAAAAATGTAACCTAAATAGTGGGAGAAATATTTAAAAACCGTATATCTTATAGGGGGTCTCATATCCAATGAACAACTATAACTTAACAACAAAATGAAACACAAATAACCCAAATAAAATTGAGAAAAATACTTAAATACATAATTTTTAAAGAAGATTTGCAAGTAAGTAATAATCACAGAAAAATTTACTCAACATAACTCATCATTAGGGAAACACGAATAAAACCCCAACTGAGATACAACTTCATGTGCACTAGAATGGTAAGAGTTGAGAAAAACAGAGATTCTAGAAAGTACTGAGAATAATATAGAGAAATCAGAATCCCTGTGTACTGTTGGTACAAATTTAGCATGGTGTATCTGCTAGAGGAAACAGGGCAGAGGTTTCTCAACAATTAAAAACTAATATTTCTATAGTTTCTCATAATTCCATTGTATATCTCCAAAACAATTGAAAGTAGGTTCTCAGAGAGATGTTTATACATATCTTTGTATACATTATGGTCATTATGGTCAGAGATTGGAGGTAAAGACTAGTGGTTTCATGAAATCTTTTGGATTGTTATAGATGGTGGATAAGTAAAGACTAGTTACCTTCACATTGTTGTTGATTCTAGACCTTAGGATGAACACCATAATCAAACAATAGGTTCTACAAAACCATATATTTCTTTCTCCAAGGTCCTAAACTAGCTGAGCCATATACCATTTTCACATTTCCATAAATATCACAGAACCTAATATTTCCAAAATGTGTTTTGCAAAAGATCATAAACCATTTTTAGAAACACAGTGAAAAAATATGATTATATAAATCCCATTGGTGTTTTCACAAATGTGATTTAAAGTCATTTCCGGGAGAGTAGTATTAGGACCCAGAGTCTTACAATCAGAAGAGTGAAACAATAAAAATGTCCTGACCAATGAATATTGGCTACAAATAGATAAGTACATGAGTAGAGAGCTCACACCCTCACAGCTTTCTTGCAAAGACAGGCTTGTTATTCTAGGAAAGAAGAAGTCAGAGTTTTTAGCAGTATTTTCTAGAAGAAAGCCTTTTAAGGGTAAATCTTCTAAAAGGTACCAACTTTTCTAATTCCACTGATAAGACAAAAGTAAGGATATGCAAAGTCTTTGCTACTCCCTTACAAAATCTCCCAGCAGTTACTCCCAAAGGAAATAAAATTTGCCTTATTTCTTTGCCCACCTGCAGTGAACTTTAAAATTGGTCTATATGTATTGAGGAACCTTAAGTTCATTTCCCTCTGGGAAGGAGTCAGCATATGGTCTGCTCCTAAGGCAAACATTTATTTAAACTGTAAATCTAAAAGGAATTCTTCCATTTTATTTCTAGTTGTGTTTCCTTTGATTCTGAAAGTAATTAACTTTCAGTGGCAGCTAATTGTAAGTGAAGAGAAATCAGAGTCTATGTGACTTCTTGTTTGGTACAGACTTGGGCAAAGTGTTTTTTAATTGAAGAGTCTTTTTGGCTCTATGCATTTCAATCCATCTTGCCCGGTATTTATTATCCAGGATTCATATTATAACCATGACCTTTCATCTAATGACAGAATCTCAGACAGAGGAAAAAAATAATTATTTTAACAAAGAGACACTAGGGCTATAAAAGAGAAATGAGAAGGGCTGGGAGTGAGTAGAATATGACATGAGAAGAACCCAAACTAAACCTGCTTCCTGCTTTTTATCATCATATCCCCTGACAACCCCTTTTATCAAGAGACTCATGCCCCTACATTCAGACTGGGAAATCCTCCTCCTCAGACAGAAATCAATTCACAAAAAAAGTAATACAGGAAAGGAAAGAGCCACAGGTAAAAATAATTGAGGTCAGAGGTGGTACTTACTATTCCATGTTAATACTAATCATTAGGAGCATAGATGAATTGGAAAGTTAACGAGCTGCCAGTTAAATGACCCCAACTATACCCCCTCCTTCCCTGAAAATGACCCTTGCAAAATCTTACCAACTTTTGTCATCAACTCCTTCTCTTTCAAAGGAAAAATCAGAAATGCTTAAAAATATATACTGCCTATATGCAATAAATATGTTTTAACGATTTAAAGAAAAAAGAAATGAACACGACTCGCCTGAAAGAGGCCTATGAGCATATTAGCCTGTTTCAACAACTCCCTAACCAAGTGAAAATAATCGGCAAAACAGGAAAGCAGCTTGCCACCTGTTAACCAAAGAAGGCTCTTGACCTGACTGTTCTTCAACCTCTCTAAAAACATGTACCCCAACCACCGCAAAAAAAAAAAAAACAACAACAAAAAAAAAAAAAAAAAAAAAAACATCTTAGGGACCTGATAACTACTACCTTCTCCAAGTTAGTGTGGAGTTAGAATATCAGAAAGCAAAACACCTGGACCTCATCAGCTTGCATCTTTGCAGAATACCAACACTGGGTTACTTTTGTGGACTTGGCCTAATCAAGGAAGCATTGCAAAGCATGAAATGGCCATCTTCACAGTTCCTATAAAATTACTGATAAAGGCAAAGATCTCTATTTTTTGATAAGCCACATGAAAGTTTTCTTTCCCCATACAGTGCAAGGTAAAATCTTAGCTGGGTGAGGTGCCACATGTCTGTAATCCCAGCTATTTTGAGGCTGAGGCAGGAGCATAATTGGATCCCAGATTGTGAGAAATTTAATGAGACCCTGTCTCAAAACCAAACAACAGGGCTGGAGTGTAGCTCAGTGCTAGAGTGCTGCTTGTCTTGTGTGAGGCTCAAGGTTCAATCCCTAGAACCTCTCCTGAATAATTCAAATGTTAATCTTAATAACCAACTAAGCTCTATAGTTCACTGCATTTGCTTTTATTTCTTCCATTTCTGGAATGCTCAAGATAGGTGCATTATTTAATCACAATCACCGAGTTAATCTAGATGACTGGAATATTTAATCCCAATCCTAGATGAATTTAAATTTTGAATTGTGTTATAATAGACTTTATAGATTTAACTGCTACACATCCCTCCCACCCCATGGTTTTTCAGGAAACCTCATTGTAAAACGATCTCAAATGTTCATTATTGCTTTAGAATTTAATGAAACAGTAATGTTTTCTACTTTTACTTCAAATTTAAAAGATACATCTTCAATAATACTGAGACACTTTACCTCCACCTTTATAATATATTAAAATGCAAGTGATTAACTGTAAGCATGATAACAAATTGTAAAGTTTTACACATATTGCAAGTGATTAAAATATCATACTAATGAGACAAAAATCACATGCTATAAGCCTGTATGTGGGCTGCTTTGGTAATGGAGAAGATTAGCCACCTTGTGAATGTGGCCAATTGAGCTTAAACGTAAAGTGGGGTAGCACCCATGGGTCTGCAAACATCCTTCTATATTGCTAGGAAACTAAAAAATAAAATAAAATAAATAAAGCATATGTCTTTGTTGAGCATCACTAGTATTCACATACTCAGTTTTTTGCATCCACTTTTAGAAATTATAAGAAACTTATGTATTGAGTATGCATGTCTCTTTGTTCATGAGTTTATTTTTATTTTTATTTTTTAACTGGCTCTTTTTAGTTACACATAACATTAGTATTCATTTAATGTAAGTATAAAAGCATGGAATATAATTTGCTTTAATTCAGTTCCCTGTTGTATGTCCCTAAAACAATATCTTCCTCGAAAGACCTTTGCAGCACTATCTCATTTCTACCCCGTCCTTTTCTACTTCTATCCTTAACTATGTTGAGAAGTTGATCCTACCTATAAGGGGATTGATTTCTGGGACCTGCATGATTGTAGACAATCACAGATAGTCCCACTCATAGGCCTTCTTACCCTTATCCTCTATAGCTCCAATTTGCAGTAAACTATTAATAAAAACAGGAATTGAAGAACAAACCACACCAATCCTTTATAATGGAACCAAGAGGTGTTTAAAAGAAGATGAACACTTTTTCTCCCACAAAGAACACTAAAAGCACCTTACCATTTAATATCTTAGAAATCTGTCATGCATGAACTTTGAGCCTGTACCATAATTTCAATAATTAATTATATATTTTTTGAGTCCCTTAGATTCTATCATCAAGCTTGGAAAGTAGTGTATTTCTGGAATTTGATAAATATGTTTCTTTATGTGCAATTTGCTACTATTAATAAAATTTATATAAAGCTTAAATACATTTTTCATTTTTATGGAACAAATAGCACAGAGTTTAAAGCATAGCCTTGTATAAAAGTTCCTCTGACTCCTTTATAAATGGGATTACCTTCAGTTAAATTACTTGTAAAAGAGGATTTGCTTTAGAGAGGGTGAGTATCCACTCTGATTTGTTATTTTGTTGCTAATTGCTTGTTTTGCATAATGACAGGTTACTGGGTGATGAATGGCTCACGTTGTTTTTTCTCTTAAGTTAATGCTTCTCCATACACTTGTCCATTTGAAATATATCTGCTCCTTTGTATATAGAACATCTATGGTATTGAGCTAAAATTAAATTCAGAGTCTTGTTTCATAATCAAACCCACACGGGGATCACTGTATCCTCTTCCTTATTCTCCATCCCCTTCAGTGAAGTTGTTTCATACATTTATGACATACTGAGATCATCACGTGGTGCATTGCATCCTGGGATTTCCCAACCTTCTAAATTGTATTTGTAAAACCTTGAAAAATACGAACATTTTTTGTGCTTAGGTTCTTTAGGTTCACCTTAAAAAAACAAACAAAACTAATCTTGCATTTAATGTTCCTCTCCCTATTTCACAATCACTAGTGTTTACTATCTACATAGTTTTGTCAGAGTGTCATATAAGATTAGTTTTTTTCACTTAGAAGTTGGTCTGTTTGTTTTTGTGCTCATTTCTTTTAATCACTCAATAAAATCCATTATATAGATATAAGACAGTTTGCCCAACAACCTTTAAAGAACATTGTGGTTGTTAGGTCAGTGGTGGCGACTTAGTGGCAACTTAGAACAAAGCAGGTTTAGTGGCAATTTAGAACAAAGCAGCCCAAGCCAGAAAAGAACATCAATCAGATGCCAGCGGAAATGCCTGTCAATCAGCTGGATCTCCTGACTAATGCCTGTCAATCAGCAGGACCCCCTGGCCAATCCTGGAGTTCAGCCAACTCCACTGACCAACTTCAAGGGGGCAAGGGACCCTAGAAACACCTTTTCCTGTCCCAAGCCCTTCCCTTCCTGCTGTAAGCCCCATAAAAGTCCAGTGTGGTCAAGCTTCCACTCGGTTTCTCCTCAGAAGCTTCCCCTGTCCCCTCTGTGGGTCTGATCGAGTTCCTCCCGGGAGTGATATCGCAATAATGCCTGATCTGACAGTGGTTACTTTGGATTTTTGACCAATGTGAGTAAGGCTTTAATAAATTTTCACATGAGGTTTTGTTTGGACCTAGTTTTCAAATTACTTGTGTGAAAAACTAGAGAAAGTATTAGCTGAGTTATGTGGGACAACTACACATGTTTGCAAATAATTGCTGTCTTCCAACATGACTGTATCATTGTGAATTTCTACCAACAGTGAATGAGAAGGCTCATTGTTCCACATACTTATCACAGTTGGCAATGGCAATTTTTTGTATTTTAGCTATTCTAAAAGGTATTTAGTGGCATCTCATTATAACTTTCATTTGCACTTCTTTTACAACAAATGATGTTGAACACCTTCTCATGTTATTTACAATCTGTATATTTTGTTCTGTGGCCTATCTGTTCTGATCTTTTCCTCATTTTAAAAATTTGGTTGTTTTCTTATTATTGAGTGTTAAAAGTTATTATATATTTTGAATATAATACCTTTAACAGAAATGTGCTTTGAAAGAAAAATTTTTTTCCCAGTTCATAGCTTGAGTTTCAATTCATTTAACAGCGTTTTTCACTAAAAAGTGTTTGCTTTTAATATAATTCAACATCAAATTGTTTCTCCATGGATCACAGTGTTGTATTGTGTATTTTCCATAATGTTTCTTAAAAAATATATAATTTTAGCATTTTATTTTATATTTACATCTATAGTTCATTTTGAAGAAAAGTTTTCAGTTTTATGCAACTTTTAAAAATTATGAATGTTTCCTTTTATTATTAATTTGCTGAGAGTTGTTGTCATGAAACTATATTAAATACTTTTTCTGTGACAATTGATATAATTATATGACCTTCCCTTAATGTTGGACCAGTCTTTCATACCAGCAGTAAACCTACTGTATTTGGCTAAACAACCCCACCCCCCCAAATTCATGTCTACCTGGAACCTCACAAGGTGACCTAATTTGGAAATAGGGTTTTTATAGATGTAATCATGTTAAGATGAGGTCATACTAGATTAGGATAACTATTAAATTGAATGGCTGATATCCTCATAAGGAAGGGAGATTTGGAAACACACTGGGAAGAAAGAAGGCCATGTGACAACAGACCCAGCCTTCTGGCTCCATCAGAGAAAATGAGGAAGTCTTTCCCCAAAAAACTCAGAGAGCCCATTGCCATGCAAATACCAAGGCTTCTAGACCTCAGAACTGGGAGGGAACAGATTTTTTTTGTTTGTTTTAAGCCATCCAGTTTATGGGACAATTTGTTACTATAGTCATGAAAAAGTGATGGAGTTATGATTTATACTTTCCTGTTGATCATCTGATTTTTTAATACTTCAAAGTTTGCATCTTTGTTTATCATAGAGATTGATCTGATTTTTCTTTATTGAACTGTCCTTACATGGTTATACTAAGTTAATGCTGACCTTAATGAACTAGGAAGTGTTCCATCCTATATTGAGTGACAAAGAGGAGAATTGGCATATCTTCATTCTTAAATGTTTGGTAAAATCACCAATAAAATCATCTATGATCATTTTTCCAGGATGTATCTTTTTTTAGTTTCTCTCTCTCTCTCTCTCTCTCTCTCTCTCTCTCTCTGTCTCTCTCTCTCACTCACACACACACACACACACACACACACACATTTGCTTTAATTAAAAGATTATTAAATTTATTGACATTTTAAAAGAAATATGGGGTAGATGCAGAGCTCAGTGGCAGAGTGCTTACCTAGCATGTACAAGGCTGGGAATTTGAATGACAGAAGTGCAAAAAGAATGAATGAATAAATAAATAAATAATATTAAAGCCTTCAGATCTTATTGACTTTTTTCCCTCATTGTTTTACTGTTTTCAATTTAATTGATTTCTGTTCTACTTTCTATTTCTTTTTTCTTCTGCTTACTTGCTTGTTCTTCTTTCTCTGGTTTTCTAAATTGGAATCGTAGCTTATAGATTTTTGATATTTTTCCTTTTGTAATATATACTCTTACTTGAAAAAATTCCTTCCAGATACTTCATTTAAAAAATAATATTTGTTATTAAAAAGATCTTCTGATAATTAACTACCTCAGTTTTTATTTGAAAAAGTATATTTTTCTTTGTTTTTAATAGACACTTTCACCGAGCATAGGATTCTAGGTTGATTTTTATTTCTTTCAATATTTTTAAATAATTCCCTAAATGATCTTAACTACATGGTGTTTGATCAGAAATTTGTATTTGTATTTGCTACCTTTGATCTTTGATATGTAAATTGTTTTATTTTTCTTTGGTTTCAGTCCATTTTTTCTCTTTTCTTTAATTTTCTTCAGTTTGAGTATGATATGCCTCAGGATAGTTGATGGGGAATTTATTCTTCTTACTGTTCTTTGGGCTGCCTGGCTATTTGGTTTGATGTCTATCATGAATTTTTGACATTACTCAGTCATTAATATTTTAAATATTTGTTTTGCTCCATTCACTCTTTCTTTTTTATCTTTTTTTACTCCAATTACATGTACCTTTTCATATTGTCCCACAGTCTTAGACTTTCTATTTTTGTTTCTGTTTTTCTGTTTATTTTTTTTTATTTATAGTTCTTTCTGGGAAATATCTTCAAGCTCATCTATTTCTTAGTCATGTCAAGTCTAATGCGTCCCTTCCATTGTCCCTTCATATATGTCATGTCTGAGTCTAGTCTTGATGCTTGTTTTGTGACTTTGGTCTGTTTATTTTTCTTTATTCCTTTCATCCTTTCCTTTTTTTATTTTCTTACACACCATCTATTTAATAGAATCAAAGTTCAATAAAAGCAGAAAGGCTCTCGTATGAAGATTAATATTAACCTGCCCAACAGTTGAAATTTGATTAATATTTACTATAGCTATATTTGCCAGTGACTTCAAATTTCTTTGATGACCTTGTTAGTATGTCCCCATTTAATTTGCAGTTTGTCAAAATAAGCACTCCTCATCACAGTCAGTATCTTAGAGCTCTTTCAGTAGAATTATTGTAATCTGTTACAATTATGCTGGACACCTGTTGGAGTGGTGGTAAATTGTGTATGTGTGTGTGGGGGGGGAGGGTGGATCTTTAATCTTCTAGTAAAAACTCACTTTTTTTATATACCTGTGTTTCTGGTCTATGGTGTGCACAAGTGTTGGTTCCTGAATAGCTCCCATGTACACATACTTGAAATGTTGAGGGAGATGGAATAAGAGAAGTTGTCTTCCCTAATACCTCTAGAATAAGGCTCTGGTAATGACTTTCCCTCTGTAGATTAAGCCATTATTAAGGAGAAAGTTCTGGGTTTATTCATAAGAATTACTCTACTCATTCCCAATACCCCACCTGCTTCCCTCCAGTCACATGAAAATCTTCCTTGATTTTTCCCTGTGAGAATGTGGTGGTTTTTCCAGAGGCAAATCCTGTGAAAAAGGAGAATCTTCCTAAGATACAGCTTCCACGAGTTTCTCTATCTGGCAAGAATTCATAATTAGTCTCTAACAATTTGTCAAAATTACTTTTCAATTTCTTCTTGTTGTTTATAGATCCAGGAGTTTCCACTCCAGGTAAACTGTCACTCTCTGGAGTCACCTGTCTCTCCAGATTTTGGAATAAAGATTTGGCTGGCTGCATCCTCCATTTTCTGATCAGTCCAAGAAACATTATTGATTTTCAGTTTGTCCAGCTTTTCTTTTTATAAAGATAGAAGTGGTACTTTCCAAGCTCCTTATATGTTGGAGTTATAACTATAAGTGCAAGCTATGGATTTTTAAACATCCAATTTGATCATAAGCCAGTGGCCTTGAAGGGGCAACTGGAGAAGATACAGATTGAACTCAAGTCTGTCTCCCAGGAAATCCTGGTGCTTTCTAAAGAACATTGTAAACACTGTAGCCCTTCTACCATCTCCTGTGAATGCCTGTGGAAACTTGATGTGAGATAAACTATCCCTTGAAACCAGAGAGGGTTATATGTTGTGACCAATATATGATTTACAAGGAGGAAACCTGCATCTCATAGGTTTTAAGCCTATGACTTTTCTTAGATGCTTCGAATTAACTGATTTATAGCTATTCTGTGTTACTATATCCCTCCATAATAGTGACTTTTTTTCTAAAAACAATGGTTGCTGAATCTTACATTTGAATAGATTTTGCTTATAATTAGAAAAATACAAAGATTTATTATTAATATTCTCATATTTTATATTGGGTTTATGTAAGAAAATATGTCTTACAAAAAGCTATTTACTTACCTGTTTATTCACCAACCAAGAACAATGAGTACCTGTTATGTATAGAATATAGTTAAAATTGTTTTAGGGAAAGGAATAATGAACAGTTTGCAAGCAAAATATTTTTGCTGATATATATGAAGAATCCTATGTTTAATGAGAGATTATGAAACATGTATTATTTTTATCTTGCAACACTATCTTCCATTTTAAAAATATGTTATGTGTACTTTAAATATTAATGCAGTAAATCAATGTTAGCCTTATTAAATATATATATATATATATATATATATATATATATATATATATATATATATTGTTACTCTTGGCGTAATTTTCCAAAGAAACACTGACTTTTCTTTTTTTCTTTCTTTTATTTATTTATTTATATTTTTAGTTACACATGACAGTACAATGATCTTGTCATTTCATACATTTGAATCAAATGGGGTGGGGTATAATTTCTCATTTTTCTGATTGTACAGGTTGCAGAATCACACTGACTTTTCTTTTTACAAAAGTAAACAAGGGGAACAGAAATTGACTAAACCAGAACTAGAGAAATTAATTGTCTCAGAAATCCTTGAGGATTTAAGCCTTTAAGGGAACTATGCATTTTTACCTCATCTTGGGTAATAACATTCAAAGATGAAATTAGAAGACTCTGATTTCACCCAATGAGACTTCAGAACCTGGAAGTTGCTGGTCTCCAAAGAGGCCTATCTAAGCTTGTCAAGAATTTGCTCAGAGTTTACATTGCCTAAGCAGTGGTAGCTGCCATTTTAAAAGAAGCAACAACCCTTTTTGTGGTCCCTTTGATGGACTAACTTTCTTTTTTCTGTCTCCTGGGGTCCTGACTATTGGCTTTAAGCTATTTATGCTGTACAATTTCAGAGGGTACCAGAAACATTCTGTAAACTTCACAGAATTCCAAAAGAAAAAATATTAAATTTTTTCATTCACTTTGGAGATATGATTTCCATCAGCTTAGAGCTCCTGGAGACAGACTGTTAAGACAAGTAAGGGGAAATTATTGCAAGTGTAATTATTAAGGAAGTTAAAGTGGAAAACTCATGGGTTAATAACTGATATGTGTTCTGAAGAAGGCTATTCTTTTTTATTCTTTTAAATTAGTTTTTTAATCAATAAAATAAATTATCTTTTGATGTCCTATCTCCATAAATAATGTTTTTTATATTTAAACATTTTACTTTTAAAGAAGAATGACATTAGAAGTACATGTCTCAGCACTGTTCTTTCATTACTGAATGCACAAAACATAAAAAAAGAGGAAGAGAGAAGTAAAAAAAGTTTAAAAGATGATGTTTTTCTCTAGTAGTTCAAGGCACAGGACACAAGTATCATGGATCCAATAGAAGAAATACCACCAGTTGCCATAAACCCATTTAACCAACTCTTGGAAGGGTCAACTTATTCCGCTTCCTGGCCTTATTGGTGGCCAGTGTTTTGGGGGCAAATCTAGCAAAGTTCATTACAACATTATGAGGAGAAAAAGGGAATATTTTTCAAAGGGAAAAATAAGTGTGTGTGTATGTGTGTGTTTGTGTGTGTGTGTGTGTGTGTGTGTGTGGTGTGTCTGCATGTGTAGATATTCATTAATTTATTTCTTGGTTTCTCGGCATCCATATATTATAGTTCAAATACAAGCAGTTTGGAGACTCAGCTCTTTAATTTCTGTCCCTGAATTTCGGTGCGTGCCACCTACTGGCCAGGGATAAAGCACATGACAGACTTGAGTCAATCAGTTCAATGCATTTCCTTAGAGATGATTTTATGACACAAATTAATGCTGATAATAAAATGCAATGGCCCTCTAGCTGGGACTACCATCAGAGTCATCCTTATTTAGTTTGTTTTTTTACCCACGGGATTTAAGACTGAGTTTACAGAAATCAGGAGATCAAACTAGAAGCAACACATTTGAGAGGTTACGATAAAGTAACCAGTTTGTGATGAAATTCTTTGAGCATTTGCCTAATGCTGTACCTAAGCCTACATCTATTCCCAGATTTTTGAGTTACATAACTCTGTAAATTCCCATATTGCTTGAACCAGTTTCACTGAATTTTCTCCTACTCACAACAGAATGAGGCCCAAATGGTACTGGAAGAAAAATATATGGGAAATAGAGATGATTTTGTGATGGTTATAAATCAGACACTATTAAATAATTCAAGAGACTTAAACATCTGAGGACATATTTCAGTGAATTTTTAATTTCCGTACTCATAGTTAATTTTACAGAGTTTCATGTAGGAGAATCCACATGTCATCTGGTGATTTTCTATAATTGAGTTATATAAAAGCTGTTATATTACAAATATATGTGACTTAAGGAATAATCAGTTGTAATTGAAATGCTATCACCTAGCATCAAAACATAAAGCTTTTTTAAAGTCTTATTTTTTAAAAAAGAGGATTCCAACTAAAAGATTGAGAAACAAAAACTCTTATTTAGTTCCTTATGTTCTCAACTAAGTGTCCTTTCATATGTTGTTATTTGTTTAGATGACAACAAAGGAATGCTCAACTTCATAAGAAAATGGTATCCTAAAACAGTAGAGAATATGGTTCTGGTATAAGGATAATTAGGTACAACACAGCAGAGAAACTAAGGACACAAAACAAACTAATTGACAACACTAAGTCATATTTTCAGTTTGTTTTACACACTCATCTTAAGGAAAATGAATCAAAATTCCCTGCAATGTGTGTCATCTCTGAATGTAAAGGACTGTAGCACATACAGCTAAATTTGTGCTTCTTTTAATGGACCATGAAACTAATTCCAGAAGACAAAGACTGCGGTGTCAATATCCTTCCTTCTGAAGCACTAAACAAAACAGACGGTTTTTGTGAACTTTTGCTTCTCATTCTCACTGTCACTTTTCACACTTTTTGACAGTTTGGGTATGCAATTTTTTTTAAAAGGTTTTAATCATCTAACATCACTGGAATATTACCTGCAGAATTCTAAAATCTGATGCTTAAAAATGGAAACTTTTTAAACTCTCCAAACTCATCATGCACCATCTGAGTTCTCTGACCAGAAAGTTCAATGCCTACAGGAAGCTGAACATCCCCTCTCTAAAATATTTATCAGGTGACTCTTGAATGACACAGTGAAAACTCATAATAGCAAGGATCTATCAACTTATCAAACAGAAAATAGCCACAACTCATGACCAAGTATCTTTCAGTGTGAGTGAAAAATTCAAGACATTATCTGATAGAAAATATAATCTAAAAATAATCATCATTATCTCATTATATACTGGATAATGAAGTCATAATACAGGAGTGACTTACCTTTCTTCTTTTTTTGGGGGGGGGGGAGACTTACCATTTTTCTAAAGGACATTCTTGTAAGATTTAGAAAGTGGCAGGACTTACCTAGAAGAAAAAAAGAGAAAAATGAGAAATTAATAAACATGAAAATATAAGAGTGAAGACACATTCTTAAATATATTCTAAGATGTGCCCAGACTATCTTCATAGGAGTAAGTCACTAAAGGAGAAAAGAGCAAAATTAACATTCATCTCTTACTATTAAATAGAGTTATGGAATCTCTCTACTACTTTTTTGGGAAAGATATAATTCACATGGATAAATAGAGGCTCTCTGAGTTCTGTCTGTCATGTCCTGGGCTGCTTTACTCTGTTATGTCCTTCTCCATGACATTCTACCTCACCTGGGCCCAGAGCACTGGAGTCTCCCAATGAAAAACAGAATCTCTAAACGATAAGCCCAAATAAACTTTTTCTACTATTAAAATAAAAGATCAAAATAGAAATGAAGTCTCCTCAGTGGCTTCAGTTATGCAATTCTACATAGATTCTGGATTCTTTTTTTTTTTTTTAAGAGAGAGAGATAAAGAATTTTTTAATATTTTTTTTTTAGTTTTTGGTGGACACAACATCTTTATTTTATTTTTATGTGGTGCTGAGGATCGAACCCAGCGCCCCGCGAATGCCAGGCGAGTGCGCTACCACTTGAGCCACATCCCCAGCCCAAGATTCTAGATTCTTAAAAAACATTCCATGTTTTTGGGTATAGTGGTATATCCCTATGATCCTAGTGACTCAAGTGCCTGAGGCAGGAGGACTCTAAGTTTGAGGCCAGTCTGAGGAACTTATGGAGACTTTATCTCAAAATAAAAAATAAAAAGTGATAGGGATGTAGCTCTATTATAGAGCCCTCCTGGGTTTAATCTTCATTACAAGAAAAAAAAAAAATCTAGGTTTAAATGAATTGAGTTGCTTTTGGCTCTCAGAAAGTCCTGGTAGAATTCATTTTGTTAATATTTTACATAGTTTTGTCCCCATACTGATTTTTTTATATAGGGCATAAAACAGTTTTAAAAATGATATAGAGTTTGCAACATTAATAATTGTTTAAAGTTATCTCTTAGTCCCTGAGAAAATAAGAATACAAGCATCTTCATGTGTTCTATAAATCTTAAAATACTGGTGTATAGAGCATTAGTCATAAATATTACCAAATGCTTTAAAAACAGCTAATATGCAGACGGCTCTGAAAGAAATAAGCTTCCTGGAAGCTTGGAGTGGTCATTCTAGAAGTTCTCATTTTGCTTGTAAATCAAGTGTCTGTAGCCTCTTACACTGAATAGGCTGGACCAGTACCAACCCATCAGCAGGCTGACAAGATGCCCTGGTCCCTCAAAGTAGATGAAGAATGCAAAAGGAAGAAAGACCTAAGTTTCATTTCTAAAGACATTATGGGATGGAAGGCCAGTTAATGGAAGTTTTGCTACTTAAAGTATGTACGGAATTTCCTAGCCAACTACACTGTTGTGTAGTCATGATCTTATCTTTTGCAGCAAGATTGAGGCAGCCTATGAAAATGTTAGGTTTTATGTTTACATCAAATTCTTGCATTCTTTTCCATTCCCTCCATTTAGAGGAAATCATCTTATCTTCTACTGGGCAGAGTAGTAAAGGAGGAATCAGAAATGCAGGCAGAAAATTTACAGAGCACTTTTTCCTTGTTTCTTTAACCTGGAAAAAAAATTCTAGATGCTGAAGGTAGACACAGATGCACATCCCTCACATCATTTTGTATTAACATAGTAACTGGCACAAATAGCTAAAACACCTCTTCCTTAGGCAACCTCATTTCCTGTGCTAGAGTTGAGTGAGTCTTAAAATAAGAACTAAATCTCCAAACATAATTTTTTAATTCTAGGAAAAATATGCATTGCTAATTTATAAGTGAAGCCCGGAATATAGCAAAATGCCTTGCGTACATGAATAGGTGACAAGACTAGAATAGCACCTAAGACTGTGAATGTGTAATTTAATTGAAGACACATGCACACAGTGTCTTTCTTTTAATCCTATATGTTTTTTGTGATATTAAATTTCAAGAATGTTTACATGTGTCCTTCAGCATGCCTTTTTTGATCCACTGCACAAATTTCAACATTTTTTTTAAGGTCAAAGTAAGTCATCTGACTTTTCTATATAGTCAATCTGTTGGGAAAGTCTTCAAATGTCCCAGCATTTTTCTAGGGACTGACTACAGAAACCTCTGTAGTTTCACTAAAGAGTCCATGCACAATACCCAGTACTCCAGGTTACTTCAAGTTAATGACTAGAAGGTGCCCAACACTAGATCTATTACCATAATTATCTCCCTATGAGATTGTTAATCAACAACACTGTTTTTTTTTTTCAGTCTAAAATGTTGAAAATCCATTGTGTTACTGACAACATCATGAAGTTTTTCTGTTGGTGAACAAGTGTTTCACCTGCTGGCAAATGACTAGATTATAAGCAGAACCCTAACTCAAGAATTGTGGGTAGCTATTTCCTTTTTAGTTCAAACAAATGTAATACTTTATTTATGTGACTGTGTAAATCTTATCCTTAACATGATGGCTATTTGAGTGTTATCTCAGCCTTGAGGGGGAAAAACATATTTTTAAACATTTATTTATTCAATCTTTTATATTTATTTTGGGAGATAGGAAGAGATAAGGATCATCCTACATTTCCTATTATATTAAAAGCACATAATATTAGATATTTATTTCTATACATTCAGAGTAAATAAATAGTTATTTATGTTAAGTCAGTAGGGTTAGGTTTGTTTTCAAGCCTGTTCCTAAACGATTTGGTAATAATTATTGGGAATATGGAGAAATAACTTTTTTCAGATAATATTATGATGGAAAAATGTTCTCATTGACTACTGCCATCTTCAATAGCTAACATTTTAATGCTCAAATGAAATATTGGTTATACCACAGTGTATTGTATACTCATCATCATACATGACCCATTGCTGAAGTGTGGCCACATTACCTGCTCCTTAATTCCCTAATTAATTGACACAGCCAATGTTCATGTTATAAAGAATAGTATGAGCCCTTGGGGTTTATTTGGGATTGCCCTGGGGAATTAACTAATCATATGACTGGAATTAACCTCGAGCTCCACCTTCCTTGGGCACCAGTTAGGCGCCTGTCTGACATCGTGCTTCATACAGTGTGGGAGGCCAGATGGAAGGAACTCAGTTTCCAGAGAGTACTACTTCAGGGCCATCTTACTTCTTGTGATGCCCTTAATGGTTCCTTGTCATCTGCTTGGTGAAGTGAAATCTCTTCTTTGTGGATTTTAAGTCCTGCCTCTGTCCTGGTCTATGACCCTTAAGTACATCTATCTTCCATCTGATTTAGGTCCTCCATTCCACAGAGGTTAATTTACACATTCTACATAACCTTCCTTTTCCAGTAGACTTGTCTTTTTTAAAAGTTCTCTGTGTTCCCCTTTTCTTTCATCTATTCTGCATCACTTGACTTATTTTGAATTCAATTTTTACTCTTTTCCTTAAAGATATAACACTATGGCCAGATCCCAAAACATATCAACTATTATGCCCCTGCCACTCCCAGGTGTTTAGCTTCATCTCCTGTCACTTCCTATCAATCTTCCCTTTTATTTATACCTGCAATTCCCAAAATGCATTTTGATATTTTATGTCTGTATATTTGTACTTACACCCTTTTTAAAACTCAAAGGCCAAGTTTTCCGATTTCCCAAAGTTAATTTTGACATTTGTTCTTTGTTCTTCCTTAACATTGGATTTCTCAATTTTAAACTTTTAGTGGGATGGAAAAGGGCTATAACCCAGGGCCTCACAGATTCTAGACCAAGTGCTCTACCACTGAGTTACTCCCCCAGCTCCGTAACCTTCATATTATTTCATAATAAATAATAATAACAACATTTCTGACTCCTAGAACAGTGCCTAATGCATAGACAACATTCTGTAAGTACAGAGAGAATTAAATCCAATTTATTTACCATTGGATTTTGAGTTGCTTAAATGCAGAAGTAGCGTCTTATAGTTGTTTTTTTTTTTTTTTTTTTTTTTTTTTGATCTTTGGTGTCGAGTGTAGTGCTTGACCTGAAGTCAGTGTAAGATGGGTAGAGTATTGGAAGGGAAAAAAGAGATATTGGCAGAATGGAAGGAATACCTTTCCCATTTGGTATACTTTGATCAGTATCTATTTCAAAACACTTTAGTTGTTTTGATTGCTTGATTATTTACTTTTCTACTAAATATGTTGTAGATAAATTTGGTCAATAAGCAAATCTGCCAAAATAGGTAAAGCTGGAGATCTCAGATATTGCTAAAGTTTATAGAGTAGGTATAATTGTTGAAAATGAAGACACAAACACAACTGTCCTGTTTGTCTTCAGCTTCTCATGCCTTTCTGCTTATAGTAGATTTAACTAAATAGAAATAAGCTAATTCCTTTCATTGTCATCCTCTACTTTATTGCTAAAATTATCTCATAGAATTAGCAAGACTATTTTGGTATAACAAACAACATCTTCATTTTCACTTGTATAGTAACCAAGGGAAAAACAATCCCTTTTCATTTTTGATACCAGTTCTTTCCAAATATATTTTCTTATTCAAAAACATTAAGCTAAAATCTAAAACAAGGAAATCAGCTGCGTAAATAAAGATAATTGAGAAACACAAGTATCTCACATGGTGGGTCTTTTTAACATGAATGATGGGTTCACTTCCAAGGTCCAGATATTGCAGTTTTACCTCTTTTCCCATCTTAGTACTTCCTTTTCCATCCTGCACTTCACCATCTCTTGAATCTGCACTCTGCCCTCACAGTAAACCTACTTCCTTGAACACTGACAATTCTCAGTCCTCTGGCTTTGATTCCCTAGAAACTCATTGTTGTGTCAGGAATGGAGCTAAATTTTCAAAGATTTTCCCTCTAATAGGTAAAAATCAGAACATTTTTTTTTTGCAAGAAGTTTCCATAGAACAACAATTCTTAAAATGTTACTAGGTATTTTGAGGAAGAAGTAAATTCTATACAAATTTTAGCTAAATATTGTTTTCTGTTATGTTCTCATATTAGAAATCCCCAGATAAATTAGCCTAATACAAGTTCTAAGTTTGTCATGATATAAAATATAGATGAATTTGGTCTAATTTTTTTCCCCAAGTTTTTGTGGCAATGGTGTCCTTTTTCACCGGATAATGCTTTATGTAGTGTATGGTTTATAGGGCATACCTTGAAAAATTATGTGTAAGTAGGATAAAAACCCAAAATTTTTAACTCAGAAAATCAGAATTGATGTTTCCTGGTAGTAGTTAACATTAGGGACTTCAAATATGCTGAGTGTAGTCACAAATGATTTAACTACATGTATTAACACATTGAATCTCATGTAAAGTAAACTAAGTATATCATTGACTTTATTCTATAGATACAGAAATTAAGACTCAGAGAAATTAAGACACTGCCTAAATTTATACAGCAGAACTGAGATTCAACTCCAGGCAATAAGGCTTCAGAGAAGATCTTAAGGCTCCAGAATGCCATTCTGCCTCTGTTATCTACTAGTTGAATGCTCTGGATAAGTTACTTTTACCAGTCTAAGTTGCCATTCATCAAGTGCAATATTGTTCTCTGATGTGGCTGCCATAAGGAAGTCCCTTTCTTTGGTACCAATGATTGAACTCAGGGGCACTCAGCCACTGAACCCCATACCCATCCCTATTTTATAGTTTTTATTTAGAGACAGAGTCTCACTGAATTGCTTAGCACCTCATTTTTTGCTGGGGCTGGCTTTAAACTCAAGATCCTCCTGTTTCAGCCTTCCAAGTGCTTTTATCTAAGCCTAGAACAGTGTATTGAATAATGGGGGTTCTCAGAACACTTACTAAGACTTGAGAACTCTAGATTTGCAATCCTCATAGCACTGCATACAGACAACTCTTTGTTACCCATTATTATTAGAGAAATGCATAAAGCTGCATTACTTGATGAAAAATTCCTACTCTGGACTTCAGCTGCATCCTTAGAACATTTACTCAAAAACATTGAATGTATCCATGTTTCTTTCCCATTGTGAGTCACAATACAGGCATTTCAAACACTGTATGCATTCCTCAAACTGAATCATGGGGCTGAAGGCAGCATTCAAACCTGCCAGCCATCTGAAGAGCTTTTGGATAACATAAACTGGCTGAACTCAAATTTCATCAAAATCGCTGTCTTCTTACCATCTTTTCTTTCCTAAAACAAAAGAAATTACTGTATGATACCAAATCTTATATCAAAACTATACATGTAAGTATCTCTAACATCAGTCCATGTCCCTCCACTTCTTTCAGGTTCTGCTTCCATTAATCTCTTCCTTATTCTTTGCTTCATCCCCTACTTTCTCTCCCCTGTCTTTTTTCCTCTGTCACATCCCTGCTCATAACTCATATTTCCCTGACATCATGTTCCCTATTATTCACATTCCTTTACTCTCATATGCTTCCTGCTGCTTCTGTACTTTTTGGGCTAACACCAGCCTTTCAAAAGAATCTACTTCCCATATTATTTCCCTACCAAATACTTTCTTCAACCCTGTACAACTCAGCTACCTTCAAACCACTTTTCTCAAGATCCTAGCATCCTCCTACTTGTCAAATGCAATGGCCTTCACTCAGTCTTGATTCTCTTTGGCTACTCTGAAACTTTATTTCCATTTCTTTCGTGAACATCTCTTCTTTTCAGATTTTTGACACTGTAATGCTTTTGCTCCCCTTCCTGTCATTTCAACCAATTTTTTATCTGCCTCTCTGAGTGGCTTTTCCCCTTCATTTTGCATTTTATAGGTGGATGGACTCCTATAGCTCTGACCTCTGACTTCTGCTCTTTTCACATTACTATTTTGCTATTACATTATCCACTCCATGACCTTAACAATCGCATTTATGGAGATCACGCAAAAAACTACTAAATTATAACTGTGAGGAAAGAGACCATATCTAATTCATCTTTCTAATATCCATGGTGTCTAGCACAGTCTCTTAGACATAATGGGCATGCATGTGTATGCACATGTGTATATATAAAAAATGAATGAATAAATTATTTTTTTGGTCTAGTATTACCATAGTTCTTAGATAAGCTGCCTTTGCTAAAAGCAATGACTCTTGGTCCTGCAAATGCTAGATGGTGAGCACCCTGAAGACAGGAATGAAATGCTGGATTTCGCTTTGCCTTTCTACTATGATTTAATATTGATTAAAATTGACTTTCCTGCTTTTCCCCATTTCCTTTTATGTTTGATTTTTGGGGCAAGTATTTGTTGAGACCATTAGAGTCAGGCTTCTAGCCCAGGACTCCAGTATTGACAAAAAATCAAAACAAAATCTCAGCCATGCATAATTTCAAATGCTAAAAAAAGTCCCTAGAAATTTCTATTCTACCTGCAGAGAGATCAGTTGATTCATACTCATCTCTTTAGGAGAATATCTTCGACAATAACCTTATGAAGTTAAAAATAGTTGTCCTTTATCAATTCATCTATTGAGGGACAACTAGGTTGGTTCCATAGTCTAGCTGTTGTGAATTGAGCTACTATAAACATTAATATGGCTGCATCACTATAGTATGCTGATTTTAAGTCCATATTCAATGAAATATTACTCAGCTTTAAAGAAGAGTAAAATTATGGTATTTGCCAGTAAATGGTTGGAGTTGGAGAATATCATGCTATGTGAAACAAGCCAATCCCACAAAACCAAAGGCCATTTTTTTTCTCTAATATGTGGATGATAATTCACAATAAGGCAGGGGGCACTAGGGAAGAATAGCATTAGCTTATATTAGGTAGAAGAAAGTGATGAGATGTGGGGATAGGAAAGATAGTAGAATGAAACAAACATTATTACTGTATGTATGTATGTGACTACATTACCAAGATAATTCTGCAACATGTACACTCAGAAAAATGAGAAATCATCTATATATGATATATCAAAGTTCATTCTACTGTCATGTATAACTAGTTAAAACAAATTTTAAAAAATTAGTTGTCCTTAATTTTGTTTCTAGGCAACGTTATCTGAGCTTTATTTTTTTTTCAATAACACCAAGTTGTTAACTCCATAAAGGAAATAGTGAGTGACCTTGAACTGTATCTACAATGATGTAGTCAGGATTATCAATGCCAGAGACCCAAACAAAAGGAAGAAGAAAACACACAGCATCTTAGAACTGAAAATAATTTTAATAGATTCATATATAGGGAAAAAACTTGAGGTTTTCCTTTTTCCTCACTGATGAGATAAAATAAGTAATTTTTCTAATTGTAATTTGAGATAGAAAAAAGCATAACTACAAACAGAAAAAGGAGTAAGAGTAGGGTCAATTTCATATTTTTTTTCATGTAAAAAGCCTAGAGTTCCTTACTTTGGAATATGGTGACATCTATCTGGATTTGTTCCATCTCTATGCAATCAGCAGCCAGAAATCAGTAACTAAGTGGCATGCATTGCAACCCTCTCATTTAAAGGATCGGACTGTGCATTTCCAACACATTGCTGAAGAAATAAGGATTTCAGGAAATTACCATCAAGAAAGAGTCCTAAAAGGCACTGGAGTGCTCAGACACAGCTACCATCAATTAATGCTTAAGCAGTCATCAGTAACTAGGGCGGGATGCACTAATATTCAGCACAGTCAATAATTAGAACAAAAAACCTGGAACTCAAGGCTGGAAGTTTATATGTAGATTATTTTCATGTAGAATTAATGAAAATTCAGCAAGAAATTTCTTAATGTCCCAGAAAAAGTGCTTCATCCATACACTCATGGTTTGCCTCATTGTCACATAGTTTCAGGCACCAAATATTTGCCTGCTAAATATTTAGTTTCTATCCTTACTCTTTCCTCAGAACATATGGGTGCTTTACAATGAGGACATTTTCATCCCTCGGTGTAGAAGTCCTCATATTGATCCTGTGACGGATATTGTACATGATGTGAATGTATAGTGTACTTGTAATGCCCTCACCCCATCACCAGCCCCACTACTTTGTAGAGTGAGTTTAATCAGCCTCCTCTGGAAGGGAAAGAAGTCTTAAGAAGTAAAGTGAATTGTCCAACTACAAGACTGATTTATTTTCATGGGATGATATTTCTATAGCAAAGAATCCATTTTAATCTCTTGCTCTGATAGTCTAGATGTTGAATATACCCCAAAAGTCCATGTGTTGAAGGCATAGTAACTAACCTGTGGCACTATTGAGGGGTGGCAGAACATTTAGGAGATGGCACCTCATGAAAAGGGTATGTGCCCTTGAAGGAGATATTGGAAAAGGTTCTGATATGAAATAAGCTTCTTATTCTGTCATATGCCTTCACTGGGATATATGGCTCACCACAGCCCAAAAGAAACGTGTGTGACCAACTGACCATGGATTGAAAGCTCCAAAACTGTGAGCCAAATAAACTCTGGTCCCTTAAAAGTTGATTATCTCAGGTGTGTTGTTTTAGCAATGCATGCTCCAAGATCTGAAAGTTTTCTAGGTATCCAAAGTTGCAAAACCTAAGATATCCTGGCAAGCCTGAATATAAACTGTATGCACACACCCACACATGCATTGTCACATACTTATGGGGCAGAGAAGCTGTGGTTGTAAAAGCTGATACCAATATGGCATACCAGAACTTTCTTTTCTTACATTTGTCAATGATTTTTCCTAACTTATACACAAATGCATTAAACTTAGTATCTATGCCAGGTGCACTGGCACATGCCTGTAATTCCAGAGGCTTAGAAGGCTGAGGCAGGAGGATTGAGAGTTCAAAGCCAGCCTCAACAACTTAGCTAGGCCCCAAGCAACTTAATGAGACCCTGTCTCAAAATTAAAAATAAAAAGGGTTGGGGATGTGGCTCAGTGGTTGAGGATCCTTGGGTTCTATCTCCAGTGTAGAAGTAAATAAGTTAATGAAATGAACTTATTAGTTATAAATCATAAAAAGCAAGATCACAAGACAAAAAAAGAAAATATTCAAAAGAACACTTCATAGCTTACCAAGATATTGGATAGGAATATTCTTATTAGACTGTAACTTATTATAATCATATTATTAAATAGATATATTTATTAGATTATAAAATTTAAATACCATGATTATTTCTATAATACACACATTGATAAGCACCCACTATGTACCCATTCTACCCTTGAAGCTCAGAGCAGTGAAGGACCATCAGGAAAGTAAATAGATGTGGGTGCATGACCAGTGAGTGAGACAATAGTACTAGCAGGGTTTTAAGTTATATTAGTTCCATAGTTAAACAAGTATTTGTTGAGGGTCTACTAGTTGATGTGCATTATGATAATGATTAGAGACAGAAATATGAATCAAGCTCAAGGGACATATCAAATAAAACAGGAAGGAAGTATGTCAATAAGTTGATACATAAATTTGATATAGTGGTTATGAGAGTTATGCAATAAGAGGGACTGCACAAGAAACTAGGGAGTGCAGATCTAGAAAAACTGAGTTTCAAGAAGTAGATACAAATCTGAGAAGGTAAATTATAGGAAAAGCATATGAGATACTTGGCTATAGAGGGGGATATGATAATTTTACTAGTGAATACGAAGGAAAAAAGGAGAATGTGCTTATGGTCAAACGTTGAAGTGACATTGCAACTGTCCACATGTCCCTATAGGTCACATATACCACATTCAGATATTATCTCTGCTCAAAATGATAGTGATGTGCCCTGTGTAAATTCATGATTTCCAGAAACCACTTACTCAATTTCAATCCCTTACCCACCCCCCTTTCTCAAGATGTTTAGTCAAGCTTTAACTTAAAAGCATTGAATAATGGAGGGGGGGTTATTTAATAAGCATTGAAAGGAAGACTATTGGAAAGGTTAATTACTATACAAATAGAGAAGGGTAGAAAAAGAAGACCAAAAAAAACCACATCTGGCTTTCTGCTAAGTTTGCCTTTCTTAATCTTTAAGCTCCATTTCTCTTATATCATAAAGGTAGAAAATGGGATGCTGAGACGAAGGGGTGGTCAGGCCATTTATTTGAACATTTGATAAAACCTGAATTATGTTCTCTTCCTAATCATGGGTCATTAGAAGCAAAATGGTACATTTGGAGACCATTCAGTTATAAACGCCTGCAACCTTCCTATCAGACCTGCTGGCTTCTTTTCTTTATTTCTTACTCTTTTTTAGTCACTGTAGCCAATTATGTTCAGATATGATTTTTTTGGCCAGGCAAACTAGCTCTTGCATCAGGGGTTCCACAATAGCTTGGTTGGAGACCCACACAGCCTCTAATATTATTATTTTTTGGCAGGGACATTATGACAATAATAACTGGGAACAAATATCTCTATTCAGTGCAAAGAGAAAAACAAAACAAAGAGGAAAAAAAAAAAACCCTGCCATCTAACATTTAAATAAGCCTACAATTGTAACACAAATCCAAAAGAGGAAGCCTACATAATTTAAAGTTCAGGTTAATCTTGAAATTGGTGAGGATAATTAAAGAATCAAAGAGGCCAATTGTGTTTAAAATTACTGAGTCAGATCCAATCTTTCACTGGGCTCCATACAAATGTTGCATTATGTATAGGTTAATGTGCTAGCCGGTGATACAGTTCACAATTTTCAGTGTGGTTTAGCTTACAATGTATCAGTTGGACCTGGGGTATCTTTCATCTGCATTTTAAAACTGAACCTGTAACTACCAATGAGCCAAATGCCTTACATTTCTTGCTCTGTGTTTCAGTTTCTTTAGGGCCTGTACTTCTTCATGCAGCCTCAGGCATAGTATTCAGTGTAATGAGGAGAGCTTTGTTGATCCTTCCAGTCTGAGAGTCCTTAAAAATGGACTTACCTTAGTAATTCAGAAAATGCTAATTTTCAATACACATACACCCAATACCACAAGCAATATTTAAGTCAGCCCCCACCCATACACTGTTCTTCTCAACAAACAGAAATCTGCTGATGGATGTTGGTCAGTCTTGTGATTGGAAGTGGGTCTGTATCTCTCTGCTTAGTGGCAAAATGTATCGTCAGCTCATATTCCAACCACCCCAACCTAACTTAAAGGGGGTGGAGGGAGGAAGCAGAACATAGATGCTGCTGGCTAGCATCCAGAATCCTCATATTAGAAAAAGGGTGAGCTGGGGCACAGCACAGCCATCTCTCACCTAATAACTGAGGCTGGCAGCCAGCATTATGCAAAGCTCATTGGAAAAAGCAAAGCTTCCTTGGCAAAACAGTGATAAAGAATTAGAATTTTCTAAAAATAGTAATAAGAACTCAATGCAATGACCCAAACCTATCTTGGCATACATGGCAGAGCAAAAGAAGCTGGTTCCTACCAAAGATATGCAGAACCTAAATGATACAAAGAACTGAGAATGAACCAAAGGAGCAATTAATCTTGTGCCCAGTTTTATCCATGAATTTTAAGCATTTTCTATATTTAGTTGAATGCATAGGCTATTTGTGTGATAAACTTCCCTTGTTAGCCACTATGCAGGTACTTTTAGGGGCAATCACCCACACTTTATATATATATATATATATATATATATATATATATATATATATATATATATAATGTATATATGTGTGTATATATATATATATACACACACACACACACACACAAATATGTACTTATAAGTACATATATAAACTATACATATAATATATATATATAATATTATTATATTATAATATAATAGTTTATTTCAGATAAAACCCTCTAGAAATGAATCAGAGGGCACAGGTTTAAACCAGATAGTGCCATCCAGCCCCTCTTCTAGGTGACATATAGTATCTTTTGCTCATTATAATCTCATCACAAAGTTAAATTTGCCATTCCCATTCACCAGATTTGATTTTGCAATGTTTGAAGAAGCAGGATCACCAACTGCACATGCTCAGGAATATGCACACCTCTATATGAGATGAAATCTTTCTAATATAAATATTCATCAATTCTCCCAATAAAATTTCCTTGCTTTCATTGTTCAATGAGAGACATTGCTTTGGGAATTATTCCCAGTGCTCTCCTTACTTGCTGCCAGCAATAAATCTTTCTTTACTCTTTTATCTCCTGGTTGTGCTCATTGAGTTTGCACTCAGTAAAGGTGAACACATTGTGTTTGATTACAACCGTGCTTCTCATTGTACATGTAGGTTTATTCTTTCCCAACTACTATATAGATGTTCTTTGACCTAAAATAGGGTTATGTACTGATAAACCCACTGTAAGTTGAAACTATTTAAAGTTGAAAGTGCATTTGATATACCTGACCTACTGTACTTCATAGCTCAGCAACACAGAGCACTGTGGAGTATCAGTTAAACACTTCTGATCATGTGGCTGGCTGAAGGTAAAAGCTGGAAAAAAGATCAAACTTCAAATGTTGAAGTATGGTTTCTACTGAATGTATATTGCTTTTGTGCCATTGTAAAGTTGAAAAATCATAGGTCCAATCATTTTAAGTCAGGGATGACTGTATTTACAGTCCTGATAAAGTTCTTAGTTAAAATATATGTTCTTTCAGGTGTTGTTATAGATAGATACTTTGGCTGAGTGCAACTCTGTCAATACTAGTTGAGATTCTGGTGCCCAGATAGCAATACCAGGGCTGTGATATGTTCTTTTTTTTTTTCCAAAGAATACAGCCCTAACAATATTTCTGACTGGGTTTATGTACATGTTTATGTAAATATATGTTAAGTTACTAGAGAAAAGTAAAGACATAGCTTTGGGAAGAATATCATATGATGACACTTTCTATGGATATCACTAAGAAAAATCACTTTATTGCCAGGAAAACTCACATGGTAATATTGATCAGTTAGCAAACAACCCATTAAAACCTAATGTTGAAAGCTCTTTCAGGTGTATAAGATATCATTATTATTTTTAATTGTAATCCAGTGTGAAAACAGTTATATACACAAAAATTAGAAAGAAACACAAAACTGTAAAACTAATGGCTCAATTACAGGATTACAAGCAAGTCAGAAACATTCATTGATTCCATTGTCTAGGCAAGTTACAGGGGAATAATTGTGTGAGGCAGGCTTCACACTTTAAGGAAGCTGCGATATTATTGAGGAGATATGATATATGTTCAAGCATAAAATGAATGGGAGAAAGAAAGAAGATGAAAGGAGGAAAACAGAATGGAAAGATGGATTTAGTATGGTGCCAGTGAGAGCCATTGAAGGTTTCTGAGCAGCAAAAGAATATAATGAAAAGGTTTTAGGAAGATTAATATGGAAGGCCAGTTTAGAGATAACCACTAAAAATGGGCAAGCCAGAGATGTATCGGGAGATTTTTTTTTCTTTTATCCCTATCAGTCAGACAGCCACCTTTGAAGTCTGCAGCCTTGAAGCAGCAGAGCCTTGGCCCCACACTGCTCTCACACTTGTTCACAAAAGCCAGTGCTAGTTCTCCTTTTTCTATTTCATTCTTCCTGTGTTCTCTAGCTCAAGGCTTTCCATTTCTGGCTGACTCTTCAAAACACAACAGTGGAGGACTTGTGGATGGCATTCTGTCAATTTTATAGTAGCCCATAACAATGCAAATCCTCCAACATGGAATAAAATCTATGGAATCTTTGGGGGTAGATACTGTGTCTTTCTCTGTTTTTCAAAAATCTGTAGGTCCCTGAACCAAACCTGGAACATCTTAGGTTTAAATATTTTTATAGTGTTGAACCAGATTAGTAACATATTTGGAGAACAAAAGGGAATTTGGTGGGCCACACTGACTTCACCTATTTTTATAATTTTTTATAAGAAGATCTAAGATTTTTTTGAATGAAGAAGAGCCATAGAAACTAGTCAGGATAATTTTTTAAATTTAATCCTCAGAAACCACCTAGGGATCTGTTAGAAGGGACAGTATCACCATTTTCTACTGGAATAACTTGAAACTACAGAAAGTGAAGTGGGCCCCCAAAGTAAGCTAATGAATGACGGAACAAGGCAAGAACTTGGCTACCCTATTTTGGGGGTACTTTGTTAAATTTTTAAAACTGTAGCTCATGCTCTTTTAATATGATATTTGGGACATTCATCTAATAAAGACTGTTTGAGACTTTGTTTAATTTAGGAGGTTGTAAAATAATGTACAGGATAGGAGGTTGTCTTAATTTGAAATAAAAACTTTTTGAAAATAATATGGTTTGGGTCTAGCTCTAGGGTTATACTTCTTATTGGCAAGAACATAGATAAAATTACTAAGTGACTTCTACCCCTCTCTCTTGACAATGTCTTCTAGGAAATGTTTAGGTAATCTACAGAAGCAGTCTGTGTCCCCTGCAAGGTTCTTTTTTCCCTCTCTCTCTCTCTCTTTTTTTTAGTATGCTTTGCCCATTTTCTATACATCCTCCTTCATGATTGCATCTCCTTTGAAAAATTACTCCTATTAAACTAAATTTCTCTGTCACTGCAAGAGACATAAAATTAAAAACTATCTGTCTTTAATCATGCCAGGCTTCTTCCTTGTCTTCTAGGCTCCATTTATCAATAATTAATATATAAAGAAGACTGAAATCCATTTCAATTTCAAAGGCCCAAACGTTTCGCTGATTAATAAAAATTGTGCTCACAAAGATGGACGGGCATGCCATGGTGAAATGATGAAGAACCCAGCATTAGTAGGGAATAGATTTGCACAGCCACATGTGCTGTGTGGCCAACCTAGACAAAAAAAGCCATGTGGAGGAACATTTGTGCAAGAAATACCACCCATTAAGCTCAATATCTCTGCTAAGAAGAATCCATGTCTGCAGTTCTCATCAAGGTAAAGCAGGACATGGATGTGGTTATTGGATTCCATTACAATACTCTTTATCATGACGACACACAAGCAAATGAACCTATAACAAGGTAGAGCCACACAGAACTATGGGCTCCAGACCCCCTCTCCACTAGCCAAATTATGTCTCCTGTACTTACATGGATCACATTTTTCCAAGCTAAAAATCAAGAGAAAGGACAGCAGTGGAATCCCAAGTAATACCAGAATTCATGGGATATTGTAGTCTTTGATGCAGACAGCAAATCAAAATATTTGATAGTCTTATGTACTTGCCTTATCTAACGTGAGATAATACTAGTGGCCAATTTGAGGCTTTGTTCTGCTGGTCATATGTCTTCTTGATTGATATACTCGACCTATTCTTAGAAACAAAGGAGGATTATATAGATGTAAAATATTTTAATACAATTGTTGAAGTAAAATGTAAAGGATGACCATGTGTGACAGACAAGCCTATTACCCTTATTTCTGCCATCTCTTCTCTCCTGTCTGTGCTATGAAGCTCCAAAAAAACTCGGCCTATGCAATGGCAACCCTACTGCCAAGGCCCTGGGGAAACAACAGCAAAGATAATAGATGAGTCAGTGATTACAAGTCAATAACAATTTTGCAATTATATATTCTATAACCACATTAGAAAAAATGTCATTAAGCCTCAATGGCAGGAAAAATTAATTAATTTAATTTTTAAAAATCTTCTTTGTTTGTCCAAAGTAAATACCCTGGGAAATTGCACAATGTCATTTGGTAATTACTATGGAACAATATAGGAATAGATCATGATTGGTGTCTAGCAAAACAACAATCACATTCTGCCTTCTAATTATGGTTGAGCTCTGGGGGAAACACAGAGAGCAGTGCTCCCTGCTGTTACACCACAGCAATAACACTCATTACCCCAGTAAATACTGTGGAATTGCACAGTAACACACAGGGGCTTCCCTGCTGCGAGGCTGTGGCAGAATCACTCATTAGGCTGGGAAGTACCGCTGGATCCTCTTTAATTACTTCCAAAATATATGATAACAGGCCACTGTTACAATGCAGTGACATCACTCATTACTTCTGTCCTCCTTTTTATTTTTTTAACATACTAAGAAACTCTGCAGTAGCCTTACTATAATGGTGATGCATTGTTAACTTATATGGATTTAATCACATAGATTTGTGTGCTTTTAGACTTATAAATACACAGGCTCCCAATGTGAAATGAGCACCAAGTAAAATATGCAGAACCACTGCTATCTTTCTAGCAATATCCTTTTTCTCACGTTACATTACTGAGTAGTAGCAACACTGTTGTAATCTTTCCTTTTTATTCTTGAAATTTGAGTGATAATTGCATGGTAGCCCTATGGAATCCAGGGTACTTGTAATTATATCCAGCTACCTAGGAACACACCAATTTCAAACCTATTACCCACAGGTATCATTTATGTTTATTGCTGTCTTTATGCAGCCACCACTTTTACTATGAATTCCAAGAGCCTGGATGCTTCAGTGGGGCCCCACTGCCACGGGGAAAGGGAGAGAGGACAGAGCAGAGGAAATATAGGAAACAGGGTGTGCTCCTTTTCAGGAGAATTAAATCTAAAACTTATTAGGGTCTCTCCAGTGTATTTTCAAGTGGAAAGAGTGGTTTGGGGTTTGTACTGTTTCTGGCACAATTTCAAGGTAAGACTCAAAGTTGGCTTCATGTTTGAAACCTCACTTTATGCAAACCTGCCTCATGTGCCACAAATGTCTGCATCAAGGGTGAACTAATTTTTGATCATGACTTGCCATGGCAGGTGAATTAATGGCTCTTGGGACAGCAGTTTGAAAAAATAATTAAAGCTAGGTGTTGCTGTTTTCATGTGAAAGAAGAAAATAACTGTTATGCCAGTGTACTCATCACTTCGATTTGAACAATTTATTCTATACATCAGTACTTGGGGAGGTTGTGCATGCAGTTATTGAGTAGTCCATCCTCATTCCAAAAGAGCATGTGATGGATGGATGTTTTCCTCTCTGTGGTAATTGTTGGAGCTGATTTGTGATGCTATAGTTGCACAAGGAAGACCTAGTCTTAGACTTATGAATAATAATGTTGAATATGTACTGAATATGTAAGTCAAGTATTAGTTAACTATAACAATTTTTCAGCAAAATCACATGATGGGCCCATACATGAGTAAGGAAACTAAGCCTTGGAGAGGCTGAGCAACATGCTCAGGATCATTCAGCTAGAAAAATAGAGCAGTTGGGATTCAATGTTGAGTCCATTCAGGCCTCAATGCTTGTCTTTTTACAGCACTACTAGGTAGCTTCTTTCACCAGCCTCCAACTCCATTTCTTTTGCCTTCTAGTTTTGTAATGTTTCCTAACAAACACAGAAAACTAGCTCAGAAAGTTAAAATTATGAAAAAAAGCTTTCTTATAAAATTTATCTCCCTTATAGGAGAAAAAGACTCAAGGAAATTAAAACCTATACTATTAATAGTTCTTGTCTGTTTTTACCTTTGTACTATGTTAACAGAAAATTGAAGAAATAGGTAGATCCTTTTTATGCCCCAGACTGGGCTTTTGGTCTCATCTATCTTTCAGCATCAGATTCTTCTATGAAGGAAAAGTGCAAAGAAGATTTCTTGAGTCATAAATTAGTTAATTAAAGATCAAACATCCACTTTTTTGTGGCATAACATCTTTCTTGATAATTTTACACTTTTATTATGGAACTTTTTCTTTCAATAAATAAATAAGTTCCAATTTTGTGTGATTCACTTATTTTTTCAAAATGAAATATTAGAAACATATATCCAATATGTTTTAATAAATAAGAAACAACAAAAATGTGTACATATTACAAACATTTATCTTCCCCTTCCACACTCATCCTCCTTTTTAAAACCAATCACCTCTATGATGCTTTTACAACCTGACCAATTTTTTTCTAATAATTTTGAGATCTTCAGGGCATTCTAAATACTAATAGCTTGGGGCTAGATGTTTAGTATTAATGTCCACAGGGTACAAAGTCTTTTCCAGCTCATTAAACTTCACTTTAATTAATCCTGCCACAACTTTATAAAAATGGTACACTTTGGTTCAGGCTGAAGCAGGCTGTTTAGGATTGATTTGCCTTTTCCTTAAGCCAATGGCATTTGTCCCTCTGATCCACTCCAGTCCCCGTTTTAACACAGCTTAAAAAATAAATCAAGAAAGAAAAAAGGTTCATGAAAAATGACACTCTAAAACACCATGGCTTCCAATAACTCTTACTACCCTCAAACCAAGTAAACAAAAATGTATTCAATTGACAGTGACTAGTCACAAAATAGGAAGTAGATTCCATCCCTAAATCAATATTGGGGAACAATCATAACAGACATTTGCACAGATTTCACAGTGTCAAAGCATTATCTCCCTCCACTCAACTCTTATACTGATCTTGAAACAGAGAATATCCTATGTCCATTTGAAAGATGAGAAAATTGTGGTTCATAGGAATTAAGTGGCTTGCTTAAGTGTATGCAAAGTTTATATAAGGAGTCATAGCATGAACCCAAACATCTTGATTTCAACTCTGAATACAACTTAGATTCACATTCAGAAAAGGAGCAAGAGAATAAATTAACAGCATTTCCCTGCTCTGTATGTATGAAAAAGGACATTCAATTTTTTGATTGAAAAGTCCAAGACTATTCTCAAACTCAAATTTCCATGGTCTTAAAATAATCATCCCAATACTCTGGCAGGGAGCCAATTTTGTCTTCTAAAATTTCCAGGCATCCCCAGCAGCAAATTCTGAGCCTACATTTTCTTGACTTATTGATGAACGTGCTCTTTCTCTTTCACTCCTTCTGCAGGACTTTTCCCTGCATGGTGTCCTCTTTAGTTTACTACCTGTACAGTCAGGATACACTTGTTCTCCTATAGTGAGTTCAGGGGGATCCTGAATAACACAGCATACACTACAGGTAGACATCTGCATGTAAAATACAATGATTTATTTTGGCACTATTTAACAGACTAGTGTGGCTTTAGTAGATATTTCCCTTTTGATTCACATGAAGTTCAAGCTACCATTGTCAGATTTCTCAGGTGGAATTCAAGCAACTAAGCTTTTTCTATTTGTTTGTCTTCCATCTCCTCTTATCAGCTGTAGTCAAACATCGACTATATACCACTCCAGCCTGTTTATTGATCCTACTCAAGTCATTACAATCTCCTGCAAAGAGCCTCTCTTTGGTGACCAAGGGCACATGTCGAAGAGAGACTCCTCTGCTCTGGACACACTAAGAATATATGAATAAAGAAAGCAGGATGGAAGTAAGTTTACAGAATAAAAATAGGCAAAGAAAAAACTAGAAATTGGTTGTCTTAAAGGTCAGGAAAAAAGACTGTGGGAAATGATGTTTATAATCATAAAGAAATTTATATCACTTAAAGAATTTGAAATGAAATTGTTGGCTAGAAAATATTGCTCAGTTTTCAGAGTAACAAAGTTTTAATAGTAGTGGATAGAGTAAGCTATAAATTAGAAAAATGGTTCATGATCAGCAAACTTAGTAAAACACTAGGAATTTATTTTCTATGGGAAGTTTAAAACGTACCTAGCATTTTATGAATTTTGAAATTCTCACAAATATCTTTGGCTACAAATGTCTTCCATGTCCTACATAGCATCTCCCTGACCTCGTAGGGCCAAAATATTCTGAGTGTCCAAATCTTTGGAACAGGTGAATCTTCCTTGCTTCTGGGATCTGGAGCTCTGGTCATCTATTCAGGCTCCTGACAATGACACCCAAGTGGCCAGAGACAACACAATCTCAGTATAGTACTCTGACTGGGTCCTGAGGTTGAGAAAGAACAGCAACTATGAGGAAGTAAAAGCTCTGCAAGTTCCGTTCCAGTCTCACCAAAACTCTGATTAGGGATTCCAGAAGGTAACACATTTTAATTAAGCTTTCTCTCAGCCAAAAGGGAATGAAGATTCTGCCAGTGTTTTATTTCCCAATTTCTCTCCTCAGGGAACATATGTAGAAATGGTTTTGAGGTTGAGCTTTTATATATCTGAAGGACACAATTTGATTACGAACAGGCAGAAATATATGAAATATTAATTTTCATTATACCTGTCTTCAGTACACCTACCAAGGACCTTATAAAACTTTACAAAATATTATCTAACTCAACCATTAGTCATCTGATATTTCAGGTCACTGTTTCTAAGGGAAAGCTAAGAAGAATTTTTTTTAGGTTTGTGAGAACAAATTCCTTTTCAGTTTCTTCTTCTAGATATACAGTCAACTTATACCATCCTATAGACACACACACACACACACACACACACATTGCAATTAGTTCTTCATTTGTATTCCAGTTGGCCACATGATGATTTGTGAGCAGTGATGTATGTGTTAGGACTTCTCAGAAGTGACATGAACTTCCCACCCGAAATTTGGTTCAGAAGTTGAGACTGAAGATGCTACAGACACACATACAAAGGTGGATATGAAAAGGTTTATTATTCACAAGCTTTCTAGACTGCGAAGGGCAGGTCCCAAACGAGATAAAAATGGCTTGAGAGGGTAACTGGCTTTGGCTTTTCTTAGGTTGTTTAGGGAGAGGGGCTGAGATTTAAGTTCTCTTGCATGAAGCAGGACTCATGTAGTTCAAAACTTCTTTCTGCTGGAATCAAAGGAGGTAGCCCCTAGACTTAGCTTGCCTAATGTGAGGCAGAAGAAGAAAGGGGGATGGTGGGGCTTCAGCTCTGTCATCAGTCATAAGTATAGTCATACTCTCTATTAATGTGTACACAGCATTCACCACATCCAATAAACGGTATTTTATTACCATTATTTTTAACCCAATTATCATGCCAATTTAACCCAATATCATGTCTATACTGTCTGCCTGGTTAGCCATAATGAGAAAAACATTTTTGGATTTCAATGGCAATCAGTATGATCAATATAGAATTTGAAAGATTGCTTGTGTGGCTAAATATGACAGAATAGTAGGAGCAGCTTGGAGTGACCTATCTAGCATCATAGTTATAAAGTGCAGTGGAGTTGGATTCTTAATACCTAAGCTTAAATCTCAGTTCTATTCCTTAAGAGCCATGTAATTCTCAACAGTGGCATACAGGTTCTGAAACTCATTTACTCAATGCAAGTAATGCCATCTACCAATTCCAGTGGGTTGTTATAAACAATAATTGAAAGATAATACTATTGTCACCACAAAGCAATTGCTCAGTACTTACTAGATACTCAGTAAACAGTATTTGAATGTGATACAACCCATCAAACCACTAAACTATTCTGAGACTATTTTATTTACAATATAAAGAAAATCATGGTAACCTCACCCATTGTACAGGAACATGATACAAATAAAAATCTACAGGAAATTATATATCTGATGGCACTTTCTAAACAAAATGTGCGTGGATATGAAATACTTCACTTATATATATAAGCATTCGAGAAGAAATATTGAAGATGGACTGTACGAGACTTTTTTTTTTTAATTTGTTACTAGGTACTTAACCCAGGGGTGCTTAACCACTGAGTCATATCTTCAGCCCTTTTTTGTATTTTATTTAGAGATAGGGTCTTGCTAATTTGCTTAGGGCCTTGCTAAGTTGTTGAGGCTGTCTTTCAATTCATGATCCTCCTGCCTCAGCCTCCAGAGTCACTGGGAGACTGCAAGATTTATATATTTTTTAAATATTTAGTTGTAGATGGACACAATACCTTTATTTGTTTGTTTATTCATTTATTTATTTTTATGGGGTGCTAAGGATTGAACCTAGTGCCTCACATATGGTAGGCAAAGTGCTCTGCTGCTAAGCTACAACCCCAGCCCAGAGACTGCAAGATTCTTGATAGCATACAAACATACATGGCCCCACTTCAATGAAGAGTTCCTAAAACAGGTCTAGTTTTCATAGGATATTTATTAATTGTATTAGATGTGGAACATATTCTAAGACTCTGTTTTTTTTTTATTAGGGCCAAATAAGATTGATATACCTGATAAAACTAGGCATTTGCTCCCTCTCAGGCAAGAATCCCCATCTGTTGGTATAAGTTGACATTTGAGATAACTTGCTCCCAGTAACCATACATTTCAAATCTCTATTTCAGTAAACAGTCTCAGAAGATTTATTGATTCACTCAAGTTTTCCTTAAGAGAAATGAATGAAGAAGAAGAAGGAGTTGTATTAGAAAGCAGGAAAGACAGGGAAACCAAGATGTAAGTGAATGAAAGTTAGAGAAGTTTATGGAAAAGAAATTAGAATGGTGAGCAGGGCTGACACATTACCCACACTGCTTAGATGAATTCTGAGGTGTCCAGGTAATTAGCCAAACCTTTTAGAGAGACAAAAATACAGGTATTCTTTCCTTTCCTTTGTCTTCGTGTCTCTCCAATGTAAAACTTCATTACAGAAATATCCATGCCCTGTATAGAGGGCTTTCAAGAGCTATCACACTAACCTGTATCATAGGACAGTGATGTACATAGAAGTAATCCACATGTCATGTTCTGTGACCTCCTAATGTCCATATACTAGGAAGCTGCGACACACCTTTATATGCTGCCAACACAGGGGACCATGCTGTGTGCCTTACACCTCTCCTCTGCCTTCCCGTGCCAACTGGCATATTCAGCCAGGCATCCTGGGAATCACATGCTTATTTAGCCAAAGATAAAATTTGGCACTTAAGAAAAGTAACGAGTTGGAATAAATACAGCTTGATCCCATTTTAAGAGGAAGATGTATTTATTTATACTCATTTTCTCTTAATATTTGGGAAATGAATAAGTTGGAATAATGTGGAAAATTTAGTAATTAAAATTTAGTAATTAAACTCTCATCGACACAGTCCTTGGCCTTTACCCACCTAGTTCTATTTTTGTTCAAGGATGAACCATATTATGGGATTTTGTGTTCACTGTTTTTCCTGTCCTATAAAAATTGGTTAATATTGAAGTTGTCTTTAATTAAAAGGATACATTCTGCCTTCCCAAATGGAGAATTCCATGAAGGGATAAACCAGCATTTTTCTTCTGTATTTCCCTATGCACAAGTTATACTTTTAATACTTATTAGGTACTCAAAAAATATTGTCATCAGACTGACTATATGACTGACTGCATAGATTTTTATTTTTCTTCAAAGTTAAATAGCATTCATATTTCAACAAGGGCTTGTTCCTCTGAAAATCACAGATTTAGAATCACAATTTACAACAGCAGTGCTCACCTGCCAAAACAACTTCAAATTAAATAGCAACTTTTGTTACAATATTTTGGAGCCATATCTGGGAAATGCAACTGACACTGGTATAGAGCAGAAATGGTTTCGACAAGGCAAGAAAAGGCATATTGACTGACAGGAGCATGCTCTGTTGCCTTGACAAACAAGCAAGAATTCAGCCCCAATCTGTTGGAGTCTCAAGGCTCACAAACCTGCCAGATTGCCATCTTTGTGCTGAATGCAAAATAATCACAGTAGCTAGAAATGATAAATTGTGGATGGCTGCAGTGGGAAGCAACATATTTAATCAATCTCTTCTTTTCACTCTGCAGGTTCTAACCATGAAACGTGCACTTCAAATAGGAGAGAATAGTTCCGCTTCTGGAAGTAAGCTTGCCTCACGCCACTATCCCTGACCAATCTTACCCATCCCCCACCATGATGCACATTTAGGGTAAGCTTCTTGATAGTATCCACATACAAGGCTTCAGTGACTCCAAAAGGTATATATTCTAAGCTTTTTAATTTCTTAAACCCATTCCAAACTGGCTTTGCCATCAGCATCCTAGCTGTCATCTGAGCTGTCAATGTTTACTGAGCTTTTACAGGGTGCCAAGTACTGTGCTCAGCATCTATCTATCCTTCCTCAGTGGTTATCCTAGAGATAAAATTGAAAAGGGCATTGAATGTATAAAGCACAATATAAATTCAAGGCTTCAAGGTATTATTCCTGGAAACGTACAGTCATTTTTAATTCTCTCATTTAACTTGTCAGATCAAACAGCTATGATTTAACCATGGCTTTTTGAATACTTATTTTTTTCTCTTAAATTTACCATTATATAAAGGACAAAGGAATAAATCTTCTATGAAAGTTACATTATAAAAAAATTCACGGGCCCAGAGTTTCAATTTGTTTTCTTCTTTCTGAATGTCTATTGCTCTCATCTCATACTTTTCTTCCCCCTTTCTCTCCCTCCCTACACGCACGCATGCGCGCGCGCGCACACACACACACACACACACACACACACACACACAAGCACACCCTCTTCTTTTCTTCTAATAGGTCATTTGAAAATGTTCATCACTCAGGCTGGTGCTGGGGCTCGGTGGCAGAGCACTTACCATGCATGTGTGAGGCACTCAGTTCGATCCCCAGCACCACATTAAAGTAAACAAATAGGATAAAGACATGCTGTCCATATAAAACTACAAAAAAAAGTAAAATGTAGCTCATCACTGCTATCTTAAAATTTAATATTTCACAGATCTAATTAATCTATGCTGCCCTAAAAATATCTCAAACTCTCCCCATTTTGATATGCCCATTGTCTCCCTAATACACATCTAGCTGAAAGCTGAGAATACTACTGGCTAGGAACTAGAGAACAATTCTAAAGTACATTACCTCCTTCTGAGACTACACCATGGAGTCATATAGAGAAGAATTCTTCAGTCAGGTATGTTACTTTCTTATCCTGGCACATGTTTTTAATCCTCCTCCTGGAGACCATCCTGTGCCTAGACTCATTCTCAGAATTTAGGGATATGCAGTTGTTATTTTTTTCAATAACATTTAAAATGTGTGTGCAGTGAATACTGCTTAACATACTTATTTCATATCCGTTCCTATTTTTGTGATGCTAACTGTTTAGAATGTGCAAGACATTTTCACGGCAGATCTTTCAGAAGACATCTCCTAGAAAGCTGATTTTCCCTTTTGTATTCACTTCCAAACTACATTTTATTTTCAGAGACCTGTTTCAAATATTTATATTTTATATTTCTGTTCCATTTATCCTCAAATATCTGTATTATCTCTCATATTTTTATTCCTTTATCTACCACAAATAAAAACAATTTGTTAGTTTTCCTTCCTGAACAAAGATTCAATAGATTCCTCTATCATGACATTGCAGAAGCCTAGAACTTGAAGGAACAGCAAGATATTCAGATAGGTATTGATAATGAGGAGCACAAACATCAGAAGGGAACATAATAGTGATGTTCAAACCAGAAGCCTAATTTTTCTCAACTGCTGTCAGATCGGAGGGTTTCATCTCAAGTCCAGGATGCTAGTCATTCCTCTCAGGTTCTTTGTTACAGAAGAAAAGAAAACTTGCTCCAGACCTAGAAATCTCAAGTATTTGAAATAAAGGGAAACCTCTTTTGGTGGTAATAATTATAACAACAACAAGAACAATAATAATAACGTAGTCCTGAGCTCAATACAGCTTCCATTTTATTTTAAGATTTTTTTAAGTTATCAAACCAAATCTCTCTCTAGGTAGCCTACTTGCTGTTATAATCAATGAGGCTCTGAGGCTCTGGACTTTGTGTTTTTGAAGACACACATGAGAGTAGGCCCTTCACAGCAAGACTTCTCTGAAGTCGACAGGGCACTGTCTCATCTCTTCCTAAGGGAAACTCTTCCACTTGTTACTATTCCTCATCATCTCTCTTCTCTACTCCTATTTTAAATCATACCATTCTGAATGTCATCTACTTTCTACATTTCCTGTTGTCTCCAATAAAACAGATAAAATTTAGACACCTGTGCCTGAATCTGATAGCTTCATCTGAACTCTACATTCCATTGTGTATTTTTGTGGATATAAAGGAAGACAAATAACCCTAGATGTGAAAAATCCTGTTGTTATTATTTCAGTTCACTTTGTCTCTGACTTCTTGCTGAAAGCTCCCAACATTAAGCCAACCCATAGCAGCATGGATTTGGGCATGTAGTCATCATCTATTATTTGGTCTTATTTGTAAGGACTGTTTTGACACAAGTTTAAATACTATTACTTGTATCCAAAAATAAACCCATTAGCAATAAAAAGAAAGAAAAATTTTACTTTATCTGTCCCTATGAATACAAGGTTTTTGGTGTTTTTTTTTTTTTTTTTTTTTTGTATTTTCAGCAAGGAATAAAAATTTCATAACAAATTCAGCAAAATTAAGCAATAAACAGAGAAAGCTGTCAAAACATTTCAGGATATTCAGTGAAGGGCCATAAAGCACAAAGGGCCTGAAGAAGACAACAAAGGAACCATAGCATTAAATTCTTCAGTTTTGAGATTTGCCATAAATCATCTGTGGGTCCAAGCCTGGGTTATGGTAGCATGCATTGAGGCTGATTTCGAGAACTCTGGTAACTGTCAGGCAAGGCCTTATCATCCCATGACACTGTACTCAACTTCCTGATTCCAGATGCTTCTGGATATATGTAGAAATTGGTGAAGATGCAAAAGGGGTAACATACAGAAGAAACCACACATTTTCCTGCCATCACTCATTCCACACATAGTTGCTGGGCATCTTCTATGTACAGGAGTTATTTATTCTGTGAAACCTTTAGAGGACCCAGAAGTGCTTTGAACTTGCTGCCTATTTGCATATATGAAATCACACGGTTGCTGTTTGTATGTCTGTCTTCCCATAAGTATGAATTTGCCTTGAGTATCAAAACCAAATTCCTTTATATAATTTCCTTAGTCCCAACAACAGACTGGAATGAGACTATCCAGAATGGCTGCTAACAAAATGAGTGGCTTACAGATACACAGAAATGCATTATAAGTACATGTGTAGCCATCATCTTTGGTGATGGTTTCCCATCTCTTTGTGCTCCTCAGGTACCCTCCTTTGTGATGTGCTAAGCAGGGTAGATCAAAAGACATGCATGTCTGTGTGCTTACTCCATTCATGTGTGTAAGGACTCAACTTTGACACCAAGTTTCTTTAGAAGTTCATGATCAAATAATTTAAATCTTCAAAATTGATGTGATCTGAACAGAAATCTACCTCATGTCTGAACATTTTTTACTTTGTGTTTATTTCTGCAACATAAGCTTTCTCACTATAGGACAACATTCTTAAATAGGGTCTTTTTACATAGATTACTTTGATCTCTGTTGATTCACAAATTTCCTGCCTGATTTAGGGCAGGATAAAGAAGCTAATGATAGAGATATTCATATACCAACTCTCACCTTATAAATTATGGTATCCAAATACAGGTGAAAATATCTTAAACTTTAATGAAAAATCAGCAGTAAAAGGTAATATAATTGGGAGAGTGTTACTACAATACCAGAGAAATTGTGTGATTTTCAGGATGCAATGGGGTCTGGAAAGAATCATGCTTTAGAACCAAAACAACCAGATTTAAAATCTGATTGTTCCCCTAAATAAGAAATTGTTGTGGTTTATTCTTTCTGCACATTAATTTTCTCATCTTACATGTCAATAATATATATTTTGAAAGAGTACTGGATGACATTATAAACTATACAATATTATACTTGTTTCTTTTCTCCTCACCTCTGCAAATATGGGAAAGACAGACTGATAGAACTATGTGGAATAAATGACCACTATAATAATAAATGCTGCATCCACCATTGAGTCATAAATACCATAAACTGCACTCTCTCCTTGATGAATTTCTAACTTTATGGAAACTATTTACTTTTACCATTTCATTTAAAATACATATTTTAAATGAAGGAAGAAATTGATAACTCCTAGACACTTAGCAAAATATTACCTGGACAAATGTTATTCATGTTCTTTACATACACACACAAAAAAAAATCTTTTGAAAGAATAACACATTTGCTTGAAAAGAAAAAAATTGCTGTGACTTACCAAGATCTGACTGCCTTTTGTGTGTTATTTGTTGTTATGTCAAGGGACAAGGGCCATTCTAAGAGTGACAGGAAAAGATAATGTGTGAACATGAATAAAGAAATGAAGGCAGTTGTTATGGAAACTAGTTTTCCCAGAATGAGGGATTGAATGAGCTGGCTTCTTAGTGCCTTCTCCCTATTTCCCCATTTCAAGCTGAAGGAGACCCGTGGTTTTAGATAATCACAAGGGTTATTAAAAATCCTCTATGGTATTTTTTAAGTTTTATTTTATGTTTAATTGAAAAGCAATGCTTGTATATAACTGTGGTGTACAATGCTGTGTTTCCATACACACATGGTAAAATGATCAAATCAGGGTAATTAGCATATCTATTACTTCAAATTTTTATTATTTCTATGAGGTTAAAACATTCATAATCCTCTCTTTTAGCTATTTCATTTTATTTTATTTTTAGTACCAGGAACTGAACCCAGGGGAGATATAGCCACTGAGCCCCATCCCAAGCCCTTTGGTGTTTTATTTTGAGATGGTCTTACTAAGTTGCTTAGGGTCTCATTAATTTGGTGAGGCTGGCTTTGAATATGAAATCCTCCTGCCTCTGCCTCCCAAGTTGTTGGGATTACAAGCATGTGCCACCATGCCTGGCTCTTTTAGCTATTTTTAAGCAGATGATACAGGACTGGGGTTATAACTCAGTGGTAGAGCACTTTCTTGGCAAGTGTGAGTCCCTGGATTCATTCTCCAGTACAACAACAATAAAATAAAGAATTATTATTAATTATTGTCTCCTTGTGCAATAGATCATCAGAACTTCATCTTCCTAACTATGACTTGATACCTATTGACTGCCTATATCACTACTTTAAATCCTTTTTAGCTACCATTCTACTACTTCCATGAGTTTTAATTTTTTAGATTCCACATATAAGTGAGATCAAATGGTATTGTCTCTATGTGTCTGGCTTATTTCATTTAATATAATGTCCTCTAGGTTCATTCAACTGTTGCAAATGACAAAATTTTTTATGATTTTTTAAAAATCTTAGCAATGCTCTCGTATTTTGAGTGAAACCTAAATTGTGGTTTCTTGTATATTGACTTATGACCTAAGCCTTTTGATTGAATGGTTTACAATGGACATGACTGCAAATGCTGATGAGTTCTAGCCTTTATATTAAGGAAGAAAATGTCCTCCAAACTTTTCTCATTGAACTGTGATGATATGGATTGGTGTAGTAAACAAAAAAAGGATAGAATCCTGCTAGACTGTTAATATGGGTCCCAAGGGTTCAGGGAAAATTGCAGTAAAATATTAGATGAAGTATCTCTCAATCCAGGTTATAAGATTGGAGAAGAATGGATTTTGATTTCTAGTCTACCAAAGTATGAGATGTTGCTAAGAGCAACATTAAAAACTGGGGTCATTGCTCTTTGAACAGTATAGATAAGGGTGTGGAAATAGTCTGTGATTGTAGCAGCCTCAAGAACAGCAGGAGACTCCACTAAATAAATGGCGACACTGGTTACTGGATCTAAAGAACCTTGCTGAACTCGGAGCTAGTTCTCTTCCTTGCCTGTATCCTATGGCAACAGCAGCTTCTCTGTAACCCTGGGAAAACAGAGACCTGACCTGAAATGGGTTGGAAATTGAATATCTGTTTATTTGAATGTGTGCTTGTTTCTTATCAAAGTCCCTTACAAGCTTTCCACCACTTCAGAGACTCAGCAGGTAAGAGGCAGGCTTGACTCCATGCTGTGCAAATGGAGCCAAATCAACCCAAACAGAAATAACCCAAGAGAGGTTCCTTTTCCCTTGCTCTATCAGCCACCAGCACACTCCTCAAAGAGGAGGGATATGTGGTTTTAGGAAAGCAAAATCTAACTCTAAGGATGGCCTCTGATGATTCCTACAGTTCATGAATGTTCTCTCACTATCCATGGAGGGTGCCATGCAGAGGGTCCTCCCATCCCCTTCATTACTCTCAAGGTCATTGTTAACACTTATCTCCTTTCTCTTACCTTGATATTGTAGAGGAAATAGAGGACTGTTAAATTTTGTACCATATATCATTCAGAAAGATCTTGCTTTCTCTCGATATGATCACTACAAAATTATCTGATTAACAAAACTCCTGCCTCCCTTGGAATCTAAGCACCAAATCATCCCGTGATTTATCTCTACATATTTTTGTTGAAGCACCTTTATATAATGTTGTGACTCAGAAGGATAAAAAATAAATATTGTATGATAATGGATAAAGTTGAAGACAGTGAAACCTGTGGTGCTGAGCTGAAGAGATCAGTTTTTATAAACTGCAATAGAGAACAAGTTCATTTCATGTACATATTCCTGATGGCCAGATCATTCTATAGTAGAGTATAAATGAAACCAAATTCCCACAGAGGCTACTGACTCTGGTGAACCTTCATATATATTACAGTTCAATATGACAATAATAAATAGGTAATAAAATGTTGGCCTTTGGCCTTCCACAGCTATTTATTTTAGCTACTTCATTGTTGCATGAAGTATGTCCCTGTGTGTGTGTGTGTGTGTGTGTGTGTGTGTGTGTGTGTATGTGTGTCTGAGGGTGGGCTGCTATTCTCTTGCATTTTCTAGCAGTCGTTTGTAATCAGTGGGTCTGTCAAACCCAATGCTTCAGTTTCATAACTGTAATTGGATTGTCTGACTTCCTGTTCAATTGGTACATGCTTCTTCTTATTTCTCTTTTTTAAAAAAATCAATAAATGGTTTGTGGTACCTTTAATAGAGAGGAATCAGGTTTTGCCATATTATGGAGTTGACATTTTCAACATTTATCCAGCCAAAAGGACCATTGGGTCTGTCAGGCTCAATGCATAGGTTTTGAATTAATTGAATCGTCTGGTACTAGGGATGTATAATAATGTGAACACATTTCAGGATGGAAATCAAAGAGCTCGATCATGCACTGAACTTCACAAATATGTATAGAAACAATTTTTCCTTCTCTTCACAAACCCCTCACCCAATCATTAAATTGTAGGAAACGCAAATAACTTTAAGCTTGAGACAGATGTTGAAATTAAAATACTACGGATTGAATGTGCATATACATTTATATGAATGTGTATGTACAGCTCATACATTTATATACATTATAACAACTTTGTAGATAATCACATATATTCATACATGCACATATGAAATGAAGAAATGAGTCAGCATATGTTTCTTTGTATTTAAGAGTAGACAATATTTAATGCAATTCTATTCTACATTCTGCATCTATAGTACTATGTTAGGAGATAAAGTTGCAAATAAGAATAAGATAGAGTACCCACCACTAAAAGTCCTGACAGAGAAAAAATGCAATTAGTAAATTCACATCTCTCAGCTTTTGATTAACAGATTAGAACCTTTTAGGTTTATACTACTGGTTCTATATTGACCTGTAAAAAATACACTGAAAAATAATATAGGATAGAGACTATAGACTTGAGGCTACCTGCTTAATATGAGATTCATTCCACATTTTATTGCTAAGTATTCATTTTGCAAGAGAAAGAAGTTTTCCACCACACAGAGAGCATTATCAATCGCTACCCTCTTCCTCTGAAGCATTTGCTATTCACTACTGTTGGAGGCAGAATCTATACTGAGTGGGCCACTGGTTTGTTCCATTGAGAGAGTTTTTGAGTTTCAATGAACATATACATTTGGAAGAGAAAAGAAAAAAATACTATCCATATAGTTATATCAATATAGTTAATGTTTGGGATAGCATTTAACTGATTGATGTGCAGGATTTACCATTTCATTTTTTTAATTTAATGTCTTGGCTAAACATGAGATGTGGAAATTCATGAATATGAAAAGAAGGAAGTTTTCCAAGTCAGAAATATTTTCTTTTAAAAAAATGCACTGCTACCTAACTTCATGTGGAAGTCAGATTTCTATATTTCATATGGATGAATCATAGAATGTGGAGGAGTTGAATTATAAGACTGCATAGCATAACAGTATCTTCAGGGCTCCAACATACGGAAGGTTGGTTTGTACCACTGGTTTTTTTCTCTAACCTACATCTATTGGCTTAATCCTTTCAGAATATAATCTCCCTCTGTATTGGCTTCATCCTTTCAGAATATAAACATTCAAAAACCTGTTTTGAAAAAGAATGCATCCTCTCATCTACCTTCTTCTGTCTTCTCTCTTCGTTCTTTTTATGGAGAAGCTACTTGAATAAGTATCCTGTACTCCTTTCCCCAATTCCATACCTCCAGCTTGCTGGACAAGCTGCCTTACAACCTGAGAGTCCTACTTGTTTGCTCTTCTGTAAAGCTATATTTGCTTTCAACTCAACGGCTTTCATTCGTCTGAAGACTTCTTGTAAGCCCTGATTATAAAAGCAAGGAAAAACTCCATCTCTTCAAATGTGAAGAGATAGCTGAACAATCTAGATTAGATCTTTATTTTAGAAAAATAAATCCCTAGACAGTGGTCCATTTCATTTCATTATACTAATTTTGTTTAGTTGCAAGAATAACGGCCATTTTTTGAATTATTTGGGTCAATGATGTATCATTAGTTTTGTAGAACAAAAACTTGTTACATATCAGTAATTTTATATGGCTAGACTTAAATAAAATTACATTTTCTATGAATACTTTGATGAACACACAGATATACTCTGGAAGGAACCTTGACTCCATGTTTGATGAAACAATTAATACAGGGCAGTGTCCACACTGGCAAAAGCTTTTGACACTGAAGATGGGAAAGTATTGACAAGATGTTCCTTTGAGTTCTGTGGGGAAAAAATTCCTTGTTTAATAAATTTAGAGGTACATTGTGAAGAAAATCTTCTTCTTGAAGACTGACTAAGACCATAACTACTTTCATCACAAAGCTCTGAAATATTCTGCAGCAGATGAAGTCATTTACTTAAACAAATTTTTTAGGGAATACTGTGATAGACCATAAAATATTCTTTCTAATCAAATGCCCATCAACATGTTGCAGGATAGATATTTTTGTATTTCTTGTAATTCCATTTGGAAACCCTGCACCAGACTTGAAGATTCTTATTACAGACCAACAGTTCACACAGGTCTTTACCCACATAGAGTTAACTTTCCAAACCAAAAATGCCAGTTTAGTCACACAGTTTGTAATCTAGAGCTCATCTGGTGCATGCAGTTTTAGAGGAAATTATATCTAGTCTCCTCATCCACAAACTGGCATTTCATAAGATAAGCTATGCACTCTGAGTTTGAATAAATTCAGATGTTTTCTTTAGAATACATCACAGCTAGGGCATAAGATTCTGAACACTGTGACATTATCCTTCCTTAAGAGGTATATATCTGTCTTCTCAAGTTAAGTTGCTGTTTTGTTCTACATGTATCTGTAATAATTGCCTATGATTGCTGGAATGAGTAGCATGAGGGAGCCTGTTTCATTTTCCCCGAACCTATTTTTAAGCAACCAATGTGGAAGCTTGTAGCCCATGGTGCCTCCATGAACATTATCAGGGAATATCAATAAATCTAAATCCATAGCCAACAGTGATTACCTTCTTTATTCTGGCATTATTTAGATACAATTGTAGAGCAAGTAACAAAATAGCTTCTAAGATACTCAAGTTTCTAGGTTCCTAATGTTAATATAATAGGGTGTGAAATCGCCACCACAAATGGTTTGCAGCTATGTGTGAACAGGGCGCAGGGATTGGGGTTGCCACTTATATCAAAGCCAAATCCTCCATCCTACTCTCAGAATGCTTCCCTCTCCAATACCCCTCAGGTTGGTTAGTACCACTGGTTTTCTCTCTCCCCTACATCTTTTGGCTTCATCCTTTCAGAATATAATCTCCCTCTGTATTGGCTTCATCCTTTCAGAATATAAACAGTCATAAACCTGTTTTGAAAAAGAATGCATCCTCACATCCACCTTCTTCTGTCTTCTCTCTTCCTTCTTTTCATGGAGAAGCTACTTAAATATGTATCCTATACTCCCTTCCCCAATTCCATACCTCCAATGTGAAGCTCCACCTTCCACAATGGATAAACTCATCTTTAAGGAAAAGAATCTCATGTGATATGGAGTTTCTCTTACCTCTCCCTATACTTCTTCCACCTCTCTCTTGAGATTTGAAGCTGTACCTCCATGCTGGATTCCTCTTTTACTTTAACTTTTCTCTGTTATATCCTTGGTACCCAATGCTGTTATGTTATTCATGTCTGTTTCTCTTGAATGAAAGATACAGCCTGTGTTTTAATCACCTTTTTACCCCAGCATCCAACATAGTGATTCAGGGAAATAGTAATAGGGACTTAATAATGCCTAAAACCATCCAACCTATGGTTCTACAAACATTAAAAACAGAGTTGCCAAATAATCCAGAATTCTCACTACTAGGTATACATCCAAAAAATTAATACTGAATAAATATCTATACTCCCAGATTTATAGTAATACTATTCACAATGACAAGATATGGAATCTATCAAAATGTCCATCAATGTATAAATGAATTTTAAAAAATGTGATATATGTACACAATAGAATACTTATAAGCCATTTAAGGAAGCCCAAATTCGGCCTTTTGTGCCAACATGGGTGAAATTGAAAGTCATTATATTAGGTGAAACAAGGCAGGAATAGAAAGACAAACAACATGTGATCTCACTTATGTGAAATCTAAGAAATTTGATCTCATAGAAGTAGAAAGTGTAATGATGGTTACCAGAGGCTGGATCATTAGCAGCCTAGGGGAATGGGAGACATTGACCCAAAGGATATATAATTATAGTTAGTTAAAAGGAATAAATTTCAAGAGATCTATTATACAGCAAGGTATTATATTTAATGATGTTATATTCTTGAAATATATAAAAAGAATAGATGCTATGTAGTCTCACCCCAAAATGATAACCATGTGAGTTAATGCTAACTAACCTAGTTTTAATCATTCTACAGTGGATATATACTTTATACCATCACACTGGATCAAATTTATAAAGCCAGCATGGAGGAAAAGAAATAGAAAAGCTTGCTGTTTGCAAATGTTCTATGCATCTTGTGCTGTGAACCTCTGATAAATGCAGTGGTGTTATCCAATTAACTTTCTAGCACTCAGGAGAGAGCCTTATGAGTTCTGCCAACTCACCATTGACTAATCTTAATTGTCTTTTGACCTATGCTAGTTGCATTGAGGGTAGGGGGACTGTTAGCAGAGTAGCAATTTAAAATATTAACATTATATAACATATGGATTACATAAAAGAAATCTGAACTCTTCCCCCTGCCAAAGAAAACAGAAGTTAATAAAGTATAGGCACTATGACTTTGCTTGTTATATCTCAAAATGTTTTAGAGCGTTTTTTTATTCTCTCTGGTGAACCTGACTGATATTTAATGTGTGCTATTACAGAATCCTTATTTATATTATCTGAATAATGTGTTTATCCTTTTATAGCCTGAAGAACATTATAAGTTAATGTATACACACTTACTAATTATCAAATTAGCATTTAATGTGTGTATAAGAAAGCCCTCCATTGATTGACACCTACTACCAAATAATACAATCACACTTGAATTCTCTATCAGACCTCAGTTCCTATCTCTGCTCTGAGGCTTTGGCTACTTTGAGATGCTATTTCTAAATAGTCCCCTTTAGTGGCTCTTCAAGTCACTTCAGAGGTGCAGCACATTCAGGACAGCCACTCTACCAGGATCCTCATTACCCCAGAGCCATCAGCACTATTTCTGTTGGGATTTAGAAGAGCATCCCTCCTACAATAGAGGCCCCATAGCAGTAGGTCAGAATGGGTAGCACTGACTCCCAAATCAGCACCTAAGTTGGTGAAGTTCCTCACTTGCTCAAAGCACACTATAGTGCCAGTGTACACTGTTCTGAACAGACATTGTAGCAGAACAATAGTAGTGTTAGCAAAGATACCTCATCAAAGCTCATTTGACAGTTATATCAGTTATGTATGAGCAATATTTAACCAGTTTTCTGGCCTACAGATTTAGGTTCTATTTGTCATCAATAATGAGGGAATGAGGATTCACACCAGCAGAGAAACATTCCCACCTCTGCTATAGTATCCTGAATGGAAGAAATGACTAATGATCATTTCTTTTGGATTTTATAGGGACTGTTTAACAGATATGACTGACCTTCCTGATTTAAGAAGGTTTTCTTCAGGTTGAAATAATGAATCCCACATTTGAAAATGCAAATCATTCCAGCTTCCAGATTTCTGCCAAATTATTAGAATAAAATTCAGTTCCCCAAAGCTAAAGGGGTCCCATCATTATGTACAACTGTAATGCACCAATAAAAAAATGTAAGAAAAAAAAAAAGCTAAAGGGTGACTCAAGTAATTTAGGTAAACCACACACTTTATCTCAAACCGAGGCTTTTTCAGTAAACGATGTTTTGGATTTAAATTCTCTGGATAATTTCTCTAGTTCTCCTCTCTGTTATGCGTACATCAAAGCATAATGACTTGGCCTGGGACAATTGAGAAATTAATAACCGAAGCAAGGGCTTAAGAAATCCATAGTAATGACACAAATGAGACCTATCAAATTAGAAAACCAAAATGAAAACACACTAAACACTTCAAAATTTAATTAGAAAAAGTTCCAAGTTCAGACCACACTGAGGCCATTTCATACCAGCACTCTATATTGGAACCTGAAAAAGAGTCATTATGGTGGAATGCGACCTTGGGGAGGAGGGAAGATGTGCTCACTGCCTGCCTTCCTCCATCTGCCTCTGAAGGCTCACCACCAACATTTTATAAAGGCTGATTCAAGGTAGACATCTCTTCAATTTAACCTTCACAAGAGACAAAAGTCAACCTTTTGTTTCTCCCAATAGTGATATTGCAATTGACTGGAGCCTGCTCACTATAAACCATTCGAAAATATTTTTCAAATTAATGCACAAACTATGTATTATAAATTGCCTGTTGATCTCTTTGAACCATTCCCATTGACTTTTAAATCTAATACTGTATATCATCAGATGAGAATCACTTTTCTCCCTTGCAATTTTACAGGAATGGGGGTGGTTCAGAGTTGTATCTATTTAGAATGGATCATCTTTCTTTTCTATAGCCTTTTTCATAAAATTGTATATCCTCCAAACACTAAAAGTGTCAATAATACAGAGAGTACAAAGAATTAATTATAAAAAGAAAAACACAGGAAAAAGACAAGTTGTCCATCCTATATGAAATTTGTATGGTGCCTAACTCTAAAGACTGTATATGCTTTGCATCTTAAAATTTAACTCACTTCATTTATTGTAGAATTTTACCCATTTTATTACTTATACATTTATTCTCAAGTTATCTCTGTATGTTGACCAACATTGCCATCAATCACAATCTTATCAGCGATGAAGCTGGGCAAACTAAGGTCTCTACAAAATCACATAATAAATACAATGACTAAAAACTCAAGTCCCATACGGACATTTAACGTAATCCCAAAGGTAATCACTGGAGTTATTAGGGAGTTTATGTGGCAGGATCAGATGTATCCATATTTGTCTGCCAAACCAGATTTCTAGTTTGTGTAATTTTTGACCAGAAATATATATTTACAAAATAATTATGGAAAAGTTTTTGGTTGAATTCTATTAAGAACTGCCTATGTATTTGCATTAAAGTTTGTTTGCCTCCTGAACCAAACCTGCAGTCTTTGGCTCTCTGTAATTAAGAGTCTCATTTCTTAATGGGAAACTTCTTTCCTACTTTTGTATTAGCTAATCCTAAAATTTTCCCTCTCACTACCTGCTGTTAATGCTTATTCTTTCATCTCATAATATTCTGCAAAAGTTTAGTTTGCTAACAGTTCAATACCCCTAATAAAAAGAACTTTACACTGGTCCCTCCTTATCTGTGGTTTCATTTCCTCAGTCCCAGTTACTTGTGGTCAATCATGGTGCCCAAATGAAAAATTAAATGAAAATTCCAGAAATGAACAATTTATACATTTTAAATTATACTCCATTTGAGAAGTATGATGAAATCTTGCATCATCCCAGTCTGTTCTGTCAAGAGGATGAATCATCCCTTTGTCCAGCATACCTACACTCTGTACACATCACCTGTAGGTGCCCAGGTTTTCAGAATGACTGTCACAGTATTTCTGTGCTTGTGTTTAAATAATATTTACTTTACTTAAGAATCCAAAGCACAAGAGTAGTAATGCTGGTGATCTTACTATGGCATATTGGCATATAATTGATATATTTTATTAGAAGAGGATGACATCCCTAATCTGAAAACTTAAATCTGGAATGCTCCAAAATCTGAAATTTTTGAGCTCACACCTGACACCAAAAGTGGAACATCCCACCCCTGACTCATGTGATGGGTCACAGTCAAATCACAGGTACACTAAAAACATTGTATATAGTTACTTCTAGTCTATGTGTCTAAAGTATATATGAAATGTTTATGAATTTCTCATTTCACTTTGGGTCCCATTCCCAATTTATCTTATTATATTAATGTAAATAAAAAAATCCCCAATCTGAAAAACTTCTGATTATAGGCACTTTAGGAAAGGAATATTCAACCTCTAGTTATTGTTGTTAATCTCCTACTGTGCCTAACCTATAAATTGAACTTTGTCAAAGATACGTATATCTAAAAAATTATATGGATATAATGCTATATGTACATGCTTTTAGGCCTTTGCTAGAGCTCTTGAACTCTTATTCCTAGAGGAGAACTATAATTTTAAAAATCTGCTAATTTTTTTTTCTTTTTCTCTTCCTTTGGAGAAATGGACTCATACGACCTAGGAAGCTATGTTTCTTTTTGACATGTATCACTTTTAAATGCAATGCTAATTGGGAGTCCAAATCTCTTATTTCTTGGTTCCTGTGCTCATTTCTTATCATCATAGACAAGGTGAAAATGTTGAATGGGAGAGAGACACTTAATATGGGGTGGGGTCAGATAAAGACCAACCAGGGGCTTCTTGAGGAAGGCCAAGTCCCTAGGCCTGTCCACAAACCTGAGGATAGCCTCTGCTCAGAAAGAAAATCTCATCTACTGGGCAGAGGTAGCTAATAAGAGCATCAGAAACTGCTATGTTATGGACACTATAAGCTATAATGCCAATAAAGGTATTTCTGTCCCATTTACAGATGAAGAACTTTACGAACTTTTGCAAAGTTTGCCGATTTTCCGGGAGGAACTGGCATTCCGACATTTCAAAATTCCCTCAAGTACTATGGATACACATAAACCTTTATCATGTACACAGAAAGATGCACACAGACACACACTCATACAAAGCACAGTCTCCTGGTAGAGAGAGCAAACCTTTGATTGGATGGGTATACTAGGACATGAGTAGAAATGCTGCACTAAATGATTTATTTATTACCAAGTAGAAATACATTACTGTCTATTTTCCTAGTGAGATATTTCAATTATAAAGAACAAAAATCCCTCATGGAGAAAAACGTGGTTGTGATAGTCTACGAAAAACTGCAAGTGAATCCCAGGGGTGAAAATGCCCTTCTTCACTACTCAACTCTATGACATTAGCTTTGTTTATGTCACACCTCAAGGAAGAGGAGAAAGATTGGCATAGCTCTGGAAGGTCAGATCCTACCATGTGGTTTGGAGGAACAATCGAAGACACAATTCCATGAGACAGTTCATAACCCAGGGTGGGGTTCTCTCCCTCTGCTCTGCCTCATGGACTTCTCTGCATGGTTGGTGAACTAGAGCTGCAGACCCCAGATTAGCCAAGAGGCTAGTCATCACTGAGTGTCCCTCAGGTGCTGGCCAGAACCCAGGCTTTTTGCTCCAAAAACCCAGAAAACCTAGGGAGGATGCTGATTGAGCTACAGACCTCTTGGGATCGGAAGAATAGGATTTCCAAATTCAATATAAGAACATCTTTCTCCCTTCGAGGCCTTTCTTCCATCAATTCAATAGGCATCAAATTAATAAAGCTGTGGCTTTTTGATGTTAGTCGATTACAGAAAGACAAGCTGGAGTGACGGGTAAACAATAGCAAAGGAATGAGTTTCCATAAACACTTATTTATTTATGAAGAGTATGTGGCATGCAGAATTAATAAATCTGTAGTCATTGTTCTTTTTTGAAGTTTGTAACCTGTCAACGTAGGTTAAATAACTGTCAAGAGAACTCATACTTGTGATATTTTAAATAGGAGCTGAAATTGGAGTTTCCCTAAGGCAAATGGAGGTTTCTAAACATGACTTATATTTTTTCCCCTCAAAAAGTTTTATTTAAATGAACAAAAGAAATCAGTGTATGTGTTCTGCGTGTAGAAAGGGATCCGAGATGAGAATAGAGCTGAGGCATGCAAGGAGAAAGGTCAAGTTATGTTATGTGGCTATATTCTATGTGAGCTATTATTATGCATTTTAATCTCCCTGCAGGTGAATCTAGTTTATTTTCTTTTGTTTTATTCTACAGATTTAATTATTTCCTGATAATAAACATTTTTATTTAGCTGATCTTGAACATTGCACATAACCATATTTAGGGATATAGTCTTTGACATCTTTTCTTCCACTTAATCTTCTGTCCTCTAAACAGTGTTCTCTTACACAATTTGCTTTTAATATTTACTATCTTCCTATCTTTCTCTTTATCCATTTTTTAAATGTGTGTGTGGGGTAGAGGGATGTGTCAGGGATCTTTTCTATTTTTATCAGTTCTAGTGACAAACGTTTCATGTTTTTGTTTTTCTTGTTTCAGTTATAGCTTTTTTTCTTTTTTCTTTTTCTTTTCTTTTCTTTCTTTCTTTTTTTTTTTTGGAAACAGCTTTACTGAGGTATACTTACAGGCTGAGAAACTCATCCATTGTTAATTGTACAACTCAGTAATTTCTGGTGTATTTACACTTACAGATTTGCCCCCCACTCCACCTTTCATATGCTGAGACCCTAGTCCCTAATGTGGTGGAATTTAGAGATGGACCCTTTGGGAGGTAATTAGATTTTGATGAGGTCATGAGCATGATAATGTACAAATAGAGATACCAGAGAGCTTGCTCTTCCTCCCTGCCAGGTGAGGACACAGTGAGAAGGGGACCATCAGCAAGCTAGGAAGAGGAAAGCTCACCAGAATCCAAACATACTGGCATACTGATCTTGCCCTTCCTAGCTTCCAGAACTATGGGAAATGAATTTCTGTTGTTGGCAGCCTGAGAAGACTAATTCAACCACATCTGAATTTTAGAACATTTCTATCACCCCAGTAAGAAACTTCTTAGCCACTAGCTATCACTCCCCATTCCTAGCCCTAACCCTTTGTGGATTTTTTTGTTGTTGTTGTTTTTGTTACTACTGAGGATTGAACCCAGGGGCCCTCCATTGCTGAGCTATATCCCAAGTCCTTTTTATTTTTATTTTGAGACAGGATCTCACTAAGTTGCTAAGGCTGGCCTCTAACTTGTGATCCTCCTGCCTAAGCCTGTTGAGTTGCTGGGATTACAGGCATGTGCTGCCCAGCCCAGCCTGTAATTTAATTTAAGTTTGCAATTCAGTGGCATTGAGTACAACTTGTCACTATCCATCTGCAGAAGTCTTTTTTTCATCTTTCCAAACTCTCTACTCACTAAACACTAACTCCTCATTTCCCCTGTCAGCACCTGGAACCCACCATTCTACTTTCTCTCCCCATGAATTTGCATGCTCTAGGTGTCTCAGATGAGTGGACTCCTACCATATTCATCCCTTTGTGACTGACCTATTTCAATTAGCACCCTGTTTTCAAGGTTCATCCATGATATAACATGTTTAGAGTATTATTCCTTATTAAGGCTGATTCACGTTTCATTTTACGTAGACATCCTATCTTGTTTATCTTTTCATCCATCAATGGACATGGGTTGCTTCCACCTCTTGGCTGTTGTGAATTCTGCTGTATGGACTGAGCCTCTGTGGGTGTTCAGGTCTTTGTTGTTAGTTCTTCTGGACATACATCCAGAAGGAGAGTTGCTGGATAGTATGGGGTTCATTTTTAAAATTGTTGACAGAACTCCTTACTGTTTTCCATGTTGGTTGTGCTGTTTTTCAATCTTACTAACATAACACTGCATTATTACCCATGTCTCTACATTCTTGTCTACAGTTGTTATTTTCTGGATTTTTTGACACTGGCCATACAAATGGGTATGAGGTGATATTTCATTGTGGTTTTTTAAATAATTTTTTAATTTGTTCTGATTAGTTCTACATGACAGTAGAATGTATTTTGACACATCATACATAAATGGAGTATAACTTCTCATTAGTTATACAGTCATATAATCAAATATGCACATAGGGTGATAATGTCCGCTTCATTCTATCCTTCCTATCTCCATACTCCCTGCCCTCCCTTCACTTCCTCTGTCTAATCCAGGGTATCTCTATGCCTCTGTACTTCATATTGCTGCTTGCTGTCCTCACATAAACAAACAAACAAACAGAACAAATTTTCTTGCATGCATGTAGATCTGGGTTCAAACCCTAGTGCCACAAAAACAAAAAACAAAAATCCCAAAAGCCCATAAAATCAAAATGAGTATCTTTCATCTTTTCTTCCCCTCTATACCTTTAATTTTTTTTCTTTCCACATTTATCCTTCCCATTCCTGTATCTCCATTAACTTAAACATTTTTAGAAAAGCAAAAGGAACAGGAAACTTGAAAATTTCCAAGACAAAAGGAAAATAGAAAACTCAGGCACACCTTGGCAGTGGCTGAATCCATCCCTGAATCTCACTTTTGAGTGAGTTCAAAAAGGGAGAGGATGCAAGAGAATCTGTGCTGGCCTGTGTGTCATTTAAATTAGGGAACTTGAACAGTGAATGAGCTGCTCCCATGAGTAGTCATCTGAGATGCATCACTGATAAGGACAATTAGGTAGTTTCTACTCTTTATTTAAAAAAGTATAGTGGCAAGTCATTTCACACCAGCAGATAAGCAAGTCCAAGGGAAGAGATAATCTTTCAGGCTTTATCATTCAAATTTTATCCAACTTATTTACACTGTCCTGAAAATTAGAGGATCCCTGAATAAAAGGGAGAGAATTTTAGTTTTGCTTCTCTCTCCTTTCTCTCTCTCTTTCTCTCTCTCTCTCTCTCTCTCTCTCTCTCTCTCTCTCTCTCTCTCTCTCTCACACACACACACACACACACACACACACACACACCCAGGAATGACACATTGCACATTGATAAGAGCAGAAAGCCAATCATATACTTAGATGAGTGTGTATATACAGTTTTTCATTCTGTGCCCTCTGTGTTTGAATCATTTTCAGACTTTTGTTTCCAGTTTCTTTAAGGCACCTCATGTCATGTAGATATACAGGTACTATCTTGTGTGAAATCCATGACTTCTAGTTTTTACATAATCAAATAATGTTCTTATATTTCCCCACAAATATCACCTCCCCTCACTCTCTCTCACATAACATTAACAATACTTAAAAGAGAACATTCAATGTCTATCCATGTCCCCTCTTTTCATTGTACATACCTTCTGTGTACATGTGTGTGTCTATATACCGCAGTTACACATTTTGCTAAGCACAAAAGTACCAATGAAATACCTTAGATGGAAAGAAAGGGTGATTTTTATGATTCTAATACACTATGCCATCAATGAGGTGAAATAACCCAAAGATCATGTTGCTGTGACGAACCGCCAGTGGGATAAAAGTTCCAGGATAACTTGCCATCCTGTCACTCCATTGCTCCATGGGGAAGATCTGGTAACTGCTAAACAAAAACCAGCAGGCATTTATGATGTCCTCAGGGCCTTGAAATAAAGAGGGCAGCCCTGTTAGACAAGTTTCCTGCTTTTTGTTATCATTAAGAAAATATATATTTTAAAATCTGTGAGTCATTACTTGGATAAAAAATTGAATAAAGATGAAATACTCTAGACTCCCCCTGTTATGGTTTAGATATTAGGTGACCCTCTCAAAACTCAAGTGAGACAATGCAAGGCTTAGAAGAGAAATGATCGGATTATGAGAGCCCTTACCCCATTCAGTGAATTGATCCTCTGATGGGATTAACTGATTGGTGACTGGAGACAGGTAGGGTGTGGCTGGAGGAGGTGGGTCATTGGGGGCGTGCCTTTTGGACATCTTTTTTGTGTCTGGTGAGTGGAGTCTCTTTCTCCTTTCTGAGCCACACTCTTCTGCCAGGATGTTCTGCCTCATCTCAAGCACCAAGAAATGGAGCCAGCTGTCTATGGACTGAGACTTCTGAAACTGTGAGACCCTGGATAAACTTTTCTTCCTCTAAAATTGTTCTTGTGAGATCTTTTAATCACAGTAGCAAAAAAAGCTAACCAAAACATTCCCTGACTCTGTCCCAAGCCACCCAATATGACCAGTTGCCCTTCCTATCACCTTTGGCTATTTCCTGCATAGCAGAACACCAACCCGGTACAGCATTTTGTTATCATATTTTCCCATAGTTGGAGAGCCATTATGTTACTCTGATTTTGAGAAATTCAAAAGCATTACCTTTGAGCAACAATTAATATCTATTTCGAGTCCATTATTCCTTCTCAGGGCAGGCAGCGGTATTTCACAGGCTCTTAAACAGGATATGGATATCCCATCAAATATCAGTGGGCTGAGCTACAACTCTGGCACCAGGCACTCTGCCAAAAATGTGACCAAGTTTAAAACGCAGAATGCTAAATTATGTTCTTCCTAAGAACAGCCTAGATCTGTGAGGTTTACCCACTTACACAGGCTGTCCTGCTATCTGCAAAAGTCATGGTTCTCTCCAAATATCAGAATTACAGTTTTTCCACAATGTGCAGGAACCAGAAAGGCGCTGAACATCTGAGATAACATGAAACAGTTTAGCTCTGTTGAATGTCACCCTCTGTTGTTGATTTCCACACATCTGTGCATTTTTTTCTATATCCAAGGCTTCATTTAAATGTGCTCGTTACTGAAGAAGATGTGGAAAATTACAAATTCAAGTTCTCTTGCTCGGTTTTCCACATACTAGTGATCTAAAATTTACTGTATGTGGTTACCTCTCCACACTTGGCCAGGTAACATGTTTGTGCCTTTTTTTTTTTTAAATAACCCAAAAGAGCAGTTTGGGCTTGGAAATTTCCCACTGTTCAGAAAATGTTTCTGTGTCACCATAGTTAACTGGAAACCAGCACACAGACTTCACTGAGCAGAAAGTAAAGCCAGGAATAGTCAAGGCCTTTCAAGGAACAGACTGGACAGGGATCCTGAAAATCTTGGAGTCCGTCTCCATCTGCTGCTTGCTCTGTAGGCTGATCCGTGTCCCCCTCTAAGTTCTGACAACAGAGAGGTACGTGCTCTCTCCCTAGATGGCAATCAAGATGTAAATTGTATTCCATCCAAGTCTCCCTTGTTTATCTGCCCTGACAGGCTCCTGTGTAGCTAAGAGCCCAGAGGGCTTCTGTGACCTTTCTCAAACTGCTCCCAGCTGGCATGAGGGCCACTGTCCCTCTTGTATTTTTGTTTCTGTTGCTTCTTTTAGAACTCCCTCTCCCCATGCCTTGATTCCCAGTCTTTCTTCTTGCTTGCACTACATCTCTCTCATTGCCATCCCCTTCCCATCAAATTGCCAGAAACTTTTAATTTTATTACCTGACACACAGCTACTTTGCTGTATCCCTGGATTTCTCACCTTTAAAACCCTTCCTCTGCCTTTATCTTACAGTTTATTTGTGTTTTACCTCTTTGATTTTTTTTTTTTTTTTTTTTTTTTGGCAAGAAGAACATGATACTTGACTCAGGATACTAATGCTTTCAGAAATCGTGGAGTGATGAAAAAGCAAATAACAAATAATCTCTATTGCTCTCCTCACCTGCCTTCTCCCCAGCTGCTCATTCTCACCTCTTCATGCCTGGTTCACTCTTCTCCTCTTAAGTACTATTTTCCCTACTTGCATCTGTAATTCAAGGTCTTAAATATCCCAGGGCAGCTAGGATGTGACTGAGGACTGTGGTGCTTCCTACCCGAGACATTCTGCAACTTCAGGCTTTGGAAAGCAGCAACAAAACTATATATCATATTTTATATGTCCATTTGGGAAGCTTAAGGTTTCTGGGGGCTTGGCAGGGACTACTGGAGTAGTGCTCAATCATCTCTGCAGAGAACATTCTCAACACCGATCACCACCTGCTTTAGAAAATGGGCACTGATGTTGACCGGAAGGAAACAGAAGCAAGAAAGCTCTGGGGAACGTCTCAGTCTTTTGAGAAGGACAGCATTTATAAAATTTGTCAGATTATTGGCTACATTGGCTATTTTGTGATGCAATATGCCATCAAACACATCACTTTTGTGATGCTCAATCAATACACATAATGCTATGTTTGAAGGAAGATTTTTTTAAAAAATAATCAGAGCCTAATGGCTCAGTTTGGTCACATTTTTTTCCTCCTAATGCTGGGAGGAACAAATTTTTCAGATATTTCTTTATGTTAAAATGAATTTAGTCCATCAAGATGAACTTTAATCCAAAGAGAAATTTTCCAAGCTATGAAAAATAGGAGCGAAAATTAGATTCAACTATTTGTTTGGCAATCCATTCAGTGAGCTGTTGCATCCCACACACTTTTTGTCTCACCTCCCAACACTTGATGCTCTTCTCCCAAACCAGGAGAAGGACTGGAGGTGAGGAAGCCTGCACACAGCGAGCTGGGCAGTTGCAACCATGCAGTCACAGAACTGCTGCCATAAATTAAAGAGATAATACTTAGATCCTATCTTTTCCACATCAGTTATTTATTTTTTCATTTGAGAAGAGCTTTATGCATTTAATACTTGGCTTTTATGAAACTCTAACAAAAACTTTCTAATTACTAACACATGTTCAGAATTATCCTTGTCAAAATGCAGTTTCAGATTTTCTCCATTCACTAATGTTTATTTTTAAATGACTTTATGGTCTAGAAATCTCAAAGGCCTGGTTATTCTTAAAGTTGCTGTTATTGATTTAAAGTCATTATTTATGCTGGTAGTTAGCTAGATGAAGCCATTGAGATCGGGTGGAAAAAACCCTAAGAGATTTCTCATCAGTTCAAGGATAAGAAAGTAAAAAAGCCAAGTTCATTGTAGGCAGACCCCAGATGACCAGCGGCTCCTGCCCACACTCTACCTGATGAGAGCATTTTCTTGTTCTGTCTTTCCCACTTCTGTTTGTATCCCTATTTCTTCCTCTGTATTAAGAATGATGCTCATTTTGCTGCCAGGTGATGAAGGAGAAAGAAAGACCTGTTTCACAGATCGAAAGCAAGGCACTGCTTTAGAGCAACACTGGCAGAGTGTCTTGTATCATAACTCTCTCTGGCTTTATCCGGTCATCACCAACACTTTGTCTTTTGCAGCTTTGAGGGTGATGGGGACAGGAGATAAATCACTACCTGAATACAAAGAAATGCAGGGGTGGATAAGAAGCCCTGTTTCCTGATTTCTCAATGTGTCAACACCACAAATAACCACCTACAGATTCACAGTCTTCTCAGCATGTGCACAAACATACTTATTTATTCTCAAGTACTTATTGAGTTTTCATTATTCCTAGATTCTTGGAACAGCGTCCTAATTGGTCTCTCTGCTTCTGCTGTAGCCTTTCTTCAATATATTCATGACTCAGTAATCAGAATGAAACTGTTGAAATCTAAATAATTCACTCTATTTCTCCTGGAGGGCTCCTGACTGCTCAGAGTAAGATTATAGGTCCTCAAAATGGCCCCACACATAGCCCTCAGATATCTCTCAGACCATCTCCTTTTGGTCTCCCCTCACTTGCTTTACTCTATCTCTGTAGTTTATTTCCTTTTTCTTTCTCTAGGTTTCCACCCCAGGACCTTTGCACTTGCTCTTTTGCGACCTCTTGCTCTCTTTCAATACCTACACACAGCAAAACCTCTCTAGTGACTTTATCTAAAATCACTCCGTCTCCCAACTTTCCCCATCCCTTTGTTTTGATTTATTGTTCTATATGTACAACTATCTAACATACTATGTATTTTCCTGATTTTGGGGGAGGGGGAGGGAGGGTACCAGGGATTGAGCTCAGGGGCACTCAACCACTGAGCCACATCCCCAGCCCTATTTTGTATTTTATTTAGAGACAGATTCTCACTGAGTTGCTTAGCAGCTTGCCCTTGCTGAGGCTGGCTTTAAACTCACGATCCTCCTGTATCAGCCTCTCGAGCTGCTGGGATTACAATTGTGTGCCACCATGCTGGGCTCCTGATTTATTTTTTATGTTCTCACCTGAACTAAAAGTTCTGTGAAGGCAAGGATTTATTTGTTTATTTCATTACTACAACTTAAGTGTCTAGAAAAGTGTTTGGCATAAAGTAAACACTAAATGAACATAAGTTGAATGAATGAATCAGGGAAAGGAATTACATAGATAGACAGAGATTGTCACTGCCCATAAGATATCATGGTATACCAGGAGAAATCCTCAGATTTCAAGAAACAATCAATGATATCAATCTTCAGCCAACACTGTAAACATACAAGATAAAAGGTAGGCAGCCTTGGTTTACTCTACATGCTCATAAAAGGCCTCCCTGTGGGTAAGGCATGAAATCTGAGATAAAACTCACCATGACATGCAGCAGTGGAAGAACAACCTTCTAGAGGAAACGGCAAATAAGAAGACCTTGGTCTTTTGAGGTAGGAAAAATTTTGGTGTATTGGAAGTTCTGAGAGGACTTGGAAAGCTGGATCCAAGCTGTCTGTCCAGCAAAGACAGACCCTGTTCCATTCTTAAATCCTCTCATTAAATCTAATCCCCCTATGAGGTGAAGGGCATCACTTAATCACCTCATGGGAGGAAATGGGGTGCAACAGCTATTAAAGGTAGGACTGAAATTCTAGAAATCAGGCTCTGAACCCGACTCTACTGCTGGTATTCCTACATCAGCATTCTACAGTGAAAGGTGTGTTGAGGAGCCACTTAAGTATTTTTAAGCACTACATATCCATGGCATATTTAGGGATCAGGCAATTTAATAAGCCATGTAGTCCTTTTACCTGTGGGGAAAAAACAAAGCTAGATGAGCAATACCTTATCTTGATCATACAGGAAAGGAGACTGGCTGTACAGTTTCTGTGAGGTTACAGGGGGGAAAGAAGTGCAGAACAGTATGCAAACCTCTCTTGCTTTACACTCCCCAGCTTATCTGTCCTGAATCAATCAGTCATGCCCCTACACTTGCAAGCCAGTGCCCACACCTTCCAGGTGCAGAGGGCCATGTGTACACAGGCAAAGGTGGATCTCATTCCCAGTCACTGCCTTGAAATAACAGGGAGTACAATCCAGAAGTAGTGTTTTGTGTTTCCGGGAATCCTCAAAGAAGCTTTGAAAGACTTGAAGAGAAATGATGTTAACAAAAGAACACACACACACACACCACACACACACACACACACACACACACACGGAAAGAATAAAAGGAAAAAAAGAAACTTGAAAGTGAGCAGAAGTTCTGAAGTGTGTGAGGTAGGAAAAGCCTCCTCCAAGGGGACCAGGGAGGAGAAAGATAACTCAAAGTGAGCAGAATACCTCCGTGAGCCCAGGAGCCAGTGACTTGGTGGTTTTGCTCAGCAGGGAGGCTCAGGCTCCTGCCAGCAGAAAGAATCCATCTTAGTTGGCCTTTAGGCAGGTCTGGTTTTAGGGCTTCCCTGCCTCCCTGCTGTGCATGAAGGACTAGACCCAGACAGACAGCTGCAGATATCCAAGTCACATACTCTGCTGTTCTTAGAAAACTGAAAGAGAGATTTTCTGGGCCTCCTGACTGACCAGAGAGGATCCTTTGTGAGAGATACAATAACTGTAAATTCTATTGTACAGCGGGCTTTGCCAGCTCGCCTGAGAGCCATGGTTCCTGCAACCTTGGGCAGCCTGAGCCCCACCTGCACAGCGCCTGGGAGTTCTTGCATAAGCCCCCTTGTTGGTGATGGAATTTGGCTAACCTGGCAGGCATCCATTTTTATCACAGTGTTAAGTATTTTTTTTTCCTATAGCAGCAACAAATCCAAAAAGACACAGGCACAAAAAGGCCTGGTCTCCTCAATTAAAAGGAGTAAATGGCTTGGCAGCACAGCAGGGTGCTGTGCACATAAAGAGCAGGCAGAAGTGACCTGTGGTGTTGAAGTTTATTTGTTTGAACAGCTGAGAATTATCTCCTGACCTTTGTAACCCCCATAACAGGTGGCCCTTTCTGTCTGAGTCTCACAGCACTTGTTTTGAGAACCTGTCAAATTTCACTCATGCAGAAAGGATAATTTTTTTTTTCTCATAAGAAAAAAAAAAAAAAAAACATTTACCATTACTGCTCAAATGCAGTCATTTACCCAAGTGTCTCTGTGGGTAAAGGCAACTACCTCAGCTATTCCTCAGTTTCTATATCTGCAAAATATAGAAATGACTCAGTGCTAGGTGTGCTATTGCATTCCACAGAAGTTTTTTAGAAAAAGCCATGCAGAAGCTGAAAGAACAAAACAAAACAAGAAACACATTGCTAATGACAAGTGCAAAGTTGCAAAGTCAGGTTAAAAATGTTTACAGAGAATATAAATACAAAAACAATGTCACCAGGCTTTTCTAAAAAATTCATGGCTATGGATTACTTGGGGAGAGCTCATTTTGCTAGGCAGATAGAGGTAAGGAGAAAACTTGATTGCATTTCCCAATGTTGGCAAACATTTTGACCAAATTAGAAATATTTCAAACTACTGCAAAACCCATGTGCCCTCCTTGCATTTAGCAGGAAGGGGCTGCTGTGGTCCCAAGGGTTCTAGTGGGCAAGGTCTTTGGTGCCATCTTCTTTGCTGGGGCACAAAAGGAGGTTTATTTTTATTTTTTATTTTTTGGTAGTCGGGTGGCATTTCGAGTGAAGACTTCCCTGCAGAGCTAGGAGGTACAAACATGACAGAGAAAAAAACAAGACAGGGATTGACCTGACATTTGTCATTTAGGAAAGATCATAAGAGGGCAGGTCAGGAAGACAATATCAGGGAGTGCTTTTGCTGAAACTATAAACACACCGAGGTGTAAGGACCCTGAAATGTCCTCTTAGTTGAATTTCCCTTGCAGCTCCTGGTGGACTCATTTCTATGTGAAATGCTCCATGTGGCATGGTCTCTTCTGCTTCCATAGCAGCCTTATCCTTAACCCCATGCTGCTAGCTCCTGGACAGCTTGCACTGGGGCCCATTACTGTGGCAGATAAACCATCCTACCCCAAGCAAAAAATGGAAGCTGACTTCTATTGAAAAGATTCCTGGGTACTCAGGGTCCTTTTTGTCTGATTTGCCTCAGATTCCTGACCATTTTGATCTCTTCACTCTTGGGTTAGAGCTAGCAATTGGACAACAACCCTGTGGGGTAATGGCTGCCAGTCCATGCGCACTATCTGTCTGTGTGGCTTGACAGGTTGTCTGCCGCTCTTCACTGTCCACCCAAAGGACACATCTGATTACACAAAGAGTGCCAGAAAGAAAGATGACATCTTCAATTTAGATAAAGATTTGGGAAAATGCAACTGAGAAATCCATCAAAATAAACACTGTTGAGGGTCACAGATTTTAAAAGGAGTTTGTAAATGGTTAATAGATACAATGCATTAAGAGTCACAGGCCTCAGCTGCTGCCCACATTAATGAAAGCGCCGTGTGTACAGAGATCTAAGTGTCATTAGTGACATTTGCGGATCCATCACTGTGTAGATTTTTACTTTGCAGATCAAGTAAAATAAGGAAAGAATAAGAGAGACCTGTTGAGATTCCATGGTACTTGAAGAAAAGAAAAAAAAAAAAAGAAAGAAAAGGAAACAAATCCAAAAACCCTGATTTGTATTCCTTCTATTCCTAAACCCTTTGACATGAATTGCTGATGTCCCCAAATAAAAAGAAAGCTAGTGGTTTCTGTTCTGGTAGATTAGAAAGCCCTTTAGTTTAACAGCAAAGCATCTGTCTACCTTGTTATACATATGGCATCTAATCAGAACGCAGGATGTCAGAGCAGAGGGGAGTGAGGAACGTCGAAATATTTGGGTGGAAGCTAAGAAAGGTAGCAAAAATTAGAATGTTCAAGTAAATTAAGGAGGCAAGAAATTTTCTACAAGAAAGAGGGATACAGACAATGAAAATAGGGAGACAATCAAAAGATAATGTCAAGAAGAAGAATAAGAAAGAATGCCCCGGAAAGATGTATGAAGGTGAAGTGACTCTGGATGAAGATGGGAAAATAGAGTGATGGGCAGCAGCAGATAGAGAGCAGCTGGAGAGATGGAAGCAGGTTCTGATGGATTGGGAAGTCTGAGGAGCGCTGTCTCAGCTGTGATGATCCACACAGTGGACTGAGCTTTGCTCTGAGGGTTTACGATCCTAGCAGAACTATTTGATTGAATTGTGATTCCCCAATTGATCACTTCATATCAGCAATCTTTGCCTGTATGACTCATCACCACCCAGAACCTCTCACAAAGAGGCCATTCTGTCTTGAGAACTTTGGTGATATTAATCATTTTTTAAAGAGTATATTAAAACTTGGGCAGCTCCTGTTGGTATTCCGCAAGGAGAGAAATGCCCTCAATACCAATAGCTTTCTGTGCTACCCTGTGATAGAAAAATAATAAAGTAGGAACGAGGAGGCATGCTAGACTACACCTTTGTCTCTTAGCAGAACTAAGTGACAAGTTTGCTAAGAATCATACAGAGGTTGGGTGGTCTGATTGATGCAACTCATCCCAACATTGTTGTGCTTGAACAGCTCATTCATGACCCCTCCACACCCAGTTCCCAGTTCAGATGAAGGCTTTGGGATGGTGTGAGATGAAGAAATTCTGAGTAAGTTTTAGAAATCTTTAGGAAATGTAGTCCTGATCCTAATCTAGATAGAAAGGCGGGAGACAAGGCTCTTCCCCAGGCCAGAAGCCCTACTTTCCTTCTCCACAAAAATTATCCAAGTTGAGTAGAAGGACCTGGCTACAGGCCCATCAGAGCAGATTATTCACCAATTTCCATTATCTGCACTGCCTGCTGCTCCCCTTCTTGGTGAGGGTAATTGACAGCTGAATGCATTTGGGAGGACAGGGCTATAAAGCTGAAACTCTTTTACAGGTATGGTACAAAAATGAAAGGGTAGCAAAGGCACCGACCTAGACAATGCTTTTTGAAAGCATATTTCACCTAACTCTGCAAGATTACTAGGTCCAGAGGGGAGGGTGGGTATTTCAGAAGAGCTATTAGAAGTACTATTAGGTTTTAGGAGATTTTTGTGGAGCTATTGAACTTTTCATATTTTAACTTAGGATGAGGGTATTAGTTCCATATCCAATTCCTTTGTCTCCTATATCCAAAAGCACTCTGGTCTTCTTCCTGCCACGGTGACTGAGCTCCCAGGAGCAATCTAGCATCCCAGCGGAAAGTGGCCGACCTAAATGTAGCTCTCCAAAGACAAAAAAATTTATTCTGGGTACTTTATGATGACCCAGATATGAGAATATATTACCGTGGGTCCCCAAATGTCTATTTCAAAGCTTCCTAACCTAATATCTACTTATAGTATTATTATTTTTAGGTCCTACCTCTCTTTGCACTAGGATGACCATCCGTATTTGCCTTTCTTACGTTAATTCTCAAGAGAAGACACCAGAAAGATTTGTTGTTTGGGTTTTAAAATGTATATAAATGGCATCTACTTTAAAGACTATGGAAACCATTGGGTTTGTAAATTTTTGAAATGCTTGTTAGCTTGGTGATAAAAAATAAATAAATCTAAATAAGCATGAACCTAACAAAATTAGAGCTGATAATGATGAGACGAATAAACCACATATCTATCCCCTCAGAGCCTTTGCACATGTTCTGTGGGCCTCCATCCTGCATGTGGTTGGCCCTTCTCCTCCTCTGGACCTCACCTGAAAGGCTGCCTCCTCAGGGAGGTCTTTTCTTACTCCCCCACCAAAGGACGGTATTCTTTACCTCTGTAACTCTGTCAGTTCTTTCTCATTTGTTTATTTATATACTGGTTTAAAATGGGTCTGTCTTCACGGCTAGACTGTAAACTCCTCAATTGGAATCATGTTCCTTATGATCACCCCTTCATCCCCAGAGCTACCAGTGAGCCCGCCTGGCACATAGTAAATGCATAGCTAAAAATTTTTTAATGCCCAATGAATGATGTCTGGGTCAACAAACTGATATGCACCTCTTCTTTCACCACTGGATGACTCCGAGTCCCACCAGTGTTTGGATTTTCCTGAGTTCTTATTAGAGGAAAGAGAACACTGATGAGTTGCATAAACATTTGGAATGTGTGGTTTTCCCTTTAGTACTATTACTAATGACTAAGGCTGTTATATAACTACAGCTATTGTTGAAGGGTTGCTATTTTTCACGCACCCCAGTTTACATACATTCTTTTATTGTTTTATTTTTGGTACTAGGGATTGGGCCCAGGGATGCTTAACAATTGAAAACTACATCCCCAGCCCTTTTTATTTTTTATTTTGAGATGGGGCCTACTAAGTTGCTTAGGGACTTTCTTAGTTGCTGAGTCTGGCTTTGAACTTGTGATTCTTCTGCCTCAGACTCAGAGCTGCTAGGATACAGGCATGTGCAACATGCCCAGCCCATATATTCTTTATTTAATATTCATAGCAAACCTATAAGGAAGTACCTTTATTATCCTACTGCACATATAAGGACACAAAATTTTGTAGAGCTCAGTGAACTCACCCACATAAGCTCTTCATTTTACTGTCGTGTATGGTAAATTATAGATGCAGTGTTATAAACTGTCTAATTATTTGTATCATATATATTTATCCTGCCTCCAGATTAAAAATTATCTTTAGAAAAAAAGAGTATGTTCTTTGTTTTCTTTCTTCCACTCTCTCTTTCTGTCTCTCTCTTTCTCTCCCATCCACACACAAATAATTTATTCACATACATTTAATTTCCATAGAATCTCATAATTTTGCTTTATAAGTGCTTGCTAAAAAATGGCTCTTTGAGTGACAGCCCCCAAAACAGCACATGACCTAGGGCATATTAACCAATAGAGGGGCAAAAAAGCCAAATCTCCAAATTTGTCTCATCTTGCTACTAATGGTAAAGATCAACATCAGCTATGACAGTATGTATGTAAAGTGATATAGTTAACTAACATCCTCCCCAAACACCCCAAAATATCCAGGTCATTTTTTACCTAAAAATAGTAAAAGCTCTTAAAATTACAAAATTTATCCTAGTGACTGTTATTTATTTATTTTAAAATAAAAGAAAATTAGTTGAATGCTAACCTATTCTCAGATCCTCAAAAAAAAAAAAAAATCAGGAGAACATTTCTTGTCATAGGATCAGCTTTATCTTGGGGTTTCATCTGGGCTTACATATCAGGAAGCTCGTACTACAAAATATTATTGTTCATAAATCTATTAGGCCTGCCTCCCATTTATATCTATTGAAGTATCTAAGTTTCTTGAAAAGTTAAATTACATTTTCCCATCTAGAATGTAGAAATTGAAATATTTGCCAGCCACCAAGCTATCCGAAGTTTAATGAGAGTGTTTAGGTCCAGGATTTCTTTGTCTGGTGTTTCATGCACAGCATGCGATAGACTCTGTACACACAGGGGCAGGGGAAGTGTTTGCTGAACAGAATTTCTGCAAGGAAGGATTCATGTCATAGTAGGATTTCCACTGCCAGCCTATTTCAAGACAGAAAATATTTACCCTGTCTAATCAACCAAAAGACTGAGGACGGATTCTTTTCTTTTTCTTCCTTTTTTATCCATACCTATTTCTACTAGGATGTACCTGTGTCATTAGGATTTATCTATGTAAGCAAAGTAAATGAAGATTTGACAAATTATATATGGTGAAATCAAGCCAAATAGTCTATTAGAATAATGTGTTCAGCAAATTCCCTTTGGCACAGGAGTCTTGTTTTTGCCTAAATTGTCTAACTTTACTTCGAATAATACAGATTAAATTACCAGAAGAAACAGTATAAAAACACACAATTGTCCTGATGTTCAAATTAACTGCTGACATAATCATTATAACAACTATTCCCACTCTGAAAGTAACATTCTTACCAAAACATAAAAGATATTTTGGTTAAAAAATACTTGTGTTTAAATTGTTCTCAATTCTAATATGTACAGATGTGTATTTTAAACTTATTATAGAATCTTACTTAATTTTTACTAAAATAGTACTACTGCTTATGTAAGGGACAGATTGATAATGGTAATGAGCTACTGTGAAAGATCATAATATAATGATCTGGACAGTGTAAAGAAGGACTTGAGCTTTCCCTTTCAAGTTATTTTGAAATAATAAACTTTAAAAAATTTTGTCAATTATTTGACTCATTTGTCAAGTAAAAAAAATTGAGAATTATTTTTATTTGGGATGTATTGCAATGAATAAGAAGATAAAAAATCTTACCAAGGGTAGAGTGATTATGTTTCTGAGATTTTAGGATAGCATGAGTTAACAAAGAAAAATTTTCAAAGACTTATAAACAGAATGCAACAAGCTTCTGAATATTAAAATTAATTTATCTTGTACTAAAAAAAGTGCAGTTTATGTTGTTTTGAACTTATTGCTTCTTACCTCATGGTTTTGTTTATTTATTTATGTCTTCAATACTAAATCAGACCTTTTTCTACACCTCAGTGATCAGACTATACACAATTGAAATATTTTATGCATATGGATCAGAAGAGGCAGTTACTAAAAATTAAGTAAATAAAAACCACTTTCCTGGAAAAAAATAATGCAATAATTGCTTAAAAAAATCCTGGAAACAAGTGCTTTCCTTTGGTGCCAAATTGCATGGTTCCTAGTGTAGCTGAAGATATTGTGTGTTCAGTCATTTAATATTTTGAAGTATCTCTTCTGGTCCAAGCTTGATATGTTGTCTGTGGATTTCATTTTGCTAATGTTTGCTTAAATCAACAGTCATAAACACACGTGAGCGCGCACACACACACATACACACACACAAACATGCATACACGTACACAACAGAAGTAGTTAGAGTTCTGGAAGCAGAGTGAAAATAAATTATTTGGGGACACACATATTTCTAACTTCAGAAACTCTATCTTTCTTTTGAAGTGTCCAAAGCGAATGGTATATTGATTTTTGCAGCACACCCTGTACTTTCCACTGATTGGTATCAAGGTTGTGAAGGCATCCGTTAAGTGAGCTCAAAACTCTCTCCTACATGTAAACAAAATCCACAGTTTTAATCAAATTTAATATACTCTGGCCTATATGTGTCTTGTGAAAGTCAGAGTGGTCTATGACAACAGAATTGAAAGCAAATGTTCCACAAAGCCTCACCTTTCAGATCTCTTGAAAGCAAAGCTTGTCAGAGGTATTGTCTATATGTGCTTTTAAGTCACCTCTGAGGAGGGAGCAGGGGCATGTGGAGTGAAATTTACATTTCAGAGCCTGAGCCAACATCGGGTTACAGAAATATGATGAATTAAAATACGGCTACATCTGAAGGACAATGAGAGCCTGTAGCACAGGAGTTCATTTCTTACAGTAAAAAGAGCAAGGATTTCAGGTATTCACATCTCAAGGTCCCATTTCAGAAGATCCCCAGAAAGGAGGTAAAACGGTGCTAGAATACTAATTCACTCTCCTTATCCAAAAATGAACTGGGTCCTTTTTGAACCAAGATGTAGTTAATGACATGAAAGTAAAATTAAGTATGTTTACTCCTCCGATGCAGAGAGGATAAGCAAATAGGCAGTTTTACTGAATACATTCCAGAAACTTAATACAATGAGGTAAATATTTCAACATAGTTGTTTTTAGTTCATTTACTAAAAAGTAAGACACTGTATTTATTATATATACAATGAGAATTTTCTAGAATGTTCACCAGCAAAAATATTTATTGTCATGGGAAGGAAAAGAGTTAAATATTGCACACAGAATTATGTAATCAGTGAAGACAATATTAAAGTATTCATGTGAAAGAAAGGAATTTTGGAGTTAATCCAAAAACGATGGGGATATTGCACAGCATCATGGGAAAAATAAGCTTAATATATTAACATTTTATGTAACCCAAGGCAAGACAGGCAAACTCACATTGGCATCAGTTTTCTTATATTTCAAACTTAGACATTAATATATCTGTCTTAAATGTCATGAAAAGCAGTTTGTTTGTGCACAATGTTTTATGATGAGGCTTCCTGTTATCAACACAAAATTTTCAGGTACTCAAAATGTTTTTCATCAGTCACTAAGCTGACCCTATGACGTGGTGATTACATGAGAAGAATGATATATTATACCATTTCTGGGTTACCATAAGGTGCCCTTCCTATTTTATATTTAGATTTAATTCTGAATTAACACTGGCTTATTAGAGACATCTCTCTATGTGTAATTAGAGGTCAGCTACCTCTAAATTTCAGGTTATTGAAAGTAGAATCCTTTTCCACCATCAAACCTCAGACCTTAGCACATATACAGATCATCCCTGACTTAGAATTTTTAGAATTTATGATGGTGTGAAAGTAATACCCATTTAGTGAAAAGCACACTTCAAATTTTGAATTTTGATACTTTCTCGGATTAGCAATTTGAGGCTCTGGGGTCCTCAGTTCTCAGTCAGCCATGTAGTCATGAGGGTAAGTGATCAATGCTTTGAGTCTACTGTGTTGCTAAGCTGTGACGATCTGTAGCTCAGGTGTATTACATGCATTGTTAACTTATGCTATTTTCAACCTGTGATAGGTTTATTGGTATGCAGCTCCCTTGTAAGTGGAAGAACATCTCGATATATATAGCATATAGTGTATGTACATAGTAAACATTTGTTTTTTATTTGTTTATTTATTTTGAGACAAGGTCTTACTCTGTTGCCTAGGCTGGTCTTGAATTCTTGTGCTCAAGCTATCTTGCAGCCTCGGTCTTCTGGGACTTCTGTAGTCTAGCTGGGACTATAGTTGCATGCTACCCTATCCGGCTCCCATAGTAAATATTTCTATGCCTGAATTCTATACTGTGAATCACAGCTTAATTCTTGTTTCTTTGCAGTGGGGTAGGTATACACAATGAGAATATAATTATTGCCTTTACCCCTAAACAGACTTTCCAGTGCCAAACATGATGGATGGATGGATGTCAAGGACAAACCCACAGTAACCAAACATATCTATGAGAACCTAAGAACAAGAAAGCTGTGGCTCATTTTATCTGTCTGCCTGGTCAAACGACTCTTGCAAAGTCTGGCTCTAATGTGCTCTCTGATTTTCATTTAGAGATAAAGCACTTTTTCAAGTTTCCCTTGGATGATTTTTCATTTTTAAGATGGAGATATTGAGAAACATTCATTCTTTCAAGACAGTTATTGACAGATATTCCCAATAAGAGCAAAATGATTGGCAGGGTCATATCCATGCATATCCTCCTTCCTTAATTCCCTCCTCTCCTCCAGCCCACTTCTATCCACAAACCACAAATAACCAGGACTAAAAAGAGGGAGGGGGGAAGGGTTTTAGAATCAGAGCAAATATTACACACAACAAATGGAAATAAAGTACTTATTCCTTAATAATAAATATATGGTTATGACTATTGCCATTATTATCAGAACATACTGAATTCCATGGTCCACAATTACCTACAAAGTTCCTAGAAGAAAGAACAAGTTAGGATGTGAATTAATCTTTTATGACCTAATGTTCTAAGCATTTACCTTTCTCACTGGGACAGTCTTGCTGAGGAACTAGATCAGGTTCCTTTGTACAGCTTTCACTGATCCCTTGTAAGGATTTGTGCCAGTTGACAAACATAAGCAGGTGAAAGGTGACTGAGGAGGGTAATCACCAGCTGCTCCACTGAGCCAGCGGCATGATCTCCCTGACCAATATGTCAGATAGCTTTTGAAAATTAAGCACAAAAACCTCATTTACGCCTTTCAAGAATCGAGGTCAGGAGCTTTGCCTTTTTAAACTTTTAAATCCTCCTATTATAGTCTTTGGACAATAGTAGAGAGTCACCCAGTTTTAACAAATTATAATTTTTTTCTTGTCTTTGGATGAGCTTTCTGTCTGCATGATCATGACTGGCATTAAAAGTCCAGGGAAAGTCTCTGTGTCCTCTATTCTATACCATTGGTCCACCCCCCTGTTTTGGTACCAGTACCATGCTGTTTTTGTCACTATTGCTCTGTAATATAGTTTGAAATCTGGTATCGCTATACTGCCTGATTCACACTTCCTGTTTAGAATTGCTTTTGCTATTCTGGGTCTTTTATTTTTCCATATGAATTTCATGATTGCTTTATCTATTCCTACAAGAAATGCCGTTGGGATTTTGATTGGCATTGCATTAAACCTATAGAGAACTTTTGGTAATATCGCCATTTTGATGATGTTAGTTCTGCCTATCCATGAACAGGGTATATTTTTCCATCTTCTAAGATCTTCTTCTACTTCTCTCTTTAGGGTTCTGTAGTTTTCATTGTATAAATCTTTCACCTCTTTTGTTAGGTTGATTCCCAAGTATTTTATTTTATTTTTTTTGAGGATATTGTGAATGGAGTGTTTTTCCTCATTTCCGTTTCAGAAGTTTTGTCGCTGATATACAGAAATGCCTTTGATTTATGCGTGTTGATTTTATATCCTGCCACTTTGCTGAATTCATTTATTAGTTCTAGTAGTTTCTTTGTAGACCCTTTTGGGTCTTCTAGGTATAGAATCATGTCATCTGCAAATAGTGATAATTTAAGTTCTTCTTTTCCTATTTTTATGCCTTTAATTTCTTTCGTCTGTCTAATTGCTCTGGCCAGTGTTTTGAGAACTATATTGAATAGAAGTGGTGATAGAGGGCATCCCTGTCTTGTTCCAGATTTTAAAGGGAATGCCTTTAACTTTTGTCCATTCAGAATGATACTAGCCTGAGGCTTAGCATAGATAGTTTTTACAATGTCAAGGTAAGTTCCTGTTATCCCTAGTTTTTCTAATGTTTTGAACATAAAGGGATGCTGTACTTTGTCGAATGCTTTCTCTGCGTCTATCGAGATGATCATATGGTTTTTATCTTTAAGTCTATTGATGTGGTGAATAACATTTATTGATTTCCCTATATTGAACCATCCTTGCATCCCAGGGATGAATCCTACTTGATCATGGTGCACAATTTTTTTGATGTGTTTTTGTATTCGATTCGCCAGAATTTTATTGAGGATTTTTGCATCTAGGTTCATTAGAGATATTGGTCTGTAGTTTTCTTTCTTTTTTTTCTTTTTTTTTTTTAAAGAGAGAGTGAGAGAGGAGAGAGAGAGAGGGAGAGAGAGAGAGAGAGAGAGAAAGAGAGAGAATTTTTAATATTTATTTTTTAGTTCTCGGCGGACACAACATCTTTGTTGGTATGTGGTGCTGAGGATCGAACCCGGGCCGCACGCATGCCAGGCGCACGCATGCCAGCTACTGCTTGAGCCACATCTCCAGCCCCTGTAGTTTTCTTTCTTTGAGGTGTCTTTGTCTGGTTTCGGAATCAGGGTGATGTTGGCCTCATTGAATGAATTTGGAAGAGCTCCCTCTTTTTCTATTTCCTGAAATAACTTGAAAAGTATTGGTATTAATTCTTCTTTAAAGGTTTTGTAAAACTCCGCTGTATACCCATCCAGTCCTGGGCTTTTCTTGGTTGGTAGTCTTTTGTTGAAAGTTACAACTATCTTATATTTGATTAAGTGGCTAAAAGCATGCAATGGAGGAAGGATAGCATCTTCAACAAATGGTGTTGGGAAAACTGGAAATCCATATGCAACAAAATGAAACTGAATCCCTTTCTCTCGCCATGCACAAAAGTTAACTCAAAATGGATCAAGGAGCTTGATATCAAATCAGAGACTCTGCGTCTGATAGAAGAAAAAGTTGGCTCCGATCTACATATTGTGGGGTCGGGCTCCAAATTCCTTAATAGGACACCCATAGCACAAGAGTTAATAACAAGAATCAACAAATGGGACTTACTTAAACTAAAAAGTTTTTTTCTCAGCAAGAGAAACAATAAGAGAGGTAAATAGGGAGCCTACATCCTGGGAACAAATTTTTACTCCTCACACTTCAGATAGAGCCCTAATATCCAGAGTATACAAAGAACTCAAAAAATTAGACAACAAGATAACAAATAACCCAATCAACAAATGGGCCAAGGACCTGAACAGACACTTCTCGGAGAAGGATATACAATCAATCAACAAGTACATGAAAAAATGCTCACCATCTCTAGCAGTCAGAGAAATGCAAATCAAAACCACCCTAAGATACCATCTCGCTCCAGTAAGATTGGCAGCCACTATGAAGTCAAACAACAACAAGTGCTGGCGAGGATGTGGAGAAAAGGGTACACTTGTACATTGTTGGTGGGACTGCAAATTGGTGCGGCCAATTTGGAAAGCAGTTTGGAGATTCCTGGGAAAGATGGGAATGGAACCACCATTTGACCCTGCTATTGCCCTTCTCGGACTATTCCCTGAAGACCTTAAAAGAGCATGCTACAGGGATACTGCCACATCGATGTTCATAGCAGCACAATTCACAATAGCTAGACTGTGGAACCAACCCAGATGCCCTTCAATAGATAAATGGATAAAAAAAATGTGGCATCTATACACAATGGAGTACTATGCAGCAATAAAAAATGACAAAATCATAGAATTTGCAGGGAAATGGATGGCACTAGAGCAGATTATGCTTAGTGAATCTAGCCAATCCCTAAAAAACAAATACCAAATGTCTTCTTTGATATAATGAGAGCAACTATGAACAGAGCAGGGAGGAAGAGCAGGAAGAAAAGATTAACATTAAACAGAGACATGAGATGGGAGGGAAAGGGAGAGAAAAGGGGAATTGCATGGAAATGAAGGGAGACCCTCATTGCTATACAAAATTACATATAAGAGGTTGTGAGGGGAATGGGAAAATAAACAAGGAGAGAAATGAATTACAGTAGATGGGGTAGAGAGAGAAGATGGGAGGGGAGGGGAGGGAGGATAGTAGGGGATAGGAAAGGTAGCAGAATACAACAATTACTAATAGGGCATTATGTAAAATTGTGGTTGTGTAACTGATGTGATTCTGCAATCTGCATTTGGGGTAAAATTGGGGGTTCATAACCCACTTCAATCTAATGTATGAAATATGATATGTCAAGAGCTTTGTAATGTTGTGAACAACCAATAAAAAAATAAAATTAAAAAAAAAAGAAATATACTTGGCCACCTGAAAAGAAAAAAAAAGTCCAGGGAAAATTCTAAATACTTCAGCATTTGTTTACACACTGGGCTGCTGCTTCTTTGGTACTACGATCCTACCAATGACACTGTATTTATTATGAATTCAATTTCTTTCACTTATTTATAACATGTAGAAGAAAAGTTAGAATATTATGTGTCCTATTAGGATAGGAAAGCTTGCTTTTTAATGTGTGTAATTACGCCTACAAAAACTATCTTCATTTTATGTTCTGGTGTACATATAAACATATAAAGGGTCATTCTCTTCACACAAGTGCAGTATCCACATTCAAGAATTATTGAGGAGCAATATTCCTGTACATGCTAGTCACTGGGGATGAAAGGTGACAAGATGTTTTCCTTGCTTTCAAAGAGCTCACACCTTATAAAACTTCACTGAATTCTTGAAATGGGTTTAAGTTTCCAAGGCCAAATTCAAGAATAAAAGTTCAGGAAGATGAGACCACAGAAGGAGAAGTTCTGCTCCCATTCACATTCTAAAATCAGGGATAATTCCAACCAATTCACTAAGGGGGAAAACTCGTTATCCTCTAGATGTTACATTGTGCTCTGTTTTACCTTTGGCAAGTTTTATGTTTATGGAAAGACTAGCAAGAAATATGGCTGAAGAAAAGGAAGACTAGAAGAAGTTGGGAAAACGTTTTTGGGGGGTATTTTGGAAGATTAGGAGGTGGTTAGGGTAACAAAGAAAGGGTTAAATACTCAAGAGATATGCACAAAGGTAAAAAGGGGTGCACTAGAACTGCCTTGAATAAAATAGGGTCTCAGATGGGGGTACTTTGTTTATGGAAAGGACAATCACAAGAGATGAACAAAAATGAACAATTAATTAATATTATACCTCCTGATATAGTTTAGACTCCATGGTGCCAGATGTTTACATTATTAATGCTTTTAACGGACAGATAATAGAAATATTACTCCCATTTTTACCCCATGTTTACAAATAGAGAAATTTAGGTTTATCTTGGAACTTAGTATTTTGGGATTAATATCTACTCAAAAACTTTTATTTTTTATTTTTATTTTTTTACTGTCTTCAAAAATCACTACTACCCGGAACCCTGAAAACTAAGGCAGCATTTAATACAGTTTACAGATCCCTGGAAAAAAAATAGTTTCGCAGTTTACAAGCCTCCTCCCTGGTCAGATTTGGTAGTAGCAGTTAAGACATGGTGAACACCATGCCCCAGCTTGGAGTTCTCAGGGAGAAGACTGAGTTTTTCTTCTAAAGGAGAGCCATGTGAAGGACTTCAATGTTTGCTGATTTACACAGTCAACCCAGAGTGACAAAAAATTGTTCTCGTGAAAGGAAAATATATAAGTTGAGAGAGTCTCATAAAATGTGGAAATGGAACATTGGGCTGATTTTAAAGGAACTTTTCTTTCAACCTAATACACACAGGAGGGTGATTCATCCTCATCTGAAATCAAGGATGGATGCAAAGGTTCCTTTGCCCTGAACTAGTCTGACATACACCTACAGAATGCTCAAACCCTGCTCTTCTGCAGGCTGTGGCAGAGAAGCAATTGCAAGACTCCCGCTGTGAGACTTGAGGATCCACCAAAGACAGGCCTCAGCAGGGGCTTGGGAGGCCCCCTACTGCAGGACTGTGGGACTGTGCTAGCAAGCAGCTCCACAGGAACTAAAAAACAGCCCAGATGTGGAAGCTCCAGCGTCTGAGAGGGACTGTCATCCTTTGAGCAAGTACTGTAGGTAAAAACTACAGGGCCTCCTTATTTCTATTATTTCTATGAAGCTGTGAAGCCAAAAGTCTCCAGAGAAAGACATATTTGTATTCTTCTCTATTCTCTGTGAATTCTTCAATAGATGATTGGATAGTGTCACTACTGTCCTTCTGATACCAGCTTTTTAAAGAAAATCACTGGGAGAGTGGGGAAAGACATTGAGAAGAAAATTTGAAGTGCAGGATTTACAACCTGGCTTTTCCAAGATTTCTTTACAGGGATCTATCAATAATTATACCTATTTAAATAGTTGCATAAGCCTGAGATGAGAAAGAGTTTCCTCAGATGACATCAAGTTCGGAAAACAAGGTTAGGAAAAATGGAAAAGAAACATAAATGTGTTACCTTCCTTAAGAGTTTAATGTAAATAACATGCTGGGAAAAACAGTTGCACGAACAAACCATTTATAATAAACCTATATGATACTAAAGCAGGTTAATGGGAAAAGAAATAACATGAATTAAACAAGATGACAGTTTCGCCCATTGAATTTATAAAGATAAAAGCATTTTGGTGAAAGTTTTGCCAGAACTACAAGTTGATACAAACTTTATGGGGAAGATGTGGCAATATTTATTACATATTTTTTTTTTAAAAAAAAAAAACAAGTGCAACATTTTAATAAAGCAGTTTCTATGTTTAAGAATTCATAATAAGTCAATCAAGAATGTTCACCATGAATTGGTTGTGGAGATGTTCACTGAATTTTTGTTTCTAACATCAGGAAAAAGCCAATGTAAATGTCAACTAATAAGGGGTGTCATCAAATAGAAATACTTAGAACAGAATATCCTGCAGCCATTATAAAGAAATGCTATAGACTTATGTCTCTTCATATGCAGTTATATTAAAAACACAATATTAAGTGAAAAGACCCATTGGCAAAATTTTGTATATGGCAATTTACCATAGTTTTTGAATATGCATAAAAGAATGCATGCCATTTTCTTTCATTTTCATTCCAGTCATTTCTTTCTTTCCTCTTTTTTTTTTTTTTTTTTTTTGTACTGGGGATTGAACCCAGGGCACTTACCCAATGAGCCAGACCTCCAGCTCTTTGTGTATTTTATTTAGAGAGAGGGTCTTGCTGAGTTGATTAGGGCCTCACTAAGTTGCTGAGGCTGGCTTTGAACTTGTGATCCTCCTGCCTCAGACTTGCGGGATTACAGATGTGTGCCCAACCATCCAGTTCTTCTGGTTGGCAAATTCAGAGCCAGTTTAGGGAGGGATTCCTCTTTTTGATCATATGCATATTATATCTTATCTTTAATATACACATATTACTTACATTAAAAAATACTTTTAAGATTCTTCGGAATTTAGTCTGGAAAGAGAACCCAAAAGAGTGAAATTTTCCTTTCCCCTGCTGAAATACTGTCCTACAGAAGTATTAGGCTCTGTCTGCATCCAGAGAGGGAAAAAACAGCAGCTAAAGTCTACCTTCTTTTAGTTCTAATTAGAATGAATCAAACTCCACAGTTGAAGTATAACCAGTTTGCAGACTTGACATCTTGTAAAGAGTAGGCACTTTGGAGCCATAATAACTTGGGTCTAGTCTCTGATCTGTGCCATATTTGTGTGAAAAATTGGAAAAGTAACAGAAATTCTGAAAACCTTATTTATTTATTTATTTATTTTTTGCAAATTGATGTGCAGATTATTCTTATGGACAATGCAGTGAGAATTAAATGGCAATGTATTAAAAAGCATCTGGCATATAGTAGGTGCTCAAACAGCATTAGCTTCCTTCCCTCTTATCAAGATGTCAACAGCAGAACAGAACATTGCAACTGCTAGGTGGGCGGAGGAGAGGAGCTGAACTTCCTCATGGACTGAGGAAGAATCTGCTTAGAAGTGGGATGAGATCTGTCTTGTCTTCCTTACAATCCAACCCCCGCTTTAGCGCTTGCTAGGTTTCTCTCCTTTTCTTTTTTTTTTTTGCATTTCTTTCTGCTCTTCTGCAAGGATATCTCTGACTGTTGGGAGACAGGGACTGCTGTGAAAAGGAAAGGGCAGCAGTGTCAATGCTGATGATGACTGCAGCTTGGATCACCACAGTCCAACAATTTGTAAAGAACCTAGAGACACAGTCCTCGAAGTGTCATGTACATCCTCTTCAGGGAAGCAGTGTAGATACTTAACTGAGGCCTCATTCTCTCCCTTCAATTCTGTAGAGCCCACTAGCTTGTTCTCTTCTCCTTCTCTAATTTCTCTTTCCTCTTTCTCCCTTCTTTCCTTCTCCCTTCTCTTTTCTTCATTTCCTTTTTTCCTCCCCTTTCCTCCTCTTCTTTCTTCATATCCTCCTGAATTATGGAGGAGATTTTATTTGAATGAAGGGCAGGTTATCAGCTTATTCTATAGCCCGAGCCCACCAGCATTTTCCCAAACTCTACAACCCTATCCTTACAAGAAGAATTTGTCTTACATGCCTCCCTAACTTAGAAAACATATTCATTTCCCAAAAGGACTCCCTAATTAGAGTCATAGAAAGTTAGCATTACATTCCACATATTCCCATTAGCAAATTACTAACCCAAGGGACAGAAATAGGTCAAAAGTGTCTCTACTAGAAATTAATGGTTTGCCAGTTATGTACAGACTGCCAGTATGTCAATGTTGTGTATGTGTTACCTTTGGTACAAATTAGAGTCCACACTGCTGGGTTCACACTGGGCTAAATGAAGTTGCAAAATATAGTTCAAGATGTGCTAAGCTTTTTTTTTTAATTCATTTTTTCAGTACTGAAGATTAATCCCAGGGATTCACACATGCAAGGCAAGAGCTCTACCACTGAGCTATGCCCCCAATCCCTTATTTTGAGATAGGATCTCACTAAGTTGACCAAGTTAGTTTCAAACTTATGACTCTCCTGCCTCAGCGTCACAGGCAGCTAGGACTGTCTGCACGTGCCACTGCACCTGGTTTGGTGTTTTTATTAAGGAAAATCATCTAAGCATTTAAGGAAAATCAACTGAGTTTATCACGTTCTGACTGGGAAATACAGTGAAAGAGGAAAAACATGTTTTGGATAATGACTTTTGGCAGCAAAGGGAGATAAGATGGTGAATGAAAGATTCCAAAGTAGATTTGTAGAGAAAATGAGCAAGAATGAGTATTGGCAATTGGAGGGAATTAGAAATGATAGAGGAAGGGGAGACAGATAATTCTGTCTTGGACCATTATCCTGCACGAGGGAATTTTTATGAGTGTAGCTCCAGTGAAGTCCTACTCAGTCCACGTTGAATAACATTCAAAGGGAATTTCTAAGCCAGGTGTAGTAGCACATGCCTGCTGCAGCAGCTACTCAGAAGGCTGAGGAGGAAAAATCACTTGAGCTGAGGAATTCAAGAGCAGTCTGGGTAACAGAGAAAAAAATATTAGCAATTTCTATGTGAGAGGGCGTATGGTAGGTTTGTTTGGAATGGTTTAAACTGGAGCTGACTGTGTGTGCTGATTTACCTTGACTGATGTTCTTTAAGTAGCTTAAAGACCCTCTATTTGATGGCTTCTTAGGTCCTTTTTTTTTTTTTTGACTCAAGTGCATACAAGGTTAAAAAATGCATTTTTATTTTATTTATTTGTTTATTGGTTGTTCAAAACATTACATAGTTCTTGATATATCATATTTCACACTTTGATTCAAGTGGGTTATGAACTCCCATTTTTACCCCGTATTCCCTTCTGTGTGTCAAACCAATCCTAGGAGCCTGATTAAAGCAACAGGGTCTTGGAGTCAAGATTCTACATGCCACTGTTGATTAATTAAATACCACAACATCACAGCTAAGCTTCCTCTTTGTAACTTCAGAAACCACATAGTACATGTCTTCCCCTTGAATGATATAAACTTGTTTTTTTTTTCCTTAAAAAAAGCAGGATACATACAATGTTTATATATCATGAAATGTTTCTAAAAATGGGATATCAATTTGAAGTAAAATAAAGTAAATTTTCTAGGCTTCTTAATGTGTATGCCTGATTGATCGGCACCATCTCCTTTAAAGATAAATTGTTATTTGCCTTACCCGCCCCCCAGGAGCTGTTTGTTCGAGGATAGGACCTGTGCTTAAATTTGCACCTGCCACTCCTGACAACCACTACCAAATCAATTGCTCTTACTAGGTTAGTATCTTATCAGAGAAGGCGGCTCAGGGTTTTCTTCATCATCTAATCAATCTTTAGAAGCAGCTTTCAGAGTGTCTCAGCTTTTCTCAGTAAACCAAAGTTTTTTTCTGCTGGCACTGAGCCCCAGTCCGGTACCCAATGTCATGTCTCATGATACCCCAACATGTGTCACAGATCTCTAACCCATCCCTTATTGTGGGATAGTGATGCATGAACAAATGAAATGTATTTACAAACATCAATACTGGGGTCCTTCTCCAACTCTAGAATTGAGGCTCCCTGTGTCAGTCCATTTACATGTAGTTGACAAGAAAGTTGAATTCTCAGGATTATTTTTGTTTATCCATAAGATAATTTTAGTGCTGTTACTTATCTGGGAGGTTCTTACACTCTCATTTATTTTTTACTTAGCAAATAACTCTATTAAAAAGCTGAAGATACTGTCTTAATGACCAAAGAAATTTTTATAAAAATGGGACAAAATATTGGACAAAATCTTGAAGTAGCGTGACTGGTACAAATTACTGCAAAAATTTAGAAGAAAGAAAGAATGGGAAACTTCAACTGAAAGACATCTTAGGAAAGGCAACTTTAAAGTGCAAACTTTCATCATGGGTAATTGTTATCATAACACAAAGACCTAAAGGACAGGCCATGAGCAAGAATGAACCACTTGGCAAAGCAGCATTTTCCAAAGTTTTTTCACAGAGATCCCACATGGTATTATCTCAGAAAGGAGTCCATGGCCACTAACTCTGGGAAGCACCACCAAGGCAACTTATTCTTTGTGAATCACAGTACCCATCAGCATATTGAAGACTAAAGTCTTGCAACCAAAACAAATTAGGATAACACACAAAACTAAAGAACTATTTATTATCTTTAATTTTCTTTTATGTTTCTTTTGGGAATGAACACATATTATAGTACATGTAGAAGCCCTGTTTACTTTTATTTATGCATTTGTTTTCAATTTGCCTAATTCATCACCATTTCCACATATCACTGTGGTGTTGATTCTGTGTCTATGCCTGAAAGACAGAACTCGTGTTGAAATCTTGGAAGTGCAAGTTAGATCACAATGAGTAGATTAGGTGTTATTCAAATCTTTGGGCACTGGATTTTTAAACATTTTTCTATACCAATTGATTGTGAATGATTTTTGTAGAGTAATAGCAGACCGTGGCACCAAAGAGAGTTCTTCAATAAATGTTTGATGGGCATGATCTTCATAATATTTGTTTCATTAGACATAATTTAATTATTTTCCATTACCGTTCTATGAAAGATTTTCTTTTTTAATTAATCTATCACCTTACCAACTATAATCTGCCTGGTAAATGTTGGCTATCCCCAGAGCTTTGTCCCTCCTCATCTGCAGTTTTGCCTGGGAAATTTCATCTACTGTAAGGTTTCACCAAGCAACATTGTTTCCTGGTGTTCTATCTAAAGCCCTGCTTGCCAGTTGCCAGGAGCATGCCAGTCTCAAGCCACATAAACCCAAGAATTTCTGTGCTTTTACTCATGATTCTACAAAATCTCTATTGCCTTGGCCTTCATTCATCACCATTAAAATAGCTTTAATTTTTCAAGGTCAACAAAGTTGTATTAACATAGTAAATAACAATGAGTCCAACCCAGACTGAGTTCAAATTCAGGTTCTGTCACTTGAAGTCCAGTTACCTTGAATATTCATTTAATTATCTGTGTTTCTGTTCCATAAGCATACAATGGATAAGGGAGGGAGAGAGAGACAACATTACCCCAAAAGGAGTATTTTAAGAATTAGGTGGGATAAGGAACTTTGGATAATACCATTTGGCACTTGATTAACATTCAGCATAATTTAATATAAATGAACAAAATATTAAAAACACTTCCAAAAAACCTTTTTTTGACAAATTTATTAAAGTTAACAGCTTCTTCTTCATTGGTAGTCTAACTCCATTATTTCCTGACAACACACAGGTCTCCTCTACTGCCTGCAGTTTCCTCAGGTTTGTGTTCTCCTACCACCCTCTTAAACCCTGACTACCATCTCTGAAGGCCAGAACTGTCTTATTCATCTTGTTAGTCCTCCCACTGAAAGCATCTGACTTTAACTGGCTCTCAATACTTATTTGTCAATTTGAAAAATGGAGCAGGTACAAGTGAAAAATAAGTGAAGCCCAATTTAATACACAGAGGAACAAGACAGATTTGAAAGAGAACATTTATTCTGGAGTCCAACATCAATGGTATCTACTTGGCTAAACTCTTTTTTTTTCCTTTAACAACTGAACAACGTATTTAATATTGTGATATGGACTTGGCCTTGTCATCTAGAAAGGCCTTAGTGCAGGTAGCTTAATGAAGTGTTAGTGAGAAGCTGTCCCATCCCCTGTTAAGCAGTGTATTGTCTAAATGAGTTTAATTACCATGCAAATTACTAGCAGCTCATATGCCCAAGGCCTAAAACATATCAGATGGCAGGTCTAAGAGAAATTCAGTAACCCGTACCTCTCTTTGCAGTAATGTTTTTATGTAATAAAAAAAAAGCAGTGGATGTAAAAAGAATGAAATGTTACAATTATTTGTGAATTTTGGCTGAATTAGTGAAATCACAGAAGCTTGTAAAAATTGTAGTAGACTTACAGATTATTTTTAGAAAATATATATTTTTTAAGAATCACTTATTGACCTGTTGGTTCTTTTCTCTAAAAATTGATCACTAATGATTAAATATCTTAGTTCTTTTTTAATACATTTATGAATACTTGGGAAAAGTTTTCCCCAGTCACACTGAGGGGGGTTATTTTGGGACATGGGACATATCTAGAAATAATAGATGTATATTCGATGTCAATTTACTAGATATGTGATCTCCTGTGGTTCACTTATCATCTCAGTTGCAATGTTCTCTTCTGTAGTAAATTCTAATAATATGAATCATGGGATTAAGATATGGAGTAGGTGATATTAATTGTCTTAAAAATTTATACAATCATATCTGTAATATAATTACCTTTTGAAAAATAAAACAAATGATACCTTTCTCTTCTTTGTCTTCATCCCTGCCTGGATTATGGGTCTGTCAAAATTCAAGCAATCAAGTGCTATCTAACTTATTGACTTCCCTACCCTGAGCTGTATGATTCTTTGACACTTGCAGTCCTGACTAAAAGCAGTATGTGTTACAGGGGCTAAATAAATATGTACAGGATGAGACAACTTTCATTACTACATACTCATTTGGACATCTTTCCAAAAACTGACCAAATTACAAAGTAATGGAATGTGACCATCTGTTATCTAGCAAATAAAAATGACCTAATGCATTTAACTTTTACAAGGAGTCTCGTCTGTTCAGGGCCAAGAATAAGATGGCAGATAAGCACATGAATTTGAGACAGTATGGTGGTCTCTGCCACCCTAGGGACAAAGGGCAAATGCACTCTCAGGACTTAACTCATTGTCTAACAGCCATTAAAAGACGGTACATGATTTTTCTCTGTTCTCCCACCTTAATTCATGGCTTGTTGGGTATTAAAAGTATGGTATGTGACTTAATCATACCCCATAAACAACCTTATCAGTTTCAGAGATCAGGGGCATCATTAGGGCAAAGATACTCTTGCCAAGTTGAGGACAGATAACATAAAGGATAAAAACTGTTGAGGAGCCATCAAAATGGCAAATTCCAAGGCCCATAATCTGTTACTTGCCATGATTTGTGTTCTTCTCCATTTCCCACCTGTATGTTCTCTTAACAGTACAGCAACTCATCCTTTTTACAAGACAGAGATGTTCATACAGAATGTGGCATCCATATGACAAACTACCATTTAGCTTCAGGATGACCAGCTGACCATGCCTTTCCCATGGTCAGGCATGCCTTCCTCAGAGTTAAAGTGCCCTTATAAGGAAGAGAAATGCAGTCCTGTGAAATGTACCTAAAGACAACTCCTAAACTTTAGCTCCACTCACAAATGGCCTTTTCATATAATCAGAAGTAGCTCTCTTTGTTGTAGGAGCCAGCCCAACACTCTCCTGTCAATTCTGTGGCTCCCTCATCAAAGAGAAGCCCATAAATGGACCTAATTATTCTATGTACATTATATGAAATACTACAGGGAAGTTCACTTATGTATATCTATAAAGCACCAATTAAAAAAATAAATAAAAAACAAGTAGAGTAGGGGAAGGAGAACAGGGGTAGAGGGATAAAGGAGATAAAAAGAAAGTAATAGCAATAGAAATGAAGCAAATTATATTGCACTAATAAAAACATTTTTTTTAAAAAGGCTTGCCTATATGTTTGTTTTCTTGCCTGACTGATTTTTTTTTTTTTTTTTAACCAAGCCAAAGTCTCCGGTGCTTGGCATCAGATTCAGATTGAATTTTTAAGAGTTTTTCAGCTAAATATTTATCAAAATGTGCCTAGACTAAAGCCATAGCTTATGGACAATATCCTAAAGAAGCATGTTCCTAACAGGATCATTTAGACTTTTTTGACTACAACTTTCAGAAAAAAAAATACATCTTGTGTTATTAATTAAATATCTAAGTAAAACACAAAGTATTTTATTATGTGAGTTGTACTCCAAATTGTTCTATTCCATCCAACCTGTCCTGTTCTAATTTAAAAAATTAATACAACTCATACACTGTTGATAGGTCATGACCCATTGTTTGGAAAGCACTGCTCTGACCCCAGCATTGTGTAGGCACATAAATATTTCATAGTCTATTTGCTTGTTTGGAAAGATGAGAAAATAAGACCCAGGTGCTGGTGAAATGTATCCATCCTTCAAGGCAAGAGTGAATTATCTGTGGTAAAATGGCATTTTGCAGATTAAAACATATAACATGAACTGCAAATGTCATTAAGGAGAGTTTTTGTGGGGTTGTATGAATAGCTGTAATAAGGTTAAAAAAAGACTGATATTGTACTTGATTTTCCTCCTTCGCCTTCCAACAACTGAAAAATTGGAACACATGGGTCAAGGAAGGATGATATGGTTGCTTTAGTAAGCATCCAACAATTTGATTCAATGGATTGTACTGGATTCTTTTCTGTTTAGTGGGATAAATGGGTGAAATTTAAAGGAAGTTAAATATTTCTTTAAAGGAGAACCTTTAGTTTTAATTTAAAGACATCCAGCTGAGGAATGTACTGTTTTATGGCCTACTGTGTTTCTCATCTGCCTGTGTTGAAGCAGGACTAGAAAAAAGATTTACAAGAGGATTAATGGAGAAAGTTCCAACACCAGAGGAAAGAAGCAGCATCTAAAATTGCATTGATTCCAGTTCTGTGGCAATTAGTCACATGTGACTACTGAGCACTTGAAATATGGCTACTGTGACTGAGGAACTGAAGCTTTAGGTTTTCATTTTAATTAGTGTAAGCTTTAAGGGTCATATGTGATGATATATTGAATTGTGCAAATCCATGGAAAACACAGTGTTGATTACCTGCTAAAGCAAATATGACAATTTCAAATGCATAATAATGCATTCCAAATACTAAAGGTGATATGGGATCCATGTAAAGCAAAAATTATAGGATTGCTACATTCAAAATAGAACTGTTTTGAGACTATGGACAAACTTACTGCCAGCTTAGGGTTTTGGTTTTTATAACTCTGTGATGACAAGTAGATTTCTTCTGATTTTCCACAGAGACTACTGACCTTACTGACTCCTATAGTGGTTTTGAAGAAGTCATGCTCCAAATTTCAGCTGATGCTTGAAGATTGAACTTTGGACACTGAAAGAAAACTCTACTAGTTCCTTTAAAATAGGGCTCTTTTTCCATTTGTACTGATAGAATAAATTAAAACAGAAAATGTTTGTGAAGTGGATGTCATGCAGTAATTGTGCGATAGGACTCTTCTTCTAGTGGGTTTATTTAAAGTTAAAAACTATATTCATATGAATCTCTAATCCTGAATTTCTTTGTCAAAACTCACACACACGCACACATACAAACACAAACAAGTGCCCTTTTATTAATGATTTGGTTGCATCTGATTCTCTCTATATTCCGAGAAACTTTTGATTATATGACATTTTTATTGATTTAAAAGGAGAATGCACTCCAGACACAAGAAGCAATTTGCAAGATGCCCAGAGTAGAGGTGAGTGGATAAGGATAAACTATCTGCTTTAGAAATTAAATCTAGGACATTTAAAAGGACAGCTGCTCTAAAGTATATCAAATCAAATTGAACTAAGGAATGATTCTTTTCTTGATATTCCCAAAGAGTACAAGAACACCAAGGAAGACATCAATCAGGATTTCAACATCCTATTTTATTTGCAAACAAGTCACTAGACAGTAAATTTGAGTTTGCATCCCTCACTGCTGCCTGGAGACTCTATCAGTCAGATCCTTGCCTACTAAATTCTCTGGGAGTTATAAAGTTTTGTCTAGAATGTAGTTAACCCCAGGGTTTGAGTACTCATGGGAGAAGTTAATCTCTAACAGGTTGTACAGGGGGAGAATGTGAGAGAATTCCAAGATGAATTTCACAGATGTGTGTGGCACCCAGGGATAAGTTGTGCAAAATTCGCTTGAGGACTAGGAAATGATGTTGACCACTAAGAATGAAACTAGTTTGAAGCAGAGATAATGTGTACACCAGCTACCTCTTGCAAGAAACCAGGTCATGATATTTATAAACATGTGAACAAAGAGTTTTGAGATTTCTATATAGCTTCCATCAAGGTGAACCAGGGAAAGCAGTGCTGCAGTTTGATTGAAATTTAATAAGCTGGACTCCAAGCAATTATTGTGTATCCTGTCCAGAGAAATGCTGAACAAAGTGAAAAAGATTAGCTTGGCCTGTAGAAAAGGGAAACCAAAGGACCAGAATTTAGGAGGGAACATAGTCTCTGTTCTGGGAACTTGCTCACTTCTCATGACATGTATATACATATTTTAGTAGATTGTTTAATTAATGTAAAGTTAGGATCTGCTGCCAGATTACCTGGATTTTAAACAGAACGTATTCCTTCACCTTGGTCAAATTATTTTTATCTTGGTTACTCAATTATATTTTCTGTAAATGAGTATAATAGAATGTACCACTCACTTCATTGTGAAAATAATGGGTTAATATGTGCCAAGCAATTAGATGTGTTTGGCCTATAGTTATTAGCTCTTAGTAAAAATTTATAATTATTACCTTGGAGATAAATGTACCAGACACATGAATAAATATGTGACTCATGCAACTAGTTGTTTTTTCTTTTAAGTTCATGAATGTTAAGCAATCCTTGTTCCACTTGGATTGACTAGAAGCAGGATGGACTAGGTAGGTTGATTTCCATATTTAATATCAGTAGATAATTGGAAATTTTGGCTGATAATTCAATCTTCTGTGTGTTTTTTTATTTATTAGTCTTCTGAATTCAATCAACTCTAGACACTTGATAAGATTGACATTTGGACTATTTTGAGGCTAAGAGACACAGAACCTTGATACATTTCTCTAAGGTATCCTACCTCTTAGATTTTTATTTATTTATTTTTTTTTTTGGCAAAAACCAAAGATCTATCTTCTGAATACCTTAGTATATATTCTTTCAAATGTCAGTAATTGACAATCAAGATTTTCCTACCTATCGTATGGTTTAGAATCCCAAAAGAAAATAAGCAGAGAGAGGACCTCTTTAGACTTGCAAAAGGGTTGTTCGTGAACAAGAAATATCAATAATTAAGATTTTCCTGTCTCATCTAATGCTTAAAGATGTTGCCAAATCCCGTAGACCAAGACTGGGATGGATATATACAAAACAAGGTAGAAAAGTTGACTGATTTTTAGTTCAGTGATACCAAACTCCTTCTTCTTATCAACCCATAACTGGACCAAATTAGTGCTCACCTAAATCATTGCTCAAGGGCCTCTAGGCTGCACTACTCATATTTATTTTATTCGCTATAAACAGAAATACAAGAATCAATATTCTTAGGGTATGGAATGAATGATGTAGAATTTTTTGAAAGGGAAAATTGATGATGATGTATGTTTAGGGCACATCTAGGCTCACATTGCCATTTTGCTGCTTGTGGAAAAAAAATGGATTTTGATATACCCTCTTATGTAGCGTAGTTGTGAAAATTCCAGGGTCTCAAATGTAATTTTCAATATTGCTTTGGTTCTTATGCCGTGAGCCTTATGCAAATGTCCCTCATCTGAACATTTCTTAAGATTCTCTGGATCTGCTTGATGTCAGGCAAGCTCTCTGAGGACTCTGGGTGCGGGACTATATTGCAGCCCCTGAGCACAAAGGGTTCTGTTTATGTTGCCTCTGTTTGTGTGGGATTTTCTTTTTTTTTAAATAACTCACGTCCAGTTACAGAGGAGCAGAATTGAGCCTCTGAGATATGATGAGCCTTCCAAAGACAAATTCGACAGAGACTCCAGGAACTAAGGAGGTAGGAGCAGCTGCTGCTCTGGCAAGGAGAGGCAACTCGCCAGTGTTCTGCCCAGTGGTGCCACATCAGTGCTCTGAACGTTAAGCCGAGTTTACTGCCTCCCCAGCGACTGTGCTAGTCACATTCGAGAACATCTGGCACAGGCTTAATGACAGAGCCTATGGGAACCTAATGAGTACCCCCTACACCTGTGCAGCTCTACCAGACAGCTGTTGCCCACTCCTCCACCTCCATTCTGGGTCCTTCCCTGAGCATGTGCTCACGGCCCCATCTTCCCCATAGGATACAGTCTGACTCTCAGATTGGGTCTGCGCTTTTGTTAGGATTTCATTTATCTCCATTTACATGACACTAAAAGGCAGTAGGGATAAAAAGCATAATGTTTTTTCAGATTGCTCAGGCTTCACAGTTCACTGTGTAAAAGGTAAGGCTGAGGAAGTCACTCAGAAGAATCAGTGGTCAAAGACATAGGAAAGAAGGAAGAAGGAGATGAGAACATTTGATTTCTTTCTTTCTTTCTTTCTTTCTTTCTTTCTTTCTTTCTTTCTTTCTTTCTTTCCCATCAACTCTTAAATATAAATATGGGAATTTACAGAGTCAGGGAGATACTTCACAGTTTACATATGCATGCATGTACATATCTATGGAATTGCTTTTCTCAAAATATTTTCTAATTGAGAGACCTGACCAGCAAAAGTCCTAGCAAAACACAATATAACAAAACAACCTAGTTTTACTTACTAAAACCACTTTGAAAACTCTGGGAATCCCCATTGTATTAAAAGAATGTAATTTTAGTTTAGAACATGATAGAAAGAAGCTTAATAACTATATGGCAGGGCTGGGTTATGGCTCAGTGGTAGAGCGCTCGCCTCGCACATGCAAGGCCCTGGGTTCGATCCTCAGCACTACATAAAAATAAAAAAATAAAATAAAATTATTTAAAAAATAACTATATGGCCTCTACCAAGTTATTTATCTTCTCTGAGTTTTTCACATCTTAGTTTGTGAGATGAGGTTATAAATACGTGGATTTGGTAAGGTCATGAGAAGTAATTTATATACATTTTATAAAGAATATCACATGATACCCAGTACAAACCAAGTGCTTAATAAACTTTGTTATTTATTACCCAAAACAGCCCATTTCTTATAGCTTTACTAAAATCATTGAAAGAATATTTGTCTTTGTTATATGTTTTCTCAGAATAAATCATCCCCTTAATGACAGAAGAGAAGTAAAATATTCCCTAGATGAGAAAAAAAAGCTTCAACTAATGATTTCATTTGTTATGTAACAAAAGCTACTAGCTGGAATTTTATAGATAAATAGCTAACAGAACTTGGAATGTTTGTGACCATTCATTTCAGTCAGTTCACAAATCAGAAATATTGTAAGTTTTATGATAAATAAAAACCACATTGCATTATCAAACTCTGCCTATATAGTAGTTTGTGCTAAAAACAAAGTCCCTTCTCTCTCTAAACCTCCACTGCCCAATGGTAACCACCTATCACATGTGTTTATTGTGCATGTGAAATGTGGCTGCTCCTAATTGAAGCATGCTGTGATTAAAAAATACACACCAGATTTCTAAGACTTAGTATGCAAAAAGAATATAAAATACCTAAATATTTTATATCAGTACATGTTAAAATGATAATATTTTGATTTATCCCATTAAATAAAACAATATCATTGAAATCAACTTCACCATTTCCTTTTTATTTGCTTTAACTTGCTTATTAGAAAAATTTAAATTATACTTATGACTTCTGTTGTATTTGTTTTGGGTAGTCATGCTCTGAACTAATGGTTCTCACTGGTTGTTACACATGAATGGATGCTGTGTTTATAAATGTCACCTTCAGAGCTTAAAAATTCATATTCCTGGGCTTTCAATAAGTCTGATTTCAATGGTCATGGAATTTACATTTTAAATAAGAAACTTGATATTGGAATGCTGATGGCTGTTGGAATCCACCTTGGAAACCACTGTTATAGACGAATGTATGCTAAGTCAGAAATAAAATGCTAAAGAACACAGGTGCTAAGATTAAGGGGCTGACTTTGGACACCAATTATGGCAATAGAAATGCAGAAAACAAGGGGGAAAAGGCAATGTGGTAGTAGATACCCACTGGCCTGCTTTCACTGATAAATAATTCCTCTCTCCCATATTCTAGAACAGACATGAGGGGGCAAGGAAAGTCTGCACTATGACTACTTCTCACCAGTAAATTGTAAAATTTGCAGGTAAGGTTTACGTGGCTATGCTGAATAATACTGAGGACAGAATTGTTTTCAGAGGCAACTAATAAAATCCCTCTTATTTAAAACTGTCACTTTGATTATTACTGCAGGTTGGCTGCTGGTGACACCAGTAAGCGGTATAAATCAAATTTGGAGAAAGAAAAATATCCCACACCGCCTCTGCATCCTACTTCATGATATAGCTTAATGGCTATGGAAGTAGTAATTATACTCCAAGCACAAGGTGACTGAATCACAATGATTGCCCATAGTTGCTGCTGGAACTTGAAGCCTCTCTCCACCATGCACAGCATAAGAAGCTTTTTCTTGGCTGTCAAATAAAAATAAGTTGTTCAACTATAACAGGATGGTCTCTAAGGAAAACCATTCAAGAAACCCAACACATCCTCCAGGGCAGTCTTTCTTGCCAAGCTGGACCAGCTCCACCCTCTTTTCATGAGATTCTTCTACTCAGGATGTCCTTCTATTTCATACCTACCGACTTGGTGTCTTTCCCTCAACTGCTCTTTCCTCACAGGTTGCTCTGGTTTTATGCTATTATGTCTTCTGCTCTCTTTCCCTTATCCAGCTCCCATTAGAAACACAACTGATAAGAGTCTTGATAATTGGAGAGTGACTGTCCAATCCAACATGTTATCATTTCCATGTGCACCTTTCAAAGCCACTGTTGTCCTTTACAACAAAATTATGACCCTGGCCAGGAAATTTTGCAATCAGGTTCCACCTTCATTTTGCTGTAGTAGGGCAAGCCTCTGGGTCACTGAGGGTGCTCTCACTGTGAGGTGTGATGTACATTGTGTGCTGTTCTCAATGATGAAATGGGAATTCCTTTTCCAGATAAGGGCATTATGGAAACACATGATCCTATGTTTCCAGGCTTATGTTGACAATTTATATTATTCCCCTAAATCTAGAATTTTCTATTGTAAAACCTACAGAGAAATAAGACATCTATTGAGTTAAGCAGTGCATTGAGGGCATTTAGGTCAATTTCCTATGACACCTAGCCTCCCAGTGGGATATAAACAATAATAACAAATTTTCAGACATTTTACCCACAATTTTCCCATGACGTAGCTATTTGCCTATTCAGTAGAGGAATTTGTAGATCCTTCCCTCCCTTTATGGGTATTAAGGTAGAGATGCAAAGAAATTGAGTCACTTGCCCAAGATTACAAATTAAAACTATCAACTGTTTTTGAGCTTTGGTGATCCATTTCTAACTTCTAGAGATGAAAATGCCTTAAGACTATTAATTGGGCCAAGGACCTGAACAGACACTTCTCAGAGGAGGACATACAATCAATCAACAAGTACATGAAAAAATGCTCACCATCTCTAGCAGTCAGAGAAATGCAAATCAAAACCACCCTAAGATACCATCTCACTCCAGTAAGATTGGCAGCCATTATGAAGTCAAACAACAACAAGTGCTGGCGAGGATGTGGAGAAAAGGGTACACTTGTTCATTGTTGGTGGGACTGCAAATTGGTGCGGCCAATTTGGAAAGCAGTATGGAGATTTCTTGGAAATCTGGGAATGGAACCACCATTTGACCCAGCTATTCCCCTTCTTGGTCTATTCCCTAAAGACCTAAAAAGAGCATGCTACAGGGACACTGCTACATCGATGTTCATAGCAGCACAATTCACAATAGCAAGACTGTGGAACCAACCTAGATGCCCTTCAATAGATGAATGGATAAAAATAATGTGGCATTTATACACAATGGAGTATTACTCTGCATTAAAAAATGACAAAATCATAGAATTTGGAGGGAAATGGATGGCATTAGAGCAGATTATGCTAAGTGAAGCCAGCCATTCCCTAAAAATCAAATGCCAAATGTCTTCTTTGATATAAGGAGAGTAACTAAGAACAGAGTAGGGACGAAGAGCATGAGAAGAAGATTAACATTAAACAGGGATGAGAGGTAGGAGGGAAAGTGACAGAGAAGGGAAATTGCATGGAAATGAAAGGAGACCCTCAGGGTTATACAAAATTTCATACAAGAGGAAGTGAGGGGAAAGGGAAAAATAATACAAGGGGGAGAAATGAATTACAGTAGAGGGGGTAGAGAGAGAAGAGGGGAGGGGAGGGGAGGGGGGATAGTAGAGGATAGGAAAGGCAGCAGAATACAACAGACACTAGTATGGCAATATGTAAATCAATGGAAGTGTAACTGATGTGATTCTGCAATCTGTATACGGGGTAAAAATGGGAGTTCATAACCCACTTGAATCAAAGTGTGAAATATGATATATCAAGAACTATGTAATGTTTTGAACAACCAACAATAAAAAAAGACTATTAATCTGCACTTTCTAGATAGATCTCAAATTTACAGTTTTAAATGAGTAAAAGTTAGGGCCAGAACTCTTTCAGGAGTGATAAACAGCAGCTCTGCCTCTCTTTCCCACTGGGGTTGCTAAAGGCTAGGTTATAATTATGGAACTCTGCAACCACACTGGCACTGCAAATGGTAGACCAGAGGTGGAGAGGCCCTGGGCCCTGGCACTCCATTAGATCCAGCTGTGCCTGTAAAGAGGGCTTGACTCCTCTCTCTGATATGTGAGCCAAGAGATTCTTTTTCTTCTCCTCAAGCCAGATTGAGTTGTGCTTTCTGTCACATGAAAACAAATGCTTTCTTAAGGAGTGAGCAACAAGGCAAGTGACTGTTGCTCTACATTTCTAATGATTAATCTAACATTTGACACCAATTAGTTATTCAATAAATATTATATTCTATTCTTCCTTACATTGATTCTCAGGAGCAATCATTTTGTGTTAAGTTTCTCTATTTTTGCATAGAGCCAAATAAATAAATAAATAGCAAATAAACAAACTGAATACATACTGCAAATCAACTGAAAGGTTGAGAACTGTCCCCAGGAGAGACCAGACAGGAAGAGTATACTCCACTCATCTTCTCCACTTCTGGCTCTGAGTGGGAGTCAGAGAAGGAGAGTGTTCCCAGCATGGCTCACAGGGAAGAGTTTCCCAACAGGATTCTGGAGGTTGGGTTTAATGCACAGACATCAACATGCCAGACTCACCCTAGTGCCACCTGGTAAACCAAAGGGCCAGAAGGTATCTCCAGAAGAAAGACTTAAGGGAGGTAGGGAAGTGGAAGGCAGTTCATTGAAGTTCCTGGCATCTGCCTGAGGGCACAGCTGGAGATATTAATAATCATTTCTCTCATCAGACTGTCGAAAATGAGCACAGAGTGAGTGGGGGGGGGAACAAGTGTTTTGCTGCCTCCTGTTTGAATTAATCTCTTCTGACAACTTCTGATTTGGGTTTGTGATTCGATCCTCCATATGTCTAGCTCTATTGGTCAATTAAGTGCAGAGGGTGATTGGGGGAAGCAGTGATGCTCAGCTTGATTAAAGGAGGAAGCATCACATAGCATTTAGAACATGCAAAGCAGCCCATTGCGCTCAGCTTAAAGGGAGTCAAGCAGAGCAAGGGCAGTGTGTGATCCTGCCAGGAGGGTCAGGGGAGAGCCAAGCCTCAGTGCTCACATACTAATTCAAGTAAGCCAGACATCAGAGTCTGCTTCCCATGAGCAACACAGAAGTTCTGGAGAATTATGAATAGAATCTAAAGCTCATGCAAAATTCAGTCCCCTGGCAACCAATTCAGATCTGACTTCTCCAGTTTGTGCAATTAATAAACCACTTTTGATAAAATGTCATAAGCTCAAAAACAGGAAATAAAGTGGTATTTAACTTGGAGAGTATAACCTATGCATTTGAAGAGATCGTCTGAAATAGAGCTTAGACATAGGACAGGAGAACACCAAAGTTAAAGGAAAATGGCACAGAAGGAACAGAGCCCACACACTGCAATGCAGTAATAAAAACACTTGAAAACTGAATTCTAGTGCTGCCAGTGGCTTGTTGCTTTTTCTGCAGAAAGATTCTTTTTTTTTGTTTGTTTTTGTTTTTCTTTTTTCTTCATTTCCACTTCCCCATCTTCCAGGGGCTGATGGAGGCATTTGGGCACTTTATACTCTCACACATATGAAATCAAACTTGAGCAAACTGCTCAAGGGAATGCTTTGACAGCAGTGATGACAGCTCAAAGTCTTTTATGAATTTGATACTGAAGTACTTCCTATGACTATTTAAAAGAATAGCTAATAAAAATGATTATGCACCATTTTAGAAATGAAAGTTCCATATCAATGCTTAACAATGATTATTGCTGGCAAAAAGCTCATTTCAAAGTAGCATTATATGAAGGAAACAGCTACAATTTTAAGGATGTGGTCACAGACTTAAAATGCCATAGAATATGAGTACTTCTGTTTTCCATTCTGAACAGACCTCAGTTAGTTTTAATTCCTATAACTTGTACAACCCTCCCCCCCCAAAAAAAAAAAAGAAGGGAACTGATATTTGAACAAATGATGAGGATATAATGCAGAGCAAATGCAGTATTCATTTAAAAGAAGTAGAAAAACAGGCTGAAATGCAAACCTGTTGGGTATGCCCTTAATAGAATAGCTGTAGAAAGTTTTAACACATGAATTCCTATCATCTGAAGGAGAGGCCAATAGCCTAGGAAAACTCTATTCTAAGCTCTTATCTTATTCAACAATTTTACTGGTGACTTGGGGGGAAATGCAGATATATAATAGGGTTATCACCTCATTTCCAAAATTTAACAAGAAAAGCTAAGATATCATAGAGGCAAAGTATAAAATGAACTCTTGGTCATTTCAAACCAAATCATCAAAAGAAAATCCATCATAGACAAGCAGATTTCATGTTGGTCTACCACTTCACCATAAGTACTAATTGGTGAATGCAATTTTACAATATTACATCTGAGTTAGTCATTGTAACCAACTGTAAGTCTCATTGTGATTTTGCAAGGAGTGCACGCTGCCAAGAATAGCCATACATTCTTATACTTCACAAAAGTTCAATGTCATGACAAGGGTTGCTGCTTTAATCTATGATGGTCATTCTATAGATCAAAAATATTTTCTAACTTCATCCCTATTTAAAGGTGTTGACAAAGTTTAGTTCAAGTAACAAATACTTACAATGGTGAAGAAGACTTGGAAACTGTCAATTACAGAAATATTGAAGGAATTGATAAAGATAGAGCATATTTGAGATAAAACAATCAGACTATTTAAAGGGTTTTTTCTTTTTTAAAATGTTTTATTCGGGCTGGGGATGTGGCTCAAGTGGTATCGCGCTCACCTGGCATGCGTGCGGCCCGGGTTCGATCCTCAGCACCACATACCAACAAAGATGTTGTGTCCGCAGAGAACTAAAAAATAAATATTAAAAATTCTCTCTCTCTCTCTCTCTCTCTCTCTCCTCTCTCACTCTCTCTTTAAAATAAATAAATAAATAAATAAAATTTTTTATTTGTTTTAATTAGTTATACATGACAGTAGAATGTACTTATATTCTTTGATATACATAGATGGGACATAATTTCTTAGTTTTCTAAGTTTTTTTTTCCTTAATGAAGAAAATATTTAGACTTATCTATAAAATAAATGTGTAGAAATTTCAAAGATAGACTTTGACCATAATGAAAAAATACTTTAATTAGAAGAATGACTTTTTAAATAAATGGTGAGTTCTCCAACAGTAGAGAAGGTTCAAAAGCAACTGAGCAAAAACTCACCCAATAAAAGAGAGTCATGTGTCAATTAAGATATATACATTTGACCTCTAAGAACACTTAGACTATTTGACCTCTAAGATCACTTCCAATCCTGAAATTCCTTGATTCTATATCACAAGGAAGAGTTCTATAACTAATTGTTGTCTATCTAGAGGACACATGTTAAGTCTTGGCATAGGTAAGTCTTTGAATGAACTGTAAACATGTAAGAATATAACATGAACAGAGTTGGATGTAAATTCTGTACATTTTATAAGTATATGGTTGCAGAAATAGAATCTAAAAACAGTAATTAGTAGTCTTTAGAGAATTAACAAACTATAAGAAGCAGCATGGTGTTCCATGGTGACCATGAAGATATTATACATGACAGAGATGTGAGAATGGTGTTGAAAAGCTGAAGTTCAAGATGAGCTGCTCTCATTTATATACTGACTCTGCACCTTGCTAGATGTAGGACCTTGGTAATCTCTTTTTTATAGGTTCTTCAACTGTAAATTGAAGATAACAATATATCTACCTTATAGTGTTATTATGATTATCAAATGATTAATTTATGGGAAGATTTTTTTTAGAATAGTTCTTGAAGCACAGGGCTATATGAGTAACAGTCATTTTAAAAATTTAAGAAAAACTGAAGTAGAGATACTCAAGTTAAGATGGATATGCATCCAAAATTTCAATTGGTAAAAATAAATAATTTTTTTTCTTAGACAACAGAGGCCAGTATTTAATTTCACTATTGCATTTATTTACTTGATATTTGCTGTCTGGGAGAGTTATATGCTAAAAACTGACTTTCATCCTGTTGTCTTATCATTACTGGTGAAAAAAGATATAGCACAATAAATTTAAGTCATTGTAAGTTTTAGCTATTACTTAACATTTGCAAAAGCTGAAATCTAACAGACTAAAGACTAATCCTGGCCTCCCTTTTTCTCCTTCCCGTATCTAAGGTAGAAGTGTCAACAAATGACCAAAAGTTGGAGAGTCATAAGGGAAACCATGTAATTATTAAATTGTATAGTTGTTTCACTCATAAGTGAGAGTTGATTATATGTATAAATTACAGGTTATCTGAAAATGGACAAGTATATTTTAAAAGAATAAAATTTTAACTGGTTGATTTAATGTGATGAAAATAAGTGGTAAAAGTCAAAATATTTAAACAAACATCAACAATAATAAACTCTATGATACACTTAGCATCTATTTATAGAATGTTTTACATTGTCCACAATGTGGGAATTTTTTTCTTTTTGTACCAGGGATTGAGCAGAAGTGCTTAACCACTGAACAACACATCCCCAGCCCTTTAAAATATTTTATTTAGAGATAGGGTCTTCCTGAGTTGCTTAGGGCTTCTCTTAGTTACTGAGGCTGACATTGAACTTGGGATCCTCCTGCCTCAGCCTCCCATGCCCCTTGAGATTATGTGCATCAAGGCACCCAGTAATGTGGGGATTTAACAGAAATATTTTCTTGGGAGGAAGAGAGGGAAAGGTAAATAGTGGGGAATGATATTGGCCAATTTAAATTGCTATATTGGGTGAATTAGGAATGTGTAACAAATCCCACCATTATTTAAAACTATAATGCACAAATAAAAATATGGAGAAAAAGGGAAAAAGTTTTAAAAAATGAAGAAAAGATAAAAACGACATATTTTATTTATTCAAAGCAAAGATGTCCATTTTTGTGTGTCTACTTGCCTTGTCTATATACAAGCACATCAATGGCAAACAGGTGGTAAGAAAAACTTACAAACTTGAATAAATTACATGAAAAAATTCCACATCTTTTTTCAAACAGTGGATTAAAACTTTTTTTTTTTTCCTTTGACTTTTTAAAAAGCCTAACTGCGTCACAGGCCTGATTAAAAAAAAAAAAATCACTGACAGATTTCTTTTCTTCCTCTTTTTTTCATTGCCTATGATAGAAATGCTAATGGTCCCATTTTATTCAGCAATTCTACTTCTAAGGATTAGGAAGAAATACTGCCTAATATTTGAAAATGTACCCTAGATTCCAGTTCTAGTTCCTTGTTTTATTATTACATGACATTGAGGAAATGTTTTAGCCTCTCTAAATCTCTGTATTTTCAACTGTAAAATAGAGACATTAATATATGTTTTATTAGTATTGTGAAGTTTAGAAGTACATATAAAATGTTTAGCATAATCATACAGCTGTGTTAAATATTGTTTTTTTATATCAAAACAGATCAGTCATTGAAAAGATATTAGTTTTAGAACAACTTAAAAGTCTGAAAAAAATACATCAAAATGTTAACATTGCTTAAATCTTGGTAATAAGATTACCTTTGGTTTTAATTTTTTTGTGTTGTCTGATTTTGTACAATTAATACTACATTAATTGAAAAAGTATTAAGAAAAATAATTTTGAGAATAAGCTAATATGAAAGAGGTGAAAACTATATAAAGAATTTTCATATCATTCTAATAAGGCTGTTTTTTTAAGAGAACATTTTAGGCAAAGGGATGTACTCTTCTACCTTACTGCTATCCTTAGGTCACTGCATTTAGAATGATTCAGGGTTCTAATATAATGAATACCAGCCAAAATGGCCCAAATCCCACAAAGCAATAAAACTATCGAAGAAATAATTGAGAAAAAATTTGAGAATCAGAGTTAAGCATATTTATCTTAGAGATTTCAAAGCATTTGCACACATTATCTTATGTAGAATTGATTCTTACAGCACTCTCCAAGGAAAGCAGGTTGTATTTAGTCTTTTCTTTGTCACAGGGTTTGAATGACTCAAGTTCAATCACAGCTCTTATGTATGAAATCTGGGTTTGAACTCAGGTCTCTAGATTTAAATTATGTGAATATCATGGGTCAAATGACTTTTTTTTTTAACATCCCTCTTTTTCTTCTCCCACTGTTTTTCCTCCTCTTTCTACATCCTACCATTACCTGCTTCTATTCAAAGTAGTAGACTAGTGCCCAGGACATAGTGCACATACTATACACATTTGCTAAATAAATAAAAGTGAGATCTCTCATATTGGCTTGAAGGAAATAAAATTCTGGGTCTCTTTTATGAAGAAGCTGTTTATTTACCTTTTCAACAACAACAAAATAATCAAAACCTTCCTTGCTGATTTAAAATAAATATGAATGTTGTCAGAATCAAAATGGAGTCCCTTGTGTCAACCATCAACCCTATCACAAGAAAAGTAAATTAAGCAGGAGGTTATGAAGGATGAATTCTTATGTGTGATTGCTTTATAGTAACTATCACAAAGGCTGCCAGAACCATGAACTTGTCCAGGAGGCTCCACAACCTCATACAAAAAGTACTTCCACAAGAACCTCTGCACAGCAACTGTCTGTTCAACCTTGGACTGAAGCCACTATTATTATTAATTATTGTGGCCCAGAATTGTTGTATCAAAATATCTGATGTGGTCTTTTTCATTTTTGCCTTGAAAAACTTCCCCTTGCCTCAATCTATTTGAGCTCATCATGTACCGTGATACCCATATTCTCAATGCAATGGTCTGCTATTCTCAAATAAATACAATTTTTTTCCAGATAATTTCTTTCCTTTTTTAAAATTTATGTTGATAATGAAAAAAAATTACTCTAATAACTAGTCTCATATATATGTGCACGGGACTTCCACTCATAAGACCAGAGGCCCATGTGCCTCTCATCACTTTTCTGTCAGTCATGCTGTCCAAAGCCAAACAGAAACCAAGTGCTGACTGGCGTGTACAGGGTACATTCTGCAATCACATGTACCCTGATGATAGCACCACTGCAGCAGGCCTTCAAAATTGGCTCTGTCACTTTAAATATAATAGACAATAAATCATCCCTCTGAGACAACCCCTAAGGAAAACAGGAGAAAAAAAATAGAAATAGCATTTAAAAGCCCTTTTCTATTACATGCCTCTAGGGAGCTTTTAAAATTGGAGCTCCTTTAAAGTGAATTTTATGCTTTTGGGGGCTTTTAAGAATGCTTCTGGAATTAACCTTGCAATTCCATGACCAACTCTTCCATTAGATCCTTTAACTTGAGGCCCTTTATTATGCCAGTATTATCATATTTGCTTATCTTCTGTGTTGCTTCCTCTGGTCTTCCAGTTACCAATTAACCTGCTTTCTCATGCTTTATATAACTGATTTATTTCTCTCTCCTTCTTCTCCATAATCCTGCCAGTATTATTTATTTAGCCTTTCTTTCCTTCTTAATTTTCTTTTTTTCCTTCATCTAATCCAGTTTTAGTCACTTCTCTTCTGAGATACACTTTGGCCTTTTGAACTTTGGACACATATAATCTTACCTATTAGGGTACCTGGTAACTACTCTAGAATTTTTCACTTCCCTCCTAATATAGCCAAGTTTTCCAAGACACAGGGAAACATTCACCCATTTCTCTCTTGTTCTTGTGGGATTCTTAGCTGATAAGAACATCAAGATAACAAAGAAATTTGACTCTCAGTTTGGAAATACAGTCTTAATCAAATCCTGGGACAAATATATAATAGGTGTGCATATAAAGCACAGTTATACAAAGGGTCAGGCTTCACATTAAGAATAGGAGATCCCATTTGTCCATATTGGGAAACCAGTATCTCTTTATATTCCATGTGAAGGTATTAGACAAAGTATTAAAGAATTAAATTAAAATATTAAACAAACAAGGAACAAAAGAATAGGAGATGATAAATCATAGCCCAACACTGGTGCAATCAGTTCACAGCCCTGATTGTTCAAGTTCATATAGCATTATGTGGCCCAATAAAACAATTATGGTTCAATGGCCTTTACTGTTCTTTCAAATTAAAAACCTATACTGAACAAAGCATAGTTTATCTTAATATTGAAAAAACATACCCACTAGACAATAAATAACAGTACAACAGTAACTGCTTCTTGACAATATGCTGCCTGTCTTATTCTACCCCCTCTACTTTGAGAAAGGGAAAAGAAATCCAACTTGATATTGAACTGGTGTCTTTTGATAAATTGGGAAGGCCATAGTATGAAGCAAAAAGCAGTGCAAAAGGATTATTCTGACACCTTTTAGATTTATAGACTTCCCAGTCTCCTTAATGGCCATTCATCTCACCTGACCTGCCAGAGTTGCTCCAGCCACCCTCTGGGTGAGCACTTATTACCAAAAAGGCAACAATCAAATTATTGAAGGGAATTTACTGAGTGAGATAAATAAAAGCTGCCTAAGTCAGTGTTTCTCACCCTGCTTTGTGCGAAACGTAAGTCTCACAGGAAGACCAAAAAAATGTCCCTTGGACATGTGTTGTCAACAGAAGACAAGCCCCTCTGGACAACACATTAGCATGGTAAAGTCACTGAGAACAACTCCAATAAAGAAAGCTGCTTAGATTCCACCAGCTTTGACCCAGAATCATGGCCTTCTTATTTTAAGTCAAACTTTTGAAAAAAAATGCTCTGGAAACTTTGGAAAGGCCTGGAGGAGGTATTTGCCTAAAAGAAGATCCAGAGAACTCTTTTGGAGGTGGTGATGATTGTTCCATGGAATCATTAGGTGAATGGAAATAGTTAAGAAGGAATATTGCAGGCTTGTATTAATGATTTCCACTGCTAAAACAGAAAGAAATGTACCAGCAGATCACAGTCATTAAATATGACCCATGGGTGGACAGCAAATTACATACTAGGGAACCAATGCTGGAGAAAAATCAAAGAGGTGCAGGTCATGTTTTATTTCACTTGTAGCACTTTTCAAATTCAGTCCTAACCAAACCTGATTAAAGTAAATCCCTTTTTTTACAGCCTGTGGAGTCTATAAGATTATGGTGTTAATGGAAGTGCGATTCGATCCGTCAGTAATGGTGCATGTCGGGACCCTGGCGCCTCTGACAAGTCCATTTTTTAAGACGTATTTATTGTTTTTTTTTTTTTCTCCCTTCTGTTCTCTGCATTGCGGGGTTTAATTGAACAGTTTAAAGTGATTCTTCTTCAAGGCCCATTAATTGATTTTATTTGTGTATTCTCTAGGGGTCAAGGAAAAAGGAAAAAAAAACAATAAAATTGCAGCTCTGGTTTTTACTGTCATATTCTCTCTGGCAATTCATAGCTCTGAATATTTTTTTTTTCGGTTTCAGTCCTTTTTGCTCAGGATCTTCATGAGCTGCAAAATTTTATTTGTTTTGTTTTGTATCACTGATTTATTCAGTTCTGATTTTGGTTCACCACTAAGAAAATAATAAAATGTACCCAACCTGATCACCCATGTCGTATGGAGGGGTTCCTCATGCTCAACACAAGTGAAGGGGGAGGATTTCAGTGGAGCAGCTGTGAAAACATATTCTGACAACAAAGTACTGGAGTGTTTTCTATGTCCATCGTAATAGGACAAAGTCTCTTGAGAATTTGTGTGTATTTGTATTTACTTACACAGGCCACCACCATACCTGAATGGATTTTAGTGTGCTAAGTGAGAATGAAAATGCTGTACAGATTGCAGAATAGTATGCTCTGGACGTGGGGACTGCAGAGAATCCGCCAAGGGCAGAAGCTATATATGTGTGTATGCATGTCATGACATCAGACCTTAAACGACATCATTCTGTCATGGCATTATGTCGCAGTATGTCACACTGCCACACAATACAATCTTTACCTGTTTTTTTGTTTGTTTTGTTTTTGTTTTGGGTACTAGAGGGATTAATCTGTGGGTGCTATGCCACAAAGTTATATTCCAGACCTTTTTATTTTATTTATTTATTTTTAATTTTGATTAGGATCTCATTAAGTTACCTAGACTGGCCTCAAACTTGAAACCCTTCTGCTTCAGACTCCTGAACTGCTGGGATTGCAGGCAGGTGCAACTATTTCAATGACCCACACCCTTGTTTAATGTTTGTATCAAGCAGAAGGTAATTTTCACATTATCCAATGATCCAGATATTATGATCACCATGTAACTGTGAAAGCCTCAGATTCTGAGAAGCCAAGGATATACCTGAAGTTTGAGTATGGCTCTGATTTATTCCAACACCTCTATTACACTAATTAGATATAATGTTGCCTTGAAAGCTGGTTGTTTTTTAAGATAAAATATAATAAAGTCATTTAAAGGTAAGCTATTTTTATGGCTGCCTCCCCAAAGTAGGTCCCAAAAGTTAGTTGAATGACTAAATAAGACACATTCCCTTTAATGTTGATATTGTTTCTGCATTGAGCTCCACACTGAGACCAGTTCTTTGTGGGCTACTGAGGCCAATACACAGGTGAAAAAAAGAGGCAGGGTGAGAATACCAAGCTCTATCCTCACATTTTGTGGACAAATTGCTTCCAGCTTCTTGACCAATTTTTTGTTTCTTCTCATTGTCACATCTTTCTCTTTGCTTATTTCCTGTCCTTTACCTGGATTCCCTAGATGAAGTCCTCAAAGTCTGTGAAGCTCAGGTCATTCATTGAAAGGAATGTCAACTCTATCTCCCACACACACTTGTGAAGATATCCCTTTGGTTTTTGGTCCCCAATTATTTATTAATGAATGTTTTAAAAAGAGATTGACAGTTTAAGGTTGACATTGCTATTGAAAGAAATAGTAAGGGGTGTGACTTGGGGGAAATATTTTTACTTGCTCTACTATTTTTCTTGTTTTATTTTCATCAATAGCTGAGAGGAGAAAGTGACAAGTTCCATATTTACTTCTAACACATCAAAAAAAACATCTTCAAGTAAAAGGCACATATGTTTGAGACTGGATCAGTAAGCTGGAAATCTCACAAGGGCAACTTTCTTTTGGTAGGGGGTACCCCTATGCTGTCTAGTGTTACACAATTCAGAGAAAACACTATATTACCTCACATATTCACATAGTGGAATTTGAAAAACCAATTTCACATAAAACTTCAAGTTCCTGTCCATTCAATAAGACCCTTATTTAATCTTAATGCTAACTTGAAAATTCAGCATTGAGTTTTGCTAAAATCCCCTTCCATTTTTCCTCTGTCTGTGACATCTATCTTCCCAGAACCCCTTTACCCCTGATCTCTTTGAAAATTTTATGATTTGCTTGTTAAGGACTGAGACTCATAGATGTGAGGAAATCTGTCTGGATACAGATGTGGATTGGATACAGTTCTGATTTGCTCCAATGCTTCTACTTTTCCACTACTTGGGTACACTGTAGCCTTGAAATCTTGTGAGACTTAGTTCAGCTATCACTTTCAGAATTATGCCTGTGTCCTGATAGATTTTAACAGTAAGATTCTCCAAAGGTCCAGTAAGGAAGAGTGGGGATAAGAACACTACTACACTGAAGCTGGTGTCACAAATAAGTATAGTTGGAAGGAGCTGTTAGGAAATCCTCAACCAGTAGCAGCAGGTGGTGGTACTACAAAGGAGAAAAACATGTTTACTTTTTAAAGAATTGCTGGGAAAAAAAAGAGATCTTTCTTAAAAGTATGAATACTAGGCAATGAGATACACTGGTGAACAGAAAGAGAGAGTCACATTCCTTCCCACTCTGAGTTCTCCTGTGGGGGCCCAGAACTTGCAAATCCCCATGTCAAAGTATGTGTCACACTGTATCATAAGCTTTAGTATGCATGGATATTTCCTTAAGACTGAAACAATTCATGTTCATCTCTGTATCTCTTGTTCCTCCCTCAGTATCTAGTACGGTAGCGATCTCAATAAATACTTCCTAGCATAAGGAAACAATAAAGAAATTCTTTGGTAAGAATTACTACAAAATTGTGATAAAAGAAAAAATGTGATGAAAATATAAGTCTCACAGATAGTATGGATAAAGGACTGATCCAGAATGAAGACATGGGCATTATTTTAATTTAGCATTAAGATTAAATACAACTCTTGTTGACTGGCCAGAAAATACCATTTTTTATGTACAAATATTTTTCAAATATCCATCAATTGTAAAAAAGAAGCTTTACAATCCAACCTGCACTAGTCATGTTCAAATAGCCATCAAAATAGAGGGCTTAAAAATAGAAAGAAATGTTCACCTTCATGGGTTATCTTAAAGATCCTAAGCACCAAAACTAGCTTTTCCATTCTTCACTCCTGGAATTGTCTATTACAATTGTTTCCTTATTAAATTAAGTCTCAAGTTTTCAATTCTGTGAATATTTCAATGACATTTACACAGGTGAATTAGAATAGGTTGGAAATCATAATCTACAGCCTGTACATACATTCTCATCTTAATTGATATTAATACTATTATAATTACCATATGAAAATATAATTATACATTTCCTCTTACTATTATATAATTATATTGTATGTTATACGATTATATTATGTATTATATACTATATTTAAGTTTGTATAGGTGTTTCACATCTGGAACCATGGGACAAAATGGGTTAAGACTCATACTTGTCAGCATATAGTGTGAAGAGGGAAAAGAAAACTCATCAAAAGGCCATTACAGGATACTCCTATTCTACTAGGCTTGTGTGTGAATATTGAATCAACACACTTTTCTCATTAACATATGAGTACAGCATCCTTCTTTCATCAGAATGATTACTTATCCAGAGGTGAAAGTATACTAGATTTCTTCCAACGTGGGGAAGTTAGAAAATGCAGCCTTCCCCTTCTGACACTGCTTACAAACCTACTCTGAATCAGAGAGAATAGTTGTAAAGGGCAGTGATGCTTTTCTTTTCACAAACCTTATATCTTTATTTTATTCTTCTAATGTTCTCCAGAGATGTCAACACAAAAGTAGCACATAACCTCCCCAGAAGCAACTTAACCCCAGGAAAAGCACATATAGACAGGGAGAAAAATACAACCCAACTCCTTTTCACATAAGGAGGGGGTTTTATATGGCATACTTTGGTCTGACTTTATGATCAGTTTCCATTAAAGTCCTCTCTCTTGTTTACAACAGTACATAATCTCTTCTACTTTGGTTTCCACCAACAAAAAAACAGAGAAACAAAATTTCTACTTGCATTTACACATAATTTAACTGAACAGAGTTTTCTTCTTATAGTTACCTTACATAAATGATCACATTTGCAAACAGGTTGAACATCTACACTTATTCCTTCTAATTAAGGGATTCCTCCCATGTGTCACTAACATCTATACAGATACTGCTTAAATTTGTTCTAAAACTCTGTGTGAGGATTTGCTTGGTCTTTTCAACTTGGTCCCCAATTATTTTGGCTCTCTATTAACTAATTTCAACCCAACCTTGACCTATCTAATCCAACAAAGCCAAAGATATATTTTCCTAGGACTTTCTTGACACATAAAAGTATCTCATGGTTTTTCAAGCTAATATACTGTCATGAAATCATACATGCACAAACTCAGCAAAATCAAACACCTTCAATAATAGAGTGGGTGCCATGTTGTCTGTATTGCACCTTGACTCTGCTGCTCTAAGCGAAAATCAGGCAACATTTCTACTAGCTAAATCAATATTAACTGTATTAATAAAAGCAAAATGAACACCCGTGCCTGGATTTTTCTCTTTCGATGACTCTTGGTCCTCACTGCTTCCCTTATTTTTGTTTTAATCCTGAATGACTGTCAAAGACATTATGATCCCACCTCTGAGATAGCCACTGTCAAGCCAATGTGTGTGGGGCCAGATCAGAAGACATTGCCCAACAGATTTGCAGGGCTTGTCAAGGCCTGGAAATGGTGGAAGTCAGAAGATTATATTTGCATTGCATAATTGGCGGAGCCTGTCACAACATTGCTAGAGCCAGCAGCTGCTCTCTGCTGAGAGCTAATTCCACCTGATCTATTTAATATTATAATGAATTTAATCCTCTCCACATTCACCAGAAGCCAAGGAGCAGTTTATGGCTAAACCTGCATTTGTAGACAGACGACAAGAGACCCCTCTGGTGGTAGGAATTAATTTGGAGCTGGGTGCTGACAGTGTTGCTCAATCCTTCAGTCAAAATTTTCCCCTCTTACATGGAATAGGCCTCGGTATGGTCCAAATTTTCTCTCTTCTCCTTAAGAAGAACTCCTGGACAGCAGAAATGAACTGAAGATATTTTGTGGTTGAAATGTTCCCCCTTAAACTATCCAGATTCATATGTTGAAAACTTAACACTCAGGACCTTATGATGTGAACTGTATTTGGAGAAAGGCCCTTTAAAGAAGTGATAAAATTAAAAGAATGTGTTAGGGTAGGTCTTACTCCATCCTGCCTGGTGTCCTGAAGAGGTGTTTTTGATACAGAGAGAGGTAATAGGGATGTGCTCACAGAGTGGAAAGACAGAGGACATGGTAATAAGGTAGCCATCTGAAAACCAGAAGCTGCAGGAGAAACCAAACAGGCTAGCATCTTGATTTTGACCTTCTTGTCTCCAGAACTCTGAGAAAATCAATGTCAGTCATTTAAGACTGTGGTATTTTGTTATGGCAATACTATCAAATTAATACAGGTATTATCTAGTATAAACCTATGTAAGACTCTCCTCTTTATACTCCTTTTTTTTTTCTTTTGCTAGAATATGCCCAGGAAGAGAGATTTCTAACACAAAACAACCAATTGCATCAAAAGTAGAAAGTCTATATTCTGAGGCAGGATGTTCTTCCTCATAACTGACTCCACTGTCCCAATTCTGCACTGTTGATTCAAAACCAAATCAAATGTCCCATGGGCAGCCCTTTGATTAGACAAGAGGCTGGCATCCTACTTCCTAGCTCCTTTCTAAGATCTTCTCCTTCCAGTTAAAACTTTTTTTTTTTATTTTTCTGGATGCTTTCAAATAGTTCTCCTATTCACTGTTGTGTATGCATTCTGTGTTATCCTTTGAACACCTTCCACTGCACCATGGTTTCCATTAAAATGAGGTACAGTTGAAGTCACCAAGTTAGATGTTATTCAGAAATGTGAAGTGTGTTAGGATTATTTGCTCTCTTGCTTTCAATATCCTATTTTAGAATCCTCTCCATTAACAAAAGATGAGGCAAACAGATCTTTAAGCACTGGTACTGAATGTATGTGGTGAGCGCCTGAGGAGACACAAATAGGACAAAAGGGAACTGAGAGCTGTAGACTAATTTTCCATCAACTAAGCCCTTTTAAAAGATGTTATTTTAAAATGTTATCAAGAAATTATCTGAGTATTATGTTTTATTTGTTTATTTATTTTGATACATGCTTTGGTGCCATATGCACACAGGCTCCAATACCTTTACTCCTATGTATTTGTTTAATTGCAAGAATATAAATATATAAAGCATTTTACCCCAAATACTTTTAAATCGTAAAATAAAAAACCAACCCTAGGTATAATAATGGTGTCTCCAGGAGGGAACAAGTGACCATAGCACTCGGAAGATGAAGATCACTGTAAATAGTCATTAAATGTAAATGTGCCACTCAGTGGAGTCTCCAATTTTCAGTTTAGGAAAAAAATGGTCAGAAACAATGAAGCCCCTAGGCAGTGGTACATGAATGGAGTTACAAAAATAGAAAAATACAGAGTAGATTTTTTGGTTTCTATTTGTTGATGCACATATTATGAGGCAGACTTGGACTTTAAAGACTTTTATGCTTGCCCAATAGCTGCTGAAAAAATGATACAATTAAAAACCTTTTCACCTAAATACCATGTCTCCTTTAAATGTTGAATGTGAGATTCGCCCAACATGGAAATGGGATATAGGTCTAATGCAGTCTATTATAGAGACTGCCAATAGTTTTCTTATTATATAAGCATATAAAATTACCTGGAAGCTGAGGCAGGGCTATAAAAATGTTTGGCATGTGCAGAGGGATTTGAGAGCTAGATTAAAGGCAGAGTAAATAATAAAACCATTAGTTACTTTAGTTACTGGAAAAGAGGTAGGTAACCAATGTCCCATTTTTCCCTAGTACCTATTTTCTTACTCTATTCTCTGAATAATCTCTCTAGGGAATAAGCCCTTGTGTACTTGAGTACTTACTCAGAAATTTAGTAATAGGATGTAATGCCTTTAAAATTCTATCCTAAAGAGAGAGAGAGGTCTAGCTTTTTTTTTTTTTAATGACTAACCAATGGCCTCCTGTTAATCCCAAATTATTTTGCATTTAGCATTTTAGCAGCCAGAAGGTACTGTCAAAAAGACAGACCGCTTAATGGAAAAGAAAAGTTAATGAACTAACAAGGGAGCCATAATTATTCCACAAATCAAGGGGAAGACAGAACAGTTTCCAAGAGGGATGCAGATGTATCAAAATGTTTTTGCTAGAAATTCAAAGCAGTGGGTTTTAAAGACTGAACTTTGGGGGGAAAGTATATAATGGTTGATTAGCACATTACCATTGATAACCTCAGAACACAGTAGGGCATTGTTGTCCTGAGTAGAGGAGAAACAACAGGAAAAGGAAGATAAGAAGAACCAGTCTCTTCCATCAGATGGATGGCTTTTCTGCCATATGGCATCAGATGATACAAAGATGATGCCAGTGACTGGGAAGCCATCGTTTGGGTCTAGGAAGCGTGGATGCCTGACACCAACCACGTGGCTCAAACATGGGGTTGGCACATTTACCACTAAATTAGAACGATTTAATCTTCATTAACCACTACTTGTGTTGAGAAGTGTGCAGAGAGTAATTTGCGAACCTTGGAGGGAGGGGCGAGCCTTGATTTCAGACTGGGCGGAATTTCTGTGCACAGAATGGATACTGCTGTGTCACACCTCCACGCCATCAGGCTTGATGCCGAGGATTCTGTTTGTCTGGAGACTGAATCTGGAGTCAAGGATACCTCATGTTCCAGTGTTTTCAGCAGAAAAATAATATGAACTGTCAATTGACAGATATATATATATATATATATATATATATGAATAGCGTAGGATTTATGGGGCAAATAAATATTGTGCCAGAACAGCTGGCAAGCGTGAGTGAGAGCACAAACCGCTGGTATGTTATCTGCAACCTCCCACACACACACTGTGAGCTGCAACTCAATAAGTGGATGATTACAGAGGTTATGAGAAAAGTAGAAATAAATACAGGGAAGTTTAAAGAACACCTGGTATGAAAGATAACTTGGTTTCCAATAGACACCTCAGTTTCCTAGGAGGGAGTTTAGAGTAGTGGTTAAAAGGCAGGCTCTGAAGATGGACAGCCTGGGTGCATAATTTCATATACAACAATCACGAGCTGTGGGACAGGAACAAGCCACTAAACCTTTCTAAGCCTCAGTTTCTTTATCCAGACAAAAGGTTGACAATCTTTTCTGCCTCATATGGTTACAGAGGGAAATAGTTCTTTCTTCAGAAGTGCTTAACACAGTTCTTAGAACATAATGCATGCTAAATAAAGGCTACATATTAATATTAAGAATGATATCCATGGGTTGTAGCACATTCTGATTTATGATGCCCCTGTTTTCTCATCCCACATACTATCCATTTTAATTGAAATAGAGTAACAATAGCTACTTAAACTGGAGCCTGTGAAGAATGGTTATGAATGCACTATGGTTTGGGATGATTTAACCATCTACATGAAATATTTCTTTGCATAATGATAATCATGATCATGGAACAGTTTAAACATTGCCTTTCTTAATAAACAAAAATAAGTAGATCTTATACATATTTTTGAGCATTATACATACAAAAGGAATGTTTGAGGCAATCTATTTTATTTTGTTTCATTAACCTGTCTGTGCCATCCCTGTAAAGTCTTGGGTATGTGTAAAAATCTCATCACCAATTCACACTTTTGGATTAAAAAAAAAAGAGATAAGATTGGGAAAATGTACATAAGTCACAAACTTACTATAAGCCATGAAAAAAATTGTAGATTCATACACACATTGATCAACTTAAAGCATATTTAGAAAACTACACCTACAGATTTAGTTTTAATTAGCAACTTAAATCCCCAGGCAGATTCAGTGACCATAATTATATTGCTTACCACTGGTATCCAGCACAGGGCCTGACAAGAGTAAACTCTTAATAACTAATAATTCCTTGATTTCTTTTGGTTGTTTGTCTGTGTAATATTTTTTTTTGAGAGAGAGAAGAGAGAGAGAGAGAGAGAGAGAGAGAGAGAGAGAGAGAGAGAGAGAGAGAATTTTTTTAATATTTATTTTTTAGTTTTTGGCGGACACAACATCTTTGTATGTGGTGCTGAGGATCGAACCCGGGCCGCACGCATGCCAGGCGAGAGCGCTATCCCTTGAGCCACATCCCCAGCCCCCTCTGCGTAATATTTTTATTCCCTTTCCTTATACATAGGATATGCTATACTAATTATTGTTACTACTTTGATGAAACAACTTATGATAGACACTATAAATGTGTGATCTCTAATCTCTTTGTACAGATAAGAAAATTATTGTACAAATGTTGAAGGGTTCCACATCTTGGAAGAACTAGAGCCAGGGATGCACTTGCAAATGATAATTCACATTCATTACCCCACTTTTCTTTCCATATCATGCACCCTTTAGCTGCTCTGTGCTGACTGAATTAAGGTGTGCATGATGGTCTCTTCTGCATTTCCTTTATCCCTGAGAACATTAGTTATGCCACAGGGAGCACGAATTATTTCCTTTATGTTCCCCACCAGATAAAGATCTTTGCCACTATGTAGCAAGGATAGTTCTCCTTTAATGAAATAAGCCTTTTATATTCAACAGGTCCCAAGGAATAAATCTACAATTTCATATACATTTTACTATTACAGAGCCCTTCACTGACCTGTGTTAGTTTCACCAAAACAAATAAACATTACTATTCACCAACTCTGTTCCAACATTTGCTCTGAAATAAAGTGTTTTCATCAGTAAAACACTTTTCATATGTTTTGTTATACTAAGCAATATTATTAACAAATCACCATTTCTGTCTGTTGAGAGACTACCAGTAATTTTTTTATGTATATAGGTAAACATTCTTGGGTTTAAGATATAAGAGAGGAGGGTTGCTCACCCTTTTTAATTATGCGGAAATGTGAAATTCGATGGTGCAGAAAACCCATTTGCAGTCTTGCCCAAAGGGGATTGTTTTGGGTGACTTTGTTAAACCTAGAGCAGACAGTGAAATCTTCATTCAATTTTAAGTCACAGAAAAGCCAGATTGAGGTCCATTTTTCTGACACACGTATTCAGAGTCAAAATTCTTACAATAAGAATAATAAAATGCAGATAAGCAACAATTTTCCTGCAAGTGTGTCTTTCACCATAAATATTAAAAAACAGCTACAACTTCTCAATATAGGAATTAATGAATTAATGATCCCCTCATAAGATAAACGAGGCATGTGAACGACTGGCTTAGCTTAATTAATCAGAACATATATTTAAGAAAGAAACTTGCCATTAGTGAAAAGTTAAAACAGGAAGCACAATGTAAGTTTAAAAATAGTAACAGTAATTATTATGTCCTTCACTCCTTGGCAGCTCACTGAATGCTAAGCCCTCTGCTGGGTGATTTATGATTATTAATTCCTTTATCTATACTTTGATCCTATGAGGAAAATAATATTCATACCCCTAAATTATGCTGTTGCAGATGCAGACAAATTAGAATTGGCAAATATAAGCCACTTGACTAAAATTTCAAATGTCGATATCAGACTAGAGTCCAGTGTATACAGTCTTAACCCTTATGCCTATTGTTAAATGGTATAGGCCAGTGATGTGATTTCCAAACTCCTGTCCTAGGTCAAGTGCTAATTTTAAAAACTTTCAACAATCTTCAATTAAATGAGGGAAAAAATAACCTATGAATGAAATATGTAAAGAGCCTAACTTTTTCAGTTTTAGAAATACCTTTAAAAATGGAGTTAGTAAATAGTGATTAAGTTTCATATTGTTTTTAAACATGCTTATTTGGAAAAATTGTGATATTGGCAAACAATTATCATAAAAGAATAAAAGAATCTTCAAATTGTCTACATAGATGGACAAGTCTGAGTTGATGCCCATGGTACAGTGCTAAAGAGGAAGTTCAGCATGCCTGTAATTCTGTCAACTCAAGAGGCTGAGGAAGGAGGATCACAAGTTCAAATTCAGCCTTAGCAAACTAGTCAGGCCTTAAGCAACTTAGCAATGTCCTAAGAAACTTAGCAAGACCCTAAGCAACTTAGAGAGACACTGTCTTGAAATGAAAAATAAAAGGTTTGGGGATATGGCTCAGTGGTTAATCGACCATGGGTTCAATACCTGGTACAAAAAAAAAAAAAAAAAAAAAGGAAGAGGAAGTTCACACTGTGAATAAAGGCATGGATATGGGAAATGTGAGACAAAAGAGAAAGTGTAAAAAAATCATTATATACCTAAATGAATTAGTAATTTCATAGAGAAAAATTCTGGTGGAGGCATTACTACTTTTAAGGAGAATACAGTGGGTTGGCTGTTAACTTGCCTTTGAACATGTTGAATTTATGGTGGAGGATTCTGGGGGAAAATATCTGGTAAACCATATAAGGAAAATTTCTGGTCTTTTGATTGGATCAAAACTAAACTCTTCAAGGTAAGCACTCTAGTTGTCTCTAAGGCAGGTTGAAGGGGATGGAAGAGTGGTTAATATCACCTGTTCTGGTGATTCATTTTCTTCTTGGAGATTTAATTAAAATGAATGTAGTTAGTCTTCTACTGGTTTGAGGTGGGGTACCATCCCTGCTTTAACATTCTGGCCTGAGACTAAAGGCACATCCCTTCCCATAACTTTCAAATTTCAAAACACAGACTTTTCCAAAAAGCTAATGACTTCGAGTAACAAAATGAAAATTAATACTAAGCATATAAGATATAATTGAGATCAGTGACTTTTAATTTCTTTGGGGTAAATTTACAAATCTGATGAATCTCCCCATATATACACATGATTTTGTACCACTACCAAGAAAGAAACTTCTCAAGCATACCTGAATTCTACCAATCCCAAAACTGAGAAGAAAATGAGACTTGAGAGATGCAGGAAAGAAGTCCTTCTCTAGCTCATCTAAGGTCTGTTGGCCTCTTTGAGTGATTGACCTGAGAAACAGCCACTCCTTAAAGAGGCATTAGACTTGCTTCTCTCCTCCGACAGGAGTCAAGTCTTATATAATCAATCCTCAACCGTGTATGTTTAAAACAGGTAAAATAGATACACATATGAAGTGCAAAAGAGTACTTTGATTATAGAAATAATCTTAACAAAATAGAGCATGGTGAACTTGTCAATTCCTAAGACCATAATACTTAAGGACACTAAACACCAATTCAGAAATCTATTTTCAGTACCCTAACTAGTGCTATGGTACAATACAGGAAGTACTAGGAGGGAGCATCAGAGAAAGGTTTGCAATATCAAATAAAGGGGGCAAAGATTTTCTAAATTTATTTTCACCTCCACAGTGCTTTCTACAAAGCTCCATGCATTACAATGTTGGTTCAAATCTGTTCAAAACTTAAAAAAACCCTTTTATCCCCTTTGTCTTTCTCATTCATTAATTTCTCTTTCTGCCCTCAAGTGTCCTCCTCCTCCAGCATCACAGTTTCTCTGGATCTTCCCATGGACTTTTCCCATCTCTATCTATCTATTGTCCTCTGAAATGGAGAGCTAAGAGTGCTGCACACAGGGCTACTGGGAGGAGTCCACAGAGGCTCTTTTGTTAAGTTGAACTCCTTGAAAACAAAACCTGTATTTGTTTTGTTCTCAATCATATTCCAAGCACCTCCCACAGTGCACAGCACTTGATACTTTCTGAGTAAATATTTGTTGAATAAATGAATAAAGAAGTCCTGATTGAATTTCAGTTTTATGTTAACATTAAAAACATTGATTAGAACAGAGAAGATCACAGAAGTTCAGAAGTCTAAAGGGCCATAAAAAAAGAAGGAATAAATGAAGCCCCTCTGACATTGCCAAGAAGGTATCACTAAGGAAAGGTTATAAGGAAAAGAGAATAGTGGAAAAGATCAGATGTTCCAGAAATTGGTCTTATAGAAAAGTAAAAGGTATTGAGGAATTAGCAATTAGAAAGATTAGACAGAGAGACAGAGAGACTGACTATTAAAAAAAAAAACAGAATAATGTGACATCATGATCTTGGAGAGCAGAGAATTACAGAAGATATTTAAAATCAACAACATATTTCTGAAGATGATCCAGACACTGTAATCCTCCAATAAATAAAATTCCTTTGGCTTTCTTAATTGAAATTTCTTGATCTTGTATGTTTTGCAAAGAGTAAAGGAATTCTAGCTGATCAAAGAGAAACAATGAAAAATAATCTGGTTTTGCTCATAGTCCTAAGGACAAAAAAGAATAGTCCATTTTAATTTCAGATGCATATGTGATTCTAAGCTATTTGTGGAAATAATTCATTTATAGGTTAGCCTGAAGAGTCACTTTCTAAGAAAGAAAGAAATGAACTCTAGAAATGTCCCAAACTATCTCAATTGCGAATCAACTTTTTAATGGGTAGTCTTAGGAACAAATCTTACAAGGATTTTATATTTAACTTGTTGGGAGCAAATCTCATTACTACTAATAATTAACCTATATTATGAACTAATCATCTGTGCAATTTCAATTTAACTTCTAGTTTTAAAAGTATGAGGATATTTCAACCAAACAAGGAACTTGTTTCATTAACCCATATCTTTAAATGATCTCTTTAGCATTTTTAAAATGACCCCCTCCCATTTCTGAAATAATACTTAAGCAAATAAATGTATTTGCTACTGCATTTCACTTTTTTCTAAAGTGATGTAGCTCCTGTTTCAGCTAATGTAATATAGAAAGATAGAGATATTCACAAGGATAGAATGAGAAACAAAGAGATGATGTGTGTGTGTGAGAGTGTGTGTGTGTGTGTGTGTGTGTGTGTTCCTGTGTGTGTGTGGATGGAAGCAAGGTGCTACTGTGTTTGTTCTTTGGAGTACCGTATTAAACTTCATAGAGTTAGTAGTGAAGCAAGCATTTTTCTCTTATAGAAGAGAAGGAAAAAAGTACCAAATTCATTTAAAATAAAAACATAAAATGGGAAAGCGCCTTATGTACATACTGTTCCCTATTTTGCCACAAATAGTCCTATGAAATAAAACATTAAAGATCTTTCAGATACTTTCCCCCCATGATAAAACTTGAGGAAAACCAGAGACCTCCTCTTCCTACTTCCTTCTCCATTACCACACAATTTTTGTCATTTGTCAAATGCTTGGTAAAGTTGAGACCTATTTCTTTCCACCTTTACAAACCCTTTTTTAGGCAACAATCATAAATTACATTGAAATCATCATTTTCCAAAATCACCTGATTGTGAATACCTGATTTCTAAGCTCTCTATGAAAGATTTGGGATATATTAATCTCCAGTTGGATAAAAATATGTATATTTCACGAAACTGGTCTAAAAGTTTTTATCATCAGAAATTTGGAAAGCATTTTAAGGGAAATAAATTAATAAGTCTTTGCAAAGTACATAAGATATTAGTTGTGGGTATGAATTGAAAACCAGCATGTAGTCAATTATTTTTAGCATACCTTTTTATAATACCAAAGTTGTAAAATTAAAAGACTCTATTTCCTAGGCTTCCTTCTATGTAAATTTTCAGGTATAATTTAGATTTGGCCAATTGGAATGCTTTAGTTAGATTTGTAAATTGGAAATGAAGAGGGACATGGAAGCATTCCTTTGGCAGCAAGGCTAGCAGAGGTCCCAGTTTATAGCCATCAGATTTCTCAGTATTAAGAAGGAGATGAGGGAAATCCTCTATATGGGATATCCTTGCATCAGACTTACCTGAACTAGTGAGCAATGGTGGAAATATCTTATATGTAGTATCTTTTAGAGGTAGCAGCTTCTTCGCAGAAGAGCACTGTCTCCCTTGGTGTCATGGCTTGGGGATATCATCAGGGGTTCTTCCTGGCAAATCCAGTCTGAAATCTATTTCTTCCACTCATCCCATGAGTTTTTAAAACCTGTACTTTCCTTTGATAGAATCTTTTCTGTTAAATGTTGCAGGGCAGTTTATAATGTTAGCAAATAACTTGGACCAACCAACAAAAAATTAAAAAGAAAACCTCCTACATTCAGAATAAAATTATTAATTTATTCTTTTTTTAACTCTTCCTATTTGATTTCTTATATTTTGTCTTTTGGCACAAGAGTGATCCTTTCTACTCAGAATTTGACTGGTCTAATTGGAGAAAATGTAGAAGAATATTTAATGAAATGAAAAAGTGTTCTTAATATATTGTTCCTTAAAATAGCAGGTTAAATAAATATTTATGCAGAAAGGACTCCTGTTTTTTAAGTGAATATTAAATGCATAAATATTTATCAAAACAGCCTAGAAGATGCTTTGTAGTATTTTTTTTAAAGAGTGAGGGAGAGAGAGAATTTTTTTAATATTTATTTATTTATTTTTTAGTTTTTGGTGGACACAACATCTTTGTATGCGGTGCTGAGGATCAAACCCAGGCCACAAGCATGCCAGGCTAATGCGCCACTGCTTGAGCCACACCCCCAGCCCTGCTTTGTAGTATTATCAATAGTAGTAAGTATTAGGTGGTAGGCTTATGGATGGTTTAATGGTACCATTTTGCCCTAGCAATAATGATTTATCATTCTCATGCAAAAGTGCCACAGATTCAGAGATTTACTATGGTACGTTGTCTTTGGTATAGTATGCACAAGCTGTGTTTAATCAATCTCATATTCAATATGAAATGATTTAATGAAAAAATTACAATCTATTGTTACCACAGCAATACTTAGTGTTATTAACTTGGAAGATGAGGCATTTATTTTTGTAAAAAAATGAAGAATCAATTTATAGTTCAGACCTAAGCAGGAAGAGTCATTCCACTAAAAGGTTTGAAAAATTCCTACCTAATGTCATAACCTGAATCCAGAATGCAGTTGTCACTGAGAATAGAGTTGAAGTCCCTGGACCCCACAAATTAAGGACTGAGATAAGGCCATATATCATTCTTCTATATTAATGAACTAAAATGACACAATTTTCACAAATACTTTTCAAAAGATTGAAAAATAAATGGTTTAAACTTTGTTATGGGGGCCCTGGCAAAGACACAGCATGGAAGCACAGAATCTGAATGCCTGGGAATCTTTACCTGGATGCTAACACACATGCCTCAGGTTCCAGTTGGAGCAAAAGAACATTCTCAAGTCTCAGCTATACGTCAGTTATTAATTTATATCTGAGAGAAACAAAACTGTTCAGTTTTCAAAATCTGAGGCTTTTCTTTCTCTGAGGTTTAATAAACAACTTAAGAGTAAATAGTGTTTCAACTTCTAACAGTCATTCTTAAGAAACAATCCAGACATTTCCATGGGTCCCAAGATGAGAATCTGTCTTTGTATATTCAGTAAAAAATAACTAGAGTGATAAGTCATTTTCTATTAAAGTAAGAATTTTGGCATTGAGATGAAGCAAAATTAGACAAGGAATATTGACTCTACATGCTGTTATAAGAAGGATTATTTTGGTCTGGGTATGCTGTGTATTATAAATGTACTAATTTTAGCACATTATACTTCTTGGTACTCTATAATCAATTAAAGTTTGTTTTGAAGCAATTGGTCAAGAGGAAACAGAAATTACTAGTGAGGAACCAAAATACTGAGCCCCAAATTGTTAAGTTCCATATTTGCTTTAACTGAGCTTGTCAGGTGTAGTTTTGTCACATGAAGTAAAAATAGCCATAGAAATTAAAAATAATATAGACAAAGAAGGTCTAAGAAGAAGTAGAATAATATTATCTTTTGTTGGGGATCTGAGTTTTTGTTAGAAAAGTGATGAATTTGGGTGCATAATATGGAAGATTTAAAAATCTGGAGGCACTGAGGATTTCTATATATGTAATATATATTATATAATTCTCTCTCTCTCTCTCTCTCTCTCTCTCTCTATATATATATATATATATATATATATATATATATATATATATATATATATATATATATATAAAGAGTTTTGCATGAGGAAGACTTTGGAAGACTTTAGAACTTGGAAACTTGTCACTTCCAGAGATGGTAGCAATATTTCTTCCTAGGGCTGGTTTTGCTTAATAATCATTTTCATTTCTGGTGTTGAAGGGATCAGGGGATTTCAGAAAGAAAATCAGGAGTTGGCCGCTCTGAAAAAAAGATTTTTTTTTTCTTTTTGAGGATAGGGTCCACAGGGAACGTTGTGAAGGTAAAAATAAGGCAGAGGTTCAAAGCAGTCACTTTAGACATACAAATCCCAGGTACAGACCCATAAAAAGTAACACCAAGCACCACTACACTCTAAGTGGCTTTGTTTTTCTGGTATTTTACCATGTTCTAGGGACAGGAGCAGCACACCCAAATGTGGTCCTGCAAATCTTCCATGCGTATGATGTTCTGAATAACATCTACCTCTCACGTCAACTGAGGTGAGATCAAGCCAGTGCCAACAGCACTGATCACGATATCAACTTGCAAGGTTATATTTTTAAATATGAATGACTCACATAGTTAAAGAAATATCTTATCACTTTATTTCAACAATAGAAATCAATGAAATTATAAATGATCACGATGGAGAAGATGGAGATACTACATTCAAAAAGCTTAAAACAATAACCACACAATACTAAATTCTGGAGTGGTACTAATCATAATCATAGCAACATAATTGAAAATAAAAACAACACCAAAAATTATACAAGTCCCTTTCAGTGTCTATTCAATTGCTCCCAGTGTTATGTGTTGGGGTTTTTAAAATACCTCATATCTAACACATTTTACTCACACAAAAATTTGCTATTTTCAGTTTATCCATTCATGTTGTCCATTCAAAGGATGGTCCCTTCAAAAGTGTTATAAATTTTCCTTGATATTGCCTTGATATATGAATGGAAACATATGCTAATATTTTTTACTTATAGAAAATTGTAAAAATGAGAAGTTTTCTTTAGGCTGTAATGTGCTTATGTCCATGTCAACATGATTTTCGTCTCAGAGGATCTCTGCAGACTCTAGAACACTGGTGGTATGCACATCTTTGAAATTTTTGATTTCTTACTACATCCTTCCATTTTATTAATTATTTTATTATATCTAGTTTCACATTATTTTCTCCAATTGGATATTGCCTGTAGATTTTATGTTTGTCTTACTTTCTAAAAAATTCCTCTCACATTTTTCCCTTCTTTTTAGTCCCTACATCACTACCTTGGAGTAAAGCTTCTCTGGGTTTTCCCCCTTTGCCTCTTTCTCCCTAGTCTCCTATATTCTCACTTTCTTCCTCCATTTTCCTCATATTCTGCTCCTCTAATCTCCTCCATGTGTTCATAGCGGCTCTCCTCCTCCTACTCAAATTCCCCCTCCCTCAGTCCTGATGAGCTCTGACTTTCTAAGTGAAACTTCATTGAATATGTCCTCTGAAGATTCATATCTGAAAAACAACAGATGATGTGCACACCACAAGTACATGTGAGTACCAACAGAGATTCAGACTGCCGAGAATGAGTGGAGGGGAAGAATGATGCTCATTGAAGTAGAGACCACTTGCCAATAACAGGGGTTAGCACTTTACATGTATCATCTCATGTAATTCTCAAAGCATCCCTACAAGGCAAATGCTATTTATAAATGCATTATAAGGAAGGAAACCCTAAGTTTTAAAGAGGTTAAAAATTGTCATTAGCTACTTGTAACTAAAGGAAAATGGTCATGAAAATGGTCTGAGTCCAGTGACTGCACTTGTAGTCACCAGCACATCAAACTTATGGTGATGGTGCAAGAAGTAGAAAGTCTGGTGGTTGATTTTCAGAATATAGACTTAACTGGATCCAATTATAGACATTTTAATTAAAGCCTTTTCCTTTGCCCACCTCAATGTTCAGTCAATGGCTTAGATTGTAACACCAAGCTCCTCCAATCAGGGAGAGGGCCAGTGTTGGGTTAGGGATACAAATAGGCCGACTGCCTGCCCAGCTCAATTGAGTGCCAGATTTTAGTAGCATGCCCTTCTGGTGGGGAGTAAAACTTTTGTGTGCCCACCCACTTGCAAGCACATGTACATTTCTTGGGGTACCTCAGTACTCCTGCTCAATGAGATCCAGGTTTAGAGCAACCAGGAAGAGGAGTATCCTCTGAGCAGAGGAAACAGTATCAGGGATTGCTGTTACTGTTTGTCTTGCTTTCTGATAATGATTTCTGGTAATTTGCTGGAGTAGATGTCTAACCTCCAGTGACTGATAGAAAAGCACTGAGAGAAAAATAAGTTACAGAGGAGCCATCTGCAGACTGATAATTCAATAAAATTTCCATCACACCCCTCACCTCCAATACATTGCAGGGATTAAAAAAAAGGATTGATTGGGATTTCACTACTTTCTTAAATGAGAAACATTGTATTTATGTAGCCTTTAATTATCAAATGATTTAAAAACTGAATTTCTATGAATTTCAATTACACTTTCTAATCACATAAAATAAAGAAAAACTGGAACTGGTTTAGGAAGAAAAACATGTCAGAACAACCTACCCAGCGTGGTCCTTCAGCTGCCCATGTGCCTGACATTATCTTCACAGACAATAACTGTGAATCTGTTACCACACTTCTAAAACTATCTTTAGTGTGAACTATCTCCTTCCCTTTCATCCTCTTTCATTTAAAAAGAAAATAATTCAGTGTGTTAGTATAGGTTGAGAAAATTTGTCCTTATAGTCAATTGGCAAGCAGACAAATGTTATCTACATCTTTGTTCTCAAGTGTTGTAAGTCTGATGTGTTTTTTTTTTCTTAATCTCTCAAATTTGTTCTGTTGCCTCATTGGAAAATTCTTGTTAACAAAACTGCCCAGGTGGGGAATAGGATTAACAAGAAGTTGAATTGATGGGTCTTCTTTAATTATCATCAACACACAATTCTGGAGTGATTTCTTTTTAAACCATTCTAACCTTGATCAGTTAGCACCATCGCCTCTGGTTGAATGACACTGTTTAGACATTAGACAAATATTGTGTGACTCATAAGCACAAGGTAGTAGAATAAGACTATGAAGATGAAATGTAATATAGCTTTCATGTTAGAAGACACAGGAGCCTGGTCGGAGAATGAAAGCAAAGGCAGCACACTTGTGGAGAATCTAAGTAAAATGTCAACTGGGAGGAGAGAAGGAAAACCATAGTAAAGTGCTGTGAATTAAGAATATGGTGTGGTATAGAGCAATAATACACTGTGGGGGAAGTAAAGTTCATGAACTGAGTTTTTTAGCAAGACTTTGAAGATTGGGTTGAATTTGGACATGTGCTTAAGTTTCTGTGCAGGGAAGAGAGTGAGTAAATGCACTGAGGAACAAGAAGCTATTTAGTTTGACCTGAGAATCCAGTGTATAAGGACAGGGGGGAAAAGCAGAGAAGACCAGTGAGGTCTGGTGAGCAAGATCACAGCATTTCTTGGACCTGAAACTGAAGAGAGATGATCCACTCTTTAACTTAAGTAACCCAGAGTTGAGGCAGTCAATGTTGCAGTGAAAACCTCCCAACAAGATCTCTTCTACTGTCCTGCTGGTGAGACTCCATTAGTTTGAACATTTTTCCCTATAATTTTTTTTTGAGAATGTTTTTAAATCATGGTAAAAGTAGTTGTAGAAAGCATCTTAGAGCTTTGTTTATTTTCAGCAGGTCTTTTAACTATTGAATTACACACCTGCCTCTGTCTCTTATTACTAGTTGGATGAACGATTCTGATTCTAAAATATATAGGAGCAGAAAGCTATAAAGTGGAAAAATTGGTGACTGAAGAAAGATTAGTCAGAATGTCCACATGGCAAACTCTGGTAACTCCAAAGGTAAAAACCAAAATGAGATGTCGATGGCTAAGGCTTCCTACGCGGAGGCATGGTGTATTTAAATTGGATGGAACCTTAAAGATAGTCCCAGATAGAAGTTTATAGTATCCATTTATTCTTGTCTCTTCAAAGATCTACTAGACTACTGAAGGCCATCAAGAATCAATTTCTAATGTTCCAATGGGCTAGTAGAAATTAAGCACTTCTTTTTAAAGGGTCATATAAGACCAATATTATCAAATAACACTAATTCTATTCTTCCCTGATGCTTTTACTCTTTTTTTTTTTTGCTTTTACTCTTTTTGATATAGATTTTTTTAAAAAAGAAGAACTCAGTGTATCAAATAGGGGAAATTACTTATTATAATTTGATAAACAAAATATTTCTAAAAAAGACCCATGGAAACATAATAAAAAGCAGATCTTGTGTTGAAAATCCCAGAGCTACATTTAATACAACTGCTAATTTATATAAATGGAGAAACTGAGTCCTAAATAAATAAAAATCACTTGCCAAAGATCACATAGCTATAGCATAATTCAGGAGGGACCAGAACCCAGATTTCCTAAATGTCCAGTCTATGTTCATTCTACAATACCATCTGGCTAAGTGGATTTTTCACAAAAATCCCAAAGTGGAAGGTAAGAGAGATTTGAGTCAGTGACCATAGATTTAAAATACAAAATCATTTCAACTAATTTTTTGTGTATGTGTTGTAGAGAATTTTGCTCATCAAATATGCATGATAATAAAAGATGTAAAATAATGATATAATATATTCGATTTTTTGTTGCCCTAAGTCTCCAAAGTGCTTGACATGTCTAAAGAATTTGGTTTATGTACTTGTAATAACTTTGCTAATGTACTATTTATTGTTCCATCATACCACTGAAACTAACATGGGAAATGAGTTTAACCATTTTGTAAATATTAAAGCTGAAAGCTAATAAAACTGTGTCTGTGTTTTAAAACCGTGTCAGCAGTGAGGCTAACACTGGGCCATAGGATTCCTGAACTTTATTCCCAGTATTATATTCTAGTTTTTAGAAAATTGATATTATCAGTTTTTCTGCAAGCTATTTCTGGGAATGGCAGAGAGAAATTGCAGAAAGAGAAAAGAGAAGTATGAAAGAAATATAAAGCTAAGTGAAGATTTTCAACATTTTTTACTGTGTTTTGCTTTGAGATCTTTCCTCTGTTGACTTGAATAATTGAGTGCTGCCTAATTCCCACAGGAGCTGCAATTGATTCTTTAGCAGCAAAGGTGTTGGGAACCATAATGTGCCATATCAATTCTGATGACTATTAGGAGAGAAGGATAATGTCTGTGCTGGTTAGTACTGGCTCCATAGGAAGTGACAATAGAGGCCTGTGCCCTTTAGTCTTATTGTTATTCTGATCTATGTCATTAAGGAGAGTCCCTTTCAGGTCAATAGGTGGCTGTGAATTCTAACTTCTGTCAATTGCAATAATGGTTTTAGATAGGGACCATGCTATTTATCTCTAGTGGAATGAAAAAAAATAGATGTTTTCTTATATATTTCTCAGGATTAAATGTCTTTCTTTAATCTTTTTGTATCATCTTTTATATCCAGCTGTACAACAGCTAGGCACGCTGAGGAATAGTTTGGACTTAGATTATCACAGTGGATACAGGAACTTTATTCACTAACTTTAATTATTTTATTTACTTTTATATACATTTACATTGATATGCTTTTATAATCGTTTTAATACTGAGCAGGCAGATATGAAATTGGATAGTACAAGGAATGACTGGATGTTAGAAGGAAAAAATATTATTTTGATGGTATTTTCAAAATTAATATATATTATAAAACTTTCATGAAATAAAAAGCAAAAATAATAGTTCAAACATTTTTATGGAAATAATTAGGATTGAAAAATAGGAATAAGCTACTCAAGGATATATTTTCTAAAAGAAGCACAAGGCACATTTTCAGGTGAAAAAAAAGAAGTCTAGATTTTAAAAGTTTGTTTAAAAAGGTAAAATTCTATGGTTTGATATTGTCAACCAAAAATATGTAAAGTTTTCCAATTATAAACACGTAAGAAGGAAAAACAATTCCAATTTCAGATTTTCTTTCTTTAAAAATGTAGTCTTTAGAATACTGATTAACTAGTTACATGTATTTGGGTCACTTGATAAATTCCAAATGTGCCACAAATACTATGCGGCATATACTTTTGTCTTAAACACAGTATCTGATTAGTAGGATTTTGTTTGTTTGTTGGTTGGTACTTGAGATTGAATCGGGGGCACTTAACCACTGAGCCACATCCAAGTGCCCTCCACTTGTGGGTTTTTTTTTTCTGTGTTTGCGTGTGTGTGTGTGTGTGTGTGTGTGTGTGTGTGTATTTTTATTTAGAGACAGAGTCTCACTGAGTTGCTTAGGTCTTCGATAAGGTTGCTTAGGTTGCCGAGATTGTCTCTGAACTCCCTATCATTCTGCCTCAGCCTCCTGAGCCACTGGGATTACAAGGATGTGCCACTGTACCCGGCTCTGAATAAGTAAGTTCTTATCACATAATAATGTGGTACTACTCTTACTTTGGTGAGTGTTCAGGAATTAAGAATTTTTAAATGTGGGTCACTGTGGATTGTCCTTGCTGCATTTATAATACTAATTAAAGTAACAGAGCTTGAGAAGGGAGAGTCACCTACTCAAAATCAGTGTATTTATAACTCAGAACAAGGTGTGTAACATAAGCTACTGGATAAAACCAAGTACATCTCAAACTGAAGGCAACAATGAACTTTATTTTTTTATTTCAGATTCATCAAACTGCACCTGAACTAGTTAAATGCTGAATATCAGAGTAAAGGTATCATTTTTTTCAACACTATGCTCATATCTATCTAGGTTAACTGCTGCTCGTTCAAGGAAAAGTTAAGCTTTATATTCTGGTGTGATTTTTGTTTAATGTGATTTCCCTTGGCTAAAGCATCAAGAGACCCAAAGTAGCATCATTAGTAAGCTCACACTGGCAATATAGTTTCAGTTTTACTAATTAACATCTATCCAGCTAGATTTCAAAACCCAACTACAACCAAAGATACAAAATGGTTTCTTTATTGATATCCCAATAAATGAGTTTAAATAAACCAGTAATGCTTCCTTGGACAAAAGTCAAGAAAATGTGCAACTGAGATGGGCTGGATTCAGACCAGTGAACAGGTGTATGAGTGGACGCACTTACTAGTCCTCAATCAATATTGGAGATCAAGAATTGCCTGTGTTCAATCATTTTCCCTAATTAAAATCTATGGGAGGTTAGGGTTGTAGCTCAGTGGTAGAGCACTTGCCTAACATTTGTAAGGCACTGGGTTCAATTCTCAGCACTGCATATAAATAAATATAAACAAACCTTCATCAGTAATATATTTTTTTTAAATCTATGGAAACTTAAGAAAATTTCATGTTTATAATCCTCAATTTCCCCACCTGTAAAGTGACAGTAATGATACAATCTGGCTCATGGGATTGCTGAAAAAATTATATGTGATGGTACACATTAAGTTCTAAGCATAGTACTTGATGCTGTGTAAATATTCCTTAAATATTACATTATCATTAATATTCATCAATTTACATAGAGATCACATTCTAAACAATTGAACAGTAAAGAAATATTCAGAATAGTTTAAAACTTAAGATTCCTGAAATGCTAAAATCATTTAGATAAGATTTTCAAGGTTTTAAGTTAATATATGCAAAGCCAGCTTAGACTTATCCAATGAGCACACTCGTGCGCGCGCGCACACACACACATGCACACATCAACTATAAAATTTAAGCTTAAGAACATCAGACTACACAGACCATTGGTTTAATTATTCTTGCAACCTCTGGATAATTTCCCTTGAAAATACTCTATCTGTGCCAGATAGTGGTGTAGTTTTTCTTTCATATATTAACACCAAGGCCTAAGTCCCAGAAGATGCTGGATGTGACTCAGTATCCCAGAACCTTGCTTTCGATACTAATGCAGTCCCCAAACTGAAGAGTCGATACTAAATATGTGAAGCACAGCCCATAAAAACATAAAAACCCATGCTCAGAAAGTCACTGCCTGTATCCATAAATATGTTGCCTTTGGCTATAATTATCTGTACTTCGAAGCATATTAAAATTTTTCAATGGTAGTCATCTGAAATATCCACATACCCTTATATTTAGGAGTTTTAACTTGATCAAGAAAGAACAGTACTTTTAAGGGGAGGGTGTTGTGATACCTGTGATTCCTAAAAAGAGATCTATTGGGAGGTAGAGAAACACACAAAAATGTAGGGTTTTGGAATATATTTTTGCATTTAGGGTGATAGTTTGAGTTGAAGAGTAATTTGTTTTAGATAAGCAATTGGTAGAAAGCATCAGAAGAGTCATTCTCAAAAACAAAGCCCTTAAAATAGTACACCATCATCTTCATAAATTGATGATTTAAGAGAGAATTTGGGGATTATGCCTTCTGACTGTTTTGGAGGAAGTTTTGAGGGAAGCTTCTGAAAAGTGTATCTGTGTTCCTTTGTAGAAATAACTAATGCTCTCTAACAGACTCAAACATCTCCTAGTCTGCTGTAAAGTAAATACTGACGTAAGACAGAAAGGCAGTATCTAGAGGCTCTAAATGCCTCATACTTTGATTAAAAATTCTTTTGTCAATTACAGATTGATTTTGTAGCTCATTACAATGATGAATGTTGGGGATGGCGGAGGTGGTATTTTACCACTTGGCCTGAGGGTGTACTCTGTTAGAAGAAGATGGTAAAATTACAATTATTTTCCAGTAGTCATCCATGAACTTAAGCTCACCCAATGGATGTTATTGGGATAATTTGAAAGAATGGTATCAGACAGAAAGGCCAAAAAGTATAGTACACCAACCCCTCTAGAAGGAAAATATTTTAAATAAATATTTCCCAACAACCTAGTGAGATTCTTGCCATATGATTAGTCACATTGAGCTGTATCAGCCTGGTTTGGAAGCAAGCTAGAGTGTTCAGCAGAGGCTGCAGCAGGAATATGTAAATGTATCTATGTGTACCACTATGAATATTAAAACTGCATATTTCTATATAATACATGTAGGCACTTTCATATACACATGTAGATACATATATACTTTTATTCCTTTTAAATGTTGGAATAAATATAAAAACTGTGGGGGAAAATTAGAGGATATAAGTAAAGCTGCAAGGAGAAGATATCAATATTCAGTCATGTCTGGAAAAAAAAAGAAGGAAATTCATCTCACTTTGCAATACATTCATATCATGATCTGAAATGACCTATATCACTGGAGTCATGGTGTGGTTTCTTCCCCTGATATCCCCGGTTTGTTTCCTAGACATTCTCTAATGGTCACCTGTGAAAGCTATATCTGTGCAATAGACACATGTTCAAAGCAGCAATAATCATCAGTTACATAACCTGCAAATCTTCCCTGTTCCAAAATTATCATCTATAATAAATGACAGTGATATAACATTCAAAGAAAAATATGCATGTAAGAAAATTGATGCTCAGTATTAGGAAAGAAGATACTATATAAGACTGATATCAATAAGCTTACAATTAAGAAAAGAAAAAAAAAATTCCAACTTATGATCAGGAGGTCTGCCCATATCATGACTACAGCAATACTGGCAACATATCTAGACAATTGCTTCTCATAATAGTCTACCATGAACACAAATGTATTTATGGTCTACTTTCATGGTGATATATCTCTTTTCTGCTTATTGTTTAGAATTTCAATACTGCGAAATGGAACTATGTTGACAAAATATAATACTTAATATTATGAAACGTCAAGAAATTTAAGTTACATAAAAGTAACAAAACATTAGGTTTGAGGTATGAAATCTGATCTATGCTTATACTCCAAGTGGAAATGGACAGTGATACATTATTAGAACATCTGGATCATTTTAGAAATTGGTCATATTTGGCATCAAGGACCAGGATGAAATTTCATTTTTCTTATTTCTTTTATTACAATCGCAGTAAAGAAATAGAAAGAGAAGGAGCCCAAAAAGTTTTCAGAAGATATAAGTTAGGTACTGATAACTTAAAAAAAAAAGACAATAGACAATAAAAACCTGACCTAGCATCCAAGGCATTAAAAAAACTCACATTTGAATATTTAGAATTAAAATCATTAAAACAATATACCATTTCAGATGGCTTATTTCTGTGACAAAGTATAGAAATTGGAACAGAAATGTGCTATACAAGTCGCCTTTACCATAAACCATCCCAAGACAAGTACTGCTGATGGGATAAAATTTGAAAGGAGAAATAACACTGTCAGCAATAAAAAAAAATGCTTAGAGCAGCAATGATGCCATCCATCTTTACGTTCCCAGGCCTCTGGCTCCAGTGTTGCATAGTGTCTACCCCACAGGTAAAATGATTTTAATTACCATCTGCAGGAAAGAAGCAAATCTCACTTAGAAAAGCAAAACAAATAAATATCCATCCTAGTATTAAACATATGGAAGGCAAGGTTCTCAGTTTCTCAATCTTTGGGTGTCTGAAGCCAAAAGTCTAATCACCCTTTCTTCAGAGAAAGAAGGAAGAATGGCTGTAGAAACCCGTGACTCTTGGATGGCATTTGCTCCTCCACATTCTGTGGTCCTGTCAGACCATTCAATGGCATCTTTGCCTCCTGCCTCCTCTGCTAATATTGTTGTTATCACACTGCCATAGTTTTATGCTCCTCCCTTCCAGGATTCAGCTGTTACACAAGTGAAACCAAGTATTCTTGGTGCACAGTAGGAGTTCAGAGAGGAATATGTAGATGTTTCCCTTCTCACTCAAGCCTTAGACTTGGTGATAGGTCAGGTCATAAGTAAAGTTCTTGTACTCTTCCTTTTTCAGAAAGAAAACCATGAAAATCTACAACACTGGATAAAAACAATTATTTTCTCCTCCCATGCTTTCAAAATCAGAAAATAATCCAAGACACTTGTTGGGGATGCAAATCAAGTCAAGATGGCGCCTGGCACTTTGCTAGGAGGAATGGTTTGTGAAGTAATGCCAGCGAGCCATTAAGATGATGAGGATTCCTTATTGGCTGACTGCTGTATCTAGATGATGTTAATTAAGTTAAGCTGAGTGTAATTATTTGCGCATATATACCTCTGCTGTCCGGCAGAGGAGCGGCTATCTTGGGTGCCTGCTACTTTGAGTTCTTGCTCAGTTCCTGCAGAGTTCACTTGCAAAAAAGTAGTTCCCATTTTAACCTTCAAGTTGCTTGTCACCTCCCGGTTATTGGCCCAGCTAGACTGCGGCAGACCCTATTTCCAATACATGATCTTTGTATTTAGGAAAGTTTAAGCAGTTACGCTCTATGATAACAATTGCAATGCTATATTTAATTTCTGTTCATGGGTCTCTCTCTATTTCACATTTTTGAGTGCTATGAAAAGATTCTGCCTTTGGCTCTGTACCTATATTACCTAACATATTATGAGTTCACAAGAAGTTCTTAATAAATGGTAAATTCATATTTATTTGAATGCAATTTCTATTTTTTTTCCAACCTGAGTACACAGATAGCCAGTTACCTGGACCTTAACTATTTTATTTAAAGCACAATTTTTTTTGTTGTTTTTAATTTTATATTTTCAAGGCTTCTTAAGAAATATAATATAAAGGAAAAATAGTAACAGAAGTTTAAAGCATATGGAGAGGATATTAATGGTATTGATGATGATGATAATGAGAACATGAAAATAGCAACTGAAATTATGTAAGCCAATACATGGTAGCACAGACATGGTTTCACAGAACCATATATGTATAATGGAGAAAGAAAATTCTAAAATTCCTGCCATTCTTTTGCTGTACATGAATTGAAGATAATTTCTCCAGTACCAGATTTATGCTTCTCTAGACTAAGCCTGTCACAAAAGCTTCTCAGCAATAACCCCTCTCATTGTAGCAGTAGCTTCACAAGTAATGAAAAGACTCAGATGATAGTTGAGTACACCTGTGTAATTACAATATGCCAGAAGCTCACACAATTTTCTTCCCCCACATGTGTTCCAAAGCCTGATTACGAAGATAAGTTGACAACCAATACAAGTTAATGGCAATTATCTGCCCAATAAAATGCCTTCTTGTTGGTATCACTGAATTATTGGGAGGGGGCATAAATTCATAATTTAGGACAATCTGACTTCATGTTGCAAAGGAGGTTGTTATATGAACCTGGTGTCACGTATACCTTACTCAACCTACTATACTCATGATGTGGGGTAGAAATAATTCTTCAAAAGGATTATTAAAGATTTCATCTTTTGTGCCATAAAAATGACACATGAATAAGAAAGTCAGCCAAACCAAATGTAAAATATTATTTTAATTGACTGTAATTTCTAATTTGCCTTTGGCATTTGAGTCTCATTTTAAATTAATATAATTTGGAAGGAAAGTGGAAAATAAGATATAAACTAGCTGCACCTGCTGCAATTTATCTAGAACCTAGTATGAGTTCACTGAACATTTATGTAGACAGTAGAATGTAGCACATATGAGTAAGGTCTGAAATCCATCAAACCATTTACTTTTTACCACTCTTAGTTTATAACATGTTGTGAAAATAAACTTTTTCTACCTCAGTATTATCAGCAGGGATATGGATAATATCACCTTTCTCACAGGCTTAGATGGTACCACAAGAAATGTCACCTTGTCAACCCAGGGTCAAGGACAACATAGTGGCAACACCACCCTCACCACATGCAGCCAGTGAGGGGGTTATTTGTAAAGAATTTTAAAGCAAAATAAGATCAACTAAATATTGGTCTTCTTTTTATTATAACCATGCATTTGTCAATTCTAAACGAAGCCAGTTATTAAAAAATAACCTCTTAATCCTAAATGTAGAAATTCCCCACCGCTCTCTTTTAGTATACTGCTGAAATTTTATGTCATAAATATGCTAAGAATAGTAACTCATTAGATAAAGGATATCTATATCTTTTCTAGTTTATCATATAAACACATTTTGTAATAAAACAATGTACATTTGTAGAAAGATACAATACTGATATTTAAGGAAGCATGATTGCTTTCATATTAATTATTCCCCGGCCATCACTAATCTACTAGGCACTAATTTTTAACCAGAGTTTCTCTCTTTGCCAATTGAGTTGGAAACATTTGCTTTCTGGTTTACTGAGATATAGAGAAGACAGAGAGAATAATGCTGTTTGTCAATTATTTTCAACTGCTAAGATAAAATATACTGTATATGTAGAGTACATTTAAAGCCACAAATAACAAGGGCAAAAACAATGATTACATTTCCTCATTGGAAATTTTAACAGAAATAAGGGCAGCACCATTTATTCTGTGTAATTCTCTCCTCTCCAATCATTGCCCTGTTAATTATTCTCAAGATCACTTACTTTTACTTGCTATTTTTTAAGTTGATGAGATCATTAAATTTACCAGCTATCCAAATACATTTGAAGTTTATTAAGACTCTATGCTGTCTTTGAACTGGAAATAGAGGAGGAATAGAACTCACTTTTAAAGAAATTAAAGTAATAAAGCAAAATGGGTACCACTTTATTTTAAGTACCCATTAACCAGAGCATAAGAGAGAAAGTCAAAATGGAAATCTCAAAGAAATAAACATGTGAAACACATGCCGTTCTTCACACACAAACATTAGTCCAGCAATTAACTCATCCGGAATACATGTCAAATCCACTTAAAAGGGGAATACTTAAAAAGTCTATTTTGTATTTTTAAAGATGGGGTCTCATTGAAATCTCAATTTGTGTGAAGCACTCCTTTAAGTGATTGAGATAATGCTTTCATTTATTGATGATAAATCTTAACTCATTTTCTCTATTTAGCAACTGCAAGTCTTTGGGTTGGGTATGACACAAAATACTTTATATAAAATGATCTGATTCATGACATTTTTATTCCCTATAAATTGGGTCGACACAAATTTTCTTAAACTGTAGATATTATTCTTAGTGTCTTGAAGAACTGCTAGTTGCTTCCTAAATCTTTAAAATTTGGTTCATTTAAATATGTTGGGCAATTGCTGGAGTTAATGATGATGAATGGAAACAGAATTAAATTTTTTATACACTGAGTTGGCTCTAGTAAGAGGCAGTTACCAGCTATCTCTCTGCTGGAATCTAAGCTGCCTGAAAAGGTCCCCACATTAAAAGCGTTCTCCTGGGCTGGGGATGTGGCTCAAGCGGTAGCGCCCTTGCCTGGCATGCGTGCGGCCCGGGTTCAATCCTCAGCACCACATACCAACAAAGATGTTGTGTCCGCCGAGAACTAAAATAAATAAATAAATAAATTCTCTCTCTCTCTCTCTCTCTCTCTTTCTCTCTCTCTCTCTCTCTCTCTCTCCCCCTTTCCTATTAGATGCTAAGGTACCTAAACCTCTGTTTAAAGTTATTACTTCTTTAAACCATTGGTACTATACAGCCACATTAAAACAGCTATCAAGAAGATGTAATATGATAGCACACACCATGGTCAGCAAAATGAGAGAGTCTACAAACATGGGATATGTCCAAGTCTCAAGTGGGAGTCCCAGAGAAGCAACCTAGGACCAACAATGAAGGTGGCCCTAGTAAAGACTAATAAGTACTAAAGCAGGCTGGATCTATTTCAAAACCTTTTTTGAGGCTGGCCTAGATAATAAACTAACAAGGAAGAGATAAAATCATCTCATCAACAACTGTCTTTCATACCTTGACTTTATTTTTGCTTTGTTTCAAATAATGATGTTATATTTAGATATAAGTTTACTCCAAATTCATGTGTGAGATAATGTAAAAAGGTTCAGAGGTGAAAGGATTAGGTTATGAGAGCTTTAACCTAATGAGTCCACTGATATGAATTAAATGGGGTGGTAATTATAGCCAGGTAGGGGGTGGCTAGAGGAGATGGGTCACTGAGGCATGCTTTTGGGGTTTTTTATTTTGTCCCTGGTGAGCAGAGATCTCTCTGCTACCTGATTGACATGTCCTGAACTGCCTTCCTCCCACACCCTTCCATTTTGGTTTTCTGACTCACCTCAGACCCAGAGCATTGGAATTGGCTGTCTTATGACACTCTGCAACCATAAGCTAAATAAACGTTTCCTCCTTTAATTGTTCTTATCAGGTCGTTTGGTCACACTGATGAAAAATCTGACTAAAACAATTTCCAATACAGATGACCCAAAGAGAATGAAGTTTCACTTATATAAAATAACATACTTTTAATTTGGCCAAAAACTTACACAGGATTATTATAGACCTCTATAAATGCAAGATCATTGAATGAAAATGACCAAAGATTGACCTCACCATTAATAATTTAAAAATTTGAGCTCTTAGTTCAGCTAGCACAAGTTTAGCTAGGACTTTATTTTTGTTCTTTTTAGTTATACATGGCAGTAGAATGTATTTTGGCATACTATACATACATGGAGTATAACATTTTAATTATTATCCTATTAATTGTTCTTTCTGATATGTGGATACTAATTCACAAAAAGGGGGCAGGTGGGAAGAATGGAAGTCCACTGGACTAGACAAAGGACTAGCTACATTTATAGTAACTACCCCCTGTTAATTTTTATGAAGTTTATGTCCCAATATCATCAGTGGATGCCTAAAACTGTGGATAGTACTGAATCCTGTATACTATGATTTTTTCCTAACATACTACCTATGATAAGTTCAATTTATAAATCAGGCACAGAAAAGATACTAACAACAATAACTCACTGCAGATTTTAGCAACCTCATTATGCAATGTATTTTTTTTCCTTATTAAATTGAGAACTTCCACCTTTTCACTGAAAGGAAGAACTTAATTGCTTATTGTTTACATGTCCAAATTGCCAGCAGTGATGCTCTTAGACTTTGGGCTCACTGTCAAGTTAAAAAAAAAAGCCTTACTTAACAATAGCATAATGATATTGTGACAGTCAATCTGATAATGAAGATGGCTAATCAGTGACTAACAGGTGGGTAGTATATATGTGTGAATACACTAGACAAAGAGATGATTCACATCTTGAGCAACACAATTGTACGGTATGAGATTTCATGTTATTCAGAGTAGTGGGCAGTTTAAAAACCTATGAAGTTTTTTTCTGGAAGCTTATATTTTATGTTTTTGGAGTATGGTTAATACCCAGATGTTGAAACTATGAAAGACATAACTTCTGATATGTAGTATGCAGATATATTTGTTTCCATTAGGCTAATGACTAAAATATAATATAATTCCAGTATAAAGATATTTAAAAGTAGTAGAAACTTTCCCCCCAACATCGTCTTTCATGCATTTAAAATATTTCAAGTCTATATCTGAACATATAATTTTGATATAGACCCCACTGCTTGATTTTATGATTTAACTAAAACATAATACTTTGTAATTTTTTATAATTTTACATATCTCATTTGTTGGTAATAATTATTTGTTGAGGTTTCGACTTCCTGCAAAACCAACCAACTAACCAATCAACAAAATGAATAAACTATATAGAAAGAAAAATATTCCAAATCTTCAAGTGATGATAGGAATGGGGTTTTTGCATGTACTAGTTACAGAGAGATTTAGAGAACATAGACTACTTACTGATTTCTTACTTGTTTTTCTTTGAGCATAGGGGAAATCATGTAGAAGCTTTCTTAAAAGTCCTATAGCTAGAGTATGAAGCAGTTGTGGCTAGAAGCAACCTCTCTGAGTTTCCCAATTAGGATAGTACCCCTGGTATAACACAGTTAAAAGTGAAGAATTTTTAGAAAATCTCCTTTTTGATATTGTGCATCCTGTTTGGGATTTGAAGTAACATTGTAAGTTAGTAAACAGGATCAAATGCAAATCTCTCTTTGAGCATACTTATTCCAGGTAGCACAAATTTAACTAGGACTTTATTTTATTTTTGTCCGTTTTAGTTATATATGACAGTACAATATATTTTGGCATACTATACATACATTTATTATAACTTGTTTTAATTATGATACTATTAAATGTTGTCTCTGAGATGTGGATACTAACCCACAACAAGGGAGGATGAGGAGGTAAAAAATGGAAGTACAGTGGACTAGACAAAGGACTTTCTTAAATATATGCTTGAATATAAGACACAAGGAACCAGAGATATACAAGAGAATTCCGTAGCGTGGCTATTATTTTCTCTATAGTCCTTGTTCTAGTTCTAAATAAAGACTTTGGTCTTTGAACTGCCCAACCCAGCCTTTTCCCCTAAGTAAAAAGCACTCAATAAATGTGGTCATGTAAAAGAATAATTTATGATGCTTGGGATTAAAAACAAATACAAAACCAAGGCTGGAATTAGTTCAAAACCAAGTTTGATATATAATAGGTTATAGGCACATGAAATATGATTATAAATCATAACCTTATGTATAATATAAGTACATTAATTGTACTTTGGTATTTTTCAAATCAATATCTCATCTCAATTCCATCTCAATTCTTTATAACCAATGAAGAAATATTAATTAAATTTAATAATTACTTTTTCCTTAGTGAACATATTTTGATGGGAAAAAAACCACATTTGTGGGGATATAACCTCATTTTAGATGAGAGAGGTCAAAATAATCAAGGTTGATGGTAAGAGACAATTGGAATATATTTCTATTTTTGCTTCATAACATCTATTAGATGTACAAATTATTTTCTCTTAAAAGTCTCCAGATACATTTTCAAAAGGGCATTTAAAAACTGTATTCAATTCTTTAATTTCTGATTCCCAATAGAATCTTAACAAAGTTTTATGGGAGTTGACTCAGTCTACAGAAAAAATAAATCTTTATATTTACACTAATATTACTTTTCCAGTCTTTTCATAATACATGAAAAATGTTTATGTATTTATATGTGTGTGTACATCTATATTTATAAACATTGTTTTACTCAGCTTTTTCACTTCTGTGATGAAAATGAAAAGATCTGACCAGAAAAATTTTGAAAGAGGAAAAGTTTATTTGGGGGCTTATGGTTTCAGAGGCCCCCATTCATAGACGGCAGACTATATTCCTCAGGATCAAAATGAGGAAGGACATCATGGTGGAAGAGTGTAGTGGAAGAAAACAGCTCACATGGTGATTAGGATTCAGAGAGAAAGAGAATCCGCTGGACAGATACAAATATATGCCCTCAAGCCATACCCCAATTCCTGCCTCCTCCAGCCACTTCAGTTACCTACACTTCAGATACCACTCCATTAATCCATATCAGGGAATTAATTCAATGACTGGGTTAATACTCTTAGAACCCAGTCATTTCTCCTCTGAAACGTCTTGCATCATCTTAGCTTTTGGGAGATACCATATCTAAACCATATATACACACAAAAAGCATAATTATACAAATACATAATATATATACAAAAGTTTAATGGCCATGCCTGTACTACTTGGGGCATTCTTACAAGTTTATGGCAAGATCTGGAAAAAGTATTTCCATCACTCAGAAACTCCTTATGCTTTGTTGAAATCATCATCCTCATCTGATATCTACCAGCATAGATTAATTTTCTTTTTCATGTACTTAAAATAAATAGAATCAGGTTCCTTTTGCTCATCACCATGCTGAAAGATCTATTCATACTTCCATGCAGTACGCTACTGCATTGGTCACATTGCTTTATCGCATAGCATTTTTTTCTGAATATAACACAATTTATTAAAAATTACATTTTAAAAATTTATGTATCTGGCAACATAAGCCCTGTAATATTTCTATATAGACAGATCTATCTCTGTTCCTTACTTTCCCCTGATGCATATAAATGGGAAGTAGGTAGGTAGGATGCCATGTAACTGAATGTAACACAGATATGTAAATATTTTAAAAATTGATATTCTTTTTTAAAAGCAAGAGGGTTAGGCAGAAGCTACAAATGCAACCCCTTCTAAATAAAACTATGTTTTAAAAAGATAGGTTCAACACTCAACACAAATTAAAAGCCTTTCATTAAAACTTATAAATACTCAGATTTAAATTTGATAAGCCATATCAAGTCATCTTTGCTAAATAAATGAGCAATGACATGGATATTAGTGAATTGATAAATATTAATTGATAATTAAGTTGTTGTTGATAATGAAAAAAGTTAAGAATCATGGATTCAACCTGAGGAAGGCAAGCCCATCAAAATCAGTTAATGTCTAATTTACGTCCTAAAATGAAAGGCAGTTTGTCTATAAGAGCTCAAATAATTCAGTTAATCACTACCCAAGTGTTTTCAAATTAGAGATCCTGCTTGAATTTGTTTTATTGTATGAGGACGCCTCATTTATAACCAGGAATTGCATTTCCATATTATGAATATGCTGAAATCCTTATACACCACTTTCCTGTATAACTTATCAAAGTTCCCCTGATGATCATATTTTGTTTGCAGCATTAATTTTCTAAACTTTTTTTTCTTTTACTCTTCTGGTCACAAACTTTGAAGTAGTGCTCTGAGATATGTGAGGAACACCTTCACTGAACTTTTGTATACTCTCTAAGTACTCCCTGCATTGGTAGCGTTTTATGAAACAGCCTCTTGAGCCCACAGAAGCACCGTATCTGAAGTGTATGGGCTCGGCTTAGAGTTCTGTGGCTGTTTCTGCAGAATCTCTATCTATTTCCCACTTTTCACCTTGCCACACTGTGTACATATCCTGCTGCCTTAATTGCCTTTGATATTTCCTGCATTTATTCTATAGTGTATCTTCATAAAATTGTCCTTCCCCTATTATATGTTCACAGAGAAGATGAAAAATGAGTCTCTGCCAGTAATCACCCACCTCACAACTATTAGAACCAAATCAAGAGTCTAAAGTACTTCCAAGAGCTGAATGTCTTTATTATCACAAACACACAACTGGAACTATAAATTTAGCAAATGCAGAGAGTTTATATTGATTTGATTTTGTACTGAGGTTTCACAACAGTGACACTGGATCTCAAAAGACAGCAACAAAATACTCAATAACGCAGCTAATGAAGAACGTGGTCTTATGGGGCACCTTTGTCAATGTCATTAGGAAGGATTCTGTACCCATTTAAGCTCAGCAGTGTGTACAAAGGATGAGTAGTGGCGTGTGTCTAGGATCACTGGACAATATCAATGTGTAATGAAGATCCTACAAGTAGAAGTAGAAATTTACCGTGAGTGAAACAAAAATTCAATCCTATAACTAGAAATTTATCATATTTAAAATACCAAGGACATCCTGAAAGAAAAGTGTATCTCATTCTTATTTGCATCCCTTGTGATGAGGCTTAAATTTTCTTGTAAAACCAAAACTGATTCACAATTGAATAACAACAAGGGAAACAATTTCTAATTCTCAAAGCATGGCACCTTTGAACTTGAGTCTCGAGATGTGATGATTCCTGATGAAGCTAATTTATGCATTTTAATTACGGCATTTACTAGAAGTGCTCATCGAGAAGAGAGAAAAAGGAAGCTCAGGCATCTTTTGGAGAAGTGTGTCCAGAACAGAATTATCTTGGCAGCAACAACCAGCTAATGAAGGAAGAGAAAAATAAAAACAGATTTTCAGCTTGAAAGGTATTTCATGATCACAGGAGGTTTTAGGTAATGTCCTGGTTATACAATGCTCTAGGACCCAAGAGGAGCTGCTGTTCTTTGTTTAGTATTCTTTTTCTGAAGCTCAGTTTATGAGGAAAAAAGCCCTTGGTTCGGGAATAGGGAGAAAAGCTATCATAATTTCACCTCTTTCCAGTTAAAAATACTTCGAGGAAAGAAACAATGACTCTTCAGAATACCTTCACCTCAGCTTGAAGCAACCACTAATGGCACAGCAAACCACCACCAAAAAGTGCCTCTGTGTTACTGGACCTTGGACACTGGTGACCTCCTGCTTCCAATTAGAAGAACAAGCTGAGACCAGCCCAGAAGGAAAGCTGGAGTTAGATGTTCCCGAGGAGAAAGAAGGAGAGTAAAAAAAAGGGAGGTCAAAGAAGTGGGTCCTGAAGAGGTGGGCTGATAACTGGAAGGACCCTGGAGATCTGGTCAAAAAGTCTTCATTAGCTACCCTCCTTGCTGCAGTTCAAACTCACAAATGCTAACATGCCCTCAGTGTTTCCCCTGGGAAACATGCTCAGATTCCACCATAGTTCCCAATCCTACCCACCATTTACATGTCACCATTTTCTATCAGCAGCTTCCCCTGCTCCCCCTCTCCCACCTTCAGCATCTCCACTTCTGTCAACTACTTCCTTCTACCTTCAGGTGCATTTATCTCAAAAGATGAAGTGTAAATACCCACCTGGCAGAATTCAACCACTAGTAGTTTCTAGCTTATGCTAGTTGCAAGTTTTAAGGGGTGAAGTGGAGAAGGGGCTGTACCTAATGCAGAGGCTGCACAAAATGGACCCAGATGGGCTGACTTTGGGGACCAAGTGAATCCCATGCAGAGTCTCACTAAGGCATAAAAACATAAAAAGAGGACAGAATAAAACAGGGATAAAATGAGGCTCTGGAACTTCAGATAGAAAGCAAAACAGAGTCTGGAAACTGCTGGTACTTATCCAGAGACACACTGATAGTAAAGAATGTGGTGACCCAACTCATTCAGTGTACAGTTCAACAGCCATCTCACGTCTGCCACTCCCTTCACCACCAAACTCTCCACCATTTCCAATAGTTCTCTTCGCATTTCTTGTCACATACTTTGTAAACCTTCATAAACTGATGTCTTTTTACTTCTCCTTTGAAACTATCTTCTTTTCAACACCAGCAACTCCATAGTGGCCGAATCCAGTGATCTATCTGTTATGGTTTGGGCATAAGGTGTCCCCCAAAATCTCATGTGTGGGACAGTACAAGAACCATAAGAGGTGAAATGATTGAGTGATGGAAGTCTCCATCTAATCAGTGTATTAGTCATCCAATGGGGATTAACTGGGTGGTAACCATAAGCAGATAGGGTGTGGCTAGAGGAGGTAGGTCACTGGGGGCGTGTCTTTGGAGTTTATATTTTGTCCCTGCTGAGTGCAGCTCTCTCTGCTTCCTGACTGGCTGTCCTGAGCTGCTATCCTCTACCATATTCTACCACTGTGATGTTCTGCTTCACCTCGGGCCCAGAGCAATGGAGACAGCTGTCTATGGACTGGGGCATTGGAAACCATGAATCCCAAATACATTTTTCCTTTTACTTGTTCTTGGCAGGTCTTTTTGTCACAGTGACAAAAAAAAAAAAAAAAAAAAAACTAACTAACAAAAATTCCTTCCTTTCTTTTTTTGTGATACTGGAATTGAACCTAAGGGTCCTCTACTACTGATCTATACCCCCAGCTCTTTTGGGGATAGCTTCTTACTAAGTTTCTGAGGCTATCCTTGAACTTGTGATCCTCTTGCTCCAGCCTCCTGTGTCACTGGGATTACAGGTGTGTGCTACCATGTCCAGCTCTGATGATCCTTTTTTTCTTAGCCTCCATGATCCTTAATTTTCTGGAACATCCAATTATAATTATCTTGACCTTTTCCTCACATTTTCTCACCTATACTACTATCCTTGGTTTGACATATATCTCTTTTCATTCATGCTTGATGATATTCACTTTTTAAAAAGGTGGAAAGCAGAAAATATATTCTTGAGCTTACTTTAGGACTTTAAATGATTAATTCACATTCTTACATGTTTTATACGATCACTCTGGTTGCTCTATTGAGAACAGTTTTAGAGAGAGAGTTAAAGCTGGGTACCCTGTATAAAGCCCTGGGTTTAATACAGACAAATGTTTTTAGGTAGCTCTGATAAAGCTTGGAGTGGTAAAAACAGAAAGGTGGTCAAATTCTGGATGTGCTTTGAAGAGAGAGCTATTTGATAATGGTGGACTCTCACAGACAGGAAGTGAGAAGAGAGAAGTCAAGTCATCCTGAGGTTCACAGTTACATAGTGGGAAGGATGGATTTGATATCAACCAAGATGGTGAAACATAAGGAAGGAGAAAGTGGGGGATAGATTGAGTTCATATTTTGATATCTTAAGCTTGAGGTACTTATTAAGATAACCTAGCAGAGATATCACATAGGCAGTAAAATATACGAGTCTGGAATTCAGAGAAAAGTCTAGACTAAGGATTTAAATTTGGGATTCATTGGCATTTAGCTGGACACATGAGCAGGATAACAGATGTCAACACAACTAGATCTTGGAAGAGATATTTCAGATTCAAAGTTGATAAATATTTATTAAATGCTGACCATATGGCAGGCTCTGAGCTAGGCACCTTTAAATATTTTATCTCACAGAATGCTTACATAAATCCCGTGAGGTAGCTTCATGTGAAAAAGTGAGTCTTGAAGAAGTAAACACATTTTTTTATCTTAAAAATTAGCATGATATGAAGTGCAGAGAATTCAAACCAGTGCTTGCTTCATAATCTCTTTTTTTATTGGTTGTTCAAAACATTACAAAGCTCTTGACATATCATATTTCATACTTTAGATTCAAGTGGGTTATGAACTCCCCTTTTTACCCCGTAAAAAGGGGAGTTCATACAGATTGCAGAATCACATCGGTTACACATCCACATTTTTACATAATGCCATATTAGTAACTGTTGTATTCTGCTACCTTTCCTATTCTCTACTATCCTCCCTCCCCTCCCCTCCTATCTTCTCTCTCTGTCCCATCTGCTGTAATTTAATTCTCTCCCTTGTTTTTTTCCCCTTTCCCCTCACAACCTCTTATATGTAATTTTGTATAACAATGAGGGTCTCCTTCCATTTCCATGCAATTTCCCTTTTCTCTCCCTTTCTCTCCCACCTCATGTCTCTGTTTAATGTTAATCTTTTCCTCTTGCTCTTCCTCCCTGCTCTGATGTTAGTTGCTCTCATTATATCAAAGAAGACATTTGGCATTTGTTTTTAAGGGATTGGCTAGCTTCACTAAGCATAACCTGCTCTAATGCTATCCATTTCCCTGCAAATTCCACGATTTTGTCATTTTTTAGTGCTGCATAATACTCCATTGTGTATAAATGCCACATTTTTTTTATCCATTCATCTATTGAAGGGCATCTGGGTTGGTTCCACAGTCTAGCTATTGTGAATTGTGTTTCTATGAACATCGATGTGGCAGTATCCCTGTAGTACGCTCTTTTAAGGTCTTCAGGGAATAGTCCGAGAAGGGCAATAGCTGGGTCAAATGGCATAATCTCTTTTTTTTTGTCACTGAAGTTTGCTAATCTTCACAGGGCTCATAAATCTTGGGTCTTTGCAGGTACCTGTGCCATAGGAAGGGATAAAATCTACTCCCAAGAGACCTCAGTTTCCTGTAGATGATCTGCCATACTATGTCTCAGGACAGCATGCTGGTGTTCTTTAGGTGGACCTGCATACTCCAATGGCATGTATGGGGCTTCTTTCAATTTACCATGAGTGACCAGCTTGTTCCCAAGAACTATAAAGAGCACAGTGAGATGCTAATCTTCACCTTCAGCTATATATACTCAGGCTGCAAGCGGGGCACTGCCTAGAAATCTCAGTAGCAAAGAACAACATAATGCATCCTGATCTTAGTATCAGGCCAAAGGAAAATGGTCCTAGATAAATGTGAGGTAATATATATGAGAGGGAAATTGACCATTTTGGTATCTTTTGACACATCACTGAGAATTTGTGATCACAGAATAGGACATGGAATTTAAACTCTCTTATTTAGTTTTCCATTTTAGTGTCTCTGAGTTTGAGATATACTTCTGAATTCTGAGAAATCTGTTTCCTAAGTCTAAGGTCTCCTTCAGTCTCCCTCCTACCTCTTACCCACATCCTTCATGTTCCTAGTTCTCTTTAATACCTAAATTCTGAGCCTGGTATAACTTCGTAATTGCATCTGTGCACCACTTTATTCTAACTAGCTTGTAAGTTCTTTACAGGAAGAACTTTGCCTTAACTGCACTGTGTCCCCTAGTCATTAGCCCCATCAGAGACCATGAGTACATAAGTCAGTCATACCTGCTAACTTGTTACCTGCCAATACCTTCTGCAAGTGCTGATATATCTACATACTCTGGCTCACACAGTCAACAACTATCCCAGGCTCCAGACTCAGGCTGAACTCAAAGGGTACCTGCCACTGTTTGAATATGTCCCTGATAAAGATTCATTTGTTGGAAATGTAACACCCAATGCAACAAGGTTGGGAGATGTGACCTAATGAGATGTGTTTATGTCCTGAGGGCTGACCTCTTGAAGTAGGGCCCCTATTGAAAGGCCCCCAAGACTTTGCAAAAGATGGGCTCTTCCACTCTTTTGGAGAGGAATGACATTCCCTCAAACTCCCACCAGAGGATGCAATTTTTAAGATACTACCTTGGAAGTATTGACCAGACCCTTACAGACACAAAGCTGCTGCTTCCTTAATCTTGAACATCCCAACCTCCTGAAGTTTGATCAATAAATTTCTGTTCTTTATAAACTACCCAGTCAGTGGTATTTTGTTATAGCAGCAAGGAACACCCTGAGATAATACTCTTTGCAACTATGAGCTTAGAAGTAGTAACTCTCTTGGCTTCAACTTTTACTGAAGCCCAAGGGCTTAGCTATTCTTCACCAGGATTCTTGATGCAGTATATCCATAACTGATGCTCAGACTCTCCAGTTTCTAACCATGACCTCTGCTGTTTGACTGGCTTTAGGAGAAACTATCATTTGTCAACTGCCTGTTCTATATATCATATACATTTTCATGGCGCATTATATACATTCCTGTTTTTGCTAATTCCTTTTTTTTTGACAACCCCTTTGCTCCATATGAGGAAACTGAGACTTGGAAATGTTATGTCATTTTCCAAGATCTCATAGAGAACAAGTTGTAGACTGAGGAAAAGAATTCAGGTCTATCTATTGTGAACCATTTCCCTCCTGAAGGTGCACCACTTTGGCTGTTTAAACTTACATAAAATAATTTTAAAAATACACTACTTCATTTGCTTTCTGAGGTATAATCTCGTTAATTGGTTCCACTGATCACAGATTTTAGGTTTTCTTCAGTAGTCACTCTTTTTCTTCCTCCACTTGCCCCTTAAAGTATGTGGTATACTGGAGTTCTAAAGGTCATTATTTATGTTACCTTATGAGAAGGTCATCTTTGGAATTGTCATTTGCAACTAACAGAGTTGCAATTCCCACCAATACATTGATGAATTCAAAATTTGAGCTCCTGGTCCTGACCTTTTTCATGAATTCTATACCTACTGACTGGACCTCTTTCTTGAATGCTTCAAAAAACACCTCCAACTGCCAATCTCTATAGCTAAATTAACTGTCTTTTCTTTAAATATTTCCACCTCCAGTGTTTCAAATTTCTGTCAAAAGCATCTTCACCCACCTAGTCATCCAACTCAGAAAATCTTGAGGAAGTCACTCCATGTCTGTCTCTTGTTCATTCAGGAATGCAATCACCTTGCCTCTCCACCTTGCTTCTAAAATGTCTCTTGCCTTCCTTTTCCCTGTCTTAAACGACTGCCCTGCCCTCAGTGTACATTCACATCATCTCTATCAAAGTAATTTCTCTGGTTTTAGACTGTTCCTCTGTGTGGTATATTCTCCCTGGGTCATCAGAGTTATGTTTATTTAAAAAAAAATCTAAATGCTGTCTTAACAGATTCATGCGGTGCAGGCTGATAGGACACAGGGGTGTTCAGAATGTGGTCACTCACAACTTTTTCACTGCTCTGCTCATCCTCCTCCATACAGGGAAGTCACAGCACTTTTTCTCTTCTTTTCTTTCTTTGCCACTCTACAAATACTCCTCAAAATTTGTCTTTGCACCCTTGTGCATTTAACTCTGTATTCTTTTTGCCTGAACTAAACTCCCTCCTACTTTCCTACTTGGAAAAAATGTACAACATCATGTGGAGCCTCAAAGCCCAGCTCTGATTTCATTTCTGTGAAGGTTGTCCTGACCCTGATGAGTGGAATTAATTACCCTCTCTCTTTTGCCTCTATAGTATTTTTTCATTCATCCATTATAGCATGCATCACATTACACCCAAGTTAATCTGACTGATTCTCTGGCTAGATTTCTAGCCTCTTGAAGGCAACAGCTGCATCCCATTCATCTCCAAGGCCCATACATTCAGCACAGTGCTGGGCATATAATAGGCTCTCATAAGATGTTTGCTGAATTAAACTTAATTTAAATGATACATAATGGGAAAAATAATATTTCACATAGAGAACTGACAAAACTCACTTTATAGACAACTGTTCAGAGACGTATCTATTCCAAAAATGAGATGCTTCAACAATAATAGTGGGAAAGGAAATAATTAGGTCCACTACACACACAAACTTAACTTCTGTACTTTCACAATGACTTCAAAAGAGAGAGATTTTGCATAGAACCATTTGTATTGAGCAGGATGTTGCTTTCCCTGTAAGCATCACAGAAAAAAAAATAAATAAAGTGTCTAAAGTATTTGCAATTTGTTCTCATGGAAGGATGTAGCTGGCAATCCCTGAAGCAACTGTTAGGTGGGCTACAGACATCTTGACATAATATATAATCTGTAAGACATGCCTGTCCCCAAGGATGTCATTCTTGATAAGTAGCTATAGAGTATTGCTTAGAAATTTATAATGGAGACTGGCTTAGAGGTTTGCATGGAATACCTCACTAAGTGACTAATAATTTACAGCCCTGATGCTTGCCATATCTGCCTTTCCCTAGGACTGGGTGCTATTATCCTTTTTAATCTTCAGCCTCAATGAATGAACTCAAGACAGGAAGGTGAGAGGCTATGAAGCATGACTACATTTTTTATAAAGTCTTTTTAGTCATAACAATCAAAGAATTAAAATGTGTTAATATATGTGCAAATCCTACATAACTTCCATACAACTAGTATTATTATATATAATTTTGTTCTATAATCCTGTAATATTTAATTTTTATTACTAAAGTGGCAAAGTGGGTATACTCATTCTTATTTTTCTCAGCTGCTACCACATCATCCATTTTTTGCTTCCTATTTGCATTTCAGTTTAGGGTTAGCATGAGAAACCAGATCTCCTAATCCCTGATTAAGGGGGCTTTCTGCAAAGACCCAGTTCTATGCAATTTCATTGTCATCTCAAATATATCATCTATGATATCATGTGAATATTTACAAAATCCTGGATAGGAGAAAAGAACAAACCATTCCTTTCAAGGTCATGGGTACAGAGTACAAATATCTGGGAACAGCATCCAGATTTCTGGGTTTCCAATCTAGTGCTTTTAAATGTCTTTTCAGTCATAACATATATGCTGAACAATGAAATAAGGAGCACAAAGACATGTCAAGGCCAATGGGAGAGGAGGCATCAAAGGGTGTATGTGTGCAGGGAATCAGATGAGAGATGAGAACAGAAAGAGCTGATGAGGAGAGCAATAAAAGCAATCTGCTCTCAGGTGGCATTACCCGTGAAGAGCAATCTTGCTGGGCCGTCCACTGGTGGTACTTGAATGCCGGTGGAAGGTGATTAAAGGAAGAGAGTTTCAGGTGTGCGAAGAACCCAAATGAAAGATATAATAGATTCTAAATCCTAAAGTGAATTTGAAATCAGCTTTTTTTTTTTTTTCTTAAGCACAGGGGGAATCTGATTGAGTGAACATCTTAGGTTGTAGCCCAGTGGAGAGTTCACCAGGCCCTAAGAAAAGCCTTCTGCCCGCCTCTCCCCAGGCCTTCAAGGGTCCCACAGGCTTGCAGCTGACAGGAGAGGCCGCTGGAATATGAAGAGTGGTGCCAAGGCTGTCAGCTCTCACCCAGTTAGGGAGACTTGTGTTCATTCACTGTCTCAGCTTAAGGGGCCTTTGTGGGGAATGGTGATTCGCAGTGTGAATTTCAATAGGATCTTTAAATCTCTCAGAGATTTTTCTCTTGGCCAAGGAAATTTCCCACTGTCAAACACTTGTAGATTGACAGCTCTGCAGGTATCTCTCTAATATAACTGTTCCTTCCTTACTCCTCACTCTACCTAGGGCCTTGTTTCCTAAATGTTTGGTGTGTGTGTGTGTGTGTGTGTGTGTGTGTATTTAATATTATTTTGATGGATCCTTCTTTTGTAACTGGCATCAGCCTTAAATTAAAATGAATTGGATGCTGGCACCATACAGAAATATTGTTTTTATAGGTTTCTCAAAGTAAGATGTATTAAAGGAGACATATCAAGTTTCTAGGGCTTGTGTTGCCATAGCAACCAGTTGAGGCCCAGTTTGGAGAACAGAGTCCAGGATCTCCTAAATGTGATTTCCTCAACCAGGACACCTTGAGTGAATTAGAATCCCACTTCTTGGTAGTTCTAAGACATAAAAAGCAGAAGATGGGTTAGTAGACAGATTTGAATACAGACTCTTGTACTGAATAAAGCAGGCAATAAATTATCCCAGGAGCACAAAAGTATTCCACATGCTTTGTGAAATCATCACCCATGAAAGTTTGAAATGCATGGGTAAATTGAGGCCAAGAGAGGTTAAGTGACAGCCAACAAACAAGGGCAGAGCTGAGGCAGGAAAGGAATTTTATGGTCTCAGCTAAATAATGTGGTTGTGCTCCAAAGGCAATAGGTGTATGTGTGTGTGGGGGGGTGCTGGCTCCTTCATCAGCCATCATTTCTTCCAGGAGATACTGACACAATGGCATGACAACTCCATCTAGAAATAAAAATGTAACAAAAACCAATCAATAGAATCATATTCAGGCACAGTCAACTCTCTCTGAAGAAGGGGACAGACCCTGGAGGTGGAATTGTTTACTGTGTTTTCCTTTCACCTTTACAGATATGCCCCATGCCAGAGGAAAAGAACAAAGCTCTATATTTTTCCTTTTCCATATTCCCTGAAGCTGATGAAAGTGTTACCTAGCTGATGGAATCTTTTGGATAACTGAAGGTAAATTCTTTTCCACTCTCCTCTCACTGAACCCACAGCAGGGATTTTCTGATTCTCTTTACCTCCATCAGTAGCTCACACCCTTATGGGGTTTCATGCCTAGATTTGCATGTCTAGCCCAGGACACTCCAATACAAATATAATGCAAGCAGCAGATGAGAGGCATGTGCATAATTGTAAATTTCTTAGTATCACATGAAAAAGTAAAAAAAAAAGTAGGTAAATTAATTTTTACAAATCTATTTTACTTCACATTTAAAATATTATTTTATTATATAACTGGTATGAAAATAATAGTGAGATGGTTTACATTTTCATACTAAGTCCCTTATAGTACATCTTTGTGTGATCTGGCCACATTTTAAGACCTCAGTGACCTCATGTGGTTGGGACTACTGCCCTGGGTAGTTCAGGTCGAGTGGGTGAGGGCATGTTGTTTAGGGGTCTTGAGAGGAAAAGGGAAAAAAAGATAAACTTTCTCCCTCCTTAAAAGTTTCTACCCAAACATAAACTGTCTCTGTCAACTTTATAGGGAAATGATGTACTTCAAATCACAGCAAGAGATAATTTAACCATCTCATTAGCAGTTCCTCCTCATCCAATTTTGTTTTTCTAAACTTAAGTGTATGCAATACAAACCTAAAAATTTAAGTTTAGAATATAAATGTGTGTGTATGTGTATAAAGCTTCTTTTCATAAAACCTAGTTTATTTGCTTTTTCTGTTGCTTTTGCTTCCATGATCAGATAATTACCTTAGTTTCTGTTCTAAATCTTCTCTGGAATAAGGTGGAGTATAAATAAATAATAACTTTTCTTTTATATCTCATTTTCCCCCTACAGTCACAGCACTAATATAAAAATTCTATCCACATAATGAAATATTTCATCAGAACATGGATGCCCTGTTTTATCACAAGGGATTTTTTTTAGCCCAAATACCTTATGACCTCTTGTTATTGAGTCATATATTAATAATATGAAAAGTTATAAAAAGAGCATTTGAATCAGTGGATAATGATTGCCCAAAGCACTAGATCCAGGCTCCTGGTCTCACCTGCCACAGGCATAAGTATGCAGGAGGCCATTCACCTCTGGTGCTAATGCTGTTTTTTCCACCCAATTCCCATATTTTTTCTACTGCCTCACAGTTCAACACCTACATATAACTAGCTAATCTGATAAACCAACACCTGTTTATGTGTTAATGGAAAAAAATCTAGAAAACTCCATTTTGAGGCTCTGTCTATCTTTCTAGGTCATAGGTGTCAAAAGAAATGTTAACAGTGTTTGTTTGTTGTGGTGCCACTTTCTTTACCTTTGAGGTCTAATCAAAATGTGATTCCAATGAGAGCTTCTGATCAAGAGGATGAAGATGGGGAGGTTGTATTAAGGTAGGTTATAAGTGGAAGGCTTTGGATCAGTCTTTTATTGAGAACAGTGTGTGTGTGTGTGTGTGTGTGTGTGTGTGTGTGTGTGCCTTTTTATGCCAAGTTTTGTTGCAACAAATCTCCATCAGAATGTCAATTATTTATTGTTTTTTTTTTTTTAAGGTAGGATGTATATTTGCTCAGTGTCTAAGGCCAGGGAATTTATTTGCTTCATTTTTCTTAAATTTATAAACAAACTACCAAACAAAGGGGGAATAGTTTGCAATAACACATGAATAACCCCCATTTGTAAGCAAAAATTGTTACAAGTCCCATGAGTGGAAGTCATTTATTTGAGATGTAGTTCTATAGCTCCCCATAGAAGTAATTTTATGAATATAATTGTTAATAATGATTACTACCCATTGAGCTCCAATATATAGAGAGACATATTACTTATTTTTGTCATAACAATGTTTCAAAAATTATTATTATCTCCATATTATAGATGAGAGACATTAGAATTAAGTGAAATACTTAACACTGTATGATCTAAAATTGTCAGGGTCAACATTTATAAGAAAACCTCCCAGATCCCCAGGTCTGTGTTTTGTTTTCCAACCAAACCGAGGCCTCCTTTGGGTTGCAGATCTACCCATAGAAACTGACTGAACACCCTGGCATTACATCACAGAATTATAATGCTCATGGAAGTATAAATTCTAAATCCAATTATACCATTTTTTTCTATATAAATTCATTCTTGGTTCTAGTTTCAGTGAGAGAAACCTATCTACCCTTAGTATAATTCTGGCCACACTTAAGTATGAGGCAAAAGAGAAAAGGAAGAATGTGTAAAACTTTGGTGGGGAAGAAAGCAAACTTGAATTTCAGTACAATCAAACTTATGAGAACATCCTGAGCTGTGCTGGAAAGGAACCAGGTCACCGGGGCTGTAACTTTATGAACCAGGGCACTGTTCTTGTAATAAAGAGCCTCACAGATAAACTGACAACTATTGAGTCAGACACTGCTTATATTTCCTGTTGTAAAAGTGCACCAAATGATCTGACACAAGCTTGAACTCACTATCCTTGTTCATTCCAATCACTTCTCTGATTCAATAAAAATTATAATTCAGCTTTATAAAGTGTTAGCTATTCAGCTCAATTTGCTGCCATCATAGAATCCTTCTGCTTAGGCTTCAGAAGGACAGGAACTTTGTAGTGTGAGTTATCAACCTGGCAAAAGTAAATTTTCCAAATTACAGTTGTGCACTGCATAGCAGATGTTTTAGTCGATGATGGGCTGCATACAGGATGGTGATCCCCTAAGATTATAACAGACCCAAATAATACATATCACCTGGCGACATCATAGCTCTCACAACCTTATAGCAATGATGCATTCATAACTCATGAGTGTGAGGCGGTACTGGCGTAAATAAACCTGTGCTGCCTGTAGCATGAAAACACAGCATGTACAGTTAGGAGCACTACATAATTCTTGATAATGATAATTAATGACTGTTACTGGTTTGTGTTTTTACTCTGCTACACTTTTCAGCATTAGTTTAGAGTGGACTTATATTTATGAAAAAAAATACAATCAAACAAATATGCCATGGTACCAGCAGCAGCCTCATACAGCCCAAGTTTACCACATTGCATGATTGCATCAAGAGGACACATCAAATGATTGCCCTATAGCATTTGGGTGTGAGGAAGTACATTCTATGATGTTCTCAAACTTACAAAACTGCCCAAAATACATTTATCAGAAACATATTCCTGTTTTAAGACGATGCATGGTTGCATACAACTCTGTTTTTGATGCTACTGTACTTGAAAAAGAAGGTAAGAACCTGGATAACAGAGGTGCTGGTGGGAGAAATAGAGGTGCCACATATTTAAAAAAAATTTAGTTGTTGATGGACCTTTATTTTAATCATTTATTAATATGTGGTGCTGAGACTCCAACCCAGTGCCTCACACATGCAAGGCAAGCACTCTACCACTGTGCCATCATCCCATCTCCAGTGTTACATAATTTTAAAGGCTCCTCAGAGGACTAATATGCAAGATCTCCCATACCACTCCCACCAACTTGCTTTATGCTTACAGAAAACATCAAGCTAGTCACCCTCATGGTAGCTAAAAGCATAGACTCCATAAGTGGATGGTCTATAATCTAACCCAGTAAGCAGGCAACTAAACTTCACTCTGCCTCCTTTTTCTCATTTTAAAAATATGGAAAAAGAATATATCTATAAGGATATTAAGAGGTTAAGTAACTAACATAGACACTTGGAACAGTGCCTGACACACAAAAAGTTTGTTGTGGTTGCTATTTTACTGTGGGAAACAGAGGGCTGGACAGGCCAGATGACTCACCCTTCTTAACTAATGAGCCCCAAATAGGAGGCAGAGCACCTAGCTTGAGGTTTGGCACTCTTCTCATTACACCAGTTGACCCCCAAACTGAACTTAATGGATGTCTTTCTCATTTTCATACCCTGCTTTCATCTAGTATATCTTATGTACTTTACAGTATCTTTAATGGAATATTCCTGGGACACAGATTATTGAAATAATTAAGTAGATTTAAACTAACACACCGTGAGACTTAAAATATCTGCAGATATATCTATATTTTTTTTCTCCATTCAACAGAACCGTTGAGAACATCAAAGAGACAAAGACATGTACCATCTGACTGATGTCATAAGTCAGGACTGAGTCAGCACCTTCTGCCTTTCTACTTACCAGCTGCTTCCAGCCACCAAACCTGCAAATGAGGAGCTCATCCACTGAACTCACATGGGCATTCATGTATTCACCCTCAAAAAAGCAGAATTGGCAAGGGGAATTTGGGAGGAGTGGAATGAGGGTTGTCAGACTAACGGTGACAAATGGGATACAATTATTATCCAAAAGCTGGAGCTGAAGGTCTTCTCTTTTCCCCTCCCCTTGGTCCCCACTGCTTCCACCAAGTCTGCACACAGAGAAAGTGGTTAACAGGAAAACCCCTTGAATAAGCCATGACAGCCCTACATTCAGAAACTGATGTCATTTCCCTAAACACTGTTTGTAAAATGGTAATTATCTGCCAAGCAATGACAGCTGGCACTTAGCATAGACACACAGAAAGACAGAAAAGAGAGAGAAGGAGAATAAAGGGTCCCTGCATAATTCACAAAAGGCCTGAAAGAGAGAAGGAAACATAATCAGAAAAATAAAATGATTACCAGTGTATGATGGGGTGAAAATTGCTTTGGGCATTATTTTCTTCAGAGAATACAAGATTGAATTGGAAGAACAAAGCTAGGACTCCATGATAAATGCTCAAAGGGAGGAGGCACTGGGCTAAGGCAATGTTAGGAAGGAGAAATACACCAAAGGTCCTGGGTTGTGACACAAAGCATGAAAACTTATGTGCAAACAGGGACCAGTCAGTCCACTAATGCCACAAAATAGATCCAAGATTAACCCTTAAGTTCATTTGGGCCTGAGGTCTGATCTAGTTGTCTTTTGTCCCATTCCCTCTGGTTACTATGACAGTCTGGTTTATGTGTCAGCTTGGCCAGGATCTAGTCTCCAGTAACTCAATCAAATAGGAATCTAGATGCTGCTGTTAAAGGTGTTTTGTAGATATAACTGACATCAATAACCAGTTGGCTTATGTAAAGGAGATGGTCCTGTATAATGTAGGTGCGCTGGTTTGATGTTGAAAGGCCTTAGGAAGAGAACTGAGGATTCCCTGAACAAATTCAGGGAAGAAATAATTCTCCCTGTGGACTGAAGCATCAGCTTCTGAGAGTTTTCAAACTGTCCTTCCTGATGGCCTATTCTATGAATCTGGGACTTTCCTAGCCAGCCATGATAGTCACATTACTACAGTCTTTCAATCAATCATTCTTTCTCTCTCTCTTTCTCTCCTCTCTCATTCTCTTCATACATACAACCCCTGTCACACACACACTCTCCCCCAACACACAACCTATTGTTCAGATTTCTCTGGTAGAATATTGACTGTTAATCTTATTAAGAGCATGTGTAGTGATTTACTTAGCTAAATGGGTAAGTTCTGTGCACCACCCCTAATTTATAAGTTAAATTTCTAACCCACATTATCTCAAATTGTAATCTTGTTCAAAAGTAGTTTAATTGCAAATAAAGTTGAGGTCATTAGCATGGGATCTACTCCAATATAATGGATGTCCTTATGAAAAGGTAACGTGAGGAAACCAACTCACAGATAGGAAGAATGCCATGTGGAGATGAAGGCTGAGATCAGAAGCTTGCTCTACAGGTTGAGGAATGCCAAAGATTGCCAGCACACTGCAGGGAAGCAGAGGAGAGGCAGGGAGCAGATTCTCTCCCACAGTCCACAGGAGGATATAGCCCCACAGACACCTTTTGTACATCTAGCCTCTAAAGTGCAAGGCAATAAATCTATTCTACCACCCAGGTTGTGGTGTTTTGTTATAGAAGCTCTAAGAAATTCATGCAGCACAATAGCAAGAAAAGCAAGGGACCAGAATGGGAGAAAGTTAAGGAAAAAAATAAAGCTACAAAATTCTCTAATAATTCCAGAAAGCTCCATTTCCTTACTGCCTTTGAAATATGTATTTACCTCCTTTGATCCTTAACTATTTTACCATCAATATCTACCAAGGATGAAACTTGGATAGTGAAACCAATAATTACAGAGATGTGCAAATAATCCAGAAACTTCTGGACGCAGTCATTTTGTTTGTACATGGATTCTGGGCTATTTTTGGCAACCAGATCAGCCATTATGGAACCATTCATATTCATCCATCATTCTAACCGTCACCTCCTGGAGTATGGTGCTTCAATCCTCTCTTACAGGGAAATGTAACAATCACTACCTGATGTCCCTTCCCCTTTACTAGCAGATGGAGTTAACAGAGGTCCTATAAAAGGGAAAGCAGTATTGTGTCCAAGTGCACCACCTCATGTACTCAGAGCTAGAACACAGGTGCTTTGATACCCTGCTTCACAATCTTTCCAACTTTTCTCTCTACCTGGTTATTCAGTTAGTAGGCCAGGTAACTCCTCCCAAAGTTTCTTATTTAAGTACATGTGTTTTCTTTGAAATCCAAGATTGTGTGTTTCTGGCATATCTTTCATTTCTCTAGATATGAATTTTCTTCTTTTAAAAAATAAATGAAAAATTAGATGGATGGTCCAGTTGAGCCTTTCCACACTAGCAGAATCAATCTCCATGCAGGGGAAAGACACTTATTCAAGTGCATCTATTCTCAGTTTCCACATACGCTGTAACGGCCAACTCCTGGGACCTTGTTTCCTCATTTTTATATATATAAACATAGCACTATCTGTTTCAGTTGGCTATGGTGGGGATGATATGAGATCATACATGTAAACATGTTATAAGATAAAGGTGAAGTCGTAAGATATTATTGTACAATTTAAAACCTCTTCTCCCATCCCAATTGTAGAGGATAAATGTTACTGACTGTCCATTCAGGCTGTACCAGACTTGTTTGGAATCTTACAGTTTTTCTGGGTGTATTCAGTTCCTTGTGTTTTTATAAGCTTCATAGTCTGACCCAGAATTAAAATTAAGTACATCAAAACATATTGCAGGACATAGTAGTAAATGGATAAATTAGGATATCCCCATTGTGTGCTTCGAAGTACTCAGCACACTACTTGAATAACTTGTCCATATGCTTCTTTTACCACATTCTAACGCTTATAAAATCAAGGACTGTAGTTTGGTCTCTCTCATATTCCCACTATCTATCAATCTCTTTAATTATTTTAACTTATTTTTAATTGACTAGTGAAAGTTTATATTTTTATTGTGTACAACATAATATTTCAAAATATGAGTACTAAATGAATGTTTGAATAAATACTACAGTCTTGTTCAGTTCTACTTTGGGCCCAATAACTTTCAATAAAATGTTTAAGACCAAAAAAAAAAAAAGGTTGTTTTAAGGTATCATTTAAATGTGATAAGTACAAAATACATTTAATCTTAGTCCATTACTAAAAATAATTGACTATTACGAGCAAAATACTTAAGCCCTTAGAAGTTTGTTTACTGTATATTAATTTATGTAATTTCCCCATGTCTAGCAGAACTATTTGATTATAAAGGCATCAAATTTCTAGGCTATGAAGGCTTTTGAAATTATAAGGAAGAGACAGTTGTGCCAGAATTGTGTGACATAAAGCTGTCACAGTTTGAAATATAGTTATAGATTTCAGGATGTAAATGGTTGTCATCAGAACAAGATTACAAGTTTCATGGGCTCCTAGAAACTTAGCTTATTTAACACTGAATCAACGACTTCACAGCCAAAGTGAGTTAAAGCACTCAGATTCTGATAGAATGTGCTCATTAAAATTCTACAGCAGTATTTCATAATATTCTGCCTATCTGCTAGGGGGGGTGACACAACAGCTATTTTAAAGAACATTTAGAGTAACCCAGTTTTCCTCAAATTCAGTCAGCCCTTTTCACAATTTTTGCTATAGTCAAATATCATCTCTACTCTTATTTAAATGATATTTTTAATATGTATTTTAATTTAAACATATTGAAAAATTTTATTACTGTTATATACGAAATATAAGTATCACTTGACATGGAGAAATGAACACAGAAAAACACGCAAAAACAAAATAAAAGCATTAAGATCTGCCTAAATTCTATGGAAAACCTAGTGCCTTAGGCCTACACTGCATCTGCCGTTGTTTTTGTTTTATTTTTATTTATTTATTTTACCTTTTTTCTTTTTTTTAAAGAGGAAATTGCCAATTGTTTATAAAGGTGTTAAAGCCCTACTAGTACCAAACTGAGATTCCTCTTGGCTCTTGATATAATAATGAATGGTTGAAGGAATGCAAAGGGAATCACTTTCTCACCAAGTGGTTCAGTACTGGGTGATACATGCTGCATCCTGTATCAGCTCAAATGATTTCACATGGCACTTTAGGAAAGCTGTTGTAACACTTGAAGTTTTTGGAATTTTATATGTTCAAACATATTGTACTTATAGTATTCATGCATAATATTGAATATATGGGATTTAAACTAGAGAGAGAGAGAGATACAGATTTTTTTAGTATGCTCAGAAATAAAATCAGGTTAATGGTTCAAATAGAAAAGTTTAGTAGAACTTTTACTGAATGTAAAAGCAGAACCAATATTCGAGGCCATTGGTTTTAAAAGCAAGGTCCAAAAGTATTGACTGAGAGCTAGACAGCTAATAAGGCTACAAGCAGGACTGGAATCTCCATATTACCATGGCTGGACCACTTCATTTCACTAGGATGATTCTGTTTTATCCATGTATGATGGAAAGAGTTGATCTGATAATTTTAGATCTTTATTATCTAAGAGTAGAAAAAGTCTTAAAACATAGTTCCTATGGAGGAATCAAAAACCCAAATACACTTGTGAAATCTAAACACATTTTATGCTAACAAGGATGGTGGCAATGGCTTATGAAACAATGCTAGCTGATTATCCCAGAAAGGAAGAACTTATAGGTGGCTGACTTTTTTCAAAGAATCTCTTGATCTTCCTAATGAGAAGCTCATAATTTGAACATATAAGTAGTAACATTTTTAACTACCCTTGGAAGAATATTGTTTTAAAAGCATCATCTAAACTTATTTCCCAGCTGTTGTTGGCACTGGATTTGATTTCTTCATTAGATACTTCATTAGATACTTTGGTAGGATATATATTTTTTTTTTTATTAAATGAATTGCATTGTTTCAGCAACTACCTTCCATTTTTTTAAAAAATATTAGCCTTTTTGTTTCTCTAGTTCCTTCTCATTCTTCTAAACCTTATTCATCAACATACCAGAGATCACTGCTTTAAGGATGTTCAACAGGTCTCTTCATTTCCTTTTTAGTCCCTAATGCATATATTGGCAATGGGTGAGAAATATTGTCATTCTAACTGTGCCTTACCCCTGTTTCATCTACATACTTGATACCAGCCTAGTGCTGTGACCTCTAAAGTCTTGTGCAGTGAGGAAGGAGCTGAAGACATCTAGGGTCATCTTTTCAAGATAAAGGGACTTGTAACTGTAAAGCACTTTGCCAGCACTTCATTTATTCAAAGATGAAAAAGAGAGCAATGCTCATTGATAGTGGTGTTGGCCATCCTGGCTACTTCTCAATTCAAATGCTAATTTAGCTGATGTTTTCCACCTCAAACCCAATGAATCTAATTCTGAAAGAGGGAATAGGCCTATTTCTGGCATTTCTAAAGAAATGATGACTTTCTGTCTCCTATTCACTTATATAGCCTCATCCCTTTTTAATAAATTGACTTTATTTTACTATTCTTTTAAATTTTATTTTACATTTGCAAAAGGTGAATTTACTTTATGATTAAAAATGCATTTGTATTCACTCCAGTGAGAGCATAATCTACATGATTTAGCCTCTCATCCAAGAAATTGCTGTCGTAGATCTAATACAAAGGATGATACATGAGGAGTGTATAGTATCAAGTATTATTATACCCTTTAGTCACGTTACCTATCAAATCATTGTTATAAGAGCACAATTTATGCACAATTACAAAAATGTTTGTTAAATATAAGGCATTAGATGATCTCCATGCCAGATGAGAGAAAATGGTTTAAATATGAAAAAAAAGAAAAAGAAAACCTAGTCTATTTCTCTATATTACATGTAATTTAAGAGAATTTCTTAGCTATAGTGTTCCTCTGTATCCCCAAATTTCATCTTTGGAGAATACTTAAAGCTGTTTGTGTGTATGTAAAACAATTTTACACTACATGCAAATACAGGTTAATATTCCTATCACTAATATTGTTTGGGGAGAAAACCACCACTATTTAATATCTTAAACAATGTATTATATTTTCTAACACTTACCAAAACTGAGAGCAACAAAAATGCAAAATTATCTACATTGTATGGCCAGAGCTTAGGATTACAATAAGCTCCTATCGTGTTTAAACAAAAACACTGATTTAATATTCTAGGTTTTGCTGTCAGAAATGAATTATAGTGGAATCATGCTTTTTATATGGATTCTGCCATACTTTGATCATATAAATTGTATTTACTCTTTTTTATTGAATAAGGATTAAGACATCACAGAGGATCGATAAAAATAATTATTGTCCTTTATAAGGAGATAAAAATCCTAATACAAATGGACAAATACCTCCAGGCCTAGAGGAATTTAGGTTAAACCTAAACCCAAGTCAAAATCTTGGGATATAAAAATTTCAGTAAAATCCATAATTACATTCTGTGGAAAATATACTAAATTTTATACTTAAAAAATCATAGTCAACAGATATGTTTTTCAGATATTCACCAAATTTCTAGTTAAATTTCTGCTACATGCATTGATTCAGAGCTTTAAATAAATCATATATATGGCATTTTATTTTTTAAACAAATTGTCATATAGCACATTTTATTTTTCAGGCACTTCCTTAGAGAAACATATGCCTATATTCACTACTGCTCATCCCATATTACTGTGTATGCAGGATTATCTGAGCACCTTAAAGGTCCTGGTGTTTGTGCTGTACTTTTCTATTTAGAGTGACTAGTATAAGGATAAGTTGTGTTTTTGTGTGATGTAGAGAGTGGAGAAACAGATGAAATATATTTGCAAATGTATTATTTCCTTTTAAGTTTTGTAATTCTCTCCAGAAATTAGGACCAGGAAGCTCCCCTGATATATGTTCATGATTTGCATGATATAAAACTGTTTTGTACCTGCAGCTGGATCTGATGGTTTCTTGGGAAAATCCCTTCTTTTTGCTTCAGAGGAATTGCATCACTTATATTTACTGTACATTTTTACATGATGAGCCACCCTAAAGGACTTGGAAACTGATACCACTGATAACTTGAATTTAAATTACAAAGTTGGGAAGCTTGAATTAATTACTAAGTCTTGGTTATGTGAGTCACTTCCACTTCCCAGATAAGTGGAAAACCCAATAAGTGAAGAAATTGGTACTTAATTAGCAAGTGAAGGATTTCAGAAACAATATAGACCACAGAGTCTGTTTCTTACATCTGATTTGAGGTCAATCTATCAGAGAAAGATTAATGAAATCAGAGATAAAATGGTCAAGGTCAACCGAAGTATACCAAGGCTTCCTAGTGAATTGAGGGTTGCAGGACCTTATAGGATAAAAACCAAGGGCTCAAGAGTGAGGCTAGGGATTGAAGGGATTCATTTAATCATCTAGACATCTGTTTTCTACATTCCTACTAATATCCAAGTACTGTGTAAGGCACACAGCATGTGACGTTTTAGCTGAAAGATATAAAACTTGTTCACTTAGAGTTTACAATGTAGGGGAAGAGGCAGATAATGAAGAGCTAAAGCAATCAATAAGTGTTTAACTTAATTAAAAAGAGTATTATGTAGGTGAAAAATTTTATGCTATGTTAGAGATTAATAGAAAGGGCAAACCCAAAGACAGAGGTCAAAAACAGACATTTTGAAAAAGTAATCTTACATCTTCATCTTGAATAATAAAAAATGAGACAGAAGGCAGAGCCTACAAGAGAGAATTCCAGACAAAATTTTAAAACCATATGGAAGGCCCTAAAATGAGAAAGCTTGGTGTCCTTGAGGACATGAAGGTTCACTTTTAACAGAGAAAGTGGGGAGGGGCTTTAAACAAATCTGGGTATATCTCTCAAAGGATGAGGGATTTTGTTTATAGTGAAGAACTTGGCTTTTTTCAAGGGAAATGGAAACAAGGATATAAAAGCGTAGCCTCATAACTCTGGATGTTTCACAAAGGGCTGCAGGTAAGTATAATTGGGAGAAGAGTAAGCAGAATGGATAGCATTTGCTACCGCAAATAGTCCAGGTCAAAAGTGATCTGTTTTCCATTTGCCTTTTAATGTGTTCCCTTCCCTATCTCCACTCTTCCTTTAAGGATCTTTTTCCTGTCTCACTCCAATCCTCAAATAAATTATTTGACTTGTAGGGAGTAAGACTGATCCAATGCCCTGTCATCAGTGTTCGGGGACAGTATACTGTTTTTAGAGGTTACAACAGGAGCTAGAAAATTTCCTTGTAAAGAACCTGAGAAATAGCCTACTGAGAGAGCCAGCTGACATCTGCAAGACAATGACATTTAAGCACAAGAAAGACAAAGTTCAAACACCGATCTAAACATCAATTTAAGAAATCAAAGATGTTGGTGATAAAATTTATAAAGCTTTATAATCTGAAACATACTTCCCACAATTCCTTCTTACCATGTCCATTGGAGAAGTTGGGTAGAATATTGAAGTCTTAAATCAATGTTTAAATCAATGTGTATAAGCAATGTGATAGAAAAATAATTAAGATCTGAGAATATCCATTATATTAATGTTGTTTCTTTACTATAATAAAATGACACAAGACTGGGAACCTAAATAAATGAGGTTTATCTAATAATAATACTGAAAGTTCAAGGATATGGCTCTAGTATTGGCTCGGCTCTGGTGAATGCCATCAAAATGGTGAGAATAAGAGTAAGAGTGAGAAAACTCATCACCATGAAGGAATTCAGAGCATGATTCAGGGGTCAGATTTATTCTTTTTATACAATCATCTCATAAGAACTAACTCAAGGCCCCACAAAACTACCTCAGGTTCTTTGGAGGGCAATGTCCCCAGCAATCTAAGCACCTTCCACTTGACACTCTTAAACTTCCTACCACCCCTTATCAAAGGACCCAAGCTTCCAACACATGAACCCTTGGGAGACAAACCACTTATAAACCATAGACCCCAAATCCCCCTTCTATGTGTCCCATGTATCCATAACTCCTTCTCCCATTGGCTAGTCTTCAGTGAAATGCTCTCTGGATAGATATATAGATAGATATAGATATAGATATAGATATAGATATACACATATGGCAATATATATACACACACATACACATATATATGTGTATATATAATTTTTATTTATTTTTAAATTTTTTATTTGTTCTAATTAGTCATACATGACAATAGAATGTATTTTGACACATTGTACACAAATGGAGCACAATTTCTCCTTCCTCGGGCTGTTCATGGTGCAGAGTCATACCAGTAGTGTAATCATACATGTATATAGGGTAATACTGCCTATTTCATTCTACTGTCCTTCCCATCCCCACAGCCCCAGCCCTCCCCTCACTCCCCACTACTCAATCCAACGTTCCTTCATTCTTCAATACTCCTCCACACTATGGATCAGCATCTATTATCAGAGAAAACATTCAGCCTTTGTTTTTTGGGGATTGGCTGATTTCATTTAGCATGATATTCTCTAGTTCCATCTATTTATCTGCAAGTGCCACAATTCCATTCTTTTTAAATACTGAGTAATATTCTATTGTGTATATGTACTACATTTTCTTTATCCAATATATTGACAATAAATACTGCTAACCATGAAAATATCAAACTAGCACTGGAAAGGAAGAGTAGAATCAGAATACAGAAGAAATGCTTACTGGATGCAGCTCCAATGAGGCAGATATTTATAATGGGAGACAGAGGGCTACTACTGAGTCTATGCAGGAAAGTGACATTCAAACTATAGAACTCTACATAAATACTCTCTCATTCTTACTAGTGAAAGTATTATCCTCCTTTTACAGATGAGGGCAACAGAATTTGTGAAGCAGTGTCTAGGTTTCCGTGGCACATAGCTGTGGCTGTGCTTATCTAATTCTATGGCCAGCATAAGCATAGTTAAGAGTAATATGAAAGGAACTATGCAACTCCTAGAAGAAAACATAGGGTCAACACTCAAGCATGTAGATCCAGACAATGACTTTCTCAATAGGACACCTAAAACTCAGGAAATAATGCCAAGGGTTAATAAATGAGGTGGCATCAAATTAAAAAGCTTCTGCACAGCAAAGGAAACAACTAGGAATGTGAACAGAGAAGCTATTGAATGGGAGAAAATCTTTGCTCTCTACTCTTTTGACAGAGAATTAATATCCAGAACATATAAAGAACTGAACTTACCACCAGAAAAACAAATAACCCAATTAGTAAATAGGCAAATTAACTGAACAGACACTTCTCAAAAGAAGAAATACAGTGGCCATACGTGAAAAATGTTCAATATCATTAGCAATTAAGGAAAGCAAATCAAAACTACACTGAGATTCTATGTCACTCCTGTTATAATGACAATTATCAAGAATACAAACAATAAATACTGGAGAAGAGATGGAATAAAATCAAAGATGTTGGCAATAAAATTTATAAAGCTTTATAATCTGAAACATACTTCCCACAATTCCTTCTTACCATGTCCATTGAAGAAGCTGGGTAGAATATTGAAGTCAACACTCTTACACTGTTGGTGGGAGTGTAAAATTAGTACAACTACTATAGAAATCAGTATGGTGCTTCCTCAAAATACCTAGAATGGAACCATCATATGACCCATCTATATGGATCCTTGGAATTTATTATAAAAAATGAAAGTCATCATACTATAGTGATACATGCACACCCATGTTTTTTTTATTGATTTTATTATTTTTTAATCCATGTTTATAGCAGCCCAATTCACAATAGCCAAACTATGGAACCAGTCCCAGTACCCACTGACAGTTGAACAGATTAAAAAAAATGTGGTACATATACACATTGGAGTTTTACTCAACTATAAAGAAAAACGAAATTAAGTCATTTGCAGGAAAATGTATAGAATTTGAGAACATTATGTTAAGTGAAATAAACCAAACTCAGAAGGCCAGGGCTGTATGTTTTCTCTCATATGTGGAAACTAGAGAAGAAAAAGGAAAAGAAATGTGTGGGACTCTCATAATAATCCAAGGGATATCAGGAGAGTAGAAAAAAAGGAACGGGGTGAGGAGGGAAGGCCAAAGAGGAAGTACTGGGGAATAATATTGGTCAAATTATATTGTTATATCATGTGCATGTATGAACATGTAACAATGGACCCCAACATTATGTAAAACTATAATGAACCAAAAATATGGGAAAAAAGAAATACATAACAATATCACTAACAACAACAACAAAGAGTAATACAAAAAGACTGAAGATCTTGCCTTTGAAAGCCCAGTGTCTACTGAACATACCAAACCAGGTAGTTGTAAAGACAACTAGGCTTATTCTAAACTTTTTGAGTAAGAAAATTTGTTTACAGCATTTAGTACCATTACAGTTTATATAATTTTTGATGGCATGAATTAAAGCAACCAAATCTGATAAGAAAGCAAAGTCAAAGAAAGGAATAGTATTAAAAGAAAAAGGCACAGATATATCACTGAAATTGTGACTTAACTTTTACCAAAGATAATGTCTAATAATAAATAATCCCATATTTTAACATAGGGTTATTATAATTATGTCAGGGGAGGCATGAACCATAGGCATTTTTGTACAGCTGTGCTTCATATAGATAGGGCTATACTTAAGCCATTTCACCCTCTTTCCATTGTATCAAAACTGCAAAATGTTAATCCCAATTTTGACATTTCAAAATTATTCATTAACTTTTTTGTAATCACTAAATGGTCTTATTTCCCAGCAAAATTGCTCTTTACTCACAAAGTTGTATTTAATATTTAAGTTTTGTCTATTGTAGTTCAAACTTCACTTACTCAATGCTGAGTGACTGGTGGGAATAATAGATCCCTTCTCTCATTTATAGTATCTTTATCTTATGTGTAAGTAGTTACCGGGCATCTCTGTTATCTCTCTTCCAGTCTGAACATGTCCAGTTCACTTAATGTTTCCTTATAGATCTCATTTCCAAGGCTTTTATCATTTTTGTTGTTCTCTTCTGAACTGATTCAAACTTATCTATGATTCTCTTTCAACTATGGAACAAACACTGAACACCGTTATCCAAATGAGGCATAAATGTTACTGATAGAGCAAAATAATTATCTCTCATTTCATCTACAGTCTCCCATTTAATATACCCAGGATTCTATAGGGCACAATCATTTTGTTCACTTATACTCAACCTATCTTTCATTATTGCTTACATCTCCATTTCCACAGAACAATTGTTGGTGCAGTTTACATTTGTTTTTATTGAATCTCATTTTATTGATTTCAGTCCTCTTTCCTGTTTATCAAGACAGTTGTTAGCAATACTAACCTCCAATTTGCCTCCAATGGCATAAGATCCCCAAGTTCTTAACTGTGCAAATGATTAACAAGCTTCTGTTCGGTCTCACCACATCTTGAGTACACAGATAAATGTCTGCATGACTTTTGGATAGCAAGTTATGCCAACTTAAAAAAAAAATATCTTTTCTTTACTATTGAAGCTGGTAACCTCAAATATATGACTTATAGCTGGGCGTGGTGCACCACATCTCTAATCCTAGAGGCTCCAGAGGCTGAGGAAGGAGGAATGCAAGTTGTAGGCCAGCTTCAACAATTTAGCAAGGCCCTAAGCAACTTAACAAGACCCTGTCTCAAAATAAAAAAAAAGTAAAAAGGGCTTGGAATGTGACTCAGTGGTAAAGCACCCCTTGATTCAATCCCTGGTATAAAATCATATATATTTTATCGAATCAAGGAGTGCTTAACCCTTGATCATATATATTTATAGGATTTATAGAGTGTGGGTATATAGCCAAGACTGTTTGCCATTATATTAATCCTGTTGGAAATATTTTTGAGGTTTGATCAACTAAATTTTATAGGAATAATAAAAGACTAGGAAGTCAGAGATGCCTAGTATATAACTAGGAAAGACAAAAGCTAGAACTTGAACTTACAATCTAGCTTTATCCAGAGCTCCAGTACACAATGCAATTTAATTCACACACAACCACTTATTGTACTAAGTAACTCACTAGTTTGAATATTACCAGACAGGAGTTTATGAAAACCACAGCAATGGTTTCACTTCAGGGAGTCTTCTTCAGAAGGATGGTGCTGGTTCTATGAATGATGAACGCATTGTTTCTTGGGGACAGAGATAATTCCAGCAACAAAATTACTGTTTACTATGCAAAAGCCCTGATATCGGAAAATCTACTGAATAGAGTTGATCTTATGGCGTTCCTGCCCCTTTCTCTAAACTAAAAAGGCATCCCAACTAAGGCAATATAATAATTAACTTGACTTCTATTTGTTTCCTTATTTCAAAGTAATTGAATCCAAACACTATCCATCCAATTCACTGGCCTAAGTCAATGGTTGCTAAATGAGGTGCTAAGGCTCTGTTGGGTATTTTAAAACTTCCTAAGGGATGCTGTAGATTTTACTATATTAGAATTAAGAAAGCACAATGCTTGTTTAATTAAGGCTTTATGAGCTGACTGTGTGACTTGCCCACATCAGCAACTTAGCCCCAATCTTTTCAAACCCGAAGTGCACATATGCTCATGTGACTGATGAAGGCAGTAGGCAACTCCTTCAGAGACAGGTACCAAGGCCTGTTTTTCAAAGTGGACTAATTTATAGGGTTAATATAATATGCCTATCTCTTAGAAAAAGGATATGTGAAACAAATTATAAGGGACAATAACATGTTATAGCCGATAATAACATTTTATTAATATATGGAATTTTAGAAAATCTAATTGGCAAAAGTAAATAAACTTGTTGCTCTAGGACAGTTGCCTAGCAGTAGGTTTTCCGTAGTACCTGCATATATTTCATCCTTTCCTTGAGTGCATTTATGGCGAAAGAAAATGTGTCAAAACATTTGGTCTTCAATAGACAGATAAGAAAATTATCTACTAAATATAGCTGCTGTCTGGCAGACCAGTTTAGAAGATATTGAGTTTTCAGTTTGGATTGTGTTTAAAATATACCCTAGTTGTCTATGGAATATAAAGATCCTTCTCAGTTCAAGATGCTGCCAGGGAACTTGAGAAGTAGGAGGGGTCTGAAGAGTGAGATCATGTATCATGAAGGTGTTGGCTGGCTTAGGGATACTGTCTGAGAAAAGGGCAACTCTGTTGGGACTTATGCCCTATCCCTTGAGAAATAGTCATGTGATCGAAAAACCTCAATGGAAGGGTGGCAGCAGGCTGTGGGGGAAGAATACTTTTCTTTGTGTTTATGTTTTTGAGTACCTCCTAAAGCAATTCTCTTCTTAATACATGAGGTTTATTCTCATTAGGAATAAACAAAAACTTTCTTTTAACATAGATTCTTTCAGCTTAAGGTTTCTGTTTTTTAAAGGGGTTTTTATTTGTCATGTGTACAAGAAAGTTTATTAAGGGACTATTGGACCTCAAAACACAATACACCAAAATACAGTGCTATGGCATACTGTGTACTTTGAATTGAAGGAGATTGGAGGGACCTAAGAAGCAAAGTCTTTGTTTCTCCAATCCTTCTGTCTCCTGCCCCTTTTGTCCCCCAAAACAAGTCATAAAGATCAGAATTCCTTTTTTTCTAAGGCAGATTATTGAAACTAGCTCTCCTCTCCTTCAAGGCAAATCATAATGCCTAAAAAGGCTACTTTCTGCTCTTCATGTCCCTTGAAGACCCTCAAACCAGAGGGATCCTGCTCCATACCAAGAAAGAGGAAAGCCAGCCAGGCCAAGAAGAATCTGGGCAGACAGTCCTTCCAGAGTATCCACTCATTCTATTACCATTAGGCCATACTCTTCTGTCCTATCACATTTCTACACAACTGTCCATCGTAAAACAAATCTAAGCATAAAAATAATTTTCCCTGAGTCAGTGGATCTTCCTTAATGCAAGTGTACCATAGCACTTTACTCCCAATGTCATAGAAAACTGTAATTAAATATGTGATTTATATTCTCCTCTTGTGAACTTGTTCTTTACTACAGGAGTGTTGGCCAGACCCTTACGATGGGTAAAGAAATATACCACAATTTTCTCCTCCTTCAGGACTAAATATGCCATAAATATCTTTTCAACATTAAAAAACAAATAGAGAGATTCAGAAAAAAAACCTATTCAAAATCAACTAATTTTGAATCTTGTGGGGGAAAACTAAAAAAAAAAAAAACTTAAAACTTTAAAGTAAATCAGTTAAAAGTATAAAAATGCATTGTTTGGGTGATTTTATGAATACTAATTTCCAAATGCAAACTTATTTCTCTCATAATTCTATTTAATGGCAAATTGGTATTACTGTTTTATTTTATTTGGTTTCACTTAGACTTTCAAGGGTACTGAGGATTGGAAAGTATTTTCTGTCTCCTAACTTTGACAACAAAACATTAAATGGCCATTTTTATTCCATTGACAGGAAAAAATCTACTCCATGGTTTTATAAATTGCTCCAAGGTGGAGATAATTGCATAATTTTCTTATCAGAGCCAATGCTAATAATTTATTATTAACATTGTTTTTCATTTGAATATAAGTAGAAGGTGTCCCAGGAAGGGAGTATTGTAACATTCAGAGTAAAATTCTAACCTCATAAAAAGTGGAAAATTCGCTATTTTCTCCTTGGATATTTTTTAGCTATAGAGAAAATAGACTCAATACAGCATTTCTATCTCATGCTCAGCTACTTTGTTTCCATTTAAATTAAAGATTTATTTTCTATTTGGTAAATTGTTTTATTTTTATTAACTAGCAGTATGTTGATGAAGTGTACTAACCCTCTACTATCAGAAACCGTGAAACCGTGAAACATTTTCATTATTAGGTCATTTATTTTTGGTAATACAAACTTTGTTCTAATTTTATAGCTAACTGCACACCCCAGTTACATGTTGACATGTTTAACTGATTACATCAAATCATGCTATGTAAGAAAATTAATACATATTCCATTAACAGGAGTGAATGCTTAGAGATCAAGCTGGTCCATATTGTATCTCCTAAAGTTTGGTAAATACAAAGACCAAACAGATTTTTTTTTAAAGAAAAGAAATGCCAGCAGATAAAAATAGATCAAATACCAGAATGTAATCGAAAAGGCATTTAGCAAAAGTAAAAGTTAATTGGAAATACTCAATATTGTATATATGGTTAAATAAAAGAGAATTTCTAATCACATAGTAACTTACGAAGCATTTATTATAAACTGGGTTCAATCTAAAGAAATTTTATTACATCCCTGTCTGATAGATAATGTTAGTAAGAGCCAACTGCCATGAATTATATTGGATATTATAACATGATAATGCTGAAATGAGTATTGAAGAATACTCTTTAGAATGAGAGAGAATACTAGTACAATTATCTCCTTTCATGAGAAATTAATATTTGATTTAAAAATATTTTTAAAAACCCTTAATGCACACACAAATGAATCTTATTAGTCAGGAATTTCAATCATTTTAGTTACTTTCTGAGAATATTTCATTTTGGTCCAGAGAAATGATTTGTCCTTAATATTTTACGAGTTAGGTGATTTTCATTTAGATCAGTGTTCCTTTACAACAGAGGCCTAATTTCTATTGAGTTCGTTTTCCTAAAACTTCTTTCCTGACAATTATGAACAATGATGAATACTTGACAAATATTATGAACAATGATGAACACTTATTGAATTGAAGCTTATAAAGAACTGGAATCAAAACATCTTCCTTTTACAATGAGAAGGTTAGTTTTTTCCAAATATAAAATGTAAGTATTTGCTTAAACAACAGAAAAATAATGTCTTTTGACATTTATTTCAGCATACCCCAGCTGTGTTTTTGTGAGGCACATACAGCTGTATTCCAAAATCACCAACCACATCCAGGTTTGTAAATAAAAAATATCTTGTCTTACTAGAGGCATTTATAATTCTAAAGGAAAGATGAAATTCATTCTGGCCTTGGCTCATTGTTATTCGTTGCCAAATTTAGTTTGTAATTAGTACAGTAACTTCATGTTGATATAAGAAGTAAAAACTCTTCTTTATAAGAAATTTTCCAGTAAAAACACCCAAGTATATATTGTTAGTTGTCAGCACAAATAACTGACAAGGAATAGCAAAGCATAAAAATCTCCAGTAAATGCAGTTCTCTATGTTTCCAGAAATAATCAAAATGAGGAAAAAAGTACCTGTATTTTTAGACCTAAATAGGAATTTGCTTCCCTATCAGGCAGAGTGATAAAGAAGTCATATTGCTTTGTGGGTATCTTGCTACTGCTTGAACCTAGAATTTAATAGTAGGCACATTACACCTCTATAATTATTTCTTACATCCAACCATTCTTTCCTATGAAATAAACCACAAAAATTGGCCATTTTTCTCAAGACAATAAGATTTTGTTTTCCACAAAATCTGAACATTTTTAGCTCTTCTGGAAAAAAGCATAACTGATATTAAGCTTGCTCAGAAAATAAAGTATTCTACCAGTGGAAAAAATAACTATCTTGTCCACACAAGATAGAATTTTGTCCACCTGCCTTGGAACATAGATGTGAATGTTTTGAAGATGATGACTCAATAGAACTGTGAGCTTCTTGAGGACTAGGCGGTAAGTATTTAAATGGCCCAAATATTGGTACAGAGAGCACATTCTAATCTATATTAAATCATTAAAGCAATGTAGTAAAGAAATTAGGCTTGTCAATTAGTTTTTACTCTTTGTAGAACAGTAAAGTAAGTTACTCAGCAAATTGTACATACTTGACTTCTAAGAGACATCCTTGCTCCTTCCTTCTCTATACGTCACTGAGTACCAGATCATAGTAACCCTTGAATTTGGGAACCTCTGTGTGTACAACTTGCCAACACCTTAGTCCATATCTTTCCCTCAGTAATCTTCTACTTGGTCTCTGTCAATCTACTCTGGTCCTACCACTAAGTCACAGAGATATTTTATATCACATATCAAATGATTAATCCTTTTCCCTACCACTACACTCTAAATCATGCAATGGTCTCCTATTACTCTTATGATAAAGACCAAAATTCTTGGAGGAATCTGAGGTTACTTTACTGCAGTCTCTGCATCCTTCCTTATTCTCATCTCACCATGTCAGGCATGTTGGACATCTTCCTGTGGCAGAAATGTCCCACCTTGGATATGTGCTTTCCCTTCTTAGAATGCTCCTTACTCACCTCCTTCCCCACTCAAGTCCTATTCATTAGATTTTAGCTGGTGATGCAATTCTTTGGGAAACTTTTCCTGATCCCCTAAGTTATATATATTGCTATCAATTCCTACAGTACCACATTCCTTTATTTCAAAGAATTTAACTCTACTTAAAATAATGAATTCATTAGTGCAATTATTTGATTAATGTCTGTTCTCCTCTTAGTCTATAATTTTTATGATGGAAGGAACATGCTCATTTTGCTTATCAGTATGTCTCTGTTGCATGTAGAAAATCTGGCACTTAACACTAGTTCCCAAAATATATTTCCTGGATGGATGGATGGATATATTAACGCAGAGCCTCTGAGCCCCTTTTACAGAAGTGAGGATGAACAGTGAGCATTATACACAGATTCCTGCCTCTTTTCAGGGTAAGCACCATATTTTTAAGTTTTGCTAGGCTGGCCATATTTGATTATGGGACATTAGTTTTTATGAGATAACATGTATCCTTATCATTCTAAACTAATTATGTTAAAATTTGTTAGCATTTTTGTCCTAAAACCTTTTCATTGGTCTAACCAGCTATAATCATTGATTAGATCTAATGTTTATTAAGAAAGATGTGATATTCCTAGAATCCTTCCAAACACTCCTGGCAATGATTCCTATATTTATATAACACTTATGCAGCTATTGTGCCACACAAAATGACCAAAATGAGGTGATGGACATGGGTGTCATCCCCATTTTACTGTTAGAAGAAAGACAAAATATACTCTGGAGGGAAACTCGTACAATAAGTTGTTTGCTTTTGTGGGTGTTTTTCCCTTAATTTTTTGTTTGTTTTTCTCTATCTTGCAATGTGACAGTGAATTCATAGGTTGTTACATAACACAACATGACATTGCCACCTTAATGTATAGGAATTTGAAGAAGCTTATTTATTTATTTTTTTGTTAAAGAGAGAGAGTTTTTTAAAATTTTTTAGTTTTCGGTGGACACAACACTTTATTTATTTATTTTTAAATTTTTATGTGGTGCTGAGGATCGAACCCAGCACCCCCGCATGCCAGGTGAGCATGCTACAGCTTGAGCCACATCCTGAGCCCTTCAAGAAGTTTAATAAGGCAGAAGTTAGCAGAGATACCTGCCCTTTTCAATAGATTAGGAAAAACACCACACAGCTGACTTGATTTTAAATGAAAGGAGGGCACATTGTACCACTATAAGTCAATGCTATGAACAAGGCACTCTGGAAACAGCAGCCAATATTAAGCAAATATAATGAGGGGGCACTGATCTTCATTCCAAGTGTTTAAAATTCACTCCGCCTTAGAACTAAGGTATTTTCAATTTTAAAGAAGAGTATTTTCAACAGAAATATCAGCCATGCCTTAATGGGCCCCATATGTTAATAATTTGCATTAACTATGTTTCATTGTTATGAAAGATCCCAGGAAGAGGAGCTGGGGATAGAATTTGCTGCAGACTCTGCAATATGATGGTTAAAAACATTCTGAGTTACATGGGTATTGTTCAAAAACTCACTTTCTCTCTTCCTAGATCCTTCTTCTTTGAATTATGTTTTTTTTTTTTTTTTCATCTGTACAATAGGGATTCTAAGTGTTCTTGCAGGGAAAGATTCAGGTTTCACAGGACATGATGCTTATGTAGTGGGAAAAAGAATGTCACTTTTTGCAAACATGACCTCAGGTACAGAGCTCAGAGACCTGTCTCTTGGGTCTTCAAAGTGCACAATGCAAGGGAGGACCTAGAAGTTCCCACTTCAGAAGCTTCACCTCTGTATTTTTCTTTGGTTTGTTTTTCCTCTTAGTGAAGATTCAATAAAATGAAGCATGCAGCATTTACTGGTGTACTGCAGACAATAAATGTTAGCCCACATCCTAAGTTTCACCTTTACTCTATTTCACAGAGGCATAAAAGCAAATAATTTCTATTTTTATTCCTAATGGTTTAATTTTATTTTTCTGAGACTAAATGCTAGAGAGGACTAAAGAGATTAGTGGAATGAACAATACATGCCCATGAATTAGGTCATTTGTTTATTCAACAGAATATATCAGGCAGCTACCATATGCCAGGCATGGATTGCTAAGTGTAATTGTTAGGTAAAGTAGGCACAGGAAAAGCAAAATAAATTTTAAAAATGTGTAATAACAAATGTATGTACCATATAGTAATAAGAGAATTCTGGAATACAGAATAATGGGGAGAGACATTAACGGTAAGGGAAGACCTGCCCGGAGAAGGTAGTTATGAAGTGAGAGTTTAAATGAGATAAAAGAGCTCAGAAAGAGGAGCTGGGAATAGAATTCCAATTAGGAAACATGTCTGAAGGCTCAAGTGGAAAGAACATGGCATGTTCTAGGTTTAAAAATCAGGCCACATGTGGACAGAATGATGTTTCCTTGAGGTAAGTTATCCAAAAAATGAGACAAAATCAAATTTCCATGGAATGAAGCACATGAAACTTGGATAGGCTGCTAGAAAAAATACCTTCCTCTATATGATAATAAGCTCTCTAGCCAAGCTGCCTCGGTTTACCTTTCCTGTTGGCTTATTGAAGTCAATTTGAACAAAAGACTTCAACTCAGTTCAATGTGTCCCACTCATGATAGGCTCACTAAAATTAAGTAAATGACACCCACCAAAAGGGGATTTCTGAAATATACAATCATAATGCTTTCAAGGAATTTTTAAAAGTTAAATTATCATGCTAATAACGAATTGAGGAGAGAAGAAAAAATGTACTAATTTTTTTTAAAAAAACTAAAGAACAAAGAATAAATTCAAGTATTCTATTCTGCAAGAATGAAGAATTGGTGTATGTCATTAAATGCTTCCAAGAACAGACGTGCTTAGGAGATAAGTGATATGAATTGCTGGCAAGAAGGGGAGAAAGTATGTGGAAGAAGCCTGAATTGAAGACTTCCAACATCTTCCTTTTAGCCACTAGACTGGGCAGAAGAAAGTCTAAGACTGCCAATGCCCATGTATGAGTGTGTGTGATCTGGGGAAAGTCCACATCTAGCTACATTTGTGAGCCTGGCTTGAAAGAGATTGAGGCTATTTCAGTATGTTATTGTCTGGTTATTATTGTGGAACAAAACATCCCCCTATAATTAGACAATTCAAAACATAACCTACCTGGTTTCTCATTAAAATGAAGCCAGGGCCTATATCTTTCCCTAATGTCTCCTACATATTGTAGTTCCTCAGTGTGCACTGCACTAAACTCCAACCCTCTGTATCCTTATCTCAGGGTGAGAGCATCAGTAGAATGAACGCTCCTATCTCTGCATGAGCTGTTTTGACCATGAAAACATGGCTACCTACACAAACCATTTGGTTCTCAATGAGCTGTGACATCTGTGCTGGGTAAATAAACAGAAAAATAGTGGTACAGAAATGAACATTGCAAGCAGTTGTGTTTGCATTGCCTAAAAGCCCCACAGGCCATGTATAGTTCATTATGAATGTGTAGTTGGTCTTATATTGGGATGAGGCTTAGTTTTTTATAAGTTGTTTAATGTAGGTTCAGACAACAAAGAGCATTTTCCCTAAGTCATGAAAGCTTTTATAGGCATTTCAGTTCCTAACATTTTCACATATGTTGTCTTTACAGCTGGACAAATAATGTTTTATGCTAAACCAGAAAAGGACACATTTCAATACATAGTTCACAATTTCCCCCAGAAATGTTAAATTCATAAGCATTATTTTCTATAAAACTTCTCTCTTCCTCCTTACAGTCTCCACCTACTACTTATCTGATTATGCCTCACAGGGAATCATGTATATGTGCTTTGTTGCTTGAACATTCCAGTTCCAAATGGAAGGCATCTATCTTACCAAATAGAACGTTCTACAGACCTCTCATCTACCTGCCAGCTCATTGTGGCAGAGATGTATACTGTAATCTTCCAGAACATTTTAATTAGAGATGTGAATCCTGATGGCAACTGTCTATAGGTTGAAAATATAAAGGTAAAATCCAGATGTAGCAAACCTTCCTTTCTTTTCACTCAAGGATTCACTTTACTTAATGCCTAAGTGATATTTATGATGCTTGTTATTAGGGATATTTAGATATTAGATCTTATTAATAGGGAGATTTATTTTCTTCATGCTAAACACATTTCTAACAAATACGACATTTCCTTTAATTATGGAAAACATCTCAATAAGATAGTGGAAAATTATCAATCTCAAGATAGGTGTTATAGCTAAGTTTTAGTTGTTTGAAATCACACGCACACATGCCAGGGTTGGGTTACCAAATAAGAAGTGATCCATTAGTGGATGGAATACTGTTCCTTTTGAATTTTCCTCTCCATCACACATACTTACCAAATCATTTAGCTAGCATCAATATGTATCTTTTTAAATCCACAGTTGGGTTTGCTGATATCTCTTTGAGAGATTAATTAATACAGTCATGACTAATTATCTGCATCTGTTTATATGAGCAAGGCCATTATACACAGTGAACATCATAAAGATGCTTTTTCCTCTTAGCACAGGTTAGGATAAAGTCTTATTCTCTGGTCCAGAATTCTTTCAGAATTATGATCTTAAAAACTGTTTAGTACATGGGTTCAGGGAAAAAAATAGGGGGAAACACCTAAGACACATAAGCCTAGAGAATTTCCCTTGAATCAAAATATCCTGCAATAATCTGAAACAGAAAAATATTATAATAACCTCAGGAGAACCTCAAGAAGTTCCTCATTTAGATTTGAACATCAAGCATTAATGCTCATCTTTAGGAGTCATAAAAATTAAGATCCCAGATACCTCTGCAGGTTTGGCATGGGACCCAGAATTCTGCATTTGGATCCATACCACCCAAAGTTTTCAGAGGACAGCTTCTTCTCTCCTTCACAGATCATAAGCTGATGATACTGAGGGAGCCAGTTGGGAAGGCAAGACAAAGCTGTAATCCATCAATTGAGGCTGATAAACCTTGGAGGGGGGTATAAATGCTCAATAACCAGGCTATCTAGTGTATGTCAATTCTAATTTAAAAGGTCTTTAAACCCTTGAAAGGTCAATGTATACACTGCAATAAATCATAGGAAAGTACAATCCATTATGTCCTGTCAGTGGATCCCATTGCCCATCTCTTCAAAGATGCGAGCTGAGAAACTCAGGCCAGGTTGTCATAGGACCCCATGCTCCCTCCCCAAATAAACTTTTACACCGACCACATATGCATTCTGCTGCCTGGATCTTTCCTACTTCTGCTGCTCTTCTTGCTTCTATCAAACTGGAACTCTTTCCTCTCTGTTAACTTGGTAATAACACACATTCTTCATTAACCAAATTAAGGTCCATGCCTTCTATGAGAACGTCTCCAGCTATTTATCTTCCCCTTAGTGAGTTCCATTTCCACCCTTTATGTTTTTTATTTTTATGAATGTAATTGATATTGATTGTTTCCCCCCCCCTCCATATGTCTGGGTATCTTAAATGTAGTTATAGTCCATAACCATCTATAGCAAACACTTTATGTAAATCAAAATAAAGCATGGTTCTTTAAGGTGTTTCACAAACCAAGCCCATCAGAATTACCTGAAAAGTAGGCTTAGTATGCACACTCCTGAGCCATACCTTAGACTGGCTGCACCAGTATCTTTGTCTTTTTAGCTATTATGATACACATGTATCCTGCAGTTTGAAATCAATTGGCTAGAGGCATATTTTCCCTAAGCAGGCCCAAGCATAAGAATCATTTTAAAGCACTTATGAAAAATATACATCTCAGAGCTCTGTCAGATCTTCTAAAGGAGAATCCCAAGTATCGGGGGGGTTGGGAATCTGTTTGTTGTTAATAAGCCCTTTCATCTACTACCAGCAGAGCTTTCCTGAAGGGATGAAAGTCCATTTTACAGAACAATGTAGTGCACTTTCTCAACATTTTGTCTTAATTGTAATCACTTTCATGATTTAAGCATTCATAGTTTGAGAAACAAACTAAAGAATATTGCAATGGGTTTTTAAAAGTATTTGCCTATGATTAAGTAAATAACTTTGCAGCTAACCTTGCATGGTATAAAATTAATGAAACTTACAGTTGCCAGTCCTACCTTTGATGCTTATGGATAAATGGGCTAAGAAAGTGACCTAATTTCTAGGAGATTCATTTTTCTCAGAAAGAAAATAGGAATCATGTTATTTAACTTGAAAGAAATGAAAACCAAAGTGTGTGTGTGTGTGTGTGTGTGTGTGTGTGTGTGTGTGTATGTGTGTGTGTGTGTGTGAAAGAGGGGGGGAGGGATCACAGAGTGCAGTGTGCGCCACAGTCCATCATTTATTCATCTCTGAAATTCTAGAAAGATGAGAAAGATTGTAGAAAGTGCATGGGGTTGGCTGTAGGAGCCTTTGTTTTGATCATGGTTCTTGTCTGCACTAGTAGAGAGGAAACTTTTCTTCATTGACCGCCTGACTTCTTGTGTGGACTGTTTGCATTATAGATCTCTGGCCCCACACTTTAATACACCAGCAATAGAGAACTTTTCACCTTTTGTAACCTGCCTCAATTGTACAAAATATGACACAGCTTTCTTAAATACTCGTTATTTCTAAACAATGTATTATATCTTCAGTGATAATAAGTAACAGGGTTGAAAATTTGATAATCTCTCAGTTTATTGTTTGTGCCTGTGTTCTATTGAAAATAACATTTAAAAAATAACCATAGTGAATATTCACAGAGCAGAAAATTATAAAGGCTAGATTAGAAACCTGCCAATGAAAATCACTATAACTTTTTTAAAACATGTATTTCCATCTTTTTCCAGAAATATCAATTTTTATTTTTTAAATTAGTGTGATTTTATAAAGTAGATTTCCTTTAATGTTTTATAATGTGCATTTCCACATTTGTTCAAATATCCTTATAAAAGTGGTGGTTTATAAGAGCTTACTATTTGTTACTATATTAGTTCTTTCTATTTAAATATTCTTCTATTCGTGAGTATTTAGTTTCCTTCTGTTTTTGCTATTATAAGGAGTTTTAAGATGCTTTTATGCATTATATCTGATTGTAATCATCACTTGTTTTGTCAAAACCTATTTCTAAATGTGGAATTACTAGGTCAAAGGGAAGGAAGTTTCTTCAAGCTCATGACATGCATTTCTCAATTGCTTTCCAGAAATCTTACTAATTTAAGCTCCATCATTTTCTTTTCTATAGAGGACGGGATCCTATTGTATATAGCACCAAAAGCAGTAAGATCTTTGATTTAATGTTTAATAAAACCTAAGAAAAACTATGTTGTAATTTGCATGTTTCTCATTACCATTAAGTTTTATTCTTTTTTATTCACTTATTGTTTACTTTACTTTTTGTATATTCTTCTTATCTCCCTTCTATAATGAGTGCCAGTGATTTACAATCATGCTACATATTTTGGGAGTAAATCTCTTGTTCAACCTGCTTTTCCCAAGTTGAAATTCATATTTAAATTTTGCTTAAATATTAATTTAAATAGACATAAATATCTAAAACATCCAAATATTTGGATGAACATGTTTTCATTTCCTAAAAACTTTTGCAACCTTTCATTATAAAACTTGAAACAGTCATGAAAGTTGAAAGAATTGCACAACAGATCTAGCTTCTTCAGTAACTATTTTGTTATATCTTCTTTAGTATATATCTAATAATTTACTAAAAATAATCTGTCCCTTTGCTTATAGTCTGCTTTTCGGAATTTAAAGGAATAGTCACTAACATGTAAATTACTTTAAAAGTAGGTGCTTTTTCTGTCTTGCCTTTCCCTGTACTCCCAAGCATTTGAACAGGATATATCATATGTGACAATCATAAATAATTTTTGACCAAGTAAGTTTTCTCAATGGAGAGGAGGGAGATTTCATGTTCTAAGGTGATTAAGATGACTTTTTAATATGTTGCAGTACCTATGATTTAATATATGTGGTATAAAGTTCATTCCAGGGCCAGTAAGATTTAACTGGCCTGTTTAAACAGTATGCTAAATTTCTGCAAAAGTGTGCCATAAAATATTAGTGACATCAAATATCTTTTATCTACAGACAAGCAAAAACCATGTGGATAAATTGTCATAACTTCTGAAACATGGTTTGCATCATTTAATGACAGCATTCCATATCTTGGAGGAAATTAGAATTCAAAACATTTCACTTCCTTCCAGAAGATGATGAGCTAATGCTGAAATGCCTATGAAGACAGAAGAACAAAAGAGAATGTTGCAGGCTAAAGAATCTGACAAGAATGGAGAAAAGTGGCACGGATTATAGAATCTATCTCATTGAGAAGGGAATAGAAAAATGATGCATGATACTTCACAGGGGAAAAAAGTCTGTCATGAATCTTCTGAGTCCAGATTCCTCGGTGAGCAAAAATGTAGAAACAAGCTAATTGCTCTGTCTTTTACTCTCCCAGTAGGAACAAAAGGAGAATAGAAGCCACTCAGTATTTTCTATATTTACTAATGAAGAACATTTTGGTTGTCTTTTTACCCAGGGGTCTTGGAATAAAGGTAACCCTGCCATGTGCCCAAAGACAGAATCACCTGGAAGCTTAAAATCCTTCAGTCAGTCAGTCTGATGCCCAGATCCTGTCTTAGGCCAATGAAATCAGGATCTCACTCAGGTCTTGATGAGGGTTGAAGACATTCATCTGAAGTTTCCCCAAGTCACCAAAGGTACAGTCAAGAATGTCAACTTTGGGTGAGAGAACAGAGTAAAGGAGGCAAGGAAGAGTCAAATCTTGTAAGCTCTCTTAGCATTTTGTGCTTCCATGAAAACCATCTGAAAGGGGACAAAGAGGAGAAAACACTCTCCATGATGGCAGATTTCAGCTACCTTGCACCGAATCTCAGTGCATACCTTGGTTTTGTGGAAAAGGCTACTGGAGGCTTCAACAGGAGTAGTATTTTCCATTTGTATCTGGAGTAATATATAGATCAAGCTAAAATGAGTTCAAGGAATATATTCTTACATGAAATAAAATAATGCAAGAATAGGAATAAAAGCATAAGAACGGAGGGGATATTTTTCTATGACCTGATTTTCTAAATGTCTCACGTTTTTTCGTAAGCATTTTACAAATCTTAGTTCATTTTGTCCTTTGTGATAGATACATCATCTCTTTATAGACAAGGAAATTTTTCAAAGAATAGAGCTGGGATTTGAAATCCAACTGCCTAAACATAGTGCCTGTGCTCTTATAATTACTATTTTACATGCTTATTTAAAAATTCTTCCATTTTTGACATTTTTGGCATTTCTAATTTTCTGTCTCTTTAAAAATTGGTGAATAGTTTCACATCTGTATTATTTCCTGTGTTTAGATTTACTTTCTTTGGAACAGATTCTCAGAAGCAAGTTGTCATAAAGTGTGAATAAGCTTATGGCATTTTTATATATTATTAAATTGCTTGTTAAAGGGGTTGTACAAATTCACAATGCCTCCAGAAATGTATAATAGACACATGCCAAGAATAGTTAATTATCCCCAATTTAGTAGGTGAGTAATCATATTTAACCTCATTTAAAAATTCCTATTTGATTCATTGGTAAATCAGCTTTTTCATTTTGTACATTAGTTTGCTTTGTCCTTTTATCCACTGGAAACTTCACATATGAACTCTGATGTGATTTTCTTTACAGTTGTAATGAATATTTTGTGGTATTGCTTGAAATTTGTCTCCCCAGCTGGACGGTAAGCCCCTTGAGGGAATCACATCTGCCTAGTTCACTGTTAAATTCTGGGACCTAGAACTGTGCCTGGTATGTAATTTTAAAAATTACACATGAATAAAAAGCTTACTTTCTACAATTACTTCAGAAACATACATCAGATGTGTGTGTGTGTGTGTGTGTGTGTGTGTGTGTATGTGTGTGGTGTTGATTTAATTGTTTTTCATGGTTTAGGACAATACCAAAGCAAGTAGTCAGTGACCACAGGGAAAGTAATCCATCCATAAACAGAATTGGCACGGTGGAATCATAGAATAAAAATGGGAGTGTTCTTTTTTCTTTTTTTGTATATATATATATATATATATATATATATTTATAATAAAATAAATATATTATACAATATATTATATGTATTTATGTACATTTTATACATATATATCTTATACTCTTACAAAATATATTGGGATTTGTAAAATAAAATGTCCAACACCTCTAGCGATTAGAGAAATGCAAATCAAAACTACTCTAAGATTTCATCTCACTCCAGTAAGAATGGCAGCTCTTAAGAATACAAACAATACGTGTTGGCAAGGATCTGGGGGGGAAAAGGCACACTCACACATTGCTGGTGGGACTGCAAATTGGTGCAGCTGATATGGAAAGCACTATGGAGAATCCTTGGAAAACTGGGAATGGAATCACCATTTGACCCAGCTATCCAACTCCTCGGTCTATACCCAAAGGACTTAAAAATAGCATCCTACAAGGACACAGCGACATCAGTGTTTATAGCAGCACAATTCGTTATAGCTAAACTGTGGAACCAACCTAGATGCCCTCCAGTGGATGAATGGATAAAGAAAATGTGGTATATATATACACAATGGAATATTATTCATCATTAAAAGAGAATAAATCATGGCATTTGCAGGTAAATGGATGAAGCATTATATTATGCTAAGTGAAATTACCCAATCCCAAAAAAACAAATGCTGAATGATTTCTCTGATTTAAGCATGCTGATCCCAAATATGCTGGGAGGTGGGGGTGGAAGGATTAAATAAACTTTAGATAGGGCAAAGGTGAAAAAGTGAGGGAAGACAAGCGGGGGTATATGGATAGGAAAGTTGGTGGAATACGATAATCATCATTACTCTAAGTACATGTAAGAAGACACAAAGGATGTGACTCTATTTTGTGTACAACCATAGATATGAAAACCTGGGCTGTATATATGTAATATGAATTGAAATGCATTCTGTTGTCATATATAACAAATCAAAGTTTTAAAACACACACACACACACACACACACACACACACAAAGGGCAGTTTTCATGGGATGGAAATGAGAAGCTTCCCTGGAAGAGGTGACATTTCTTTTTTTTTTTTTTCTTTGGGTGACATTTCTTTTTTTTTTTTTTTTTTTTTTTTTTTTTTCTAAACTGACAAAACCTTTCCAAATGTTGGAAGGGTTTGGTGACACGCACTCTGTTGAGGGTTCTGGTGATAACCTTGTACAGGACTCCTAATTATCCCAATTAACAAGATGGCTCGAATGAATCTGTAAAACAGCTAATGGCTGGATTCTGCTTTCTTTGAAATCACTTCTCTCTAGGATGTAAAATAGCAGCCAAAGCACTCCTGGAGTGGCTAAGTACTGTATTTACTCATTGTATTACCTCCCTTTCCTCCCCACAATTTTAAAGAAAAAAAAAAAAAAGGTATTTTTCCTCTACAGAACGCCTCCTGGCATGCTGCCTTTGTTAGCAGCCAAGAGTGTTTTCTTTAGATGAGCCTAGTGGAGAATCTCCAATTGGTGGCTGTGTACATCCTGGTCAATGTTCCCAAACATTTGAATTTTTGCGCCCCCCCGCCCTTTTTGCAGAAATAAGCATTATTATCATCACTTAAAATCATAAAGGAAAACTATGATGTGTGTGTGCATGAATGTGTGTGTATGTGTGTCTGAAGCAAACTGTTCTTGTCACGCCCTGCAGTTCCCTTGAGCTGAGAAGCATCACAATGAATTGCTGGTTGTCACTATCCATAGAAAGCCTGATTAGCTCTCTAGCAATCTGATCTCTAGAAACAGCCCTGCCCTTACCATCTCAGCACCCTCTCTTGGAAACAGCATGCGTGTTGCTCTGTTCAGGCTCCACTGTGAATTTATTCAACCAGTTCCCATGGGATTCTGATGGTTTTCAATAAGGAAGAAACCAAAGAGTTTCAAAAAGAATTGTTGAGCCTGATAGGGGCTTATTGATTTATATAGCAATCACTTGAAGTGAGAAAGTCCCTTTGACATTTAAAAAATATTCTGAATTACTGGCCCATTCTATTTTCCTTTCTTTGTGGCTTCCTCACTTCCTCCTTCCCTCCCTTCTTTCTCCTTTCATAACACAGTTTGGGTAAATTCATGGAAATAAAATGGAAGCACAGCTGGGAACCACCACTAATAATTTTAGTAATATGGCAGATTTTTCTATGGTAATCACTAATAAGCCATATATTTTTAATGCCCAAAGTTACATCTGTCACCAGTCTTATTCAGTGTTTCTAAGACAGCTATTAAAAACAAATTCTACAAATTTTGAGATTTGTTGTCTAGTATAATAGTTACTAATCACATGTGATGATACAACACTCGAAATGGGACCAGTCCAAATTGAGCAGGAATGTACAGGGAAAATACACACTGGGCTTTGATATCTTGTTACAAAAAACAATGTAAAAGATCTTATTAATATTTTGTGTTGGTTGCATATTGAAATGGTAATGCTTTACATGCATTATTAAGTAAAATATATAAAATTAATTTCACCCATTTATTTTTCCTACCTTAAACATATGGCTATAGAATGTTTAAAATTGCCTATGTGAACTGCATGATTCCTATATCAGACAGAATAGGGATGAAAATATTTAGGCTTTAGCACTGTTGGAATTATCCTAGCAGGATGATCACAACAAAGCACTATCCTTGCCTCCTCCAGCTCTCCACAAAGTCTATGCAGCAGCAGAGTGGGAGGGGAATTATGCAGGTAAACATTTGCCAGTCAAAAAGGGAGCCAGACCTTCAGGGGTACAGACTACCTGCTAGAGACACAGACTCTCAAATCCTATAGCCTGCACCCTGGTCTTGGGCCTATCTATCTCAGAGCAAACATTTAAGACTTCAGGGGCAAGTCAATATGGTCATTCTCTGAGCCTCAACTCTTCATCTTTAGCCTGTATCTTTTCACCAACAAAATTTTTAGAAGGGGCCTCAAGCAGGAACATAGATAGTATTTTTTAACATTTTTTGAAAACAAAAATCTTCAATATTTATGCAAATATGGTTGAATATAGACTTGGCTTTATTTAGAAATCTTTGCCATTGGATAAGCAAATCCTTAAACCAGATTTTAACACACATACATAAGTGATATAGCAGAATAAACTGTTACAGTTGTGTAAAGTTCCAGGTATAGGGGCCTTACTACCTATAAAAATAATTTAGTAATAATCTGAGTGTAGACAGAATCTTCACAATAATATCCAACCATCATTTGAAACATATCAACCATCATTTGAAAGTATAGTTTTTGTTATGCAATTTTTTACTTTAAGTAAGTACATATGTACCAAAAGCCTTGCCATTTTGTACCTACCTGTTTAGAGGTAAGGGTGTGTCTCCCCAGGAACACTCTGTTTCTCTGTTGCTCACTAATGGAAAGCCTTGACACAATTTACAGTCACAATTTCTCAACAAATCTAAAAATTTACTAGCAATATCCTTTATATTTCTAAAGTTTACTAATAAATCTACTTAATAAATCTCTTACTCTATTTATTGTTTGTCTGAGTATAAATCCTGAAATATGAAGTTCCATGATATTTCATATGGTATAAATTATCAAGCATATAAAGAAATGATTACAAGATTGATTTCTTTCTTTTTCTGGGGGTGGGAGTGTTGAAGGTGATCTCAAGAATTAGCCAGTCCCTGAAAATATATTCATCAGGAAACATTTTGTAAATTATACCATATAAACTTCCAACAATGATAAGTTACTGAACATTTCCAAAAGCTAGAAGCAATAATTCTAAAAGTTTTAACCCTAAAGAAATGATGTTATCTTGACTTAGACATCTTATTACGTATATAAGTATGGAAATATTATGTCATACTCTGTTTATATGTACAAATTTTATATTTCAGTGTATTGTTTATAATGAATTTAAGAGAAGATAAAACTTCCACTCCCATCTACCCAGATAAAATAAAGAAAGAGAAAGAGGAAAAAATTGGTGATTATTTGGAGATAAAAGTGAGATACTTCAATAGCAAAATGTGTTAACAAACAAAACTGAAGAGTATTAACAGGAGTTATGTCATGTGGCACAAAGTGAAGACAGTGTATCATTTCAGAAAGCCTGGATTTGGGTTTGGTGTTATCCACTAACACTGATAAACACCTATTGCCTTATCTTAAAATCTTAAAATCGGGGCCATAAGAGAAGATGATACAAGGACATCCTCTGAATTATGACACCCTGAGTGAGTGTGGCATTTTGTTGTTGTTGTGTGGTTTTAATCCACACTTCCAGGACTATAGACCTGTCAGGAAAGAGGAGGGAATCACAGTCCCATTTTGGGGGGACTAGATTTAGCGATCTCAGAGACAGGTCAGTGTGCGGTTGTCACGTGAGATAAAATAGAATTACTGCAGGGCACCTATGAAGGAAAAAGTGTGAAGTTTTGGTATGACATGGCTGCTGCAGGGTAAGGCAGAATTGAGCGGGTCCTGAAGAGGTGACCAGGGACTGCAGGGTAGTTGAAGATGAGGCAGCTGGGGGCAGTTTCTGAGTCAGGTTGCCTGAGGCAGGGGAGAGGCCTTGAGGGTAAGGTCACTTCCTGGACCCTAAGAAGGCAGACTTCTTTGCTCCTGAGCACCATCATTTAAACATCAGAGGGAAGGAAAGGAAGATGTATGTGTAAGTGATACAGCTTCTTATATCCTTGGGAAAATGAGGTTTACTTTGATTATTATTATTTTCAAAAGAAGATGTCAGGAATGCTGCTCTAGCCAGCTGCCTTTTGAGTAAACAAAAACAGAGCCAGGAAATCGAGGGTGACCAAAAAGATGAACAGTCAGAGGGTACATTTTTGTCTCTTAACACAAATTGTACAAAATTTCTCAGAATTTATGTTATAAATAGATTATAGTGCACTAATGTTTTTCTTTCATCTTTCTTCTCCTATTGGCACCCCATGAGACTTCAGTCCCAAAACCTCTTGCCATTTTTAGCATACTGTTTTTCCCCCTTGGTAATCCAGGTTCGGGGGGTGGGGGAAGAAGTTAGGCTATATGGTAGATCCCGCAAGAAGCACAAAGAATAAATGTTTTTGTAGAATAATTTAATAAATCTCAGAAAATATTTGGCTAAGTTCCTGAAAGATTAGAGTTTCATTCCCAAGATTTCTTTCTATTTTGATCTAGTTCACTTCCTGTTAGCTGTGGGTGTAGTCCTGAGTTCTTGGCATACTCTTCCTCATATAAAAAATAACATAAAGACCATGCCTGGTCTCCTTCCAGAAGATTCTAATTCAGATGTATTACCACTTCCTGAGGTATACTCAGGGAAGCTCTTTCATTAAATTTCCTTTCAACAATAGCACTTGCTATAATAGTTGCTTTAAGTAGTGCTTAGTATGTTCTAGGCACTTCAAGGGTTTTATAAGTTTTTTGCCCACTAGTCTTATGATAACTCTACGCTCTAGGTAATATTATTGTCCCCATTTTACAAAGAAGAAATCTAACACCAAGAGAGGTTAAATGACTTGCCCAGATGGAGCCACTCTATGAAATGCTACTTCTGCAAGAAAACATAAGTGTAAGACAGCGCCATATAATGTGTCCTTGACACAAAAGGAAGAGTGGCTTTGAAGAGGAGAAGCTTGGATTCAAATAAAAATTTTGTCACACATTATTTGTATGAATCCAGGACTTGTTTGAAGTTGGAAGTTTTATCATCTATTAAAAAATGAAGCTAATGCCTACAAAAGTGATATGAAGGTCAAATATAATATATGAAAGGAGCGTGGTATAGAACACTCTCTCAAAAGAGTGTCATTGGTATTATTAACATAAGGTAATTATAAAACATTGCCTAAAACTCTTACTCCTTATTTTTCTTGCTCCTTCAAATGGCCACTTTTCCTCTCCCTGTGAGGCTGTTCCTCCTCCCTCTTGCAGAGCAGGGAATATGGGTTGGCTGTTCTGCACCAGGCTCAGTGATGCATGAGGACACTGCACGTAGGGTAGGGTCCAGCAACAGGAAGGGCCATACCAGGCCACAGTATATGTCTGAGATCCCCAGGACAAGTTTTGTTCATTGCATGGAAGAATGGCTGGTTAAGTTAATCCCAGGGTTGCATTCTCAGTAATGATACATCTCTGGCCATTGATCCATGGTTTTATTTTCAAGCTTATTTAAGCAGGAGCTATAAAAAGCAGAGCATCACACAAGTGCAATATGGAACTAAGCCTCACATGAGCACCCTTCGAATCCTCTCTGATACCTATTTGTTTGTCCTGATTTTAGAAAGCAGAATTTGATAACATCACCGATTGGAGAATATTGTTTAGGATTATAATTTTCCACGTAATGATATAAATGATGCTGTGCAGAATTGCTCTCTTGCTAGTGAGTCGTTTTCTGAAAGACTGTGCCAAAATCGGAAATCACCATTGGTCCTTGAAACAATTCACTGTGGCATTATTGCTGCTGTGAATTTTCTAGAAATTGTAAAAGTCGGGATGGTATTCTCTCTTATCAACAAGCAGTGGGAGTAAACATATCAGGCTAATGAGATTCAAGGAGAATTGTCAATATATTCCGTTATAGGGAGCAAAGGCAAGTACTTAAGCCATAAAAGCATTCTTGTTCTTTCCTCAATGGGCAAGATTGTTATGTTCTCTGAACAGCCAGAAAGGAAGTGGGGACCAAGTGCTAGGCTAAATGAGGTTAGGAGTGTCAGATGTGATATCTTCACACATCTGCCTTAAACATTTCAGGAACCTCCAAACAATTAATAATTTTGTTTTCTCCTTTGGTATAGGGAGAGGAGAATTATGATAACTTTCCCTCCAAATACTATTTTATTTCTTAAATAAAAGATACATGATTTATATAAAACAGTAAGATTCATAATGTAAATGTATTTGAATGAAAACAATTCTAAAATAATTGAGCTTCAAATAAATTTGTTCCTTGAGCTCCACACCATAGGACTAAGTTCTTGGTAAGTTAAAAGTAGGGCTGTTGGCAATTTGCATAAAAAAGTCTCAAGAGCAGGATCTCAGATATATGACATATCAAACTGGCACTTCCCAGAGCCTGGACAGCATTAGATCCTAGAATGCTTGCTTGTTAATAGTAATTCCTACATAGCTTCTGAGGGGTTTCAGCTGTCTACTTTATGAGGAGTGCCACATTTTTAAGAGCTTTACAGGAGTCAGGAGAATTGGCTTGTGTCTCTCCATTTGCATTTAATGTTCTAAATTTTTTTTAGGCTGGAAATGGTCTGAGAAGTCTCCCTGGGACTTTATTTCTCAATTTCTAAATAATCAAACCTATCATCAGCCCAGTCTCAGTTTTACCTTCCTTCAAGCAACTTTAAAATATATACATATATGTTATGGAAGCTGTTTCTTTTTTTCAAAGCTTTTTTATGAGCCAATATGCTTGTTTCCCAAAGGGGAAAAAATGTTTGTTTTCATGATTTTGGCAGAAACTAATGTTTTCTTTGGGCCTGTTCAGACAGTCAAATATTTTCAAGTTTTCTAATTCTCCTTTCTATTGGGGGGAGCACCCCCTGGTGGAAAACTGTGAAAATGTTTGCTATGTGTTTAACTGTTACCTTTAATATAGACAGATGGGTTTTGAAAATATTATTTTTACAAAAAGCACTCTTAAAATCATTTTACCAATGTTAATGTCTTGTGAAATCTCACAATTTCTTTCTGATCATTACCACAATATCTAGAATGTTCTCTTTGCCCTAGATGTTATGTGGATGTGGTATAGATGTTATGTGGATTACTGCTCTAATTTATGTGGGACAGAACTGAGTGGGGAGGGACATCTTGGCATTATTTTATTACATTCAGAAAGAGAGGGGTCATTTGCTTTCCCCTTCACTTATTCCTTCTTTCCATTTGTTCCTGGTACTGCTAAGAAAGTTCCATTTCCTTTTGGACCTGCCTGGGTGAGAAAGCAGTCGCTATGAAGTTGTTCAGTAATACATTAAGACTAGGGTACCTTCCTATACAAAATAAGGTCCCTGACACAGAAAGCTGGGAGATTAATAGAAAAGGGGTTTGTTGAGAGAAATAAATAGAGAGTCTATTGTTTAGTTGAGAGATCTTCTTGGTTTCCTAATTTCCCCCAATGCAAATAAAATAAAATTTCTTATAAACCCACAATTACTGCCTCTTATAGAGCAAAGAGCTCCATCTCCAGAGCTACTACCACGAGGCACCATTGCTCATTCTTTCTGTTATGGATTAAATATATAATCCCCAATAGGTTAAAACTCCATGCCTCAGATCATGACCTTATTTGGAAAAAGGGTTACTGCAGACCTATTAACACAGGTATATTGGGGTAATGTGGGGATCTAACCTAAAATGTCCTTATGGTATCCTTATGGGTAGGGAAAATCAGGATAGACACACACACACAATACCATGTAAACATGAGGGCTGAGACTGGAGAGGTAGGTTAGCAAACCAGGGAACACTGAAGATTGCCAGCCAGTACCCATAAGTTAAGAGAACATGGAATAAAAATATTCTCCCTCATAGTCCTCAGAAGGAACCAACATTGCCAACCCTTGATTTTGGACATTTAGCCTCCAAAACTATGAGACCATACATTACTATTATTCAAACTACTCAAATTGTGGTACTTTTAAATGTCAGCCTTGGCTAGCTCACTTTCCTCTGGTCCAAATAGTGTCTCCTCCCCCATAACCTTTCTGAGTAGAGACTAGTATGAATGGACCCCCTCCTTTGCTGGCTGCCTTTCTCAAAAGGATTTGTAACAGTGATGGAGGACAGAGGGCAGGTTGAGCATTGGGTAATGTGGCAAATCTCCCAAGTCCCAAGTGGTTCTGCGGTAACATTAACATCTCTCAATGACACTTTCACTGCTGCTACCTGGAACTAATATGTCATGACAAAATGATGGAAGAGCCCAGACTTTTTCCATGTTCTATGTTCTTGACAACCTAGGGTGTTCTTCTAGCAGGCAAAGAAGAAAAAAGAATGGGAAATAAGAAAAACAGGTATGTCACTTGGAATCTCTCTGCTGGTCAAAATTTTCTTGAAAAATTGGTTCCACCCACCCTCACTACAGCCAGTCATTATAGCTGGTGTCTTCCACTATTACAAGGGTGATGATTCTTCTTCCCAAGGGTCTATCCTCCACACTGTGTTCCCCAAACATACAAAGGGCTTTTCTCCATTTGATTTGGTCATTGCACAACTGGCATCCTTCAATGTCATCCCTTCCCACATGTATCAAAACCCTCTGCATCTCTCAAGCTGAAGCTTAAGTCCCATCTTGGTACATGAAGTCTTTTCCACAGCACTGATCCCTGCTGTTTTCATCTCCGCATTCCTGGGAGACCTTTTGACTATGCTGTATCATAATGCCTCCGAGAACTTTCCTCCCATGTTAAACACTAATGTGTCCAAGGAACGAAATGTAACTTTTCCTTAAAAGGAAACCACAGAGCATATGCCAAGATGCTGAGCATACAAGGGTGGGATTCTTACTGAAATAAAATGCATAGCATTGATCATTTTAATGTACTTCTCCCTTTCTGATTTATATACATGTGTGTGCATAATGACGTTAGCACCTGAAATTTTTTTTTCTTTGCATTATACCATGTAAACTTTACAGAAACTCTGAGACATGCCTCAGATTACCATAGCCTTCATGATTTAGGATTAGTTCAAAGGTGGTCTAAAGAAGTTCTGGAGGGCACTGCAGGTCTCTCATTCTCAGGAGATGGTATTTTACAGAAAAGTTCTACCCAGGGAGCAACACCCAGGCCTTCATTGTTGGTTTGTTCCCCCTTTATTTTTCTTTTCCTTTCACTTAAGAACCACAGCTTCACTATCATCATTCACACAGCTGTGCAGACTGAACTTGCATTTTTCTTCATGCACTCTATTTTAAACAACCCCCAACAGGAAGAAAAATAATAATTCTGTGCCATTTTCTTTTTCTCCCTTGCACCCCCCCCCTTTTTTTAGATGAAACAAATAACCAGGAGAAAGAAGCATGTAACAAACCTCCTGTTTCTACTCTAGCAAAATGCCAAGCTGCTTGCTGCCCCCCAGCCAGCTTGATTAAGTTGTCATCCCTCCTCTTTGTTTATATTTATTATTTTTGGAGGGTTTTCTTTCCCCCTTTAGTGTTTATCTTTTCCAATTTTTTAAAAGTCATGAATCATAGTTTGATTTACAGCTTTGCTCAGGGGAGATAGGCAACTCTAATGAAGGAGCAGCCTGCAAGTGTAATTAATACCCGCCAGACATTTTACCACATTAGCCTGCCAGGATCCAGACTGGGGAAGTTTGGAGTGGGGAGGAACATCTACAGAGCTATGCCACCACCCACTCAGTACAGCAGCAGAGATTGGTGATATGAAAGAGAGGGTGCTTGGGATCAGATTGCCACCCCACTGTCAAGCCCCGAAGACCACTAGAACAAGGAAGTCAGAGGAGCAGAGGGAGGAACTCAATGAGGAAGATGGGCAAGGCAGGCGCATCAGGGAGGCTGCAGAGACAGAGGATGCGTGCAGCTGATGGATCACTCCCATTTAAAACACAAAAATAAGGCAGCTTGCCAGAGCAGTTTGGGCCAGTTTCATTAAAACTCGTCATTCATCATACTGAAATGAGGCAGTATTTGTTATCGCGCTGGTGCTGTCCTAGTACCAAAGCTGTTCCAGTACTAAGTGCTGATTCAGGGAGGGCAGAGCCACAGGTGGGAAAGGAGACAGAAAACTGGCTTCCTCCAGCAAGCATGGGAATTGGTCTTATCCTCTTCCTTGGTACCTTACTGTCCATAGTCATGTGAGGAAGGCCCAAAATCTCCAGTGATGAAGAACCATGAACCTGAACCCCATTCTCAAGCCACTCCCCTGGGACATATAATCAGAATTATCATCAGTCTGGCTTCTTAGTTAAGATGTTATGGTGAAGCAGCTGCATTTCTCTATGTTGACTTAATGTGCTGATGGAAGACACAGTTTCCATAAATGTACAAAAATTAATATAAATATATGGGTGTGTTTGAGTGTGTGTGTAGGTTCTGGCCAACCTTAATTGTAAACTGTGAAATACACTTATGCAGAATGAAGTTGATAGCACTTCAGTTTTTTGTTTGTTTGTTGTTTATTGTTGGTCTTCTTTAGCAAACCTCCTTTTCTTTACTTTCAAATAACTTAACAGGTAGAGGGAAAGCCAGAATCAGATCACAGTTTAAAAGGACCTGCACCAATAACTGGGTCTGAGGCTAGAATAGATAAACTCCCTGAACCTGATACACAGAGGAATAGCAGAAAGCTGCAAAAAGAAGGCCTGCCTTCTGTTTCTTGTACATCACTTACGGTGTCCCTGGACATGCCATGCCAATCTTTCCAAGGTACAGTACTCACCCTGAGAAGTTTTTGACAGTCAGATTATGAAACCTTATGTACTAAACTTGTAGGAGCTAGAAAATGAACAAAATCCCCCACAGCTGTAAGGACATGACTGGCAGTGATGTTGCAAGATGAGCAATGAACTGCATATATCAAACCTGTCTCCAGTCTTTTGATGAATTCTTTGTCTGCCTCCTTTTAATACCAAGACGGTGCGCAAGGAGCCAACATTAACAGATAGCATGCATTGGCATTGTTGAATTGCACAGAGCACTTTTGTGGGGGGTTCCACTTGGCAGGTGTGTTTTCCAGGACTGAAGGTGGCATCAACATATCACCAGGTCAACTTTTAAATTTGGTAGATTGACCAAAAATATGACCTCTCCTATGTGATAGGAAGAGCTGTTTAAGTTGTGCTCTAATTGTGTTCCTTAAAATCTATTCATCATTCATTCATTTACTCATTCAGTAGTGCTGTTCTATTCTAAAGACTGTAGAGCAAATTCTAGGCAATGGAGATGAAGGAATGAAGATAAAATTTCCCTGCCAAAGGTGTGCACATGAGCTATGTTTACAAATAACATATCCATGATAAGTGACATTGTAATGATGCAGCTTCAATGTTGTAAGGATTCAATACAGGAGATAAAGTGCTGACAAAATATATTCTCACAGACACACAAATACACCCAGTCTATCAGTTTTTTTGGTTGCTATAACTGTGAATTTGGCTTTAAATACTAAAGCAAAAATATTGTATATTATTTTCAGTACTGAAATAGAAAATATAAACTCCAATAAAACCCAATACCCTTTTAGTCTTATATTTGGCTTTTCTAATGTTTGACCTTTTCAAATCCTGAAATCTAACCACCTAATAAGAGACTCAGCTAAGCCCTTACCTCCTCCCTGTTCTCTGAGGTAGAGCTGCTGATGAGTGGCCAATAAAGGGCAAGTAAGGGGAGAAATTAAAACCAAATAGCCTGAGTAATTATTAGACTGAATAATTGGCTTCTGAGAAAATGAGAGTTGATTGTATAAATTACTGGTTAACCCCAAAACCACATAGGTTCATAATAAAAATTATAACATTCAAAACAGGTAATCCGATGAGATGGAAATATGCCCTATAAGTCAAATGTTAAAAACAAAGGTTATCATTCATCCAATGTCAACTGATTAATTATAAACTCACTGTAGCCTAGAATAACTCTCTTACAGGAAAGCAGTGGCTCCATCAGTTTTCCTTTTCATGGTCAAAAAAATAACCAAATACCCATAAATGTGTTCAGCTTCCATACAAGGTCTTCCTGGCTCATCATCAAGCTGCCCAACAAAATATATCTACTTGTCCTAGTAGACATAACCTCAATCATTTCTTATTTATTGTGGTTGGAGAGGGTAGGGGTGGTACAAATAAATCTATAGAAAAAAACCCAAGCCTACATTAGCTAATGGTTGTAACCTTTTTAGAATTTCCACTTTGGTCTTTGGAGATGTTAGTTTTCTATAAATCTTAAAATGTCAATCAAAGAAAAATAAATTAAGTATCCTTTCTCTCTTCTCTTTCATAGCAGCCTTCAAGGAAAGCTACTACTCAATGAAATGGATAAGAGACATGGAAAGAATGGTGGGATATAATTTACAAAATATACCATTAGAATACTTTATGTTTTTAATTTAGAATGTCTTTGGGGGTATATATATGAATTATGGAGTAGTTACAAGACACAGAAGATAACAGAGAATTAATGCAACATATATTCAGTCTCTGTTTTGTGTCAGGAACTGTAGATATATTACCTCACTATTTCATGACATCTTTTAAAAGGTAAGTATCAGGGGTTGGGGGTATATATAGCTCAATTGGTAGAGTGCTTGCCTAACATGCACAAGGCCCCGGGTTCAATTCCTAGCATGCTCCCTGCCCCCAGAAAAAAAGAGTGTTTGGCATCTTAAAGATGCGAAATAAAATTATTTTAAAAAATAAATAGGTACATATCATACTTCTTTAAAGGGGCAAGAATATCAAGGCTTAGAAAATTAAAGTAATTCAGGTGCTGGGGTTGTGGCTTCGTGGTAGAGCTGTTTGCCCTCCCTAGCATGTTTGAGGCACTGGGCTCAATCCTCAACACAACACAAAAAAATAAACAAACAAAATAAAGGTATTGTGTCCATATATAACTAAAAGTTAAAAAAAAAAAGTTAAGTAATTTAACCAAATTTTGTAGATAGTGAATGATCTCACTGGATTAAAACCTCAGTCTTATTGACTCCACTCTACAATATTTCCTTCCTGAAATGCATTATTTTAACTTTTTAATGTTTTCCTGTGTTGGTGGCAGCAGGGAGCATTGAAATCTCTGCTGAAGAACAACGTAGTTCATACATTAGGGCGCGCGCGCGCGCGCGCGCGCGCACACACACACACACACACACACACACACACACTACAAACACTATGAGGATGCAAGTTGTACGTTCAAAAATCACAAAGGAACTATTTATTACCAACAGGGAATGTCAGACTTGCTTTAGAAAATTCTTTTTGAGGGGAATTTTCACATTCCTTTAGGCTACTTTTATTTTCATTGGCAATGAATCAAAGGGCTTTGGCGTTATTTCTCAATTAAATATGCTTTACATCATTCTGCAGCCAACCATGAAGACCTACCTTTTAAATAAGACAAGAGGCAATTTTTCTTATTACCCTATGTTCAAATCCCAGCACTACTACTTACTGGCTTAGTTACCTCAGACAATTATTAAAACTCCCTCTGCCTCAGTTTTTCCACCTGTAAAGTGAGAAAGAATATTAATATACTTACCACAATCAGTTAAAACATGTAAAGTGCTTAAAAGAATGCCTGGTACCCATAGCAATAGACCTCTAACTTCTTGCTGTGGAGGTCTATAATTTCTTGCTATGATTATACTGACAATATGGATAAAACATGTGGCCCAAGGTCCAGCAATAAACAGGGCCTTAACAATTCTAGGACCCTTTCCTCATTTGAAAGCCCATAGTTAGTTGCTTTCCCTCAGGGGAAAAATGGAACTGAATTAAATACATTTACTGTTCAATGTACTTTTATTTCTCTTATTTCTCTGAGTTTTCAATATAACGCACCTTAGGTTTTTACTACCCTGGGGAGAAGTCTGCAGTGCTATTGACACATATCCTCACATGTCCCAAGAATCTCTTACTACCATTCACAGATTCATCCTGGAATTCTGATAGATCCATTTTATGATAAAAATAAGGAAATATCTCAGAATATTATCTCAGATCTTACTCTCTCCAAGGTAGATGCTTAATGCTTTACCACTGGATGCTTAATACTATGTAAAGCAAAAAAAAAAAAAAAAAAAAAAAAAAAAAACGAAAACAAAAAACAACAACAACAACAAAAAAAAAAACATTGAGATTCTACTCAGCTATTTCCATTATAGGAATTTTTAAAAGATAGGGAGAAGGAGGGGGAAATTCAACAAACAACATCATTAACTATTGAAAATGTTTGTGTGGGGGGGTGGGGATAGAGAGACAAAGAGAGAAGCAGAAAGAGAAACAATGGTAATTTATTTAGAGAGCTCTTTCCCTACAACTTTTCTACTACATTGTGCTATTCAGGAGTAGTTCATTTTCTCTTATCCCATGACATTATTTTTCCCCTTAGAATGAATATCTTGCAGATTGTATCTTTTTTTTTTTTTGAATGCAACCCTAGACCAGACCCATATCTAGCTTCCTATCCTCTTAGGAGTTTCAAGTGTTTCAAATTTGATTTTATGCTTGAAGGGTCTGGCCACCTTTCTTTCCCTTAAGCTTCCTACTAATCCCCTCTCTCCTTGTGGTTCTTTTTCTCCATCATGTTAAGTTTGAAGTGAAATGAGCTCTCTAATAAAAACCCCATGGAGAAGAAAGTGGTAAGTCACAAGCCAAGCCTGAAGTCTCTACTCAAATTTGTTAAAAAGTTGTAGTAAGATATTTTAGTCTTTCATTAATGACAAAAAATAAGGTTTAAATCCAAAACTCATCAAAACAAAATTCCCAGTTTTATTAAAAGGAACTATAACATTGAAAACGATAGATAGTGTTATGTCTATTGAGAAGGAAATGACCATGAAAATTTATTATATGCAAAGCCTTAAAAGTATACATTTAAAAATGAAGGAATAAATAAAACAAAATCACAAACCTAATCCAAACACATTTTAAAGTATGATCCAGAGCATGACAATTAAAATGGAATACACGTAAGCTGCAATGTATTATGTGTAAATCGTAATTGTCAATAAGGCAAATGTCATCCATTTCCATGGAGCTCGAGATCTGGTTGTTTACCCTCCACAGAAAGAGAGTATAACACAGAAAGGAGTCCAGAGAATGACCAATGATCATTTCACAAATATAAAAGGAACTTACAACACCTGCTATATTTGTCACAAAATAAACACTCTAAAACCACTTGTTTTTATACTATGTATAAATCTTCTTTTCTTTCATTAGATTTTTTTTAATTGATGAAAATAACAAGTGCCTAATATCTAAATGAAATTAGGCCATCTTTGTTCCAGTCAGTGATGAGTCTCTAGTACTTAGAAGAGTTCCAGGAACCAAGTAGGTATGAGTAAATGAATGAGTAATGAATTGCCTTGACGTGTCTAGGTACATTCTATGTCTCCAATACAATATTCAACAAAGTCAAAGCTCAAATTCATCAAGCTTTTCTTCTGCTTATTCTTGCACAGCCACTTTTTCTCTGACATTCTGCTTCATCATACTTCCCGGGAGAGTCCCCATGCTTTCCAACTGGTATCCAACTGGGTGTCTGGAAACAATCTGCAGTAGATGGCATGTATTTGAAATTACATTTATTTCAAATGAGACAATATTTTAACATTCCATCATCATATTTTCATCTTGATTACTGAAGTGGCTGTTGTGATAGAATTGTTTCATATTTTATGTGACCAAATGTAAATTCAACAATCACTAAGACATGAAATAAGGAGATATCCTTCAAGGATAAGGGGGAGAAAGAAGAATAGAAATAAATGTGATAAAATAAATATTCAAATTACTTAAATAATTTGATGCCTGGGATCTAAATTGTCACATGAGATAATGGAATTAACTGGGTAACTGTAAAGATTCTAATGCAAAAAAAAAATCCTATTCAAATTTCTCAGTTTATAAAGCTATAGGTTAGTTTTTCCTGCCTAACAATGATCCTATTTCGGGAATATCACCAACATATTTAAGCAAACCACTATAAAAATTTAAATTTGCTTAATGGAAAATATGTTTTTTCTTTGAATTTGGCCCTGATATCACTTTGCGCTATCTTCTTTTTCTTGCTACCTTTAATTTCCAACTGTGTTAATGAAAAAGATTTTATGTAATTTGGTATATGTCTTTTCCTATCTAGTGAAATTTAAAATTAACATCTAAGACATTATATTTCACTAAGTCATAGCTCAATAAATATTTCTTAAATGTTGAATAAATGACCAAGGATAATATGCAATGGAATATAATATAAAATATGTGTGGGTTACTACAAAATGAAAAAAAAATGGTTGATGTCATTAAACTCAGATAAAGACTATGCATTAGTAAAAATTTTCATATTACTCCTATTTCATTCTGTAGCTGAATATTTACACTCTAGTCCTACTAAACTACTTCTACTCAAACTAACATAAAGCTCTTTCTTGTAAATGTTTCCATCTGCAGTTTTCTCTGCCTGACATATTCTTCTCATGTCACCCCCAGCATTTTGCTGCAATTTCTATGCCCCTCTGTGATCTTAAGCTAAAAGTTGCACCTTGAAAAGCCTCAGTGTCAATTTCTTTTACTTTTGCTACAAATCTAGCATTGTATGCTACCTCCATGAAGATGACCTAAGAAAGTAAATGTTAACATTTTGTGGCAGGTAATTTTTGCCTTGATAGCCAGTGCTTAGGTTCTGACTTCTTGTTACAAATACCACTGCCCTGTTCCTGTTGAGTTTACAGTGACTCCTTGGAAAATTTCTCTAAGTGCATAAAAAGGGCTTACAATGATACACATTGAAGTGCTATTGGTAATAGGGAATTGTTTGGACTGTCATATACAAACTAAAAAATATTATGCAACAATTACGAAACCAAGGCAGATCTAATAAAACAAACTGCTAATAAAACAAGCTACTACCCTACCAATGAAGACACAAAGAAAGTAGGTGACATACTTTTAGCATGATACCCAGGTCTTAAGAAACCTACAGTATCTTTTCTGTGAATGTTAGAGAGGTATATTTAGGATAAAGGTAGCTGAACATATGCAAAATAATCTGGGAGGACTCATCTTAAACTGGCACCGTAGCTATATCTAGAAAGGTAGAGAAGGGACCATGAATAACCCTTCAAGTCAAAGGGGACTTGATTTGAAATGTTCTAACTTTTTTGGTAAGTTTTTAAAAACACCTTTAGACATTAAAAATTAATCTTGAGCTTGTAGAACATTTGAAAGATAAAAAATCAATCCCATGAACAATGAATTAACAATAAATGACTCATATATCATTTTTAAAAAGATATAATGCTGAAAACTAAACTGGCTTATAATAAATATAGCTAAATCAAATATTTTCTTTCATTATAAATAAAAGTTATTACCTATTTTCTATTAGATTGGGGTTGAATGTACAATAAGATGAATAAAATGATACCAGAGATGAGAAATAGGAAAAAAAAACTGATTTAGAATCTATTGTCCTGAGGGCCATTCCTCCTTTTTACCATGTGGTCTGGGTAAGTTACAAACTCCAGAGTACCCATTTTGCTCATTTCTAAAATGAACACAGAGACCTCAGTAGTGATTTGTAAACTCACAAGTCCTGTTGCTTTTGAGGAAACACAACAAAATATTATTACATTGAAGAACATGCTGTCACATCTTGCCTCATGATAAATGAGAGTCTAGCTAAGAGGTCATATGCAACACATGTGTTTAGTGTTGAATTGTGTGCTTTAAAGCCTCCTCTCCCAGTAGACTGATTTAAATTGAGGCAGAGAACATGATTTTAGTCAATGTGGTATTTCTAGCACTTTGAATGGTTCATAGCACATGTTAGACACATAATAAATTGTCTTTAATGAATAAATGACGAATTAGCAGCAGGAAAGCTTTAAAATAATTTTGTTAAAAATTTTTATCCCTGTGTATATGGATAATACCACTTTCATGTATTTTAAAAATCTCTAATTTGTCCAACTTCTAGAAAACAATGAGGAATTCTGAATGTGATCATAATTAAGGGCCAACTTCCTCTTAGATAATATGTCCATGTAGTTTTTACTGTCTCTGAAAAGCTTCTCTATCATGTTTCCTGAGGAAAATGATCTCTCACCAATAAGAATTGCAGTGAAAAAAAAAAAGAATTTCTCCAAATATTTGAAATCCCTTCCCTTTCAATCAACACTCTGAATTTTTAGAATAATTTTCATTCATTTAGGTTATTTCTGGTTACCTTAAAAGCATAATGTTGGCTTTTATAGTAAGGATGGGCACTTCCACCTGGCATATACCATGGAGTCTGGTATAAGTTCACTTGAGTTTGAATCCTAGGTCTATCAGGTATAAACTCTGTGACTTCGGGCAAGTCACTTTTTGCTATGCTTCAGTTTCTCTAAAACCATGATATAAATACTGACCTCTAATGTTTTATATAGGCTTAAACCAACAAGCATGTCTAAAATGCTAAGGATACTGCCTGACCTATAATAAAGATGATGCAAATATTCTTTGCATGAAAAAAAAATACCCCCTGCCAGTCATTTTCCTGGAGTGCATGACTACTTAGTCACATCAAAGTTGACTAAAGTGAGGCCAATAGCATCCAGGAAAATAGCATCTGCTCAATTGTAAACAACAACAACAACAACAACACCTTAGGAAGAACACCTGAGCACATAAAATAAAGAACACAGAGAAACAGGTTGTGTGTCTGCAGAGAAACTAGAACCAATTTTCTTGAGTTAGATGATAAGGTATTTTAAGTCCATTTTGCTTCTTACTACAAATTGGAAGATAAGGCTCTTGGTAGAGTCCCTGACATAGTAAATATGATTAAAATGTGTGTAATTTATTGTAAATAAATTTAATTAACTATTTAGTTAACCAGCAAATATAACACTTGTTTGGTTAAAAGTCAAATCACCTGATATCTGTGTGCATCTGTTTCCTCAACTATAAAACAAGGAAACTTCACCTAGATTAGGATTCCCATATCTGTGCTCAAGTAAACACTGGTTTCCTAAACCCTGGTTGCTAACCAGTGTCCTTGTTAACAAGTGGATGGTTGGATAACTTTTGGAAAACCCACATACTATATGGTTTTCTGGCATTCACACACACATTTGTTATGGTTTACATATGAGGTGTCTCCCCAAAACTCATGTGTGAGACAAGGCAAGAAAGTTTAGAGGCAAAATGATTTGGTTATGAGAGCTTTAAACTGATCAGTGCATTAATCCACTTGAATGGATTAATTAGGTACTAATCATAGAGGAGTACATCTCTGGGGGTGTGCCTTTGGGGTCATATTTTGTTCCTGGTGAGTGAAACTCTCCCTCTCTACTTCCTGATTCTCATGTTCTGAGTTGTTTTCCTCCTTCCACTCTGATATTCTGCCTCACCAAAGGCCCACAGCAGTGGAGTCAACTCTCCATAGACTGAGACCTCTGAAACCATGAGCCTTAAATAAACTTTTCTTCCACTACAATTGTTCTTGTCGTGTCTTTTGGACACAATGTCAAAATGTAGACGAAAACAGAATTGGCACAGTAGACATTTTTTAAGATGTTTTACTATCAGAAAAATAATTATCCATTTTCCAAACATAAATAACTATGAGCACCTTTCCTTTGATTTCCACCCTACTGTTATCACACAGAATTATTATTGTCCTGGAGATATTGCTATTTAATGTTTGGTTTACAGAAAAGTGCCAGTCTTCAAATCCTTGGTTTGTATGACAAAATAGGTACAAAATTTAAGAAGAAACTTTAAAAAAAAATTATAGCATTTTGACAGAATGAGTTTATGCCTATTGAATCTAATAACAAAAGTTGGGGGGCTGGGGATGTGGCTCAAGCGGTAGCGCACTCGCCTGGCATGCGTGCGGCCCGGGTTCGATCCTCAGCACCACATACCAACAAAGATGTTATGTCCGCCGAGAACTAAAAAATAAATATTAAAAATTCTCTTCTCTCTCTCTCTCTCTCTCTCTCTCTCTCTCTCTCTCTCTCTCTCCTCTCTCACTCTCTCTTTAAAAAAAAGTTGGGAATATGATTTTGTATGTATTCCCTTCATTGCCTTTTTCCTTAGAAATTCACTTTTATTTGATTTTGTTTAGTCCATTATGCACTAGAATTTTTTTTTTTCAAGGAAATGGATCCCTTTCCACAGATAATTTGGAACAACAATGCCATTTCCAAGTTTTTCACATGATGACGCCTCTCACTGACTCTGTGAGGGAGTCCATTAAAATGAATATTCCTGGATTACTCAAAACTTGTTTCAGATCTTTAGAATTGCAGGGAGGTGGCTTCCCACCACCTCCCCCCCACAACTCTCCCAGGTAATTCTGACTGTACTTTGAGAAATTACTAGTTGTGAACAGCTTGATGAGGAAAGTGGCATTTTATTTATCTTCAGATCATCAGTGACAAACCCACAGTAAATAAATGTTTTGGATAAATGTAAGTGAGAAAATCCAGGCAATAGAACATGGGGGCTATCATTAGTATGTAATTTCTGAGTCCTGTGTTCATATTCATGGACATTTTAAACTTAACAAAAACTGGAGACAAATTATAAGCTTAAAACATCAAATCCTACCACTCATCACTTGTCAGAAAAAAAAAAAAAGTGTAATTCTCCATGTACTGCTATTCACAACTCACTTCATGTTCTAGGTAGTTTGAAGTGGGTAGGGTGTGTGGCAGATTTCTTGCAGAAATGTCAACCAATTTTTCTTCTTATCCAAGCATAGCGCCATTAGAGAAGTACGGTGATGTAGTAAACAATATCTTATTTTGTAATTTAATATAAAAACACCCTCCTGATCCGTGTCTTAACCCACACTATATTCATCATGTGGACATAATAATTTAAACCCTTTGTTAACAGATGTTTTTACTAATCATTGTCTATTAAGGCATCAATCAGCATAATATCACTTGGACATTTATGTATCATATTTTCACATCCCTACCTAGAGATAGATAAATGTTTAACATATTCTTATATTTTTCTCATATTCTTATGGCATTTACATATCAATGGATGGGTAAAGTGATTTTTGTCTATTTGCTGAGATGAACCTAAACCACAATCCAACACAGTGATGCACCACCTATACTTCACCTTGGAATTACCTGAAATAAGGGGAAAATGCTGCTACTTGGGTCCCAGACTTGAGTGTCTGATTTAATTCATCTTGGGAGTGTCCCAGACATCAGAATTAATACAAACTGCTCAATCATTTCTAATATATAGCATAAGCTGAAACCCCAAAGTAACCAAGAACAGCTCCTATCAGAGGAACATACAATGATCATCAGATACCACACATGGGAGGCAAGTGTGAGGATTTGGATTTGGATTTGTTTGGAGCAGGAAGAGCTGCGAGCCTACTGTGAAGAGCTTCTTTGACTCACTGAGGCTGAAGTAGACTGACACTGTTCATTCCAGGGGGTGGCAGGGAATGGACATTCTTTTCTATTGTCTCTACCTTTTCCCTGCTGCACACTGTCAACAACTCTTCTCTATGCATCAGGTTGTTTGTTTATAAATAACAATGAGAAATAGCTGGGAATCAGAAAATAAAGGGCCAGGAGATAGGAGCTAGAATGAGAGGGAGGGTTATCATTAAACTGCTAAAATGCAAGAATAAAACAAACCAATACAACCCACTTCTTTTCAGCCTTAGGCCCTTGTGCCTAATCTGCTCCTGAACTATCAGAGTCCTCATGGCATAACATTCTGTTCTCCAGATCCTTTCACTCCTAAATACGGAAATACTGAAGGAGAAAGGAGAGGAATAGTGGAGGGGGTTGGGGAAGGGATTACTTTGGGATGAAGGGGGTTTGTCTTCTCCTGTGCCTGGTAGGCTCAAGGGAAAAAGTTAGTTCTACCAAATGATGGCCTGTGACTTTCTCCTGTGCACTGGAGCGCACATTCCCTGCTCCAATCTTACATCTACACAAGCTGTGTTCTTTCATTAAAAGGTGATTTCCACGTCAAGTCTTTGTTCTCCGTTCTAGGGTTAGACTTAATTCCTCCGAGTCTTAAAAAATTAATAAACCCCACTTACTATGTAGAAAAGTATCTGTTTTGATTAAGAGTATCTTATATCATAATCCAATAGAGACATAGCTGAAGGGCAATTTGTTCTCAGGGGTGTCACTTCTTTGAGTTCAAAAAAATGCACCCCTTTGTTCTAAATCACCTCCAAATTTACTTTGATTTTCAAATTCAGCATACTCTGTGTAAACAAATACTGACAATGAATTAACAGTACTCTATGATCCCCCTTTTGATGTATGCGTGTAGATTTTTCATTCTCGGAACATGTTCATGTCCCCTTCACATATTTTACTTCAGATCTTAATGAGTAACCTTGAGACTTAATAACTATGGCATTGTGTCATGCTCTCTTATTTTTCCTTGGTGCTTTCCTTAGCTACACATAATCTCTTTTAATAAACATAAAAAGAGAGTGGGGCTAGTGACAGTTGCATTCTGTCCACAGGGGGCAGGTTTCTCTCCTGTCTACCTCCTAGCAGTAGCTCACAGGCATGATAATTTGCTGCCACTATTACTCAACCCTGCCATTTAGACAAATTATGTTACTTATAGAACCTACTCTAAAGGAAATTATTGTTCTGTTTCAATCGATTTCCTCATTCCTCACTATCACTACACCATATTCTTCTTCAATTGATTTTTATTTAGTATTCACTCAACAAACCTTAATTGAGAGCTACCATATGTAACCATCATCCTCCATTCCAGGAAAGAGTTTAATATCCCTGGCCTCAACCCTCAAAGAACTTGATGTTCATTTGGGGAGAAGAAACAAGAAAACTACAGATTTAAGAATGTAACAGCCAGACAGACATATTTGATAGAGAACAGGCAAGCAGCTAAGATTTGGGCTGCACAGTAAATGGAAGGAATAGTCAAATGAGACTTTCCAAAGAGGGTGGCCTTGTATAAAAGTTACCAGGCAAGGAAACATGAAGAGTCACAGCTAAGTAACCCCAGTATAGTCAAATCTCACATTTAGTTCCAAAGAATACAAGGACAAATGGTTTACAGTAGAAATTACACATGGAAATCTCACAATTCCCCACAATTTATAGCACACACTTTTAATTTATTCAACCCTACATAGTAATTTTTGGCCATTGAACAAGAATAAAGAAGTAAAGAATAGAAAATGTACATGAGGCATCTTGAGATTCAAACCACTCTGCCTTTTAGATAAGGATGTAAGAAACCTGATAGTGAATGATCATAGGGAGAAAAAAATATGTGAATTAGTTCTGGCTAAATGGTGGGTTTTTAATTTTATTTTGAAATCAAGGACCTATTGTCTTAATATACCTTAAAGTATTTGTGATTATGTGGATATAGGACCTAGCTAACAGTCATACTTAATATACAATCCCTGTAAGTGCATCTAAGTTTTGACTGATCAAATTCAAATTCTTGGCCACCAATTTCTTATTCTAAGAATAAGAAATAATGATTGTGTGTGTGTGTGTGTGTGCACGCACGCACACACTCGAATTTAGTAGCCTCATCAAGTAGCTATCTCTATTACAATCTGGGGAACTGTTCTCAGACTATGAGTAATTTAGGATCTAAGTGAAGTATGTGAGATATGCTGGAGCATAATGTGATTTGGATGGCGGGTTTGTGTAAAAATAGAGGTATCCACAGCAGTCGTGTGGAAAACTTCAAGCAGTTCCCCAGAGTGGGTGTACAGCTCATATGGAGAGGTGGCAAGAACCTCTGTGTCACCATAAGGAAGGAGCACATGTATCTTTAGCCTTTGACTACATTACAGAAAGGGAGTGACATAATAATATTTTGTTTAAAAAGATGACTTTGATGGCTATGTGTAGGAAGGATTGGCGAGGATCACTGCCTACACCCAGGAGAAAGTGAAGGGCTTACTGCAGTGAGTCGGGTGGGCATTAGAGAAACTCAACAGAGGCTTCACAAGCAAAAAGAATGGAGCAGAGATCCTTGACAGTAGGTCTCCATTAGGGTTTGGGATACAAGGTAATGAATTCAGTTTTGAACATCGTGTTCTGTGCTTTCTGTGAGCTATTCTATGGAATTATTCAGTTGGCAATAAGGTATAAAGCCCCTACATTTAGCAAAGTCCTATTTGGAGATAAAAATTTCAGATACATTTATACATAAGATGGGTTGAAATTAGGCAGCAAAGGAGGGTTTGTGACTGGCCCCAGGGTAAGGATGGATCTAAGGGAAAATATGGCATGAGAATATACAGTGTGACTGGGCTAGAGATGTTGAAAATGATATAAAGGACCTGGGTACTCTTATGAACAGAAAGTAAGAGACTACTCTTTTAAGAATATATATGGGGGCTGGGGATGTGGCTCAAGCGGTAGCGCGCTCGCCTGGCATGCGTGCGGCCCGGGTTCGATCCTCAGCACCACATACCAACAAAGATGTTGTGTCCGCCGAGAACTAAAAAATAAATATTAAAAATTCTCTCTCTCTCTCTCTCTCTCTCTCTCTCTCTCTCTCTCTCCTCTCTCACTCTCTCGTTAAAAAAAAAAAGAATATATATGGGAGCTGGGTGTGGTGGCACACACCTGTAATTATGGGGAGTAAGGAGGCTGAGGCAGGAGGATGGCAAGTTCCAGTCCAGCTTCAAAGGCTTAGTGAGAACCTATCTAAAATAAATAAATATAACAAAAGGGCTAGAGATGTAGCTCAGTGGTAGTGCACCCCTGGGTTCAATTCTCAGTTGCAAAAATGTGTGTGTGTGGGGGGGATGAATGTGTGTGTAAAAGACAAAAATTGATGGGCCAAGTTCTCAGAAGAGGTAGTGGTCACAGGACCCCCTCCTACTTTATAGTCACAAGGACAGATTCAAGGCATGGCATAAATCAAACCTTCTACCTCCACAGTTTTTTGTTAGTGAATTCCCATAAATGATAGCAGACTTTAAAAAGAATGAAGGACATCCTGGCAATAGAGAACATGATCAGAGTGTGCAGGAGGACAAGTCACAGGATATTAGCTTTAAATGACTTAATGGACTGAACCAAACACAATGAGAATGAGTATGGGGGCTACACAAGTGGTCATTCAGATGCCCTTCCTTTTTACTTTTTATTTTTATTAACAGTGATATGGATTGGACCCATGTCACTTTATTACTGGGTTTTATCCTCAGTGCCCTTTTTTATTTTGTTTTGAAACAGCGTCTCCCTAAGTTATGTAGGCTCTCCTCAAACTTGTTATCCCCTGCCTCAGCCTCTTGGCTTGCCATGATTACAGGTTGGTATCACTGTGCTCAGCAGAGAACCTGCTCTTTTAAAGAGTAGAAGAAACTTCCAGGGCTGAGGTGGTGGCTCAGTGGTAGAATACTTGCCTCACATGTGTGAGTCACTGAGTTCTATCCTCAGTATGTATATATATACATACACACACACACACACACATATATATATATATATATATATATATATACACACACATACACACACACACACACATATATATATATTTTAAATAAAATAAAAAATATTAAAAAAGAAGTAAGTGACAGCCCAAGCTGCTACCCCTTTGCAAACACACCACCATGTGCCTGCTGAGCCTGTCCTCCACCCAGGCTGTTCTTGATTGGTGCCTGAGCATAGCATGGCACTGGTTTGGTCCATTCCTATTGGATTTCTCCAAGTTGCAACTTTGGCTTTTCCATCTCAGATCTGTGCTACAATCCAGGGCTCTTCCTACAAAACCCTTTCTTCCTCCTCTCCTTTCAGTATTAGATGAAAGCTTTCTCTGCCCACACCTCTTTTTCTCCATCTACCTATCACAGTCATTTCTCACCATAAATCTCTGGCACTTCCAATTCTGCTATGGCCTCTGTGTTAGATTCAGGGACATGCTCTGAGGACTAAGGATCTTAAATTGGCAAGATAAAGTTCCTGCTCACAAACATATTAAGGTTTGCTGGTTTGCAATAGGATGCGAGTGCACAAACCTTGATTCTATTTTGAGTCCCCATAGACAGAGTGATCATGTTCCTTTCATTGTTGTTTTGTCTTGTTTTAATTTAATAACTAGAATCACTGTGCCCCCTCTCAATATGAGGTTGTACTGCTTCCCTTATGTGTCTGCCAATATCAGAGCACCATTCTCTCCACCTATATGAACAATCACATCATTTATAATTTCTCTCTCAAAGCTGCCCCTTGGCACTGTGGCAGAAAATGAGTCATCACACATCCATGAAATCCAAGCTGATTCTGAAATAATGTAGTAAAGATTAGCTATCTCACACCTTTCCCCTCACTCTGTTTTTCATTCTGGCTCGCTGCCCCTGGCTGACAAAACATGCACGTAAGGTTCTATCCTCATTCTGAATTTCACGAAACTAGAACTCTCCTACACCCACATTCCTCTCATCAAGATCCTACACTGATTTAAAATGCATGAGTCATTTTATTCATATCTTGGGTTCCGTTTGGGGAAATGCTGATCCTAGAAAACAGACACATCTCATTTCCTTTCTCTCCTTTACTTCTCACGAACTTCCATAGCATATATAGCAGTTCTGGCCCATCCTTTGCACAGCTGATTGCTTAGGGTGCTCTTCAGTCACAAGTCCCCAGCAGTTGCAGGGGTCACAGGATAGCCACCAGGCCTGGTGTGCACAGATACTAACTCCTTTTCTAATGTCCTTAAGAACATCTCCTTTGAGAAGGGGAAATTGTTCCTCTGCTTTGTATGTGGAAAGCAGTGAGAGAAGAAGAATTAGGGTTAGACTGAGAGGAGGAAGAGGTCATCTCTCTGTGGGCGTATGCTGACCCACTGGCTCACATGGATGATACAATTCATTTCATTTTCTGCTTTTGCTGGTGTAAAGCAGAATGGACCATCCAAAACGATCCATTTTGCAATAAAATGCTGTTGCATTCCAGTATTACTGTCTGTAGCTCAATTTAAACTCGACCCCATATCAAAAGGGAGTGAAGTATGTCAGCCGCTACATTGCAGTGGATGCTCTTAGTTTGTCTTCAGGGCTTGAAAAATGACTATGGAAACCACATTTTGAAACAAAGTATATCATATATCAGTGGACATGCTTCTATAAACTGAAGTGTCACTGGAGGTTTCCTTAGAAGGCAAGAGCTCTCTATGTTGTTGCCCAGAAGAATCTGATCATATGATTCACCATAAATTAATGCATCTCACACATAGGCAGATACAAAAATATGGACAGGTATGAAGGTGTTCTGAACAAGTTTCAGGGTCTAAACTGAAATTAGGAGCACTGGTGAGTTTCCTCACTTCTGGAACTCCTCCTGGTAGTGATGGAAATACAGTGAAGAAAAGTATCTTAAGGTGGGATGTCTGGCTGATAGCACTGCTCTTCATTTTGAGAGGATGATTTGGCTCTGGGCCCACTGTGACCCTGTCTTAAAATTATGTTAAGGGTTAATTTCTTTTTTGAACATATTCTAGATTAATTCTATTAGTCATATGTTTATGTATGTCTGTGTACATAGAACATGCACATAGAGCTATACAAAGATAGATATACACCTTCTTCCATGTATAAAAATTTAGCTAAATCTCGCTGGTATGGATAATATGGAGTTCTTTGCATGTTGGCCTTGACTTTCTTATTAAGTTACTAATTCCTATAAAGCAAGTACAATGGCTATCCAGTACATTTTGTCTGCATAGCCCACCAAGAAAGGCAGATGCTTCTCTTGGGCAGTGAACTTTAGGGTCAGGAAATTTTGGATCTACTCTGATGTGAACTTAGGTAATCATCTGTATGTGCCTCAGACAACCTTCATTATACATTAGGATCCTAAGCAATTTCTATTCAGAGTACTCTGAGAATTTTGATGATGGGGGAAAAACTGAAATTCACAGTGCTACTTTTCACCACCCCACTATTCCAGTATGTGATTCCTAATCCTATAGCTGCTGCATTGGCTATCTTTAATTTTCTCCATAAAATCGAACTGCCTCCTTGTGCTGGGGGGAAGGTATTTTATTTTATTTGAATTAAACGTTTATATCAAATTGAAAAATCTTCTCTTGCTACCCTTTTCAATGAATCAAGTTATATAAATGTATTTTCTTTAATAGGTTTCCTGGAGTCACTCTTTCCATTTTTTTCATGGATCTCTTTTTCTCTGAACAATTCATCTGCAACATTATATGTTTAAAATGTAATTCTTCACAAGGCCCCATGGTGTTATTCATCTAAGGCTTTTCCCATTGAGTAGCCATAATTAGTTTTGTTGTCCATTCGCTACTGTTTCAGAGTGAACAAGCAAGACTTAAAGGTCAAAAGAGCAAAATACAGGAGTAAGAGCTGAAGGCAGTTTTGAAACTTTTTGAAAAGTGTGACAAAAAGATCCATCAGTTCAAAAAGTACACTCAGAAAATTCATTTGAATTGCCTGAAGTTCCCTGATTGAAGATGTGTTTTCATTTTTTCTGATCAATAAGTGATATAGTTGTGCTTTAAGAGGAAAATAAGTTGAATAAAAATATTCTTTTGAGCCTTATGGGGCATAACTTGTCCTCCAGAGCTAAAAGTCCAATTGCTTATTTAAATAACAATACAAAATAGAATATAACTAGTTATTGGAAATTTGATGGACAATAAAAAAGAATATTACAGAACTTCTGAAGATATATATGTTTCTGTAAGCTGAAGGTAGGTGACAAAATTTAAAGTTAAGTCTTGAAGGGCAATATCTGGCGATTTATTAAAAAATAAATTGAGTAGCTCACCGAATTAATGATAACACAAAAGAATAAGATTCAACGTGGGCTGGAAAAAATGCTCCAAGTCAAACCTTAGAACTGGTTCTGATATTAGAAAGAAAGAAAGAAAAAAGACTGCATCCAGAGAATGTGTATCACTTGCTTCTCAAAGTATATTTAATCCAAAAGCTTAGCCAGAAGACCCAGGACATGTGGTTCCTATGATGGTTTAGATATGAGCTATCTCCTAAAATCTCATGTGTGAGACAATGCAAGAAAGTTCAAAGGTGAAATGATCAGGTTACAAAAGCCTTAACATAAACAGTGCATTAATCCACTTGAATGGATTAACTGGGCTGCAATGGTAGGCAGGTGGGTGGAGGGCTGCTGGAAGTGGGTCATTGACTGTATGCCTTTGAGGATTTATATTTTGTCTCTGGTGAAGGGAGGTCTCTCTCTCTGCTTTCTGGTAGCCATGTCCTGAGTTGTTTTCCTCCCCCACACTCTTCCACCATGATGTTCTGCCTCACCTTGAGACCAGAGCAACAGAGTCAGCCAACCATGAACTGAGACCTCTGAAGCTGTGAACCCCCAAATAAACTCTTCCTCTAAAATTGTTCTTGTCAGATTCTTTTGGTCACAACAGTGAAAAAGCTGACTAAACCACTTCTCAAAATGTAGGTCCTAGGCTTAATATGCCCAACCTCAGAGGAAGCTAGGGAAGTGCAATTCCTCTCTAGGAGGGGGAAGTAGTCTCCACACAAAAATGGCTAGGAGGGAAAGGGAAACTTGCAAATGAGACATGGATGGAAAGACACTGAGTAGCCACAGAGGATTATAGACCCTCACTACAAGCATCATTTTATCAAATTCAACATCAGCTACATTCAACCTGAAAAAATTTTAACAAGGAGAATATATCTCTGCTCTTGAATTCTTAGTATTTTTAAACTCCTTCAGCTCAACCTCCTTAATGAAGAAATTAAGACTGAGAGAGATGAAAAGATATGTGCAGGTCACACAGATAAGTACAGGAAGAGCCATGACCAATACCCTAATTATCTAATCCCTATCCAGGGTAATGCTTTTGTCCCTATACCATGTGAAATTATGAGAGAAATTCCTACTCCTTGGAAGAATGAAAGCAGCTGATCACGTCTTCCCTCTGTCTGAGGGAGCCCTGTATTTCTGTCAGTGAGATGCGATGTTCCCACACAGTAAGCCCTGTCCTAAGGCCTTTGCAATGAAGCCCTACATGATTATCTTTTTTGACCAGCCCCAGCCAGGGTTCCTTTGCTCCATAACCTCCTCCCTGGTCAGTTCACATTGTGTTGGGCCATGACTCAGTGGGAAGAATTATTCAAGAATGGTTGTGTCCCTCACTGTCAAGAAGACTTGTATACTTTGTGTTTTCTTTCTGGGACTCACTTTCTGGGTCTGTGATAGTTGGTACTTATTTCTCAGGTTTTTATTTTTGTTTAGGTTACATTTGTTTCTTTTCAGATCAAATGAGACAAGGATGCACAAAGTCAGTGCTTAAGACATGTTCATTGAAAGAAAGAGTGGAGAGTGAATGTTGTTTATAATACATATTTATACACACACACACATATATGTTTTTCATATATGAAAAACAGAATTTTGCTGTAATGTATAACTAATTAGAACAAATTAAAATAAAATTTAAAATAATTTTAAAAAAAGAAACTAGAATTTTCTCACACACTCAGCCTCAATCCCCTTTTCTGTCTCCTTAGTTCTCTTTTCTTCTTTCCTTCCCTGTTTCTTTACTCTTTCTCCTTCTTTTCTTCCTAATACATATGTAATAAACAGACATGTAGCACTTGTGTGTGTATTTATCAAGAAGAAGGTGCTATTTCTATCCATCAGGGTCTTAAATATTTCATTAGAGAAATGTAAAACTTGGAGACTCTTCACCAACAGTGACAATTGCTTGGCCCTCTAATGGTTTGGATATGAGGTTCCCCCACCCTTAACCCAAGCTCCTATTAATCCAGGAATTTTCAGACTTGAAATAGTTAGATTATGAGAGCTGTAACTTATGCAGTCCATCCTATTTCAATGAACTGACTGGGTGGTAACTGTAGGCAGGTGAAGTATGGCTGTAAGAGGTGGTCACTGGGTGCCTGCCCTGGAAGGGTTCATCCTTACTGTGCTGCCCACCTCCACATGGCTTCCTGACCTGGCCTTGAGCTAAGCACCTTTCTTTCATTGGGCCATTACCCCATGATGTGCTCCCTCACATTGATCTCAGAGCAATGGAGTTGGCCATCTATGGACTGAGAGATCTGAAACTGTGAGCCCCTCCTCTAAATTGTTCTTGTCGGGTGTTTTAGTTACTGTGGTGAAAAAAATCAAAACAGGCTCCATTATTCCATACCTTTTGACTCTTATTTTTGAAGTCAGGAATCCTTTATTGATTCTCACTACATATTTGGCCCAGTAAGCTTCCAAATTACAATGCTCTAACCTACTTAGAAAATTGGGGACCCATCCCGTGGCATTTTAAGAACTAGCATTAGCATGTTTATACAACAATATACTTATTGTCTTTATTCTAGAAGAGGCATCAATGTTCCTATGGCTCCCAAGTGCATAGAAACTTATTTTGGGTTATATTTCTCAAATGTACTGACTTGAATATTTTTAATTTCCTTTTGTTATTTTGGGTCTGTGATTCTAAATGCCTTATGTCAGTGATGCTCAACAATTTCTGCTTTTTTTTTCCCCAGATATAATGTGTTTGTAGCACCTTGCTTAGTGTCACACAAAAGACATCAAAGTTATTCATTGACTTGCCTATCACTTGTCACAGAAATCACTAAGTACATGCATGGATGGGCCAGTTCTTATTAGAGAAATTTCAGTCTAAGTAGTAGCATAAGATATCCTACAATGCACATTGTGTTATTAGATTAGAATTTCTGATATCTTAAAATTTATACCTATAAAAACTGCAATTGTACATAGTTAAAACCAATATATGTACTGTGGAATGAACATCAGACAGAAGCCATAAGCTGCTTTCTGTCATTGAGTGATGACAGGCATTTACTTTTCTCTACCTCTGCAGACCTCCATTTCTACAACTTCAAAATGAAGCTTTAAATTAGGTGATTTCTTGCTTTTTCTCTAGCCTTTTAAAAATCTATATATATTGGCCATGAAGACCATTTAAGCTTATCTTTAAAAAGAACTTTAAAAAATTGTTTAAAATTTCCAAAGAGAGAGCACATAAGACACTTTGAAAAATAGTTCTGTAAGATGTTATATCAGAGTCTGTTTGTACAAACTTGGAGATGAGCTCTACCACAGGCATTAGAGAAGTTAAAGAAATGAAAAGTGTATGCTTTTCCCTCAAGTGACATCTACCTACCAGCCCTGTGGGAATATCTGCATGAGTATGGTACCCAATTTGTAGTCAGGCCAAAGTGAGCCAGTGGACTCTTATGACTTAGAATTCTATGATAAATTGGCTACTACTAAGTGTTCATCACTCAGGCTCATGGCCTCAGAGTCAACCTTGGCCTCTGCCCTTTGCTTTCCTCCATTCAATGAGTTGCCATGTTTCCATCTACCCACTGTTCCTGACCTATTCTTCTGTCCCATGCCTGTCATCAAAAGTCAGACCTCATCAACTACCACCTGGATTAATTTTGTCACCAACAGCTGCTCTTCCTGCTTTTAAGATTCCCCCCTCCCATTCTTATATTTGACCTACATTAGACTCTTTGATAAATTTTCTTTAGAGTTCCAATAATATTAATTGACTTTCTAATGTCTACCAAATCTCTTGGTGTATTAAAATAATATTCTAATATCTATTCCCAAACATCTGTCTTATCTTTTCAACTCCTGGTTCCAATCCTGATCTTTCAAGGTTAGTTCAAGGTCAAACATTTCTTAAACTATCTCTTAAGTGTTAGAGTCAATTTCCTGAAGTGCCAAACTGACTCGCTTATAGCACGCATGAATTCTTAGCATAAAGTATCATTCACTGTGTACTCATCAGACCATCTTTTCATTGAAAAAAAAGAGAAAGTCCTTTAATATGTTAGCCCCTATTATCACTTATGTAGTGATTAGTATACGAATTTAAAATGAATAGAAGGTTTGCATTTTCTTTAAGGTAAAGTATGGATTTACTTATTTTGAGATTAAAAATAGGATGGAATTATTTTTATACTTTGTAGCTAAAAAATTAAAATTAAAAGGTTTGTAATACTTTAATATCTTCTTTTAAAATCCTGTGCAAATTTCATCATCCATTTCTTTTAAGAGAAAAAGCATGTTCTTCTTATTTAATAATGGCATTTGAGTTTCACAAAATGTGTTCTTTTTATTAATTTAACATAGGTACTTCAGTACTTTGCTAAGTAGAGATATTCTACAAGTTCAATTCTAATCATAACTCCTTGGCTTAGTCATTAAAGTTTATCTCTCCTTTTGAGTCATGCATAAGATAATGTCTGGCCTTTCCATCAGTAAAAGTCAAAGAGTTTCTTTAGTTTCCAAATAAATATACCACCCCATCCATCAGGTTGAAGAACAGGACTAAATACATATCCAGAATAAATAACTCCATTAGTCAAAAGAATAGACTCATCAATCAGCCTCTGAGGTCAAATATTTGACAGGTGCCAATGAGCTCTTTCTAAAATCACCTTCTATAAATGAAGACATTAAAGGAGTTAACCAAGGTGATTTCAAGGGGACTTCCAGACTCACTGGGACAAAAGACACCAGTGGGCTCTGCTCAAGGTTGCAGGATGAACTCCAAACCTGACTGTACTTTGTGATATTGATCCAAAGAGGTAAAACGAGTGAACTTAAGAGAAATATTTATCATTTTTACACAAATTTAACATTCAGAGATATCAAAGCATAGAGGAGGACAATATTTACTACAATCATTAATCTAGTTAGAATTCCTGTTGCTTCTTAAAGAGAACAAAAACATAAGTGACCCTGATCTTCACTGACACATATGAGGAAGATTTTGAGTCTCTTTTCTAGAAAACCGTCATGAAAATAAATAGATGTTTAGCTTACTGTCCCTGAGTACATTCCTTATTAGGCAGTCTAGCCTCTGATAAGAAGGAAGCAAGATATTTTTATTTGTTTTATCTGAATTCATGCATTTACTAATCACCTGGACACAATGAGATATACTCTCTCTGACAACACAGCTGCCTCTCCCTCTGCCCTGTGCCTCAGGCAAACTTCTCTATTTACAACTCTTGCCAACCAACCTCCTTCACCTGACAATGAGAACTAGAGCTGGGAAGCCAAGGTCAGGGCATGGCATTCCTGTTCTGTTCTGTAACTATGGTCTCCATCCTTAATTCAGGTATCTGAGTGACAACCACAAAGAAACAAGAGAACCATAGAGTATCACTGAAACCTCTTCAATCAAGTGGAGAAAACACTGTTCAAGAAGTCCCGATACAAGAAAAATAGTTTGCAATACTTCTAGGTGATTAAAATTAGTCTGAATTCTTGTACTTATAATCTCCTTGCAGATATTTAACTCTCTCCACAGATTTCTGCCCTTATCTGAGTCAGTGCTGTGTGTGTGTGTGTGTGTGTATGGTGTGTTTATGTGTACACATATGGTCATATATGAAACAAAACCCAACAGGTTCTGTATTTCTTTCAAGTTCTTTCTGCCTTCCATTGAAAACTATTTGCCCTCAACACTATAAGTAAATATTAATGTTATACGAGACAGACTATCTCCCCATCAGGATACTCCCCAAAATCTGATGTCCTGAAAGACTTGTTAGCTTTTTCATCAGATAAGGATCTTGTTTACTAACTTAGAAGCACATTACACTGGTCAGAATTTCAGACTTTGGTGCTAATTTTAGATAATTGAGCATTTATGGCACTACTAATATTACTTGCACAGGGCCAACCTAGATTTCTAATACCCATGCATCACTGTCTGCCTAAAAGGGATAGAGCACTGGGAATAAACAGCAAGCATCAGTGAATGAACTCAGCAGCCACAAACAAATTACCAGAGACATGTACCTTCCTGAGAGGCAGAGAATTATGGAAGCAATATTGCATGGTGGGATATGTAACTACAGCCTTGGAGGATCATGTGTAGATGAAAACCAATTAAGTAAAGCACTTAGGAAAATTGCTTTCTACTGTCTGGATGAGAATTTATCACAAGACATGGTTTTTAAGTGAAAAACCTTACATGTAAACCTGGACTAAGTGTTTTGTCCAAGGTGACACAATAAGGCAAGTGATAGAGATAAAAATAGAATGCTTGAAACCAGCGTCCTGATCTAATCACTAGACACTTTGCAAGTTTATCTGAAAAGGTTCTAATGCAAAATAGAACCTTAAGAGTGAGGGGTCAGCATCAGAATTGCAGCAGCCAACTGGGCAGCAACAGAAATGGAATTGATTGTTTCTGTAACACGTGATAAATTTTTATCAATAAGGGCAGACAGCAAAAGAAAGAGAATTGCAACTATATGTATCATGAAGGAAAAAAGCATTTTCTCCACTGAAATGACTTTTGTTAATCATTACTAGTTATTAAAGATCACACAATGTCTGACCTTCTTTAATTCTCAAGTCATGGCTGAAGTTATAAGCAGGTGATTTCATTATGTTTTTGTCTATTTTATGAAAGTCTGTTTTGCTCTGATTTTTCTCACTCATTTAAAGTTTTCCAGAACAGTTACTAAACATCAACTTCTGTGAAGTGGATAGAAAAAAATGGATGAAGTTTATTTCTATCTGTCCAGTATTGCAGGTTCTGAGCTCATGGATTCCTAAAAAATATTTCTGAATACAGGTAGTGCTCTAAAAAAAAAAAAAAAAAAAACAGTGACAAGGATCTTTGAGAACACAGTGGGGGAAGGAATGCAGTGAGGCCAGGAAGAAAGAAAAGTTTTGTTGGCATTAACTATAGAGATAAATTAGGCCATGGGAGCTCATAAATTTGTAGGTAAAACAAGGGCACGACATGGGAGAGAAGTGAATTCTGAGCAAAGGGAACAAAGTGAGCTCTTCCGTGTTAAGTACTTAAAGGATTTATCTTTTTAGACATGTATTTCTCACATCAGTCCAGATTTTAGATCCCATTAGCTATTTTGCATTTAATCTCAATGATTCTGTTTCCTGACCTATATGTTTGTAATAATGAGAGTCTTGTTCTAATATGGTAGTTGTGAAGATTGAGAGATTCCATTTAAAGATTTTAATAAAAACCTGGTAAGCTGAGAGTTCTGCATGTAAGGATTATAATTATTTACTCAATGCATACTGAATATAAATCTTTCTTTTTTCCATGGTGGATATGAGTTATATGAGACCATCACTGGTCCAACCCATCAAGGAGAACCTAAAGTCAGATCCAATCAATGCCCCAGTGGTTTCTCACATGAATAATTATGACAAATATTAGGTGCATTAGGTCATTGTTGTCTGGGAGGGAAGCATCCAATTAGCCAGCCCTTACAAACTAAGAGATGAGCAAAACAGTTTCAGTTGGCAAGAGCTGCAGAGTGCAAGGCCCTAATGAGATGGGGAGCAAGCAAGTGTATTTTGATATGGAGAAAAAAAAAAATACAGTGTCACAGTGGAAAATACTGGAGGCCATAGGATATCAGAGGAGTGTATTATTCAGAGAAATTTTACCTACATCATAATTCTGACTGGTGATAGTCCTCATGAGGCTGTAATTAGTGTATAATCTATTATATTAGAGAGAATGCCTCTAAACTCCATCAAATAACAAATGGCTGGATAATTGGGGCTTCAGGAAGGGTGAAGAGCATGGGGATAAAACCTGCACTGTTTGTTTATAGAACATTATCCTCCTCCTACCTAAAGAAACTTAAGGAGATTTTATGAATAATGTGTCTAGAGTGGGGTGCAAATTAAAAATTACCATATATTTGGATACTATTAAAAAGTAAAATTAGATTTACTGGAGAAAGCATTTTATACTACTGTGAGTAGGTAATTTTCAGAATAACTTGTGTATGTATGTGTGTGTTAGACACACACACACACACACACACGCAAACACACAGACTTGTAAAGATGCAGAAAAGAAATATCTAAATTTAACCTGCATTTGCCATTTAAGGAGCCACAACACAGTTTGGAGAATAATTAAGACTGAATTGCCCATTGAAAAGTGACAGATGCCCATGCTCTCTTGAGAAGTAAGAGGAAGTGAGAAAAAATTGACTTCTTAAAACATCAATTGCTTTAAAAAGTGGAGCCTAGAGAAAATGTGGTAAAGACTTTTTTTCCTAAGTCATATAGTCTCTGTTTATTTTATCCTAGAAATAAATATTAATTTTAAGCAAAGAGAATGATGCTATTGCTGCCTGGTCTTATTATATCTAAATTATTTTGGAAGTTTTAGTACCACATAAGAAAAAGGAGAATTTTGTATTTTTCTTTGGTCAGTAACATGAAGTGAATTGCACATCCTTCCTGAAGTAGCAGTGATTAAATATTCCCCATATATATGGGACCTTGCGTTTAAGAATAATAAAAATCCAATTTTATTTCTTACCTAAGTCAACAACCTAACCTAAGAAAAATGATCATTATCCAAATTCTGAAAATGAATATTATTAGACAGAGCCTACAACAAACAAAAATACCAGTGCCAAAACAGTGGAGCAGTCAGGAGCAAAGGCTCTGGCATGAGGCATACTTGGGCTGGCACCCCTGCTCTGACTCTTATCCAATCTGATGTCTTGGCAAGTCACTCACTCAAAGACTATTTCCTTAATCATAAAATAAGAATAATATTATAGAACTCAGAGAGTGGATAAAAGAAACAATTCATTTAAAAAGTACTTGTCATTTAATAAAACCCTGATAAATGCTATTTATTATCACTGTCATTGATATTAAAATGTATTTCTAAGTCATAAGACAAGAATATAGCAGAGTTAGAACTTAAACCAAGGTCTTCTACTTCCACATGCACAGTTCTGAATATTTTGTACACTGATACTAACAATTTTCCCAGAGGATACTATATCTGTGAAGCGACACTTCACCTCATTAACGATTTTTTAAATATTAAATTAATGGCAATTGGGGTGTCAAACCTTTTATAACCTTAGAAAATCTGTTTAGAGCATAGCCTTCATAGACTTTGAGAATACACCCATCCAGTGGAACAAAAAATGCATGGTCTCTCTCTCTTCTCTCTCTCTCTCTCTCTCTCTCTCTCTCTCTCTCTCCATGTGCACTGGCAAATAAGGTAAATATGGTAGCATGTGGTGAAGCTGCATGGACCACTTCAAGTTCATTTCATTTGTTAAACCAACTGAAAGAAATGGTTGTGTGTTTGCCAAGCCCTTTGCTGATGGCAACATGTGCCCTGTCACAAGGTCAATGGAGACTCCCTGAACAGTGTCAGTGTCCTGTAAAGTGAGGCATAAAGGGCTGGTTGGCTTCAGTGCATTTCCACTGACCATACCACAGCTTACAGTGTGATTTGCAGGAGACATCAAGGTATTTCATGTGGTAATCAAACCAATGGACACTATTAAGTCTGCTTTTAGTTGAACGAATGACTATTGTATAAGTACTGTGTGTGTAGTTCAAGCCCTATAAATGCAGCCAGGTTGCAAAATGTGAGACTCAGCATCTTCACACGTTTTCCTTTCCATTTGCTGAACATGTTAAATATGTTTAATCCAAACTCAATTACAATTGCCCCTTGAATTCTAGGAACAGTTTAACCTGAGACAGAAACCTCTTTAGATCCATACTCTGGTTTTCTTTTTCTTTTCTTTTTTTTTTTACAGTTTTATTGATATCCCTATTTTTTAGTTCCTCAATACTTAATGCTTACCAGAGTTTATTCAACAACTATGCAAGCATTTACTGAATGCCTACAATGTGTTTCAGATTCTGGTCTATGTAAATAGAATGAATGTAAATAGGCAAAAATGCATGCCCCCTTAAGCTTACAGCCTGCTGAATGGAAACAGGCAATAATGTAAGTAAATTTAGAGTATCTGAGTAAGGGATTACTATGAAGAAGAAAGAGTAATTGGGAGTGTGTGTCTACACCAGAAATTCAGTTGCAATTTTAAATAAGAATGATTAAGAGAGAAAATTCTGAGAATAGTTTTGAAGAACTTAAGGAACAAACCAAACAAGTATATAGAGAATAGTGTTCCAAGTAGAATAAACAAAAGTCTAAGGAATGAGGGTGACTGAAAGGTTTAAGAAGAGCAGGGAGGAAGCGTGGCTAGAGCATAGTAGGAAAAGAGAGCAATAGATGAGACTGGAGAGGCAACAGAACACAGGGCACAGAACTACCATACCTTGGTCTGTATTTGTAAACAGAAGCATAATACAATCTTAGTCATTGTTCAACAGGATCATTATGGTCTGCTGACTGTTTTTTTGTACAATCTGTGAGATGAAAATGTTTGCAACTTTTTTACTTGGTTGAAAAAAATCAAAGCCACACTATTTTATGACCTGTGGAAATCCTATGAAATTCAAATTCTGTAAAGTGTTATTAGGACAAAGCCAACTCATGCATTTACTATTGTCCTTCTTTGCTCTCAAAATAAATGGCAGAGTTGAGTAGTTGTGATAGTAACTAGATGGCTCCCAAAGCCTAAAATATTCACTCTCCAACTCTTTACAGACAAGTTTGCTGATCTGTAGGTTGGTTATAAAAGGCAAATGTGGAAGAAAAATAGGGTATGGGGACGCATTGCAGGAATCAAAGCAAGAGGTGATGGAGGATTGGACCAGGTGATCAGAGGTAGGAATGGTGAGACATAACCTGGTGCTGGATCTATTTGGAAAGTAAACATAAGACTATTTGCTAACATCACAAATGGCATGGAGGTAAAACAGAGGGGTCAGTATAATTCTAAATTGGAGCTCCCCAACTTAATATACTTTGAAACTTGTCATTGTCCCTGCATTCTTAATCTTGGAGATTCCCTTCTACCTCATGATTCTCCAGGAGAGGGCTCTGGTATTTACTGGCCAATCTTCCTCTCAGATCATGGTTCTATCTTTTTTCTTTTAATTTTTATGCCTGTGTTTATATTCCAGGGCATGGAGAGAAGAGAAAGTAGGAAGATATTTAAAGAGAATTATTTGAATTTCCCTCTTTCTTCTTGGTTAAGGCTTACTAAGAAATTCCTTAGAAACCCTGGCACTGAGGACCTTTTACATTTTGCCCCTACAAGAGGGATTCAAGAATTAGCCTTTTTTTTTAACAGCAAGCTACTCCTCCAGAACAAAACATATAAAGTTAATCATACAAGCAGCTAACTTACCAAACTCAATACAGTCATCCCTCAGTATCCATGGAAGATAGGTTATGGGACCCCTGCAGGTACCAAAATCAAGTTAACTCTTAATTCCCTTATATACTAATATGTAACCAACAAACATCCTTGCATACACTTTAAATCATCTCCAGGTTATTTATAATACACAATAAGATGTAAATGATTTGTGAATAGTCATTAAAATGTATTGTTTATGGAATAACAACAAGAAATGTCTGTATAAGCTCAATACTTTTGCAATGTTTTCTCCAAATATTTTTGTAGTGCTGTTGGCTGAATGCACACAGGTGGAACCCATGGGTGTGAAGACCAACTATATTGTCTTTTTAGGATACTAAATAAAATAATTAACTTCTCATCCACTTTTGTCAAAGAGAAGAAACATGGAAGTTTACTAAAATTGCTATGAGAGTGTGCCAGTACTTCCTAGCACCAGTGTTAACATGATGACTTAACTCACAATATTTCTCTTGAGATCTAAAAAGAAACTGAAATATATGGTTGTCATTAGAGTTCTGATGATTTTTTTTTCTCTTTTTTATTCTTTTGTTACAACTTATCTAGACATCAGTTTCTCCCTCAAAAAGTGACATAGGAGGATCTAACTATTTTTAAGGTTCTTTTTGGTTTCATCATCTTGTGTTTCTGAGTCCCCTGGGGGATCTTCTAATATTTAAGAAGCTTAGAGATGAAGGTCTGATTTGAAACTCTGTCATCAAAAATTCAATTCCTTGCATTTTAAGCTGTATGTATTCCTTCTTAAGCTTGTTTCTGGTTCTATTCCTACAAGATAAATGTTTTGCATAGAAACAGTCACGTTGCCACATCTTTTGTTCTTACTTAGAATCAGAGGTCAGGCTCCTTTGCTTATAATGTCATAACTACTAGAGTTGGCTAAAGGCTGTAGTGAATGCCAATTCCTACACCTGCAGTTAGAAGCCAATTATTTTTTCACTTAAAATAATATGTGTCCTGTAGTTAAAACAAAACATACATCTAAGTAATGATAGCCAATTGAGGACTGAGCAGGAGGTGACAGAAGAGGGCAGTGGGGTGAGAGAAAGGTCAGAATATAGTATTCATTGAGAGGAACCGGTCACAGAACTACAGAACATTATAGCTAAAGAAGACCTTAGAGATCATGGTATCAGAAATATATCTAGGCCCTAACCCAGTCTTTGGAAATATAATGTACCCCTCAGCTGAAGACTAAGAAATTCAGGTATGTCAAACAATATCATTTCTATTTTATTTACATTCTGCAAAGAAGGATATAATTTAAAAATAGTAAAGCACATTGAGAAAGTCAGACAGATACAGAGATGAATCTTAGTTCTACCATTTCTTAACTCTGGATCCTAGAGCAATTTAACTCATTTCCCATGAGTAAATGGGACAATCATAGCTAACTCAAGGGAATTGTATTACTGATGATGCAGGTGAATAATCTGACACTGAGTAGGCAGTTAACAAACAACATTCTTTACTGTGTTCTGTATAAAGTTTTGTTTACAGTGCCCCTCCAACTTGTTCCCACCTCTAATGTTTTCTGCAGTGCTATTCTCTAATCTTCTAGATCTCTCTTAAATATTCCATGTATTTTCCTAAACCTGAGGGGGACTCCAAAGATCCTCGAATATTCTTTGTCTTCTGCTTGGTCAGGCTGGAAATTTAGAAATTTCAGGCACCACTTTACAAGTGCCAGCACTGTTCTCTGCTGTAATTTTCTGAAACAGACTTTGTTGTCTCTGTCCTGGAAGTTGGCTTCTGTACCTCAACCTATAATGAAATGCAAAACCATGCCTCATTAAAGAATGATGAGGTACAATTTTGCAAGAATACAGGCACACACATACACTTATCAGATGTGCTATGTACTTATGAATGGGTAGGGAGGAACCCTTGAACTGGGGTCTTATGTTCCCTGATAAGGATCCTTAGGCAAAGCTAAGTCCATATGCAGTAAAACATATAGGGTTAAGGACTTCTTACCCCAGGTTTCATTTAAAAGAGGCTGATGCATTTTCTCTTAGCTGATAATGAGGAAATAGGAACTTTTCCCCTTATTTCTGCTTTCTTTTCAGGAATACGCGAAGGGTTTAGAAAGACAACAAAATAGAGAAAATCTAGCAGGTTTGATCTAGTTTACCTCACGAACACATTCAAATCCCTAAGTTACCAAATCTGGGAGAGCATCCACAATTGGGAATCATAAAGATAAATTTGTGATCCAGAATCAGCCTGGAAGTGATGAAGAGAAGACATTCCTAACATCTCCAGAAAAACTAAAGACTTCCCCAAATAAGCCAGAGGAGGCCCAGTTTGCTGCCCTCACATGCTGCCTTACAAAGCAATGATTAATCTAAGGTGAAAGGTCATTTTTAAAAATGTTTTCTGCATCTATGCAAATGCCATGAAAATCCACATGTCACATTTGCATTTGTCATAAGCCTCAGCACTAATAGCATAGTTAAAAGTCATGATGTCACTGCCATTAATCAGGCCTTGTGGTGGCAGGCTTCAGTGTCAACTATTAATCACCAGTGTCTATAGACACATGTGTTTGGAAAGGGTAAGTTTAGATCTATAAAGTATGATTTACTTTCTTAAGTAGCATGATTGAAGATGTATTGAATCTTTCTCTGCTTTGGCATCGTTCACCATTGTGTCCTTAGGAAAGATCTGGCATTTCCAAGATGGCATTTAAAGAGCTATTCTGAAACAGAATAAGATTTTAGAAGTTCTGAAAAGGCCGTTGGTGAATATTTTGCTTCTCCTTTAAGGGCTTGACTCTCCCATACAGGAGTTCAGTCTTGATCTTTCTGAGCCACAGCTCTGCTTTCACAGAGCCAGACTTCCAAAGAATAGCATTTGTGAGTAAGTACCCTGGATCAAGCCCTAGCACATTTCTTTCCATTAGATCCTGTTTATTATCTCATTTCTGAAATAAAGAAACCTCAGGGTTTATTTGCTCTTGAGCTGTAATGAAATCACAAGACTGACCACATTAAAGAAGAGTCACAAAGAGGAATTAGTTCAGTGTTTGAGAAAGGGAAATAAAAAATAATAAAATAGAAGACAGGGAGACAGGCAAATATAATGAGACAGGAAGCCAAAAATGAGGTGACATCTAGAAAAAATGAGAAAATAATAGAAAAACTAGTAAAATGAAGTTGATTGCAGGAAGGAAAAGAAATTGGTAGTAGAGAAGGCTATGGGGGGAAAGTCTGAGAAAGAACTGGACAGATCTATGGAAATAAAAGGCAGTGCCTAATTATCAGTGTGGAGTACCCTGATAACCTTTTCTAATGAGAACTGTTCTCTTAGTCTGATCTATTCAGATTTGTCCTGGATTTAGCAGGTGTATGGTTTGTGCAGACCTTTACATGACTTAATATAACTGGATAAAAACATTTTCTATTTATTCAGTCTGAGAAGATACTACAAATGCTTCATGTGGATCACTATGTGATGCATATCCCCCATTATTTCTATGTGATTAGAAAGGTCTCACCATTTTATTTACTCCTGTTATGTATTTTAAATCCTGTAGAAATGTAAAAGACACACTCACATAACAATCGTCTAGCTTTCAAGCTTGAAATTGTAGCTCCTAGAAGAGTCATAAAGGTACGACAGGCATCAGAGCACCATGCTTTATTTAAGGAAAGAAAATAAAGTTGTATGCTAGTCTATTACAAGAAATGATTTTCATGCATCTATCAGTTTCAGATAACATCTTTTACCACTGCAGCCTCGCTTCTTAAACCTTCACCATTGGTCTTTCTCATACACCTGACACTGCTCATATATCCCAGAGATGCCAAGCATGGCCTTTTGCTGAACACTAGTGATTTGGAAACAATTATTGCTGGAATAGAGTCTCTCATGTGCTCATCATTTATCTGCATAAGAAAAAGAAGGTAAAATCACTGTTTTTAAAAATGATCATAAATGATAGGTGTTTTAAGAGATGACAATATTTATCCTGACTTAAACAGTATACAATCTAAACATGGACTGATTAAACATCAAATGGTACCTTAGACATATGTACAAGTTTATGCTTATATGTATTGGTTATAAATAAACTTAGTTAAAATAAGAAATAAAAATAAGAAAAAATGGTTTATACACTTACTGTGGGGACTCAAAATAATAGTTTGGCCCATCCCCAAAATATGTTAAATAAAAGTAAGTAGAAGATAAGCTTGTGACACTTTCTACTCTCTTAGCAAAGATGATGCTAATAGTAGAACCTACTTGAAGTCTAAATACATGGGAAACAAAAATTTTACCACACTACATTTTCTGGATTATATCTACAACTTATTTTTCCAGTGTTCTAGAAAGCAAAGTTTCATGAATCTCCAATAACTTGAATCGCTATGCATACATGTATTTTTAAAAATTCTATAGTCTTTTCCATGTATAGAACTTACAACTTATAATTTTGACTAAAATAGGAAAAGTATGGGCAGTTATACTTTTATTTTTCTCTAATATTTGTCATATAAAAGAATGATTTTCCTATAATTAAATGGACTTTGGAGTTTAAACTCAACTTTTGTGTTTCAACATCCAAGTGGACGGTGGAAAAAGGTGTAAAGTGGACTTTAAGCTCTTATCACTAAAAGCCGTAAAGTCTCTATGGACAACTAAGAATTAGACCCAGTTTTTATCAATATCTCCCCAGCACACACACATTCCCCTCAAAAAATTTTAATTAGATTGTGACTTAGTAGAGTGAATATCTCACAAGAGGCCTGATCCCATCCTGCAGGCTAGTCAGTGTAATTCCCTGATACCTCAAAAGAATCATGTAACAACAACCTCTTCGAACCAGCTGTTTTTTTTTTCCTTTGATCTTTCTTCTTTGTCCTTTGCTCATTATTTTCTCATGGGGACCCATCCTCTAAGAGACAGAGATGACCAGGGAACAGGGTAAGAGGCTGGCCCACTGTTCCTCAACAAAAAAATGTCAGTCTTTCAAACTGTTTTTTTAACACTTCTGCATTTGTTAAAAACGGGTCCTTCTCTTAACCTCCTACCTTTCTTAATCTGTTTCCCTTAATAGGAGAACACAGTTGAAACACTTCCTGCCTTATTTTGGCAGACTTGTTCAGTTTCCCAAGGTGGTTAGGTCTTTAGTCTTCCTTCTTTTAAGAGTAGCATCTTAGCTGCTGCATTCACTCCACTAGGCTGGAAACTATTACACCAGAGGAATGGCTTAATTTATCATGCGGGTTGGATGAATAAATAACAACATTATTTGGTACCTGGAGAAAAACCCATCAACTCAGTGGCTTTATTTAAATAATGGAACTATGAAAATATTTTAATTAGACCCATACATAGATATTACCTACTTTGAAATTACCAAAGCACTAAGAAAATAATTTGAACTCTTGACTTATTTCATGGGAAACTTCAAATGAAAGAAATGGAAAAAGCTTTTCCCGGTTCCTTTCATAACAACAAACAAGATCACATTCTATCAGCAGAATTAGGTGCTGTAACTAGGCCTCAAAGAGAAGGCAACAGCATTAAACCTTTATGACTGACCAGGAAAACATTCTACTGCCTCCTTTAAAAGTGTAAAACAAAGACAGTATCAGAGAGGGAAGAGATGAAACAGTGTTTTAATAGCATCTGGGAGCAACTTGAGAAACAGTTCAATGTTATAGTGTAGCTGTAGAGATGGGGTAAGAATAAAATAAAATGAACCTTCCATTTGTGACTACTGACAGAGAATTAGACCAGAGGCATAAAAGGAAAAAAAAAAAAGCAACTAATAAATGGTAGAATTGGAAAGGTCTTAGTGTAGAGCCTATCCCAAATTATTGAAAAAATAGATCAGCTATAAACACACTGTCTCTCAATGTTCCACTTCAAGTAATTCAGGAAGACTTGCGCCTTCCAGGGTTGGTTATGAAAATAGAGCAATCACTCTGGCCAGACAAACAACAGTATAACTTCAAACACACAATATGTTTTTAAAGAGTGTATTTGAAGCAAACACTTTAAAATTAATTTCACTTTCTCACTGATTTTTACTGTAATGAGGACTATGTATAACACTACTAAAATATTTGGAGCTCAATTTAAGGGAAAAAAAAAAAAACAATAATTAGAGTAGCGACCACAGTTTTCAACCTTTGTTGACACAACATCTGCCTGTCTATATCTGAGCTCTTCTCAGTCTCCTCTGCCAGAAGCTAATCTAACTCCAAATAGTCCATATTACTGAAATGAGCCTTCTGCTTCCAGCTATAATAAAGGAGCTTATAACAGGCTAACCCTTCCTCTGGACAAAATACAGAGAGTGTAAGAATGGATCACAGACAACAAAGGCAGCCAGAATTTAGTGATCCAAGAATCTGAAAAGGAAAACACGTGGAAGTGAATGAACTTTCTCCATTGCTTTGCCCCTCCAAGCATTTTCCAATTTGGAAGCTCTACAGGGTAGAAAGCACAAGCAGAATGTAGGAGCTCAAAACTTTTGACAAGCTCATGAGACTGGGGAAATAGAAATTGAAGTTCAGGATTAGCAAGGCAGACAGGACATGAGGGGGCTGAGATAGAAGGAACTTCAGAGAAGTGAATCCTTTTTTTATATGCCACTTTACCTCTCATGACATTTGAAGATTCCTAAGTAGTACTTGGTAAAAGACCTAGAGACACCCGGACCCCAAAACACACACCGAAAAAAAAATCCTTAAGTTAAAAATCAACTGTGAATATATCAAACTAAACAGGGATTTTAATAGCCTCAGGTTGCAGGTACCAGGAAACAAAATTTGGAGAGCAAGGCCAGTTCAGGGAGGGTCATTACATTGAGAGTTCTGAAAGACTGTAGCCTATAAATAAGAGCAAACACTCCCCAAAATAGGCTCTCACAAAAGCTAAAAATTAGTCTCAAATCATCTCAGTGATTTAGTGGATCAAGATAATCAATCCCTACTTTATATTTTCTCAACAGGGATATAACATTGCCACAAAGGCAATGATAAGGGTTCCTGATAAGGGGGAAAAAAACCCCCTAAAAAACGCATATGTTTAGTTTGTATCCTACTAAGGCTCAACTTTACCCAACAAATTTGTGTTTTAATCTCTTAATATTTATTTTCTTTCATTGAGTTTTCTTGGGTATGGCATGAACAACACTGACATTGAGTTTACAGAAGATGAAAAAAATATGTGTGAGAACAGTGCTACAAAACTATGGTGAATTGATGCCTATAATTGGGGGAACCTTTTCTATATTCAAAGTTGTATTGCAAGAGATGGTTTGTATGTGCCTAAAATCTGACTATCATATGGATATTGTTTATGCTGGCACACTCTTTGTGTGTGACTTTAGCTTTGAAATTTTAATACAAGCTGTTTATATTTTTATTACTTCCTTTTGTAAAAGTCATCAAAGAATCATCAATTATGCACTTAAATGAACAAATGTCATCAATATCTGAATGACTAGCTGGCAGCCGCTTAAGTTCAGAATCATTTCATATGCAAAAGTTAAATTCACCAAAAATTATTGATTTTTATTGACACAAAATTTGAACACATTTATAGGGAACAAATGGGAACAAAGAACCAAAAACAAGAAGCAAAAATAGACAACAGAAACAGACCCATAGATGAAAATAAATATTGGAACAATCAGACATGGATTTAAATTTGTATGTAAAAATATGCCACAATAAAACCCATTCCTCTGTTTAATTAAAATTCACTAATAAAATAACTATAACTAAATATTCAGAAAATAGATGACAAGATGAGGAATTTCACACATAAATTGGAATCTAGGAATTGAAAACAGCAACTGTGGAACTAAAAAAAATGCAGAAACAGAAAATTGTGAACTCTATATAGTTTGACAACACTTTCTGTGAACTGTTTATTTCATACAAGGGACAGAAAAGAATCTCTACTCTCTTTCTCTTATTGATACCCAGTTTTAAGCTCATCTTTCTTAGTTCAGAATATAACTGTTGTTCTAGATCTGTTTCTCATAAACATACAAATCAATAACCTTCAATCACCATTTTTACTCTAGAGTCCAGCATATGCCTGCTATTCCATTCATCTTAATATATTTTTAACACATTTTCAAAACATCTTGAACTGAAGTAGATGAGCAATTCCAGAAGAATAATTGCATTGTTGATGACACAAAATCCAGTATTTATTTCTCTTCTTCTGGAATCTCCTTTTTTAAAAGAATTCTACTTCATGTCTTTATAACTCTTATTGTTACTATATTGGGCTTCTATTCTGTATTGTCTACTTTTCTTGAAATATCTATTCCTCAGAGTTTCTTGAATGAAGTAGACATCATATTTCTCATGCCTAAGTCTTTACCTTGGGATGAAGTTGAAGTTCATTAATATAGCATAAAAGATCTTTTATAATCTAAGCTTTGATTAACACTCCATTCCTTTTCTGCTGATCTTTGTAGTTACTTTTGGTTACTTTAAGCTCCCTAGCACACAAAATTCCAAAACCACTCCCTGCTGTTCTCTCTACACAGAATAGCTTCCCCTTCTTCGTCTCAAGACAAAATCATATGCATTCTTAAAACATTAGTTTAGATACTATACTTAAGTGGCCTACTCCAAAGCTTTAAAATAGAGCTTAGTACTTTTCTCCATGTTTTCTTTATACACTGTATTGAAATTTCTGTTTAAACATCTGTTCCCATTGTACTTGAATATAAGCTTCTTTAGTTCAAGGCTACTGGAGACAGTAGCTCTCTCAGTACTCTGTAGCTATGTCACCTGTACAAATTAAAATGAAAATATTAAGGTTTACAAGAAAATATATGATCTGAAATGTAAGCCCATTGGCCATCTTAAATTTAAAATACTCAGTGATATTTTGAAATTATCAAAATCTGCTCTGGACCTAAACATTGGATTTGTTTCATCAGTCATATTATTTTCTGGATTGACTCCACAACTTAAAAGGTCAAATAGCAAGTGTCAGGGTATGGCAAGCATCATGTATTGCTAAATCATACCTGTTTTGTCATAACTGAGCTTCAAAGAGGAAAGCAGGAGAAGGCTATCATTTATTTGATGACATTACTTTGTACCATTGTTTTTGTCCTTAAAATCTGAAGTAGTCGGCATGGTGGCACAGGCCTAAGTCCCAGATACTTGGGAAATATATCAAGAAAACACTTAAACCCAAGAATTTGAGACCAGCATGGGCAACATAGTGAGACTCTGTTTTAAACATCTGTACATACATACATATCTGAACTGCTTACCTGTTCCCATTCTTTACCTATTGATCTACTCCCACAGACACATTTACACTAGATTCTGATATTGTGTTGATTATTTGGACGTGACTGCAGCCTTGTTTTAAGAGCTGATTGACATGTGACTCAAAATACTGCCACTCATAATCCTGTCCCTTATGTGAAAGAGCTGCCTTGCTGTGGAACAAAAGTTTTTTGATTCTTGTCTTATCACAGTAATATCATATTTGATTTCCATCAGCACTGCATTTTGACCTCAAAGTTCAGTGGATAGTTTTTGAATGGCAGGAAAGGGGCTGTTTTCCTGGATAGATATATCCTTTTCATGATGAAAATCACCTGCTTAGGAGAACTCAGTAGAGTTGCATGAAAGGATACAAACAATAAGAACAGGTTGTAAAAGTAAAATACTGTAGATTCTTCAGACACAGTGGAGGAAGGAAGAATATGGATCTAAGGAACTAGAATTAGAATTACAGTGTTTATTTTTTTTAATATCAATATGAGAGTATCTTTAAACCTACAAAGCATTTTATCAATGGTTACCTTTCCAAATCTCACCTTTTCCAACTTTGGATATCACTGTAAAAGAACTTCTGCTCTGTTTGACAAACATTGGCCACATTTTAATCTCAGGCACTGAAATTGGCCTAGAGTTAGAAAAATAGATAACCAATTGGAAATGAGAGAATGTAGTTCTATTTTAATAAATGTTAAATCCAGTGTCATGATATAATATAATAATATGTAGTTATAATAATAAAAATATTATTTTTAAAAATTCAAAAATATATTCACTAAATGAATATTTTATTAAATATTTATTTGAGCTAGGCTCTGTGCTAGACACTAGGGAGACAAAAATGAACAAATTATGGATTCCTCTTTCATGGACACACAGATAGAGATGACTACATGAGCAGTAACAATAAATTATATCAATGATAACGGGCAAATGCAATTTTCTGGCTGCAAATAACAGTAGCATATAGCCTTTTCCCAGGGTTATCTGGAAGGGCAATGAAGAGAAAGTCAATCTAATAGAAGGAATACAAAGAGAACATCAAAATAATATAAGCTCAACAGTGAAGTCAATTAAACATGGTGACAATAATTAGAGTAACTTATAGAAAACTTCTGAAAGAGAAACTTCTTTGACAGGTGCTGATACAAAAAAAAATCACTTTTTCTCATTTATTTTTGGATTTTTGCCCCAAAATGGTGAACTGAGCTCTCATAATAGGAAAATTATGTTTCTGAACGTTGCTGAAGATAGCAGATTATGTGAGGGGAAATTCCATTATCTCAGCCAACACAAATGTTCAAGAATTCTAGTTATAAAAGAACACTAATCATTCTAATCATCCAGATGTTGTTACTTTGGTTTAAAAGAAGAAAGAGGAGGTCGGGGGTGGCTGAGTGCCTGATGTCAATGACATACAGTCTCTATGATGGAAAATAACCAGTCTAGAGAAGAATAAGTTGGTCTGTCTCACTGCCTAATCTTTGTCCATCAAATGAAAGAAGCTGCTGTCATCTGCTGTACAAGAGCAGAGAGGGAGGGGAAAGGGGCAGATCACAACCTACGTGAGAATCGGTACTGTTAAGACATGCCTGTTCTGCCTCTCACCTGTCTTTTCAGTCTGAAATTGAAGTTGATATGTATAAATCTTCACTAATGGATAGGGTTGTCCAGAGTTTGCCATGCTATTCTCTGACAAGAGCTCCAACATCTTGTCTGACAGGAAAAACAAAATTAGAACTCTCAGCTTATTCAACTTGACTCCCTGTCTCCTGATAATTTTTGCTTTTTCTGCTCCAATTCTTACTCACAGACCCAATTATGATCCCATCTACCATTCAGTGTGAAAGGGAAGATGGTTAAAACTAAAATTAATTTAAATTAAGTTAATAATTAATAAGTTCATTGGTCCTTTTGGGGGTTACCCAGGGATTAATATAAATTAGTCTTGATGACCTACAACAATAGTTTTTATTTTTTAAAAGTCATAACACTTCCTTTAAACAAAACAATTTGAGGAAGTCTATATGTAAAACAGATTGAATAAAGCAGCTTTGGTTCAGCTCTACCTGCGCTCCAAAGCAAAGGAAGTTCTACCAAAATAAGCTAAGCCCTACAGAGCTGCAGTTCTGTAAATACCCACCATCTCAGATCTGTCAGGACCATAACACCAATGTCTATTATCCTTGCTTACTAGTCACCACCAATAACCTGGAATTCTCTCGGTACTTTAATCCAGACTCATCACCATATTTCACAATTTATCTCCTAGTCAGACCCATCCCAGGTGTCCTCCCTTTCCTAAGGTGCTTTCTACTGTTCATTTCTTACAACATTTCCTTTACCTCCTTATCTTAGCTGAAACATAATTCTACTCTGAGAACAAATTATTCTGTAACCTCAAGCAGTGATAATATTTTCACTTATATACAACATGACCTCAAGGATAGAAAGTGGGGCAAGTGTCCTCCTTGCTTCCCCTGTGGCAAACCACGCCCCCGTCCCCTTCAAAAAACCACTACTCTTGTAAAGGTACACCACCTTGATAAATCAGTCTCATCTTACTTGTGGCAATTACCTCCCTACCTCTCTGTCACTTCCTTTATTTCATGAAAAACCTTACCACATAGCTCCTCTCTACCACAATTGTTGCCATTATTCACAGTGAATTCAACATCCACATTAATGAATCATTCAACTAACCTCTCTTTTCTTTCAAGTCTTGGTTTTCCTCCATGATTTCCCAATTCAAGTGCCTGGTCAAGGACATGCACTGAAGTTTTTGCTCACTAGGTGCCCAATGTTAAACCACTCTCACCTTTGATGGCACTTCAAAATGTCCCCTTTAATTTGCTTGGGAACTTCTACTGCCACAATTTTTGATTTCCCAAATGCCCTATGTATTCTCCATTGTCTTCTTTTTCTTGCTTCTTGTTTACACTCCTCCAAATGTTCTCAGCTCCCTCTGTTATAATGACCTGGCAAAATTCCAGTTCTGAGACTGCTATACCATTAACCTTTTCTGTTGTTGTGCCTAAAAATATATGTATTCCTACAAATATCACACCTCTAGTCTAACTGGTGTTATTTTAAGTGCATGATAATGAACCTCAGATAGGAACTCAAGAGTATCTAATAATCCTACCATGCAACCATCAAGTGCTGGAAAATTCAATTTTATTCATCAAGAACATTTTAATAGGGCTGGGGATGTGGCTCAAGTGGTAGCGAGCTCGCCTGGCATGCGTGGGGCCCGGGTTCGATCCTCAGCACCACATACCAACAAAGATGTTGTGTCCGCCGAGAACTAAAAAATGAATATTAAAGATTCTCCCTCCCTCTCTCTCTCTCTCTCTCTCTCCCCTCTCTCACTCTCTCTCTAAAAAAAAAAAAAAAGAACATTTTAATATATGGTCCATTCTTCTTGAAGTGCCTAGAACACTTTTTATTTTTCCATTCAACTGAAGACTTTCCTTCAAACTTCAAAAGAAAATACACGGTACCCTCATGGACTTTCTTCATTTTCTTGTCATTTCATCCATTTGTAAACCCACCTACAACTGTGCTCCTTTTCTTCCTATTAAAACAAAGGAAGTGACTCTCATGTAACTGAAGTCCAGTTTAATAGTTTTGGTGGGTTCTTTTATTGCTGTCATCTCAATGATACTAATCCTTTAGTTGTTCCCACTTCCTCCAATCTATTTTCCAACTTTTCAGTCATAGATGGACTCTTGAAAGATGTGTGTGTACATGTTTCCTCCAATTCCTTCCTTCACTCTCAATCTACTCCAGTAGAAGTGGGTTATAAAGTATTCAATATTGCACATTTTAACTAATTAACTTTCTCTTTCTCTCTCCCTCAACCCCCTGAAATGTTAGAAATTAGAAAAGTTATAGCTCTCTCCAAGTGATGGTGTTACATCTATGTATTTTCTTTATGCCTAAAAGAATCTCCCCTGTTTTTGTGATACACTCACACGTCTATTTATATGTGGTAATCAATATAGGGGTTTCAGCAGGAATTCTGGTTGCAAAGCAATTTATTGCACATTTTGTGAACACATACCATGTCATTAATGACCAGATCTCTAGATTTGCTTTTCTGGGTTAAGTGACCTTGAGATAGAGGCTACCACACAATGAGTCAGTACCATCTACTCACAATGTTAGCAGGACCCATTGCTTACATTTTATTTCATTATTCCACATTCTGTTTCAGAGATCAGTGATCTATATGAATACTAGTATCATTTTTCTTACACAATAAACTCTTAGAAAGCTACTGCCCTTGGGTTAGACTTGCCATGCCCTGATAGGCAGCTCCAAAGACTGTGTACGTGGACAATATTCTTTAAGAATAGCTGGTAACACAAAGAAAAACTATTAAAATATTAAGAGAATAAATATTTGTGATAATAGGAAGAGAGTACGTGTGAGGAAGAGAGAAATAATCTTTGGAGGAATTAAGTATAAAAATGAGCAAAAGAAATATGACAGTTTTCTTTTAACATCTTGGGTCATCAGTGCGGAAAGGGTAATGGGGACATTTTCCCACACCAAATTTACAGCTGAAGCTGTTGCAACTCCCAGAGAAGGGGTCTTTTGAATGTTGCTTTGACCATTTCCCAGTTTTAATACTTTTATTTCTCCACACAAGAATGGCAAGTTGCCATCATTGTGTAATTCAGGCACATTTTTGGGATGTCTCTGCTTCCTTTCCCACTCTGATTTTAATGCTTCCGTGATTGGCCATTTCAGGCAGACAGCATGTTGCAAGCTTTTTCACCTCATAGCTCTATTAAATCAATCCTATTTGAACTCTTCCTTCTCACCACTTCACTGAAAATAACCTCCCGAGGATTGGAGGGTTTGAAAAGGGCAAAAAGCTTTAGCTATTGCTTTGAAGAAAACTTTGTGTACAAAGAAAATATCAGAAATAACTACTTGTATTCACATATCATGCTTGCATGTCCATTTAGTACTACTTTCAGAGGTCATCTGTCATAATGACTGAACAGGAACTTACTTTAATGGAAAATAAATTGAAATGCACTTTATAAAAAGAAGAGGAGGAGGGTAAAACAAAGAGTTAATGATAATACAACATTTAAAAATATGTGAGCCACTGAGCTGTTAGGATACAAAGCAGCATAATAAGAATTGATAGCTATGTTTATCACACTATACTCTCCAACTAAAGAATTCATTTTTCCTGTTTTCCCCACTTCCTATCCTAAAACAAAGAATTAATGTTAAGACACTTAAGGAATCAGAATAGTACCTTCCCAGAATCATCTATCAAAGACAGCCCTCCAATTTAATTGAGAACTCCTCGATTTCCCAATGATTGAGAACTTCACTCAACAACTGAGACTCCCACCCACAAATTTGAGAATAGTAATGTTGATACCATGCAATTGTAATGCCTGTTTACAGTTTACAAAGCACTGAGCATGCATGCATAATGTTTTTGAGTAATGCCAAGAATAAAATTAATGTTACTGTCCCAACCTCTCTATCAAAATCTGCTACTACAATATGTGAGAAGTTCTTGTATATTTTTCCCAGTAATACCTGGTAGTCTGAAATTCTAAGTCTTTAAGGAATAATAAGACTTCCATGCTAATTATATACCTTTAAATATGACTCTTTCTAAGTCCTTGATCTTCTCCATTACTTCTTTATTTCATATCATTCTCTTTCTTCATTTCCCCTTCTCCTGCCATTATTCTAAATACCCTATTAGTGTAGAGTGCCTAATTAACCTTATTTGTGCTTCATAATATTCATGAATTTACTATTGTGTGATATCCTCAAAATTCCATGAAGTGGACAGTACCTGGAGAATCCTAGCTTTCCAGCTAATAATATAAAACCCAGAGCCCAAAAGTGTAGATGGGACAGGTCACCCATCAGCACCAGGAGCCATGACATGCAGCTCTTAACTGTGTTTGTGCTTTCTCCTGACTCAATCATCATGGCCACGCATACTACCCCACTCCAGCTTCTATGCCATTGGGGAAAGACCTTGAATGTGGACCAACAACAATCTAGTCACAGAAGCAGAACATTATATACCAACTAGAAGTACTTAAACATTTTGAGAAGGACAGTATATAGGTTGGATGTTTTTGAGCATGAATATTGAAAAGCAAACTCAATTATTAAATAGTACTTTATAAGTATTTAACATGTACCAATATCAACTAAGTTATTCATTTTTCCTACAAATTGAACCTATTTTCTTTTGATGTTTTGATTTTTTTAAATTTTGCTATGATGTCAGAATTCATTAGACAAAATAACTACTATGGAGTTTTGAAAGTTAGAATGTCTTTAAATAACACATTATCTTAAAATCTTAAAATATATGGACTGATCTCTTAGTTAAAAAATTTATTGATATAAATTAGTTTTTCCTCTTAGAAACTTTACATAAGATTCTATAAATACCATTGGCAAAAGTTTCCTCACTTTTAGAAACTATCCATGTCTAGGGTGTCTGCCTTACAAGTATCAACCCTATTTTAGTAGCAAACATTCAGGCATGAGGGGTGAATGAACAAAGAGCACCTTTTGAATTCAGGAGACACATAGCTATAGCGGCATCAGAATAACCACCTGCCATTTCTAATTTTCACAAGAGCTGGCCTTTCATTTTTGATCATATTCTTTTGGAAGTTGGAAAATTATGTAGGAGTGTAATATTCGGGGTAGTTCACATCATTTTTACTGGAAAAGTGTGATTTAGCAGAAAGAAAATTAGATTTGATATCTAAAGACCCTTTGATCTAGTTCTGGCTTTGACTCTAACTATTCTTCATCTATGAAATGAGGGGATCATTAAGTTCTTTCCAGCTCCTATACCTTATATAATTTAAGTGATACACTTGTTAGTTTTCTTTTTAGGTTACCCTTAAAACAAACAGGATTGGGGTAGCTGTGGGATTGTAGCAGCAATGTGGGAGGGACCCAAAGTAGGGTATGAGTTAATTGAAGAGTCAAGAGGGAAAGAAAGAAAACAAAATTGAAGGATCCCAAATTCCAAGAGGGGTTTTCCATGCTCAGATGCTGAGTATTGCTTACAGCTTTTGGATCCACAATCAGTTAGTATGGACCAGTAGATAATAATCTTTCTGATGTTGATTCTTGGTTTAACTGAGTTAGTTTTCAATATGGTAACTACCTAAAATAAGTAATATTTTAAGTCACAGACTATAAATTCAGTGTAATAGCAGAGAAATTAGAATCATTACATCCTCAAGTAAAAGGATACCTTCAATTATTTTAATTAAAACAGTTATTTATTTACACAAGTTTCTAACCATGTTATTTTTTTTTTATTTTTGAAGAGAGCTTTTAAGGCAAATAAAACAAAGCAAGAATAAAATATTGCTGCAACATACAGAACTACCAATATGAGAATTGAGACAGGAATATGTTTGCCAAGTCTCTGGAAATTCAGTGCTTCAAGAGAAGTTATATAATTTCCCCAAACTGCAAACAACCTCAAGGAGCATCCATGAAGAACACTGTCTTCTGTAGGCAGACTCATAAACCTTGTACATGTTATGATGAATGAAAGTAGTAGTCATTATTTGTTTTTAAATTTGGTTCAAACTAATTGCTTTTATTCAAAATGACAAATAAATTGACTCTCTGTGAGAGCAAAGATGTGACCATAATCCTTCCCTAGACAATGGACACTTGGGTGAATATACCAGACCAAAAGGTTTAAAAGGTGTAAGGGACCAGATCTTTGCTAGGAGCAGTTTGCTAAGTCTCATAAGGAAGATGGTAGGATAGCACTGCTTAAAGGAAATATCATGTGAGACCCACATGGTATTTCAGCTTTATGGTAGTTTCACTTAAAAAAAGTAGAAAGAAATGTAATTAACTTCAATAGTGTATTTTATTTAAGGAAATTTATATAAAATAAAACCATCTGAATGTGTAATCAAAATAAAAATTTTACATTTATTTTTTTCATAATGAATTTTTGAAATATGGCATATGGTTTACTCTTAGAGCACATTTCAAATTGGAAATTTCTGAAATATATTTCATAAAATGTACATCTGAAAAAAAATTCATATACAGGTACCTAAACTGTTCCAAGCATACTTAAAAAGTTTTCCAATGACTGAATCAAATGTTTTAAAAATTTAAGTTAATTAAAATTGAATAAAATTAAAAATTCAATTCCTGAGTCCCAGTAACTGCATTTCAATTATTCAATAGCCACATGAGGCCAGTGGCTATAGTACTGATCACTGCAGCTGTAGAAAATGAGAGGGTGATAGTGCCCAAGAGTCATGATGATGGAAATCCTAAAGAATTCTGATCATTGAATAAGTCTATGAGGAGTAGGATTTATGAAATACAATAACCTGCGTTTTTTTGTTGTTGCTGTTGGGTTTTTTTGGTTTGTTTGTTTTCATTTCCTGAGGCTGTTGTAACTAATAACCGCAGACTCCCTGGCTTAGAACAAGAAAAAATTATTCTTTTACAGGTTTGTAAGTTATAAGTCCAAATCCAGCTGTCCCTTCGATAGGGACTGTCAGGGAGCATGCATTCCTTGTCTCTTTCAATTGCAACTTCCCTGGTGTTCCTAGGTGTCTGGCTATAGCACTCCGTCACTGTCTGTCTCCATATTGTCTTCTCCTTCCCAGTCTGGATTATCACCCTTTGCTTCTCCCTTATAAGGAGCTACTGTAGCTTGTGATACAGTTATGACCCAATGGATTAATCCAAACTAATTTCCTCATTTCAAAATCTATATTTTAATTACACCTGCCAAGAATTATTTTCTATTTAAGGCAACATTCACAAATTCCAGGGATTAGACTTTGATATCTTTGGTTGCCCATTATTTAAAATCATAAACTCTGTGAAACCTATTCCTTCTGAATCTGTAACATGAGAGTTGACACTTAGACAGTAAGATCTATTTCCACCTGAACAACAAATGCATTTGAATGCAACCATATCCAACTCCCTCAGCATCTCTGTTCCTACTCTAAAGGGCAGTAATAGAGCAACCAAAGGGATGCTGAGCCAGCAGAGAGCTGATAAACTGCAAGAGGCCTACTGGGAACAATCAAAGAGATATGAGTTGATTAGCACAGTCTTGATTAACATATAAACACCCCTATTAAACACACATGCACACACACACCTATGCCTTCCTTCCAAGATGCATGTTGACAAAACCCAGGATGTTAAAGTATAATCCTATCAGAGGTGAGACAGCTGCTATTGCCCAGTGTAGAATGGTCTAGGATACAGAATGCTTCAAAATGAAAATTATAAACTACAGAAATGAGCAGTCATGGAGAAACACAGATGCTCTTAAAAAGATGAGCAAATGGTTTATGCACATAATTGCACAATTTCCAGAACTCCAGAAATATAGCAATGACGGTCTGCATATATGTTAGTATTGTAATTTAAAAGATACTGACTATCAGAAAGAAATATTTAGAAAATTTTAAGAGTGGTGAAGTTTGAATGTAAACAGGGGTGTAGCAGAAGACAATAACAGGAAGGTCCCTTCACATGGTACCTTTATCACTATTGAAATTGATACATAGGACCCAGTGCTCAGAAAAATCCTGAGTGGAGTCATCATCTGCTGTCTCCCGGATGATAATTCTTGATTTATTATCACACAGCTAGAGGTAAGTAAGAAGATCATAGACTACAAATAACAGCATATTAATAGCTCTACTTAAAAAGAAGGAAAAGAAAAGCATCACTTATGACTTTATTATGGAAATTAAGCATTTAGTAGATATCCACATAATCCTTTTTTTGAATTGACAAGGGAAAATGTGCTCAGAGGAAAAATAGATTTTTGGTTCCCTTTCTTTCCTTGAAGGATGAAGCTTTTACAATAGCCTGTAACAGGTTAACAGGGCTTCCTCACATTGTAGTTAATTCACAATCAGGTCATCATTCCCCCAAATGCAAAGCAAGGAAATCCTGCTCAAAGTATTAAAATATGTGACAGAAACACATATTAGTTTTCAGTTTTTTTAAAAAGAGAGCCCTACTAAATGCTTTGATATTGTGTAACTTCTGGTGGGAGGGCACGGAGGGTTTTTTTTTTAAAACAAACAAATACACTTTTCTTCAAGTCAATATAGCAAACCTATTATGGGCACAGCTTGGTGTGAGATCCCAGAATCTGTAGAAAAGCCATTTCTCCACAAAGGTAAAGGTTATTAAAGCACATCAGAGCCTCTGATAGACACTGAATCTTTTGGTGCCTTGAGTCACAGATGAAAATAATTTCATTCTCAGTTTTCTTTTTCCTCCCTGCTCTCCACTACCACCTCCACCCCGTTACAGAATATCCTTTCTGGACTTCAGAGAAAGTTCACAATGAGACTGAAAACAAGTGTTGGTAATTGGAGTATTTCAGGATCCCATGGAAAATCTGGATAATTCTTAGCATTGTCACAGAATGCGTCTGCACTCTGTAAGGAAAGAGAGAGTCACACAAGCTCTTCCCCAGATTTTGCAATGGTCTCTATTTTTGAAAGGCAGCCAACCACCATCACAATTGGCCCTAATTGCTTCTCTTGTTGGCAGTCTCAGGAGAGAGGACAGGGCTGAGTGAGCAAGGAAGACTCAACCTCTTTCTCATTAATAGCTCAGCCTCTTTGGGTCAAGGCTGAAACAACCAGGGGAAGGATGTGTGGATCAGGTCCTTACAACACTACCTGTCTTATGGGTAAAGGAGGCACCAGGCTAGGACATTAAATTAAGCATCCTCACTGGAATAATCTGAATTGATTAAATGAGAAGAATAACAAAGAGGACAGCCTGAGTGGCATCAGAAATGAGGGAAAGCTATCTTTGGCTAGTGGAATTGAGAGAAGTAACTGGCTATCATAACTCAGAAGATCGGGGAGCTTTTCTCTACCTTGAATTACAAGATCTGAGGTCTAATCTTTGTAAGCTGTTGTGGGTTCTACAGATATTGTCTTGCCTTTATTTTTCCCTTTATAAAAATTATATTCACTAATGAGGAGGAGACATTCATTTCCATTTTGAAATTTCACTAGAACAAAAAACTACATAAAACTCATATAAGCCAACTAAATGTAAAATATGCTATGCTTAATCTTTATTTCAAATTTTTAAAAATGAACTTTTATTTTAAATAGTTTTATATTTATAAGTTGCAAAGATAGCACACATTATACATGCACCTTGTACCCAAATTCTCCCCTTGTTTAATCAATTAAGTCCCAAGTTTTTAAGTCTATGAACATAAAAATAATTTCAAAATTGCTATAAATGGTATATGTGTTGCTCAATTTTAGTTTCTATAAGAGTTCCACATCTGCAATGATAGGACAAAATGAGTTAACAACTGATATTAAAAAATGGTATATTTGGCACAATGACTGAACCAAAATGAATAAATTTTTAATAACTGAAATCCCTATTTCATTGAGTTTTCCTTGGTTTTTTTTTTTTTTGCCTGATGTTCATTTTTTTCTTCTTAAATTCTATCATGCATGCTATATTACATTTAGTTCTATCTCCTCATTCTCTTCTTGCTGCTATCAGTTTCTCAGACTTCCCTTGTCTCTGATAACCTTGAGAGCTTCAGGAGGACAAGCAGGTATTTTAATGATATTTTCACTTTGGGTTTCTCTGATGTATTCTCTCATTGTTAGGTACAGGCTATTTGGGCAACATTTTTAGTTTGGGGTCAGAAGACCAGAGTGGAATCCAAAATGAACTTGTGGGTTTTTGTTTTATTCTTTGGATTATAATCCAACTCTATTTTGTTGCTCAAAGTGTTCAGCTTTGATCATTAGGAGCACTTTTAGTTGGATCTTATGGTGACATATCTCCATCACTATGGATTAGACTTTTTTTTTATTTTATTGGTGTGGTACTTGGGGTTGAACTCAGTGGAGCTCTACCACTTAGCTACATCATATACCTACAGACGTTTTTTTTTTTTTTTTTTTTTTTTTTTTCATTTTTATTGAAAGATGAGGTCTCACTAACTTGCATAGATTGACTCTGAATATGTGGCCCTCCTGCCTCAGCCTTCTGAGCAGCTGGAATGATAGGTATATGCCACCATACCTGGCTGCTTTTGATTTTCTGTGCATATGATTTGTTTGTTTGCCTTTGTTAATCCATCCTTTCTTGGCCTACAAAATGTTTCAGGCCCACTTTGTATACCATTCTTAGAAAGAGCCATTTATTCAAGAAATTTTCATTTCTATTGTTGGAGAATGGAATTAGATTTCAAAATATTGTATTTTACTGGTACTGGGACAGCATTGCTTGAAGGCCCATTCAGCCCACAGAGGAACAAAATATATAAGTATATACTAGCTGATCATATCTATACACATTTCTATGTACCCATTTCTATTAAACTAAATCTGAGTTCATACTGAAGTTTCTAATGTTACACCATGTTTATTTACACCAGCTAAATGTACAAAACATAGATTCTGCCATAGACATCCATTTATTTAGTTTTCAATACCAGTATTCATACACTGTGATTTCAGAATTGTTAGCCTGTGTCACCATGGGAAAAAATTTTACCAACTAGGCTACTTGCTGATTCAAAGTGTCTTTAGTGGCCAATCTTATATTCTTCACTAATCTCTAAAGTAACTTAGGTCAGCAACTTTTGCCACCCCTACACAAGTTAGGTTTTTCATACATTCTAGAAGTATAGTCCAATTCTTTTTCACACTCTGTGTTATAGCCTTGGATCTTTTGACTTCATGGTTATTTTTCATGTACACACATTAGGATTCACTCTGGGTAGTAAAATTCTGAGTTTGGTAAATGCATTGTGTCATGGTCCAATATCACAATATCATACAGAATAGTTTACCCAGTTCACAAAAGGTTCTGATCATCACCTATTCAACATTCTCCCTCTAACTTTCTCTACCTCTAATCTCTTTACCATCTCAGTGGTAGAGCCTCTCTTGGCATGTTGCATAAATAGAATCATAGGATACATATTTTAGTCAGACTTACTTCTTTTACCTAGAAACATGCACTTGTGATTTCTCTATGTGTTTTCATGACTTGATAGCTCATTTCTTTTTATCATTGAATAATACTGCATCATACGAATGTACCAAAGTTGTTTATTCATTCACTTACTGAAGGACATCTTGGTTGATTCTAGTTTTTAGAGATTAAGAATAAAGCTGTTATAAACATTCACATGAAGGCTTTTGTGTAGACATAATTTTTAGATCAGTTAAATAAATAAGTAGAAACACAATTGCTAGGTTTTATAATATAGTGTTTACCTTTCAGACTATTTGAGCAGGAAGAAATGAAAAACAATTAATTGACTGCACTCTTACCAGCTGAAAACCACATGAACATGTCCACTGTTTTTTATAAAAGGCTCTAAGAGTATTTAATGGAAAACAGATGGAAAGAGATCCATTTTAAAATGCTGGAGAATAGACGCTCATCCTCTGCCAGCCCTCTTTTATGATGAAAAGGGATAACTTTAGAAGAGTTCCTACATTGTTTCAAAAAGATCTCTTCAAGCCAGTGTCAAGGAACATTTCAGTTTATAACCATCTTTCTCACATTCTCCAAATTCTACATTTTTAAAAAAATGCTATTTAAAGTTGATGAAGTGAAACAAAATACAAGTATTCATTAGAAGGTGTCATGGGGGGTCATTAGAAAGACAATTCTATACCACTTCTGTTAACTCTATATCACTGTTTTCAACATTTAAATACCTTAAAGATCAAATAAAATTGTGGCATATTGATGCAAACAGAGATTTTCAAATAGTTTGTAAGAAAAATATTACACTTTCTTGGATTGTCACCAAGGTGTATCCTTAGGAATGTGTGAGAATGGTTTTCCATTCACTCTTTCATTTAAGTAATCTGTATATTAAAACATGTGAAGACTTTGTTGGAACATGTGCAGCTGCAGGACTCCTTCCAAAGAATGATGCAATGGAAGGAATTTCTTATTTTCTGGGAGTGTGAAGTGAAAGACAGAAGTATGCATTAAATAGAGAAAATTCACAGCTAACCCCAGCTTTTTCTCTTTTTCTAATTAGAATTATACAACTTTCTATTCTTTATGTACCTAAACTAATGACCTAATATTTGTTTCTTGCTAAAATAATATATGCAACCTTTGAGGCCAAAGAGTGTTGAAAAGCAAGAGGCCCTTCAAACGTTTCCACATCTCTGTCTGTCTCCTATCTCTCTTCTCTCTGGGTATATTTGTGTGTGTATGTGCATGTAGCTCTGCACCCAACTTGTACCCACACTGTAGATGTTAGAAAGCATGCACACAAGTCAGTACAGCTACTATTTGACGAGATCCTACTATGTGCTAAATACTGTATGATGTAATTTATTGGAATTAACACATTTCTTCTGCTCAGAAGCTGTATATGGTATTATTACCAACACAATTGTAAAGGTAGAGAAATAGACTTACCAAATAACATACAAACTCACTACTAGAACAGAAATTCAGAGTTAAGTTCCTTCAGTTAGCAGTGCCTGCTATCTTTCTATATCAGTTCAACATGGTGTCACGAATCTGTTCAGTTTATCTAAAAGAACATTCTGTAGCATTATGACTCATCTAACTCCCTTTGCACTGACTTTTAAAAGTGAAAAAAAATAGCTTAAATATCCATTGTTCTAGAAAAGAATCTAAGAAGAAACATAAAACATACTATAATATTCCACAATGTGTAATCTAAGTTCTACCAATGTCAAAATTAACAAGGATGATGATTCTATTGTAAATTCTTGAGTCAATCTCTATTCTACAGATGTTTTTATGTGCACCCAACTCTTAAAATTTGTCTCCAGTGTCCTCACAATTTACCTTTTTCAGTTTTCAAATAAACCAGCATCTTTTTCATTTTAATTCGGATCAAAGTTGGTTTAGACACCCTCATTAATGTGGAAAATGAATTCTAATTTTTCTTTTGTCAGGAGCTTCATAAATAAAGGGAGAAATTATATATATATATTTTTTTTTCTAGGATGTTATAAATGGCAGACCATTTTTAAAAAATTCATAAGTATATCTAAAGTTGTATTAAAATATGCCAGAAAATGCAATGTATATAGCTATTTGTGGTGGGAGAAATCTGGGAGATCAACATTTTTCTGTAAGTTGAGGGGGGATAGGGGAAGTAAAGGGAATACTGAAACACAGCAGAGGGCCCTTTAGAGAAAAATCATAAGGTAAGAAAAGCCACAGGTACTAGAATTAGCTATTGGGGAAAGAAAAGCATCTCAGGAATTCACAGGACTAAACCAGTAGTGGGTCTGTGTCTATATACTGTCATTTATGACTTTCTGCCTGGAAACCCAAAGACTAAATCAATTGTAGTCATTAGGGGAGAATGGGTAACAGCTATGTATACCATAGTAAAGGACTTCTCTGAGGTGTATCCAAGTCTCCAGGATTCAGCATACAGGAAGGGTTAGAGCTTGTCAATAACAAGGCATTGCAGAAGGGGCTACGGTAGTAATGGCTGTGACTATAAGGGATAAATTGTGTAAAGGGGTAAAGAGCTTATTTCTAATTCTTCAGAAATATAGACTTAAAAATGTGATTAATCTTAAAAGAATCCGTTCCTTGTTGAATAATAAAAACAAAAACTAGTATGTCATTGCACCTTGCCACATTACCATCAATTTGCCTGCTCTTCAGACCTGACCTCAAGGGTTCAATTGTTTGTTTCTTTGCAGACTTGACACCTGGTTGGTCCTGGTTTTGTGAACCCATATTGAATTCCAGCCCCAGCTAGGAAGGTTCTAATTTGCAGTATCAACAAATCTACCCTGAAAGCTGTCCCTCAGTCTGCTTTGACCTTCAGCTTTATGCAAACCCAGCTGGAAATAAAACAGAACCTTACATTTACTTGAAGGTCTCTTGCTGAAATAGTGCCACTTTATCAATCCAAGTAAACTCTCCTTCATCCCAAGTCAAAGTCACCCTGTAGCATTTGTGTCTGCCCCTCCCCTTTCTTGCTAAAATTGCCCTTTTCTGAAAATTCTTCTATTGCCTTAGTATTCTGATCTTTCTGTTAGTACAAAGACCACAAGCATTTGGCTAAAGTGATTAAGGGAAAACAAGAACATCTGTAATCTGAAGCAGCCAAGGAGTTTTTAATATTGAAGAGAAAGCCCAGAATGTGAGGTCAAACTCCACAGCCTTTACCATTTTCCATGGGTCAGCCCCATATGCTGGCAACTTTCCTAAGCTCAAGAAAAATTGTGCACAGGATATCTTTTACTACACAGCTCACAAGCAGGCTTTTCCATTTTGTGCAGTTTTCAGAGATATTGGAAAGCTTTTATGAAAATTTTGTTTACCATTGTTTATTATACAAGAGTGCCACGGGGAAACTAAAGACAAAGTTTAAAGAAGCAGATAGCTCCTTTTCCAAACAGCTCAGAGAAAACTGGCTTCATCACAGGGAAGGAAACTTTGTGAATAATTTTAATTTTAAATTAATAATTTCAATATTAAAATTTTGTGATATAAAGCCCAAAGCAAAGTCTGTGATGGCTTGACTTTGATGGGGGTGAAGAAAGTACCATTGAAGGAAAAAAAAAATAAAACCTACGACCTGCCTCTGTGTGGGGGTGATGTGGTCCTTTTAATTTATTTTTTTGGAGTGTGATAGCATCTCTTCAGATGGGAGATATGATGAAATCACAGGAGAGTCTGTTCCTTGTGACTTCAAGGTTAATAAGAGGGAAGCTTGGCAATGACAAGGCCAGCAGACAGGGAGAAAAATCTGCTTTTAAAGCTACAGATCGAAGGGCTGGAGTGATATCTATGTGACATTTCACCACTGATGTTCCTGATTAATTATCAACAATTCAAAAGAATATCAGTGCAGAGAATGGGGAGCTCTTGACAGTTAAAAGGGACATAACCTCATTAAATCTTTGGGATACAGCTTCTCTCAAGTCATTTCAGAGATTGGAAAAATGATCTCAAGTGTGTAAATCAGAAAGAAATTACATTAAATTCTTAGCATCAGAGTGATTTCAAAAGCATTTATTACAATAGTAGCATTTGCCTTACCAATTGTTACACATGTTCCAAAAATGTGCTATAAATCAATGAAATATTTATTTCAGAATTGTTTGCAATAACACAAAATTAGAAAGGAGCCTATAAGTTAATCAATAGGAAAATTGCTAGATAAAATATGGCATATTCATGTTATAATTCACCGTAGCAGTTAAAGAACGAACCTGATCAATTTGTAACAATTTTATAGCTTTTACAATATATCAGACACTATCCTAAGTGGTTTAGATGTGTTAACTCATTTAATTATCACAACAAACATACAAGTATGCACAAATAGGACACAAACCTATTGTATCCCAATTTTACAGATGAAGAATGGGGAGTAGAAATAATTTGTTAAAGGTCCAAAAAACAGGCAATGGAGCTGGCATCCTGGCTCTACAATCTAGGCTATTAACAACACATCTTACCTTTTCTGGTCTATCATAAAATGTATATATTTTAAAAATAATATTTTATAATTATTGGGCATAAAAAAGAGAAGTTGAGTGATAATAAGAAGCCACATTAGAAAAAAACACACACCGTCATACTACTGCTATACTCTGCTATGTATATAAATATGTGTGTTTACAAACACACACATATACACACAGGTATATATCTCCACTCCTTTCTGTCTTTCCTACAGAGGTATCTGGAAGGATATTTACCTTTTTGAATTGAGGGTGTCAAACTATGTCAAAAGTTAGTTATTACAAATTTTTTAGCAAAAGGTACTGGTTGTCAAGATCCTACTGTGTAGCAAGTGACCAAAAGCTGACATTCTCATGGGTCACTTTCATATACTCTTGGGATAATGTTTCAGTCATCATTTTTGCTGCTGTGATTAAAGGATCTGACCAAGACAACTGTAGGGGAGGAAAAGTTTATTTGAGTGCTCATGGTTTCAGACACCTTAGTCCAGAGAAGGCCTCTGTATTCCTTGGGGCTCAAAGTGAGGCTGAACTTCTTGGCTGGTAGGGGTGGCAGAGAGAAACAGCTCACATCATGGTGATCAAGAACAAGAGAGACTCTAGCTCCAGGTACAAAGGTCCAAGAGGCTGAATCTCCAGACAAGAGGTGCTACCCTAGTCTGAGACCTAAGCCTTCTGGAGAATCACTGTCAGAGTGTGTATTGGAAGAGTGAAGAAGCAAGAATCCAATGATTGCAGCAGCAATCAAGAACCTGTTCAAGAAGAATGGAGCTTGCATATGCTGTTGCTTCTTTGTTCTTCCAACTTTTATTCCATCCAAGCCATTATACTATTGGTCAATGTTGCCCACACTTAGGGAGGGTCTGCATTTCAGTTGGCTATCTTACATGCTAATTATTCCTAGACACACTCTCATGACCCATCCATATTCCTCTTAATCCTTGGTGTCTCTTAATCCAATCAATTTGACATTTCAAATTGGCCATTACAGATACTCCGGGAACAATCCTGTGGTGTCTTCCCATTATCCAGTTTTCTGAGATGGGAAATACAGTTCTGATTCATATTCTCTATCATTTTTAGTTCCTACCATCAAGAACCTGAATATGGCCTTTGGATGCTGGGCTTCTCACAGGACTTCAGATAGAGTCCAGCACTCAAGCCCAATTTCTTCAGTGTCCATAAGATACATGAGAAATCCACATGTGATAATTATAATGAATTCATCTATTTGGGCTGCTATAACAACAATACCACACACACCCAGCACCTTAAGAATTTACCTCTCACAGTTCTAGAGGCTGGAGAGCCCAAGATCAAGGTGCTGGTAGATTCAGTCTGGGGAGGCCCTATTTCCTGGCTTACAGATGGCTCTCTTCTCATTGCATTATGGCAAAAGGAGCATAGGAACTCTCTGGGGTCTAGTTTATAAGGAGCTAATCCTATGAGGATGAAGCCATCATGTGCTAAGCAAGTACCAAAGGCCCCACCTCTAATACCATCAGTTAGAGGGTTGGAATTTCAACATCTGCATTTGGGGCAAGGGGACAGAAACTCTGAGGCTACTTCACTGTCACCTCGCCTGCCAAGTACCCTTCAGAAAGATGGATGTATAATCAAACCTATGCTCTCTAAAATGCTATCACCTCCTCCTTTGTGAGTCCCCAATCTTACAGTAATGTGCATTTGTGTGTTTGCAGGGCAGGGCATGTTAGGGAGTTGGAATTGCTTCTGTCTCCTCTCAGAGAGCATTCTCCCACTAGGTGTCCAGAGGAGGTGTCTAGTCCATTGCTGCTAGTAGTTTTTAGAATCTGGAATACACATACTTTGCTTTTTTTCCCCTTAGTTTTGGGTACTGCTCACAATTCCAATAAAATATAAAAAGTTTTTCTCTCTGGGCTGGGGATGTGGCTCAAGCGGTAGTGCGCTCGCCTGGCATGCGTGCGGCCCGGGTTCGATCCTCAGCACCACATACAAACAAAGATGTTGTGTCTGCCGAAAACTAGAAAATAAATATTAAAAAATTCTCTCTCTCTCTCTCTCTCTCTCTCTCTCTCTCTCTCTCTAACTCTCTCTTTAAAAAAAAAAGTTTTTCTCTCTCCATTCTGTTATACATGAATCATCCCCAGTTACCAGCTATGGGCCTGGGACAGAAATGGGGACACATGGAGACAGCTGACTAGTATCCTATAGAGGCTCCAAATGAGATGACGTCTGGAGCACAGAGAGATGGAAAATGGGCACACTATTCTCTGGAATGAGATTTGGAAAGATTCCACACCACAGGTTCACTGCCTCCACACCTCACAAAGGAAAGCTCTTCCTGCAAGTCCATGTTTCCATTCAAGAAAATAGGGCTTGAAAACAGCTCTGCAGCCCATGTCCCAGCAGCATCTCTGGGACACATACAACCCTGGGGCAGGTTAGAACTTGGCTTCCTCTTTCATCTCAGATCCCTGTTTCTTCTCTTGAGCCAGTTCAGCATAAGCCTGGCACCTACATGTGCCTCACTTGCACCTGCCTCTTGAAGAAAGCCCTGTGGGGCTCATTGCCTCCCATTCCTTAAGTGTTATGCTCTGTTCTTCTCTCTAGATCCAAGCTGCAACTTAGTGGGGAACCTTCTGTTTCCTCACCAGCTGCTTGAATGTATACCCAAACCCAATAGGTGTTCACGCACATTTTGAGATCCCCACTGATTTGTTTTTCCCTTCAGTTGCAACTCCAAAGAAGTATCAATAAACTAATCTTAAAAGGTACAAGCCCCAACAGGAGCCCAAAACCCAAAATATTGACAAATAAGCTAAAAACACTGTGAACCAAGTAAGTAAAACCTGATAGTTCTGAAACATGTGTTTCTTCTAACTGGAAGGACAGAGACTAGAGCAGAGAGAAGTCAGTATGTCAACGTTACATCCTTTTATCAAATTGCCTTCTCTCCTTCTCAGAGACAAACCCTTGAATGTATTAAGAATGACCTGCAATGTTTAAATTCATAATCTCACTATCCCAGGATTCTGTACTTGACAATCCAGAGGACCTGGCTGGGGATTGGGGTGGGATGCATAGATTAATATTTATTCAGTGCCACTATGCATCAGAAACTTTATATATTGAAACTATAATATAGATTCAGGCTTGGGGAGATGAGGTAACTTGGAGCCACATCCTCATAATTAGCAAAAGCAGAATTTAAATGCACATTTTTTTGATCATATAGGCCACACTAATTCCCTATTGTGTGGTTCTAACCTCTGGGGCAGTAGAGTTAGCCCTGGAATAGTAATCCTAATTTCTATGAGTAGCAGAGTCAGGTGGAGAATATTTGTCAAATATAAATTTTGGGGCCTTATTCCTAGACTATTTTACTTTCTGACCAAATTGTAGACATGAGATTCTATCCATATTTAAAAAGTACTCCCTGGTGAATCTGATGATCAATTGAACTAGAAGATCACTATTGTAAATTATCCACCTCAAAAATTCATAAGCATTTCTGAACATCTTCTGGCTTACTTTGATGACTTATTGTTGGTGTTTTTCACAACAACCTTAAAAAATGGTTTAAATTTAGTTAGGGTTAATTTACCAAACTGCATACCTGTACGCCCTGCTATGGAACAGTTATTATCTTCTACTCATCCCTCCTCCATCCTAGCTCCTGGGGCTGTCCCATAGTCATGGCATTGTTAGGCCTGTGTATATCTCATCTCGGCTCTTGGTACTTCTGAAGAGGTCAGTATGCAGAAAGGACTTCTTTTAATCTTCTCTGGCACAGACACTTTTTATTTTTTAATCTCTCTGATCATTTCATCTGTCCTTCCTCAGACCTTTCCTAGCTCCATTTCCTCACTTTTAAGGTTCATCAACCAGAACCACAAAGAAGGCAAATGATCTGAGGTTCTGTACAAAGGCATTGCCCTTGGAATTCCTGGGGGATGTGACGTAGTTATCCTAAAAAAAGGCAAATCCTAGGGTTTACAACTTGAAACAGTATGGAAAATAAAAATAGAGAGGAGCTAGGCACATGGGAGAGAACTCTTCCCCCTCTTCTGTGTAGCTTGTTTATTCTTTCATCCCTCCTTGCACCTTAGAGGAAAAGGGGTGGGCTTCCAGGAAAGGACACTATAGGAGCTGTACAGATTTAAGGAAGCAGACCTCTTCATTAATTCCTGCTGAGCCATACACCATTCCTCAGGCATCTAAGTAAATGGTCTTTGTTAGTATCCATAACACTTCCTAAATGCATTTCTTCCCCACACATTTTTAAAGTGGTCTATTAACTGCCCAAAGTATACCCCGAATAATGATCTAGTTCCAAAATTTTGCTCTTCTACCTGCTCTCATTCTCAAAAGAAAAGTGGATCTGTAGAACAAATTTTGCTGAGCTGGCAGTCCTAAGGAACTGGTGATCTGATTATCTCATTAAAGCAATTTACTGGGAAGTATGAAGGAAGCTTAATTCTTCTAGTGATCATATGAATTTTGAAAGACATGGGTCAAACTTAAATCATCTGTGATTGATAACATTTTGGGAAGTTTTGTAACATGTAAGTGCAAGAGTGTAGAGATTTCTGGTTTGAAGAGAAAGATGTGTGAGTATGTGTGTGTATTTGTGAGTGGAGGGGTGCATGTTTGGGAAGTATAGAAGAAGAGGAATGTGCAGATCTGGCATTGCAGCTGCACAAAATTCATTCTTGATTAAGTAAAGGCAGAATGCTTTGAGGGATAAATATAAGTTAACGGATGAAATCTCTCTCTCTCTCTCTCTCTCTCTCTCTCTCTATATATATATATATATATATATATATATATATATATATATATTACAAAATTCAAAATCTCACAACTATGGTGAGGTATCTATGTTTTAAATTCTTTCCTCCCTTCAAAACTTCCCCACAGCATTGCTTTCCTGTATTTTTTGGTACAATGATAATATCTTTCTGGAGTTCATCAATAACTGTTTAAATATCCTTTTGTAGATCTCTCCCCGAAACTCTTAGTGCCAACATGAATTACAGTCTCATAGAATCTTGGCAAGAGAAAGAACTTAAGAAATCATCCAGTTAGATTTGTCCTCCTAGTTTTAATGGATAGCTGTCATTTTTGCAGTCTATTTTCAGTCACCCTTTTTCCTTATTAAAGATTAGCCTCAATTTCCTTTCTGAAGCCAATCCTTCAGGAAAGTTGGTTGAGCCTGACCCCTCTTCAGTTGCAGGGAGGTTGGATCCAACTGGTTTAAGAAAGGAAGAAACTATCCCATACCCTGTGGCCATAGTAGTTGATGCAGTAGTAGGAGAGGAGTAAAATTATGGGTTAAGGACTCAGGTCTGGGATTTTCCTTGTACTGTCAGTGAGACAGGTCCTTCCCTTGAATGTGCAATAGAGGACAGAGATTCAAAATGCTGTAGCCATTTTGAACTCAAGAGGCTAAGCTCCTCCTAGAATGAGACAAAAAGACAGAAGGGGAACTAATCCTTGGACTTCATCAGATCTGTGCACTTAGGCAACCACTTGTCAGCCCATAAATTCAACATCTGATCAAAATATATTTGAGCAGGATTTTCTTCTTTTCTATCTCTTTTTTAAATTTTGTTTTTTCTCTTTTTAGATATACATGACAATAGAGTGTATTTTGACATATTATACATACATAGAGCATAATAATTTCCCATTATTGTGGTTGTACATGATGTGGGGTTACACTGGTCTTGTATTCAAATATGAACATTGGAAAGTGATGTCCAATTCATTCTAGTTGAGCAGGATTTTCGATCTCTTTTCTCAGAAGAGGATCCAAAATGGAAGAATTAGGATGGGAAATGTTTTGATTCTATTATAACCTGCCATGTAGTTTTCTAAATGTTAAGGCATCTTTACAAATATATTCTCTGAATCTTCTGCCCATTTGTTTAAGTTTTACAGAGGTAATCAGAATTTCTTTCATTCTTTTATACTTCAAATAGTGGAACATAGTTAGCCTGGCTCATCCTCCTTGGATTCCCAAGTTGTTAATTCTGTGGGATAAACATCTTGGGTTACTACAGCGTTTTCTTTTTTGACATGCATCCTCTGAATTATGCATATTTTTACAATTATTTAAATTAGTTTCTTTAATGGAACACCAAACAACCATGTAGGTTTATAACTCTGTGACATCTGTCCTTCACCCACTCCTGTTAAAATCCTATTATTTAAACAACCTCAGTTATACCCATTTTCCTTAGGCACTATATCACACTATGGTAAATTTTATCTTCTAAATAACCCACAAAAATTTCATTTTAAATGACAGTCATCTCAATCTTATATTTTTAGGATAACATTTTAATCACAAAACACATATTATAAAAAATTAGAAAATAGATAAGCATAAGAAGAAAATGTCATTCCTAAAATTGTCAACCTGAGAAACCACTGAAATATTCCTGGATATTTCTTCACACTTTTCCCCATGTATTTGCATATTTACATACACATAAACTTCATTTTATAAAACTGAAATATATAACCTTCTTCTATACTCATTTTATCTGCTTTATAATTGATAAATTTTTATGTCAATAACTAAATGGCCACCACATCATTTTCAATGGCTGTGTATTATTTTATCATGGTAGTGCTATAATTTGTTCCACCAACTTATTATCTTTTTGTTTTTGTTTGTGTGTCATGAGATATTTTCTTGATTCATTCCTTAGATGAAGCCCCTCAGATAATTTGTAATTTAAAGGTTATAAAAATCTAACTGTTTTGGTTGTGTATTTCCAAATTTCCCTACAGGAGGATTAAATGAATATATAATTCCATTAGCAATGTTATCAACATCAATAGTCATCATGTAATATATATATATATTTGTACTGGGGATTGAACCCAGCGGTACTTAAACACTGAACTATATCCTCAGCCCTTTTTTATTTTGAGACAGGATCTCGCTAATTTGCTGAGTATGGCTTTGAATTTTGTATCCTCCTGCCTCAGCCTCCCAAGCCACTGGGATTACAGGCATGTATCATTATGCCTAGAATAATTTTTTAAAGACCTATATTCAGGACATATCTTCCCCATGCTGGTTTCAGTCCAGGAGTTTAGCCTGTCAGGATCATTACAAGTCTTTATTCAGTCATTAATGCATTATTTATGTTCACCTCCTATCACATTATCATCTATAACTGATAATTTGCTTCTGTGATATAGTCAATCACATAGACTAAAATCTTGAGTAGGACCATGCATTGTTACAGTTGGGCATATTGATAGCACTCCCCAGGTTTAGGTGTTTTATACTTCAATGTTATTTGGATTTAATAAGCGATTAATGTACCTCCCTTACTATCATCCAACCCATAGTTTAGTCAATTAGTTTTGATGACTTAACCAAACAAAAAAACAATAACAAAAAAAAATCAAAGCATGCCCTCTTTGGATTTCCCTACCATTATCTCTAGCCAGTTTTCCCTAGAGATTGGAAGTAAGCCCAAAGTTGCATTTCCCCCCTAAAACGTCTTCTACCTAAAGAAAGATGAAACTGTCAGCAAAGTAAGTCAGGTCAATAATTTATCAGCATCTGCTTTTAGCAGATATTTCAGTGTGAATGCCCTCATCTAGACCATTTATAAAAGTGTCAAAACTGGCCCCAGGAGTGATTCCTATGAGTCTTAATTACTAGCTTTCCTCTACATATAGAAATGTATATGCATTCTTATCCCTTCTTCTTCCTTTGAATCTAATCCCCTATTATAAATTATTCCTTCTAACTCCATAGTGATTAATTTTTAATAGTGCTTATTATGTAAAGATAGGAATCACTTATGACCTACAATTCTCTTAAAGTCCTCAAGAATATATGAGAATTTATGAGAGCATATATGCTAGAGACAGGGAATGTTGAGGCATATTTGACTTGGAATGAGAGTGAGACACACCTTAGGATAATTGTTAAATATGAGGTGCGATAGCCTTTGTTTGCCTCCTTACCCACCATGTGGATCAACACCTAGCATGTGTCCTCATTCAGGACAAAAGAACAGGGGATGAAAGTATCTGTGCACCTATGCATATGGATCATCATGAAGCACTGAATAAGAAACATGTAATCATTAACATATTTAACAAAGATAAGTTATATAACTAAAAAGTACCTCATTTAATCCTCATGATATTAGGGTCATTATCTCAATTTTAGTAAGTGCCAACACTGAGGTTCCAAGAGTTTTCTACATTCCTAGAGGATTAAGTGGCAGACCCATGTCCCCATTTCCAGCCCGTAATGTTTCAAATCAATGGCCTTTCATCTTGATAGTTTGTCAGGTATATGCCTGTAAGTAATGTACTACTTATCCTAAAATATGAAAGACTATGAATTTTAAAAATAAATAAATTTTAGAATGGCTCAAAAGTGTATCTTTAATTATGGGTTATCATTATTGGAATTTCATGCTCTTTTCCTAGTGATAGAAAAAGGGGGTGGAGGTGCAGAGAGTATGAAATTAATTATTTACACTTAACATCCAGCCTTTCTCAAGGGCCCACAGGGAGCAACAGATACTGTCACCACTTTAATAATTGTGTTGACTATGAATTACTGTAGTGCCTGGCTTTACTATAAATGTTGTGGTGTTTGTCAAAATCTGGGTATGCCCATGGGAGTATGTTGAGCATATGAATGTCATCTGTCATATGTGTCACAGCAGAAACAATGTCCAGAAATGCTGGATAACACCAGGCTGCAACAATAGATGAGGTATAAAGTAATTTATGTACTTCTCCTTAAAAGATTTTCATCTCCTCATTGCGCTTTCTGATATGTGGGATTATCTAATCCTCCAAGGGCAGGAAATTTCATTATTTTAAGATTTGAACCCATATAACTCGACTTACTCTGTTTCCATAAGGGTGATCCCACAGTAATCCCTCAGCTACCTAGATCTCATTTAATTAAGGCCCTCTTAAAAACAGAGGAAATACTCTTTATAAGTGAATTCCTGGTAGTAGAAAAGCAAGGACAGATGCCCGGAATGATTATTTGAGATTTCATAGTTATATTGATCAGGAACAAACAGACCAGTGGAAATAAGACACAGGAAGGGCTAGAGGTAAGAAGAAAATGCCAATCCTAGCTCTCAGTGACATGCTGAATTGAAAATATTTAAATAATTGAAATGCCACATTGCATCTTGTGGGATTCCCCTTAAACAATCTCTGTTTGTTGAACGGGGTTATCGAGTTCCTTGGGGGTATTTCTGGAAGGGCGATTGGGGTTGCTAATGTAAATTTTCAACAATAGGTGAAGTTTAATTTTTCTACTAAAGTTTACTCTTGCAAATCTATTACATAATTTAAAAGATATGATGAAATGCACATAGCTCACTTATTCGACTTCATCAAAGAAGGACGAGTTGTCTGTAAATGAAATTTTCTGCATAATTAAAGCCTAACCATTTTAAGAGTCAGTTCCATAGCATGTTATGAGTGGCCAGCCCAGCTCTTCCATGAACTTTAAACTCTCATTTCTACTGTGGCAGTAAGTAACCTGACAGCAAGAAAAATGCCATGGGCTGAAAAACCTGACAACTGAGTCTAAACAAATCATCTCATGTAAGAGTAATAGATTCTGAAAGAGTTTGAGAGAAAATGTCCCTGACCTCTGATACATGGATAGCCTGCAAGACTGTGGGTGTGAAAACAAGATGCTAGTAGTTATAGCTAAGAAGGCTTTTCTACATTGTTCCTCAGATATCAAAGTCAGTGTCTCTGTCCATGAGAAATTATGTTCAGTCTGTCCTCAACTGAAGATTAACTCTTCCTATGTAGGCATGGTGGATCAATTCCACCCCAACTCTTCCTTGTGGGCCAAACACAGGGGAAGTGTTTCTCAGATCTAAAAGAAGCAATATAGAGTAAGGTTCTTGAGACAGCAGTTGCATATACAATTTCAGAGATTGTTCTACAACAGCCAGAGAGTAGCTGTTCCACAAAAATAAAGTGAACTCATCCCCAATCTTAATCAGTGGGAGGCATAATGTAACCCTCCCTCATCTATAGCTGGTGAGGATGTGCTTTAAAATAGTTTGAACACTAGGTAACTGCTGAAGGCAAGGCTCAGATTTCTCTGCAATCAATAAGGGTCCTGACTCAAACTAGCAATCATCCTGGGTACATTCTGGAGACAGGGAGGAGAATTAGCAGAACCAACATGATGAAAAGACAAGGGAAACTAGGAGCATAGCAGACTTAGTACATTTTAATTTCAGACAGAGTGAGAAGAAATTAGAGTATCAGAAACCCATTGCATGTTATATATTGCATATTGCATTCCGTTGTGCTTAAATTCACAGTACAATAAACTATATTGAAATCTCACTCCATAGTGTGAATTTAGTATCTTCAAGTCTCTACATTGGGCCCCTGCCAGGTATTTTAATGCTATTGTCAATGACTGAACCAGGGGGACTCAAAATGACAATTGCAGTTAACATTCTGGCATGCAAAGAGGGTAAGCATGCAATTGCCTCTTAGGAACACCACACACATGCTAACACAGCATTTTCAAGTCAGTGTCCTGGTTAGAACAATTCATCATTTTCATAGAGAGATTTTATTTTTGCTTCATTTAGGTGTAAGTGACCTTGTTGTATAATTATTACTCTACATTTAAAAAACATAGGAAAATCTGCTCTAAGTATGGGCATTTGAGTTTCAGAAATTCTATTCAGAACCCACAGTGGACCTGATGCACAGAAAACATAAATAACAATACACATCAAGTAATGATACACAATAATAATAATGCTGCAAAGTATCCAAACTTCATAACTCCTTAATGTTTTTGCTTGGTTAATTTCTGTTTTTCCCCCACATTTGTGTGTATCAGTAGTTAAGCTGACTCTAGTACTTTGTAGAAGGCCAAGGAAATTCATGAGGAAGTATGTAGTTGGTGTATAATGATGCATTTTTTAAAGTTTAAATAACATTTTTATTTAAATAATCATTTAATCAATGCCTTGAATAAAGGTTGTGGCTTTTAACAATACTAAATAGTTTTAGCAGTTGTTCAAAGCTCAATCTACATTGAAATATTCAAAACCATCAAGCCCAAATAGTTACCCTTTTCATTGTCTTTCATTATACACTTATAACAGTTCATAACTCTTGTACTATAGAATACCATACTTATTCATCCATATAAGACATCTACCACTTAATCTTTCCTATACCTCTGTAGAGCCTCAGCTTCTGTGCCCTAGGGGACACTCAAAAAGTTAACACACTCTATATCAAATTAAACTTTTTCTTTTAAGATCACTGGGGGCACAGGCTAAGGAGGAGATAGGGTAGGGAGAAGAAGATTGATTATGACAAGCTTCTGGTGAATGGTTTTATGATATCCAGAAATTGACAAAATGAGCAATAAAAATGATATACTGAAATTAACACCAATGTCATTATTTACCCATTGAATAACTTGGTTCACACCCCATTCCCCATGCGGGTTTCTTTTTTCCTTGGTACTCCTTTGATCAGTATAATCTAAAACAAATTAATACTATTGCACACAGACAAGTATATTTTTACTCTACACACATACACATGCACTCACATTGTTTTGCAGAACTGGTCCCTGAGGGCCTCAATCAGTCAGTTCTTCCTACCCTTGCTGCTTGAAATTTTCAGAATAGCTGATGGACATGGCAAGAATGCCATACCCTGAGATAAGAAATGGTCAGAAAAGCCCTGGCTATGTCCTTTTTCCTCCTAGAATGAGCTTTCTTGAATTGCTTGAGCTTAGTGATCCCTGGTTCACCTGGGGTATAAAACCAAGAATGCTTTTTGGGGCCCCCAGTTGCAGTGTGAGTGGAGGCAGGTGTGGATGTCTCCCTAGGCGGTTTTCCCTGGGCTTGAGGGATCATCTGGCCATCACCCTTATGTTCAGTTTATTCTTTGTGCCTATCTGTGGGTAATACATTTGTTTTGCTTAATATATTAGGTGAGTGTCTTTCTCACTACATTTCAAAATCTTTGCCTATTTGTACATTCTTACTTGAATATTGTAAAAGCATTTTAGAAACCTTTAGAATATGTCAAAATATCAACACCCATCTCATAGGACAACAGGTATGTTTGGTCAATAGCAAAGATAGCTTACTTATGGAAACTTTTGTGCAAGTCTTGGGGAAAACTTTCTAGAAATGACCAATTAATGTCACAGAACACAAGTGAGAGTTGATCTCTTAAGATTGTGTGCCCTAAATTTCTACAAAGAGAAAATTTAACACCATCTTGTTTCATTCTTTCAAAAAATGTAATATTTTAAGTTTTATGACTAAAAATTGAACCTCTATAAGTGCGGACTTCAATGTGCTCCAAATTTTAAAAATTGCAAACTTCATCAGAAAGAATGTGCATCAGTGTTAATTAAGCATTCATTAGTGATCGGTGGGAGAATTAGAAGAAAGTAGGATCTATTAGTAATTTAGAAAGTCAGAATAACCTATCTTGATTAGAAGTTAAGTGTCACAGTTTGGGGGAGAAATTCAGAAAAACTAGTGAGTAGAGGGACTTTTTCAATTCTTCATTTTAGAGTTAAGGAACAGTTGTGTTAAAAAAGACAGAATGGGTATTTTTAAAAGGTCAGTATATGATGAGAAAGGAACCACAATGAGAGTTTAAGTTCTCCTCCCAAAAACTGATTAAGAAGACTATTGTAAGAAAGCTAATTAAGGCAATTAACCCAGTGTCAGGCAGAGCAGCTGGTGGGGATTTTCCAAGCAAACTTGAACTAGCTTAGATGTCCCACTGACAATGGCATAGTCCAGGGGCTTCTGGCTTTCACAAAAAGAGTAAATTGTAATTTAGGCCTGGGAAGAAATCCAAGGGTTTGATTAAGTTAAGTGGTAATTGATAATTGCTGACGAGAAATCAAAGTTGTCTAAGCGTACTTAAAAATAATAATGTGTACTGAGAGCCTCATAAACTGCAAGGGACAGACTCATTTGGAGATATTAACACATTTTAACTTTAAATCCAAGGTATACTACTTTAAGGCAAATAATTTGCCTTTGCAAAATATCCTAAGTGGTCAGCATCTAAGCATCATTTTTACTAATCCAGTCATGTAGTCACAGGTCACAAACATAATGTAGATAATTAAAGTATATCTTCTGGTCTGCGGCACTTACCTTTCAAAGTTGAATTAATTCTTTGTCCATAAACAAGCTACCAAACAGCAGCTTAAGAATGCTTGACTAAACTTGAGGTTAGAAAAGGAAATTCCTTAAGGCAAAGCAGCTACTAACTGGGGAGACCTTCAGCTCATTATCAGAAATCTCACATTGATGGACAAAATAGAGTACTGAATAAAGAAAAGAAATAAAGGGGGGAAAATCAAGCCTGATAGTAATTAATAAGGCAAGAATAAAATGATTAAATGATGAGTTTAGTCGTTTGGCAGAGGAAATAGAAGACTCTCAACCTAGCTGTAATAAAACAAGAAAAGAACCACCTAGACTTAGGATCTGAGGAAAAGGGGGGCTCATATCTGTGTTCATTTTATGAATGAAATGGAAGAAGATGCCTATAATAAGGTTTGTCCAGTCAAAATGCACTGATTTGTGTTCTCCTAAAAGAAATGAAAACTTGAGTCAATCTATTTTCATTTCTTTAATTACAACAGCCTATAATGTACGTGTCATTTGATAACTACTTGACAGGTATTATTTTGCATGGGCTATTGTCCTGCCTTCTGAGGTGGCTACCCTTCACTTCTACACCTGTAACAAATAAGAGGCCAAGTCAGCATTAAGTGGTTAGCAAATATTGGTACCACAACTTTACTTATAGGAAAACAATTACATTTTGCAAATTAAAAAAAATGATTCAGTACTGAGTGGTGTATTTATAAAACTTTTTGTTTTATTTAAGAACCCTATCATTAGACTTAACTTTACAGTTAGTTTATCAGAGTTCAAAAAACAGAATCTTGGGATTTTGATTGAAATTTTATTGAATTTAAAATTTATTTAGGGCAATATTTACAAGTTAAAACATGAACATTTCCCAACTATGCATACATTTTATTGGACCATTTTAATTGTTTATGTCCTACAACTACTTTAAAATTCTTCATTTAAACTGTTTATTTTTTATATTTTCCTGGAAGCTTTATGGTTTTCATTTCTGTTGTGAATTGTATCATTTTCAATAGTTACATTTTTAACTGAATATTGTTGGTGTTGAAGAATACAATTGTTTTTTGTACATGGGTTTCACTGACATAGAGTCATCCAACCATTCATGTCCATTCTCTTTTAGGCAAACTCCAAAGTCAACTTGTATTCATTTATCAAAAGTTCTTCAAATAAAAATTTAAAAACCTAGTATAATTATGATATATGCATAGTAGATTAGAATTGTCGAATAAAGGCCCAGTTGCAATATCCCTAGTAAATAATTCTAGGGGTATTGTAGGAAAGGCATCATGAAGCTCGTCAAAAAATAAAGCACCATGAAAACCCATCAAGCATGTGCCTCTAACATGCTTAAATATTTTTTTCCAGGAATTCCTTTCCATTCTTTCTTATTTATTTTTTTAACTTCAGTATATGTTAAGAAAACCCTGCAAATCAGAAGTAAACACTGAAATTTCCAGAGGGTGACAGGACTATGTCAGCATTACCTAGATCAATAAAAGAATATTAAGAAGTTCTGGGATAGTCATAAGCCCATGACTACCTTTCTAGTTATCCAATCCAGGAAACGGAGAATCCTCACTAGAGTATATGCCACATATTTGCTCATAATTAATACCAACCAATGCTGATGGTATCTCATGGCCCATATATCCATCACTTCTTTCCAAGTCTTGTTGTCATGACCTACCTACAATCCTATACTTCTTCTGGCTTTCTGCTCTCCAGTATTGCATCCCCTCCATTCTCTCATGAGTACTTTTTCTTGTGTGACATCTCCTCCAAAAAGCCCTTCTTGAACCCCAGACTGAACCCTAATATCTATTAACTGCCACATTCTTAACTTATGGTTCAATTCGTACATTATTTGGGATATTTTTCTGTTTGATTGTTTATAGGTCTTTCTTCAAATTATATTCCTAGTCATATAAACTTTGGTAGAAAAACTGACATCCAGTAGATGATCATCATGTGCTTATTTAATTAAAAGCAAAGAATTATAACTGTCTGTTGACCTGTTATCAGGCAATTCTTAAACCATTACTACCTTTTTTCAGGCCAATTAAATAAATGTTGTATTTGGGGATTATTTTCCTTTTCCAGGCCAGGCTTTTATCTTTATTTTAATTTGATATTAACTAAGATATTATGAGGTGAATTGTGCTCCATAAGGATTATATGCTTTGATTTGGAGATCCAAAGGATGGGTAGGGCTAGTCCTCAAATGGATGAAAGCAGAGGCTCTAGATTAAGTGTAAAAGAACAAGAGTGTCTTCCCCTAGGAGTAGAGCAAGGCCTATGCACATTCCTGTTATTAAATTTTAAGAATACATGCACACAAGTTCAAGTTTGCAGAGACATTTTTAGCTATGCTTTATACACAGTCACTGTAGGTCCTTATTAAATTAAGACCCAGAGGTCATGCCTGATACAGGGAGTTTTTCTGTAGTTCATGACAATTCTAATGCACAGGTTCAACTACTTCTCTTTATTGGTACGGCACAATTTCATACCATTCCATGGGTTTTCTCTTCTTTTAATATCTGTGTTGAGGGAGGGAAAGAAACACTTCAGAAATGAAAGATTAGTTTCCTAAATCATAAAGATGAGCTTTGTAATCATTTTCCTTTAAGCAAGGAATTAAAGGATAATAAAAGCCCTAATTAAGGACCTCGTTAGCTTAACTAGATTTTCATATGCAAAACACTGTTATGAAATGCTGCTCTAGAGTGGAAATGCCTCCTGTCCACAACAAATGCAGAGGGAGTCTTTCTGCCAGAACTTTTTCTGGCTTCTTTCTTTCCATTCACTGTCTTTTTTTTCCCCCTGTGATCACCAAATCTTTTTACCCCTACATCATTTTTCCTTCTCTTCATTGATTTAGTGCAGGTTTTCTGCTTTCTTTAAAATTTGTCATGATTCATTCATTCATTTGGCAAATATTACACACCAAGCTAGGGTGTGGGAAGCACAGATTACAGCAGTTTCTTTTCTATTGCCCTTTTCCTCCAGTCTTCATTCATCATTAGCCTTCTATGAAACTACTTTTTTTCTTTAGTTCATTTTTCTCCAAGAAAAACAATCACTCTTCCAGTGCAGGCTTTAAACCTTCCACTTTTTTCAGCTCTCTTCCTCTCTTATACAGTAATCCTGATACTATACCAGTCACTTCTGAATTACCCTAGTCCGCAATTGATATTACAAAATGATGTCACTGGTTATTCTATGCCCTTTGTTATCGGTATACATTAAAATAAACCAATAAGAGATAATAGGCATACATTTTTACTAGCTCTTTGAAACAGGGCAGGGCTAAACAACTATAATTATTCATTTTGCTAGCCCTCGAAAATGTCATTAAACCATGTTATCCTGCCAATGAATGGTATTTTGAAAGGAATCTTTAACCCAGTACATTAAAGGAATCATTGGGTGGGAGTCTAAACATTTTCAAGTTGTTTTATCAGAAGATTCTATGGTTTTTACTTCCAAACTCAAAATCACAAAAAGGAGTATAGTTTCTCTAAGTCAAGTCCAGGATTATATTGACTAAGAGTTTTCTGCAGGTAGGTTCTGAGAATTTCAATATCTTAAAAAAAAATTGCCAAAGGAAACTCAATAACTAAACTTTGAAAACAACTAGAATGAAGCTTGAGCTAGGCAACCTGAATTAAAATATTAGTTCTCCATTGACTTCCTTCCCTGAGCTCTAGTTTCCTTTTTAAAGTGGGATACATAAAAATTACTTTATGGAATTATTGTCAGTATTAAATGAAATAATATACTTTATGTAAAACACTAGTTCATCAGGAGTTTAGATGTGTAGGATTTAGAAAGCAGCTCAGACATGTAGCCTTTCAAAATCTGGTATATTAAACACAAGTAGAAAAGATGAACTACCCAAAAGTGAAGAGATGTGTTCACCACGTTTCCTTGGCCACTTCACTTATTGCTGTTAATAATAGTTTGAAACATTAGGCTCTGTAAACACAGAAGAAGTAGAAAGTGCCTAATCCGCAGGAGATATTTTATTGATCCAGGGAAGTCCTCATATAGCTATGAGCCTAACAGAGAAAGACAGAATGGTCAGTGGGAGGTAGTTCTAGAACCCATGGTTAGCAGAAAGAGGAGGTCATGTTGGGAGTGAGAAAAAAGAGGATATAGAAGTAAAAAGGCTGGTGGATCAATTCTTACCACTGCAAGGCAAGATAGAGATGCCAAAGCCTGAGAGGTAGAAAGTGGAAATTTCAGGGTCAAGATGAAAGATAGAAAATATAGAGGCAGGGCTTTAATTTTTAAAAAGGAACAACAACAAAACAACAACAACAAAAGGATGTAAACATCCACATTACGTTTGTTAGGTGCTAATATTTACTGAATAAACAAGGAAAAGGTAATGAAGAGTGATTAAGTAAATGTAATGAACGTATACACCAATGTACAAGATTATGTTGACACTCAATAGTTACCCATGACCTAATATGTGTAACATACAGTGACTGTATGTATGTGTATATGTGTGTTTGGTGGGGCTGGAATACAAAGATAAATAAGAATTCATCTTGGACCTCAAGTGTTAGATATCAACAACAGTAATAATTCGGCTGTATAGTGTTTAGAAACACAAAATATTAATTATAAAACAAGTCATGGCAATTTCATATTGACCACCTTATTAAGCCCCAAACAAAAGCATATATTATCTTCCCAAAGATTTCATTCATGATTCTTATGTTTTGAAATTATATCCCTAATCAATATTAGGTTTTACTTCACTTTAATCTATTTGATATCTAATATAAGATAGCCAGTATAAGATGATTGTATCAGAAAAATGCTATTTGTTGGCTCGCAGATCACTTTGTCTTCCTTGTCCGGCCTGAGACAGTAGTTTCTCCTTCTGCTTCTGCTATATAACTAGTCCTTTGGGTGAGAAGTGGATTTCCTAATTCTTTAAGGCTTCTTTATATATCAAATGAATTTTCCGGGCTTTGATTTTCTTTCCAGTCACTTAAGAATTTTTTCTAACAAAACTTGGCCAAGAAAACTTATTCATAAAATGCATATTGTTGAAAATGAAACCAACATTCTATTATTAGAGTATTAATATTCCTAAAAATGATAATTAAAATTTATTGGCATCCTGCTATATGATAGTACTTGTGCTAATCACTTTCCATGCATCAATCTCATTTTATCTCTCCTACCACTCTTATTAGGTAGATGTCATTAATTTTATTTGTCATTGTACAAATAAGGAAACTGAGGCTCGGAGAGATTAAGTTAATGAACACAATGTACATTAACTTAATTGCATATTTTTTTGGTCCAGTTTCAAACCTTAAAAAGTAATCACTTGGTTGAAAATTTTATATTCTTGAGAAAAGAAGTGGAATGCTAATTTTCATCCCCTGGATATTCTTTCCAAAATTTACAATCAGATGAAAACAGAGGGATATAATGAAAAGCGAAATGTAATCCCCTTTGATACTCTAAGAGATATGAGTAATACACACACACACACACACACACACACACACATATATATATATATATATATTGCATTCCTTTAGGAAATCAGAAATAGATATCATTTTTAACCCCAATTATTCAGTGAAGCTACTGCCATCTCTCTCTCAGGACCTTTCTCTCTGGCAAACGCACAGAGGTACCTAAGTTTGACATTTTCATTTTCACAGAGCCAATATGTCAAAGAGGAAGAGGAAGAGGACCCCCAGCAGAGAGCTGCCCAACTAAAGTGGTGGTAGTGACAGTAAGCAGATGGGAAGTAAACCATCGGCGTATTGCAAATAATCAGACATCATCCTACAGCTGGGAAATCAGCAAGAAATGAGATCGGGCTTTCTCCTCATTAAATCTGTAATTAAGGCCTCACTCTGCTTTGCTGAAATCCTGCTGTGTTGGTAGGTAATACCCTCTCTGTACTGGGGTGAGGGAACCCCTACAAATGTCAGAGTGATAAGTTAATCAAAGGGTTCTGTGGAGATGGAACAAGGTGGGTAAGAGACTTAGGAGAAACCATACATAATACTGAAATCATTCTGATCAATTTCCATGTGACTATAATAATCTGATATGAAACCTTAAAAGATATGGAAAAATATTCAGGAGTCTGTGTTTGCCAATCTAAATTTTGATAACAAGAATCAAAATCAAACTATTTTGCACAAGCTTAACGGATTTACTTTTCTGGCACATATGAAAATAATAAAATATTTAATTTGCATTACAACCTTTACTGAGTGTATCACAAATTTAAATTTGACAGAATCAATTTAGGATGATTTGTAGAAAGGGATTTTCCCTCTGCCACATCATCATTTGACTTGAGTTACATATCCAAATATTGCCAGATTTATTTAATAGTCCAATCCTTATTTGCCATTGATGAGTTGATACAAACATATTTAATCGTTCCTATCAGTCTACACAATCTGCTGAGGTAAAAACTCCTGAAAACCTACTAATTTTGGCATAGGCACTTCTTCCATGTGTAGACTCATCAATTTCCTCATTAAGACTTAGAAAGCTTACCCAGCTTACCTTAGTTTAGTGTACACACTCTGATCTTTCAAAACTTGCTAAACTAGATTTTTTTTCCTGAGTTTTTCCCAATTGGAAAATACTTGCCATACCTGTGATTATTTTTGAAATAACTTTCAATATTGTTTTAAAAAATCATATCATTCTTGTCTTCATAGGAGGGAAAATGTAACATATCATAGATTGTATGTAAATAAATATGAAATCCAAATATCAAAAGTGGCTATGAGAAGACACTTTATCTTGAATGAAAAAAAGAAGAGGTTATAATATTTTTTTAATAGTTTAGACTGAGGCTTAAATGTTTCCAACTGGTTAATTCTGCCATTCTGTCATGAAATGCTCACATGGAGGAGGCCTTTTCTCATTTTTTATAGTGTAGAAAGACTGAGGTCTACAGTGGTACCAGAAACAGAGGTCTACAGTGGTACCAGAAATTCTGGCATTCACTCAGTAATAAACCCTCCAAACTTGTTTCCTCACACATAAAATGCGGAGGCTAATACTGTTCTAACCTATCATTTATGAAAGTGCTTTGAAAATGGTAAAAGATTGTATACACAAAAATTAGCTGGTTTTTAGGTCTGCTAAACAAATCCTTAGTACGTTCCCCTAACGGATTTCCGTTTTCTTTGGAGGACCAATACTACTTTTCCCTCAAAGACTCCACTTAACATCTAAGTTTCTCATGAGTCCAGAAACACAGAATGCCTTCATCATATTTTAGGAAAATATTTTTTGAAGAGGCAGATTACTAGACAGCTTAGCATCATTATTGTACTGTTGGGTAAAAACCATCAGATTAAATACATCTAGTTTTAATACATGTTCCAGATAAATGTTTCTCAAAATTTAATGTGCTCACAAGACACCAAATGGGAATATTCCTAAATATAGAATCTACTAACAAAAGCCTAGGGTAGAGCCTATGATTCTGCATTACTAATTAGTTCCACCATGATGTCCATGATGCTGGTCTATAGGTAGCACTTTGACAATATTCTAGACAGTCTAGTAATCCCCGGTATGTTACCCTGAATTCATGTGTAGCTATTTACATCTAATTAAATAATACTAAATTATATTTCTTTTGTTGCATTAGCTACATTTCAGGTGTTCCTTCATACATGAAGCTAGTGGTGGTCACACTGGACATCACACATATAGAACATTCCACATTATAGAAAGTTCAATTAGAAAGTTCTGCTCTGGAACACAGAAACAATATTTAAGAGGAAAATCTTTCTCCACCTAACTGTTTTCTCCTCACCTTTGTGGGTGCTAATGTCACATTCCCACGTGTCTATTTGGCAATAATGGTTTTATCTACTGCATCCCTGCATATAAGGATGTCCTAAGTGACATCAACATGAGTAACTTCAGGCCATGATGACAGGAGGAAGATGAATTTTCTGTGAGTCTGAGCTTTTCGTAAGAGAAAAACTGAATGTCAGTTCCCTACCAGCAGGAAGAAGAAGAGGGTCCGATGATGCCCGAAGAGAGAATGACTAAGAGCCAGCCTTGCTCCTCTCAAGGGAAGAGTGAAGTGATATTAATCAGTACACTATTGTGTACAAAGAGGGTTCTCTCAGGAGAAGAGCAGCGCATCTGTCCCACTCACACATCAAAGCATCCCAGCAGCTGAAAATGCTTGTGTCAAATCTTCACTCAGCCTCTTTTTCTCCTTGCTTTCCTTTCCTGGTTCATTTGCTATTCTGTGGGCTGTTTAGCAATAAGCTCTTCATCTGATTAACATTTCAAACCCATTGTTGGTCTGTGCTGGCTTAAATGAACTAATCATCATTAGTACTTCAAAACCTGTCTGGCTAAGCCTGCAAGGGGGAAAAAAAGAAGGAAGAGAAGTAAAGGAAAAAGAAACAAGTCTGACTCATTAAATAAGTCATTCTTCAGTAGTTGGTCAAGACTGAAATGAAAGCTGCATCCTGAATATTTTAATCACCAATCAAGTCATGGACACAAGTAAGAGCTACAGCAGCATGAGCAGGACCTTGGCATCCCATCCACTGGACAATGATGGCAAAGAGGCACCTTCCACAGATAGATGAGGAAAGGAAGCCTGGGTCTGGACTCATTCCCATCACTCTGACTCCCTTTCATTTGGAAAACAGCAGTTCAAGTCTTATGTCAAAGCAAAACTTGGGGCAGAAGCCATTTACCTTCTATTCTTTCTGCTTCACCCATATTAAATTATGTTCTCCAAAGTAATTGAGGTGGGTGGGTAGTTTTTATTATTTTCAGTAATACTGATGTGGACTTACTTTTAATGTATATTCTGCATTATAGCACCCACTTGAAACTATTGCCCTATTGGGCCAAGTAGCCTACCAGTCTAGCTTTAACCTGAGGTTCCAAAACAAGGAATTTTTTTCCCCTATATCAGACGTCTCTAATAAATATATCTATTGTTTAACTCCACTTTGTATTAACATCATCAGGATACTTATGAATCTGAGGACAAAAAGTGGGAACACAGATCATTTCTTCTGTTTGCAAGATTCAGTGAAAGAATATTCTGGATTTAAAAGGTGAGTTTCAAGCTTAAAACAAGAACACTTCTTGCATTTCTTGTGAAATCAACATTTCCCCCAGATGACCAATCCCTACGATACAGAAGTATGTTTTCTAAAGTGTAATATAATAGATGATGAGAGGTGGTGCAATGTGTACCATCCAATTCTACAGTATGAACCGTATTCTCTTTTCTATTTTCCTTTTGTCCCCTGAACAAGTCATGGAGAAAGGCTCTCTTTGGACACCTTAGGCATTTTTTGCAACCTCTACTTGTCAATCTCCCATTTTAACAAATACAGCAACATTTAAGTTTAAAACCTTCTCACGGGAATTGTATCTTGCTAATTCAGTAATATTTTGTTTTCATTGAATTTGTTATTCCTAACATTTTATTTTATTTATAGTGTGTGATACTATTTTTATATTAATTGTAATAACATAATGTTTCTTGACATGCATTTAAGCAAAAAATAATTTTAAAGAAAATATTTGCATTACAATAAAACAAGTGAATATGGCACAAATCATGCAATGAGCACTGTTTTGAAGCACCCAGTTGGTTTTGAGGAGTGAGAAGGAAAGAAAGAAGTATGCTATTCCTTAGCTTTTAGCTACCTATAAACATAATAGGTTTAATTTTTACACCACAGATCACTCATGCTATGATCTTGAGAAATAAGAATTTATAGAAACAGCAAGTGGGAAGACAAGGGATAAAATACCTAATTTCTTTATAAAATTACTTCTTACAAGAAAAGGGAGCTAAGGGAGTATATAGGTGGCTTAGTGGCATGGAACAATGAAAAAACAAAAAGGATTCTCTGGCAGACCCAAGAAATGTCACACCCATTCTACCTGTGCTGATTTCAGTAGAGAGAGTTGCTTAGAGTTTGTCACAAACTTTCCCCAAAGTGTCAACTACTACCTCTGGAGGGAGGAAATAAAAGATTTGTTTATTATGTTCCAAATCATTGTCAATTGCCATGTTCTGACAAATAGGACAAATTTATTTTAATAAGCAAATATTCTGGAACTGTATATCTTTGTCTATCCTAATATGATCCCAGAATACTAGGTCATACCTACCAATAACATGTTTTAGATGAAACCCTTTGCCACTCTTTAATGAATTAACATGTATGAACTGAACCTCTGAAACCAAAGCCCCAAATAAACCTTTTCTCTTCTACATTGTTCTTGTCATGTCTTTAGATAACAGTAACAAAAAAGCTGACAAAAACCATGTCACATCCTGAAAGTCAAAGTGTGCCCTGTAGGGGCTGGGGATGTGGCTCAAGCGGTAGCGCGCTCACCTGGCATGCGTGCGGCCCGGGTTCGATCCTCAGCACCACATACCAACAAAGATGTTGTGTCCGCCGAGAACTAAAAAATAAATATTAAAAATTCTCTCTCTCTCTCTCTCTCCTCTCTCACTCTCTCTTTAAAAAAAAAAAAAAAAAAAAGTGTGCCCTGTAGATAAGTAGCTCTGGCATTACCTGGGAACTTGTTAGAAATGTACTATCTTGGTCTCCAACTCTGCCCTGCACCCAGACTATTGAATGACAAGCTTCAGTATTTTAAGGTAATTCCTATACACATTAAAGTTTGGGAAGTTCTAAGCTATAGATATTACAGTTCAGTTAGGAAACAAGTCCAGATATAGAGACCAAGAGTCCATGACTTGTTATGTATCCTTCCATTCCCAATCTATTGTAGAACAATAAGAGTACAAACTATTGCATTTTTTAAATTCTGAAAGTGTCTTTCCTTCAAATGAGGCAGCATGCTGAATCTGCAAAAATCTTAAACTGTGGATACATGTGTTTGAAACCTGGCTATATTTTCTGGCCAGGGTTTGTGGCTATGTGCTACTAGCCACTGGCTTAATTTCCCTGATCCTCAATTATTCTATTTGTAAACTGAAGCAAAAGATAACAGTAGTTACTATAAATGATATTATCTGAATTTAGATAGAGTAATGAGTCTAACAATCATAAAAATAGTAAGACAGAAACTGTGTCTAAAACACTATACAGAATTAGACAATAGAAACATGGCCCTACCTTGGCATATGGATAAGTTTTAGGAAGGATAGATCTATACATATGTTTTATATATGCATAGAGCAAACCAGCTTGATTGGAGTGAAAGATACATGTTGGGAACAGTGTGACAGGAAAAGGCAAACTTAGTGGAAAGTGTGGGTCAACTTTGATAGTAAAACAGAGTTTACTTTTTATGGTAGAGAAAATATATGCTGTCTTTAAAGATATGCAGACTAGGCAGTCACACAGAATAAATGCTCAGCATTTGCAAAATTGAGTTGGTTAAACTGTATGTTTGGAGTGATTGCTCTAGCCCATGGTGGAAAAGATGAATTATGGGGGGGGGCGGAAATCCAGGATTGTAGAGAGTATAAATATCCTTGGTGTGAGATCAGATGCCTTGAATAATGTCTGTTTAGTAGAAGATAGGCAAAGGCCCTAAAAACACTAATTACATGTAAGAGACTAATATAGTCAAACCACTGTATCACAATGACTATGCTGATTTGAATTTGCCTCAATTAAGGAGCTCTTTCACTGAAATAAAGTTTCTAAAAATGTTACTTAATGGCACTACTACACTTTTACTCAATTCATTCACTTGAAACCCATGTGCTTGTTATGTATCCTTTTATTCCCATGTTCTGTTGTAGAACAATAACAATAAAAGTGAGCATAAACCATTACATTTTAATTCAGGAAGTACCTTTTCCTCAAATGTGGCCCTATGTTATACCTGCAAGAATCTTCAACTGTGGAGCCACTGTGTTTGAAACCCGACAATAGCATTTTCTGGCCAATGGTTTAATTATCCCGATCATCAATTTCGTTATCTCTAAAGTGAAGTAAATATTGCATATTTTGCAGGGCTTCTGGCACAAGACCATATTTCGAAACTAAAAATAGGTGCAGTGATTAATGACTTAACAATCACCATACACTAATAATTATCACCTTCATAACTGACTTGAATGATCGAAACCCAAGGTACAGAGATTCTTCTTTTACAATATGGCTTTAATTTTATAAGAATCAAATTTCTATTATTATATAATGATTCTAGAATTAAGCCCAAGGCCTTTCAAATAAAGAAGGGGAGCAAAAATTCAGTATTTCATTTACCCTACACAGTTGTGCCCTAGAAACGTAAAAGTATACTTAGTGACCATGATGTGCTGGACTTGGATATGGAACATGCTAGATCCCCTTCTCCTCTGCCTTCCCCTTCTTCTTCCTCTCCTTTCTAATCCTATGATTGAAACTATAAGCAAATAACCCCTCCTCATCACTCCACCTTCCTTCAACCCACATAAATATTCTTTCTCCTGAAAAGGGGAAAATTCATAAACCTGAGCACTGAGTCACAACCAAATATACTTTCTCTAAGCTCCAGGAAGTTTACAGCTTTCTGGTTGTTTTCAGCTCTTCAGGGGTCATGGACAGAATTTCCCTGGATCAAGTCCCTTTCTATTCTCCTTTCTCTAGCCCTCCTGGTAGCAGGTATTTCCTCACTTGTAAATAAAGAAGAAGATACTAATTCATTGGTAATTGAACTAGTTATTTGGGGGGTGCCTTCTGGTATCCTTAGGAGTGCATCACTAAGAAGAATTCTAGTCTCCATTAGCATATGCCAGATTTAATTTGTGGCACAGGATATTGTAATGATTTGTTGAGGTCCAGATAATTTGGCAGAGTGAAACCACAGAATCATAGCTATGTTCCAGAACCTGGAAGAACCTGTTCATTGCCTGTGAACCCTATATTTCCTATAAACAAGTTACAGAGAATCCTAAAGTACTGCAATAACAATAGCTTGAACATCTCAAATTTCTCATTTACAGAAGAGAAAGAGCCAACTCTTGAAATGACTCAACTGAGTGGAGTCAGGGTCAAACTCACATTGCTCTATACCAGTGGTTTTCAGATTTTTAGGTTATATTAGAAACACATCAAGGCCTTCTTCGGATAGAGTGCTGGGCCCAGTCCTTGAATTTCTGATTCAGTGGGTAATGTGTAAGTTCCCAGAGGATGCAGATGCTGCTGGCTTGAGATGATACTTTAAAAACCACTGCTCTATGTTGCCCTGTTTCTCCATGCAGAGACATTAAGGCATTCTCACTAGAAAGTTTCAAAAATATTCATATTATATATCACAGTTTCCACTTCATCGAGGAAAAACAATTTTTTAGAAACTGAATTATCTACAAGGTTTTATCATCATCTTCCCTCTCCCCCACCCACTCACTTGTCATGATCTCAATAAAATTCTATCTTTTACACACTTACCAGCATGTTTATAGCTCCATTTTGGGTTGTCAGAATTATTTTCAGTGATAATATGAAATTAAACTAAAGTCATCATTGCTCGCTCTCTTTTTTTTTTAAGGAGGAAGCTTTTTTAATATAAAAAGGCAATACAGTCTGCTTGAAAATATCATACTGGGAACTCTCCTGTTTTTCTCAGGGTAAATGAAAGAACATGTTGATTAAATAAAGTGGCTTTTGGGAAATAAAAAATGCTGTTATGGGAGATTTAAAAAAAAAGTAAAAGGAAACTAAGCAGATCAGTATTCTTGAGCACCTACTGTGTGTCTGGTACCAGAGGGACACATGCACAGAGCTTCACATAAATATCCAACCAGTCTGCAATGTCATTGATGCAGCCACTGCAGTGTTCTCTTGGTGCAAAAGAACGGTTTATATTCTGTGCTTCACCATCGCCATACACACATAGAAGGCCAAACCTCATGAGCAGTACTTAGACAATACGTGCCAATGGCTTTTAAAATTATACTTTATTTATGTGGTAGAGATGTGAATTTTACAAGTAAGCAATCAAAAATAGACAATTTGCCTGAGGTCACATTGTTCTTGAGTGGTGAAGCTGAAACTCTAACCGATTTCTCTGATTGTAAGTATACTCTGAGTGCTAGAGAACACTATTTTGTTTTCTACTGGACAGTACACAATGGATTCTACAAAAAAATAAACATATCATCACAGAAAATGGAGAGATTAAATAACAGGTTTAGTATATGCAGACCTGAAATTTATTTATATTGCTCTTTCACACATTCTTATTCTTTCAGTGTGGTATTAATGTTATATTTGCTGGGGCAAAGGCAGGAGAGGGAAAGATAAGAGTTCAAGAGGGGAGGAGATGTCCTCTTTTGCAGCTGTATGACCCAAGCATGGTGTATGGGTGCTGCCACAGCCTCTAGAGAGCTGTTTGGAGGCCCAGATGCATTTCCCTGAATATCATGAGTGCCCATTTTATTCTCTGAATGGGTCAGCACAAAGAAAAGCAAAAAAGAAAAAAAATCCTAAATTGCTGCTATTAAATGGCAGGCTGCCAGAAATCTGAGAGAGCACACACTGACACAATATCTCAAGTCTGAAGGGAGAATTTCTAAGCCAAGATTCTGCATCTCATCTGATTATCCAGCCAATCAGCCTCAGAGTTTCCACTCTCAGACATGTGAACTTTTTACTAGGACTCTCAGGAATCATCCTGCAGTTGTTCCAGGTATAGACTGAAAGCAGTTGTTTTCAGTTCTTAAGGCCAGTTTGTACAGCATACACTATCCTCGACCCCCATCCCTACGCATAAACAGAGACATGTGTCTGTATAGCACGCTACATTAATAAAACAGTATTCTTTGCTGAGGAGCTCAGTGCATTTGTTTCCCCCTTGTATGCACAAGGGAAAGTAATACAGGGAAGAAGGAATCAATAGCAGAAATAGCACGTAGGCACAGACAAGCAGAAGCCTGCTCAGCTGTTTGATGTCAGTGCTCTGTGGAAAGGCAGTGTGTGAACCTGGAGTGGCATTTCTCCTTGCTCTTTATGGAGTTAGGTGTTTTGCTATTGGCCACTGAATTGAGTTTTGATTCAATTAATTTATTTTTGACATGACCAGCATGACACACTATGAGATGAAGCAGATGCTGAGTTAAGAGTAATGTTATAAGTCCCTGTGTCTAATATCTTCTTAATAGGGAATGCTGCGATAGACATAAAGAAAATTGTTTTGTATGTTCTCAGAACTCATGCAGGTCAGAACTAGTGTCTTGGAGTTTATCATGGTCAATATGGATTGAACAGAAACCTAGTTACGGCTGTGCCAATATTATCCAGAATTTTTACATCTACAAATTTAAGAAAATATAGGTCTAAGAAAACCAAACTATGTGATGCCAACATGCTTTAACCAGCAGAATGGACCATAAATCACAACAAGCAGGGATGGTATAGCTGAGAGCCATTCAGCTGGGCACAGAAGACTGACAGATTGTCCAGATGGTGAACATCATTCAACGGGATATTATAATTTGAATAGGATTATCTTTTAATACCCTTGATAACTCTTTAAATTCTATAACAGAGACAAGTCTTCACCCTATTTAGTATACTTACATTTGTTATTTTTACTTAGAAATTATAAATCACCCTACAGAAGTAGAAACATTGTCAATAGACATTTAATACTCAATTGTCAAACCAGCATAATAATACTTAAAAACTATTTTACAAATGAGAATTCTAGCATATTCACCTATCAAATTCTATTACTTGTAACCTGTGATGGTTCTTATAAAAATGGCTCCCACTCTTCTCCTTATGTCACAATTAGAAGTCATGGTTTTGCTTTTATATTCTCTTCATGGTCCTCCTGTACAAACTAAAATCAGACTACAGTTCATAATGTCAACTGAATTCTTTCTATAAATTAAACAAGACTTTGATGAATAGCTCCCATATTCCAGGGGATGGGAATGTAAAGAAGTAAAATATGTTATATTAATTCTGTGCAAATTGAATTTTGTCTAAAGGCGAAAATTAGTTTAGTTCCACTTTCTCTATTAAATTTTATTTACCATTATTTTTGAATAACCACTCTCCGTAAAGTCAGAGGGGTATGTTCACTCCACTCAACCCTATACTGGTTATTTAGTTCCTATTCCCTGCCTTGCCCCACCTTGAGCACCTATTTCCACTTATTTTAGTTGGGATAGAATTGGTTCTTTTGTAACAAAAGATGACCCACAGATATTAATGCCTAATACAATTGTTTCTTTCTTTCCTTGCTACAAGCATCTAATGGTTTGGCTATGGCTCTATTCTGCAAAGTAATCTTAATCTGGAATATTGCTAGTTGTGTGGCAGAAAGATAGTGATCAAAATGAGGCATACACAGATCCTTAAGGTTTCCTCCTAGACACGATGTGCCTTTAAGTGTCCAGAGAAAAACCACATGGGCATGTCTAATACCCATAGGCTGGCGATGTATCACACTGCTCCAGAGAAGTATGGAGAGTATTTGGGAAGTATAATACATTCTCCTCTTCTATGCCAGCCTGGCTCATCTAAAAACTCAAAGTCCCCTAATAAATATTCCCATTTCAATTTCACTAACTTATTTAATGTTCAGCAGAATTTATCCAAACTATTATTATTAGCATTTATATGTAACAGATTATCTTGCAATAATTTAACAATAATTTCATTTTTGTTGCAATTGGCTTTTTCATTCAATTGGATATTGTTTGAAGGAAGGATCCATGTTGTTTGGCTTAAAAAATAAAAATCTTATAAAAATACTAGGGTTTTTATTTCTTTTTTTTTTTTTTTGGTACTAGGGATTGAATTCAGGGGCACTCAACCACTGAGCCACATTTCCAGCCCTATTTTGTATTTTATTTATAGACAAGGTCTCACTGATAGCTTAATACCTCACTTTTGCTGAAGCTGGCTTTGAATTTGTGATCTTCCTGCCTCAGCCTCCTGAGCCACTGGGATTACAGGCATGGATGCTAGTTTTTAATCAAAGAAAAAACAAGATCCTGCACTCTGCAAGCATTATAAAACTGAATTCTTACAGCAAAATCTACTTTTATAACACACAGGGAGGTCATGAGAGATGTGATATTTCCACAAAACACACATCCATATATTCAGAATTTTATAGGAAAATAAAGGTTGTCATTATTTTAAGAAGCAGAATACTTAGGTGAATTTCCAGACTATATTAGAATTTTTTAAAAAAGCAATTTAAGTAATGATGTAGTAAGAGATTCAGCTGAGGATACTTCATAAAAGTGGCTGAAGACATTACAACTAATAACTTTAGCCTACATTTAACATAATTAAATGAAAATTGTTTCATGCACATGTGTCTTACATTGAATCTGATATTATGCTTATCAAAGCATTCTGCTGTGATGTCTCTGCTTGTAAGTATAGAGAAATTGGGCATATGAACTTGTATCGTTTACTTTTAAAAACGTCTTTGGGTAGTGGATAAAATAATTTGTTTGGCAGTTGTAGAATTCAAGGGGGAATGCAAAGAAATCTGATACAAATGTGTTAAGCATGTGTGATTCAGAGAGGATGTACAATTAGGAAATGAAAACATAAGCAGGCAGATATTGTAACAACATCAGGATTATAAGGAGCCACTTAATAACAATGGGCTAAATACATCATATATATTTATCTCCTTGAAATAATTTCATTAGTCTGAAAATTAAGCATATGCTGCTCCTGAGTGGAGGAACAAGGGAGGCTGGCTTGCCCAGGAGATTGGTAAAAGCATGCAGAGCTATTTATCTTGAGATTATAGGTCTGGCTTCAACCAAGAAGCTAAAGACAGTTATTGCTACTTTATGGCCCATATGAAATGAACTATCATTATCAGTTTACATGCTCATTTCAGCGGGCTGTCACCACAATATGGGTTTGGATAACCCTAATGGCTCTGTGGACAAATGTCTGCTTAGGAAGATAATACAGTACATTGAAAAGAGCCTTTGGCTAACAATCAGAGAAACTGGGGTCTAGTTCCAATTCTGTCCCTAATAATTAGTAATATAGATGTCACCTTTCTATGTAAGCAGTGGGGGAGAAAGAAAGATCATGGGTTTTTCTAGCCCAAGATTGGATAGTATCCTGTGAAGAAAAATGCTTTTGGCTCTTCCCCGTAAGATCTTTGTCCTCATCTTCCCACAGTTATTGGCCAAATAATCAGTGGCCTTGGTTTTTTATTTTAGTCCAGATCTTACTTCTTCCATTAAAAAATAAAAAAAATAAAAGTGGAGGGAGATGCCAACTTCCCTCTTTCCTCTTCAAACATGCAAGTACAAATTATTCTTCAACCTAGCACAGATTCTGAGGTCTGGTTGTACAATTTCCCTGTTTATGTTCTTCTTCCTTTTTTAAAAAAAAAAAATCTTCATAATATACCACCACCTATTACTAAGTTGTTGAGAAACTACCCATTAGTCTCAAATACATTTTTAAACAAATGTGCTATTTTTCAGCACATAATTCCTTTCTTATTTTTTCAAAGGAAATAGACTGAGATGAGTTCTGGGTCCGTCTGGTTCTGAAATACTCACAGCTCTTTCAGAGGTACATAACTATTAATAAAGAACAGCTCCCAGGCCACGGCTGTGCATCCATAGCCTAATTAATTACACCCTACCTGGAGTCTTCCCATGCCCTGGCTATCTCTTGCTGATCACATTGAAAGCCTGAAGCTGCACAGGTCCTTAGAGAAAGGATGTTATGAATTGCAGGTGATGGAGAAAAAAAATGGTGTTTACATTTTCTTCTTTATTTTCTAATTTGATACTTGGTGTTTTAGAGCCCAAGAAAAGTGTGACTGATACTAAACCCTGAGCTCAAAATTGGCATCAAACACCAATTTGGAGTTGTCAAGAACAAGCAGCACTCACAGGCCATGGGGGTCAGGGGAGAGGTACTAAAGTCTACTTAGAGCCTGCCATGGGTGGCTCTGGGCTCACTTTACACACAGTGTTTGTCCTCATAGCCTGACAGCTGAAGAAGCTGACATCCAGCAAGTTTCAATCATTTACCCAAGGTTACAGAATAAGGATGGGGCAGATTTGTACATTAGCATTCTGATTGAGATTTCTTGCCTTATAAAGCTAACTAGGTATGAGAGGAACGGGCAGCATTTCTGCAGCATCTAGCCTCAAAACTCAAACTTTTACTCAGTAGGTCATGTTTCCTTCTACTAATGGAAGAAATGGGAATGATCTGATATAGAATAACAATAAAAGCCAGTAAAGCCTCCCCCCAACATACCAGACCCCACACCAGGAATGGCTAGCAGCATCGCCTCTGACGTCCCCTTATATGCTCAGAAAGGAAAAACGTGCTTGCTTAGGAAACTTCTGAACAGTACAAACTCACTTTCTGCAAGGGATTTAGCATAGCTGACTGAGTGCAGGGGGAGGGGTCTCATCTCAGCCCTGCCAATTACGGGAGACACTGTGTAACTCGGGTAAGACACCAGCTAATATAGCTGGGTTTCAGATTTACGATCATAATATGAAGACACCAAATATTATTTAAATAATTAATTTTTATTTTTTTTTCTCCAAAGAAGTAGAATCCAATATGTCAATGATACCTAAGGCCCAAGCTCAGCATATTAAATAAATTCAAAGACTCTTTGTGTGACCACCACCCCTCATCCCATCACCCCTGCTAACAAGACAGCTAGAGAATACTTGGGGCACACAAATGTAAACACCTGGTGGTGGTAGACCATTAGGAAGTCTCTCAGTCCCTTTATGACCTTGATGCCCTAAGACAGTTCTAGGAATCCTTCAGGTAGTATCAGGAAATCTACCATTTTTAAATAAAACCTTTGCCATCTTCTTTGAACAGTTCTAATTGTAAACCTTGCAATTAGTCTCCTTTGAATTACAGATGTGATTTATTTGGCTTTAAACACAATAAAACATCTAGCCCTTTAGACAGATTTACTCTTCAGTTCAGAAGAGTGAAGAACTGGACTTTGATCCATTACCACTGTGCCAGGAATTGATTTTGGGAAAGGATATGCGATTATAGGATAGAATGTGAATGGGGACGGTCTGGGCCAACCTCGACTCTGATTCTCCATTTGTGTGTGGTGTAGCATGAGTGACACAGGGCGTGAGGAGTGCTTCATAAGATGTAAAAAGAACTGATTGATTTATCGATCTAAGGAAGACAGTCTCCTTGACGGAGACATGCTGTCAAACAGTGGCAGGATGCGCTGCTAAAAGCCCTCCAGATTGATTACCCTACCTGGCACCTGATCCCTCATCACTGTGTCAGGTGAAGAGTTCTGGAAATGTACTCACAGCTGCATTAATAAGATAGGAGGAGAACAAACAAGGGAGCATGGGTCAGAAAGACTCAGAATGAGGAAAGGGTTTCCTACTGCTTCAAATTTCCTCAAAACAGAAAGTCTCTCCAATGGTGTGAAACACACAGGCTGAAAATGAGACAAAATAGGTAATCCAGCTGAAAATGTGTGGTAGCAATGGCACCTCTGGGTTCTGAAGTTCTGTGATTTGGTTTTCCCATCTGTTACTGCTTCTAAAATTTGACAATTCCTGTTTGAATACTTATGTAATTAGAAAATGCTTTGGAAATAGTGTACTAAAAGACGCACCTGGTATAATATGCAAAACACTATCCTTTTAACCACACTAGAGAATCTCCACACACAAATGTTGCTGCATCCTACCACATGGATCAATACGAAAACTTAAAAGGCACACATATGCACACACTCACAGAAGGGATCTTTATATTCACACTCTTCCTAACAAGTCATAGCCATCTATTGAACACCAGTTGATAATCATGGCAGGCACTCAGCTAATGCTCAGAATACGGACAAAAATAGTGGGGAGAAATAAGTCAATTATAATGGTGCTGAAAATGATATTGATGCTATCATTTACCAGAAGATCAATGTAATCTTTGATAGGTGGAGTCACATTCTTTTGAAAAAAGTCCATCCAAAGCCCTAAGAGAAAAAAATAGTTCCAAATTCTAAAAGAAAATGAGTTTGGACATAATATTTATGAGTTCAAAAGGACAAAAAAAATTGCTATAGATGTAAAATACTGAAAATGTTATTGTGATATTTCTAGCACTATGGTATAAACTTTAGAATTAGAGAAAGTTAGAACTGGCAAGAACAGAGAATTCTCTATTCCATTTTACCTGTGAGAAAATTTGCCTTAGAGAATTGACAAATTTTCCCAAAGTCCTACCACATGTTAGTGGAGAAGGATATAGGATTAGAACTCAAGTCTTCTGATTTCTAAGTCAGTGATCTCTCTACAATATTATGAATGTGTGTTCAACCTCTTCTGTTTAACTAGATTTCTCCTTACCTTTTAAATATGTTGTCTTCATCATGAATAATAATAATGTTATTATTAATAGCAGCAGTTGTGGCAGCAGTGAGAGCAAAAGCAATACTAAAAAATGAAATTACTCTTCATGGTACCCATGTTGCCAGAATTTTTTTTCTTTTACTTTCAAAATCTATTTATATAACTAACTAGTTAGATGGAGTACAACTGAAATAGGACTCCATTGTCCCTGGAAGTAAAAACATCATACATGGGGCTCCTGCTGTCTTTCCAGAAAATATGCTTTAACTTTCAATGGTATATCCAAGATTGGAGAAACATATTTAAGAGACAGAAAGTCACCGAAGCATAATAATTTTTGTAGTGCAATGGAAACAAATTGTGAGAAATAGAAGCAAACTGCTTATCAATCAAAATTTTAGAGAGGGACAAGGGACAGCGAATTTGATCTCTAATGATAGCTCTTCAGATATACCAACAGTTCATACAGGCAGTTTCACAACCTACCAAATACTTCTGCACAGGAGTTTTTAACAGAAATCTGTGGGGGAAAAAAATCAGTGTTGTCAGTAAACTTTAGCTGAATTAAGCATTTCCCTCAATTATGAATGTCTCCAACAATCTATAGTAAATTAAAATTACCTGTGATGTCATCCTTCATAGAATCACAGATGTTTTCATACTACATTACTTCAGATGTTACATATTTTCAATATGTAATTTACTCTTTTCTATTTTGAATTTTAAGTATCAATGAACTCATTTGTAGATCTTGTCACAGTATCTTTGTAGCTATCACATTTATATCATAAGTTTTATTTTGACAATTACACTATAAAATATTTTGTTTACTTGGCATTACTATCAACAATGTTGATGGAATTAAAATGGAGTCATTTGTGACTAACAAAATACTAACAAAAATAAAAAAATAAAGTTTGTGATTATGAAGGAAAGGTTTCATGCTTAATTGTCTAAAACTTGCACTATAACCTTCCACAAAGATCACTGCAACCTTATAAAAAATACTTATACAATGATATTTGCCCAGAAACTGTCTGTTGAACCTTCACTGATACTACTTTTGCTATTAACTTTTGGAGCCAAGGATTATTCAAAATGTCTTATGTAATCCTCTATTTAAAAACTTCCCTTTGCTTCATCATCTTTGATACTTATAATTTACTTTAGCATGTATATTCCCATTATAATGCTCAGCTATTATAAAATAAAATCATTGTTATTTGGAGAATTTCTTTCTTATTTAGGTTGACATATTTGTTGTCAGAATTGGGATCTGAAAACAGATGACCTTAGATAGGAAACAATGACTTTCAGAACCAACTATAGTACCTGGATTGAATTTTTGTGATCTGTTTCCATGGCATGACCACTCTATGTGCCCTGTAGAGTCTGTTCTCATTGAGACTTCCTCTTCTTGCTAAAGGATCTCTATGGACTTTATTTGGGATCATATTTGGATAATAAAGGACACTGAACATCTTTGGGGCACTATAAAAATACTTCAACTTTTCTGACATGTTCTTTCTGTAATAAGACCACTGTCCTCTTGAACATTCATATTTCCATAGAAACATATTCTGTGAAGACATCATATATCCTCTGATAAATTATTTTTTGGTTCTGTGCACCTGGTTTAGTAATTTGTTTGATCATTATGCCTAATTTAAAATTTCTACAGGCACTTTATTCTGATTTTATTTGTGTTTGCTTATATGCCTCTCTATATAATTTAACTCCCTTACTTTACTTTTTTTTCACACTATTTGTTTCTGAAAATCTCACAAGACCAAAAATAAGCATTCAAAATGGTGGACATTGAACATCCAATTAAAAGACACTAAGATACCACCACCATCTATGAGGAAAGCTCATCTTTAAAGATGGGGTCTGCCTTATGAAGATTACCTCCTCATGGACAGGGGTGTCTGCCAGGCACAAGACAATTTCCATGAAACTAGGGAAACCCTGGTCACAAGTCAAACAATATAAGGTTTGTGAACGTTAATTAGAAAAAAATAGTTGTTCATATCATTTGTAGAAAAGGCATTCTGCCAAGATTAAAAACAATCCCAGCTACACTTGTCAAAATAAAACACTTTGTCCAAATTCTTATTACCATTCACTGAAAGGGTAAATGGGATTTTCTTTGCTCTCAAAAGAGTCAGAAACAACAGTGGACTCAAAATTCTAAAGCATACAAAGAACATTTCTCTTAGGAATTTCAGTCAGCTATTCTATGGGCCATTCTCTTACACATTTTAAAATAATCAATGGGCAAGGATATTTCTTAAACAAGTTTAAGAAATTAACCTAATTTCATTAAGGGTTATCATGTGAAACTTTTTTTTCTTTCTCCCTATTTTGATTCTTTGACTTCTTATATTAAGATGAATACGAGTTGAAATGAAAACAGTACAACCCACTTAAAAGTTTTATATAACTTTTCAGAGGAGTTAGGGAAAAAAACATTTAATTAATAGTTTTGCAATTTATAGCAGCTCCATGAAAATGTCGACAGTGAAGAGTAAATTTTTTAAAAAGATATATAAATTTAGGTTTGCCTGACTAATAATGGTTTAGGATGATGAAACAGTTAAAACATTAATAATCTAGAACAACACAAGTATTTATAAAAGTTATATCTTCAAATTCAGCTGTATTTTTTTCCATCATATGCCTAGGTCCAAATCTTGAGCTTGGAGCAATAATAAAAGATCTAGCTGCATAAAAATTTCATTGCCTCATATATGGACCAGGAAAACCAAAATAATTCTTCAAAAATCATTTCTAAAAATGTTTCCATCAATGTTGACAAGTCAAGTAAAACAGATCAATTAACAAACAAAAATAATTCTTATTAAATTCAACATTACTTGGAGGTTTGTTACTCCAGTCAGTCCTAGCTAAAATGTGATCATTTAAAACCAAGCTTCTATTGGAACTGCTTTAACCAATAATTTAGTCACAGTCTTCATAAGATTATCTGTCATGACCAATGAAAACTGTAAAGTTTAACCATGTGAACAGGTGACCTCATACCATTTTATCAAAAATGTAACTTGGACACAATTATCTTTCTAAAACCTTTGAAGTTTATAAATTTCATGGATCATTAGTAAAACTCTAAGAGCTATAACATTTTATATCTATATGTGCTTATATATGTTATGCATGAGTACATGTTTTATCAACATGGTAAAATACCTTAGGAATTCTATTCAAATGAGATTACAGATAAATGAACATTCACTTAAAATAGTTAAAATTATATGAATTAGTCCAAAAGAATTTTATTTAGTTCAAATGACTCTAGAAATCTTTGGTAAATAAAATGGTTTTAAATTTGTGAATAAAATTGAAATGAAGATGCCCTTAAAATTGTTAAATATTTTTCTGTGATTTTGCTAGTTAGTGTCCTATTTATATGTTAGATGTTTAATATCATAAAAGAGTTAAGTTTGATGTAAAAAGGAATATGCTGATGAGAGTGCAAGCTAGTATCCATTGCTTCTTGTTTATTAACTAAACAATTTAACTTCCAGGATTTTGACAAAGAACAAAATAGCTTATTTAGGCTTATTTGATTTGTTAAATCATATAGGAAGTATAGTCAAATAATAAAGTCATGCTAATTATTATTTAAGTTATGTATGTATGGATATTCTATTATTGTAAATGTTTTAAATACTGGGTAAAATTTATAAAGGTCTGATGGTCCTGGTGTGAAGCTATCAGTCATGATTGTTATCTTAAAATTCTATATGCATAGAAATAACTGAATTTCTTTGTTGATGGATGTACTCTCATAAGAATTTTAACCAAGATAGAAGTCTTCTCTATCTAGTTTTGATTTTTCTGTGAAAGCATTTATAATCAAAGACTCTAACAGATATTCTTGCATACAGGTTTCTAATAATATTAATATGGAAGGACTAAATAAAAATTTCTCAAACTCCAATGAAGAAATTGGTTGAGTTCATAAAACTGCTAATAAAAATTAAACATAACAAGAATTAACTTCACAAGACTGACTGAAACCATTTATAAGTTTTTATGTATTTTATTTAAAATAATATTGACTTTTTATTAAATGTTTTGTTTCATAGATTTAAGGACACTTATTCCCTTAAATTCTTAATGGTATTGTGATTATTTGCACAAGTTCAGTCAAAACCTGTTGTCTTTATGATAGAACACAACTGAAAACATTGGCATATTTGGAAATATGTACACAATGCTTGGCTTCAAGTTTTCCCAAAAAAATAGCAAGTGAAATTTATCACTTCCTGGCAGGTCCTGGACCTTCAACCTTTTAGGGACAGCAGGTGAAAATCTAAAATCGGCCTTGGTTTGGCTTTCTAGCTTCAAGGGCTTTCTAAATCTAAGATCTCTATATGTCCAATCCTTTTCTTATTACATTTATATAGTCAAGACAAATATGATAAAACTTAATTCATTCTACAAATTGTTTTTTCTTTAGTTATCTATGGTAAAATTATGACTGTAAAGAGAAAATTTGTCTTTAAATAAAAGCAATAGTGCACCTGATGTTAGATGATGGCTTTGTTCACTTTGGCTGACTTTCATTGTTCAACTATAGGCTAGACTAGATGGAAGTTATTCAAGGGCCCTCCGATCCTATTTCTTCATTAGAATGACAAAGAAATCATTCTTCTTAAAGCTATGTATGCTGAAACTGACCAATTTTAATGTAAATTTCAATCTTAGACTTGATACATGAGCTGTACAGGATGTTCACTAAAGTACCTGATGCCATAACCAGAGATATTCAAACTACAAACCAGAAAGAAAAGTTGTGTCAAAACAAGTCTTCATATCATAATGAGCTTTTTGCCACTCTCAATTTTTTATTGTGTATTCCTGCCCTCTCACTAGGCAGGATAATGGTGCAGTTATATAACCAATGACTGTTTTAGATAAAGCGACAGAACCTGACCTAAGGGATGCTTTAGTACACTTTGCAGGTAACTTTGACACCATCTCCAACACAATTTTTGGTTCATATTATATGAGTGATCCCTTTTTATAACTGTCTTAAATCAACCCCACCATGAGATACTAAACGATAACATTGCTATAGCTTATTTATTGGTTAAATAAGAAAATGTCTATGCTATTGCCTAACACTACATTCTGTATCTGGACTTCTCCCTCTGGGGGAACTGAGACCCAGCTACATAAAATAGGAGAACAGGCTCAATGACTTCAATAGGTCTCACCTAGTTCCTCTGGGTTATTTGATTTATTCAATTTTTTATTACCTTGAAGCCTAGCTAGGTTTTTGGTTCAAAACTGCTATATAAACTGAATTTGTTATACTCTTGTCGGTTTTCTTTGCATTTTCCTTTTTTCAGTTTTGCATTCATTGCTGCTTAAATTTCTGCAGAAATATAACTCTTTACAAAATAATATTTTCTAAGCACTTAGAGTTAATACCCATTGCATAGAGACCTGATAGAGTTGAACTTAACAATGAACTCCAGGTAAATTTTTGCTCAACACCCACTCCTTTTAAACCTCCTTGTTGCTAAAATGTAGCTAATAGGGGTTTGACACTGACAACAAGTCACCAGTTACTTTCCCCTGTATGTGGAAACAGATCAGACCAACAAACAAAACAGGTTCATTCCAACAACACTGGACAATCAAACCCTAACTACAAAATGGTTCACCAATGATGTTTCATGAAAAAAAATATTGAACTAAAGGGAGAAATGTGAAAATTACCAGAATCAAAATGAGGTTACTTTTGTCAACTCTAACAAAAAGAAAGAAAAGAAAGAAAGAAAGAAAGAAAGAAAGAAAGAAAGAAAGAAAGAAAGAAAGAAAGAAAGAAAGCCAGCCAGCCAAGATATGATGAAGTAAGAGTTCTTATGCATGACTGTCTGATAGTAGCTACCACAAAATTCAACCAGAACCACAGCCTTATACAAAGGCCATCACAATCTGAAATAAAAACTACTTCAGCAAGGACATCTGCCCAGCAACTGTCTATTCTATTGTGACTAGTGTCTCTCCTATTATTGACCCTGTAGCCGAGGATTATTGCTTTAAATTGTTTTATGTAATCTTACTTATTTTTGTCTTTAATGACTTCCCTTTGTCTCATCCTCTTGAAATATATTGAGTTTTACTATAGCACATTTCCTATTACTATTCCCAAATAAATATCATTATTAAGTATTCTTTAGAAAATTTCTGCCTTTTAGGATGTGTGTGTGTGTGTGTGTGTGTGTGTGTGTCTATATCTGCACACAAAGGTAGTATTTTTTCAAAACAATAGTTTAATACTATTTCGTATCAGAATTTTGACATAGTCAAGATAGTCCAGATACAAAACAGTTCCATCACAAGAATCACCCTACTATGCTTTGCTTTATAATCACACTCACCACTCACTGACATCATATACATAGTCCTTATCCCCTGACAACTGCTAATCTTCTAGTCAGTTCTTTGTCACTTTAGGAATATAATATTAAATGGAATAATGTACTATGTAATCTTTTGGGATTGACCTTTTTTACTCAGTGTAATTCTCTGGAGAATTACATTCTTCTCAGAGTTTCTTTGGTTTTCAATACAAAAATTCTGAACATGTTTAGTTGGATTTGCATCCAAGTATTTAATTTCTGAGCAAATAAAAAGTGTATTTTTAATTTGGGGTTCTGTGACACATTGCTAGAATATAGAAATACTGATTTTAAATATGCCTATCATATATCCTGTGACCTTAATTTATTTTATAGTTCTATATTTTTTTTAGATTCCTAATAATTCTCTTCATACACAATTATGTAATCCACCAACAGGGACATTTTTACTAACTCCTTTTTGATCAAGATGCCTTTTGTTTTTCTTTCTTTGCTAGTTTCCTGGCTAGATATTAATTTGAACATGATTGGTCAGAGCTAACATATTTTCTTTGCTCTCACAGTTAGTAGAAAGCACTTTGCCTTTTGAAGAATTATGTTAGTTATAGGGATTTTATAGATAACTCTTTATGAAGTTAAAGATGCTTGCTTCTATCCCTGATTCTGTAAGACTTGTTATCATTGCTGGGCGTTGAATCTTGTCAAATGCCTTTTCTGCATCAGTTAATGCAATCATGTAAGATTTTTTCTTCCACGACTTGTAAATATGGCAGATTATATTGATTGATTTTCAAATACTGAAACAGCCTTGTATCCCTGGAATCAACCCACTTGGTCACGGTATTTAAGACATCATTTTATATTACTGAATTTTATTGCCAATGTCTTACAATGGAATTTTGCATTTATATTCATAAGAGACATTTTCATGTAGTTTTCATTTTGTACTGCTTTATCCTGGTTTGGTATCTGGGGAATACTAATGACAAAAAAATTGAATTGGCATGTCCTCTGTCCTGTTTTTTGGAAGAGATTTTGTAGAACTGATGTTAATTCTTCTTTAAACATTTTGAAAAATCATCTCATAAAATCATTGGGTCTTAGAGGTATAATTTGGGGAATTTTAAAATTAAAAATTCATTTTTAATAGTTTTGGGATTACCAAATTTTCTGTTTCATATTTGCTAAGAGCCACAGCCAAGTAATATGATGCATGGCATTTTTGGTTGAAAGGTGACGCCAGCAAGCCATTGAGATGATATGATTATGTTAAGATCTGCATTCACATGGATATTGGACTCTTGCTGTCCACCTTGGCCTGCTACAGGACTTCTGAAGAGTTCCCATTGGTTGGGGAAGTGCGGTAGGAGGGAATTCCGAAGGAGGGACTTCCTGTTGGGGAGCGGGAGAACGCCTCTTGGGTCAGTAGGCAATCTTCCCAGGAGCACGGGGCATTGGCGGCAGTTTCAAAAATAAAGTTTTTCCTGCTTGAGTGGCTCGTGATTTTGTGCCCAGCCAGACTGCGGCAATATTGAGCAAGTTATGGCATGTGTTTTCAGAGGAATTGATCCCTTTCATCTAGGCTGTCAAATTTGTTTGAAGATTTTTTTATAATACTGGCTTGTCATACTTTAGATGCCTTCAGCACATGAAAGATATCTTCTGCTTCATTTCTTGTATTGGTAATTTTTTCTTTTCTGTCATATATATATATATATATATATATATATATATATATATATATATGAATGATAATGTCTCAAGACATTTTTCTGAATTTTGACTATGATGTACCTAGGTGTGAATTTATTTTGGCATATCTGTCTGGCTTTATATTAGCTTCTTTAAAGTTTGAGTTTACTTCTTTTGCGAAATTTAGAAAATGGTTAGTCATTATTCCTCTGAGTACCTTTTTAGCTCAATCCTTAGGTCCTATCACTTAGAAACTCCGATGATATACATATCAGATCTTGTCCCACAGGTTCTTGAAATTGTGTTTTATATATATAAATTGTGATATATATATATATATATATATATATATATATATATATTGTGTTATGTATACATATATTTAATTGTTTTATATATATATATAAATATATATAAATTGTGTTATATATAAATATATAAATTGTGATATATATATATTACTTTCACAAGATGCTTTTCAAATAACCAGCTTTGGTTTCATAAGTTTATTTTTCTGTTGTCAATTTCATTGATTTTTTTTTCTCTTACCTTCATTATCACTTCTTTATGCTTGCTTTAGTTATATTTTGTTCTAATTTGTCTAGCGTCTTCAGGTGGGAGCTTAGATTTGAAATTTCCCCTCTTCTGTAATATAAGCATTGATGGTAATAGATTTCCATTTCAGCATGGTTTCAGCCATGGCTGAAAACTGACCTGCCACATTTCATTTTAATTCAGTTTGGTATATTCTGTTTAAATATATATTAGGTTTTCCTCTTTGATTTATAGAGAAGTGTGTGCGTGTGTTTTCATTACTAATGTTTTGGGGTTTTTTTATGTTATTTTTCAGTTACGGATTTCTCATTTGATTTCAACTATGGCCAGAGAAGACATTTTGTAAGATTTAATTTTAAAGACTTTTTAGGTTTATTTCATGACTCATACTAAGGTCTATCTTGGCATGTACTCTACGGGTTCTTGGGAAGAACGTGTATTCTAATCTTATCGGCTAGCATGTTCTGAAAATGACGTTTAGACGCTAGTGGCTGAGGGTATTTTTTAGTTGTTCAATAATATCTATGGTTTCTCTCTATTTGTTCTATTATTTAGAAGGATATTTCAGTTTTCAACTACAGTTGTAGATTTGTCTATTTCTCCTTTCACTTTTTTTACTTTATTTTTTTATTATCGGTTGTTCAAAACATTACAAAGCTCTTGACATATCATATTTCATACATTTGATTCAAGTGGGTTATGAACTCCCTTTTTTACCCCATATACAGATTGCAGAATCACATCGGTTACACATCCACGTTTTTACATACTGCCATACTAGTGACTGTTGGAAGGGAAATTGCATGGAAATGGAAGGAGACCCTCATTGTTATACAAAATTACATATAAGTGGAAGTGAGGGGAAAGGGAAAAAAATAAAAAACAAGGGAGAGAAATGAATTACAGTAGATGGGGTAGAGAGAGAAGATGGGGGAATAGTAGAGGATAGGAAAGGCAGCAGAATACAACAGTCTCCTTTCACTTTTAACAAGTTTGGTTCATGTAATTTGAATATTTATGTGATGCCTGCACACTCAGGATTGCTCTATTGTCTTGGTGGATTAACCATTCTATTTTTACATAATGCCCCTCTGTTTCTGATGATTTTCTATTTGCTGAAATCCATTTTATTTAATGCATAAATTTCTGCTTTCATTTGACTTCTTTTGATGTTTGCGTGTTATAACTTTTTTATGTCCTCTTACTTTCAACTTTATTATGTCATTATACCTAAAGAATATTCATTTTTATTTATTTGTTTATTTATTTTGGCATTTCTGGGGATCAAACCCAATACATCATGCATGATAGGCAAGCACTCTAACATGAGTTAGAACCTCAGATGTTCTAAATTTCATATCAATAACATATTTATAAATCCACTCTGCTGTTTTTTAAATTTATATATTTAGGCCATTTACATTTAAATTAATTATTGATATATAAGGAATATAGGGTGCAATTTTATTTTTTGGTTTCTGTTTGTTCTGATTTTTTCTACTTATTTGCATCATTTTCCTATGCATTATGAGAATGATTTTAAAATTTCACTTACTTCTATTGTATTGTCAAGTATATTTCCTTGTGTACCTTTGCTCAAGGTATTTGTAATCCATACATGAATTATCACATTTTATTAGTCTGAGTAAAGTTCATGTTCCTTTACACTCCCCATGTATAATTGTATTTCATTTCCCCTACACATACTTAGAACTACATCAGAAAGGGTTATAATGTTTGCTTCAATCATCAAACATATTTTTGAAAATTCAAGAAGCATAAAAATCATATTCACCAATAAAAATTCATATTTTATTCTTTGTTATCTATTTTTCTATCCCAATTCTCGATTTTTTTTAGAGAGAGAGAGAAAAAGAGAATTTTTAAATATTTTTTATTTTATTTTTTTTTAGTTTTCGGTGGACACAACATCTTTATTTTATTTTTATGTGGTGCTGAGGATCGAACCCAGTGCCCCATGCATGCCAGGCGAGTGCATTACCATTTAAGCCACATCCCCAGCCCCTCAATTTTTTTTAAACATTTATTTTTTAGTTTTAGATGGACACAATATCTTTATTTTGTTTTTATGTGGTGCTGAGAATCAAACCCAGTGCCTCACGCATGCTAGGCGAGCACGCTACTACTTGAGCCACATCCCCAGCCCCCGAATGTTCAAATTTTATTTTTTATGATTTCCTTTCTGATTAGTGAAAGTTTTTTAACCATTATTTTATGGATAGGTCTTCTGGTAACATGTTCTCTTTGTTTTCCTTCATCTTAGAATATCTTGTTTTTTTCTTCATTTCTGAGTTTCAAATATTGAATTCTAGACTAATACTTTTTTCCCCCCCAGCACTTAAAAAACACTCCATTTGCTACTGGCATGCATGGTTCCTCATGAAAAATATCTTATCATTCAAATTGTTTTTACTTTATGGGTAAGAAACCATTTCTTTTTCACTCTCAAGATTTTTTTTCTGAATTTTGACTATAATGTACCTAGGTGTGAATTTATTTTGCATATCTGTTTGGCTTTATATTAGGTTCTTTAACTTTTGAGCTTACTTCTTTTGCCAAATTTGGAAATAGTTAGTCATTATGCCTCTGAATACGTTTTTAGCTCAATCCTTAGGTCCTATCATTTAGAAACTCCAATTATATAAATATCAGATCTTGTCCCACAGGTTCTTATAACTGTGGTCCCTTTTTTTCAGTCTATTTCTCCTTTGTTCAAATTCAGTAAGTTTTGTCATACAATTTTGGAATTCACTGATGCTTTCATCTAGTTTTCTCCATTGTGATGGTGAACTTATCCATTGATCCAGTGAAGTTTGTTTTTTTTTTTAATTTTCATTATTGTATATTATTTCAGTTCTAAAATTTCTATTGGTTCATCTTTATACCATCTATTTATATAGTTAGGAGCCTGTATTATTTCTTCTCCTTCTCCTTCTTTTTTTTCCTTCAATACTGGAAATTGAAACTAGAGTCTCACACATGCTGAGAGAATGATCTACTGCTGAATTACATCCCCTCCCAAGCACATATTTCTTTGTTGAGACAATACTAGTTTTCAGTGTGTTTGTAATTATTCAATGAACCATTTGGATCATGGCTGCTTTCAAATTTTTTGTCAGATAACCTAACATCTCTGCCATTTCAGTGTTCAGTGTTGGTATCTATAAATTCCCCCCCCCCCCCTCTCTCTCTCTCTCTCTCTCTCTCTCTCTCTCTCTCTCTCATATTCTAGTGGACATTTTCTTGTTTAGGGAATGAGGAATGACTAAAACATATTCATTGGGGATTCTGTGTTTTCAGATTCTGGTCTTATTTAAACCTGTTTTAGCTGGTTTCCTCTGACACTGTTCCATCATTGGAGTAAGGAGGGGGCCTTATTACTTCCAGGTAGGTGAAGAAATCCAGGATCCCCACTGGGTCTCCACTAATACTGGGAGAGGCATGGATTCCATGTTACTGCTGGGCTTGGTTTCCGTTCCTGCTGCTGACACTCTTCTTTAGAGCTAGGAATATCTCTTTATGTTGCCCTTGTTGCATCCACTATACCTCAGTTGAGTGTCTTGTTATTGCTGGGTACCAATGAAAGCCCAACTCTCCACTAGGCTTCTTACAACACAACCCTAGTAAAAGAGAGGCAGGATGCATGGTTACCATCAGATGCAGGTGGAGGTCCAGCTGACAGATTCATTCTTCTCTGAATTTGTAACACAGTAAAATGTGGCACCTCATTGTAGTTTGGCAAGAGTAGGAGCTTAGGCTCTTTCTTCTTTGCTGGCCTAGGTAGGTGTTGGGCCATGCTTTTTTCTATGGTGTTAGCCAGAGTAGTAGAATAGTTCATAAGAGTGTGTGTGTGTGTGTGTGTGTGTGTGTTTGTGTGTGTGTGTTTTAATTAATTAATTTTATTTTGTCTAAATGTTTTAGCATTTTCAGGTTTCTAACTCACCTCTAAGATGGGATATATGAGAAAAAAAAACAACAAGAATATACTACCCTTTTTGTTGTGGTCGTTGTTGTTGTATCAAGGAGACTAATCAGTCTACCTTATTCTAACTGTCTTCTTAGTTTCTTTAAATCCTAGGATTTAAGTGAACTTAGTGGAAGGAAGAAAGAAAAAAAAAACATCTATTTCATCTTCTCAGAGGTAGAAGTCTGAGTTCTATTTTTTTTTTTTTTCTCATTGAACAATTGTTCTGAAAATAAGATCATTGGCTTTATCAAGCTGCTGAAGGACACTATGGGACACAGGAGGTGACACAGATCTTTGCTATGCATATCCTTTGAATGAGTAATCAAAGGTCCTTTATACCCTAATTCTGAGCTGGTATCAAAACCTTAACGCACAGTTCCTTGCTTCTCGGGGTATTTTCCATCAGGTATGTCAAGTTCTATCCCAATCTTTACATGCTTGATTATGGGTAATGAATGTATTTTTTTCTCATCTAAATGGACATGTGCATTGCCAGACTTAAAATCAAACACCATCTATGCTGCAATGTATATATTCTGGACTCTAGATCATTTCCTTTACACTAGATCTTTTTTTTTTTTTTTTTTTTTTTTTTTTTTTTAAGAGGTCACCATGACTTTTTTAGGAGAAAAGCAAGATTCCTAAGTGAAAATAGGTCCCTGTTGTGGTAAAGTTCTCTTAGTGGCAGTTAGGAAAGATAATTTTGTTAGGAAAAACTGAGGAGGAGAAAGTAAAAAGGAGAAGAGATGAAAAAAGTAGATTACAGTAGCCTTTCAACCAGGTTGAAACCTGTCCTTCTGACCAGTGTTTTAAAGCCCTTAATAGGCCTCTCTGCTGTCAGCAATAGCATTGTAAAGTTTTGAAAATAAAAACATTCTTCAAGTACAATATTTATTGATTTTTTCTGAAAATGTGGTACATGTGAGATTTATGATTGAGAAATTATATTAAGTAATTAATTTATTTATTCACACAAGTGCTGATCTTGGGTTCTTTGTAAATTAAATCATCTACAAGTCATGAAAAGGATGACTGTGCATCTCTGTGAAGTTCATAAGAGTAACTATGTCAGGAAATATTTTAGGCTAACAACTGATCTGTCTCACCTGACTGTATGGTCACTCATCAGCTGTGTATAATTTTTAGTAAATTCTTAGTCTATTGTTGAAATGAAGGTTTGCCCAATTAGGAAAAAGAATATTGAAAAGGGAAAAATACTAGACAGATGCATAATTATTTTCTCCCCCACTTCTCCCTGAGCATTGGAATTGTATACATTGAGCAATTTGAAATACACTTAAGATTCAAGCTGTCATTTCCCCTGAATACTGGGAAAATACAGTTCCAATGTTTGACTACAGCTGTAATCTATGGATTTAGAGAACAAAGGAACTTAAAATTTAAGGGCAGGATAAAGCAAAGGAAAACATGACAAATTCTCATTTACTTATTTTCCAAAGGGGATGTTTTACATATTCTGGATACTGACTAATTACAAGAGCACCTGGCCCCCAAACTATGCAGTCAGCATTGCTGTACTCCCCACAGCATCTTCAGACTCAGGCGGCTGCAGAATGAAGGTGATTGGGTACCAACAGAGAGAAATGGAATGACTGTGCATATGACAGCATGATAAAAACAATTACCCATCTCCCCCTGTAACCTGGCCCAATTCAATCCCTGGCATCCAGACTGGGGGATCACGAAGGAAAGTCTCCCCTCTTAGGTAGTATTTCAGCTCCAGACAGCTAAGAGATAATGAGGTGAGGACCAGAATGACTGCTGTAAAACATTACCTGGGAAAAATGATCTTATGCAACAGTTATGCACTACTGCTATTGTAGAATGTGTTATTCAATCACAAAGGAAAGCCATAGAGTCCTTCCTTTTTTTTTGCTCTGTGTTTGATTGACAGATGGTATTTAAGTGGCTTGATGATAAAATGAGTGCCTGTCTTAAGATCCAATGTCACTACTTTTAGTTCATTTTCAGTTATCTTTTAAACTAGATCAATATGTGATAGCCAATCTCTACAACATACTCTTTCCACAAAAAGAATAGAGGTGACAAAAATAGAGGTCTTGACAGAGGACCATGCTTCTCCCCATTCTCTGTTCACACTGATCAGGTGATAAGGAGGAACACTGAGAGGAGCACAGGTCTATTCTCTGAGTGACTCTTTCCCACTACCCCTCTTTTATTTCAAAAACCTCTGAAAATATCTCTGCAAAGCAACCATTCTTTTTCCTGGCTTCTAGACCCTCTTCAGCCTGCAGTCAAAGGGGAGTGTGGTAGAGGGGAGAAGAGGAAAAATGGATGACAGAACTTGGAAGGACAGATACAAAAGTTATTCAGCCTATTCCTCCATTATTATTGTACCCTGGAATCTTAGAAGATTCTTTTGTGAGTGTTTATTTTTCACAATGATGCAGGGATGATGATAGACCTGAAAGAGCCAGAAATTCTGAATCTCTATAAAACATGATCTCATCAATAATATATGCCTTCCCCACAGCTTGGTGGAAATAAATTATTAATATGCCCAATTTTAAAGAGGGAAACAAGACTGCTCTGGAATGTTTTCCATCCAGTATCGATGCTCTTGTTCATACAGAATGTGCTCCAGTGATTTCAATGGTTTCCCTGTTAAGTGCCACCTGATGTGGGCACAAGTACTTGGGAGAAAGAAGCCTTGGGCTCTTGTAGCAATGTACAATATATTGGTGGTTTAGGAAGGCTCAAGTGATTTTGTTAGTTTTAGTTTGGATATTCTTCAAGCATGTTTTAAAAAAGCTTCCTCGAGATAATGCTAAGTGAAGTTAGCCAATCCCCAAAAAACAAATGCGGAATGTCTTCTCTGATATAAGGAAGCTGACTCATAGTGGGGTAGGGAGAGGAAGCATGGGAGGAATAGATGAATTCTAGATGGGGCAGAGGGGTGGGAGGGAAAGGGGGGCAGGGGATTAGCAAGCATGGTGGAATGTGATAGACATCATTATCCAAAGTACATGTATGAAGACACGAATTGGTGTCAACATACTTTATATACAACCAGAGATATGAAAAGTTGTGCTGTATATGTGTAATAAGAATTGTAATGCATTCCACTGTCATTTATTTAAAAAAAAATAAATAAAAATAAATAAATAAAAAAGCTTCCTCAGAATTTTTTTCCCTTTTCATACTCTACTATTGTATAGTCAAGACATGGACTTCACATTGCTCATTTGTACCCCTAAAATAAGCTCTCCACTTGTTCTAATATATAAGACTAGCTATTGAGCAGAGACTATGAAAAGCTAAGGGACTCAGGTAGGTTTCATATCATCCTACCTCAAGGGAAATGTTAATGTGTCTTGATGCGACATCATTAAGTCTTTATGATGGTATAAAAGCAACAGTAGAACTGGTAAGTGAGATGTAATATCTTTCAGATCAAATTTGGAAAGCTGGCTTTCAGCAACTCTAGTCTTTTAAGCTTGCAAATGTGCACATACATTGTCATTTTGTGTGTTTTACTATCCCCCCAAATAAGAAAAACTCCTACTCTTAATACTGATTTAATAATATAATATTGCTATTTCATCTGTCTGAAAATAGTGCAGTTGAGATATTCTTAAAAATATTTATTGACATCAAATTATAACAAAAAAGTAACCTAATAAACATGTGAATGACATTTAGATCTACAGAATGTTGGTCTAAAAGTGCAGTAGGCACCATCTAAAACAGAGGTTTGAAACAGATTTTTCAGAGCCCTGGAGTGCCACTGTGGTCCCTCCTGGAATGGAGGCAGGGAAGAGGTAAGTGGACAATAAACACAGCTTTGAATGCTTTAGTTTACTGCAGCCTGAGAGACTTTAGTTTTATCTTCTTTATACTATATTATAGTCTGACATTTAAAAAGAAAGTTAGACACATATTCATTGAAAGCATCTCTCTCTATTTTTAGAAAATATCATCTCCACTGGGTTTGATGTCACATGCCTGTAATCCAGCTACTCAGGAGTTGAGGCAGGAGGATCACAAGTTGCAGGCCATCCTGGGCAACTTAGTAAGACTATCTCAAGATAAAATGTAAAAAGAAGTGAGGGTATAGTTTAGTGGTTGAGTACCTCTAGGTTCATCTCCAGAACCTTGCCTTTGTGGGGAAAACTAAATGAAACATCATAATGTGAAAAATCATATGTAAAATGTATACTTTAAAACAATAAAGTTTATAAGTCATATATTTTGCATAATTGAGAAGTTCTTTTTTTGGTCACAGCTTTGTGATGTATGTGTATCACTGAAAACTGCACACTCTCAACACTTCCACATTTTCATGTTGTGTTTTTCTAAGCTTAAAATTGCATTATCATATCTACCAAATTAACATCCTAAATTACTTAAAATAAATATGCATGGATGTGCACCTGTGTGTTGGCCATGCAAATTAGGCCATGTAGATATGCCTATAGATTAAAATAAATCAGGATCTAGAAATAAATGAAATCTGTTGGTCAATTTAAATTTTAATAAATCGTATCACTATACATTCAGGCTAAGCATTCATTGTGAAGTGTGAGAATTCACCATCCTACAAGGGTTCAGATTCCCTGAGCCACAGGAAATGCATTGCTAATGGGGTTATGAAAAACACTGATAAAGATGATGTTGTAAAAAACGAAATAAAAGGAAAGCAAACACATTCATGGATGAGCTTCTACACAGGTGTTATGATACATGCTGTGCAAAGCAAATTAAATATACACTGTCCTTGCAACCCAGAAGTCTACCAACAGAACAGACCATATTTCAGAGGGTAATTATTAATGGGATTATAATAACTATATCAGAGGAAAGAAATCAAAAATCAGAGGATAGCAGATTCTATCATCAGAAGAAGTAGTGGCAATCAAAAGATGTATTATAAACCCAAATGCCTACAAAAGGTCAAGAAAATAACCAAATTCTGAGAAGGGAGCCGAATGGAAGATGACTGAGCAGGTTGATTAAGGCAAGTGTAAACAGTTACAGTCTAAAATGGACAGCTTTCATTGGGTCCACTCTACTGTAAACATTCAGAGATGAGGTTGCCAGTGCCTATATTTGTCAAGAAAAGTTAAATACAAATCTCTTGGTTTTCATTTTAGCACATAATTCAATAAATAAAACAAAAACAAATGCATAAAGACCAAATTCAACATGAATATGACATGTCATCATTGATGCTGATGCTCTCGGGGTTTGCTCTTGAGGAAACTGAGTCCAGAGAAGAGAGGTCAGTGGTACACAGAGCCTCCTGAGTGGCCATTCACAGCTTAGCATTCAGCTCTTCTAATCCTTACACAAACAACCGGCATCTTGGAGAGTATAAAGGGAGAAAAATTTCCCTTGGTTGCATTTCTCATGCTCTCCCTCAATTGTTGGAGGCTTAACTGATTGCCAGTTGTGAAGACTGGCTCCTTTGTCTCAGCTTAATATTTTGGGCAGCTCAGTGGTGGCCCTATCACAAACAGTCACCACTTTCACCCTTTCCATGCCCTGCTTATTCCCCTTCTCTTGATGGCTATGATGTCAGCATTCTGCCTGGGCCAGGACTAATTCATCAAGGCTTTAAAGGGCAAGAGGTTATTTCTCCCTGTCAACTCCTGCTCCTATACAAAATTCCAGAACACTCATGCTCTTCCTCCCAGTGAAAGAGCTGCAAGTTATTTTAAATGTTTAGGTCAGAATATATTCAAACGACGTTCATTTTTCATTTCTTATCCATGTGCCCAGTTTTTGAAATTGTTCCACTTAAAAAATATTTTTATTTTGCTATTTTGGTTTCCACTTTTTGGCTGGAATTCATTTCTGTCAAGAGGGAAGAAGCAAGGAAGCAGCACTGTACATGTCAGATGGAGGGAATCTGCTAAGTGTCATCAGAATAAAAGACAACGGCCTATATTCTGCAGCTGTTATGCATGAGCACGCCATCCTCAAGAATAGGGTTAGGGTTAGAGTAAATTATTCCTGAGAAATAACTCATGCAAACATTGCAATCTCCAAATAGTGTCTAATAAAAATTAGGCAAGCTCCTTTTTCTATCTCATTTCTAGGTAAATGAATGTCTTGCCACTTAGCATAACCTCAAGAAGTAACCTTGTCATATCTTGCCAGCTCAGTGGCATTATAGCTTGTCAATGAGGATGGCAGAGTTCTGCAGCTAGTTCCTCTTGCAAATGGAAAACACACCGGTTGACAAACAGGATGGAACATTGTATTAATTCTTACTGGGATGACATCAATAGGGAACTTATGCCTACACTTAGGTGAATTAAAAAAGAAAGTAGTATCTGAAGAAATCTATAAAGATATCCTTCTAATTTCTCATGTGATATGCAGTTAACATAAGTGGTTCAATTGGACTTTAACCATCCTAAACATGCTTTTTACTCATCTGGATTCCTCCAGGAAGATACCAAGCAAGGACATGTCTAGGGCATGGTAGGTAAAAAGGATCAAAAGCAGTGTAAGGTTACCTGCCACTTCCAGGTGTAAAAAAAAAAATAGTAATGACTAAAAATTCAGAACACTTGCAACACAAAATGCTGGTAAGGATGCAGAATAAGAGGGACTCTCATTCATGGCTATGGAAATGCAAAATGGTACAGCTGTATTTGAGCAGTTTAACCCTTTCTTACAGAACCAAAAGTACTCTTACCATACCACCTGGCAATCTTCTTCCTTGGTGTTTACCTAAATAAGATGAAGAGTTGTGCTCACGCAAAAACCTGTGTATACATTTAAGTCATCTATGCTAATGATTGCCAAAAAATGGAATCAACCAAGATGTCTTTCAGTAGGTGAATGAGTAAAGAAACTGATGCATTGAGATAGTATTTTTCAGCACTAAAAAGAAATTATCTGTCGAGTCATGAAAAGACACAGAGAAATACTAAATGCACATTACTAAGTGGAAGAAGCCAATCTAAAAAGGCTAATTACTTTATGATTCCAACAATAAGATATTCTGGAGAAGACAAAACTTCAGGGACAGTAAAAAAGATCAGTTGTTGCCCGGGACAATGATAAATGAGTAGATGGAGCACAGAAGACTTTTAGAGCAGTGAAAGAAAGTCTTCTATATGACACCACAGTGGTAGATACATGTCATTATACATGTGTCCAAACCTACAGAATGTCCAGCATCATAGTGACCTCTTACATAAACTAAGAGCTTTGAGGACAATGATGCATGGATTTAGGTTCATCCATTATAATTAATATGCCACTCAGGTGATCTATGCTGATTAGTGGAGTAGGATGTGCAAGCACAGGGTATAGGGAAATGTCTGTAACTTTTCTCAATTTGTTTGGGAACCAAATACCACAATAAAAGCAGTCTTTGAAAAACCAACTACAACAAGAGAGAAAATATTTTGACAAGAATACACAAGAAAAGATTACTAATTTTTGTATGATTGACATTTCCAAATGTGAATTTCTTTGGGTGGCTTCACCTGGGTGTATGCCCTTCATTAGATAAGGGAAGGGTTTGGTGCAGACAGAAGTAAGGTTATGGTAGGGGAGAGGAGACCACAGGCACCCAGAGCGCTGAGTACCAGGCATGCAGTGCTACATCACCCCAGCTATCTGGACTCATGAGACAGAAAGGAGGAGGAAAAGCCTTTCCCAGAAAGGAATGGAAAGCAGCAAGGAAGCATAACTTCCTTGTACCTATTTTTGGTACAAAGTGTATCTTCCTTATCTGGGATAATCCAGTGTACTTCATAATGAAAAATCAAATTATGTAGGAAAGTAAAAGCTGATAGGATTTTTTTAAAGTACTAATTTGAGAAAGAAAAGGGTTAGAATATAAGATCATTTATTTTTTCCACACAATCTCACAGCTCTTTTATCTCTCTTCCCTCTCTGATTCTTTCATAGGTCATTAATGTAAGCATCAGGACAAATTCTTATTGAATCCTCAGTAAGAGAGTGACTTTCCTAATTCCATGACATTCCAAGGAAACACATGTACATGCTTTCACAGATTCTGACAAAGTGGGAGCAATTCTACACAAATCCTGAAAGAGCAACTGAGGGGTGAATAATCCAACTCTGGGTGTCTGTTCTCACAGAGGCTTCCAAAGAGATCATCCTGGCCAATTCAGCCTTGACTTTCCTGGTTTCAATCTGCAAGGTCTGCCCCTTGTTGGACCCTTATGTATATAGGAAGAGGGATGGATTTCAGCCATATACCTACAGACTTAGAACTTCAAGCAAGATAATGGAACTGAATTGGTATCTCTACAACTGTGCTTGAACCAAACTAACTCCTGGTATGCTTATCTGACACAAAAGGAGTTGCCATACAGGAATCGCAGCTCCATGAGAGCAGTGCATGAGTCCATTTGCACACCTGCTGGATATCCTGGATTGAGCACAGAGCCAGCATACTGTAAGCGCTCATTACATTGTTATTGTATTAATACATTAAATGTTCAGGGTATTCGTTTAAAAGAAAGTTCTCATTTTGGCACATTAAATTTTAATTTTAGTGCATTTTTCTTCTGCAAGCATCTAGGCTTCTCTCTCCCTCCGTCTTATACAAAATAGCATCATTTTACATAATTGCTGTAATCAAACTCTAGCATGTTATATAAACTAAAATTTCTTGAGCATTTTTTGCCTTCTTTGTTTTCTGAAGAAGTAGGTCTTAGTATCTAAAGAGTGTCACAATTGATAAACCACTCAGCAGGGGGCAACTGTGCTTGAGCATAGGTCACCTGGAAAGGGAAAGCTTCTCTAGGACACATCTGCTATAAGCAATCTGTTGGTGCTACAGACATTAATGAGTGTTCCCAACATGTCTGAAGCCCTCTCCATGATGTGGGGAAAAGGATCAAAGAACATTTTTTAACACATATATTTATTTTAGAGTCAGTACTTGATAGAAAGTCTACACAGTAGCATACAACTTAAAACATTCTCAGTGTAGCTAGATATAAAGACTTAGACCCATTTCTTTAATGTTTAAAAGGCATAATAAAATAAATTTTGTAGATATTTAACAGTTTAAAAATATAAAATTTTCTAAGTTTGTTTCTATTTATATTAACATATCATGTTTGTTCTCTTATCACTAGGTTTGGAAGTCATGAAAGATTATTCCTTTTACTGTCTCAAAGTGCATATGACTGATCTAAGAGTATTAGTTATAAGGTGACCTAATATTATTAGCAAATTCATCAAGAAACAATATAAGAGATCAGAAGAAGGAATAAAAGTTCAAAATGAATAATAAAAAAATTAAAAATAAATCTATGGGGGTTTATTGATTGATTTAAAAATTTGAGAAACCACCATGAGTCAGGCATTATGATGATTCTACACATAAGCTAGATAGCAAAAGTGATGGTGCTCCTACTTCATGAGTCTTCCAGCCCAGTGGAGGAGACAGAAGTCAATAAAGTAATTGCATGAATATAAAATTTAAAAATATGGCAAGTGCTCTGAAAAAAAAAAAAAGAGTATAGTTTGCTCAGATAACACATAGCAAGCAAGCTGATCTGGTCTGCAGGATGCAAGGTCATGTTTCCAAGGCAGTGGGTCCTGACCTGAGTGAGTACCTGAAGGGTGAGGGGGAAGGAGGTATCAAGGACAGGTAGGGTAGGGAGAACACAGCAACAGAACAAGCAAAAGCCCGTGGTAGAAAGATGGTTCTGGTCTTCATGAGCAGCTGGAGTTGGTAAGTGCAGCCCAAGTAGAGAGAATGACGCAGAAAACAGTTTATGGTGTGGCTGAGAGACTGGCAGAGCACACAGGGCCCTGAGGCCATGATAGAGATTCAAGTTTTTATTCTCAGAACAACAGGAAGACTTGGAAGATTTTTAAGCATTGGTGATTTGCATTGTGAACAAACATCTCTGCTGGCTACATGGGCTAAGAGTTGGAGCAGAGCAAAATTAGAAGTTGGGAAATAAATAAGGAGCTATTTTCCCTAATGCAGATAAACTGGGAGTGTAGTTTGGACTGGATTGATAAAGATGATGGTAAGGAGGAAAAGAAGTATAGGATTTAGGCAATATTTGTTAAATCATAATGGTAGATTTAGTCAAATATTAGATGTGAGGACATAAGAAGAAGGAGCCAAATGTATCTACAGAATGAAAAAGGCTAAGGAACTCTAAAATATTGCAATGAGTTGACTTGTATTCCCCCCATACCCCTCCTTAAACAGTTTGTCTTCCTAAATCCCAGTATCTCAGAATATGACTTTATTTGGAGGCAGGTCCATACAGAGGTAATCAAGTTAAACTGAAATCATTATCAAAAGCTCTAATCCACACAACTGACTGGATACAGTGATACACTAGTGCAGAATTGAAGCCATGTGAAGACAGGAAGAAAATCATCATTTATAAGCCAAGTAGAGAAGCCTGGGACAGACCCTTCCCTCATAATTCTCAGAAGTTAAAACCCTGATGACAACTTGATTTCAGACTTCAAACCTCCCAAATTACAAGATAATAAATTTTTGTTGTTGAAGCTCACCAGTCTGTGCAATTTGTTATGGCAACCCTGGGAAACTCACACAGGGGTATGAAGCCCAAGCGAGTGATTTTTCCTTTCAATAGACATAAGCTTAGAAGGTAATGCACAAAGACTTCCTTCCATCTGGATTCCTTAATGCTAACATCTTACAAAACCCAGGCACATTAGTCAAAAACTAAGAGACAGGCATTAACTGACTAAAATTCAGTCTTTGTTCTGATTGCACCAGCTTTTTCTTCTAGTATCTTTTTATCTCTTTCAGAATTCAGTTCAGGATTCCACATTGCATTTAGTTCTCATGTTTCCTTAGTCTCTTCCTATTTGTGATAGTTTCTCAGAATTGACTCTGGGAGTTTTGAAGAGTATTACTGAGGTATTCTGTGAATATTTCCAAAATGAGTTTGCTTGATACATTTCTGTGTGACTATACTGAGGTTATAGGGTTAGGGGAAGAATACGAGAGAGGTAGGATGGCCCCCTAATCATCTCATATCAGGGCTACATGATTTCAACCAGATTTAGCACTGGTGATGTTAACCTTGATACCTGATTTTTAAACATTGTATTTATTTAAGTATTTTAGCTACTGACTTGACCTATCTATCAACATTGCACTAAAATAGCAAAAAGGGTAGAATCCAACTGGCTATCACAGCAAAGCTTCTGAGGGCAAGGTGTTGTTAGATTGTAAGAAAAATTGTCCACAATTAAAAGGCAACAAAGAAACTTTAAAACTGTGGAGTATATTAACCAAAGATACTGGATACATCTACAAAAAATTATTTTTCAAATATTACTTAGGACTTAGTAAATGATATTCAGCATATGTTTTTCATGACAGAACCTTCAAAACCAGCTCAAGGAATTTGTTAATTAAAAACAGTCTTGATTATGGTAGTTACTTTATTAAAGGTAAATCACAGAATGGTGGAGAAAATTAGGCAGGCATCCACTAATTTAGCTTGGTAAGGAGGTGTACTCTCACAAAGGCTGGAGAATCTACTGTATCACATCATGGGTGGTGTGCAAAAGTCTCTCTCTCTCTCTCTCTCTCTCTCTCTCTCTCTATATATATATATATATATATATATATATATATATATATATATATGGGACGAAACCCAGGGGCACTTTACTACTTAGCCACATCCTCATCCCTTTTTTATTTTATTTTGAGACAGGTATCACTAAATTGTGTAGAACCTCACTAAGTTACTGAGGTTGGCCTCGAACTTGTGATCTTCTTGCCTCAGTCTCCTGGGGGACCAAGACCCAGAAAGCTGCATTGACTTTCTCAAGCTCACAGAAAAATGAAACAGGCTAGAAAGGGATAGAATAAAAATTCCTGACTTTTCTCAATTGTTTTTTCCCCATATATCTTTTTCCCTCTTATTTTAAACTCTAGTCTGAAGACAGGGCAAAGATTCAGAGGGTGATACAGCACCCAGTCCAGAACAGTCATACAGGTCCTGTGAATACATCCTTAAGTGATGATGATTACATGCACAGAGACGACTCTGCTTTCAGTTTTAATTAAACTCTTGGTGTTAATACAAATTGCAGAACTTCATTACAACATGACTCACAATTATAGCGTTTAGTTTTATCTTAGGTCAAAAACTGTTCCTATAACTAGTTTAATCTCAGGTCAAAAGTTATTCTCATACATTTAATAAGTCAAAAACTAAGAAACAGTGGGAGCTATAAAATATATATTCTACCCTCAATAACTTTTATTCATGTTTCTCAAAATCAACAAGGTAAGTAAAATTTCTTAGATTAACACAGATGAGAACAACTATGCTTCTCTTTTGTACTTTTATATTATTTTTCACCAGGGAATCACTGGTGAATGTCCTTTCAATGTGATCCCTCTTGAACCTCCTATATTGGCGTAGGAAGTCATATTTACTATTTAAAAATAAGGATAGGAGCAAACAGAGTAACCAGGAAAACATTAAGTAACAAAATAATATTTTGATTATATCAATTATAAAATTGAAAACATACATAGTTGCCAGAGATTTGGGTGTGCATTCTTTATACTATATCAGTTCATATGATTTATCATTTTCCTGGTAAGTAAAGCCATATATAATAAGTTTAATATAATAAGCTTAGGACACCTCCTACTTGTTGGAAATTAGTATGTTTCTGTGCATCTAGCAGTAACTGAATGGGTTAGACTTTTAGCTCTGTTTGTATCAAATTATGGACTTGAAGAAGGAAATAAATTATGGAAATAAATATTTCCTCTCTTTCTGCCAATCAGGTTGATGTGAACTTCCTTTCCTAGTTGTAACCACTTTAGCCCTCTTCCTCCCTCTCTTCTCATCAATATAGTCTCAACTATCATTTCCTTCAGAGTATTCTCCTCTATCATCCTCCCCTGCTTCTACTCCTGCTATTGCTCCTCCTCCTTCTCTTCCCTCTGAACCTCCTATATAAAGCCCATGCTAAATAGTCTAGTCCCAGGCTAAGAAGAAAAGGACTCTTTTGCACTGGAGTGACCTGTGAGGAGCCTGGCATCTCCATGACAGCAGAAGGAGCTGTAGAGCAGTTGCCACAAGACCTCTGAGTGGGAAATGCAAACCCATCATGTTCTCATTCACTGGGCTTTGAGGTTATCTTTAGGTTTCCTTTTCCTTTTATTAAAGTCTATTCACCTAAAAGCACACTTAGGAAGTAAACTGTTAGTATAATTCTGGAAATTCATAAAACCAAGTAATACCTGTTGCCACGGTAACAAGATATGGGGAGGATAAAGGGAACAGAGACCATTGATTCTTTTCCTCTCAAGTTGTATGAATGGTGTACAATAATACAGCCCTAATTAAAGCATGTAAGGGCTCTGGCCCACATCTGATGTTTCCCCAGACACGATAATATGTAGCAGTCTCTAGCAGATCATTTTTCAGTACTCTGGCTTAAATCAATGTTTGCTTCTTCCACTTACTTATCTACAATTTGTTATATGATCTGTACAAGCTTTACCTAAGTCCTTGCAACTTTATTGTTTTTCCCTTTTAGCTACATTGTGGTTAAACCACTCAATCCTGGATGCATTTATCATAGGGAATAACATCCTTCTCATATGGCAAAGAATATCAAAGGCTGGCATGGGTAGCTAGAATTCACAGGTAATAAGATAAACAAACAAACATGAATCTGACATTCAGTTTATCTCAGCATCTGATGATAGGGAAGAACACACATGAGTGTCAAAGTTGCAGCTTTTTACCCACTACAAAATATGTGCCATGGTTCTAAACATTAAATGGTGCTCTATTATTTTGCAAAAATTACATTAAACAATGAATGTGAGTGTTGCGATTATTTTGATATGAGGTATCCCCCTCATATCAAAGTTTCAGTGTTTCTATAGAAACATTCAAAGCTAGAGTGATTGAATTGTGAGAGCTGTAATATAATCAGTTTATCCTATTTGAATGAACTGGTTAGTAACTGTAGACAGGTGGCTAAAAGAGGAGGATCACTGGGGTGGGGGATAATGTATTGGAAGGGCTCTTCCTGTGACTCTTTCTCCTTTACCCCCCTCTATCTTTCTCTGTTTCCTGACCCCACCACAAGCTGAGCACCTTTCCTCTACTGGACTCTTCCCCATGATGTATGGCCACATGTTGGGCCCATTACAATGGAGTCAGCCCTATGGATCGAGACCTATGAAACCATGAACCCTAAATATATTTTCCTCCTCTAAATTGTTCTTGTCAGGTATTTTGGTCATAGTGATGTAAAAGCTGACTAAGTTTACCTCATTTCCCAGCATAATTCAGAAATAAGAATTAACCACATTTCTTGATATTATGGAATATGATACTTAAGGACATTTTGATTTTTATCATAAATTTTTGTACACTTGACCAACTGGATTCCAAATGTCTTAGTGAACTTATAATGGGAAAGATAGAAATAAAATGGATTTTTTCAAATTTATTGCTTTCTTACATAATATATCAGTATCAAATCATTTGATGGTGAGCTCATGAGGGAAAAAAGCTCATGTTCCTCCAACTTCAGAGAATATAATCAATTATAGATTTAGGAATTTCATGATTAAACTACTATATAAGGGTATTTGTTTATATTTATGACATCTTTGTCCTTAGATAGTTAATAAAAGAAAATATACATGTCTTTTAAAAAATAATTCATATTCGAGTCAGGAACTAAAATACTAAAAACAAATAAAAAAGGAATGGCAATCATTACATTTGACACAAAAATCATGACTTTAAAAGCTATCTGTTTCCTTGTTTAGTATCAGGTCTAAGACTTGCACAACTGCTACAGAAAATGTTTACAATGGATAGATATAACCTGGAACTGCTCCTGTAGGTGGCATTGATAGAATATTCTGCAAATGCACACTGGCTCTCATGGGTTTCACTGAGCCAAAGACCCTCTGATTACACAGAATGACCCTCTGACATAAGTAAGAAGGATCTCCTCAGAGCCCTCTCCCAATCCACAGAGCAGCCAGAGTTTCTTCAAACAGACAATTCAACTTCAAGTTTAGTTTCACAGAAATACCATCTTATGATCATTGTGAAAATTTGTATGGAAGACAGAGGTGATGAAAAAAATTGAATGAGCATGAGCAAAGGCTGGGTAGAAAATTTTCTCATCAGTGCTGCATTCCATGCCCCCAAAGAAAATAAAGAATAATTTCTGTAAGAAATTTAGAACAACAACAAAAAAAAACTTATACACAGCTCAGACAGGTGAAGAGAATGGTAGAGGGAAAAGAGAAAGCAATTAAGAATTATGAGGTCTGTCAGGTCTTTACCATTGATTTAGCCACTAGTAAATTTGCTTAGAAACATGAAAATCACATCACCTTCCTATGCCTCAGTTGTCTCATCTAAGAGGTGAAGAATTTTGAGCTCTTTTAATCTAAGGTCACCTTTGGTTTCAGTATTCTTTGATTCTAAAATGAAAGTTCCAGGGCATCCTTAGAACAGTTATTATCTTTGGTCTTTCCATCCCTGACAGGGCCCACAATTCCTCCTTCATTGGGAACTGTCAAATATATGAGAAAGACTCAAACATTCTACAAAGCCATACCATAGGACATTGCTAAGTGTGAGACACCACTTCATTGTTTTTTTTTTCTCCCTAAACATGAAGATAATTTTACTCCTTCTTTAACTTTTATAAGGTTCACATCCCTCATATTTTCCTGTATAGAGACATGCATTTTCTAAATCAAGAGATTTTCTTTCTCATTATTTAGAATAAAAGTCCAGTGCCCAAGTACAAAAGCATCTTAGCAATGCTCCCGTGAACCTGTTTAGCTTCAATGCTTCTCAGGCGGTCCTGAGGCCACTTTTTAGGTGAAAAGTTGGTGACCTAGAGAGCAGATTCTAAGACTTTGACACTGTTTGTGAATAGAGGAACAAGAGTAGACTTCAAATACATTTATTTCTGTAGCATCTAGGAGGTCTGGATTATCTGGTATTGCTGATATAAGTTTTCATCATAGAACATGAGGGCTCTAACTATATCCCATAATTTGGCTTTCATCAGGGAAGGCAAATACCAAAAACCTAAAATTCTAAGTGTATATGCATCTATTAATTCATCCTTATAATATCCAGTGGCCAACACAGGTGAGAGGGATTTCCTATACTTACCTTAATGAAGGTCTCACTGGCTCCATTCAGAAGCCATAGATTTTATTTTTTCCCCCAGGAAGAACTCATATAACAGTGCTTCCCAGGTTAGATCTCAGGATTAAATCTCAGTGGTATCTGATTGCAGAGATCCCTCTCCTACCTTCAATCTGTATAGCATAGGAAGGAGCACAGGGGAGTAGGTAGACATTCTGGTTATACCCAGTAACCAGTGGAATGTTGTGAGCTTGACATTTCTTCACACACTAAACTCCACTGAGTCTTCTAAGCCCTTCATCCTGCCCCTGGAAGAAAGGAACTTCAAGCTGTGATCATGTAGAAATAACTGAAGCACACAAAACCAGACCTTGCTTCCCTGGCCTATAATTTCCTACTTTCCTTCTTACTGTTAAGGCCAGTAGTTAATGAAAGTATTTGTATTTGAGTGAGATTTCTGTTCCTCCCTTTCATTGCTGACACAGGCTTTGAGAGTTGACAGTATTCCTGTGAAGAGACAGAACCATACCAGAAGGTGCCAGGCTTAAAAAGAAAGGAAAAGACAAATAAGGACAAGGAAAATATCAAAATAAATATAAACGATCAAGCTTTGGTACAAAAAATAACTTGTTTTAACTAAGGATTATTTAATCAATAACACTAATGTTTATTTACTTATAGGAATTTACTTCTGCTCCAATAGGTCTATAAGAATTACTTTTCTCTGATAATATATTTTATTTCCTTCACATACAAATTTCCCTTACTATAGAAAGACATCCAAGGACATGCTATATGAAGTTGAAAGAATCATTTGTGATAGATAGCTCATGATCAAATATTGATATAGACTAAATAATTTTATTGCTATTAACCTTTGTCAGGTGGTTCCTATGCATTCTCTGTAACATAATTTTATTTGATTTTTACCGTAACCCTATGCTGACATACTCTTAGTCTCAAAATTTTCCAGGTGATGAAACAGTTTCAGAATTTATGTAGCCTTTGAAAAGACACACAGCAGAGTTGGAACTGCTCAGCCTATGTGACTCAGAAGCCAATGCTGTCAAGGACAATATAACATTGTGGAAGACAGGACTGTGAACTTTCCTGTGGGAGGTGATTTGTGCAATGTGTGGTCATAAGATGCTAACTGGGTGAGAAATCAGAAAACAATTCTGAGGCTGAGTTCCAATGTATACTCCTTATGCAAACTTCATTAGGTCTGTAGTTTCCCTCCCTGTGAAATGAGTATCATTGTTCAGCTTATCTAACTCCTGGGCTGTTGTTATGTCCAGTGAGATAAAATCCCATTAGCTATTAAGAAAATGTAATAGCTTGCTATAGTTTGAATACTTAACTCCTCCAAAAGTCATATGCTAAAGGCTTGGTACCCAACTTTGGGGGCTACTGGAGGTAGTGGATGCTTTAGGAGATAGGGCCAAGTGGGAGGAAGTTAGATCATTGTTGTTGTGCCTTTGAAGGGGATATTGGGATCCTGACTCCTTCTTGTCTCTCTTTACTTCCTTGTTACCTATGGGTGAGTAGTTTCTTCTACCAAGGGCTCCAATCAAGATGTACTACCTTAATGTGAGCCCAAAGCAACAGGGCCATCAGACTATAGACTGAAACCAGAAGGCAAAATAAGCCTTGCCTATTTTTAAGTCAATATCTCAATTATGATATTATATTAACACAAAGCTGATTAACACGTAGCTATACAAATATGAAAATTATAATTTCAATGTTATAAGGACTTGTACAAACAACTAGCTTCTTAAGTGATGGATAAGTATACAATTATGAGTTGAACAGAATCCTGCAGGGGAAGAAAAGAAAATAAAAGGAGATAAAACAGTGAGATAATCCAGACTCACTGGAAATAAAATCTCAGAGAAACCTTGAGGACTCCACATGGCAGATGGAGCTCAGAGAGAACAAACACAGCACAGAGGTGGATTCTATACAACAGATATGCAGGAGTCAGACTTCTGCAGGCTAGGGCAGGAAATTATTTGAGACCCTCTAGACTCAGTGTATCTGTTTCCTAAGATACAGAAAAACATGGATGTGAGTGACTTTCAAAATCTCACATAAAAATAAGTGTTGTATACAAATGAACACGTGAACTAAATACAGGGTGGGATTTGAAAAACGAGGGCAGCCCAAATCTCATTCTCAAATAAGAAGGTTTAATGTGCATCACTGTGGAGGCAATTAACTTTCTATTATGGAACATTAGTCTATAGTTATTATCTCCATGTTTACACCTACTCCCCCCTTAACCCTTTGTGCTACAGTTTGAATAGTATGCTTCCGCCAAACATCATGGGTTGGAAATTTAATATCCAATGCAAAATTGTTAAGAGGTAAGATCTTTAAAAGGTGATTAGGTGCTTCAGTGGATCATGTCCTTCTTATCATTGTGAGTTCCTTATTTCAAGAGTGAGTTTGATATCAAAGTGAATTCAGGCCCCTTTTACTGTCTCTCAAAATTGTGACTTCTTGTGCTTTCACCTTGATTCATGGGATGGTATAGCAAGAAGGTCATCACCAGCTGCCAGCCTCTTGGACTTCCCAGCCTCCAGAACTATGATGAATAAATTCCTTTTCTTTTTAATCTATGGTATTCAGTTATAGTGATACAAAATGGATGATGCTATTAGTAATTGAGATTATGTCTCCTGCAGAAAAGAATCAGGCTTTTCTTCCCATTTTTTCAACTCTCCTGGTCTTTGAGGAGTGATACAGTCTCACTTGTGTGTCCTCTGCTCTCTGTCATGCAAACACTCCACTTTCAATGTGTTATCTCTGTAACAACTTTAATGTCTATTTTGAGCATCAGGGTGGCCTTTCCTGTGCCTTTCTAGTCCATTTACTGCTCTTGCCTAAACTATGTGTTATAAAATCATTTCTCATCTTTTCTTTGACATTTCTTCATATTTTCAGTTATGCTACCTTTTTTTTTGTAATGAACTAAGGTCAAATCCTGAGTTGATCAGCTCTTTTAAGACAATTGGGAGAATTATGTTGCATTCAGTTCACTTTCCATATAACATGTACATCATTATTAAACCCTTCTCCCTGGGTTAATTAATAAAGTATATTAATTGAAAGAGGATTTCCATTGTTTCTGTTCAGTATTTCAAATGTCCATCTTTCTACCCATCCTTACCTTCATTTCTCATTGCTACCACCATAATTTAGGTCCTATAACCTACATTTTTATAACTGGAGACTTAGCTAATTAAACCAAGGTCTTAGACATTTTAGCATTTGAATGCATCAGTTGCATGTTGCATTTATTCCTAAATGGTTTTAAAATTAGATCAGCCTCCCAACAGATAATATTTTCATTGATTTGCCCATTTAAGAGGACAAACTTCCCTGAGACATTTTAAGTCTGCATGTCATTCTTTTCAACATTTTCTTTTATTATATCCCCACGGAAACCGTTTTTATTCTCTGAAATCCTTTTTCACTGCTTTCACACATGCCTTGTTCTTTGCTGCCTTTGTGCCACCCATCCCATGGTGTGTGCTCTGCCCTTCCTTTTGTGTGCTCATAACCTTTTATTAATATTAAGACATCATGCCTCTTATAAACTTTAAGCCCATTTTTATTACCTTCCATTTGCTCATCTATAACTATAACTGTCACACATACTCTATATGTGCCTAAATTAATGTGTAATCTACAAAAGAAAATGCACATTGTTAAATAAGAATAATTCCCCCCCCCCAAGAGCTCTATAATGATGTAAATTCAGGTCTTCTGGGTCTTAACTTTTTGTTCACTCTCATCAAAATACATAGATATTTCACTGTGACCTGAAGGTCAATCTGCTCAGGATCATGGACAATAGTCCTATGTAAACAAACTCAAATGTCTCATTGGATCTTCTTACCCATCCATCAAGCTAAGAATTCCTAAGCTGCTGCAGATGCTCCCTATGGCTGCCTCCCATGTCTAGTGTTGCTTGTCTTGGCAGCAATAGTCTCCTTTCCTTTCACCTGGTGAGAGAAATGCTGGTGGTAGATCATAACCTCTAAGCAGCAGGAAGATGGTGTTGGACCTCCACCTGCCTCCTTTGAGATGCAACTACAGAGCCCTTTGCTGAGCAAGGCACCTGCTGTTGGACCTGTGCCCAGGACCAGGGAGTACTCTTCAGCATATGAAGCAGGGCTTTGCCAAAAATCAGCGAGGCTCCATGTTTTCATCCATAAGTTAAGATGCAAATATAGCAAAAAAACAGGAACAAATATAGGACTAACTCTGTGTGTGATTGGGCATGGTTGTAGGATGAAAACGAGAAAGACAAAAAAAGGACATAGCAGATGATGGGGAGGATAGCCCTATGGATTATAGAAAGCAGAAAACAGACAACATGGTTTGAACTATTGGCGTTGCAGTCATTCCACAGATGAGTTCCATTTCTCAGGAATAAACTTTCATCTGTTAAGAAAAGAGAATTGCTTTATATGATTCTCTGGTTTATTCTCAACTCATAGTTCTATGATTGTAGAAAGGAAAGTATTTGAAAAAAGAAGTGAAGGGAGTGCAGGTGCACTTTTGACTGGAACCAGATGGATTTGCTCCTTTATTCACGCCCATATACCTTATTTCTAATTGACACATAGAAATTTTATACATTTATGGGATACAATGTGATATTTGATACATAGTTTAAAATGTATCATGAGAAAAATCAGGATTATTAGCATATCCATTACCTCAAACACTGATCCTTTCTTTGTGCTGGGAATATTCAAAATATTCTCTTCTAGCTATTCTGAAACATGGGGTATATTTTTTAAAAAAACAACTACAATCACCCTACCATGCTACAGAACAATAGAACTTATTCCTTCTCTCTAACTGTGACTTGGTTCTTGTTAAACAACCTCCCCCGTCTTTCCCTCCCACTTACCCTTCCAGACTCTGGTAACCACTATTTCATTTTTCACTTCTATGAGATCAAAGTTTTCAATTTTTACATACGAGAAAGAACATGCAGTATTTTTCTACTCCTGGTCTATTTCTTGAATATATTAAGAAGTTAATCAAGAACAATTATACAAGGCTGGGGATACAGTAGCTGAGTTTTGGAGCACTTGCCTAGCAAGCGTGAAGCCCTGAGTTTGGTCCCTATCACTGCAAAACCAAAACCAAAAAAAAAAAAAAAAAAAAGAATTGTATGAATTTCCCACTCTTTTTTCTTACTTGTTTGTGCCTTCTTTCCCCTTTTCTTTCTTCTTTCTTTGGTTCTGTTTATTTCCAAAAGCAGCCTTGGCTGCCATCATAGTACACCAAAGGGTCTATGGAAAAAAACACTGTTTGTCAAAGCAGAATAGAGGTAGCATTTAAGGGACAAGTCATGAACTCGGCACTGACTAGAGTATGGAGTAACAGGAGAAGGAAACAGTGAATCAGGGCTCACTCCCCAGTCTGTACCCAGCTGTTTTCATATCACTTACTGTCCATGTTATTATTCTGCTGTCACCTGACACTGAATTTGACCAGGACTAACCTGTAGCTAAAATGCCTTTAGTTTATCAGGAAAATAACACAGCAGTCATCCAGGCCTGTGCTGCTTGTGCAGTGTCTCCTGGTCAGCTTTCCTGCATTAGAAGTAGTCAAGAGAAGTTCAGCGACCTCATGTAACTCTTGCATCCATGGGTTCTCTGATCTCTTTCTTTAGATCAGAGGTTCTTAAGCCCTAAACATGATACTTGAAAGAAAAGAAAATCCTAACCTCAGCTCATTAATGAAACATTGCCTTTTCTCTCCCTTTCTCATCATGTTTGATCCAGGGTCTGTATCTACTTGTTTAAAGTATGTGCTCTGTGAAAAGGCTTTTCAGGATAAAGCAGAAATGATCACAGATTTGTATTTTGTCACTTTGTTAATGATGGTTGTACATAATTTAGATTTAGTATTTAGGAAATTAGGATAATATTCCAGACTGAATGCAGGTTGATAACTGTTATGACCCTGTGACTGCCAATGATTTTTCACATGCCCTCCCTCACCCAGCATGAAGTTGTTCTGTGATTCAGAGAAGATAAAGTGAGGTATATATGTCCTACCTGCACACTCACACCTGCCCTCAAGTAGAACAGGAGACTGTGATGAAGACTATAGGGAGAAGTTAGACCCTAGGTAAAGGAGTTTGGGGCTATCTTGCAAAGCTTGCAAACCAGACCAAGATATCTTGTTGACTTGGTTGAGCTAAGTCTAGCACTTTACCTTCAATATTCCTTTCTTCTGCCTCTACCAACATTTGTTTCTTTTTACTCCATAAGGAGAACTAAATCCCAAACAAAATTCATTGTGTGATGGCACTGGGCAACCAAGGGGGATAATTTGCCTTATATTAACTACTTCTGTAAGACCAAGATTAGGGAATAGAATGGAATCAATTAACACATTCACCATCTCACATACTCACCTATCTTTTAAAGTTACCCCTATAGTAAGAGTGGCTATAATCTACTCATTTAGTAAAATTCCTAAATACAGTACAGTATTGTTACTCACGTTGTACATTCCATTCATCCAATATACTTGCTACATTGTATGCTTTGACTTAGTTCTTTTTATTTTCATCTTAGAAAAAATGATTAATATTTGTCTTGAAAGCTTGTGAAGTTTATTATCATCCCCTAATAGGTCTTGACAATCTTTCAGGATTAGGCGTTCAAAAATTTTGGTCTCTATGTAGCATCCAGGTCTTTATTTTGAACACTATTCTCCAATAACACAACCCAGGGTCTCTTGAAGAAATGACACGTCCTAGGATTGGGGCAGGACATACTCAACATGAGCCTGGAACACATTATAGGGCCAGAAAGCAAAAAAAAAAAAAAAATGCTCACCAATAAACACAATGATGGAAATATGTCAAGGGAAACAGGGGACTTCAATAGAGGTTCCACAGCCAAAGCTGCATAGTTTAAAAAACAAAGTAGCTTTGGAAAGTAAACCAAACTGTAAAACCTGTGATCTGTGAATAGGTTTTTTAATCTAAACTTGAATCCAAAATATTTTAAATAAATGACTGAATATAAAGAGAAAATAAATTTAATGTTCATAAAAATTATAAATAATTTATGTTGGTGCTCTATCTTCTAGGAGATGAAGCAGAAATTTCTACACTTTAAGTGTAGGTTGCCTTCAATGACTTCTTTCCATAAAGAACAATAGGGAACTTTAAAGTAGAGAAACGTGATAAACTTCCTCAGCCAGGTTCTCAAGGTCAACATCAACAGTGAGAAGTCATATTGATAGTATGCACCCTTGAAATGATGTGATGAAAATGGTAATTTAACTCTGTGACTTTCTTCCTAAAAAAATCCATAACCTTACTCTATGAGAAAATAACAAACCAATTACAATTGAGGGACATTCTACAAAATACCTGACCAAGACTCCTCAAAACTGTCAAGGTCACCTGAAACAGGAAAAGTCTGAGCAATTGTCACAGTCTCAAGGAGCCTGAAGAAGTGTGATTAAATGTAAAGCTGTATCTGGATGGGATCTCAGAAGAGAAAAAGGACACCAAGCAAAAACAAATTTAAAAAAAATGGAATAAGGTATAGACATTAGTTAATAATCATGTGTCAACACTGGATCACAAATTGTAACAAGTGCATGCTAGTATTATAACATTAATAATAGAAGGAAATGGGTGGAATGAATATGGAGAAGTTTATGTACTGTCTCTGCAATTTTATGTACTTCTAAAACTGTTCTAAAATAAGGACTTCAAGTTTAAAAGTATTTTTAAGTGATGGGTACATTCTATTCTTTTATAACAATTGATGGTTAATAGTTAATGTAGCGGTGCTGAATTTAGGCAGTGAAGGTAGCTCTGCATTTAAAGTGGACTTCCTTACTGACTTAAACTTTCTTTTCACTTCCCAGATTCTCTAACAGAATCATGTTAAGGAACCTCAGTCTAAAGAAGGGTCTCTTTGACCCTGAGCCTGAGATGCCTGTGATGACATAGTGGGGTTAAGAAAGGTTTCCAAGGAGCTGAAAATGAGGAGATTTGTGTTTTGCTAAGTATCTTGTGCCTCAGACACAGTTTACTGTCACTGACTGCAGAGATATTATTATATTTTCCATAAACAGGAATGATGGAGCACTACCACACTCAGTAAGGTCCCCAGGCTATCTGTGGACAATTTCTGTTCACAAATGTACAATGGGATTGTCTGACAGAGGTGGGCAGGATTAAAAGAGAGAAGATAGGGAAACTGGAGAATGCAAAAGAAAATGAGTCAGCTGAGGAATAGGGAAAGAGTTTGATTTTCTGCATTGGCAGCAACAACAACAAAAATCCCAGCTTAGGGACAGCTCTACGCTGGGGTCCCTAGAAAAGACATGCACAATTCCAATTCCCTGATTTCCCAGGTCTCTGTTATCAGCAAAAGACAGAGTATAGTCTGTGACCACCAGGCAATCAGAAAAACTGCCAAGTCAAGGAAACTTGATGGAGTGAAATGATGTGGTAATTCCAGTTAGCTGAAGGATGAGGCTGCACTGGCAGAGTGGGGGAGGAGCGAGCTGTACACATGATAGCTCTTTTCAAGTAAAAGGTGTATTTACAAGCCTGAAACTATCACCTTCAACCCTGGGCTTCCTCCCACTCTTGGGAGCTATGAGTAGGAGAAACCCATATATTATGTCTCAGGCATGTGAGCTGACTGAGAAAAAGGCAGAGCTGATGTATTCCTCCTGCGTGGAACACAAACTCTGTTGGCATCTGGGGTTTATTGAAAAAGCTAGGCCTTCAGATGTCAAGGCTGCACCTCGCACAAGTTATGCTATTCTGCTTAGAGAGCATGTGTTTTTTTTCCCAAAGATAGACAAAGTAGAAATGTCTCCATTCCCTCTACTTGGCTCTAGCAATGGTCTCCCATAACTCCACGTGAATCTGTATGACTCATTTGCTCAGAAATCTACAAGAGCTTTCTTCCCCATCATGTCTCTTCTACTTTTATAGAGGAACCTCATTCTGCTGCTCCTTGCCTACCCACCAAGGCCTCTATCCCGATCTCTCCAGTCAGTTTACAGTCCCATGACATGCTCAGTGCCATCCCCCACCCAGCATTCACCCTGCTTCTGCAAAGTGGAACACCATTCTCCCTGTCTCCTTTCTCAAGTTTCACATGCTCTCCTAGGCTCTGCTCAGCTTCACGATTCTCATTTGTTGTCATGAGTTGTACCAAGTATCAGTTAGGTCACCATTATATATCATTTCCAATTATTTTCTAAAGGATCTTTATTTTTTATTTTTATTTTTTTTGGCACTGGGAACCGAAGCCAGGGGAGCTTCACCACTTAGCCACATCCCCAGCTTAAAAAAAAATAATAATAATTTTTAGACAGGGGCTTACTAAATAGCTTACAGCCTTGCTAAGTTGCTGAGGTTGCCCATGAACTTGCCATCCTCCTGCTGCAGCCTCCTGAGTCACTTGGATTACTGGCATGCACCACCATGCCCAGTTTGAGGTATCTTTATTCTTTATTTATGAAGTTATCTGAATTTAAAGAAAATTGAGGTAGTTTCATATCTTAGTCTGTCTTCAGCAGCTAAATGGTAAGTTTCTTGAAGGATACCAACTAAGTCTGTATTTTGTTATTACCTTTAACATCCTAGGCCCCAAATCAGGGTTCAAGAAGAGCATAACTAGTGGAGAACGCACAGCACTCCCCTTAGAACTGAGAAGGCTCTGGAGTCAAGATACATGGGCATAAACTTGCCTCTCATGCTTCCCAAGCCCTTACCTCAATAATTTGCTGTGATCATTACATAAAATGTCCCATTAAGCACTTAAGTCACAAAGCAAGCACTTGTTAAGCAGTAGCTGTTTTTATTGTTATTATTATCTCCATCACTCTCATGTCCAGTCACAAATTTGGTCAGGCCATGGATGAGTTTCAGAACTCTCTTCAGTCTCAGACATCTTTCACATACCACAGCTTCCCATTGCTGTTTCAGAGTAACATCTCCCCATAGTTGCCATAGTGTCCTAACTTTTCCCACTCTTTTGTTAAAAATAAATAAATAAATAAAAATAGCTTTTATTTAGCCATCATTATCTAAGGCAAAGAAGAACTCGCCAGGAAAGGGGCTCTTCAGTGTAGGCTCTGGAGGTATAGCTGGGCTTTCCCAGGCCTGGCTAGAGAGAAAATATTTCAACTCATCCACTTTGTGATTTGAGTTCCTAAGCCACCTGATATTTGGAGATAGGCACCCTGCAATTGGACACTGGATGGTTGACAGTCGAAAAGGTTACCAACACTGACAATTAACATACCAGATTTCTGAGCTATAAAAATAGCCAGAAGCAATCCTGCACTTATCGATAGTTATATCATGCATGCCTATTAGGCCACCTCTGGGTTTATGAATTGCAGTTATTACTCAAAATCTTTTGGGGGGTTCATTGTGAGCAGAGGTCTGAAGTACCCTCCTGACAACCATCCTTTTGCTATTTGTCCTCTGGCAAAATAGTGTTTATCTTATTATCCTGTTACAAAAGGGACACCAACTATTTCTCTCTACCTGAGCAAGACTAAGCTCTGAAATGTGAATTATCAATCATTCGACTTCTGACATAGCTGGGTACAGAGACTTCCACTATCATCACCACTCTATTGCTCCAATCTATGTCATTTTCTTGGACCCTATTTTTAATTTGCTTCTCTTTTCATTCCAGCTACTACTCCCCTGTCAGGCAGGTTTGGAAATATCCAGACCCAAGACCAGCCCTCCAGGAGCATGGGGGCATAGCAGTAAGGCCATCTGGAGAGAGGAGCTCACTCCTTTCTCATTCGCTCTCACTCAGCCCTCCCTCTGCCCATGCTTTACCCCCAGTGGATTGTGTGGAAGGCCTGAAACAATCCTGGCAAGGTCACACTGTTTGATTCTACTGTCAGTTTAAATTATGTCTCGGCTTTTATATCTAAATCAAAATACAAAAGAATAAAAAAAAAGATACTGAGAGAGACAGCAAAGAGACATGGCAACATCCTACAGTGAGTGGAGAAATGACATTTCAATTGGCCAATTGATCTGTTCCCTTGACAGCTGCCCCTCCTCACTCACCCCAAGTCATTATTTAACATATAAAACCTCCGAGCCCACTCCAAGCCATCTGTGGGTGGAACGTACTCCTCCTTCCGGGGAGCAGGGGAATAAAATTATTTCTATAATAGCAAAAAAAAAAAAAGTGTGCACACACATAACATGCACACACAAACTTATTTTTTAAATGATCCTTTTTAGTTGCTTATTTATGTCAAAATCAAGTTACTTATTTTCAGACCTTACACTGTAGTGAACTTCAGTATCCTAGGTTCTTAGAGAATATATGTAGGCTGCACTGTCTATATTCTTTTCAATTTACCCATTGCCAAGACAACAGTTTAAAACTATGGCCCCATTATTGGGCTTAATCTAAATAACATTATCATAAAACCCAGGAGAATTAATGGTTGATTTAGTGTCTAGGCAGTTCTCCATTTGTCTTAACATTTTATTAAGCCCTGTTCAACAACAGGATAATTCTTTTCGACTTGGAGATTTTAAGCAAAGGGTGACTGTAGAGGGTTCTGTGAGACATCTGTCTGTCTCTTTTAACTTCAGAATATGATGCACTGGTTATCAGGAAAGTTAGTAGAATTTAGAGGGATCCTGGAAGGTAGTGTGAAGGTAGTATGAGACACCATTGCATTAAACATGGTGTGAATTTGTATTTTACTAATGATATCACAATACCATTTAGTGTTATGGTTTTCTTTGTTAATTCTGAGATTGTCTCCCAAGAGAATAAATAGTCCACAAGATTTGTATCCCTTCCTGTATATTTTAGACAAAAAAAGTTTTAGTCCTTACTAATGGGCTACATTTTTCATTGCTTATCCTGAGGTAGCGTACCGTTTATTTTGATCTAGCCACGGCATGGACTGGCATTTCCAAAAGAGGATTACACTGAGATCAGTAAATAAATATTAAGTGACAATGACTGCCATGAAATAATTTATCAGTAAAATGTTAAAAGTCAAACATATTAATTCCATTTCCACTCCAGTACTGTTTGATCATTCATTGAAAGTTTTTAAATTTCTCTGAGTCTCAGATGCTGTTGTTTTGTTTTTTTTTAAAAAATTTATTTGTAAGATTATTTTACAGATTTGTCTTATCTTTAAATGGTACCACTTGATATAGCTATTTCTCAGAGTTCTCATAAAGGCCCAATGTGTGACAACATGATGTTAGTGTTTAATTATGAAGCACTATATATTATTTGGCTCTAATGATGATTGACTTTGTCAGCATCATGTACTAGCTGTTTATGATAATAGACATATTTGGTATAAATTCTACAAAGACATCTTTCTTCACTAGGTAGGGAAAATTAACTGTTTTCGTTTTTTCAATCAGCTCTTGAATTATGTTCAGTGAAATGGTCAGTGGTTAGAAAGAGCCCCCTGACACTGTAGAAATGGAACAGTTTGGTTGCTACTTTAAAAACCCCCTTTGGGGTAATAAGGTTACAAGTGCTTGGCTCTGACAATACCCCACTAGAGCCGTAACACTAGAAGAGTGTTGTTATTTTTGTTTCCCCTTGAGCCAATAGCAGGAAAAAAGCGAACTTCACACCCCCATTTGCTAGTTCATGCACTAACCTACTCAGGAACACTTTAACTCTGTCTTTCTTATTGAGACTGAACTATATTAGCCATTTAAAACATTAGGTGGTAAAATACAGATCTCTGTTGGCTGTACATTAAGTACCAGAATGCTATGATATTGTTTTTCCATTCAAACTTACTCTTAGAATTTTCTGTGGGTTAATCAATCAAAGAGCCATTCCATGCTGCTGATTTCAAATAGGTATAAAGTATTGTTTCATAAGTTACTGATGATGTCCAGCTCAAAGCTGAAGTAGAGTAAAGGAGGAAACAAACACCAAAAATCAATTATATTTTATGAGTATATTCTGCCTCTTTTATGCAATTTGATACTCAAGGTTTTGTCAAGAAAAGAAAAATGAAGCTATGGGCCATTTCTCCTTTCCCTAAATTTTGGGCAAGCAGCTAATAAAGCCAAGACAGAGCTTGGAGGAGGAAGCCTGGTAACTGTGGGAAGGTCATTGTTTTTTAACTTTGTTTTGTTTTTGTTCTTTCATTAATATTTCCTCCACTTTGGCTTTGAGTAAGAAAACTGTTTTGGAGATGTGCAGTACAGTAACGGGCCTTTGGGACTGATTTAAATACTAAATCATCCTGAATCTTCTTCAGTATGTTGGGAAAATTCCAGAGGTGGTGGGTAGAGATGAGTCAGTGGAGAGTCATTTTATAGATGTTATCCAGCTCCTCAGAGGAGATATGCCCAATCTTATTTAGCCCAAAGACAAAGGAAAATGCCATTTCCTTTGATCACATCAGTGAAGCCATCAGCTGTGGTATCATTCTGCAAAGCCATTCTGCACTGAAGATCTTGCCTCCCACCAGGACGTTCTTGGCAGTCTCAGCATCTAGCCCCTTCTGAAAGCCAGAGGCTGTGGGATCAATGTTTTTCTCAAGCCTTCTTATAGATCATTTTAAGGCTTTTGCCATTAAAGTAACGCCAATGTCTTCCAAATACAGTTAATGCTTTTTACTCTATTTGTGGGCAGAGAAGAAATTTGAGAGACATTTACAGCAAGAAATAACAAAGAAAAGATTAATTAGAACTTACGTTTGGAGAACTTTTATAGGCAAACATAGAAGTGTAGTTGTGTTGTCTTTGCTGTCTGCCATAAGAAATCTACAGAATTTGCTCAAACAGGGAGTTGGCATGAACACATGAGAATTTTATTAGCCTTTCTGAGTGTGGGTGGTAGGGACGAGGAACTTGAAGCAATTGTAATGGTTCTCATGAAAGCAGAGAGGGCCTCTCCGAAGATGTCACTGTGAGGATGAAGTAGAAGACACATGTGGGTATCAAAGAAAAATGCTGAATATAGAACATTAGCTGGGTGAGGACCTCCAAATAGAAAGCAGAGGGAAATGTCAAAGAAAACTAGTCTCAAGTTAAGAAGTTATACTCTGAAATAAGATGAAGATTATTGAAAGAGGAAAACAGTTGGAAGGTAGAAGAGATGGAAAATAGGTGACTTCATGACACTTGCAGGACATGCATGATTTCCCAGAGGTACTTGGAGATACTATAAACTCCACACTCAGCTGCAAAGAGTGGTACTGCTCATTCTCTGCAGAATGAACTAGTTTAGTTTCCCTAGACTCTCATGTTCTTTTCCTAATATGGTTCCTAACATTCTCTTAAGTGATGGGATGGCTTCCTTGCTCTGTTTGGAGAATCCTGCTAATCAACAACTTCTTACTGGAATCCTCTTGATGATCACCAAACTATTCTAATCCAGCACTTTGTATCATATTGAATTGCACTGAGGTTCATGTCAGTTTTCATTATAGTCATTGCTCCTTTTCCTGCAGAGTACTCTGAAGCTCTTGCTAGAATAAAACGTGGACATTTTTAAGAGAAGGAACCCAATTTGTATTTATAGTAGACCACTTTACAGTGATCAATTTATAGTTCTTTGTAAATAGCAGACTCCAAAATCATGGCAATCATCTTTATAATAAAAGGTAATATCTGCAGAGCACCTAGTTTGTGCCAAGCATTATTATATGTTAAAACTTATCCTATGGCAATCCTACAAAGTAAGGTTATATTCATATTTAGATGAAGAAAGTAAAGTTGAAAGAGATTAGAGACTTTCCCAAGAGCACACTAGTGGAGTTGGGGTCTAAACCAAATCCATTCTGCTCCAACACTCGCCAAACTTTTCCCAAGGACACAAGTGTTACACGTATAATAGTGTCCCTTTAGCCCTATGCTGAATTCAATTTATTCTTTTCCTAAAAATAGACACACAAAGATCTTACAGTGACTAACTGTTGGGCTAATTACAATAATTATTTTGTTCTGTGGCTTTCCTGAAATATTCATTTCACTGTTAATTTAGAGATTAATAAAATGCTGTTCAACAGTATATTTTATATACGTTTTGAAATGATTGAATGTTACAATAGCATTATACCTAAAAATAATTGAACAAAATCAATATGTAAGTCAGTTATTCCAAATGTGGAATGCATATTTTCTATTAAAATTGTATTATAAATAACTAATGCCTTTTCTTTCTCTATTGGATTATTTTTACCTATGATTTATCATACAACATTTATGCCATATATTATAGTTATTTATATGTGTTCCCCTTCTTTCATTTACCACCCCAGGTAGACTGTAGGTTTTCTGAAGGCAGATCATTTTTCTTGCTTCTTCATCTTAATGTACAACCTTGTTATTTAACCTACCTCCTTGCTCACAGTGCACAACCATTCTTCCTTTCATTTATTCTACAATTTGTAGCATGCCTACTACATGCTAATCATTGAGACAGGTGTTAATACAAGGTAAAGAGAATTTGGACTCTTCTCTTTGGAGATTACAATCTAATGGGCTCTAATGATAGCAATTATTTGTAACACTATATAACTTAAAGTTGTCAAATGCCCTTAAGAAGAATGTTGAAAGCATAAAGAGAACTTAACCAAGTCTGAAAAGTGAAGATAGACTTGAAATAATAATTTTCTTATGTAAGAAATGAGATGAAATACATCTATAGATGTGCCTATTACAAATGACTTTTTAAACTGTAATTGGTTGTAATGGGATTTTAAGCAATCTATAAACCAATAGTCATTTGTAACAACATTTCAGAGGGAAACATATCCTGAGACCTGTCTTTAAAAGCTTAAAATACAACATGTACCCTTTCCAATCCTCTAGACTTGACAGCAAAAACAGGCATGATCCTATTCCTGCTAAGACTCAGGCATGAAGAAAAGCTGATTCTATGTCACTAAAGATGATAGTGCAGCTATGGGGAACAGTGGCTTCCAACTATGAGGACTGACTACTCTAGAACTATTCGGGAGCACCCTCAACTGGAGACATTTGTTGCCAGCAAGAGAAACGGAAGCATATCAGTGTAGCATTGTTAAATTGGGCTATTGCTTTCTTGGTCACTTTTCACTCATCTCAGTGTTATGACAGGTATTTTGCTGGCTTTCACCTAAGGACTGCTCAAAGGATATCACCATGTCTCTATTGTGACAAATGTTTTTTCATGTGTTTATATGACAGCTGGCATGAATCTCAGGTCCCTTGTTACTGCCCATACCCAACCTGATATTAAATGATCCTGAATGTTCAGGCATATTGGATATTTTATAGTCACTGAAATTCTTATTTTTTAAAAATTTTTACTTACTCTATTTTTATATCCACTAAGTGCAGATACATTCTCAGTAGCATGGAAGACATGTCCAGTGAGATAATTAGGGTGATTTGCTTTGATCTCTGACTTTTGTATCCAAGTATTCAGCAAGAATATACTTAATTAGTAAATAAAAATCAAAACTGATAAAAACTGAATAAGTTCTAAATATGTTTCCAATTTAAATAAGTCAAAATTAAAACCACTATCTTTCATCTAAAATCTTGCTTTAATGTTGCTGATTTTATTCAAAAGGCATTTTTCTCTTATAAAATAGCTGATTATATGTTTTCTTCCCTTGCTTGTATGTTCCTTTATCTCCATTTTCCATGGGTTATTCTACTTTCTAGTCCTTTGAGAAATGACTGCAATTTTGGTATTGATTTTGAAATCATGCATGCCCAAACTTTTCTTATCCAAGCCGCTCTGTGTCTTCAATCTTTCTTCTTCTTAATAGAGCATGTCCATCCAATACACATACATATAGGCTTTCTACATGAATGCCAATGAATGGCAACTCCTATTACAACTCTCAATTTAACAAATTCTTGAATAAATGGCATTATGGAGATGAACTGAATGTTAGTGATGAAATTCTGGACCCAGAGAAAAGTACAAGGCAGACAATCTCTGAGAGGAATGGAACACCAGGTCTTTATTTTAGGAATGAAGGTGAGCTATTCATAGGCGCCTCCTAGTACTGTGTACATGCTTCCCTTGGCCTTCACTCTATGGTGACATCAAGTTTACCTTACTTGGCTCCTTTTTCCTTCACTGACTCATGAGCTCTCTGCCATGAAAATGGTTTCCAGTCTCTTTGTATATCTTATAATTATATAGAGGTCAGTTCACAATAAGATGCTCAACACATATCTGTGCAGGAAACAGTGGAAGTAAGGGAAAGAAAAGCAAAAGCAACCTCAATTGTAAGCAAGAGGTAGGGGATCTGCATCGATACTTTGATAACCTGGGCAACAATTATGGATCACAGGTATCTACTCCGAATTGATGGATTTATCTTGAAATTTTTCTAGCAATGCAGTGTATGCCTATGAGTATAGTGTATATGAACAGCGTTGCTTTATCAGTGAAAATCAATAAATCCACAAAAATAGAAGGCTATATTAACAAAAACTGTCTCAAAATCTTCTGGCAATTAATCAAGTTCCATATTTTTCCCTTGAGAACTTGTAAGTATATAAATTTTGAAGATATTTACTTGTCAAAATTCAATAATTGAAAACTGTTAAAAGTTCTAAATAAGAAGAGGAAAAGAGAAAGAAACAGATGGTTACTATGGAATATTACTATATGAGGAACTGTACTTTACCCCTGTTATCGAATTAATTCCTCATGACAACTTATCACCATCACTGTTTTCTATATAAGGAAACTGAGGTTAGGCAAAGCTAGTCTACAAATCTAGTAACAGTTCTCTCGGTTTGATCTGGTTGACTCTAAGGAAAATGGTTTCACTATACAAAGCTGCATCTGAGGATAAAAAAGAAGCTTCAAATTTTATTTATATTGCAAACCACATCAATAAACATTTTATATACTCACGATCACTGCTTCTCAGATATTTCCTTCAAAGTGTCCTGGAAACAGAGGAGAGAAAGCACCTGCTTTGGGGCTTATTGTAGTCAGCTGAAGTTTTAATTGTAGGAATAGGAATATTTTTGAATCCATGTTTCTTCAATATTAATATATGATTTTATTCTCTTACATAAATGTCTTAACAATTGTGGGTGTTGATTATAGAAATAGCAGCCCACTTCCTCAAAATCAGTAGGGAAACCTGACATTGCCAGACTGTGCAGCATGGTTTTCAATGGCTCAGGAGAGTCCTTCACACTTGGGCATACACTGGGAAACTCAGCCCCAGTGAGCAGTCCAGGATCTTCCTGAGGCACAGGGAATGACAGTGTTTTCTCTCAGTTGAGCCAAGAGATACAACACAGAGGGTTTTATCTTTATTGCAAAAAAAAAAAATCATTTTATTCAAGTCCCCCAAAGCAGTATTAACTGGTTTCTTATAAATAAGGATACTTAACCTTTTTCTTCTTTCTTTCCCTCAAGGGAGAGATTTTTTTTCCTCCTTCTTTTAACACAAAGGCTAAAAAAATAAAAAGTGAACTTAACATTCCTGGAAAATTTTGTAAAATATTAGAAATTAATTTATCCCCTTTGTTCCTACTCATCTAAATATAAAATTCTTTGAAAATGTTATAATGGCCTTTTTACCATAGATATGTTTTCCTTTTTGCCATTTTAGTAGATCATGGAGTCTTGTGATAGATGTATTCTTATAGGTCATTTACTCAAAAATGTCCTTACACATATGAGAGAACTGAGACCCAATGAAGAAAATTACTACTAACCCAATATCATAGAACTATGGGAAGTAGATGCAGCCCCAGAACCCAAACTTCATACATCCCATCTCAGTTATCTTTCTATAGCAGATACTTCTAATATTAATCATAACTTGGCTTTTGAAGAGGATATCTGGCCCTGTATTTGAATTATACAGTTAGACAGGCAAAATTCCTGAATTATAACCAAGATTTTAGCTTGCCAGCTGGATAAGCTTCAGCAAGACACCCAATTGCCATTTAAATGCTGAGAGGCCTGAAAGATGCCAAGATGGCTCTGAAATGCCTATTCTCATCATGATCAATGGGTGGGCATAGTTCACAAATCGCAAACCTGTTGTCCAGCAGAATGAAACTTTGCAAATACACGGGGTAATACAATTGCTTTCTAATTTGGTTTGATAAACAAAATTCAAAGTGAATTATATAATATCTATTTTGAAAAAGCATGGCAAAGAATTCAATATCACTAATCTAATCCAATGAGACTGCCCTCAGTGAGAAGTGTATAGTTTTCATGGTTGGATGAAAACCAACAAATAGTGGAGAATCGTAGGCTGTGCATTTCAACTCTTCATTCTGCCTATTACTCACTGTTCATCCTTGGGCAGGCTACTAAATATGTCTTTGCTTCACTGTTGTGAAGGTGGAATGAGTCCATACAGCCATACTGAGCCTCTGAACAGTTCCCAGTACTTATTAAGATTCTAATAACTGTTTATAAGGGAAATATTTTAGGGTCAAGTATTTTGAGTGTAGAAAGGAAAAAGCTGTGGTGCTTAGAACTTGGCTTTGAGACAAGTCAGGATGGTTTCAAGGAACCTGGGAATTCCCTTCTCTCTTTCTAGGATTGCTCCTAAACATATCAGTTCCACAAACTTTAGGAAGAAATACATTTACATAAAATACCCCAATGGCCGAAAGTTTTCTTCCAAGACACCAAGAATTCATAGATATTTTCTACCTGAACTGCAGTTCTCCTCATTTAGCAAAGTATAATTGCAGGAAATTATCAGAGGCTTCTAAACCTACAGTACCCACTTCAGTAAAACCCTGAGGTTATACTGCAGTTTTTAAGTAAAGAGCTCAGAAGCTCTCCTAAGATGATTCTTGCAAGTCTCCTTTTAATTGAATTAGTGAGTTAATAGAATCAAATCACCATTTTCCACAGTGATTGCAACACCTAGAATTTACAAGGATTTGTCCTTTTTCTGAACCCTTTGGGTTTCAGCAAATCAAAACTGGAAACATCAAACCAAATTCATTTTTTTTCCTTCCCTGTAAATGAAAAGGGAGGGAAAACACATAGGCATTAAATTTCACACCAATATATCGATATATATGCATTGACATTAGTAGAAATTTTTCCAGATGTTAATTTATCCTCACCCTTTCTCTTAGATTCCCATTTTTTAAAAGAAATTAAGAAGTACATCCTTGTTAAGCTACTAGATACATTAAGAATGTTTTTATAGTCTGACTTGTTTAAATGAAAGAGCTATAATGAAGAATAAATTTATCTAATAATGTCTAATTTCTTCTATTTTCATTGCATAATTTAAAAACTAAGTTTAATATTATAAAATCACACATATACACTATTGGAATTCAAAATGTACAGAAAAGTAGATGCCACATTTAATGGAATTTAAAAAAAAACTCATTTACAGTTATGATTATGCTGCCTAAAATATAAGATATACTGTTTTCAACTGAACCCAAGGTCACATAAAAATATAATGTTACATTTAGCATGGTTTCCCCTTTTCCTGAGTTATGTTAAAGTTTTATTTATTTTGGTAACCTCGAACATAATTCTTTCTGCACTCAGGACCTCATAAAATTATGCCTAATTTATCTGTATAGAAGAAGAGTCTAGTCAAGGAGGAGAGTCTTTGATGGATGCTACAGGAGTAGGCAGACAATTGGACAAGCCATCTGCAAGCAGAGAGATGGATCAGGATGCCATAATCATGCAAAACCCTCAAAGAGCTCATTCTCTCTAGCAGGCCATGTCCTAATAGAGAGGACAAATATACAGGTTAGCTAATAGTTCATCTAACATAGGAAGAAATAAGCAAATAAGCAATAAAATTCTGAGACACCCAAATTTTCCAATGTAGAGAGATGAGATATGAGACATGTTAAGAATCCATGTAGTCAAGTGGATTGAAAGTCGAAGAAAGAGAAGACCAACCAGATAACAAGTAGCTTACCTGAAAAAAAGGAAATCATAGCTGTAATCTTTGATCTAGGGAAGGACCCACACACAGGTAAGAGACGGAGTGTATAAATGTCTTCCTATTGTGTATGTGTGTGTGTGTGTGTGTGTGTGTGTGTGTGGTGATGGAGGGAGCAGGGGCTTAAGGAGAATGGTGTGGGGAAGGGAAGGAGATAAATTTACAATATGTATTTTCACATTAGAAGTCATGGAGCCTTGAAATTAGATAGAAGACACAAAAGCTGTGATGATGTCCTAGGCATACAGGTAGTCTGAGAACAGCCATGTTACAGAAAGTGCGGGAAAGCAGGCCTGGATCATATGTTTGTTTTTTAAGGAGAAAGCTACTGGGTGTGATGGTGCACACCTATAATCCCAGTGGCTCAGGAGGCTGAGGCAGGAGGATCATGAATTCAAAGCCAGCCTCAGCAAAAGTGAGGTGCTAAGCAACTCAGTGAGACTTTGTCTCTAAATAAAATACAAAATAGGGCTGGGGATGTGGCTCAGTAGTCATGTGCCCCTGAGTTCAATCCCTGGTACCCCTCCCCACCAAAAAAAAAAGAAGAAGAAGAATGCTAAAATCACAGTCCTACTGATGGTGAGGTGCTGACTGATACATTCCACCAAAGACATTATTGGACTCTACCTTAAGAGAAAATGAATACCCATTCATCTGCCAATGGCCTTCCATGAAGTATTATTTTTCAGTAAATAACATATGCAGAAGATGTGCATCTCCTTTCTAGTTTGTGAGAATATTATGAATATCCATTTTTTAGAACAGCACTGTGAACTCCTGGTAAATAGATACTCCATTAATACAATATGTAATTATTTATTTCCATGGGCCAGTACATCAGACAATGACTTTTACATGCATTTTAAGCTGAATTTAATTACCTTTTCTAAAACTTGGAAGTAGTCTCTTTCTATTTGGATAGATGCCAAGGTAACATATCTAGCTGATATAGGTTGATTTATTCCAATCAGCTCTCCCAAGTTAGTATCAGCTGGTTTATAAATATCAGCTAATAGGCTTTTGTAGGTTTCTCAGAAATTAATTATAGTAGATTTAAATTAATTGCTAAGTTGATAAAAATAATTCCCAAGGAATGCTCAGGTTTTAAAACTTATATTCTTGCTATTGGTAAACACCAGATAGCTAGGGCTCTAGAAAGGTCCTCGCCTGTGATTTTTATCCTGATTACAGAAACTATATAACTCACTTTTAGGCTATTTTAAATTTGACAAATGGAACACATAAGTTTGGTCAACAAATATTTGGGGAGTATTTATAATGTGACAGAAATGTGCCAGATACTGAAATACTGAAGACAAATACAAATGACAGAAATGCCCTCTGCCCCATTTAATTTATAAAATTATTGTACAATCATATACATTTAGCTAATCTAACAAAATGATAGCTGCTACCGTTTATAAAGAAGGGTGATGTGGGGGGCACAGGTGAGGCTATTATTTCAGGGTACAAAGACATAGCTGTCTGGTTGGAAATTTCTTAGGTTTTTGGTGCAGTGGGCTTGTTATAACAAGTCCAAAAATGGCACTCCAATCAAAAGAGTGTTTGGATAAAGAGGTAAACAAAGGGACTATTTACTCTGGAATTGTTTACACAGTTTTTAAAAAGCAACAACCACACTTATACAACAAAACAAAACAGAATCAATACATAATTTTCCATGAATAATCTAGAGAAAAACATGGTAGGCTCTCAAGGTTTTAGATTTTTTTCATCACAAGCCTTGAAAGTAAGGGAATGGATAATATGACAATTTAGATGATACCATCCTGTGACATTCAAATAAGAAATACACCACAACAAAACAAGCAATGGTAGTGGGATGATTCTCCAAGGACACATTGCCTGGGCTACACAACTATTTGATAGCATGAAACACCTGAGGATTTAAAGGTTAGACAGAGTTTGGGGATATTAAGGGGACAGTGAAAATGTTTAAAGGGTATGGATATGAAGAGCAAGAAACATGCAAAAATCAAATCTTTCATAATGTTTTACTATTATGGATGCCTAGAAAATGATCTAAATTAATAAGAATTCTGAAATATGTAATATATTTAAAGAAATGTTATAAGGCTTTCAAATAACTGCAGTGACTCTGCTGACAAAGTCAATCCATGCTTGCTGGACTACTTTTAATGAATAGATGAAACTGATTGTAATTAGCAGCACTCATCTGTATAAAATGAGTATCTGATAATTTATTTAAATTGGCTCCCCCCTTCCTTAAAATGGTCTGTAGAAGTACTTTCCTTTAGAGTGAATTAAACTTAATTTTGTTTAGAGGCTTTTTGTGGCTATCATGATGTGTTCAAAACTAAATGGAGGCATTTGGTGTTGTTGTAAAGGAGAAGTTGAAAATCATTTATTTATAACCCTATTTACTGACCTAACAAATTTCAAGATTTTACAATAATAAATGCAATTATAAACTAGATCATCAAATCTTATGAGATATGCTGAGCATATTTTAATTATAGATTAAACAAAATGCCAATTGCACCAGGAATGAACAACCAGTAAATACAGAAAGATAAGGGCAGGAAGATTTCCCTTCTGGATACATAATTCTAGATAAAATGTTGCTAGAATAGAAATGCATAGACAATCATATCATTTACTCAAGCTCAAGTGTACAATGAATGAAATAATCCAAAGGAGCCTATCAAACTTAAAACTGATAAAATGCTTTTTATATTTTGAAAAAGGCTTGTATTCATTTTTTAACAATGACATGCACTCCTAGAAAACATAAATAATACCAAAAATAAACAAATGTAAAATGATAGAATGCTTCAAATGCTACCACCAAGAAATCACCACTATTAATGTTCTTTGGAAACTGTACTTTTAGATATGAGATACATATATTAATCTAAATGCATGAGAATCTGGAACTAGGAAAATATCCTACATACTGTTCAGCAATCTCTTTTTTTTTCCACTCTATACATTCTAGATGTGTTTAAGACCACATCAGCATTTCAATGGAACTTTAAATGTTAATTATAATACAAGCCATTATTCTATTAAATAATATCTTGATGAATAATTAGGTTGTTTTCTTTCTTGTCATTCTTATTACAAAGCATATTGCTGCAAATATTTTTATAGCTAAAAATATAATATTAGCCAGAGTCACGGTAGAACTAATATTGATATGTTAAATATACATACAATTAACATGATAGACTATATTGTGTGCTGGTGGACAAGCATGGTGCAATCTTCAAATCTTTGTTCAATTTATTAAGTAAACAGTTGTTTAATTTTCTTTCCTTTCCACTTTCCCTTCAGTGCACTTCACCTCCCTTTCTCTCTCTCCTTCTCATTCCACTTTTCATGATTGCAGATGCCCTATCTATGTATCCATCTACAATGTATGTTTACTAGTCGCTCATATTTCCTCTTTGGCTTACTGTCTATTTAGATTCTTTGTCAATTTTTGTATCAGGGTTACCATTGTTTACTTTTATTAATTAGTAACAGCTTTTATATATTGAGGATATGCATGCTTTATCCATTGTGCTATTGCTCATATTTCTATTAATTTTCATTTTTCTTTTAAATTTACCATGCTTTTTAAATTCAGTTTTTAAAATTGATATATAAAATTATACATATTTATGGGGTAATGTTATATACATTGTGTCATGTTCAAATCATCATAAGTCAATCACTTCAAACATTTGTCAGTGGTTCATGATGAAACATTCCAAAAACTTTCTTCAATGTTTTTTGAACTATATAGTATATTGTATTCATCTATAGTCACCCTATTGTTTTTGTTTTTATTGAGTTTTATGGGCTTTTGTGATTACATTTGTATAACCTTTATTGTTTCTGATTTTTATAATTTTACTGAAATGGGCATTCTTACTTAAGGGTTTAAAATAGTTTCTTATATTCTTTTAAAATATTTTTGTGATTCTATTTAATTTTTGCATTCATCCATCCTTAATATCTACTCTTTAATTTAAGTGAGGTAGTAATATAGCCATTTTTCTTCCTAATCACATCCCACTGCCTTTTACAATTTATTGAATAATCCAGTTACTTCTGCTGATTTTAAATTCTCTTTTAACCAAACATGACATTCTTGTATGTTCTTGAGTCTACTCTGAACTACAATAGAACCTTAATTTTATTGATCCATCATATCAATTGAATCTCATTACTTGAACTATTGAAGTTCTGAGGTAGGTTCAATAGTTGATTGGAAATACATTTTTCAAATATTTACAATTGAAATATTGAAAGTATGTTTTAAAGGTATATATATGTGTGTGTGTGTGTGTGTGTGTGTGTGTATTTCAATTTAATTATAAGATAAATGACATATGCAATAGTGGTAGACTTTCTGTGATCCACAGTTCTTCAATTAAAAACTTTTAGTCAAGATGTTGACCCAATATCTTAATATTTTAAGTTTCATATTTTTGTTATCTTGACAGATACTAGTTATCTTACTCAGTTTTCTTGACCAGGATGACACATTGGATGTTTAAAGAAATGGGCAGTCAAAATTATCATATGTGAACTTTCTTGCTGTTCTTTTCTTTAACCTTTCCATTAGTGGGCTCATCTTCAAAAATTACTACAATTATGTTATTCATATATTTCATACCACACTCAAGTTTGAAAGAAAGACTTTGAAGTGAGTTATTTCACGTCAGACCTTGCCCTCAAGTGATCTGTGCTTTGCATTTGATCCTTTTTGTCTTGCTTTCCCAGGTTCCCAGAATAAAATAGCAAGAGGGATCCTCCTGGAAGAGCATCTTTCTCTGAAGTGACAAGGAAGCAGCATCTCTCACAGCTGGCAGTGCATGCCTGCATAATACCTGGATGCCAGAAGTGCTCTTGAAGAACAAACAGGCAACCTGTTTCCTCCTCAAGCAGCAGCAAAAGCTGTCAAAACCACAGGTGCGCCAGGAACCACCCCTCTATCAAGCTGTTTACATTACTCTTTCAGTCTCTCATTTGGCAGCTGAGGTTGATTCTGGCCTTGGCAGCAGAGACAATATATCTCTTAGGATTTAAGTCATACAGATGGTGTTAGAATTTAGCAGTTTAATGCCTGCCTCTCACAAGTTATGGAGTTAAAGACCCTGGGCCAGGTACTGCAGCATTTTTATGTAGAAAAAAGATGGATAGCGACATGTAAAGCAGTTATATAATTTCTATTCTGTCAAAGGTCTTTGAAATCTTGTTTTGAACTATACCCTTTCCTGTAGCTGATGACTAGTGGTTACAGAGCTAAAATTTTGGATACAATGACATTCACTTACTCTGATTTTAAGGAAATGTTTAGAATTATTAAGTTTACATATCTCCTTCATAGATGACATGTAGGAGCACTAATACAGAACTCAGTCTTTCTTCATTTAGACTTGTAAAATCCTAACCTAAATTTTCCAGTGAGTGGACTCACAGGTTGTCTGTGTGTGATAAAGCATGTTTTCATAGTTGTAATATTATACCTATATTTCAAACTTTGTGACATCGCTTACAATAATGATTACTTTTGAATGATTATTCTACTTAAAATATTGACCATGAATTTGATTCAAAGTGTTGGAATGAACCACAAATACACAAAATTAAATCTCCATATCTGAGTACTCTAGTTTTATTAAAATTAATTAACTAAATTTGTCATAAGGCAATATAATGTATAAATTTAATATTTAAAATACATTATGGCTTTAATAATAGTTTATATGGAACTCAAAAAATGAATAAATTCCTAATTCAAGGATGTTTTTCCTTTATGAAACAAGATAAAATCCCATTTACGTTGGTTACTCAAAATGTAAACTTAATTATTTAAGAGATATCCCAACTTAAAATTTGGTCAAGTTATTTTTCTAATTCTTTGTCTTTCATTAAAGAAAGGTTATTATTAAAGGGGATTTATGCATAAAACACTTAAAATGGAAATCTTAGTTTTATTAACATTAATGAAAATCAATTCCTTTGGCTGTGCAAGTATATTTGAGTATGTTTTCTATGAAATCCATCTTTATGAAGATAATACTTCCTGTATCATTTGAAAAAATATAAAATGCTTCTTCATCAGCCTTTATCAAGGTACGATTTCTTAGTTAAATTACTCTTTGAATGGATGAAACCCTTTTATTATCTATTTCTACTTTGAGCTCGTTATATTCAACTGCAGGTTCAGGGCTTTATGCAACCTCTGACACAAATATAACATTTGATATTATATTCATAAAATACAATGTATAGCATTAGGGACTTAGAAATCCACCAACAATCTTTCTGTCAAACACATATCTTACATTACGAGTTTTTCTGCCTTTAGGGGACCTTGAGCCTGTGTGCTCTGTTCTGCCTGTGAAGCTGTGTTCTAAATCTAAGTATATGAGCCAGAACCCAATAGAAAGATGTTGCCAGGGTGCTGAGACAGATATTGTTACTTTGGAGGCAGAGTCCCAGTTCAGCTCTCTGTCAAAAGCAGTACACAGGCAGCTGTCCATAACTAGTCTGGCTCAATACATTGTCTCTACTCAGCCAAAATCAAGAAAAATTCTGTTGAAGACTCCAAGATTCTAAACAAAATAGAATGCTATAATGATCACCCCTGACTCAGTATGTTCCCTTTGCCAAACATGTTGTCATTCATTTAAAATATTTATTAAATTCTCCTTTGGGGCTGCTTGACCTTCAAAGGACTTGGCCAGAGCTGTGTAAAAAGGCTGATCCTTGGGCAATCTTAGCTGTTCTCATGGCCTCACAAGTAGTTGATTATTTGAGCCAATTCTGAGTTCCTAAGGCAATGGCATCATGAAAGGTCCTACCAATTAAGCTACCAGGTAGTTTTAAAATTTTTTTTTTTCAAATAAGTGATCAATATTGGGAATGGGAGGTGATGGTGCCAAGAAGTATTCATCCTATGAGCCTCCGCTAGTCAAAGACTTCAACAGGTGCATGTTAATCAACACACAAGTTCTCATTCTAAGAATTTCCTAGGATGAATGATAGAATAAAAACACCCTCCATAGTCATAGGCCCATCCTACTGGGCCTCTCCTGTCTCCATGAGTTCAAGCCAGAATGTGGAGGGTCATTGAAGACATGAGCTATTTTTTGAGAGATTTTCACATATCCTACAAAGTTGAAGGGAAAAACAAATCCACCTGCCAAGTTACAGGTAAATAACTATGAGACTATGATAACATACATGGCCCTGGAATGAACTGTCTTTAACAAACTTACTGTTTTAGATAAAGTATTAATGGAGTTGAGGGATGCACATACAAATATTTTAAAGGTCTGAATCAAAGAGCAAATACTTTATTGCTTAGAACTTGGCTGATTGTAATAGTGTTACCATATTCATTAGGCAAGTGGCAACTAATTATCTCTGGTCAAACTTAAACCGTGACTTCAGCAGAATTGGATGCTTTGTGTTTTCTTGTATTGGTCTCACTACTGTACTGTTAGTGACATTCTGTCCACTTAGCCCAACAGTAAATGGTGTTCTTGCATCTCTGAAAATGCTGCTTTTGAACCATGTGTTCAGCAAAAGGCTGTTCGCACAGGCCTGGGTCAAGCACTGTTAAGGTAAATAATGCTTATGAAGAGTTCCTGTACTAACTACAAAGCAGGCCACACTTCTTGAGACCATGTTAGCTGTGAGAAGTCAATGGTGCTCTCTGGATTTGTGATAGTTACATGTATGTCAACTTACCAAGCTAGAGAGCTAATAAAGTATTACTTCTGGATTTGTTTTTCATGATTTTTCCAAAAGAGTTTAGAATTTGAATCAATAGGATGAATTAAGAAGATTTACTCAATGCGGGTGGTCATCATCTGATCAATTAAGGGAGCAGATAGATTGAAAAGGAGAATATAGTCCCTCTTTTGGAGCAGGATCATTTATCTTCTCCCACCCTCAGATTCAAGAACTTCAAGTTCTCTAACCTTCAGACTCTAAGACTTATACAAGGTGACCCAAGATTTTCAGGCCTTTGGCCTTAGACCTAGTCACACCCCAGTTTCCTTAGCTTGCCATCTTGCAGAGAGCCTCTTGGGGGACACTTCAGCCTCCAGAACTGTGTGAGTCAATTTCCATAATAAATTCCTCCTTTCATGTCTATCTATTTCCTTTCTTTCTGTTTCTCCAGAGAAACTAAATAATATACCAGTTTTCCTCAGAAATGTCAAAACCAGTTTTATTTTGATGGCATACATTTGCAACTAAAATCTATGAATTAAGACATAGACATTCCTGCCCTTAACAGTTTCCATTTTTACCTAAGGCAGAAATGGAGAAAATTCCCATTTCAATTAGCTCAAAACTTAACAGCAGTAAAGCCATGGCCTCTGTGTCATAAAAGATTGTTTCTGTAAAGAGTGAAGGAGGATTGAAGGAGTGGTCTCCCTCCGACTACCCTTGTGCTTCAGATCCTCCTCTTAATGCTTTTGGAATAAATGTTTGTATGTCTTCTGCTGTTTCACTGGAGCAGATATGTTTGTTCTCTTTTTGAAATGAAACACTGAAGTTCGTTCACTTTGAGTTGTAATTATGTTTTCTGTGGTTGGACTGAGGGGAGGCCCTCTGTGGTTCTAACACTATGGCAGCTGAAGTGACAGGAATAATCCTGCTCTGTTCAGGGCTGTCAATATGATATGGCACATTGATTTCCCTGGTTGAATTAAGAACACAGTCTGAGAGATTTCTGAGCACATCTGGCCCCAGGCAAAATCAACGGACAGGAGAGGTGCGCTTGGTGCTCCAGTCTCTCTCTCTCCTCCTTTCCTTCCTTCTCCTGCCCTTTTTCTTGGGGACCTCTTGTCTTCGTGTTCTCTGTTGTAGGTCAAAAGCTTTTCTGAGGAAAGGAGCAGTAAATTCCCTCTCCCCCTGGACTCTCTTCTTTATTTACAACCCCTCTTTACTCATAAATGAAAAATAAGTTTTCTTTTCAGATCTGATTAACCCTTTCAGTTTTTTGAGGAATCTTGATCCATCAAAGCCTCTTTCTCTCTGCCTCCCTCTCCCTCAACCTCTCCCTCCCATTTTCAACCTCCCCCTCTCCACTTGCTATGTCTATTTTCACACACACACATTCAATTCTTCCTTATCACAACAAACTAAGAAGTTACTAAAATAGATACAGATGAAGCAACCAAGAGACACACACACACACACACACACACACACACACACACACACACACACCTCCTCCTTTCCCCAGCCCCATAACCTCAGCCTCCTCCAATCTCCTGTCCACTCTGAAGGTCACATCCCAAACCCACAAACATTTGCCCACTGTGCTGCCATTGTTCACTCCTTATCACTTAAGATCCATCTCTAATTCAATATCCACCTTCTCCAAAGTTCCCAAGAACTCTCTGAGGAGTTCATCTAATTGTTTTGGTGGTGAGGTGGTGTGCTTCCATTCTCTCTAATCTCTCTTTACAATTTGTGACTTCCTTTGCCTTTGAAGAATTCTGTTTGTCTGTCTGTGTGGGGTGTTTGGCTCATTTTGGCAGGCCTGGGACTCTAAGCATGAGCCTTGACATGATTTGTTTTCATACTAGAATCCTTCCTCTGTGGCAGCTTCAGGCCCAATTTTCTATATTTCCTACATGTGTGTCCCCCCTAAAGCCTGTCATACACCCCCACTCTTCACAAGCCTTCCTTAGTGATGTGATTATTTTCTCCGTTTAAATATTATTTCTTTGAAAATAGGCATGAAATCTTTATTTATAGTCCAACACATCCACATGCTCCCATCCAGGTGATTTATGCCCTTGGCAAAAATGAAGCTTGGTGCAGCATTCTTTCCTCAAACACCCTAAGCTATAGCTCCTTCCTCTGGTGCCTGATCTCCTCTGAATGTCTCTTGCTGTTCAATTTGCTAACATTATTTCAGGCTTCGATTGCAACTGTTCAGCTGCTAATCTTCTGGGATGCTCCCCTCTCCCTACATTGCCACATTCAGGATGCCACAACAGCCTGGGGAATTTATCTGTTAAAGAGATTTCTTCTCACTGTAGTATCAGTATAATGAGACACATGTTGCCTCACCTGAATGAAAGACTTGCTTTTCTTACTTCTTATACACTGCTGACATATTAATCTTCTAGAATACGGCTATCATCTTATTATTCTATGCTTAAAAACCATCATTAGCCACTCACTACTTTCAATTACATCCTAATTACTCTACCTGACACTTAAGACCCGACATGACATAGAATTGAAACAGCATGTCCAAAATTCCAGCTAAATAAAACTACACACTCCTTTTAGAAAATGACCCAGAATTTTCTTAGTCTTGATGGCTTCTCCATTGTTATTGATACCAATAAAACACAGCTTTCAATTCTACCTGAGGAAATGATTTTTATCTTTCTAGGCAAACTTCCATGATAACTTCTTCCTAACAGTGTTTCTCTATTCCAAATTAGATGGGATTACTCCCTCTGAGCCACTGCAGTATTTGTATGATATCTTATGACAGTTTTATTGAAAGAACAGAACTGAATGTGTTGCAAAAAAAACTGTAAACATATCAACCCAAGGAACTACCATAGTTTTAAAAAAATAATTCTCAGCTTACCTAAAATGTTACTTTAGTGCATCTGGAAGTATTATCACACAGATCCAAGTACAAAATAAGTCCTCATAAAGCACAGTAGGCAATAAATATGTTGTAGAACCTTTATTAAATTTACCTAGGAAATGAATTTCAATGACTGGGATGAATCAACATATCTTTCAGGGGTATTTGCATTGAAGCATTTTTCCTAATTGTGCAAAGTCCATTCTTCATGAAAATTTTTGGTTTTGTAAATGGGATAGGAACTAATTCTGTGTCACTGTCTTGTTCTTTGTGTGCAAAGCTGCTCTCTTGATGCTGTTTAAATCACCCAAGATTCTTTCTTCTCCTGGGCTTCAAGCAAGGCCTGTTTCCTGTATATAAAGTCATTTAGTCGTTTTTTTTGGGAAAAACCCTACCACAGATGTTCATCTTGAACATGTCTAGCATGCAGCAGCTATCACAAGTGTGTCACATGTGATACCAGCAGGATGCCAATAGGTAGATTGTTACCTGTCGGCTCCAAATGAAATATATGACTGACTCAAGCTGCGCACAAACTCATTGTCAATAAGTCAGCAGTTAACTCTAGGAGAAATGAATAGAGATGAGGGGATCAGCTTCCTTCCATTTTATATAATCCATTTCAAGTCCATTCTGCCTGTACCAACTTAAATCAAGGGCAGACGCGTACATGTACACAGGCGCACATGTGTGAAAGCTGAAAACAGGTTGCCTGGATGACATTTGAAAATGAGATTAGAAAACACTGTAATTATTTTGCTCATATAGAAACATGCAAAAAGCACCTGACCCCTTGTAAACAATGCAGTATGGGCGACTTAGCACAGGGCTTAGTTCTTCTTTGCTCATTAGCACCTCATTAAGCTATCCTAACACTCAAACTTGTTAATGCACAGGCTGCTTAAGAAATAAACAGAGAATCGTCCCTAATAATAGTATTTCCAGAATAGTTGCTTCTGGATATATGCTGCTTCCATCATTCTTAGTTTCAAAGCACAGTCAAGACTACAGGGCATACTTTTCTTCCCACACTACCCTGTACAAAGCTGCAGCATATGTAAATTTGAAATGTACCAAAGTGTGTATCACACGCACCCTGCATACCGATATAATAGAGAAAAAAAAAAAGAAGGAAGAGCTGCAATTCCAAATCTAAGTCTTCTCAATATGCTAAGAGCATGAAAGAAGCAGTGAATAAAAAATAGAAAATTTTCTATGGTAGGACAAGTCAGTGCACCTCTAGTTGAGCCATGGGCAGGAAAAGAAAGCTGCTCTTCCAGGTCCCAGTTCTGTATTCACCTGTGAGAAGAGCCATGGGTTTGAAGTGAAGCAACACTTAATGACAGTATATGGAAATCAGCAACTGCCATTGTCAGTGGAAAGCTAGAGATAAACAGGGAAGATGACTTTATTTGTACTTTTTAAGCAAATGGGCACTGACATTTTCTACCAACTCAGGCCAGGTTTCTTGGCTAAGTGTTTTACATTCATCTGACTAAAAGCCCAGTGACAGAGATGAAGTGATGACACTTCGGGGAAAGTGAGCACATGGGAGTGGGGACTAAACAATGACACCATGGATAAGGAAAGGCATGGTGGGCATGACAGCAGCTCTTGAGTTGAGCTTGAGCTTTAGCTTAACTGGTGTGGAGAACCTGATTAAAAAAAAAATCAGAATGCTTATTAGCACCTTCAATTTATTGCATGGTAGAATATGGTATATACATATGCTGGAAGACTTGAACACAGCAGGGAGGAAAACCAGCAGTTCACCACAGTATGGGAAATTCATCTTTCCTAGCTGATAGTAAAGGATTGGTCAGGCAGGAAGGAGGTGGCAGAAAGAAAATTACCATTTATTAGGAAACTACCATATAAGTCAGTATGCTCTTGTGTCAACTATTGTATTTAATTTTCATAATTCTAAACTGTTACCAATAAAAGGCTTATTTTCATGGAATCCAGGGAGAAAATATAAGCTGTTTGCAATATCTGTGTGTGGGAGGGAATATATGGGGGTGCTGGTGTTCACAGAACCCTGGTTCTGAGAGGTCAGAATCAAATAGCTACTTGTACTTTGGGTTAGAGGGAACTAGAGAAATAAGTATCATCAGATTACGTTTCAATCTATAATTAAAGTTGAGAGTAACAGGATGTGCCTTTTCCCTTTAGTAAAATATCATCACAGTAGTGTGATATCTAGGCTAGTTTCTATTACATGTGAGGCCTAGGGCAATACTGTAGGTGGAAGCCTGTGAACTACTTATCAAAATAATACCAGCATACTCTCTTAGAATACTGCTCATCCATTTTAACATCCTCAACACCTTAGAGTTCGGAATTTCAGGAACTTTTTCATGCCTCTCTGCCTATCCCGCCCTGGCTCAGTTCTATGCAAACATTTGTGAGGGACCTTACCCTCATGTTCACACTCAGTGACTGCCCCTGCAAACTTCCCTAGGCCAGGATTTTCAAGGAAAGGCAAGAAGAGGCCAATGTAGACGTAGGGAATGTGTCTGGGACTCTGAGCAAGGAATCATAGGATGCACAGGCCACAGTCTAGAGAGGTCATTGACTCTAAACTCTAGAAGAAGTAATGGACCTGTGGAAGAACCAGACAGAGTAGTTTAAGGTTTGGGACCCAGGACTGGGCTCCTTCTCCCTGGGTTCAGCAGAGAGTTTATAATATTATTTATTAACCATCATGGTTTTAATATTATATGCCCCCTAAATGCTTATGTGTGAGACTACAAGAAAGTTTAGAGGTGAAATATTTGGGTTAGAGAACCTTAACCTTATTAGACTGTTAATACTCTGATAGGAATTAACTGATTGGTGACTATAGGCAGGTAGGGTGTGGCTGGAGTAGGTGGGTTTTGGGGGGCATGCCTTTGGAATATATATTTTATGAACTGAGCTTATTTTCTTTCTCTCTGCTTCCTGGTGGCCATGTCCTGAGCTGCTGTCCTCTGCCATAATCTTCTGCCATCATACTCTACCACACCTCGGTCCCAGAGCAATGGAGCCAGCCATCTATGGACTGAGATCTCTGAAACTGTGAGCATCCACATAAACTTTTTCTCCTCTGAAGTTGTTATTGTCAGATCTTTTGGTCACAGCAATGAAAAGGATCACTAAAACACGTACCTTGGGTGACCAGGCAGGGCCATAATTGAAACTACTCAGCCAAGAAAAATAAAATCACTAAGTCACTCAAGCACTGTTGTGGACAAGCAGAAATTTACATTAATTTCTTAGGTTGAGAAGAGAGGATCCCATATCCTACATGGCATTATTCTTACCCACAAGAGTGACCTAACCAATATAGGAAACACTTAATCCTCAATAAAAAAAAAATCTTCTTCAAATAAATATTGGAAAAATTACCTCTATTTTTGAAGTCATCTGAAGTCAAAGCTGCTCTTCACTATTCTCCAGAGTGTTGGACCTTTACAGTGTAAAGGATCCAATTTATCAAAGGGCCATTTTTTACAGCTGTAAAAATGGAACTAGCACCACTTATCTTTAGGGCTATTGAGAGGATTAAATTAACTGTTCTACATGAGTGCAGCCAGCTCTGTATTTCACTACATACTAGATGCTTAATAAATATTAGTTTCTCTTTCCCTTCCTTTCACCCTTATTTTCTTAGTTTACATTTTCTAAAAAGCACACTAATAAGTATGCTTTGAGTATATATTTTAAATTAAGTATATATTTTTCATTCTAATATTCTTTATTAAGTTTATTAAATATTATATATTTTGTATCCATGTAATTAATTTCTCCCATTAAGGAAAAACAATCCATGATCAGTTTCATATTCTTTTCTTTATCCCTCCTTATATATCTATATATGTGTTATAATGGTTTTGATCTGTAATGTCCCCGAAAGACTGATGAGTTAACGCCTTGGTCACCAATGCATCAATGTTCAGAAGTGAGCTCTTTGGGAAGTGACTAGATCATGAGGGTTCTGAGATTATAAGTGGATTAATCTATTTATAGGGGAACAGAGTATGGGGAAGTGATGGACTGGTAGAAACTATAAATGATGAAACCTAATTTAAGAGAGTAGATTCTTTTGGGTGTGCCCTTGGGGATCATATCTTATGCTGGTGTCTGTCTCTTATGCTGGTTGCCTGTCCTTGAAAATCCTGGCCTTGTTTTCTGTTTTTCTCAGGTATTGTGTCACAGTGATGAAAAGTTAACAAAAACAGTTTGTGTGTGTGTGTGTGTGTGTGTGTGTGTGTGTGTGTGTATACACATATACATACATACATACATACATATATATGTATATATGTTTGGGGGTCTGTATATATATGTTATATGCTTATATAATATATACATATATGTATGCAGTTCATATGTGTGTAAATTTAGTGTAAAAGTATATGATGTCCTATACAATGAATAAACATTAGTAAGTATACAGGTAGTATATCCTATAACCTTGCCTTTTTTAATATACACATTTTGAGTTATGGATTTCTTTATTTTTATGTGGTACAGAGAATCAAACCCAGCACCTCACATATTCTGGGCAAGCGCTCTACCATTAAGCTACAACCTCACCCCTATAACTTTGCTTTTTATAAATTGTTCTTCTTCTATTTATCCTTCTCTTCTTGCACCAAGTTTCTAAAATCATTTCTAACTACAAAAAGAAAACAAATTAATTTAATATTGGAAAAGAGAAAATGGGAAGAGTTATAAGCATAGCCAGGGGCAATACACAAGACTTAGATTGAAACAAGTGAAACTGGTGTCTCATGGGTGGCACTGTCCCATGTGACTTTGTCCCATGTGACTTTGCCACCATCTTCCAGATTCAGTGACTTGCTTTGCTCTTTCTTCAAAATGTGCATGTGGAATCTTGGTCATGTCCCTCCATATGAAAACAGAAAACACTATGGTTTCCATTTAATTCTTTGGAAAATAAACCTACAGTTCTTTAGGTGCTTGCATAAGAGAAAATTATTAAAATTACAAATTCTCAGCCTTCTTAGACCCTTTAATTTTGCTACCATGCAAATCAATGCTGCAGATTCATTTGGGAACACAAACCATTTTTTTTTTATGGAATGTGCATTGTGCAGTTTCAGTCTGCTAAGCTTTAGCTCATCTTGTGTGATGCTGCTCATGCATAAAGATATGAAACAAGGCAGTGGAGGGATAAAGATACATCTTCTAAACTAAAATGCACATACCATTCAGCAACTGTTACTCCTCATATCTCTCCCAGAGGAAATGGAAATTGACATATACCTGCCACACAAGAGACAAGGGAAGCAAAATGGAACCATGTTCAGAAATTCACTTGGGGGTAAGTAAGAGATAATCATATACAGGAAACAAATTGAGGGGTAAGTGGGAAACTCAAAAAGGAACATGGACAAAAAGCAAGATAGATTTTGAAATGCAGAGAGAAAATAGTATAAAATCTCAGTTGTAAAATCACAGTATGAACAAGAAACATTCAAGTGTTTCAGAAGAATGGGTTATAGTTCCTGTTTAGTACAGTGTTAGTTAAAAAAATACAAAAAAAAAATAAGAGGCAGAAATAGAATTTCATATTGTAAAGTGTTAAGGGAGGAGCCTTCATCTACTGATCACTATATATAGGGATGAGATTTGAACTTCCATGGACACAAAGTAGGGAGAGGGGAATAGGCAGACAAAGAAAAATGTGGCTACTGATGAGGGCAGCATTCTTTTTCTCTTGCAGGTAGATACATATATATACACACATGCATACACATTACAGCACTATTCATGGACTAGCCGATGAAAGTTGCAATCAGCCAGGGTATTTCTGCTTGAACGGCTTGTAGGGTGTTATTACTGAATTAAATCTAATGAGAGAGAGAAAAGAGGCAGATCATAGGACAGAGAGTGAATTATAGTGTGGGTCTCTGAAAATTATAGGAGGTATGCACCTTGGCAGTATTAGAAAATAGAAATATGTGGTCCATTCTCCTTCCATGTTTAGTGATACATGGATATTGTGGATGTTTCTCTCTAAACCACCACAGAATTCCAGGAAGACTATTTCTGAAGTAATTTCTCAGAATCCGTTTGGAATATACTTATTGCTCTTCACATCAGCTGTAGCACAAGGCTAGAATACATCTGAATCAGTTGAAAAGGAATCAGATTATGACCAAAGAATATTTAAAAACCCAGGAAATGCATTTCTCAGTACTGATCTTGAATTTCTCCATTCCTTGAGCTTGACATTGATTTTGAGTGGGGGTGGTGCTAATTTTTGCAAGCTGGGCTATTTTCTAATCTATCTGCAAAAGTAGATTAGGCATTTTCTGGGAATGAGAAAAAATGAGCAGATTAGGGATTAGATTCTGTATTCTCTGTTCATTTCTTCCTCTTCTTTAATCCAATCAATTTGACTGGCATTCAAAACACACTTATCTTAATTTATTTCAATCCTTATAGAGCAAGTTGATGTCATTTAGTTTGATTTATCTTATTTAGTCCAATAAGTTAATTGGCTAATGGGCCATCTGTATGCATCAGGTGACAGAAAACCAGAAATGATCAGACACTTGCAATTATATCCTGACATTGACACACAAACACACACACACACGCACACACACACACACTAAATTAGACTATATAGGGTTGTATGAAGATAGTTCAATATATCTCTAAGTGACCTCGAAGGTAAGGTTTTCCTGCTTCTGTTCTGCATTGCAGCACTGCCCTTGATATTCAAAGTTCTGCTTGGTAGAGTTCACAGGCCACAGCAGTTCAGGAATTAATTTCCATAATTATCTCTTTAACTTTCTCATTATAAAAGGCATCATCCCAGGGTGGCAAGAAGCCAACCTGCTGACCCCAACAGGACAGTGCATCACATGAGACACCCAGATTGGCATGTTTCCTTTGTCTCCTTTCATATCATAGGAGCCACCTGTGAGGTGATTCCTTCACTGTAAAATGGGATTTCCAATGAAAACAAATCATGACCTTGTCACAGAGGCACCCTGGTGCCATAAATCAGTGTGAACTTCTACTTGAAATAACTTTCCTAGTCCAAGTTTCAAGTCCACTAGCCTATTGCCTTTTAAAAGTTAATTGACTTATTTGAGCCTCAATTTATTCAACCATGAATTGAGGAAGATGGTTTAGCCCATCTAGGTTTATTGTAATGTTTTAGAGATCATGAAGATTCTCCATAGATATGTATTTGGTGACAAACTAAGGGATACTTGATGTGAAAGTTAATAGAGCTAGCTGAAAGAAAGAAAGGCTTCAGAAACATGAAAAGTACAGACTTAAGTTGTGCAGTGATGATGTGCTGGTTGTTTTTTTGATTTACCCTTTGTTTTGTGGTCTTGAGAAGGTAGTCATTAGCATTTATGATAACACATTTTGATAATAATTTATGGTGGAAAAAATAGTTTCAAGATATTCGACTGTATTGCCTTTTGTGTGGTGAGATTCATTTAATTATAACAACAAATTTGTTAAGTGGCTAATAGTTTCACTCTTCCTTTATCAAATAAAAGCACTGAGGCTCATGATAGAAAATGCTTTGACCAAGGTCACCTACTAGAGTCAAGACTGTGATCTTTGACATTGGAAACCTGACATCAAATGTGCTAAATAGGTCACATCAACTCTGGTGAATATGTCCACTTAAAAAAAAAAAAAAAAAAAAACTACCATGAAATTAAAAGATTCTCATCTGTCTGTCATTATTTATGTGAATAAGGGAAAAGTGAGTTGTGGAAGTGGGGATAATTGGGAAGATTTTGTATAGAAAGAACTGATGAAGAAATGTGGAAAACGATGCTCCAAGACAAGAGAATGACTTGAACTCCTTGTAAGGAGTCAGGGGAAGGGAGGGATGTTATGTGAAGAGAATAGTCCAGTTCATCTGCTTAGGTAAATCAGGGCCAAACCAGCAGGTGTTGCAGACAAACTTAATGGAAGGAGGCACAGTGGGATTCTGTGACCTACTGAGGAATTTGGCCTTGGTAAGGTAGGTAATTGAATGGCCCTGCAGTGTCATTATTCTTTCATTTATTTATTCATCCATTCATTTATTCTAATGTCCAAGCATATACTTATTCTTGGGGAGACTGAGTGATTACTGTCTACCAGACATTACTCAGTGTTTTATATAACAAAAAAGAAAAAAAAAAGTAATGACGTAGGCCATGAGGAATTTGAAGTGTTGTGAAATGACAATCATGTGATAATATTTGACTGGTCCCAAAAGGATCAGGGATAAGGAGATCCAACTGTGGAATGATCCAAAATTGCTTTAGTGAGGAGTTACCATTTGACCCGGATCACAGAAAATGATTAGATGATCAGAGAAGATGATTAGGATCAGGGACAACTAGTTAGGAATGGACAAATCCTGTGGGAACAAAGGCTGCTGAAGCCCAGGCACTCCCATTCAGAGGTGAAGTGATTAGAGGCTCAGTAGAGTTACGGCTGTGAAGATGAATTTTAAAGGGGGAGATCAGTAACATTTAGTAACTGATTAGATTTGGAGGTCAAAGAAAAGGGAGCAATTGAATAAATTTATGGTGATGAGACTGGTGCATTGAGAGGATCCTAGTGAATTTAATAATAATTAGAAAATGGGGCAGGACTGACAGGGCTGCTCCCCAGTATTCCCATCACAGCTTTCCCTCCCACCTAGGAAAGAGCTCCTAGATCTCAGGAGCCACAGCATAATTTTACCTTTCATTGGTCTCTCCTGAGTACAATTCCTGGGCAAGGGGACAAGAGGAGACTGTGAAGGAGACCATGAGCTGGCCCCTACTGACACTCCATTGATTTTGCTCAGTTGAGTCTGGACTGAGAGGTGCTGGGGGCAAGGATGAGAGACAGGGAATTCTGAGAGGCAGCCCTGAGTGCTACTGAAAGCTGAGAGCAAGGACCGTTGAGTTCATCCAGGACAGGGTTCCTGCTTTCCCAGTAAGTGCAAAATTTAGGACAAGTGACTTCACTTCTTTCTGGCTCAATATCCTTATTTGTAAATTGGAGACTATCATATTCTTCTCTTTATGGGATATTACAAGAATTCATTGAGTTGATGGATTACTTCAATGATTTAAGTATACGTTCAAAATAATTAGAGCAGCATCTGGTGCACAGTAGGAATTCAAGAGTCTTATTATTGCTTACTAAGGAGCACATCTTTAAAAGTAAGGTAGAGATTTAAAAAAACTGAGTGCTGAATATGAGGCATTGGATATTTTAGAGAAAGCCATTTCAATGAGGAGGAAGTATAAAATGGAAGTATAGTTTCTGAAGTCAAGAAAGAAGGACCTAAAGTAGAAGGCCACAGGAAAATAGGTGGTTTGGAATGTTACACTGGCACAAAGTATTTAAGGAACAATAACAAAAAGAGCCCTTTAAATATAAAATCACCAGAAGAAATATAAATGCTCCTGATGCTGTTGCTACTCCCACCTCAAATAACAACCTAACTAATCCTATTGATGTTTTCAAGCAAAAACTGTAGCACATCTAACAGGGAAGTAAATAGGAAGGTGACAATAATCACTGAGACTGGGAAAAGGAAGCCTCTTTTCTAATATCACACATGTAAATACATAGAAAGATACGCTACATGGCAGGAGAGCCCATCATGATATTGCTCCATTTAGATGAAAAAAAAAGTATTAGAAAACTCGGTTTATGACCTATTTAAAAAATGAAAGTAAAATCAAATTTATAGAAATTGACAATAGCATTCACATGAGCCATTGGTTTGCCACACCATTCTGGAAGTAAGCCTATGGTCTGCTACACTGTACTCAAATAATAATGGGAAAAGCTACACATATGATGAGTATTCATGTAGTTGAGTCCCAACGGAGTTATAGTGAACCTAATCCTGTGTTTGTACTCTTTTTCCAGGTACTCCAGAATGCTCACTAATATTTTTCCCTCTTTCCTGCTGACAAAATCTAAATGATCTAAAAGCATCTCCAATGAGTACAAGAGGAAAGAACACAACTGTTAGCAAATGTGCATTTGAGCTCCACACTCCCAGGGTTTTCGAAGTAATAAAAACCAATTAGATAACACTCAGCAGCTATAGTGAGAGAGAGAGCTGTGCAATCTTACCACTACTAATAGGGTTTTTAATAATAGATGGGTTTCTCTCTGCAAAGCTGGAGTTGGAAGCAGCAAAAGTATCAATTGCACAGCATTCTGCTGACCAATACTCAAAGCAAAAATGTTACATTAGTGCAGTGGGTCTGTCAGTTTAAGATATTCAGTTAGAGCCAGAGTAGGACTTACAGGATGAGCAGAGGGAACACTTCATAGGCAAGAACAGCAAGAAAAATAAATCAAGGATTCTACTTACATATTTTAGGATAGGTTACATATAACCTACTCCAGAAGGAACCTAGGGAGGCCTACATGTACAGAATGCAAAACTACAAATTCAGGTTTAATTCTTTTGGTCCAGGAATGCTAGAGTATTTCATGCTATGGAAATGTTAACCCTCACTGGAAGCAGAACAACTTTAATCTGCAGGTGGAATACTAATGTACAAATGTTTCCTCTTCCTGATGGTAATCAAAGATCTATAGGATTTTCTTCATATTTTTAAACCACACTTACCATGTAGATAAATTATTTGCTCAATGCTTCCTTGCTTAAAATACAAAGTATATGAAAAGTATTTGTCTCCTTGTCATAGAAACCATCATTAAAATAATTCATCAACTCTACTTAATTCATCATTTCTTCCTCCCTTCAAGATTGTCAAAGAGGAATCCTTAAAGAAAAGGAAAGAGTGTCCTAAAAGAAGCAAGGTATATGTTTGTGTGTGTGTTGAGGTGGAGCTCAGAATAGGTCCCTATGTGAGCTTTCTACCTGTGAAGTGCCAATAGTTCCACCCCCTTCCAAGTCATGTGCATTTTAAAAAAAATCATACAGTATTCTTTTAAGTATAATCATTTAGGTTTATGAAAGAATGTCCTCAGGGCGTGTCGTTATAGTGCAAATTTTGTATGATCAGATCAAGCTTGTGAATAATACATTCATCTGTGAATAAACTCCCCAGGGCATGTCCTCCTGGCTGAGCCTCTGTAATGAAGCATTTGACTGTAATTCAGTTAAGAATGCTGGAGATGTAAATATATGTGGGTGGAGAGAGTGTAGAAAAGATTTCAAACCACAGTGAAAAGATTTCCTCCTCAGGATTCAGTGTTGCATTCAAATGCTGTTTAGAAAAAGCAGCTGCTGGTTGGCATGCGGTTGAATCATAATAGCATTTCAGAGCAAAGGAGGAAGCAAATTGACCCTGACCAAAAATATGGAGGTCTGTGTAAGACAATCATGTGGAAAAGTGAAAGACTGCAGTCAAGAAAGCTCACTTTTAGTGCTGGCCCTGCCAACTTCATGAGCCAGGACAGCACATTTTGTCCCTCTGGCTGTCCTGTGTACAAAGCTAACAGTCAAGACTAGTTACCTTCACAGGTCCCTGACCTTCAACATTTTTTGACTTCACATGTTCTTAATGTAATATATACTAAAGGCTTCTGCAACTTTTCAGACATGTAACACTGCTCACAAGATATTCAGAATTGCTCCCATCTAGGTCATTTATGGAGAATTCTGAGCATTTCTGACATTGATATTATATTAAAACTGGAAGAAAAGTAAGGTGAAGTATGAGGCTTTCTAGTCTGTGGCCCAAATGTGCTTGATTAGAAACAGTAACAGGGACACTTATTAAAATATAGGTTCTTAAGACTTTCCACCAGAAAAATATCATCTGTTAGGACCCTGGTGAACAAGAACTTCAGGTGAATTTTCTGCTTAGGACAGCATAGAAAAAAGACTAACTAGAAGATAGAATTCTGGCTTCGACTTGTTCTCAGAGAAATCTCTGGTTATTCAAAGTGTGTTATTTTATTTAATTAAAATGAGGTAAATCTTAAATGTAATGTAAAGGACAGAGAGGAATTGGTAGCTATTGGCTTTGTATTTTTGTTCTGTGTTCTGCACGCTCCATCCTTACTGCCCTCATGCAACTCTGAAACTCATCTCTAGTTGTAAAGTACTTACTAAGAAGTCTGGTGGGGCAGGGAGCCAGATCTGCACATGAAGCCAATAAGCTCAGTTCTTTGGAAGCACAAACAAAGCATGGAAGTCCAAGACCTGAGAAGAAGCTGGACCATCAGGGGGAAGCTGAGTTCTGAGACCTGTCTAGGGAGGAGGGTAACTGTCCTTGGGTGTGTGTACTTATCAACAGCCTGTAGTTTCTCTTCCTCTGCTTTCACATTTGCATCTCTTTTTCTCTTTATTAATTTTATTTCTGCCATACACATATCTTTCCTTTTCTTCAATAGTAAATGATATTTTAAATATCTATCTTACCTGCTTAATCCATTATATTTACTTCCAGTTAAGGCCAGTAAATTCAAAGCATGAAACAGATAAAATTGTTCATTCATATGCATGCACACTTGCATGTGCATATAGAAAACTTTCAAAGAGAACATTGGTATATGTTCTGAAATCATGCATGTTCAGTATTAGTTAACTAGTGCTATAGGATTAATAATTTTCCCCTTATCATCACCATGGTAACCTACAATTTTAATAATTTCCCTCTTTTTAAAATTTTTTTTTGGTACCAGGAATTGAAACCAGGGACTCTTAACCACTGAGCCATATCCACAGACTTTTTCATATTTTATTTATAGACAGCATCTCACTGAGTTGGTTATGGCCTCCCTAAGTTGCTGTGGCTGGCTTTGAACTCATCATCCCCCTGCCTCAGCCTCCAGAGCTGCTGGGGTTATAGACACTACTGTAGTCAGTAATAATGCATATTTCTTATTGAATGTAACTTATTTATACTATGTCTAAGTACAAATATACCACTGTGAATCCCACTGATATGTGTCATAATAATGTACTAATGAAAATAACAACAACAATAGCAATAATAATAATAATAATAATGATAATAATAATAATAAAAGATAGATCAGTAAAGGAGAGCAAGTAGAATATGGAGAAGAAAGTACCAGGGAAGGAGCTTGAGCAAATTATATTATGTGTACATATGAATATGGTATAATTAATCCCACTATTATGAATAATTATACCAAAAAAGTAAATAAAATAAGAGGGGAAGAATAGAAGTTCAGTGGATTAGATAAAGGGGAATGAAGGGAGGGAATGGGGTTAAGAATAGGAAAGATAGTGAAATGATTCTGACATAACTTTTTGTGTACATATATGAATAAACCACAGTGAATCTCAACATCATGAATAATCTACAAGACTAAGATACTAATTAGAATAATTATATATTATTCTAATAATTATATATTAAAGATATATTCTATCCTTATATAAATATATCAAAATAGATTCTACTGTCATGTATAACTATAAAAAACAAATAAAAATAAAAAATAACATAAGATCCTTTTAGGCAAGACTCATGCATGTATTCACAATACTGGGGAAACATTTAGAAAATTCTAGGTATTCAGGACAATATTTTGGTAGAATGATAAATGAATGTACAAATCTGAAGATAGCTATAAATAAATGGCTCTTAAGCATTTTACCTATCTTTATTTGAGGGGTGGGACAATGTGACTGTTCAGAATGCCAATCTAGCTTATACGAGGTGACATTGTACAGGCCACTGTCCTGGATAGCTTCCAAAATTTTAAGGATTAAAATTTATCCTCTTTTTTACACATAGGCTCATAAAAAGACCACTGTTTCCTGTCCCTGAACCTTTCCTATAAGGAACTACACTGCATTTTCTGCTTTATAGATTTCACAGTCATGGTGATTGGGAAAAATGGCCTCTAAGTTTGATCTTGAAACTCTTCCTTTATTATATGTAGAGTCCTTTGCTGGGAAAGTTGAGGAATGCAAACATGCATAAGATATGATTCCAGGTATCGCAGAGGTTACAGTCTCTTTGAAAATGTGCAACGTAATGTATAAAAAACCCCATAAAGTATATAATAGGCCAGAAATATATGTATCAAATTAGTTGCATTAGTAATTTATGATGGAGAAATCAGAAGTATTAATCAACTTTCACATATCTGACACCATCCATTACTTTTACCTATTAGTATCTTATTGGGCCTAACTATAACTATGAATACTTTATAATATTAATTCTAACTTTCAACATGGCAACTAAGTCCTAGAAATGTTTTCAGCAACTGATTGCAGGTACATTCTTAAATGGTGCTGCAACAGAAAAGTCTTCCAATCCATTGAGCTATATATCAAGAATGGAAATTTATGTGCTCTCTCTCTTTTTTTTTAATGATAGAGAACATTTAAAAGAAAAGAGATAAAGAAAGGGCCACCACAGGCTGAGAGGAAACAAATCTAAAGGAACAAATGAAGATGGGTGTGGTGAACCATGCCTGTAATCCCAGTGGCGTGGGTGGCTGAGGCATGAGGATCGAGAGGTCAAAACCAGCCTCAGCAACTTAGCAAGGCATGTAACAACTCAAGGACACCCTGTTTCTAATAAAATATTTTAAAAAGGTCTGTGGATGAGGTTCAGTGATTAAGCACCTCTGGGTTCAATTCTCAGTAATAAATAAATAAATAAATAAATGCACAAATGACTCTGAGACAAAGAGTTTGCACTTTGTTCTGTACACAGTAAATTGTCATGGTAGTTTTTAAGTAGGGTATTATATATTGAAAGACATTTAAGATGTATAATCTGTCGTTTCTGTGCTCCATAGGGGAAGACAGTGTGAGGACAGATGGGAAAAGTTTGTTTCTTAAGTGTTAAGATATAAATTAAGACATAAGTGAATTTGTAACTGAGAACACATTATAGCCAACCTCAGTTATAATCTGTTTCTTTTTATGCCCTAGGTGCAGTGAGAAATAAGTGTATTTCAGTTGAGAAAACACTACAAGAAAATTGAAGCACTGAAATGTGGAAAGTGGAATGGAAATTGCTGAAGACGCTGTCCACAGAATGAAGTACAAACATGGGTATAGTCTAGATTATAAACTGCATTACAACATGTATGTGCTACAGTCTATAGTTTATTGAATTCCATTTCATAATTTCTTTTGAAAACCCATGCAAGACCAAAAATAGATGCCAATAGATGAAAAGAATTATCAGAAAACAACTTCTTTCCTCAAGTGAACCAACGTTGAAATAGGGATGATTTGCCCTTGAATTGTCAGAAATGAGGGCATGACTATTATAAATTATATTTATAAATATACTCTCTTAGTTTTATTGAAAATAAATTAAAAAGTTAAAATGAGAAGAAAAGAGACACTTTAGGAGTGGGGGAGGCAAGAACTTTGCTTACATGCTACCAAGGAGTATTGAGTGCTTAAAAAATGTCTACAGTGTGTCATATACTATACTAAGAACTTTCCATTAAGTAAGCCATTTAATTCTCATAAGGCATTCCATAGTACTATAGTGGTACTAATATATGAAAATTGAGAAACAGGTTAAGAAAAATACCTACAGCCCGTGGTAAGCAGGTAGGAGGAAGGATACAGCTTGCCCCAACTGCAGCCACCCCTAGTTGTAACCAACATGATCACCCCTGAGTAACCCTGGTCAGTTTCACTACATAGCTACCCACCTACTATCAATAGCCATTAGTGTCATATGAAGGGCTTGGCAATCTGACTTTCAGTGCCAGGAATGTGCCTAAACTCATTGCTATGAGTTTGAGGCAAAGCATGTATATTCTATCGGAGATGAATCACTTTAGTTCTGAACATTTAGGGTCCTTGTTTTGACACAAATTGTGGGGGTCCACTTAGTCTTAAGGCTTCGTGGGATCATTACATCTGTCAGCAAGTCTGCGGTCAATTGTACAGTGTACAATCTGGGATCTGCCTGTCTTTCTTCAATCTCACGGCACCTTGGGGTGAATGATCATACACTGGGAACCAGATGTTCCAGAACAGTGGCAGAGCTGGGATAGTGGGGAATACACCTCTGCTATAAATTTCTTCTAAAGGTCCTTGTGTTAAAGGCTTGGTCCCTGGTCTGTGGGGTTATTGGGAGGTGGTAAAGCTTAGTGTGAGGTCTTCGCCATTAGGAAGGTGACCTCAAAGGGGATTGTGGACTCCTGGCCTCATCCAAGCCATGAGGTGAACCATTGCCTCCAACATTTGCTCCAGCTATGATTTGCTGTCCCCCACAAAAAGCAGTAGGTCTGCAGATCATGGACTGGCATCTCCAAAACTATGAGCCCAAATAACCATTTCACTGTATAAGTGAACTTATCTCAGATATTTGGAAGAGTAGTGGAAAGCTGACTAACATGGCTTCTATGTCCGTGCTCTTCCTCAATCACTATTCATGCTATTATGTTGGGATTATTTTAAACACACCAATGTGATCAGTATAGCTTTCAGGTTAACAATGAACCATTAGGACCTATGGACCCAACAGTGACACAGTGAATTGTCGGTTAGAAGGTTGCTATACTGTGATGACATGACTAGAACCATAGAAAGAAAGAGTCAAGTAATTGACTAGAAAAAGCCTGAGACCTGGAGTTTGATGACCTGTTCTCAAGACTTGAATCCATTATATGGCCTCCTTCAGACTACCACTCAGTGTCTACAGAGCTTTAGTTCTTAAACTGATATATGAGGTGGGAGCAGGGGCACATACTTATAATTCCAGTTATTTGGGAGACCAAGGCAGGAGGATCATAATTACAAGACTATATCAGCAATATAGTGAGACCCTATGTCTCAAAAAAAAAATATATATATATATCTCATAAATAGGCTATGAAAATAAACAAATTTATATGATAGCATATAATTGACAATCTTTAAATGACTGGTATTAATTGTAAAGTGTTACATTGATATTCTTGTTAAGATATTTATTTAAAATGCTTTTGTATTACTGTAGCTTACTCAAAAACTAGAACACACCTTATTTGCCCCTTACCTTTTACCCACAGCATGGTCCCTGAGAACGCTCTCAGAAGTGCTTGTATAAATCCCTTTACATGGAGCAGATGCAGAGCCAGACTGTGGGTGGCTGCAAACCCCACTGCTGTTGACCTCTGCACAAGGCTTCCTATGAAATTATGTGTGTACAATTGAAAAGTTTGGCACTTGTGATTTTTTTTTAAATCAACCATTTAGAAAATTGTTAAATCAAAGCTGGTTTTACTGTTGTTCATTGAAGTATTCTGTGTTAATGATCATTTATTTCAAGTGTCAACCTTTGGAGAAAAAAATTAAAAGAAACCTCTCTATAATTTGAGTCCTGGGCTTAAGGAATTGAAATGATATGACTTTCTGTCCTGACTGTCAAAAGATTTATTTTTATATGTTGATTGACAGGAGTATGCTCCTTGAATCTTCCCCAAGTCAATTACATTGGTAATTATGTTTTGTAACTAATTTTCTCATTTTTAGAGAAGGTGTCAACCAGGATCAAGGTTCAATGTATGTTTTACAATTTATAAGTGGTAAAAATAAACCACCATAATTAAGTTGGTTACTGAATGAGTTAATCTAGAGGGATTGTTTTTCAGGGTAGCCTATCCCCCATACTTGTCCTGATGAATACCGACTTCTACTAGTCAGATTATAACTAATTTATTGTCGGTTGAATTTATCTAATTACCCTTTAGGGCCAAACCACTATATCCATGATTCATTCATAGAGGTAATTTAAATATTTTAGCCTTTATTGTATTTCTTGTTGCTCCTAATTTCTTTACTAGAGGAAAATCTTCTAGTCTAGAGGAAATGTTAATAGGAATCCAGGTAATGGGATGGGAGATGAAGTTGAAGTACTGACAATACTCCAAATTGTGGAACTATGTGTGTCTTAAATCCAAAAACTTTTAAATGATTTCCTGAGTTAAATTAATTTCCTACCACAAATTATTCACACAAATGCTATTCTAGATGCTTGATTTTATGGCCCCTTCTTGGGCCACAGTCACAAAGACTCAGTAAGTCAAATATTTATGCCTTCTTACAGGACGACTTTGAGAAGGGAAATTGCTGCTCTCATTCTTCTTTAAGAAATAAATATGGAAAGTGTGTCTACTTTGCTACACAGTCATAAGCTTCTTCAAATGAATAGCTGCCACTTTTTATATACAAGTCTTTTTGAAGGTGTCTGACAAGTGAGAATGTAACAAGCTTTCCTCCCATACTTACCCTCCAGGAACCTGCTCTGAAAAGCCAGGAGATAAAATATACCAAAATAAAGTTTAAAAAATCTGCTTGAGCTTAATTTTTAATATGGTTGCAGGTGAGAATTTGGTAAGAAAGAGCTCGTGTGTGTGTCTATTTACATATATAGATATGTGAATAACGCTTGATAGATTACACATTTTCTAGAGTACTAAGTGAATACTGAAAAACTATTGGAAAAAACCATCATCCTGAAGTTTTATATTTAAATGATATAAAATGTTGCAAATAGCTAAATTAAATCATTACTCTGAGGCATCCCCTTAATCACTGGTGCCTGTTGACCACCTGGGGAGAGTCTAGTGCAGGAGAAAGCTGCTACTATGGGCAGGTACTCCTTTCACTCTTGTCTCCCACCTTGTGGAATGAGAATGAGAAACTTGAATCAATGGAGTTCGAACCTTTCCTTTTTTCCACGTGAAATTAAACACTACTTCCCACTGAGGCCTGGGATCCATGCTGGGAGAAGTGAGGCAAGTATTCTTCTTGGTAGTATGTGTTTGTTTTGTTTTGTTCACTAAACAGAAAATCATTATGTTTTTCAATGGTGGAATATGTTTGCTGGCCATATATTTTAGAAGTGTAACCATGGACCATGCCGGAATGGACTTCTTCCAACACTCCAACAGCAGTATGTCAGGAGGGGACAACAGGCTCTCACAGGTTTGGACAAGGAGTGAGTGCATTTCACCCAGCTAGCAGCTAGGGCATTTGAAGACATTCTCTGAGTATTGGTGAGTCCTTCCTCCTTTCTTTATTATGCTACTGAGCCTTTTGTGTGAGTCATGTAGAGATGAGGAGGAAGTAGATTTGTGTATCTGACATATCTAATGCAAATCCTTGGCTTGCTAATTAAAAGACAGAATGAAGTAAGGCCAGTTACTTAAATTTTCTGACTCTCAATTCCATGGTGTTTTAATTAAACAAAGTAATACCTGAAAAAAAAAAAAGCCTACTCTGGGACCTGGCATTCAATAAGCACTAAAAACATAGCAGTGGCTACTAATATGTCTAGTACTGTACTTCTCCCACCATTTTATTGTAATACACATCGTTATGATGATTATTTTACCATCACTACATACAATCTTCCATTTCCTCATAATGTTTTTTCTATATCATGAGGACCTAATTACCACTACAACACAGAGACCACGTTCACATGTGTACATACTCATAGTGTCACTAGTCTCTGAGTTTCTCAGCAAATACCTAACAACGGTGGGGGCATAATTTCTCTGTCCCTCAAAACTTCTTTACCTGTTAAAATGAAAGTAGCAGTTGAAGAGCAATCTGCACTATGGTATTGTACATAGCAGATTTTTTAAAGGCATTTGCCAAAAAGCTTTAGAAGTAAATTCTTTAACCTATCAAACTCCTGATCATGGAGCTGTATAAAAAGCTCAGTGTCTTTCACCTCACTGAGACTCTGAGGAGAGAGGTGGCTGTCAGGGCTTGGGATGAGGCAGGACATAATGAAGCTGATACTTTAGGGTCATTCCCTTGTATCCAGCACCTCATTAAGCCTGCATCAGGGGAGAAAAGGTTCAAAGACACTTTTAGAATACTAACCTTTCTATCTTGCCTTGTGACAAAATAAGCTTCACGCAGGGAAGGAAAAAAAAATAGTTTCAGTGATGCAAGATGAATAAGTCCCAGAGATCAACTATGCAGCATAGTACCCTAGTTAACACTGCATTGTCAACTAAAAAAAAAAAAAAAAAAAAAAAAGCTAAGAGGATGAACTTACGTTAAGTGTTTTTTTTCAAATAATAATAATAATAATACAGGAGGGAGAACCCTTTGGGAGGGGACATGTATATGGCATGGATTCTGGTGATAGGTTTATGTTTTTCTCTACATGGATTAACTTGTATACATCAAATATGTTCAGCTTTTTATATGTCTAATACCTCAATAAAGTGATTACAAAAACAGAAACAAAGATGCGAGCTTAAACTTAATTGTGTAAAATCAGGCAAATTAAAATTTCAAAATGAAAAAGGTATTCTGTGTGCTGAATGCTCCTCACGTTTCTTTTTCCCCCATCAAATTCTTATTTCCAGTTCCTACCATTTTTTTTTCCTTCCAGAAAAAAAGGAAACTATATACTATATGCTATATGTGAAAACTGTCTGGAGAGCATGTCTTCAGTGGATTTGATAATATATTTTCCCTCTGCAGGCTGCATCCTCCACCCCTCTTCTGAACTCTTTACTGGGCCCCCTGCCCCTTTCCTCCTCTTGATTTGCCCTGTAGGCCTCTCCTCTGCTTCATAGCCCACGTGACTCCTTCTAGCAGTAGGTATGATATGGAAGTCATTGCTTTTACTAGTGCTGGTACCAGAAAGCTGTTTGCAGTAAGAAAGGAGGGATAGGAAAAGGGAAGTGGGTTCAGGGAGGGAGGGAGAAGCTATTTGGGTCCTGTTGAGGATCACTGGCTATAATGGCAGGGAAGGTAGACCCTAACTACCGAGGAATAAGAAGCATGCAATGAAAAACTTAGAAACAAGAGACTAGTTCCTGCAAATTCTAGGAGCAAATTCATGATAGAAAATGTTCAGGAAGGCCAGAGATGCCATGCCATGGTGAAATGGCAAGTGTGAAATACCCAGCTGGACAGGGTGGTGTCTACTTTGGAACTGCCAAAGAAGATATATCATTTTTTTCTTTTTACTAAGGGTAGATTCACTGTAGAGAAAGGTTTAGAGAGGTTTGGACAGGATGATAGCCTAATATCATCCTGTTTGTTCCTTTATACCTAGAGACCTACTCCCTCAAGAGCTATGCCTACTTGAATACAGACAGGTAGGAAGGGCCTGGGTTAAGAGCAGGTACTCGAACAAGACTGCTGAGATCTAATTCAGGTCTCACTTTGGGAAAATTACTTAATTACTGCATTCCTCAAATATCTCATTAGTAAAGAAAAATTAAAAAAACAGTATCTACTTATTTGCAGGTTTGTTCTAATACATGAGTCTGTGAATATATAAAGTTCTTTCATCAGTTCTTGAGATAGAATCAGTGCTTATATAAAATATGTACATAGTATAAGCTATTATTAGAGGAATACAGATTATTTTCATATTTACAAATGGATCAAATAATTTCTGTTCTGCTCTCTAATTGCTCATTTTCCCAGAGGAAATTTTAAAAAGCTCCTATTTTTCTTATGCTAAGGAGTTCTTTTAAAGCATAGTGTCTTTTTGTCTTTTGTCCAAAGCATCTACCTCTCTCTGACTTTTTTTTTTTTTAGAGAGAGAGAGAGAGAGAGAGAGAGAGAGAGAGAGAGAATTTTTTTTTATATTTTTTTTTTAGTTTTCGACGGACACAACATCTTTGTTGGTATGTGGTGCTGAGGATCGAACCCGGGCCACACGCATGCCAGGCGAGCGCGCTACCGCTTGAGCCACATCCCCAGCCCTCTCTGACTTTTTAAGTAACAGAAAATCTTGTGGAATCTCTGCTAGGTCATAAGTATCTAGAGTTTCAATAGTTTACAACAAGCATGAGGAAAACGATGGTCCATGATGATACCATGGGCCAAGACAGGTAATCATTGAATCTGGGAGATTTCACTATACCCATTACCTGAGAGCTCTTCAGGTGGCATCTTTCTCTCAATCAGTGTTATTTCCTCTGACATATGACTATGAGAAAACAGAAGAGTATGCTTATAAATGCTGCATTAAAGTTTAAACCTCTTGGATTTAGAAACTATTTCAACTTTCTACTTGCTTGTCCCTTTAATACAAGCAGAGATGTTAGCTTAAGACAAACTCAGAAGTAACAATATCTGTACCTGAAATACCCCTTAACTTATTTGCCTAAAGCCACATATGGTAACTGGTACTATGACACCAGAGGTTTGTTTCATCCCAAATCCCATGTATGTAGAATAGCATCTAGAACCTCATCTGTCCCCACTTTTAAATATAATATTCTCCTCTAAAAGATCATTTAGTATCTGTCAGTTTTCCTTGATGATAACTCAATTCATAATTTCTTTATGCATGCAACAAATTTATACCCGTTTAATTATGTTCTGTGATTGCCATACCTTCCTGTTTCACCTTCTGAGAAACAGACAGCCAAAATTAAGTCTCTATCATTTCCAGGTAGATATATTTTGAATGCAGTTTAATTTCTTTCTTTCTTTTTATTTTTTTTAGGTCTTAAAATCAGCATTAACTCGGGATATAAAAACTAAACACTGGTCTGTCTTCCAAAAGATGACGGATAGCCATGAGGGAATTAAAGACATAATTTTCTATGTATCATTTTAAACGGGATAAGGGAAATTTTTGGAAAGATAAGGCCTCAGGCTAATGGAAGATAATTGACATTTTCTTTTAGGAGTTGTTAATTAAAACAACATTAAATATTCCCCTACAATCTTTTGTCAGTCAATAGGCTAGGCCACTAGAACTGCCACTGAGGGGCCCATCAAAACCCATAACATTCTCCCAGAATAGCTAATTACAGCCATTTTAAAAGGTTTCCAATATACTCACTAGCATCTTTTTAAAGAATTCACTTCTATAAAACATTCAAATGTTAACAACCTGCCATGGAGAAGATGCCATGTTGAAGCATTTCATCAACATCTAGGGCCATGTCCAGTCATCTTTATTTTGTATAGAGCAAATCCCGCTTTTAAAAGGCCAATAAAGAGATCCAATTACAAGTAAGACCATAATATATGACAAAGCAAGCATCATGAAACAATGGCTAGGTAAAATGTAATTAAATCAATGTTGCTGGAAAAACTGTTTTGCATTTTACTTGAAAAAGAAGATACCCACTTCATATCATATTTCCAAATATTTTTTTAAGGTAAAGGAAAACATTTGTCAAAACATACTATGTTTACCAGAAATGTAGAGGAATGATAGAATTTCTAAAACTTCCAAATAAATAAAGGAAGAATTTGTCCTATTTTTCTTTGTAAAATTAATCTGTTGATTAATGCAGGAAAAAACAGAAGGCAGGAAAAGGTACAGGAAAGATTAAATTATTAAAGTCCATTTTATATAAACATCTCACTCATTTAAGTAGGAAAATAAAATCAAAATATCAACAGCTAAATGACAGAGGTTATTGAGAAAAATTAACACATGCAAGAAAAGTTACTAAAAATGTTAAATGATGCACCTCAAACAGAATTCCATACTCAACTGAGATCCTAATATATATGAAAAATAAATGATATTATAATTAAATGAGAAGAAGGAAGTCTCGGATCTGGTATACTCATGAGTTGCTACTGACAAATGGGTACAACACTTTACAAGAAGTGTTGGCTGTATAATTTGGGTGTCACAGAACACTTCACACTATTTTTTCAAGTAATCCTAAACCCAGAGATCCACCCTATAGGAATCATTTTGAAATAAATGTATAAATAAGTACATATATATTTGCAAAGATTTTTGTCCTGCTTAAAAAAGAGTAAGAATGTATATGTTTAGCAGGGAATTGATTTGGCACATAAAATTAATTGAAAAATATTCATGATGAATAGTTTTATGAAGAAATGCTTATGATGTAATGTTAAAATGCAAAATAACAACAAGAATTAATGAATGTATGGAATCAAATTAAAAAGCTTCTGCACAGCCAAGGAAACAATTAAGCCTCTGAAGAGAGCCTACAGAAAGGAAGGAAATCTTTGCTAAATACTCTTCTGACAGAGAATAATATCTGGAATATATAAAGAGCTCAGAAAACTTATCACCAAAGCCCCCTCCCAAATAACCTAATTAATAAATGGGCAAATGAACTAAACAGGTAACTTCTCTAGAGAAGAAATACAAATGGCCAGCAAATATATGAAAAAATGTTCAACATCAAGAGCAATTAGGGAAATGCAAATCAAAACTACACTGAGATTTCATCTCATACAAGTCAGAATGGCAGTCATCAAGAATGGGGGGGATAGTAGAGGATAGGAAAGGCAGCAGAATACAACAGACATGAGTATGTCAATATGTAAATCAGTGGAAGTGTAACTGATGTGACTCTGCAATCTGTATACAGGGTAAAAATGGGAGTTCATAACCCACTTGAATCAAAGTGTGAAATATGATATATCAAGAACTATGTAATGTTTTGAACAACCAATAAAAAATTTTTAAAAAAGACTACAAGTAAAAATAAAAGCTGGAGAGGATGTAGAGAAAATAGAAACACTTTTATACTATTGATGGAACTGTAATTTAGTACAATCACTAGGGAAATCAGTGTGGTGATTCCTCAAAAGACAAGGAATAGAAACACTATATGACCCATGTATATTCCTTGAGATTCTTTGAGAAAGATTTAGAAAGTCTACCATTCCTCTACATATCTGGTAAACAGTATATTCTGATAAATGTTTTGCTTTATCTATTTAATTAAAGAATTAAAATCAGCATGCTATAGCAATGCATGTATATCAATGCTATGGCAGCATAATTCATAATAACCAAACTATAGAGTCAGCCTAGATTCAATGAATGAATGAATAAAGAAAATATGGGGTATATATAGACACTGAAGTTTTTTTCAGCCATTAAAAAAATAAAACTATGTCATTTGCAGAAAAAATGGATGAAAATTTAGAACATTATGTTAAGTGAAATAAGCCAAACTCAGAAAGTCAATGGTCATATGTTTCCTCTCATATGTCAAAGCTAGAGGGGGAAAAAAGAAGAAGCAAATTGTGGGGGTCTGGTGAAAATTGATGGGATATCAGTAGAGGAAAAGGACCAGGAGAAGGGAGAATGGGGAGGGGAATGGGAAATACTGGGGAATGACATTGACCAAATTATATTATTATAATGCAAATACAAATATGTAACAATGAATCCCACTGCCATGTGTAATTATAATGCACCAATACATTATAAAAAATAAATTCAAAGTGGAAAAATAAATATGTTCAGTGCCAGAAAAAGATCTAGAAAACATATATTTTTTTCTTCTAATAGTAGGATTCTGATTTTCCCCAGGTTTAAATGTATGCTCTTATGACACTCTTATGAATGAGATGAAGTTTACAAATATCTTATCAAATTGTTCTTATTGGTACATAGGGAGTTTTCATTGGAGATTTTGCTATAGTTAAAATCTTACTGAATGCATTATCTGCAATGTGTTGGAGTAGGGGGAACAGACTGAATCCTAGGCTCTTACAGCCCAAAAGGGTAGAGTGGTTGAGGTATTTGACATGAGGTACTGTTTATGAAACAATAATCATTCTTTGCCAGATCAATCATTAATACTATACTTTCTGACTACTTCTTACTTTATTGTGAATGAAATATGTAAGAAATTCTCTGCAGATAGCAAACAGTCCTGTACTTTAATTCTGGGAAAGCCAAGGCAAGTGTGTTGGTCCAACAAAATTCATTATTCAGGTTTGTTATAACTCTAGGTTTTCCCCATAGTCATGGACAGAAACACAAAGATGGACACATTATCTGTAAACAGAAACCATGGCATTTATTGCCTGAGGTGGATTTTTTTTAATTCATGAAATTTGGGGGACTTTTGTCCTGTATTCTTATTGTTGAAATAGAATGAATGAGTCATTACAAAAGGACTTACAAAGAGCATACTACAGGGACACAGCCACATCCATGTTTATAACCTCGAAATTCACAACAGCTAAACTGTGGAACCAAAGTAGATGCCCTTCAGTAGATGAACAGATAAAGAAAATATGGTATCTATACACAATGGCATATTATTCAGCATTAAAAGAGAATAAAATCATGGCATTTGCAGGTAAATGGATGTAGTTGGAGAATATAATGCTAAGTGAAGTTAGTCAACCCCCCACCAAAAAAAATGCAGAATGTTTTCTTGGATTTAAGGATGCTGATTCATAATGTGGTGGTGGGGGCATGAGAGGATTAGATGAACTCTAGATAGGTCAAAGGGGAAAATGGAGGGAAGGGGAAGGGATGGAGAATGGGGATAGGAAAGACGGTCGAATGAGATGGACATCATTATCCTAAATACATGTATAACAACATGAATGGTGTGACTCTACTTTGTATACAATCAGAGATATAAAAAAATGTACTCTATGTATGTAATATAAATTATAATGTATTCTGATATCATATATAACAAATTAAAACTTTAAAAGATTCTACTTAGTATATAGGAATTTCTTTAACATATTTAGAATTATGATGCAGAAATTAATAGTGTCTAAAAAATCTTTACATTTTAAGTGATAAATATCTGAGTTTCAGGAAGCCTGTATATCCAAGTATATTTTCCATTATATCAATACATCCACATATTCATATGCATATATTTTAATAGTTAAATATATTCAAAGTTCGTATGTCCAAACATTTGTGTCCTAATGTTTATTATAATTTAATATTTTACTTATATTTTTTCTACCATTGAAATTTGATTGTTTAGTTTTAGATTCATGTATATACTTATCAAAGAACTAAATTTGTGGCCAGAGAAACATAGAGTACCATGTTATCAGGCACACTGGGAGGTAATAAGAGTGAATAGGGTGATCAGGGTAAGCAATCTCAGAGATGGGGTTTTAAGAGCTGTGATAGTATCTCATAAAATGTCTATCATTTACAATTGCTTTATGAAGCTATTTAACAAAAAGTAAACAAACAAACAAAAAACACATTGAGTGCATGATAGTCACTGTGATAAACACATCATATTTACCACATTATTTATAAATTAAGTTGTCTTCATTTTACAGATAATTGAGGCACAAGAAACTAAGTCAACTTAAAGAAACTAAGTATAACTTCTCAGCTGCATTGCTTGCTTATAAGAAACAGAACTGGGAATCCACTTAACTTTGTTTCTTATAGTAAATACTCTGTGAAGTACCACGCTCTTCTTCGTCTCCAATAATATTCTATTTGGAATTGTATAGTGTAGCTTATCAGTAATCTGTCAAGGCTGTGATTTTACTGATATTTGTAAATTGGTTGATGCTTCCTTTATGGACATTTCTGTGGGACATTAAGGAAAATATCAACCCTCTCTTACTTACAGATTATCAACACAGTAAGACTATTTAGTTGAGCTTTGTTACACATGAATCATGACTGAATCAGCATTTAAGAGCCTCTGATCTAATGGTAGGAATACTAGAGTGAAATGTGCATCAGCTTTGGAGTCATAGAACCTGAGGCTTAGTATTCTCTCCATCACTGGATGTGCAGTGATGGGCAAGATAACTTAAACTTTGGTTTCCTTACTTATAATAAAAATAGCATCACAGAATTGAAAACCTGTAGTTAAGATTAAGTAAGATAATACAAGCAATGTGCCTAGCCTTGTGTCTAATATCTAGTAGGAAATAAATATGTAACTAAATATCTGAACTTATTCATGTGTTTTTTAGATATTTATTAAGCACTTAAATTGTTCTGAACATAGTTCTAAGAGAAGGAGACATGGCTGTGCACATGAAACAAACCCCTTCCTAGATATTTTAAGACGGTAAAAATAAAAAAGTTATTCTTGGGAACAAATCAGGAAACATATTCTCAATTTATACCTTTAGTTGCCTCAATAAACAATTGTCCTATGCAAGGGGTAGCACTAATAACCACCATTAGAGAATGAGACAGGCAATTTATTGAGACTGGAAGAACCAACACAGTCGTCAACTACTAATAAATTAATTGCTGATGGACACTTGCTAGTTCATGAAATTCTCCCTGTCATCCATTCAGTTGTTATTTGTTAGAGCTTACAAATTTCCACTTAGGCAGGGATTACTTCTAAACCACACTGTACAACTCCTTGTAGAGTAATTAATAAATATTCATGATTTTGATATTGCTGTCAATGATGACAGATCTTGTACATTAGAAAGAGTATTCTAAAGATAAATAAGTTAACTTAAAAGATAAAGGCATTCTAATATCTTCTAATATCAGTTCTGATATCCCGGAGGCATTCCAATTATACATTGTTTTTCTTTTCATTTCTTTTCTTTTCTTTTTACCTTTGGGAAATATAAAGTCATGTCCATGAAAATATTTGCATCATTTTAAAATATTTATTTAAGACTATGTATTATTTAAATATCTAACATAGTGTCTATGTAAGCACTTGGAATTGCTGTTTTTTAGGACATGAGAAGATTCAATATAAATTTAATTTTTATTCAAATTCTGCAAAAAGATTTTTTTGTTTGAATCTCTTTATAGACACTCAGATTCTCCCTCTCTCTCTCTCCCTCTCTCTCCTCTCTCTCCTTATCTCTCCCTCTCTCTCCTTCTCTCTCTCCTCTCTCTCTCTCTCTCTCACACACACACACACTCTAATGATGATTGAGTACCTAGACTACTATGTGTTGGGCACCATCCTGGGAAATTGGCACAGAGTAGTGAGGAGAACAGCTACTCAAGATTTCATAAAGTTTCAATCTCATGGAAAAGACAAAGAACAAATTGGTTAACAAAGGCCTAAATAATTGCAAACTGTGAGGTTCTATGAGAAACAATCAGAGTGAGGTAATCAAATTTGGTCAGTCAAAGCCAGTTTGACAAATTAAAATAATCAAGACCTCCGAAAGGAGAATGGACCCATCATCTGAAAAAAAAAAAAAAATGGGAACAGGATTTTAGACATAAAGAAGAATGTGCAAAGGCTGTTGCAAACCTATTGAGGTGCCACATGCCTAAAGTTTAGTGAACCAAGAGAGAGATTGAGCCACTGAATAAGGGCATAGATGAATTTGACACTGCCTTCAGTGCTGAGTCATTTGTTCTTTACAAGAGAGGAAGACATTGTTTTGATTCTATACCCTCTCAGGGACAAGAAATTCTAAGAGATTCCAGCTAAGGGCCCCCTCAAGTTCTTTGAGCTTTCTTCCACACACTTTGCAGCCCTGTTGCTTCCATTTTCTCTCTGCATGTGGATGTTCCCCCATAACAACCTGCAGTTGACCTGTTCCTTCACATCCGGGCCCATAAGACTCTTTCAATGGGATGTGCTCCATTAGAAATCTCACTCCAGCACTCCAGTAATGCAATTTCTTTCACCTCAGCACATCTACACGTTACAGCATCTGAATTTAGCTTCATGTCATTTTGTCAATGTTCATGCATTTTTTGTTGTTGTTGTTCTTAGGTTTACAAACTTTGAAAAAGTTTTAAAGGAATGGCTTTTACCTTCTTTGTTCAATGGTGAGCACTGAGGGAGAAGCTGGCTGCTAGTGTAAGAGTAAACTCACAATATGTCTTGGTTTTAGATGTATTGATGGAAATGTTAATAAAGAATTACAGAATATATGTGTATACTTTTCTCTTACACATAGTATGTGAGCAACCTCTATTTAGTGTAGATTATGCATTTATCTATCCAATGCAGCTATATCCATCTCTATATGTAGTATATATTTACTTATATGTTTACATTTTTTAGAGTTATCTGAACATGAATCAAGTCAGTTAGCCACCCCTTGACCTACTCATCTCTCCATGCTTCCTTTCATCTATGCAGAGATAGATAGATAGATAGATAGATAGATAGATAGATAGATAGATAGGTAAATAGATAGATGGATAGACAGATAGATAGACAGACAGACAGACAGAGTGAAACAGAGGGTACCATCAATAATCAGAACTTCATTCAGGGCAATTCCTTATCATATGTCTTGTGGAAGTGCATGGAAAGAGGGGCTTCAGAGATGCTAACTTTTGCCATGACTTTATGCAACACTATACCGCCAATGGTAATGGGAGTTAAAAAAGAGAGCAAATTGCACAAAGTGTGTCAGGTTAATGTGAATGGCAAGCAAACATGGATAGGTGCTTGGAAAGGAAACAGCCAAGAAAGAATCAGTCTGCTGGAGAGATTTTCCTACCTGTGGGGTGGAAGATGGGAAAAAAATGAAACTGGTGTGGTATAGAAGAAAGGAGGTAAAAAAATGTAGGCAGGAAATCTGCTGCCCTTCCTGAATTCAGACTGTGGTTATGAGTGACAGGAAGACAGCTAGTGTGCCTAAGAAGCCCTGGTGCTGCTGAGCTAAAAGAAGCAGAGGGCATTTCTCCAAGGAAAAATGGTTGGCTGCTTCCCAAACAAGTTACTGAAAATTTAGAAAGAGATAGACTAAGGAGTCACAGGCTGTTTTTATAACAATTCTCTTAGTTTCATGCAATTCCTTGGACTTCTTTAAAGACAAGAAATATGTTAAAACCTGGAGCTTGTGAACTGTAACTGGAAACGCAAATAAATTGGTCCTGTTTCCACAGTATGCTTTCTGATGCTTATTAGGATACAGTCAATATATTTAGCAATGTAGTGCTAAGTAAACACTTAATAAGTTACCAAGTTTATAAGCAAAACAAAAATTCAAAAATAAAAAAAAACAGGCAAAACTAACAGATGTGTATATTTAAAATGAGATACACTGCTTTAAATTAATAAGTTTAATAAATTTTCAGAATATCAGAGTACAAGTGTCCCATTTTGCTAACAAGAAAACAACCCGCTAACTCTTAATAGATATTTTGGTGGGTAAAAGGCTTTTTGAGACCCCTGCTGACGACAGTGGAGAATTGCATTCAGGTATCCATTACTAGAAACTGAATATGTAATTCTCATTAGCCTGGCTACCTTAAATATATGTCATTTTTAAAATGTGAAAGATACATCACTACAAGATGAACATATAAAGGTCTTGGTTTTTAGATGTATTGATGGAAATGTTAATAAAGAATTACAGAATATATGTGTATACTTTAACATATATGTGTAACATTTAACCTTTATATGTTCATCTTGTAGTGATGTATCTTTCACATTGGCATGTATGTATGTTTCACAATGTATGTATCTTTCACAATGGCATTACTAAATAAGGCTACAAGCTACACTTAGAGATTTGTTTGTTTTTTTTTTTTTTGGTTTAAGTTTGTATGTTTTTAAATAATTATATATTTTGAAAATAAGAATATTTAGAAATTTAAAAGATAATGTGGCATTTTGATAAAAAAGAATAACACTGCTAACTTTACCTGGAAAAACACAAATATTTTATTAAGGGCATATTCTGTGCCAGATATTAATCTATGTTAAGAATACTGTTGTATCTGTCAAATACCCTGCTTTCAAAAGCTTATATTCTTTGGGAGAAACCAAAAACCAAATTATATTATTTCAGGTTGCAGTGAGTATGTGAAAAATTATAAAAGGGGGAGGAGATAAAGTGATGAGGAGTAACCACATGGGGAGAGTGGCCAGGGATTGCTGAAACGGGGAGGTTTGAAACCTATATTCTGCTTTTTAAACAACAAACAGCCTGACAAAGGTAAACAGAGTGACCAGTGGAAGAGCTGGAAGGAACATAGGGCAGAGGTTACCTCTGAAGCCTTAAACATAACAAGCAATAGAGACAAACTGTGGTTAAGCCTTTACTACATATTCAAATTGGGTTCTTTGTGTACTCCTGTCTTAAAAGCATCTAGACCTTCAGATAAAATCAGTGTCCTTGGAATCAGAAAAATTAGGAATAGTCTTCAGGTGGTTCTTAAATAACTTCCAATAAGTTTCTGAGCTTCTTTTAGGTAGCTATCTCATCTGTAAATTATTGAAAACTCTACCTACTCAAAAGGTTTCCTTGATCATCAAATACTGGTATAGTATATAAAATGTATGAGTATAGTAGGTGCTTGGTAATTTTTCATTATCCTTTCCTCTGATTGAGGGTTCCCTGATCTCACTAGTAAGTCTTGGCTCAGCTGTAAGTATCAATGATATGCAAAAAGTAACAAGGTCCAAAGGACATGCAGGCAGGGATGTGTGAATTTGAGTTAGTAAATACCCAAGAGCAAAGATGCCATGAGAGTTAGTCTTCTCTGTAAACCCTAAGCCTAACATAGGGGCTGAAAGATAGTAGGAATAAATAAAAATGAGACTCAGAAATAATGAGCTCTCAGTAATCCACAGAAGACACTATGTGGCCTTGAAGTCATGTGAAAAAGGACCAAGACTTAGTGATACCAATGTCTTCCTAACACTAATGATCTATGAGACCATGGCTTCATTGCTTTAAGCTACAGAAACAATGGCATTACTAAATCTTGCACAACCATGCATCCTTAAGCAATAACTTTAGCTAAGAGGTATATCATAATTGGCTGTAGAAAGTCACACATATTTCAGTATACCTGTACATATATTAGCTGAACATTCCCCAAATGCTGGCACATGATGCTAAAAAAAAAAAAAAAAAACTTGAAATGTCCTGAAGGTTTTTTTTTTTTTCCAATGTGAAGGACTCTATGTTGGAATTACTTTCTTCCTCTATTTTGAGAAAGTGTCTTTTAATTCATGAAATGATAGTGTTAGTAAGTAGAATATTTTATTGAAAATTATCTGGAAAAATGAGAAATTGGCAGTTTATGTGGAAAATGTCAATTTTATTCTATGGGTAATCTGTCCTCAAAGAGGTATGGAAACTTCTTGTATAGCTAATTTAACAAAAAGTAGATATAAGGATGAAGAGGTCTGATGAGCATCCTGTGGGAAGAAGAAAATAGAAATTAGTTGGACTTAGGGATACAATAAAGAAGCATAAAAGAGAGTACAAGATCCTTTGAGGAAGAAGTTCCATTATGAGTAATAAGTCTAATGCAAAACTGACCAGATAAGTACTTAGATAGAGCAAAGCCCTCTTTCTTCAGGGGAAGTTGGGAAATTGTGAGCTTTTGGGATAACTGTGGGTTGATTTCAGTCAAGAAAACTAAGTCAAGGATTGAGGGAAATGGACAGAAGAAAAGACGTGTTGTTTAAAATTCTTGCACCATTACAGAGTCTCTGACTACCTTTCTCAGGATCAAAGTAGGATAAAGATAAAGCCTAAAAATTATCACAGTAGAGAAAGGTACAAAGGAAATCAGGTGAACCCTGAGATTGATTGTGTACAGAATGCTCAGTGTTCCTGTCTTTGTAAAGCAAATTCAGGTGCAAGATAAACTTGATACTCTCTACTCCCCCAATTCCACAATTATCTCCTTTTTCTTAAGTCAACTTGACTAGGTAAATGAGAGGTCTTTAACCTTACTCTTCCTCCCTAATTTATTTCAGTTACCCATTACATGTTGTAGACTTTCTAAGAGAAGACTTATTCCTGCTCACCAGATAAAACATTCAGCTGTCTGCACTGTGTAATAAGAGTGTACTTCAATAAATTTTGCTAACTGATATATTGATAGTATTCTTAAAATATTTTTGAAAACTATATTTGCTAAGTGCTTATGTGTATGTCCTTTTAATCCACTTGACCACTATCACTTTATGACCTAAAGTAAGGTTTATTTCTCTAACATTCTTCCCTATCATACTTTTTTGAAAAAGGCAACATCTGCAGCTATTTGTCCTGGGATAAGCTTGCCCTATCAAAGGTAAATCTGCTGGGAAGGAATCTCTTTGGCCGAACTTTGGTGACTTCCCCAATTTGGAAAGCAGTATGGAGATTTCTTGGAAAGCTGGGAATGGAACCACCATTTGATCCAGCTATTCCCCTTCTGGGTCTATTCCCTAAAGACCTAAAAACAGCATGCTACAGGGACACTGCTACATCGATGTTCATAGCAGTACAATTCACAATAGCAAGACTGTGGAAGCAACCTAGATGCCCTTCAATAGACAAATGGATAAAAAAAATGTGGCATTTATACACAATGGAGTATTACTCTGCATTAAGAAATGACAAAATTATAGAATTTGAAGGGAAATGGATGGCATTAGAGCAGATTATGCTAAGTGAAGCTAGCCAATCCCTAAAAAACAAATGCCAAATGTCTTCTTTGATATAAGGAGAGTAACTAAGAACAGAGTAGGGAAGAAGAGCATGAGAAGATGAATAACATTAAACAGGGATGAGAGGTGGGAGGGACAGGGAGAGAGAAGGGAAATTGCTTGGAAATGGAAGGAGACCCTTAGGGTTATACAAAATTACATACAAGAGGAAGTGAGGGGAAAGGGAAAAATAATACAAGGGGGAGAAATGAATTACAGTAGAGGGGGTAGAGAGAGAAGAGGGGAGGGGACGGGAGGGGAGGGGGGATAGTAGAGGATAGGAAAGGCAGCTGAATACAACAGACATGAGTATGTCAATATGTAAATCAATGTAAGTGTAACTGATGTGACTCTGCAATCTGTATACAGGGTAAAAATGGGAGTTCATAACCCACTTGAATCAAAGTGTGAAATATGATATATCAAGAACTATGTAATGTTTTGAACAACCAATAAAAAAAAAAAAGCTAAATCTGAATAGTGACAGGGGACACAAAACAGCATGTGAGCCCCATGGAATGCTAAGAGTGTGTCCTTTTGCAGGAATACAGGCACTGGATTGTTTAGTTTTTTGGGTTGCTAGGTAAAACCCCTTGGTAGTCAATCAAGAAATTCAGGAAGAAATGAAATGTATTCAATGTCTCAGAATAGAATTCTAAAGCACAAATGGATGGTTCCATAGAGGAGAAGAAAACCAAGAATGGGAAAGAAAAGGGGAGAAGGATTTTCTAATGGCCTTATGCAGAGAAAGAATGCTGAGAACAGTGGATGAGGAAGGTGTTCAGATACAGGCTAGATGATCACTACAGGAAGATGCCACATGTAACTAGGATGTAGCTAGGATGCCACATGTAGTTAGGATGACCAGAGGTCCTTACCTCTCAAGACTCTTGTTTCTGATATGCATTTGTGAAAACAAATCATTCAGAAGAAAGCCTAAATCCAAAATAGCAAAGTAATTGAAGTAGCTCAGAATTGTGGATGGTTTTTTTCCCCTTGAGCAATCTAAGTTATTCCTTTATGTTTTTCTACCTCCCTTTACACATATGGCCCAGCTTGGATATGCAAAAATAATTTACAATTCTAGCCTTTCTAATTTGAAATTCTACAAGTCCAAGAGAGTAACCAGATTATGAAAACACTTGATTAATTGCACAAACCAGCAGTTAAATATTATAGTTTAAAAACTCAAGTCAAAAATATTTCTTTTCCTTCAGGAAGAAATATGAATGTTAAAAATGTGGTGCCGTGCAGAAGCAAAGCTCCATAATTAATCTGTAGAGTCATCTCCACTGTCAGAAGCAAAAGGCCCCAGAGGAAATACTTTTCCCAGAGAATGATGGTGGCATTAGTGTTAACAGTGATGATAAGAAAGACCATGAAAAGTATGTGAGGATTTCTTTAGAATCCTGCTTGGGGTCCAATTATAAGAACTAATATTTCCTGAGTACTTACTATTGTCCAGAGAATATTCTGCATGATTTCCATGAATTAGTTTCTTAATCCCCACAATAAAGTGGGAAATTAAATTGCTGGAAATCACCTAGTTGGTAAATGGAAGAGCAGGCTATCTAGCTGCCCTGTACATGTGTGTATCCACCTAGAAGAGTAACTCAGACAGCCAAATCTGAGATTAGGTTAAAAGAGCATCCTCATCCAAAGAAGAGCCACAATACTCACCATCAATTCCCCAAAAAGTCACTTATTCCCTAAGTGAATTTGAGTTGCCTTGGCCAAGCAACATCTGGAACATTAGATTCAATTCTGGATCCCAACTAGAAAGATACTGACCAATTGAAGTATATTCTACAGATGTGATCAGTAAAGATGAAATAAAACAATGACTCTATGAAGTTGTAGGTGATAATACCTTAAGAATTAAATGTTTTAAATTAAATTAAAATTAAAAATTTAAATTAATTATGCATATAGGGTGTTTTTGGTAAACAGTCCTTAAAATTAATTGAATTTGTTTCTATCAATTTGTTAGTTTTATGTAAGAAGAAATGTCCATGAGTAATCATTTTATATCCATTTTTCTACTCATAGGAACAAAGAATTATTAGAAAATTCCTTATTCCTTTTCTAGTCCTTGAAAGTATCACACATTAAACATTTCCAGGTTTGGAAGCATTTCCTTATGTGATTATGGGTATAGTTTTGAGAGACTACCTTTCACTTTCTAGTATGCAGGGAAATGATAAAACCCATAAAAGTAACCAAAATGTATATATACTACCATGCAATTTTAAAAGAACATTTACAGTATATCATTGGTTAGATATTTCTGGTGTTCAATCTTGAAACAATGAAAACACATTTGCCCATCCACCTTACTTATCTGTTCATCTCTACCAGTATTCCCACCTTAACCGAAACAGACAATAGAACTGAGGAAAACAGACCCCATTTGGAAAAAGAAAGTACAGAAATGTTCCTATCTCATTGCACGTTTTCCTAAAAACAATCAATACAGACAGCCTGAGGCAGATAATTTCATCATACATGTATTTTCTGAAAGCAGATCATTATTATCAGAAACCTTCTGCCTTACTCAAAAAGAAAGAAAGCATAACAGAAACCATATACACAGTTGGCCCCGGGGGAAATTGTCTAGTAGGCAAAAAGGCCTCCTACCTCATTAGTCAGTCTTGTTCTCTTTTCTCCCTTCCAGTGGAACACCCCCTGCCTCCTGACCTTCTCCCCACACTCTGGACCTTCATATATCATTCTGTATGACTTGACCAAAATTCATTTTGAGAAATGATTTTATAGATTCATTCCAACAAATGTGTAAAGGACCCAAACAGGCTTTAAGACCATCAAAGCCTTGTAGTCAAAGGATACAATTCAGAGACATGCAGACATTAACTAAAGAATGGTATTTGGGGGATAGCATATCTTATAAATCCAAATTTGGTCTCTTTGAAAATATAATCAAAAGAAAGGAGACAGTGAGGATTTAAAAATTCTCTCGGGTGATGCTGAATATGGGAATATTTTTGAAGTCATCTCTCTGCTGCTCAGCCAGTTGAATTGCTATAGAAGATAGATGATTTGAAGGGAAACCAGGAGATGCTAGAGATGCACCCACTTTACTGACATATCTCAGCAGAGACATGCACAACACTTCTGGGAGACGGAGATGAATAGTGCTATACAGTTGCACAGGCCTAGTTTGCCTGGCATGACTGAGTGGCCAGCAACCATATGAAATCTAGTGTCTGTTACCACTGCTGCCCTGAACACACAGAACTGGGTGTTTTAGGGTACTTCCACAGAGCTATATTATAAAGAGACACCAAACCAAGCTGATGTTACAGAGAACATTTCCCCAAATGTATAAGTCTTCACATCTCATATACTACCAGTGTAGCCACACTCTGCACTAAAGGTATCCTGTATAATGCCGTAGAGCAGAGAGCATGACAAAGTGGACAAGAATGTGTACCTGCAGTCACACAGATCTGGCTCCTTATTAGGCCAGGCCATGTTCTAACTTTACCATGTAGTCTTACAGAGTCAATTCTCAGAGATTTATTTCTTCAACTATAAAATAAAAAAAAATTTTAAAAGATACAGTTTCTAAGGGGTTATTGTGGGAGTTAAATGAGATAATGTTTGTATTTCACCTGGAATGTAAAGCTTAATAGGTGATTAAAAATGACAGAGATGACTATAGTATTTAGGATAAAAATGGTACCCGCAAAGCAGATGACTCGAAGAGCAAGGAAACTTCAAACTGCTCCAACTGAGGCCAATATTCCTGAAAGTGTAGGGCACAGGCCCAGAAACCAAATATTTTGAGCACATTACACAAATGTCTAGTACTATGTTTCCCATTGGAAAAATAAAGTGGATAGCAGTACCCATCTCAAACAAATGCTATGAAGATTAAATGAATTAACATCATTACCATAGGCAAAGTACTTAGAGTGGATGGCACAGATAAATGTTACCTACTACTGTTATGACTGTCCTTGCCAACAGTAGAAGTAAGGAATGGGGGGGGTCAATATATGGCAATAGATCTTAGTAAAAAGTCATGGCACTCAGAATGGTGAGAGGTGAAAGCCAGAAAGGCCTCATGGCTCATTCGGAACATGTCCTTTCTTGTCTACTCTCATTGGTTCACTTGCCCAGCTGGCAATCACAGAAGACCAATTGAGAACCTCTCTATCACACTCCAGAAGTTGCTTTATTAGGGCATGCTAGTTTGGCTGTCACTGAATCACAACTGGATATTTTCCACTGATAATCTATGACTAATATCTTATGATACAATCATCTGTCATTTGGAGTAATATGGTTATAAACACTATCAAGAGTTTGGCAATGAAAATTCCCTGGTAGGTGATTGTCCACATTTACTTGGAAATGGTAAAGAAACAACAAAGGGAATGACTAAAAGAAGCTATGACATGGATATTTTCAGGCTCAGAACATGATTACCAATTACCCACTTTCATCATCACCATACTCATTTACTCTTCTTATTTCCTCTTCTTCATGTAAGCTATCATTTATTATCTATGTATTAGAAATTTCACACATATTATCTCATGGAATTATGTTCTCAGCATACTCAACATATTCAGAAAAATAATTATTATTATACCCACTATACATATTAAAATATTGTAACTTAGCAAAAATAAGTGTTTGGTTTAGTGTCAGAAGCTGGTATAAGGCAGAGTTTGGATTTATACATGACTGTGGGGCTAGTGCTTTTTCCATGGTGCTGCACAAATGTTACTTACACTAAAATCCATGGAGGTACAGTAGAACTGACACAAATTCAAGATTTTATGGTTACCTTTTCCAACTACATCAATATTAATGTATTTCTCCTCTTAAGACAGAGGTGCTTTGTTCATTTCCACTTCTAAAATTAAAAGCTGCACAATGCACAGCATTATATCCATCCTGCATTTTCCATATATACCCAAACCCATTTTGACACACAATAGTAAATCATTGAATGAAGCACTCAATTAACAATGAAACAAAATGAAATGTTTAGCTTATAATAATGTACCACACAGGGCTAATTCCAACAGTGACCTTCCGGTAAAGCTTTTCTGTTTTTTTTTTTTGTTTGTTTGTTTGTTTTTTTGTTGTTGTTTTTTTTGGTAGAAGACCATTACATTGTGCTTTGTAATTAATAATTTCACACATGGATATTGATGACAGAATTCAAACAGGGAATCAGCAGCACCTCAGAAAAATCTGTCCCCATCAGGTGAGCAAAGGGGCTGGCTCGATGAGCTCCATCAGTTATAATAATTATTATGAATTAGGAGGTGTGTCACCTCTCTATTGAGGGCAGGGGTGCCTGTACCAAATTACACACAAGCAACACACAAGTCAGTTCACTGGAACATCTGAGATTTCCACAGGAAATGCAAATAGCCAAATGCAACATGGCTGTTGTGGTCTATGCCGGAAACAAAACCTGAATTTGGAAAGCAAGATAAGAGCTATAGAATAGCTAAGTGCAAAAAGACAAGAGAGTGGCCAAGCCCAGGCCAGAGGCCAAGAAGAGTCACTGCCAATTTTCTAGAAGCAGCTACTGTTCAAATATTTAATAACTCCCAAGTATTCTCTTCCCTCTTTGAAGTATTTATCTCCCATCTTGCCTACTAAATCCTACTCTACACTGCTCTGCTAAGAACTCATTTTCTTCAAGTTTAAAATGCTTTATATCCAAGTAGATTTGATGCAAAGGAAACGAAGCCATGTAAGTTAATACTGTGGACTCCAGAGCACACCAAAAGTCACGTCTAATCCCTAACTTTCAGTTTATCTTTTAAGGAGTAAAGGAACAAAACAGAAGTACCAACCTCACAGAGGTACACTTCAAGGGAGAAAAGAGGTATGTTCCTAAATATACCGCTCACTTTTATTTAATGTATATAAAATAAGGAAAACCACGCTAAAAGAGATTGTTTTTCAATGGAAATCCACCCTTGATATTGCCTTAAAAGGAGAAATATTCCTTTTAGTTCTTCTTTGGATAAAATAAAGACTTGAATATGTTCGCTTACCTTAGAGAAAGGTACAACTAAACTTCATATAGAGATATAACCATTTAAGTATTTCTTAACCCCTGGTTAGTTTTTGGTTATTTAGCACTCTGATTAAGAACTCACGAGTCAAGGAGAGGTGATGGACAGTACTGGCCTGTCTCTTGGTAGTATATTCATTAGAGAGAGTCACTATGTGCTGAAGAGGTCCAGTAATCATTGTTGTTGTAAAAATTGGCTTCACTTACCTAGAAGAAAAAAAAAAACAAGAAAGGAAAATATTAATAGAATTTTTAGCATTACAAAAGTTGCATTTGCTCTTTGATTCTTTTTCCTCCTTTGTTACATTGTCTTCATTTTTTTCTAAGGAAGATTTTTTTTTTTTAAAGAGAGAGAATTTTAATATTTATTTTTCAGTTCTCGGCAGATACAACATCTTTGTTTGTATGTGGTGCTGAGGATTGAACCCGGGCCTCAGGCATGCCAGGCGAGCGGCTACCACTTGAGCCATATCCCCAGCCCTCTAAGGAAGATCTTTATCAGAATCCAAGCATTGGTATTAAAGGCCCCATGGACACAATGGAGAAGATAGATTCTTCTCCTTAACAATGGAGAATAACAAGGACAACTTCAGGTGTCTCAGGTGGAGAAGTGAGAGACTATCTTGACTTTTGCTCAGAATGGGAAGGTAGGGGTCAGTGCTGTTTGGGTTTTAGTCCTGCTTGCTCCTTGAGAGAGTTCTTCCAGTCTCCCTTTCTTGCCTCAGAACACAGCTCCCTGTATTTACTGCTAAAGCAGGAGTTATGATACTGCCCTCTAGTTAACCCTTTACTTGTCCTCTACCCTTCCTAGAATATGAGCTGCCCGAGAACACAGCCTGTATTGTATTATTTCTTAATTCTGTTATTTCCAGAGTATCACCTAGGATATGAATGTTGCAATAAACAAAAGGAGCCCATGTAAGAGCAAAGAGAAAGAGGGAGCTGACTCATTAGGATAATTGTCTAGAATTAGGACTTTGAGGGAGAAATGCATAATTTGTTCTAGGAATTTTATGGGTTTCAGTCTATATGTATGTCTTTTATTCATTTTGAATCAATTTTCTATGGATAGTTTAAGACAAAGGGCAGGTTATTTATTTTGCCTGTAAAAATCCAGTTTTCCCAGCACCATTTATTGAAGAGACTATGTGTTCTAACACCACTGTCTCCTCTGTGTGCCCTGGTGAAAAATTAATTGACCATGTATGTTTGTATTTATTTCTAGGCTCAATATTCTGTCTCACTGGTGTAAGTTTCTGTTTTTTTTATACCAGTACCATACTGTTTTTGTTATTATAGCTTTGTAATAAAATTTTAAGTCGGGAAGTGTGATGACTACAATTTTGTTGTTCCCTTCCCTGAACTCTTTTGGCTTTTTGAGTTCTTTTGTAGTTCCATGGAATTTTAGGATATTTTTAAAAAGTTTTCTGAGGAAATTGGAATTTTGATGGGAATTATATTGAATCTATATATTTATTTGGGTAATATTGGGCATTTTAATTTATTCTTTGGTCTATGAAAAAGGAATATTTTTTCATTTATTTATGTTCTCTTAATTTTCTTAAATCAGTATATTATAGTTTTTAGTGTATAGGTTTTTCACCTCTTTGGTTAAATTTATAACTAAGGTCTTTTTTATGCTACTACAAGTGAGATTGATTTATTTTTTCAGCTAGATGATTACTTATATAGAGAAATACCATAGATTTGGTAAGTATATTTTATATCTGGCAACTTCAATGATTTTTTTTTATAAGATCTCACAATATTTTGAAGGTTTTTTTGGATTTTCCTCATATAGGATCATGTAATCTGCAATGAGAGATAATTTTGTTTCTTTCTTTCTGAATTGGATACCTTTTATTTATTTGTCATGTCTAGCTACTCTAGATAGTACTTCCATCATTATGTGGAACAGAAGTTGCAAGTGTGGGCATCTAAGCCTTATAGAAGATCTTAAAGGAAAAGCTTTCAGTTTCTTCCTACTGTGATCCAGCTCTAGGCTTATTATTTTGTAGAACTTTCTTTCTACACTTACAATGTTAAGAGAGTCTATCAAGAATAAATGATGAATTTGCCAAATGGATTTTTAGAATCAATTGATATGATCATGTGTTGTTTTTATCTTGCAATCTGTTAATGTGATATATCTTACATGGACTTACATAAGTTAAATCAGCATTGTATGCCAGAAATGAATCTCATTTGACCATGATGTATAATCTTATTGATGTGTTGTCAATTTCTTTAATATTTTATTGAGGGTTTTTACATGAATATTTATTAGACATATTGGCCTATAGTTTTCTTGTTTTGTAGTATCTTTGGCTCAGTCTTGCCAGATAATTTTTAGATATCATACTTATAAAATGAGGCTAAAAAAGTGAGAAAAGTAAATGGTAGTATATAAAGTTGAAATTGTCTGCATAGTCAAAGAAACGATGAAATATGAAGGAACATACATGTTGGAAAAGTATTTGCAAACCACCCATCAGATCAAGAATTACTATCCACGATTTATAAAGAACTCACATCTCAAAAGCAAGACATTATATAACCAAATTAAAAAATTGGGCATGTTTAATTTTCTGTCATTCTCCAAAAATGATACAAGAATTATAAAAGGCACTTGAAAAATGCTCAATACCACTGCCATTAGGGAGAAGCAAATCAAAACCACTATGAAATATGACCTTACACCTGTTAGGATAGCTATCTACAAAAAGACAAGAGATAACAAGCATTGCTGAGGGTGTGGAGATCAGATAACCTGTATGCATGGTTGGTGGAAATGTAGATTGGCAAAGTCACTATAAAAAACAATACAGAGCTTACTCAGTAAATTAAAAACAGACTACCACATTACTTATTAACCTCAATTCTGGGCATAAAAACAAAGGAAATGAGATTGACGCCTGGATCCATTACCCTCCCCTGTGCTTTAAAGCTAGGTGTTCCTCAGAGAAGAAATAACAAATTGTAAGATCTATCTATCATCTATGTATCTACCGTCTATCTACCTATCTACTTATCTACCTACTTACATATTGGAATATTTTGTAGGTAGGAAATCTGTTATTTGCTGCATTATAAGTGGATCTAGAGTACATCATGCTATATGAAATAAGCCAAATACATAAGTAAATATATGGTTTCACTTACCTGTAGAATTTTGGTTTTTTTTATAAAGGTCATATATAGAGAGATACACAGTAAAATAGTGGTCATGAGGGTTGATGTGGAGGTATAGATCAAAGACTATGAAACAGTAAATAGATGAGCAAAATAGTAAATAGGATAAACAGATCAAAAGATCTAATATACAACATGAAGTGTATCAGTAATAATAATCAATGACATTTAAAATTCTTGCTAACTGAGTAGATTCTGACTGTCCGTACCATGGGGGAAAATAGGATAATTATATAAGATGATAAGTATGTTAATTTGTTCTACTATAGTAGTCATCTTACCATATAGGTATTTTATAATATCTTATTGCATACCTTAAACATAGATAATAAGGTTTATTTTTCAAAATAAAAATAAACTTTAAAATAAGAATATAAATAATTAAGTAAACTAAAAGGAGATAACGTGGGGAAAAAAGTAGAAATTCAAAGGCATCCTCCTGTTTCCTTCTTGCTCAGTTTCTCAAACTGGGAAATTAATTATATAAACACAGAGGATCTGAGTGAGAAACTTAAGTTTTAGGGACAATGTGAGAATTGATGCAACATTCACTTGAAGAATCAGGGTTCAAAATAAAACTTCTTGAAGGCTCTACTCAAAGGTGTTTAGGTCACAGGTATGTCTATTACTAATTATGTGGCCTTGTATAAATTATCTCATTTTCTAAATTTCTCTTCTTTGTGTGTAAATAGAAAACAACATTTTGGTCTGTTTATATCATCATTTTTAAGTTTTTATTTTGAAATAACTATAGACACACAAGCAATCACAAAGTTAGTACACAGTCCTGTGAATTCTTCTCTAACCTCCCTCTGAGGATGCCATTATATATAATCTTTGTGAATATATAAAAAGCAGACACTGCTATTTATTGAAAGCACTAAATGAAGGATACAAATGTCTTCTTCATTATATTCTCTTAATTTTCTTTATTTGACAATTATTTAGCAAAGTTACTATACTCTAGGTATTGTGCTAAATACTTGGGACACATTTATGATCGAAATAATCCCATCCATATCTACTAAAATTTATGTGTAGGGATATAATACAGAAAGATAAGATCATTACACTGTTGTTCCATTAGTCCATTTTGTATAAGGATTTAAAAATCAGGGAAATCTGAGACAAGAAAGTAAGATGAAAGTCAGGTAGAGTTTCTAAAAGATAAATTTTTAACTTTGGACTCAAATCTGAATATATTAGAATAGTTCACTTAAAGAATTAGAGAAAATACATCCAGGTAGAAGGAAAACTATGTAAATGCAAAAAGAAGAAGGAAAAAAAAACCAGTAATTTTAGTTTGAGTAATATCAATTTGCCATATCTTCTTTCAAAAATGGTTTGCTAGTGGCAATTTCAAATAATTCAATATAATAAAAGTGCATGGTTGTATAAGTTATCATGAGCAGATAAACTCAGGAGTAAGAAATGCCTGGATAAAATAGGACTTGGTAGGCCAGAGTAACAAATTTAGAATTCATTTTAAGAAGAACTGGGGGTCAGGGATGACTTTTAAACAGGCGAACATCATGATCAGATTGCTATTTTAGAAAGATGATCTTGGCTGCCAGAAGAGAAATGGATTTGATAGGGTAAATGCAGAGTTAGAGGCCAAGTGACTAGTTAGAGATGGCAGCATTGAAGGCAACACATGATAGGAAGCATTGCCAACATGGTGGACAAGGGGACAGAGCACAATGGGAAGATCACCTTGATGACAGAACTGATTTAGTTTGAAGTCAGACTATATACATTGTTGTGAAATGGAGGCAACAATAAAGGAGATACCATGGTTTCAAAGTCAAGTAACACCCACATTTACCTAGTGGTACACTTCTTAAAATAGGAATGCAAGTGGAGGGGAAGCTTTAGGTGAGCTCTCATAATGAGAATACTTTCTAAATTGCAAAGTGCTTACTAAAAATGCAAATTGGAGACATTTTCCTATATGTGGAATATGTGTAATACATGTGCATACAATTTTTCAAACAGATTAGTTAAAAGAAGTGGTCTACTTTTAGTAAGCAATGTCAGTCAGTGCACGGCTCCTACACAGCATATCATAATTGGTTTGTGGTGCCATTTAGTAATGCCAAGACAATTCATTAAGAGAATCAAGATCCAGCAGGTGTTTCCTTTAAAGCTTGCTCTAGTAAACACCCTCACTCACACATTCATACGTGGCAGCCAACCTAGGGAGGAATTAAATTTGCCAGCACACCCAAAGAATCTTTCAAGAAGACTGTATTAAAAAGCAATTTTCATTCAAGAATGGAAACTAATCTAAAATGAAAAAGAAGAATTGCTCAGGAGATTGGTAATTAAATAGACCACCATGGTTACTGCTTCTTGGCATATCATTTAAATAAATATCAATCAACAGACCTTAGCTTATTTTGGTGACTTGAATGAAATAAGTGATGTCATCAGTCTCAAAGAGTCAGAGATCAATTAAACTTTTTTTTTTTCATTAAGGTGATTTATTTGTTTACTATCTGAGTGTACCTACTTGACTATGAGTTGCTCCAGACTTGGGGACCTGTCTTGCTTATCTTTGAGTTCTCTATAGGCTACAGCATAAAGCCTTGGACATAACAGGCATTCAAGGATACTGTTGAATGTTATGGACTTCATTAAAAATGAAATGCACTGAATTATACAAAGTGATTTATTTTCCACCTAACAGTATTGGTGATGAGTACTTTAAAAGAGTGCTAGTGTTGGTAAGGTACTTTGTCAACCTTTTAGGAAAATGTCATTTCCTTTAAGTTGACAAAAGGTAATTTATCAGTGGGAAGTAAGGAGAAAAAAAAGAGTTGATTTGAATAAAATCCAAGAAATACATTTCTTGGAAGTAACAGATTAATAGTACTTCTAATTCATAGAATATGCCTAATGCAAAACTTGGAAAACATTCACACAGTTGTGTTTGTTTGTTTGTTTGTTTGTTTATTCAGCATGAACCCCTTTTAACTGTTAACAAATTGATAATAAGATAAATTGTGGGGTGAAATGTACAGAAGCCACAGCCAGCAATACTACATAATTATTAATTTAAACTAATTATTATTGGTGGATAACCACTGTCCTCCTCACTTTACTTCTCAGATGGCATTCATGCTGCCTCCATCTGTGTTCTGTAATTGTAAAGGACCAGGAGGCAAAAAAGTCTTGTCCTGTTCTAGTGATGGAGACCGAGAAACTGAAATGCTTCCCTCTTGTTCCATCGTCCACCTCAAGGCTCACCAGTTTTCTGACTTGGTCTTAACAGCCTGAGGGCTTGACAAGCCAAGCAGAGAATCCTAGCCCAGCTGCTGCTGAAGGTGAGCTGCTGACCTGGGGAGGCTTGGAGAGACACTAGCTGCAGATGGGCTTAGACACGATGGGATGGCTATCTTGGCCTGTATCTCACATGGTTTTGTAAAATGTGTTTTATATCCTGGTGACATCCTACAATTCCCCTGATCTTTGAACAAATTGCCATCTCTTCTTATGAATGGAATGTAGTTAGTTATTCAGCACTTAAATTCCTTACTTTTCTAAAAGGGAGGAACATGTGGGGTGCTCAACAATTTTCTTCACACCAGGAAGTCAGGAAGCCCTGACCCAGAAAAGTCTTTCTACTGTGGATTGGTGAAAGCAACTTAACTAGACTTATTAAAAGTGCTTATGCTGCCTGGATAAAAACTTGGAAGCAAACACAAGTTTGTGTGGGAAACTGGGATGCTAGGGGAAATTGTCCCTGATGAAGCCTGTCCCCTGAGAATGGTTCCTGATGAAGCCATCCCATCGTGTCTAAGCCATCTGTGGCTAGTGTCTCTCCAAGCCTCTCCAGGTCAGCAGCACACCTTCAGCTGCCTAATACAGCCTTTTGCAGTGCTGGGAGGGGAACAACTATGAGAGATATTGCCATTGGGAAAAGGACTAAGCTGACAGAAATGTTTGCAAAAATTTCATGAAGCTAGGGTTGAATGTTACATGCTGCTCTCTCTCAAGGTGCTAACAGGCATCACAGGGGCAGTATACTTCCCCAAATTTTATAAGCAAGTCTTGCAATTTTGTGAGACAGTTGCCTCATTAATCTAGCTGCTTTGAGAGGCAGGTCTACAGCTTTTGGGGTAGGAATAGTGTCCCACTTCTAAGGCAACCGATTCCTACATTATTAAAAATGTCTCTTAGAGGAGCTTCCATCACTCTGATAACTGAAAGAATCCACTTTTGTCTTATTCATTTTATTTGACACCTTTACTACTTTTCACTTGGAGCAACGGAAGAAGAAAGAAAGTAAGATTTCAAGGTCGAAAGTGGAAGCTAGTTTTCAACCTTGTGGGATGATTGGAAAATAGTTATAGTGAAATAATTTCCATATTGTTAGGTAATGTTCCTAATATGAAGAAAAAGTATCTATCTCCCAGATTTAGTCTGTAGCTTTCATTGAGCAGCCACATATCCTCTGGGGACAAGCCAGTTATGCCAGGGAAAGGAAGGAAAGGGGAAACATCCTCACTCCATTTTAATTTTATTATGTGATGTCCCATGTGGCATGTCATTGATGTGAGCATTTATTGGTTGTAGCAACAAAAAGGTCAGCTCATTCAAGGTGTCACACAATGAATTATTTGCAGCTGATAAGTCCTCTGAAGAGGTTAAATGAAAAATATTGTTATTTTTCTTGTCTACAGTGGTGTCTTATGGATGGTACATTGTAGATCATGCCTGTGTGCAAAGAAGAATAGAAGCTGGAAAACCTGAAAATCCCACCCAAAGAAATCACCATTGTCAACGCTTGTGAAATGTGGGACACCAACCTAAAATCATAGTTGTGGTAGAGGTTCCAAGTTACTTCTGGAACTATACCTCTTTATGATGAGAAATGATTCTTGCCAAAACTGAGTACAACCAGGCAGCACATATATCTTTGGAATGGATGTATACAACCCAGAAACATTTGCTAGACAATATTTAGCCTAAGTGAAATAAAATTGCCAACACAGATCCACACAAACATATAGTCCTCACAGTAAGATGAGGCTTTGACTGCTTGCTCAAACGTCAGCTGAGAATGGAAGTTCTATTGAAGAGAACAAACTAGAACCAACAAGAATCTCCTAAAAGGATTTTCTTCAACTAATATGCTCCAGCTTTAGGTTAAAAAAAGGTCCAAAAGATAGCTTAAATATGAACCCCACATGTTCTAATCTTCATTCTCTTAGATCAGAAGGTAAATGAAGGGGATTATGTGACAAGGCTACTATTGTTATCTGCATACCTCTGCTTATACCAGACTGAGTTCTAACCAGGAAAATGACCCTGTATTTCCTTTTCCACTTCCCAAGTTCTTTCAAACTGCCTTCTGGAAAAAAACTCTCAGAAAGTCTCATTCTGTAATTGTTTTATTGCCTGAATTATTAAGTGAAATGAAAACAATAATTTAATGTGCCTAAAAGTCATTTGAAAATGAGATGAAATGTTCTAGGAAGAGCCTGCCTAGATGCAGACCTGAAATATAAGCACTCAGACAGTTTGATTATCATACATATTAGCACAATTTACTTGGCTCCCAATTCCTAGATTGTATTCTCTTTGCAAAACAGTCTCTCCTGTTTGTTTGCTTTTGACTGTATTTATGTGAAGAGCTTCAAATATATCTTCCCTTCTGATGAGTCTCATACCTTATATTATTACAACACTATCTTTCATTGACACTGTCTTAAATGTCTTGCCTTGCATCTTCTTTTGTTTCTGGGTTGAAAAGAAAGATCCAGAATCATTGTTTAGTCCTCCAAATTGGGTCCTTATAGAGACCAACTCTGATTTCCCCAATCTAATTTCCAACTAATTCCCATCCTCTTTGCCCATTCCATTCAAGCTACTCTGGCATCTTGCCTCTTTTGCCGGATAACCCCACCACCACCACCGGCAGCCTAGCTTCCCCATTCCATCACCACCACCACCACATAATACCACAGGACTTCTGCACTATCTTTTAGCTCTGACTGGACTAGCCCTCTGCAGATATTAACATGACTAAACTCTCTCACCTTTTTCAAATCTCTCCTGAAACATCAATTTCTCAAAGAGGCTGTCCATCTCCCCACTTGATACTGACACCTGACAAACACCCACCCCTTTGAACTTCCACTCTTTTAACTGACTCTACTTTTCTTTTATCCCTAGCATCATTTGGTAACTAACCTAGTAGTTAACTTATTTCTGATGTTGTTATTTCTGCCTTTCCACTAGAATTTATACAAACACACAGAGACCTATACATAAAAATGTATATAAGGTATATGTATATATAAATTATATATAAAAGGTATATATATATATATATGCACACATATATATGTAAATAGATTGTATGTGTGTGTTCACGAACATATGCATAAATAGAATGGCTCATCATAAGCATATGCTAATTGAATTAAAGAAACAGTGTGCCTCTTGGTGCATCTGTTGCTTCTCTCCATTTTGACACTTGTATCTCTTCCAAAGAATAAATTATGACTTGCCCTTCCTCTCTCCTAGAACTTGTTTATCCCTGCTAGCACCAAGCGCTTGTCTTATTTTGCTGACCCTGACTTTTCTCCTCTGCCATGGTATGGTTAGCTCTGCTTTCTTTATTTATTATTAATCAAGTCTTCAAATCGCACTATCAGTAACTATTGGGAGAAGGATGTATCACTGACAGAAAACAAGATTAAGTCTTGAAAGTGTAGAATTGAAGGGAATCCAGGTGCTGTCTTTTCTGATCTTATTATACACCAGCCAATCAATGGGAATCTCTTCTCACTGACCTGAAATTCTAACCACACAAGTCACCCAAGCTGGAGAAACGTCAAAGATTAATTCTCTCTCTTGCATGCAAGCCATGTAATTTAGTAATAGCTACTCAACCATCATTGACCTGCTAATTAATCCATGGATTTTTTTTGTTGTCCCTTTAATCATTCCCCTTGAAGACGGAGTCACTATAGAAATACTCATTTTCTGCTCAGACTCACCAACTAAATGCTACTAGAGTTCCGTAGTAATAAAACACTGAAATATATTGACTCTCTGCCAACTTGTTCTCTTTCTTTCCTCTCTTCCCTCTGTGTCAGCTGGTGATGCTACTATGCAGACAAAATACTGAGAGGGGAAACGACCAGCTAGTAAATGAATAGTTTGTGTCACAGGTGAGGGTAAGAAATGGTTCATCATTTGGAAGAAACAAGTTGGTTCTGTTCTCTCTGAATTAAAGATTTACCTGTCCTCTTGACTTCCCATCAGTAATTTTGAATTGTACTAAAAATCACTGGTTGGGGCCTCATTTCCAGACTTTTCTGAGAACACATGGTTGACTGTCATCCCACATTGCCAAACAATGATGCAAGGTTTCTGATAGTGTTTGCATCACCACATGCATATACAGTCCTAACTACTGAAAATGTTGGTAAGGTAGTGACCTTACATGGATTTCACTCTGACTTGAAAAATGTTCAATTCAATCTACTGCCTGAATGACATCTTAAATGCTGGCATCTGTTTCCTGCTCTGATGTTTATCTGCTGTGTATCTTTGAAAGTGTCAGCTCACCTCTCTCACCCCTAGTAGCCCAGTGGAAAGAACTGGCCATTTGCTTCACAAGGATGTTGATGAGTTCATGTTTTGTCACATGCAAGGGGAAATTTATACCAACCATTGTGACTGCCACTGAAATATCATGTAGAACTTGATCTATTTCTTATTCAATGATTGAGAGAAAGGGAACAGAGAGGTTGAATAATATACTTGCTTGACCTCTAGTTACTGCAATTACAATGAGTAGCTCTAATTCTGCCAGGCCAGGTTTATGCATCATTAACAAATAGATTAGAGGAAATTGTGCTTACTCTATAGTGTCCCTCTGTAAGAATCACTTTTGCATCCACTTAGATTTTACACCAATTTTATAAGTGAACATGAAAACAACCATGGCTATGAACTTTGCTTGCACCACTGCACTGTATGTTAGGAAAGATCTCCCCATTTGACTTCCACCAGGAGAACAAAAGAGTTTGCCTTAAGACCAAATTGGGAGAGATAAAATATTACATGACCCCAGCTAGTGTGATTTATTTTCTAACAACAGACAAAATATCCAGTGAGGGCTTTCCTTTCCAAGTAGTCAGCTTATGAGGTTACACCTTTATTTCAAATAATATTTTATATAGGCAACACATTTAAAGAGCATTCTGGGACTGGCGTTGTGGCTCAGAGGTAGAGCACTCGCTTAGCATGGGCGAGGCCTTGGGTTCGATCCTCAACACCAAAAATAAATAAGCAAAATAAAGGCATTGTGTCTAAACAAAAATAAATAAATATATTTTTTTTTTAAAAAGAGCATTCTGATAGAACTGCCTCTTTTGTCAGCATATAGTGTCTTTGACTTTGATATTGGTCATTTTCAAATCCCCCAACAGAGTTTAACCATCACTGTACATATTTCAAATTAAGGCTTCTAGAGGATATTCTGCAAACAGAATTCTGGAAATATTTCAAACATGACAACAGACTTGGAATAACAGAATATATTCCAAAGGTAAGCTATGTTTCCTAGTTTTATTTTCCCTTGAAGAAGACACCTGGTTTAACTCCATTTGTAAAAGTTTTCTAGCAATGCTGACAGACAAGTGACTTAATGTCTCTGGGGCTCAAAATCCTCTCCACTAAAGTGCAGATAAGTATAGAAACCAATTTATTAGGTTATTGGAAGAGAAAGTGTTTTATCTTTTAAAACTTAGATTTTCTTTTTAGTGCCTTGCACATGCTATGCAAACTCTCTACCTCTAAGATATATTCCAGAACCCTACGAAACATTGAAATAGTCTGGAATAAGGTAAAGAATCATACAAATGTTATCTGGTTTGGGTACTATCACTACTAATGTTTTTATATCAAAGATGTGGAAAATGACTTTTTGATGGTAAAAGAATCTATGACTAGGAACTATTTCTTGAATCTCTCACCAAACAACAACAACAGAAATTGTTCTTCATCACAACCAAGCTGTCCATACTTAAACAGCTGAGAACGTCCAGAAAAATCACAGGATGGAGACACAGATGATAATACTGTGCAAGGGATTTAGGGGGTAAAAAAGAAAAAACCTGTCTCTTGCAGAAACAGCTATGACACTAAACACTGCTTCAGAGATACTTGATCTTTATTCTCCATAGAAGCTTAAGATAAGTGACAGACAGGGCTCTGAACCTGCACTTGGGCTTTAAAACTGTCAGGATATAGCATTTTTGTATTAATATGAGCATCTTTCAGCAACTCAAGTGGAATACATTTTCCTTATCCTTTCCTCTGACTGCCAATGGTCTGTGAGCATGGTTGTAAGATCCTATGTAGAAATACACCACTTCATGTTTTAGAAAACACTGCAAAATAAGCAAATACATTATCAGATCACTGTGACCAAACTTCACGTTAATATAAAATGTAAAACTAAAAAATGATATCAGCAACAGTTATTTTTTCAACCAAACATATGCCAGTCATCATCTTTGGTCTCCATAATTTCATAATAGAGAAATAGTTATTTAGGAAGCTTTACAGGACAGCTCTTACCTTACTTGGTTTTACGTAACTGCAGTGCCATTATATTTTTCATTTCGCTATTGACTTGTGAACACATTATTATAATTGTATTTGGGAACAATTCATCAACATGCTTCTTTTGTATAATCCCAGAAGTGAGGTTCATTAGTATTGCCTGGGTGCTCCAACTACCTTATTTATAAAACAGACAAGATTATCTTCCTACCACATCCAGTGGCTTTCTTTCATCCTCTCATCCTTGGCCACTTTTTTTGACCATCTTTTTCATTTGGTTTATGCATTCTACATTAACCTTGTTCTCTCAGCTCATGAATTACTCTTTCCTCTTCCTCTCGGTAACTCCAGTTCTTCTTGACCTTAACTGTGAACTCTCTCGCGGGCATAATCACTGCTTCTCTGTACCCCTTTACTGCTTTCTCTGATAGGGCTCATAACTTTTCTTTGTTCATATTTCTTTCTTAAGCAAATGACCTCCAAATCTTTCCCTTCAGCACTGACTTCTCATAAGGCCTCCAAAACCTACTAGAAAATCTCTTTCTTGGTAATTTAATATATCCCCAGCCCCATTATGTTTATAATGACTTCAAATCACTTCCCAATACCATTCCATTCTAGCAGGTGGGAAATTTTTCCCAGTCTATTGAAGACAAAATTTAAAGAAACTTGTGACTCTTTCTTTACCTCACCCCGGTATCTAAATTATCCATCATTTGTTTCTCTATGATTTCCTTTCAATGCACTATGTATTCTGTCACAGGTCTGATCAAATTATCTTTTTTTTAAACTCTTGTTTTACTATCACAACTTCCTCTTCTCTTCATTGCCTCCACATGACCTATGAATGTACTAATATACAACAAATATTTTATTTTATTAATTGACTCAAAATTTTGTAGTGCTTCCTTTGTGTCTTCCAGATTCAAATTCAAAGTCCTCATCCTTGCAGTTTAAATCCCCACTGAGGTCTTGAAGTTATATTTCTCAAGGCTCCCAGAGAATATCACTTATTCTCAACTCAGTCTACTCATTTGCCAAGCTCCTTCTTGCCCAAGGGACTTTATGCAGTCCTTCCTTCCACCCAAGATGCTCTCATTCTTTTTCTAGAGCAAACTATACTCTTTCATCAATTTGCTGCTGTACTTTTAAATGAGATTTCCTTAACTTTTTAAAAAAATCTCAGCAAATTTCATTAATGTTAGTGTCTAATACAAAATTAGTAGTATTCTAGTTATCAATATTTTAGATATTATTCTTGTAACAAGTTCTATTCAAGGGAATTTGCATATGTGAGCAGATAATAAATGAGCAGATACTATAATAAATATATAAATATGCTCACTATTAATTTTATAGAGGTTACTGTATGGCAATACTCCATTCAAGCTAAGTCTTCTTCTGGTTTACTATTATTTACAGTGACTAACATTAAGCTGGGTTTCTAGAAGATATATCCCCAGTTTGCTCATAGATTATTAGTCACAAAATATTTTTTTAAAAATATAGCATTTTTAGTGCTCTCTGCCATTCAAATGCATCTATTAATAGAGGGATGAGTGATAGAAGAGCAGACCAGATGTATGTAAAAACACAACTCCATGTCTCTGCTCAAGTCTCAGTTGTTAGTGGCTATTCTTTAGTTCTGCAGAAAGAAGAAAACCATTAAAATCATTAGATATGGGCTCCTGTACTGTTACATTGTGAACCAATAGTGAATAACTTGCTGCTGCTTTTTTCTTTTAGAATATACTCCTGGTACCTAGCAAAAAAACTTGTTCAGATTGGGTTCAATAAATTTAGCTCTTTCAAATTAACTCAAGTGTTCCTATTTAGGCAAGTTAGATCTTAGGTTCTAAATAAACTTGTTTATATAGTCTAATATCCATTGCCAATATAGTTGGGAAAATTAGATAAAATGAGAAAAAGGCCTTAAAGAGAATACTAGACCCTAGAAAATGTCTCTGAAATTAAGATAGTAAGTGGTAAATTTCCTAAAGTTCTGGCTAAGAAAATAGATAATTTCTTTTAAAAAGTCTAGAAATTAGTATTAAATTAAAGAGTTTTAGATAGTTCCTTACTAGTCTTCTTAACAAATATTAATTGATAGGTCTCTGTGTTGCTGAATATGTGATAGTGACAATGATAAAGATGTCCACTCCAATTGAGCTCATACTACAGTGGTGTAGACTATTTCAGAAAAAGAAACATCTATTTAGAAAAGATGACAATAAACACCAGCTATCAATAGGTAAGTCAATAAAATAATGTCAAACCTCAGAAATAGGGCTCTCAAGTAATAAAAGAGGTCACTGTCACAAAGATTCTCTGTAATACTGATTTGGGCAGGCAATTTGACTTTGTCTCCTATAATATCCTAAAAATAAGAAGGTGAAATGTGACCTTTGGATCTAATTACACTTGAAAAAGGTTCTTTTCCATTCAACATTCAATAACTTGTCAAATTTGCAGGTGACACAAAGCTGAAAGCAATATCTAATATAGCAGAAGACAGGAGTTAGACTCAGAATAATTTTGACAGGTTTGAATACTGGGCAGAAAGCAACAAGATGAAATGTAAATGGAGTAAATATAAAGTCCTATATTTGAGAGTAGGCAAAGGTTTTAAAACAGGACACAGAAAGCAATAATCATAAATAAAATAATAACATGATAAATTAGACTTCATCAAAATTAGAAACTATACTCATCAAGATATCATTAAGAAAATGTAGAGGCAAACTATAGGCTGGGAGAAGATATTCTGTAGCATTTATGTGACAAAGGATTGGTAACTATCTGAAACCAGTAATAGCCCTGCAACTTATCTCAAACTGTATCTGAAAATGTATCAGAAATTGACGCATGTAGAGTGAGATTCATAAAGAGGTGATTAGGTAATTTTGTAGAATATCAATTATAAAATCTAGCTGAAGGGCACGTGGTGTTCACTATATAGATTTTTTTTCAATTGTCTCTATTTTGGAAATTTGAAAATAAAATGTTGAGGAAAGAGGTATATTACAATTACAAAAATTGTCCCAGAAGTTCTATCTAGCTTATCTAATAACATTTAAATGTTAAAAACAGCAGATTATAAAAATATATTAAAATTCTGGAGTGAGTGAGTGTGTGTGTGTGTGTGTGTGTGTGTGTGTATGTGTGTGTTATGGTAATAAATGAATGTGTGTCCTATAGTTATAAATGGAAAATAGGCAACAAATGTTCAACAGTGATTTTCTTACAGTGGACAGAGGATGAGGGGAAGAAATTTTTCATATTTGCTTTTTTGTATTTTCTGGTAGTCCTACAATGAATGTGCATTATTTATGCACTTTCAAAATAATAGTTATTTTAATGCAAATATCCTATACTTGGTATTTTTAAAATGGGAATAAATATACAGGATTTTTCCACATGTTGACTTGAGCCATGGCAGAAGCAATGCACAAGTTAGGAAGAAGCACAAGTTGTCTGGCCTTGGTGATTTGTGCTAGTGTTTGAGTAGACGAACAAATAAGAAAGGGAATTACAGTATCTGTCACAGATGGGAAAGTGAAACAGGCAAGGGATGTTGAATTGTTACCCCCTTCTTTTTCATCACAATTCAGGCACATAGCACTTCTTTTATTAATCTGTATACAATATCTTCTGAATTTTAGGTCTTCATGAAAACTTTTCTTCTACGTGCTATGTACTTCTTCTGTCCTGTCTTGTTAAATTTTACTCTCCTTCAGATTCTATTCCTTACTAATATTCCAAACTAATTTAGGGGTCCCCATTTCAGTTCCCCTTACTACATTACATTTAGTAGCATTCATGGTAATAACTGCTTGCACATTGTAGGAACACTTGCCTATCATCATTCTGGAATTGAGGGCCTCTTCCTCATTGTAAACTGAGTGTTCAGGGTTGGAACACTGAAATGAGTCAGTAAGTAATATTGAATAAAAGCAGTCACTTAGGTTAGTTTAACATCTCTTACATTCAGGGCAAGATGAAGATACTGAGATGGCAATTTAAAGAGCCATACATACCTGCAGCTGACAAGAGGAAATGTGAAGAAAGGTACAGTTTTGGGAAGCTCTAATAAGAAGGTATTTGATGATCTGAGAACAAATGCACCTCTCCAAAGGAGAATGTGTAAAAAGAAAAGGGCAGAAAACTGAACATCAAGCCTATATCTTTTTTTAAAAAAAATCATTTAGCCTTTATTCTTTTTTATCTTATTTATATCTCTTTAGTCTTGTTTTATTTTACTGGAAACAGGATGTCAGCTTAACAAGCACTAAATTAACAATAGCCTTGAGCACATGAAGAGATGATCATCTCCAGGCCATGCTTGCTGTTTTGAATCTTGGCAGCCAGCACAGGCTTGGCTCTTAATTTCTCTACTTTTCTGCATGGTTGGGAAGGATAGACAGCAAACGAAGGAGCAGATTCTTAGATAGTACTGTCCCAATACCAAAGACACGCCAGGAACCCTCGGGTCCCCCTCTTTTCATAGCCAACAGGCCCATTGTTTTATTTAAAATTTACTCAATAAGTATTCACTAAATGCCTCCTATATACCAAACACTGGTTTAGTGATAAAGGTCTTTGCATTAATGGAACCCATGGCCTGATAGGATGAGAGACAATAGATGTGTAAGGAAATAACATTAAATGACCAATTTGAGGATGCCAAGAAGGGAAAGAGGTAGGGAGTAGACAGCACAGCAAAGAAGGAAAGAAGAGAAGAGGTGGCCATGTTGGCTCCTATGAGGAGATGACATGACAGAAACTTCAAAGATGGGGCAGGATCAGTTGGTGAGGCAAGATGAAAAAGCTCCAGGCACAGGCAGCAGTATATGAAAAGCCTGAGGCAGAATGTAACAGGAGATTCAGAGACCTTGAGGCAGCACTGTAAGCCTAAAGCAGAGGGGAAGACAGAAAGAGACAGACTTACAACTAAAGAAGGGGCTCACCATGCAGAGCTTCTCAGTTGTGAGAAGGACTTGGATTGTTAGAGCAGGGTTGTTAGAAAACTGCAGATGGATTTGAGCACAGATGTGACAACATCTCAGGCAGTGAACCCAAATGTGCTCATGGTAGAAAGAAGGTCCCTGCATTTACTACAGGTTGTTTGTTCATCTGCTTTATCCCTCTAAACATCCTAAGCCTACTGTGGGCTTCTACCTCTTTGTATACAAAGCCAGGTTCTAAATTATAAGTCAGATAACTCACTGACCAAATAATTAAAAAGAAGAAAGTATAAAGGTAGTGATGATAAAATAAGAAATACTGTACCAATACTTAGTAGTTGTTTTATTTTAATGAATCCTTTTAGAGAAGACCCATTACGTACATCCACTTATAGCAGAAAGAAAGGCATCAGACTTTGTAAGTGTGTGGGGATGTGAAGAGCATAAGATATTACCTTGATTCTGACATATTCCTAATAGAGAACATTGTTAAATACTAGAATGAGTTCCCTAGAGCTTCTTCCTGGGGCCATTAAAAATTAGAAACTCATTTGTCTTGTATAATTGTGGAGTTGCCATGTCTAAAGTGAAAGAGATGGACTGGATTTTCTTTCAAGATTCCCCTGAGATAAAAAGGGTAAGGGTCCCCAAGAGTGTTTTATAAGTAACAAGTTGTATAGTAAAGAAAGATCAGATTCTGGCAATTAGTACGTGTCCAGTGGATTTTAACTGGTTTTGGGACTGAGAGTAAAAAGACAAATATTTCCAGGCAAAGTATTATTTTCTCATCTTTGAATAATAGCAACATTCTGATTTTTAACAATTAGCCTCATATGTAAGGAACATATGAGGTGATATCTGTTGCAATACTGAACTGAAATGTTCTCAGCCATGAGACAGTCAAATTGAAGCTAATGTGCTTTGAAGAACACATCGTAGAGGAAAGATGCAGGCATCAAAATCAGACAGTGCAGCAGTTAACAGGAGGAGCAGTTGGGGGAGAAGGCCAGTTACAGTATGGAAGCAATTGAATACTGGGAGCAAGCTCACCAAGCAGGATGTTAAAAACCTGAAAAAAATCAGTGGAAATGGATGATGGAGCCCAAGATGGCAGCAGCCCCCTTGGAAGGAATCTTCTCACTGGCACAGGCAATAGATTGCCATTCAAGCAGAGGATGGAAAACATCTAAATCAGGTCAGGCCAGCCCACTGGCAGTAAAACAAGCCAGTCAATGGCATAGTCAGCAGATCCAGAGGCACAAGCAAGTACATCCAGAGGAACATGAGGTGGGCGATATCTAAAGCATGGGCTTAACTGAAGCCCACCAACTGGCAAGGGCAATGCCTTCGAGCAGAACAAGAGAACAGTGGGTGAAGCCAAGAGATGTGATGTGCACTGTGCCAAGTGAGCAGAATGGTCTCTGAGGAAATATCAGCTTCCTACCAACCAGGAGGCCTCCAGCAATATGAGAGCTGCCTGTATACTGCCAAGTGTGGTAGAAAAGGATCATGGCAGAATGCGTGTAGGACACACGGGAATAGCTAAGCTACATCATTGAAAGCCAACATGTGCCCCTGGAATCCTGTTGCTCAATAGCCAAGCAGAGCCTGAAGGGCTGGAAGAGCAACGCATGAAGAGGCAGAAGGTCAAGGTTCAAAATCCATCTGTGCCACCAACCACATGGCCATGGACTGAACCTCTGCAATGCTCTTTAGAATGCATTCCTTTTGGTCACCCAGGAATTGCAGAGTTACCTCTCCAAGTCAAATTCAATCCCTGACCTGACTTGGAGGCCTCCCATGTGCTGACAGTCATTCCTAATGCCACCATCCCATTTTGATTTGTCTGGTTTTGTGACCATCTCAAAACTTGCTGGTTTTGTCTTCTCCTTCATGTATGTCCCTCCACTTGATTTTCAGTCTGTGCTCTCACATAATTTACTGACAGTCTGTAACACTCTCCATCACCTGCAACCAGAACATCCTTTCCCAGAACTTACATCACCTCTATGAGCACAAAAAGGTCCAGGTTGTGGTTATTCCAATTTGGCCCACTTATTGAATAAAAGCCATCTGTGCTGTAAGCACAAAATATAATATGTTTAGATTTTCTGTTCCAACATCTACCAGGAAGCCTAAAACTAAAACTGTACATGAGTAACAGTTGGAAAAGTAAAAATTGTTTCCCATTATCTGGGCATATTATAGTCCATTTACCCTTTTAAGTTCAAATGCTATCAGGTCACAGGTTATCTCTTCTTTTAAATTCATGATAATGTAAAAAAATGATCATGATAATGTGATTATCTTTAGTACACCACACAGCTGAGATAAAACTACTCTTGATGAATAAATGTTTTACGTGATATCCAAAGGAAAGAACTTTCCAGACTTATAACAAGTTATAGTTCTATAGGCACTAGAGGAGATATCTCCCATAATTCTACAAAAGCAACCTCTTCTCTCTTTCCCTCTCCTTCTTTACCCTTCTCTTCTTCTCCTCCCTCTTTTCTCTCCTAAGTTCTATTTCATTTCAGATTGTGGAGGTGAAGAGTCCTTTTTTAATGTAGTATCTCTCCTAGGTTCCTCTAGTGTATCCTTCAATGTTGCCATGACATAGGGCCAGAGGCTACCCAGGTCACTGGGAGATGAATTCTCTGAGGGACCTGGAAAAAATTCTAGAGTGGGAAAGAAAAAAAGTGGCCAAATTTACAAATAGATCTCCATATGTCAACATCATTTATTAAATATTAACATTTAATTGATCCGAACCAGCTAGTGCTGTCTTAATGCTACACGACATTATTGGACTAGTATATCAGGATCATTTTTATGTGGCATAACTACATAGATAAGCCACCATGAAGAAGACCACTTTATTGGGTCACAGTCATATGGAAAAACTTAAGATATCAAGAACAACAACAACAACAACAAAACAACGAAGTGCCACTCTGGCTCTATGGCTATAGGAATGAATGAATTTTGAGGAGTCGAGAAGATTATTATGTAGGTGCCGAAGACATTTCTCTTTGTTTCTACTCTTCTTCTCTTATCCTCTATACTACTCAGCTCTTGTGAGCTGACAAAACCATCATGTAAGAGATAGAGCTTCATTCTTAAGTTCCCCGCTGAAGTCTGAGAATTTAGGTAACAAGAATTGCTGTCAAGGTGGTTTCACAATGGTAGTGACAACAAACTACAAACCGCAGGGCAGCAGTTTATGAACAGTTTCCTTTAAGAGCCATGCTATTACTTTTCATACTAATATACATACTAAAATGTTATCATTCTCAATTTTACCCTTGTCATCTCCCCAAACCTTGTCATAGCTATAACATAGCTTATTTTAAAACCAGGCAGGTCCAGAGCTTGCCTTTGTATATTTCTTATACAAAGCAACACAGCTCTATCTTGGCAGAGTATCTCAAAGGCTAGTCAGTACCACAGGAAATGATAACAATACCAATTTATTCATTATTGGGACTGTTCTGCATGATTTTTTTGAGGCAAGGTTACCAGAGAATCCCAGGATTTTTCTTCTCTTCTGCACTGACTTGCAAAACATCCCATGTGGGCTATAGTTATGGCACTTGAGAATATAGGGGAAGAAATAAAGATTGTGATATAGGTGAAAGAAAATGAATAAAGAAGTATATGAACTCTGAAAGTGATAAATCAAAGGACATAAATCTGTTTACCTGCTATGAAAATACAAAATGCATGCATTTTGCTTTTAAGACACTGCCATGCTTAAAACTCTTCCAGGATTTTCCACCCCCTAAAAATTAAGTCAGCATTCTATAACATGATTTTCTGATTAGTCTTCCCATGAACTGAAGCTCTCTTCCTAGAGACAATGTTTTGGGTTTTTTTTCCCCCAGCTTCCTCAGGCCTGGTCCCTACATATGTCTGTTCTGGCTGTATCATATCTTTATTCAGTTTCTCAAACATACATGGTTCTGTCCTCTTTGGGCATTTCCCCCTGAAATATCCACTCAATTTTTCCCTTCTGTGGTTCACCTCCTACTTATGCTTTCAGGTTCTACCAAAAGCCCATTTTCCAGAACTCACCCTGTATTGAATTTTTGTTTTGTCTTGTTTTGTACCTGCTTCTCTCTCCTATAATGCTTCTCCATCATAGCACTGATGCCTATTGTCAGGTGAATACCTGTCCCCTTCTGATGCATAAAGAAAAGATGATATCTACCCTAAGTACCTGTGTGTCATTGTATTATTTTGCAATGTGCTTTTTAGAGAACAGAAGTTGTCTTCCCTCCATGCTTCAAATGAATCAAAGAAAATTCTTACTGACTGTGGCCAGTGGAAATAATCTAGATTTGGAAAAGCAGCAGTCAAGTTACCATGCCTGTTGGAGCAGCCAGCAAGTTTTTTTCTGTAAAGAGTGATGCACATAGACCTGCTTCTGGCCACCTCTCCTAGGAAGGGTCAAGAGTTCCATATTGCTCAGACTTTGCAAAGAAAAGGAACTGTACGGTCACGGCAATGAGAAACCAGCACGAGGATGATCAGGTTATTATTTAATCTTATCTTGAATACAGCATAAAAGGCACTTTGTTGAAAATACCCTTGTGATTGGATTTGGCCTCTCATTTCTGAATGTTTGTTCACTGTGATTAAAAACACCTAATTAATGAATTAAAAAATGAAGGAAAGAGAAGAGAGTATTCCCATTCTAACTAATTTCCTAAAACAAGCCTAGAATCTAATATAGTGTCACAAAATAGGTACTCAGAAAATATTGGTTAAGTGAATAAATGTTGAACTATCATTAAACGGTATAACATATGATATCAAATTAATCAATAAAAGTAAATATATATATATATATATGTCTCTATTTTATCACCTGAATAATATTTTTATTTAACCAGATAAAGTACAGATTATTCTGATAATGCTTTTATTCTTCAAATGTCTTCTTTTTAATGTTTATTTTAGTTTCTACCTCAAATCAATTGAGCTCAGTCATGGTATACAAAACATACACCTCTCGATTCATTGTCACTACAAAATTCCAAAAAAAAAAATTCAAATATTAGGGTCTGATAAACAAAACAGATATAGGGCTAAATTTTGTTATTGGTTCCAGAAAGGAGAAAGGAGGAATGAGTAGAGAAGTAGAAGCATTAAAACAGGCATTGGCTTTCAAATATCTCAGACCCTGCAGTAAAGGATATCTCAATGATAAGGCATTATACAATAAAATGAGTACACACACACACACACACACACACACACACACACACACATACACACAGGACTAGGAAGGATTAGGAGTGACTGAAACTGATTCTCTGAGGGCCTCTGTTTCAACATAATTGCCTGCAGATTTGGATCTATACAAATACAGTTTGGTCTGTTTCAGGGTATATCTCTTACCTATAGAATCTACTGTTTTGGGGTCATAACCCTACTTAGTGACCCTTCTGGAGCATTTCACCAGAGGACCCACTAATCTATGACATTTCACCATCAGGGTACCCCTTATTCTGACACCATCTGAGAAGAGTCATATTGCACAAAATCTATCTCAAATTTGTTTTCCCTCAAAACCCCAGCTACAAAGCCCATTGTGCTCAGTAACAGAGTAGAACATATAAGAGTAAAGTGTCCTTCCCACCACTGTGACCAGTATATTTGTTTTATATTCACTCTATACAATGCTACTTTCTGTGCAGCGGAATTACAGCCATGGCAAGTTGGGTTTACAATATCACTATGCTTGGGATTTTTATTCTTGGGAGAATTTCTGTGACACTGCATATTTCACCTGCTGGACCCTAGCCCAATTGTAAAACCAGCCATTATTTATAACGGATGTTAATGGCATGAAATAACATGCATAAATTCAAGTTGGTGGGCACTGCCACCTTCCACTTCCATTCTCCTGGGAGGATTGCAACCAAATCAGTATCTTTGGCCCCCACAGCCCAAAACAGATTTCCTGCAGCTTCTTCTTAAGGGAATGAAAGCTGCTTAGAGCAGCGTGTAAATTCATGGCAAGAAGCAATAAAGGTGAGTTTTATACATTCCCATTATTGCTTCTACGTCTTTGCAATAATGTTTATTGACATGTTTGAGTGGAGCACAAGCTGCAGTTCAGTTCAACTGCCTGTGAAAATGGGACATTTGTCAAGAAACAAACCTCGCAGTTTTTAGTGGCTCTGACAGTGGGTATTAGAAAGGATATTGATGGAAAAAAAGAGAGTAGGCAGGCCTAGGGGGAGAGTGTTAAGGAATAGACTCAGCACAGATGCCTACAGTGGAAGAAAAGGGGATGACTAAGGATGTAAAACTGAACACTAAACACATTGAGTGACCACCAGTTGCCTTGAAGCATATGCACTTGTATAGGGAACATCAACAAAAGCTCCCTTTATCTCCAGGAGAAGGCCTCTACTGTGATGCTTTCATTGGGAATTTGATCCCCTCTTGCCTTTTTCCCCTCAATAGTCCATCTCTGATGATAATCTGGTTCTTAGAGTGTGTATGACTCTGTTCCTCAGAGTTCTCACAAGCTTAAAGGTGAGCATAGCAACTACATAGCATACAACCTGCTTTTAGTAATTAAGTCAGGCGCTCAGTACTTCCTAGGGAATATGCTAACCGTGGGTGTGAGACACTGTGGTAGATCTGGGCTTGTGCACAGTCCTTTCTCTCAAGTGTTCTGCAGTACTATAGCAGAGCCTGTTGTATTCATTAATAAAATAGAGTAACTCCCACAGAAATGTTCTACTGGAATTATTTTTATTTTCCTTTCACCAATAACTTAAATGACTATTTACATGTTGGGGACTAGAGAGACATTTAATACATAAGTATTCATACCCCAAATGCAAGTGTGTTTCAAGTCTTCAAGGTGACAAAATGAAAGCTACTAATGGCCCCTTTCTTCTTTCACAGATCAGCATTTGGGAATCTCAGCCACTCACACCATTGCATCAGTACCCTCTCTGAAGCCACTCTGCCAAATTTCCAACACAGATTTCTAAACAGTGCCTGAGCCTGCAGAATCAAATCGGATCCTCTTTCCCCTAAAGTTCAGTAACACATTTTTAACCAATATTAACAAATATTCGAGGGAATATTTTACTTTCTTGATGTATGATGTAACATGAAAAGATCAGTTATTATTAGTTTTGGACAATAGAAACAAGCATATGATGCCACAGTACAAGAGTACGATTGTCTTGTCCTGGAAATGTTATCACTGTCAAAAAAAGTCAGAGACTAATTATATCAAGGCAAATTGAGTTGTGTGGAACCTTAATTACAAGTTGACATTCATTTCTGCCATCCATGGGTTAACAAAATTCCAGAGTTACAATTTCACTTAAATCCTTCTATAAAGTACTTTTCCACATAAATTTTCATCTGCTCTCATTCTCCTCCCTCTCTAAACCCATAGCTTAGCATTTCATTTCAGACTTGCTAAAGCCCTGGGATTCTTTGCTATCTTTTTCCTCCCAGTGCTCTTTGTATGTGAATCAAACTTGCCTTCACTACACCATACCCTACATTTAGCAGGCAGGCTCACAGTGTGTAAAAGGGCTGTTAGTACCACAGAACTGTCAATCATCACATGGACAGAAAGACACTTATAAAACAAACTGTTTAACAATGACATCCGAGATCTAGTTTCCCCCGTTTCCCTAGTCTGCAAGAACTCTGTCATACTAAGAAGTTCTAACCCTGCTTTGATCACTACACTACCAAAGAATCTTATTTTCCTTTACTTGATACCCATCCTCTCCTTATGATGGGCATTCTAGCCTCTTCCTCTATTGATGCCATTTATATTCATTTTGGGCTTTGGTTTGGCAAGCAGGAATGGCCTTTTTATTAACATATGGATGTCTCAACCAATGCTTACTTTGAAAGGCAGGTGTACTGGGGTGTGTGTGTATGGGTGTGTTGGTGAGAGTAAGAGCTGTGTGGGAGGGTGAGAAGTGTGTGTGAGAAAGAGAGAAAGGGAGGGAATGGAGGAAGAGAATGAGAATGAGCATGTTGATCAGAAATTACTTGGCTCAGAAAAAGTAATTTACTGATAAATGATTATCCATTTAGAGGTAACCGGTGTCAGCAAAAGCAGCCTTAAATTAATCTGTCTACCAATCCTTTCAGATCTTAGGCAGCATAGTAGAAAGCAAGCCGGCTCAGCCATGTCACAGAGTCTCTCATAAACAGTAATAAATCGCCAGAGATTTCATTTCACATCTCAGCAATTCTGGCCCTAATGTGATGACAGAAAAGGGTGGAGGGTTGAGTGCCAACACTGAAGAGGGGAGGAACCGTGAGATAGAAAAGTGCCAGCCCTCACCCTGCAGGGGTGCCTTTCTATCAGAACTCAAAAATTCAGGCCACAAAGATCACACAGGCAAGATTCATCAGTGACTGACACAGGAGGCTAGGGATGAGAAGCGATGGCCCTGCCAGTTACTGGAGAGATTCGTTGGGCAAGGCACCCGACAAGGTGATAGCCACCTAAAAGTCGGGAGAAAAATGAAATGAGATTATTTGTATGAATGGTATAAATACAACACACAGCTGAGTGTGGTGGTGTCTACCTCTAATCCAAGCAACTCAAGACCCTATTTCAAAAAAAAAAAAAAAAAACTGGGGATGTAGTTCAGTGGGTTCAATCCTGAGTATCATAAACAAATAAATAAATGCACTCCACAAAGGGTAAAGAATGTAGCACCATAGAAGTCTACAGGTCAACAATTTACCTACATGTGCCAGGCAGTATCCAGGCACAATGGCTCTCCAAGTGCTTATACCATAATGGACAAGTGAGAGAACTGTTAACAGAGCTTTAGGAAGCATTTTGGTCACCACTAGAGCATAAGCAAACACAAACCACTCTAGAAATATAGAGAATATAGTTTCCGACACAAAGCAATATTATTATTGTGGTTCTCTGGCACATCATTAACATGTCAATTTCCCCTAGGAATTTGTTAAATCATTTGCACCTCAACACTGAAAAACTTGTTTGCCTCTTGGCTTCCTTATTGAAAATAATGTAGCACCTGCAATTAATAATAAAAATAAACACTCTAGACATTTTAATGTCTGGGGCTATTACATATTTTAACATGTTATTACTCTAATAACTCAGTGTGCACATCTAATTATGATTTGGCACTTACGTGGACTCTCCTTTAGGGAACTGCTTTTAAAGTATTGACTAAAATTCAAAAGTACTTGTTCTTTGGTTCAGTGAACAGATGAAGGAAAGATGGAAGGGCATTAACCAATTCAATCACTTGATTTTAAATATGCTATAAATAATCACAATGAATATCACTATTAAAAATATTAAATATAGGATATTTTTATTATCAAGTAATGCTACATATATATTGTTTATGTTTGGAAGAGACTTTAATATCAATTTTCATCCTTCTTTTACTTTACAACCTTATTTTTCTGAACATGCAACAAATATTATTTCCATTTCACAGGTGAGAAGCTGAAGTTGGATGAGGGCACTCCACATAGAAACAGTTCTGATCTCCAAGGCCCAGGAGTTGGTGACCTAATTCATTGCTCTCAATGTCAGAGGGTGATTTTGCCCAAAGTACCATGGTCCTAAGGAAAGGCTAGAAAAGCTCCTGAAACAGGATCTAAAAGCCCTCAGATTCTCAATGGTTACTCTGAGTGACTAAAATTAAGAAACTGATTCTTGCAATAAACTTACTCTACTTATCAAAGGAACTATTGGTTTAAAAAAATCATCATTAGAAAAATACGTAGAGCCGTCGCCGCCCTTGAGGAGCTGTAAGGGTCTTCCCAAGTTGCTGAGGCTGGCCTGAAATGTGTCATCCTATTGCCTCTGACTCCAAAGATGCTAAGATTATAGATTGAAAATGCCGAGGAGGACTGGAAGATGGCGGCCAAGGGAGTACAGCACACCAGTACGCTGCGCCACTGTGTGGGAGAAACATGAGGTGAAATGGCTGAAGGCTACCTTGGTGGGAATCCCCAGTGAAATTGAAGTGCTCCAGAATCTAGAGGTCAAAATTCCAGCGCGCGGGATTCGGCTGCAGGGGCTTGGTAGCGGGCGATTTTTCCACACGGAGTGAAGCAGTACTTGGTCGGCAGACCGCCCCGTGGATGGAGTCTGGGACGCGCCCGAGTTAATTAGCTGCGAGTTACCAGAGAGGGATTACAGCGAAGCGGATTCTGCAGGCTCCTGCCAGTGGCACACTAGCCGCGCTGAGTGCTGAATTCCAGCTTTGAAATACAGGAGAGAATCGGTCCAGTTCGTTTCCCGACACCGGTCGGAACACGCAGGAGAACTGCAGCCGCCATCATGGAGAGCTGACGCAATCATCCCTGTTTTCTACTGATCTCAGCTCATTCAACTACAGAACAGGTGATTCCAGGCGGGTATTTGCCTGCGTCGCGCAGACAGATCGCTCAGGCTCGGGATTGGAAACTCTGAGGAGAATACTCTTCAGGCCTCACCCCTGGCAAGGCGGGCGCCGGGCTTTGAGCAGCCAGATTCTAGTTCCCCGGGTTGCTTTGGCCCAGGGCGGGAGATCCTTCTTGGCCCGGGGCTACGGAACCCGCGGCGACTGTGTCTTTGACCCTGCCCCTGTCTGAGCATACACTGAGCTGGGAGAGGTTGGAGCTGCCAGGTCCGGGTGGGGGCCGCCTGGGCCTGAGGTTGGGGTCCCTCTGTGGACCCTGCTCCGAGCAGAGTGTGGCAGGGATCGGAGAGGCTGGGTTCTGGCCCTCGTGGCTGCTTGAGCCCAGGGCCGCGGAGCCTGTGGGGACCGCGAGCTGAGGCCACCCACAAGTGAAACTTGCGACGAGGGGCAGCGGGACTCTGTCTCCTGGAACAGTTTTGACCCGGAGCTGGAGAGCCCAAGGGAAGTGCGTCTTAGACTCTGCTCCAAGGGGAGCGTACACCGAGCAGGGAGAGTTTGGTGCGGCCAGGCTTGGGCACCTAGCAGGGAGAGTCTGGTGCGGCCAGGCTTGGGCTCCCGGGGCGGCTCTGGCCTGGGTTTGGGGAACCCGCGGCGGTTGCCCTGAGGAGCCTGCTCCTAGCAGAAAGTGGCGGGGATCGGAGAGACCGGCTCCTGGCTCCCGAAGCGGCTCTGGCTCAGGGTTGGGGATCCTACAGGGACTGCTTCTTGGTCCGGGTCCTGCTGGGTACTGCGGGGGCCTGGAGGGCAGAGTGGAGCTGCCTCCTGTGCCCAGAGCAGGCTAAGGGTCCCGCCGGTGTGGTATCGCGACACCCCAACTGCAGCTGGGGCCGAGGAGAGTAGCCGCCCACGCCTGGAACAGGACCAGCGACCCGACGGCAGGGTAGCCAAGTCAACCCACTTGGAGTAGAGGCCGTGAAGAGCTGCCGTCTGACCCTGCAAGGTAGGCAGTCCTGCGTCCCACTGGCAGGACAGGCTCGGCAGCCGGCCAGTGTAGTGGACGAGTAGCATCGAGGCAGTCACGTCACACTGGTTGGAGTGGGGGTTGAACAGAGCCACCGCCAGCATCCAGAAGGAGCCCAGAGACCCGTTGGAGAGGCAGTTAGGTACCCCCACTGGGAGTGGGGGTTGAGCAGAACTGCAGCCCAGGCCCGCAGGGTGGGCAGATCTGAGACCCACCGGCGGAACAGGCTTGGAGGCCGACCAGCGTGGTAGACACGTCACATCAATTGGAGTAGGGGTGGAGAAGAGCTGCTGCCCACGTCCGGATCAGGACCAACGATCCGAGGACGTGGCAGGAACGTCACCGCAATTGGAGTGGGGGCAGAGTAGAGCAGCCACCCGTGCCCGCGGGGCGGGCAGACCTACGACCAACCAGCGTAGTATATAGATCACCCTGATTAGAGGAGGATCACAGCCACTACCCGCCCTACAAGAGAGATATCCTAAATATACAAGAGCAACAAAAATAAACAGGGGGAAAAATTTCAAAAACACAACAGTTTCACGAAGCAGAAAGAAACGCAAGCAACATGAAAAGACAAGGAAAGAAAGGACCACAAGCAATGCAGGTCAACTCAACCCTAGAAGAGGTAATAGCTGCAACAGATGGAATGTCAGATAAAGAGTTCAGGATATACATGCTTCAGATGATCTGGACTCTCAAGGAAGACATGAGACAGCAAAATCAGACAATGAAAGATCACATTGACAAGGAACTACAGAAACAAATCCAGGAAGTAAAAGATCAATTTCACAGGGAGCTAGAAGTAATAAAGAACAAACAAATAGAAATCCTAGAAATGCAGGAAGCAATAAACCAACTTAAAACCTCAATTGACAATACTACCAGCAGAATAGATCACTTAGAAGATAGAACATCAGACAATGAAGACAAAGTATTTCAACTTGAGAAGAACATAGACAGTTCAGCAAGACTGCTAAGAAACCATGAGCAGAACATCCAAGAGATATGGGATAACATTAAAAGGCCAAACTTAAGAGTCATTGGGATACAGGAGGGCACAGAGCTCCAAACCAGAGGAATGAACAATCTATTCAATGAAATAATACGAGAAAACTTCCCAGACTTGAAGAATGAAACAGAATCCCATATCCTAGAAGCCTACAGGACGCCAAAAGTGCAAAATCATAAGAGATCCACACCTAGACACATTATAATGAAGATGCCCAACATACAGAATAAGGAGAGAATTTTAAAAGCTACAAGAGAAAGAAAGCAGATTACTTTTAGGGGCAAACCAATCAGAATAACAGCTGATCTCTCAACACAGACTCTGAAAGCTAGAAGATCCTGGAATAACATATTTCAAACACTGAAAGAAAATGGGCTCCAACCAAGAATCGTGTATCCGGCGAAATTAAGCTTCAGGATGGAAGATGAAATTAAAACCTTTCACGATAAACAAAAGTTAAAAGAATTCGCAGCTAGAAAACCATCTCTTCAAAAAATCCTTGGCAAAACATTACAGGAAGAGGAAACTGAAAATAACATTGAAAACCATCAGTGGGAGATAGGACAGTAAAGGGGGGAAAGTAACCAAAGAGGAAAACTAATCAGGTTTAGTAACATAAATAAACAAATATGACTGGAGGAACAAACCAAATCTCAATAATAACCCTAAATGTTAATGGCTTAAACTCACCAATTAAGAGACACAGGCTAGTCGAATGGATCACAAAACAAGATCCAACAATATGTTGCCTACAGGAGACGCATTTGATAGGAAAAGATATACATAGACTGAAGGTGAAAGGCTGGGAAAAATCATTCCACTCATATGGACTGTGGAAACAAGCAGGAGTGTCCATACTCATATCAAACAAAATAGATTTCAAGCCAAAATTAATCAAAAAGGATAAAGAGGGACACTGCATACTGCTCAAGGGAACCATACACCAACAAGACATAACAATCATAAATATATATGCCCCAAACAATGGTGCACCTACGTTCATCAAGCAAACTCTTCTCAAGTACAAGAGTCTAATAGACCACCATACAATAATCATGGGAGACTTCAACACACCTCTCTCACCACTGGACAGATCTTCCAAACAAAAGTTAAATAAGGAAACTATAGAACTCAACAACACAATTAACAACCTAGACTTAATTGACATATATAGAATATACCACCCAACATCAAGTAGTTACACATTTTTCTCAGCAGCACATGGATCCTTCACAAAAATAGATCATATATTATGTCACAGGGCAACTCTTAGACAATATAAAGGAGTAGAAATAATACCATACATCCTATCTGATCATAATGGAATGAAACTGAAAATCAACGATAAAAGAAGGAAGGAAAAATCATGTACCACGTGGAGAATGAACAATAGGTTACTGAATGACCAATGGGTCATAGAAGACATCAAGGAGGAAATTAAAAAATTCTTAGAGATAAATGAAAACACTGACACAACATATCGGAATCTATGGGACACATTGAAAGCAGTTTTAAGAGGAAAATTCATTGCTTGGAGTTCATTCCTTAAAAAAAGAAAAAACCAACAAATAAATGATCTCATACTTCATCTCAAAATCCTAGAAAAAGAAGAGCAAAATAACAGCAAAAGAAGTAGAAGGCAAGAAATAATTAAAATCAGAGCTGAAATTAATGAAATTGAAACAAAAGAAACAATTGAAAAAATTGACAAAACCAAAAGTTGGTTCTTTGAAAAAATAAATAAAATTGACAGACCCTTAGCCATGCTAACGAAGAGAAGAAGAGAGAGAACCCAAATTACTAGCATACGGGATGAAAAAGGCAATATCACAACAGACACTTCAGAAATACAGAAGATAATCAGAAATTACTTTGAATCCTTATACTCCAATAAAATAGAAGATAGTGAAGGCATCGATAAATTTCTTAAGTCATATGATCTGCCCAGATTGAGTCAGGAAGATATAGACAGCCTAAACAGACCAATAACAATAGAGGAAATAGAAGAAACCATCAAAAGACTACCAACTAAGAAAAGCCCAGGACCGGATGGGTATACAGCAGAATTTTACAAAACCTTTAAAGAGGAACTAACACCAATACTTTTCAAGTTATTTCAGGAAATAGAAAAAGAGGGAGAACTTCCAAATACATTCTACGAGGCCAACATCACCCTGATTCCTAAACCAGACAAAGACACTTCAAAGAAAGAAAACTACAGACCAATATCTCTAATAAACCTAGATGCAAAAATCCTCAATAAAATTCTAGCGAATCGGATTCAAAAACATATCAAAAAAATTATACACCATGATCAAGTAGGATTCATCCCTGGGATGCAAGGCTGGTTCAATATACGGAAATCAATAAATGTTATTCACCACATCAATAGACTTAAAAATAAGAACCATATGATCATCTCGATAGATGCAGAAAAGGCATTCGACAAAGTACAGCATCCCTTTATGTTCAAAACTCTAGAAAAATTAGGGATAACAGGATCATTCCTCAACATTGTTAAAGCAATCTATGATAAGCCACAGGCCAGCATCATCCTAAATGGAGAAAAATTGAAGGCATTCCCTCTAAGATCTGGTACAAGACAGGGATGCCCTCTCTCACCACTTCTGTTCAACATAGTCCTCGAAACACTGGCCAGAGCAATTAGACAGACGAAAGAAATTAAAGGCATAAAAATAGGAAAAGAAGAACTTAAATTATCACTATTTGCAGACGATATGATTCTATACCTAACAGACCCAAAAGGGTCTACAAAGAAACTATTAGAGTTAATAAATGAATTCAGCAAAGTGGCAGGATATAAAATCAACACGCAGAAATCAAATGCATTCCTGTATATCAGCAACAAATCCTCTGAAACAGAAATGAGGACAACTACTCCATTCACAATATCCCCCCAAAAAATAAAATACCTGGGAATCAACCTAACAAAAGAGGTGAAAGACCTATACAATGAAAACTACAGAACCCTAAAAAGAGACATAGAAGAAGACCTCAGAAGATGGAAAAATATACCCTGCTCATGGATAGGCAGAACTAACATCATCAAAATGGCGATATTACCAAAAGTTCTCTATAAGTTCAATGCTATCCCAATCAAAATCCCAACAGCATTTCTTGTAGAAATAGATAAAACAATCAGGAAATTCATATGGAATAATAAAAGACCCAGAATAGCAAAAACAGTGCTAAGCAGGAAGTGTGAATCAGGCGGTATAGCGATACCAGACTTCAAACTATACTACAGAGCAATAGTAACAAAAACAGCATGGTACTGGTACCAAAACAGGCGAGCGGACCAATGGTACAGAATAGAAGACACAGTAACCAATCCGCAAAACTACAACTATCTTATATTTGATAAAGGGGCTAAAAGCATGCAATGGAGGAAGGATAGCATCTTCAACAAATGGTGCTGGGAAAACTGGAAATCCATTTGCATCAAAATGAAACTGAATCCCTTTCTCTCACCATGCACAAAAGTTAACTCAAAATGGATCAAGGAGCTCGATATTAAATCAGAGACACGGCGTCTGATCGAAGAAAAAGTTGGCTATGATCTACATACTGTGGGGTCAGGCCCCAAATTCCTCAATAGGACACCCATAGCGCAAGAGTTAACAACCAGAATCAACAAATGGGACTTACTCAAACTAAGAAGTTTTCTCTCAACAAAAGAAACAATAAGAGAGATAAACAGGGAGCCTACATCCTGGGAACAAATCTTTACCCCACACACTTCAGATAGAGCCCTAATATCCAGAGTATACAAAGAACTCAAAAAATTAGATAATAAGATAACAAATAACCCAATCAACAAATGGGCCAAGGACCTGAACAGACCCTTCTCAGAGGACATACAATCAATCAACAAGTACATGAAAAAATGCTCAACATCGCTAGCAGTCAGAGAAATTCAAATCAAAACCACCCTAAGATACCATCTCACTCCAGTAAGATTGGCAGCCATTAAAAAATCCAACAACAACAAGTGCTGGCGAGGATGTGGGGAAATGGGTACACTTGTTCATTGTTGGTGGGACTGCAAAATGGTGCAGCCAATTTGGAAAGCAGTATGGAGATTTCTTGGAAAGTTGGGAATGGAACCACCATTTGACCCAGCTATTCCCCTCCTCGGTCTATTCCCTAAAGACCTAACAAGAGCATGCTACAGGGACACTGCTATATCGATGTTCATAGCAGCACAATTCATGATAGCAAGACTGTGGAACCAACCTAGAAGCCCTTCAATAGATGAATGGATTAAAAAAATGTGGCATTTATACACAATGGAGTATTACTCAGCAATAAGAAATGACAAAATCATAGAATTTGGAGGGAAATGGATGGCATTAGAGCAGATTATGCTAAGTGAAGCTAGCCAATCCTTAAAAAACAAATGTCAAATGTCTTCTTTGATATAAGGGGAGTAACCAAGGACAGGGTAGAGATGAAGAGCTTGAGGAAGATTAACATTAAACAGGGATGATAGGCGGGAGGGAAAGTGAGAGTTAAGGGAAATTGCATGGAACTGGAAGGTGAGCCTCAGGGTTATACACAATTACATATAAGAGGAAAGGAGGAGTAGGAGGAAAATTATATAAGTGGAAGAAACGATTTATAGTAGAGGGGATGGAGAGAGAGGAGGGGAGGGGAGGGGAGGGGAGGGGTGAGGGGACAGTGGAGAATGGGATAGACAGCAGAATACATCAGTCACTAGAAAGGCAATTTGTAAATCAATGGAAATGTAACTGATGTGACACAGCAATCTGTATACGGGGTAAAAATGGGAGTTCATAACCCACTTGAATCAATCTGTGAAATATGGTATGTTAAGAACTATGTAATGTTATGAACAACCAACAATAAAATAATTAAAAATAAAAAAAAAAAAAAAAAAGAAAAATACGTAGAAATTATGAACTCTTTAAAAAAATTAAATTTATCTAAACCATGCCAAATTCTTTAGTATGCACATAAATTAAATTGTTAACATAATTATAAGATTATAAAATACCCTTGATTTAAGATATATATTTTTAGATGAGGTTGGTATAAAATGCTGATCTTAATGGTGTGAACTAATTATATTTCAAACTATAAAGTGAAATATTCAGAACATATTGCAAAAATTTTACTTATGAAATGCCAGGCCATAAAGATATGTGTAACCATTCAGTGGTTTACTATACACCTAAATTTTCATGAAGATATTTTGAATTTTGTGTGTGTGTGTGTGCATGTTTGAAATGTCTAGCACATACAGTTTCTACTACCCATATGCTTCATTATTTAACATAATCAGACAAAAGCTGCATTTCTATTGGGGTATAGTGGGCAGAGAAGCCCTGATAAAATGTCAGGAAGGCTCCTTGGAGTATAAAGAGCACATCACACACTATGCAGTTATAGCCCCTCTCACCTAAATATTCTATATCTTAAGAAGTCTTAATATTTGCTTATAAATGCCTAATTTTAGTTATTATTTGGCAATTCCATGGATTTTTTTTTAGGAAACTGCAAAAGACCTTTGAAGCATTGATTAAAACTTAAACTTCTCATAAAGTGTTTATCATCTTAAGAACAAACCTGACTCCACTACATCAGAGCTGAATCTTGGTAGCCTTCATGATATATTTGAATATATGGCATTTAAAACACTGAAGAACGTGTCTCAGCTCTATTCTTAAACCTCAAGTTCTGCCACTCCCCAGTAATCTTAATGGTCCTTTGAGCATCCACTCAAACCTGCACTTCCTAAATCCTCATTGCAGTAGATAAACCTGTATATCTAACAGGAAAAGATTGGCACAATGACTGAGCATGGCATATATTCAATTTTACCTGTTAACAAAATAAAAGTGATCTAAAAGTAACTGGCATTTTTTTGTTGTTGTTGTTATCTTAGAGTACAACAAGTTGGGGCTCAAAAAATTGAATTGAAGGTGTTGATTATAATAAATTCGGAGTCAATCTGTTATGAAAACCCCATTCCACTCCCCCCCCCAAAAAAAAGAAAGACTATTTTTCCAAAGTTATATAAACACATCTTTAAGTTAAACTACAAACTATTTTGAAGGAGGTATGAGAAATGCTGAAAGGGGTTGAAAGAAATAGGATCTACTACACTCATTTTTCTAAGATAACCACCACACTTCAGTACTCCACAGTCACTGACGAAGATACACTGAGGAAGTTGCTTCTGGAAATATCACCTGGTGGTTAAGGAAAAAGCCAGCACTTCATTGCACTCCATCATCTGGTTTACAGTGTTTGGATTTGTAGCCACAGCTTCATCCTTTGCCAAAGACTCCATACTGCATGCTGTCATTCACACTGCCAGACTGCACGTAGGCCAGGATTTATGGAAACCACGCTGCTCCCTCATTGCTAAGAGCAGATGGCTGGGCTGAGGGACAGCAGATTGCCTAAGGGCAGAGACAAGGGTGTGGGGGAAGAGAGGATGTGGTAGTCACAGACACTTCATTCTCAAGTGAGCCTGGGAATGATCACTTCCAGGAGTGTCTCTCCTTGCCTTAAAGGCTCTCATTAGGCAAACTGAGATTTGTGGTAAGTTTTAGGAAGGTTGGGAAAATCCTTAAATTGAATACAAAATCACTGGGAACATTCAAATATTTTCTCTTTTCTATCTCCTTATATATCTTCATGGATCCTTAACCTCCTTCGCTCTATCTTAAAGTATGATATGTCTGTCTATATTGCTATCTAATGTGGGATAATATTTTGGAATATTTTGAATTATTTCAATTACTTACACACCTAGAATCACACACTGCTCAAGATAGACCTAAAAAAAAACAATAGGTTTGATTCAAGAACAAGTGACAGTATAATCTGAATTAAAGACATCATAACAAGGAATTCTTAAAACAAGTGTGATATAAATCATAACAAGAAAATTCACAGATTGTATCCAGACTGGAATGTTCCTGGTCATGTTATCTCTTACAAAAGAGAGTAATGTTCATAGCAGTAGGGATAAAAAGAAGAAAGCTACCAGTATTCATTCCCACCACTTTACCATCACTGAGGAAGAAATACATTGGAGAAAGATTGATGAAATAAAAAGGATGTGCTAGGGATGTTTGTGTTCGCCTATAATCCCAGCAGATTGGGAGGCTGAGGAGGAGGATCAAAAGTTAAAAACCAACCTCAGTAACTTAGTGAGTCCCTAAGCAACATGGGGAGACCCCACCTCAAAATAAAAGAATAAGTTAAAAAGAACTGGGGATGTAGCTCAGTGGTTAAGTGCCCCTGGGTTCAATCCCCATACCAAAAAAAAAAAAAAAAAAAAAAACAAAAAAACAAGGAAGGTGTGAGTCATGTTTCAAGCAGGGTAGGTAAAGCCCCACCAGGCCATTATTAACATTGTGCCTCCTTTAAGCAGCTTTCCTTTTCCTTGACTACACCTTTCATAGTTACAGTGGCACACCTTCCTTTCTGCTGCCCAGACACTCAAGTTCCAACTTTAGCACTGTACCTGTCAGGTCCTACTGATCTCTTTATATGTTCATCCCAGTTGTTGGATGGTGAGCTCTCTGAGTGTATGTATTTTGTCTTAATTCATTGCATCTAATATACAATGGACTAAAAAAATGTGGTTAAACATTCGTGCAAAAAGAATGCTTCTGACAGCTTCATTGAGAGTTAAAGATGAGGGAGGACTCAGTCTACAACTGTGCTTAGTATGCAATACACAATTGCAATTTTAGTCTCTTCATGTGCATTCACAGTAGTGTTAGCTTTAGAGTCAAGCAATGCAGGCCATCCTACTTACACTGACATTTCAGGGAGGTATGTAAGGAAGGAAGTTGAAGATTGTCAAATTATGAAGTGACTTCAGACCCATTTTTCTTCCTCGCTTCCTTCCCTCCTTCCATCAGTCATTCCCTCCCTCCCTTTTTCTTTTCTTTCCTCCTTCTTTTTCCTTCTTTCACTTTTATTCTACATCAAACTGTTATACATTTTAAATATTTTATAGGTACTTATATTTCTAAATTTAGCCCCATGAGAAAACTTAAGTTTAAAGAAGGGAAGTGACTTGTCCAATGTCACCCAACTAGTTGGTGACAGCACCCAGGAGCACTGACTCAGGTCTCCTGAATCTGTCTTTCATGTTATCAAGTTGTTTCAGTGCTTTTATTCTACATCCCAACATGCAATAAAATAAACATCAATGGTTACAATAATGCTAATATTGTCAAGCCTTTTGAAACATTCTACACTGTGTCAGTTAATTGTACAAATCTCTCTGGTTCTACATCTTCCCACAGGAGTTTAGAGGTTTTAACACTTCCAAGAATAGAATAAATCCAGGATAATAAAGATGTGGCAGAAAAACAAACACTGTGCTTAGGGGGTTAGGAAACCAGATTGAACACAGTAAAGGGTATGCTGAAGACAATGCTTAATTGGTAAATCAGTATGACAAGGCTGGCGTTCCTCCCCATCTGTGTTTGTTGGCATGGCTCCTCACACCACCTCATTGCATTGTCTGGGAAGGTCTACAGTGTGCTTGCAATGCTCCATTTATCTTTGTACCATCAGATGCAAAGTCACTTTTCAGTGCATCCCTGAGAGGGAGTTTCTACCACTGGTATTAGCAACTGGAAAGAATGTAGATATTGTTCAGTCACTGCAAGCTCAGTCATCCCAATGATTCTGTACCCATGTTTTAAACAAGGGGTGATACCCCTTGTTGGGAGTGTTGGAAATGTGTGGGGCTTTTTGGGTCATTACAGTAAATAACAGCTTCTGCTAGCATTTAAGGACTAGGAAAACCAGCTGCCTTGCAATGCAGAGGGCAACTCAGTGCAACAATGAATTGGCATACCACAATGCCAAAAGCATCCCTCATCTTGAGAATCACTGAGAGGATTCTAAACTTCTATGTCCTCCAGCAACTCAGACAATAAAGGGAAAACCAGAAGCCGGTGTCCAGCTTTAATTTTGGGTGAGCTCCCAGAGTTTACCTTTATTGGAATGGAGAGTGCTTGGGTTATGCAAAGTGAAAAAAAATAATGTTAAGTGCAGAGCTCTTTTTGGTGTGGTTGAGGTTATGGTGATTGGCTGAGTAAAGGTTTAGACAACTTCACTTCTCACCATCAAAAAATTGTTAGAAGTGTAAAGTTTTCTCATTATTAACATCTTGTACTGAGCCAAAATCCCTAAAGAATGTAGGGAAATCAGGGTGCTGCTTATAAAAAAGACTGTCACCAGCACATACCTAGATATATAAAATAGGACAACTCCCAGCTACACTGAACTAGCCATGTTCACTGTAAATGAAGTACTAGGATATCTGAGCAAAGAAGCCACGGCAACACAGAGTCTGTGGATACCTCCCTGAGAGACAAGCTGCCTTCCTGATCTCCACAGCTTTGCCAGTTAAGGCTGCTGCAACTCTCCAACCTCCACAGCCTTGTGGTGGTCCCTCTTGGATTTGTGGGTAGCATAGTCTCTTCCCAAATATAAACCAATAAACTTACCCTTCTACAATTTCCAAACTCATTGATCAGGGAAGTAAATAGGTGATTTTTTTCCAACTTAAGTCAGAAAAATGTATTAGTCAATCAACTCTTTCATGGGATGTACTTTAATCAGTCTCCTATCAATCAAGTATTTACTAAATACCTACTCCTTGCCTGGTCCTATAGCCATAGTCAGTAGAGAATGAAAAAATGAGTAAGAATGGAAGATAAGTACTCAAATAGAGAAACAATAAGTAAGACTTTTAAGCAGGGCTCTTTAGCCTTGGACTGAGTTTTGAAAAGATACAATGAGCTATATGTTGAAAATTAAAGCAGTAGAAAAATACATTTAGGTAGAAAAAACAGTGAGCTAATGGTGTACCTTTCCTCTACCCTAAGGCCCATCCCCTATCTTCTGTGGCATCATTTATGGTTCCCCTATTTCCAAAAGCCTTTACGGTTAAAGACCTTAGTCTTCTGAGTACCTAGTTCATTCTAGGCTGTTGTTACAAACTTCAGAACTTAATCATATGTTGTCATGAGCCATTCTATAGCAGTATTATAAATCTATATCTTGTCTCCTGAGAAATCTGGTAGTTCCCCTGCATGCAGAAATCACACTATATTTAGGCAGCTCATAGAAAAGTGTGCAAAGAACTATTCATGCAGTTGATCAGACGCACAGTGCATGATGGCTTGTTGGCTTGAAAAGAAGAAAAATGAGAAATTAGGAATGAAGACAAGGATTGGGGAGTGTCCAACAAAGACCAAGTGCAACTGTATCTGAGAGCTACTGCAGCCACCATGATGCTTCAGCATCCAGCCTGGCATCTAGTACAAAATAAGCACTACATAAATAGTTTTTGAGCTTAATTAATATGAGACTTGGTATTTCTGTGGTGATTTCCAGGAAGCTACATTGCTTAAGGGAAATAAGTCATTTATAGGGGAGAGATCTGTAATTCTCTGCTCAAAATTTGGCTCTCTAATAATGGAGGTCACAGGGCTTCCATTATCTTGCCCTAAATTGACCCCTTTTAATGCCACGACAAAGGATTAACCAAGGTTGTCCTTTCCAGAACCACTGTGACTTGAGAGATTGTGTATTATTGTGTTTTTGTTTCTTAAGAATTTTAAAGTTGCTGACATCATCTACCTGTCGTCTCCAGTTCCATTTCCAGTTATGGCCGAGATATGCTTCTCTTCATCTCTCATGCACATATTTTTGCCTAGAGCTTCCTATGATTGGCCACAGCCTTGTTTATGTCTCTTTAGTTTGAGACCCGTTAAGATTTATTTAAACAAGTTATCATACTTTTTTTTTTAATTTCCCAATGTAACCACAGTGCCCAGCACAGTAGCAGGCACATAGTAGGCACTCAGTAATTATTCGTCAAATGAATGAATGGCATGCTGTTTTATAACTTATGAAGAAACAACTGCCATTTTAAGATTCTATTTGCTCTTGATTCAGCGTATGTGCTTTAGTAATGCAGATTCAAATTTTCTGTTAGCTCCAATCTTGGAATAATTGGTCTTAGACCTTATAACATTCTGCATTTCAAATTCTTTTCACTGTCTGCAGGGCCAAACATACACATGCTCCCGTTGATGTATTATCAGTAAAGTGGGAGTTTCAGAATGCATGGAGCTACATGGAGCTTATTCTCTTTTTTTATTTGAGTTGTCTTTAACCAGAATCTGGAAAAGTGGGAAGACAACCTTATTTAGTTGTGTATATGTCTGTGGGAGAGGACACAGAGGATAGCTGAATTAATTAAGATCAAGTCTTGATCCTTGGCTGTCAGTTCCAGCCTGTTTTGTTCAGAGCTTTCCGAATGATAGGTAAAGAAACCAACACTCTAGGGTTAGGATCTTTGAAGGCATAAGAGCAAAACTGCTATTCCCAGAGATCAGAGTTCTCACTCTTTCTAACCTCTCCTTTCTCTGACCAAGTTTCTGTTTGCAGCTGGTTCAGGAGGGAGGCCCAGAGCTAGATAAAGCAGCAACTGTGTCATCTGCAATCCATGGCGAGGAGCTGCTATGTGAGCACACATACATTTAAATATTTGAAAAGCTTCTTTTAAAATGAGTATCAAAATGACAAATAATCCAAGTCAGAGAAAAATGCCCCAACGTTTCCCTATCTCCCTTTTCTCATTATGGAGATAAATCCCAGATGAATCTCCAGACAGCAGAGAGGGTGGGAAGAATAGTAGCAATTGCAGCCACAATGGCAAGAGAAATGTCTGCAGAAACCTTCCTGCCTGGAAGAGTAGGGGCCCTTGGTCTTACCTGCTGCCTACTAGTAGAAAAGCAGAACACTGGAGACTTCTTTGGCCATGGGGAGGAGCCCTGGTGCTGAGTCAGGAGCTGGGAGGGATGGGTGGGGGTGGTGAGAGCTTGTTTACTTTGGGTTTTCTCTACTGATAGCTTGAACTTCAAGGGATTTGGAAGTTTGATTTGGATTAGTGTTCCAAAGCAAGGCTGTTTCTCACAACCTTATCCAGCCCACTTATGTATGTAAAACTACATGGGGAATTTCAGGAAAATAAGCTCTCTAGGGAGACTCCCAGCCTCACTGCCAGAAAACAGTGCAGAAGCCAGCCAGCCAGAAGAAATGCCAGCTCTAATGAATCTTTCCCTGCTTATGACCAGAATCTCAAAACAGGGAGAGCTACGAAAAAGAGGAGCAAGGGAAATAGGGCCCTGGGGAGTTTCTGAGGCCAGGCTTGTGAGCAAGAAAGGTGAATGGACTTGAGTTCACAGATAATTTATGGATCCGATTCTTCCACAGACCTAGAGAGTACAGGGGTGGCAGATTTGGAGATTCTAGCATCTGACCCAGCTGTATGAGCTGCCAGCATGGCCCTTCTGCTAGGTTTATTTGGTGGATGGAATTAGGGTAACCTAGCTCTGGGCACTACCCAGTTGCCCAGCTCAAGTGCCATTTCCAATGCAAGTTTGTGTTTTGCCTCTGAGAAGCGCTGTGAGAAGTACAGATGAAATGAGCGCCATCACTTTGAGAGTAGCATCTGCATAAATCACTGTCCGGTGCACTCATTCCTAGTGACAGATTAATTCCTTTCTCAGGTTTTGCTTAAGAGTGTACTACGGAATACTAATACTGTTCGAGAGAGAGAGAGAGAGAGAGAGAGAGAGAGAGAGAGAGAGAGAGAGAGAGAGAGAGAGAGAGAGAGAGAGAGAGAGAGAGAGAGAGAGAGAGAAGAGAAAAGAGACAGAGACTGACTCAGTTCCTCTCAACACAGTGAAAACTAAGATGACAGGGTGTTAAATGAGAGGGTTTTTGACCTGCCCCAGCAGAGGAAGCTTATATAAAGATTATGTTGTAGGATGTAGATTGTGGGGAAAACCATAGCTACATGATGTGTCTCTGAACTCTAAAAAGCTATAGGTTGTCGACTGACACTGATGCTATTCTGGGAGTTCTGCCTTAGTCCATTTTCAGCCTCTCCTTTAGGAAGGGTAGGGGCTATGTTGTCTGTGGAGGGAGACCGGGGCTGATGATTTGATGTCATTCAATTTTAAAGATGTAAAGGAAAATATTTCCCGGAAGTATTCCCTTGAAAACAGCTTGGAGACACATGCCAAATTCCTAGAAATGTGAGAGAGGAAGGAAGGCAGGAAGGGAGGGGGAGCATGTTACCTCCCAGGACTGGTTCCTCCCTGGGCATGTTTCTGAGCAGGCACCTGAAAAATGACTGTGATGGTATTTGCAGTTTATCAAGTCTTCTGGCAGAGGTGTCAGGCATAGAGAACTCACTTTTCACTCCAACATTTCCTGGCATTTGCTAACCACAACGAGGAATGGAGGGCAAAAGGATTACAGAATTAAGCGGCACTGGTACAGCAGCTGGTGAGGGGCTGAGATTTAGCTGTCACTTTGAAGAAAACTCCATTTCATTTTGTGATTAGGAAGGAGTGAAACTTAAAATAGGTGGGCTGGGCTGGGCAGGCCTTCAGCCAGGTCTGCAGGGGAACAGCAGGGTCCTCTCTGCACAGAGGACTCTCAGCTAACAGTTTGCACCATCAACTTATTCCCCTCTGGATGCCAAGAGAAACCCATCACAACCCAATAAAGTCCAATTTCACAGTTATGGAGAAATTGTGAAATGGGGCCATGACTCCATCAGAGAGGTTCTCCAGCACCTCGGACAAGTCCACACCTGTGCTTCAGCCTTTCTTTACCTGTAGGCTTTGCTCCTAGGCTTGTGTGTCCCAAGTACATCTACTGCTCTATTAAGAACCAGCTAAGCATGTTCTCATTACATCCACCTGCCGCCCCCAAGCCATCTCACTGTACCTAAGTCCCCTGCTAAGCTTCTCCATAGTATTATAACTTTCTCTTGAGTATGGGAAGAGTTGTATTAGGTATTACACACACTGTGCTGTCAATCTCCTCTGTGCCCTAGGCTGAGGATGGGAAAAAGGGTGACCAGGGTACCAGACAGGGCCTAACACATAATAATACATACTTAATATGTGTTTTATTAAAATAATAATAATAACTTTAATGTTTATTCTCATAACCCAATTGAAATACTCCCATATACACATGGTTGATGAAATCTATCTGTATATGGGTATGGCACAGAACTTTTATTCTACATCTGTATATGTACTGATTTGGCTCTTTGATCATTGTGAATTAGGTTACATAAGCCAAAATGAAGCACAGTATTAACTGTGAATCTTTCCACTCAACTAATCTAGTAATGGGTATTCAATTTTTGCCACATACGTCAGATAGAGCACTAATCTCTAGGATATATCAAGCATTCAAAAAACTTAACACCAAAAAACCAACCAAACCATCCAATCAATAAGTGGACTAAGGAGCTGGACAGAAGATATACTTTGATCTACAAATATATGAAAAAATGTTCAACACCTCTAGTAATTATAAAAATGCAAATAAAAACTACTCTAAGATTTAATCTCATGATAGTCAGAATGGCAGTTATGAAGAATACAGATAACAATAAACATTAGCGATTATGTGAGGGAAAAGGCACATTCATACCTTGCTGGTGGGACTGCAAATTGATGCAACCAATCTGGAAAGCAGTATGGAGATTCCTTAGAAAACTTGGAATGAAACCACCATTTGACCCAGATACCCCACTCCTCTAATAATCCTGATATTAGAAACCTACCCAAAGGACTTAAAATCAGCATACTACAGAAATATAGCCACATTAATATTTATAGTGGCTTAATTTACAATAGCTAAACTGTGGACACAACCTAGATGCCCTTCAATAGATGAATGGATAAAGAAACTGTGGTATATATGCACAATGGAATATTACTCAGTATTAAGAGAGAATAAAATTATGGAATTTTCAGGTAAATGAATGGAGTTTCAGAATATCATGCTAAGTGAAATAAGTCAATCCCAAAAACTAAAGACTGAATGTCCTCTTTGATAAGTGGATACTGAACCATAATGGAGGAGGGGAGGAAAATTGATGGAGCAAGAGGAGAAAGGGTAGGGAGGTTGCATGGGGACAGAAAAGATGGTGGAATGAGATGGACATCATTACCCTAGGTTCATGTATGACATATATGGTGCGATGCTACATCCTGTACAACCAAAGAAATGAAAAGTTGTGCTGCAATTGTGTACAATGAATAAGAATGCATTCTATTGTCATATATACCTAATTAAAATAAATTAATTAATAATAAAAAGAAAGGTCTGAGAGAAAACATGAGTAAATGTTTAAGAAATACACAAAAAGGTGAGCTGGTGATTACAAATGTTAGTGGTACTCCCTTAATTTGTTGCATCTGTTAATGATGAGTTCAAGATTAGCCCTTGATTTTATTTCCTTATAGAGTTTCTAGGATGAGAATAATGTAACTTGTTGATAGTGCTGCTAGTACAGAACTGATAATCCTGGTATTAGAAACCTACTGCATGTAATTAATCCATTGTTCTTCTCTGTGTACTTGTTACCATCTTTGTGATAGAAACATTTTGGTTTTAAATTTTTCATTTTGGTTTTAATTTTTTTTTTTTCATGAAACAAAAATTTTTACTATATCCAGCTGGTATCGGGGATTTAGTCTAAAGAATAAGTTTCATTGGGCTGGGGATGTGGCTCAAGCGGTAGCGCGCTCGCCTCACATGCGTGCGGCCCGGGTTCGATCCTCAGCACCACATACCAACAAAGATGTTGTGTCCGCCGAGAACTAAAAAATAAATATTAAAAAAATTCTCTCTTTCTCTCTCTCTCTCTCTCTCTCTCTCTCTCTCTCTCTCTCTCTCTCCTCTCTCACTCTCTCTTAAAAAAAAAAAAAAAAAGAATAAGTTTCAGGTATGGTTTATATTGGGAGAAATTCAACTCAATCCTTTGTCATTTTTTCCATGAAAATATAAGGTGAGAGATTTATTGTTCAACATGAAACTAATCAACACCTTCAAGGTTTAAACAATGAAACATTATATGATGTACCATGTAGCTATGCAGGAAAACTGACAATTTTTTTGAAAATTATTTTATACCAATGGTGAAAAATTTTAAAAATGACTTTATGCTCACTTAATTAGTGAATATAATTCACAAGGCCATTTAATTTCCCATTCATACATTGATTCATTCACTTAACCAACATTCCTTGGCATTGTTTGCCAAGAATGGAGAAAACCACCACATAGTTCCTATTTCCAGATCTCTTAAAAATTGCTAAGAAAACATTACAATAAATAATGCCAAGACATCATCAGAATATAATACATTTTTGTGAAAAATTCAGTTCTAATTACCCAACCCACAGGTTGAAGCCTAAATCCCCAAAGTGACGTTATTTGGAGGTAGGATCTGTGGGAGATATTTAGGTCATGAATAGCATTTTCATGAATTAGTATCCATAGAAGAGGAGACATGGAAGAGATGATTTTTCTCTGCTCTCTGCTATGTGTGGAGACAAAAGGAAGAAAGCCATCTGCAAACCAGGAGGAAGTGGGTCCTCAACATACACTGGAAGGGGCAGTGCCTTGGTCTTTTACTTTGTAGCCTCCAGAACTGTGCGAAATAAATGTTTGTTGCTTAAGATATCTAGTTTTGGGCTGGGGATGTGGCTCAAGCGGTAGCGCGCTCGCCTGGGATGCGTGCGGCCTGGGTTCGATCCTCAGCACCACATACCAACAAAGATGTTGTGTCTGCCGAGAACTAAAAGAACAAATATTAAAAAATTCTCTCTCTCTCTCTCTCTCTCTCTCTCTCTCTCTCTCTCTCTCTCACTCTTTCTTAAAAAAAAAAAAAAAAGATATCTAGTTTATAGAATTCTGTTACAACAACCTGAACAAATACATTCAATGATAGCATTAGAGACAGACTATATCTAGGACAAGAGAACTTCAAGAAGTCTACCAAAGTAGCAGTACAGTTGAGTTTTAGCATAAGAGAAGGAACTTCTCAGTTTAATAAGAGAGAGGAGTTATCCTTCCTAATTAAAGAGTTCAGAATATGCCAAGGATAGAATCATAGGTATGTTGAGGGACTAAATAACATTTTATGAGTATACAAAGCAATGCAGATAGAGATGTGAGTGGAGGTAGAAGAACCAGATCATGAAAGACCCCTTAGATTTCATAACTAATTCATAATTGTCACTCTAGGGCTCAGAAATTACATTTATTGAGGTTTAATCATTATGAAAATTATCTTACTTCTACCATCACCTCTCTTTAATCTTTCCTAAATATTTCATTTTCCTTTAATCCTCTTCCACCGAAGTTTCCACAGAACATATGTGTGTGTATGTATATATAATAAACACAATTAACCCTTAATCAAAGCTAGCTTCTATTGAACTTTGAGTCCAGCATTATCTTGTTTCTATGACTGTGGCATGTACAGTCCGGACAAAGGCTAGTTCTCAAACTTTCTCTGATTCTTCATAGTACTCTGCATAGAATAACCTCTTTGGAAAATCCTATTGATAATATTTGACAATGATATTTCTCCTTTACTTTTAACACTCACTAATTGTTGAGATACACATTTTGAGAAAAGCCACTAAAGCACTGCAAGCAGTTTCAAATTCTGAAGTGTATAAACAACTCAAACCTCAAAAATGTCGATCTGTTTACAAATTCTTCAGTGGTGATAGATAAACTTCCTCGACCTTCCCAGAATTAATTCCCAAAGTCATCATCTTCAAATTATCTTTCCCTTTATGATACTTTAGAAGGATGAGCTCTAAGTTGCTTTTGTTAAAAGAGTGATTTTGAAGAGTATATTCGTTAAACAATGTTTCTAGCTGAAATATGAAAGTCAATCTTAATTATTATGATTTAAATATTGACATAACTATTTTATTAGGTATAAAAAGTGTATCTTTAAAAATATTTATGTGTTTTCCTCCATGCTGAGTTGTGGCACTTTAATAGTACAGTGCAAATGTCACTCCAAGTAGGCCTGGAAGGAGGGGTTAATTACTGGTGCCCTTCTCTAAAGATGACCCCACAGATTGTTGCTTCAGATCAAGTTGTAGTGAATCCATGTTCCCCAAAGCCTATAAACTCCATGGTCAAATGAAGAAACATAGAACATTATATACCTTTCCACTGGATCTAATTGGGCCTAAAAGTGAGTGTCAAGTGTATGTTAGAGATTATGCCTACATGAAATGAAAATATGCAATCTAAGCATGTCATCAATAATGCTGACCTAAATCTTCCATATGCAACCTAAGTGGTAATTCATATTCCCATAAGCATCCCATTTCAGTTAGGGACTATAGGTTTCAGAACAGCATAATACCAACCTTTGTACCCTTCAGAATACAAAGTTATCAAATGGGTGGAAATACAAAAGTTAGGTTTTGTGGCTTCACTTTCCTCCTTGAAATGTCTGGTTTCAGTTCAGTAGGCTTTGTACTAATGGGTCATCTTAGACAAGTCCAAGTTCTGACCTCTGGTTCTTCCCTTCTAGTCCTTGTCAAAGCCAAGTCTATGCCCTCTTCATAAAATCCCTTTCACAAATTTTGCCTCAAAAGACATCTCTTCTTCAAATACTCTTTGAAGGTTATGTCCCTGTGCAAATGACCAGTCTTACTTCAGCAATCCCATAAACTGTGAGTATGTGATTTTTTTTTCATGGTTATCATAAGTCTTTATGAAACACATATTAACACAGAGGAAAGTGAGACACCCTACATCTGATAAAATTCATGGTGTGAAACCGTCTGACTTAGCAACCTTTGCTTGTTCACAATTAAATGCCAAATCTCTGAAGGGAATCTCCTCCTTTAATATCTACATCAAGAAGTAATAAAGGTAGACATATTTTCTGACATCCTCAGGGCTAGCAGGAGATTGGCTACAGTTCTGTCACTAATGAAGACCCCGGGAGAGTAACACAAAATGGTATGATAAGTGAAACTTCTGTCATAAAATGACCTGGTCATTTTTTTGAAGTAGATGTATTTTGAAGGTCTCTTTAATGAGTTATTATTCTTGAGTCCTTTCAGATGGTCTAGTTTTCTTGATAAGATGGAGGAAAAAACTGAGTGCAGAGAAACACCAATTTTAGCAAGTGTTACTTATTTATTCACTAGACCCCTCCCACCCACCTAATCCACAGAATTGTCTTTTGTAGGTATGCCCATCTTGCTTCCCATGAAGATGGTATCACACCCTTTTATATTGTAAATTGCCAACAATTCCTCTGAAAAATAGCCAAAAGCCCCAAATATTTCTTGTTCTTTTAATATGTAAATATCTATCAAGCATTGTAGGCTAGAGGAAAAAATAAAGAAAGGATTAATGTTTGAGAAGATAGACATATTTAACCTGATTAAATATTATACAACATTATATACTATACAGGTATCGATACACTAAAATGTATCAAAAATATCACATGATAACCTCAAAATATGCACAATTTTTATGTTTTTATATACCAGTTGAAATACATTTTTAAGACTATAAAATAAAAAAATATGTACCAGATTATAAATTGGTCATTACTTTGATGGCATTTAACATCTACTTTGATGGGTAAGTCTTCTTACTTTTGACTTAATCCATAAACAACTCTGAAAAGTACAAATGTTCATTAACCTAGGGAAAAAATGAAAAGTTGAATGCATATTTCCAAATGCCTGCCTTTAGGAAACCACTATTCTCATGATGGCATTTTCTTAAAATTTCAAAGCATGACTACTATGGTTGGGATCATCAAAGTGAAACAGATAGTCCCAACATTATGATAAGTGGTCCATTAGCTATGCCTTTAGGAAACTGCACCACCATATCAATGCATATACTATCTTTGGGATAAGGTAGTTCTCTGAAGTTACTGGCACAAAAGCTAGTTGTTAAATCAATGGAAACATATTGGCTGATGTAAACTAACCACATACAAGTTGAAGAGCTGAAGAAAATGCCAAAATGAAGGATTGAGGTAAAGGGACTGGAGGAAAGAGGGGGCAGCGATTCATTTCAAGAAGTAAAGGGAGGAACAGTTGATGCCTGGCACATTCGGACCACTTATTCTCAACTCTACCTTGATCTTTCTGCATCCTGATGCAAAATGTGGAGTGCTGTGCATACCAGCTCTTTATTCATCGTACAGATTTAATTTGCAGGATGTGAAACCACAATATTAATGTTCAAATTATAGAATTAATATTAAGAGTCTTCCTGCTTCACAAAATGAGTGATAATATAAAGTGGAAGTGTTTTAGTGGTTTCTTCAGATCAGCTTTCCTACAGATGCCAGATCTGGCTGGTTTTTGGTCAGAAATGACAATGCCAATTCGTTTCTATTCAAGGTCAGGTTGTGGCTACACTCAGAGGATTGCTCTGAACTCAAAAGGTCACAATTTCTCCATTAAGATGGTAAAAGGATATTGGGACTACCCATGGTATGATGTCTATTTTTTTCTTTCCAACTTGACTGTAAATCACATGAAAAAAGAAAATGTGCATTCTGTTATTTTAACATCTCCTTGGCATCTAGAAAAGAAATGTCTCTACAGCATTTATTCATCCATCTGCTTATTCATGCCAGGCATTTATTGACATCTTTAAAAAATCCATAATGTTTGATAGGTGATGGTGTAAGATTTTAAGGGTTGGGGAAATCTCTTAACTAATTTTATATTCTATGGTAGCATCAAGCTGAGTTAAAAGAAACTCAATAAATACTTCTTTATTTATAATTTCTGTTTACTGACCCACCAACCAAATCCCTAGCGTGGTTGGGGAGCCCAGTTATTAAGTAAAATAGTCAATAACCTAGTGTCAGGCAAAAAAAAAAAAAAATCAGGAAAAGGAACATTAACAGTAGATTAAAGGACTTTTGAGAAGGTAGTAGCTTAGATGCATCTTGAGATTCATAAATGCAAAGTTAGGGGAGAGCATTCTCTCAGCCTGTTTGCACCTTTATGTGCCCTGTGCACATAATGGCTCAAAGCTGAAATTAACTAAAGCATGTTGGTACCAGTGTTAAACCTGAATATAAAAGGCTGTGAAGAACAATTTTTCTAAACCTTAGTTTTCTTATTTGTAAAGACGGAATAATTGTACCTGTAGTGACAGCTGACCAGTATCATCTAAGCAAAGGAAGTAGGTAATCAGATAATGGCACAGGTTTATATTTCAGCTCTAGTATTTATGACCACTTTCTAATTATACATCCTTGGAAATTTTTAAAGTCTCAGAACCTTAGGTTCCTCTTTGGTTTTTAAGATTACACCTGGTAATGAATTAAAAGCATTCATCATCAGAAATATTTATATATACACAGAAAACAACATACAGTAACAGGCACATTTGGCTATTTCTTCTAGGAAAATTGTAAGTAAAATATAATACAGCTAGAACTAAAACATGTAATGGTAGCCTCTGTCCATTTGGCAGCTTCACAAACCTGTTTCTAGAAGAGAAAATAAGCACCTTTTGATTGTGTACTTCTTCTCAAGGAATTTGAGAGAGCTGAATTAATTTTTATAACCAGCTGTGCTTGTAAAAATATTCATTCATTCACTCATTCAAATTGTGTTTTCAGATGAGAAAACTGAGGCTTTGGGGCTGGGGATGTGGCTCAAGTGGTAGCGCACTCGCCTCGCATGCGTGCGGCCAGGGTTCGATCCTCCGCACCACATACAAAGATGTTGTGTCCGCCAAAAACTAAAAAATAAATATTAAAAACATTATCTCTCTCTCTCTCTCCCTCTCTCTCTCTCACTCTATCTTTAAAAAAAAAAAAAGAAAACTGAGGCTTACAAAAATTCAGTAGCTTATACACCCACATACTAGGTGCAAGTGTGAAACAAGAGCCAGGGCCAGATATGTTTACCTGTAAAATCTACATTTTGCTCTAAGCCATTCACAATCTCTGATGTGCTAGATCAATCTCCAGTAGAAGAGGAATATTCATATTTTTCATAGTCATGTGCATTTAGACTGTGAGAGCTTTGGGGCATCATTTGGCCCAGGATTTAATTTTCTCTCTTGTTACTATTACTGTTTTTCTTTCATTATCCTTTCTTTACTTTTTCTCTTATTTTCCTTTTCCATCTATTTTTGCTTCCCCATTATTTTAACAAATAAAATTGAAAATTTCTACACAATATGAATTATGAATAAAAATAAGGGCCCCTTTTGAAATATTTTTTAACATCAAAACAAAGTATTAGGGGGCTGGGGTTATAGCTCAGTGGCAGAGTGCTTGCCTAGCACATGCAAGGCACTGGGTTTAATCTTCAACACCACATAAAAAATTAAAAAAATAAAATAAAATAAAGCTACTGTGTTCAACTACAACTAAAAAAATTTTAAAAACAAGGTATTATATAATTTCAATTTAAAATAACTAACCTGATTACAAAACATCACTCCTTTCCACTTGCCTACAAAATTAGACCAGGTCTACATCTGTGGAACAATGAAGGCCCAGATCAGTCTACCAATGAGCTTTTTAACATGCATGCCAGCAAACAAATGTTGACTATTTTAGAAACAAAATTTCCAGAGCTGTCTTGATACTGAAGCGATTTAGACAGACTCTTTGATTTTCAGAGGTTCTACAGAAATAAGAGAATATAGAATCCAGAATTAAATAACCCAAGGTTCAAACCCTAGTCCTATCATTTACAGGGTTTATGATTTTCAGCAATTTGTAGAGTCTAAGCCTTGACATTCTCATCCTAAACTGCATGATAAAACCCCAAATCACCATTCACTGTTCTATTCAGTAACAATGTGACCAACATGAACTACGTTAAAAGGACAGACAAGAGTGCCTGATCTCAGTGTGGGAAGAAGACATTAACACTTAGAAATACACATATATACCATAAAGTAATAAAGGACTAATAACATAGTAGAAAGAATTTGGATGCGTGATTCATGGTAGATGCAATATGGTATCATTGAAGGTCCAACACAAAAGGCAAGTAAGAGCAAGGGGAAAGAGGAAAGAGAATTACATAGAGAGGAACAGCATAGGCAATTGCTGTGAGGGGTGGAAGGGCTTTCAGTTTGAGGAGCTTGAAAGAATGCCCAATGTGCACAGTGTTAGAAATCATATCAGCTGAGGTCAGAGCAGGGATGTGACCTCACAAGAACTTCATAGTCCATGCTGAAAAGTGTAGCTTTTGTTCTAAGTGCATTGGGAAGCCATTGATGTGATCAGACATGTGTTGACAGGAGGAGGGACAGAGTTGTAAAATTAGCGTTTGATCATTATTGGGATTCACATCTCATCTTTCCCTATACTTTCCACAACTCCCTCTTGACTTTTCTGTACCTCTCAGGTTTTATATTTAGAAAATTGGATCCCACAGTGTGCTCTGATGATATTATACACACACACACACACACACACACACACACACGAGAATTGAGGTTAAGTGACTGGAGGATCATCAAAGTAAAATGTGGGTTTTGTCTGTGAAATTAGCAAAGTGATCTGGACTTCAGTTACTCTTTTGGCATAATTGAAACACTAATTTCTCTACCAATGAAATTATGAAAATACGCATGGATAATCCTTAAGTCTGGTCTAGCATAGTATGCCACTAAACAAATATTAGTTACTATAATTTACGTGTAACAAAATTATTAATGCAATGCTCAAGATCAGAGAGAGGGGTTCCAATACTCTGGTAAGATGCTCAAAAGAAATCCAGTGAGGCATTACTTTCAGGCTAGAGACAAACTGACCATGTTAACCAAAAGCCTCAAATAGATACCTGAAGATAAAATCAAGCTACTCTATGTTGTTTTGTCTGGCTAGCATCATGATTCTTAGCTTTATATTCTTCAATCAATTTGTAGATTTTTAGGCAGAGTTCATAAACTCTAGTTTGACATTATGTCCATTAGTCCCCAGAGCCTCACATTCTTGCTGCTTCAAAACTTATTTTCCCTTCATTACCCATGAAAGTTTCAGCATTATACATAGAATGGCTGTCAACACAGGAGGCTGGATTGCTTCAAAGATCTCAATATGGAGGATTCCTTTCTCCAAACACAACCTTAGAGTTGTATACGACCCATTTTATCATCTCTGGAGAAGACTGCTCCAAACATGATTTGGTGATTCAGATAGGCTTCCAAGGCTGTCTGAATTATCAAATCTATGGTCCTGGGCTGGAGTGCAATGAATCAGTCTCTTAGCATACCCTTCCAAAGAGGAGGTTTCTGAAACTCTATGGGCAGAACATATCTTATTCTTCTACAATAGCACCCCCGCCCCAACCAGTATTTCAGGAGGACCTTGCTCTGGTAAACCAGGCTGGTTTATATATACTGGCAATTTTACTTTCTTCAGTTCACTCTTCAAAAACTAGGTAGCAGGCATATTACCACCCAATTCAATGGCATGCCTATCCTATCTCATGAAACTTTTCTTGAATCTATTTTTATTGCTAATTAAAACAAGCCCAATGAGGATAAGAAATATTTTTTTTTCTAAGTTTGTGGAGAAAACATTGCCTTATGGGATTTTAATGGGAATGCTGGAAATAACTCCAAGTGAGAAAATGTCATATTAGGAATGATATGAAGACATTTTACAGTTTCCTCAGATAACACACTAGAGACAGATCTGCATATGGTTTTCCTCTTGAGAGTGCATGGATGAAAATACCTGTGAAGAGTCATTGGTGCCCTTTAGTAGGGCTATGTTCTCCTTCTGGGCTCTGGTCTCATCTGGTAGGAACCCTAAGGGACACCATACAGCACATGCACTGATATCAGCTTTGAAATTTACTTGCTTCTGGAACATGAGATATATGCATTGATAAAAACACCAATAGGAAAGGTATTAAACATAAGTAGGTAGATTTAATATTGAATTTCATATTTAAACAATGTGTAAAATGCCCACAGTATCATTTTTGATGTCAGATTTTTTAATGTCACACACAGACATTAATCTAGGGATAAAATTACTAGATCTAAGGATTATAACTTGGCAATCTGAACAATCTCTAAAACAAAATATCTTGAATATACAACCCATTTGATCAATGGTGAAGAAATGGATTGTTAAGAGAGAATAAAAAATGGGTCTTAAAAATCAAAAACTTCAGTGACTACATGTAAACACAATTATAGAGATCCTACAAAGTCAGAAATAAAGAAGATAAAATTTAAGTTTAAAATAAGGCTAGAAATACATTACTATAAAAACAGATCTATGGTTTGAAATAAGATTCCAAATTTCCTTAGCAATAATCTTTTGAATTTTATTGTTTTGGGGGGTACTGGGGACTTAACTCAGGGGCACTTTACCACTGAGCCTCACCCCCAGCTCCTTCTTATGTTTTTGAGACACTAAGTTGCTTAGGGCCTTTTTAAGTTAAAGAGATTGGCTTTGAACCCATAATCCTCTTGCCTCAGCCTCCTGAGTCACTGAGATTACAGGCATATGCCACTGTGCCTCGTTTTATTTTATTTTATTTTATTTTATTTTATTTTAAAGAAAGAGTGAGAGAGGAGAGAGAGAGAGAGAGAGAGAGAGAGAGAGAGAGAGAGAGAGAGAGAGAGAGAATTTTTTTATTTTTTAGTTCTCGGCGGACACAACATCTTTGTTGGTATGTGGTGCTGAGGATCGAACCCGGGCCGCACGCATGCCAGGCGAGCGCACTACCGCTTGAGCCACATCCCCAGCCCTGATTTTATTTTTTATTAGTATATCATAATTATACATAATAATAGGAGTCATTATGCAATAATTGTATATGCACATAATTTGCTCAATCTCTTTCCCTAGTACTTACTGTTCCTTTCACTCCCCACCTCCCTACCTGATTCCCTTGTTACACTATATTGATCTCCCTTCTTTTATTATCATTTTAGTTAGTATATTATCATTATATATAAAGCATGATTATATATGTATTATACACACACACATATATACCAGGATTCACTGTAGTGTATTTGTATATGGGCATAGCATAATTTGGTAGATTTCAGTCCCCAGTACTTCCTATGTCCCCTATTTCCTCCCTTCTATTTGTGAAATCACCTCCCTTTTTTTTTTAAAGAGAGAGAAAGAGAGAGAGAGAGAGAGAGAGAGAGAGAGAGAGAGAGAGAATTTTAATATTTATTTTTTATAGAATTTTAATATTTATTTTAGCTTTTGGCGGACACAACATCTTTGTTTATATGTGGTGCTGAGGATGGAACCCAGGATGCATGCATGCCAGGCGAGTGCGCTACTGCTTGAGCCACATCCCCAGCCCCACCTCCTTTTAAAAGAAAAGAAAAAATTCCTAGTTTTTTTTTCCTCTCTCTGGCTTACACATATGAAAGAAAATATTCAACCCTTGACTTTTTGAGTCTGACATATTTCACTTAGAATGATGTTCTCTAGTTCCATCAATTTACCAGCAAATGACAATTTGATTTTTCTTTATGGTTGAGTAGAAATTCATTGTGTATATAAACTACGTTTTATTTACCCATTCATCTGTTGATGGGCCCTGAGGTTAGTTCTATAACTTGGCTATGTGGCTTGGGTTGCTATAAACATTGGTATGTATCACTATAGTAGGCTAATTTTAGTTTTTTTGAATAAATATCAATGGGGAATATTTTGGTCCTTTGGTGGTTCCATTCCTAGTCATTTGACTTTACAGCTTTGTAAAGTGTTTTTACTAATTTGAAGTCCCATTAATGAAGTATAAGTGTATCTTTTCTCCCACATGCTCACCAGCATTCATTTGTATTTTTGTTTGTGATGATTACCATTCTAAGTGAAGTGATATGAAATGAATCCAGTGTTCATTTGTGGTTCTCTGATTGCAAAAGATATTACATTCTTTTTTGTAATGTAATTGGTTGACCATTGTATTTCGTCCTTTGATAAATGTCTACTAGTTCATTTCCTTATTTATTGATTGGGTCATATAATTTTTTTGGTATCAAGTTTTTTGTGTTCTTCATATATTTCAGATATTAACACTCTGTTGAAAAATAGCTCATACAGATTTTTTGCCCATGCCATAATCCCTCTCTTTATACTCGCAGAGGTTTTTTTTTTTTTTAATTTTTATTTAAGTGGTGCTGAGGATGGAACCCAGTACCCACATTCGAGGCAAGAACTCTGCCCCTGAGCTGCAACACCAGCCCCTGTGCAGAGGTTTTTAATTTGATGCCTTCCTCCTTATTGATTCTAGATTTTATTTATTAAAATTAAGTGGTCTTATTAAGGAAGTCAGTCTCTGCACTGAATGCTGTCCCTGTGTAGTAGTTTCACTCTTTTTGGACTAATTCCTAGGTCTTTGATCTACTTTGAGTTGCCTTTTGTGCAAGGTGGGAGAGATAAGGATCTAGTTTAATTCTTCTACATATGGATATCCTGTTTCCCCAACACCACTTCATGAAAAGGCTATCTTTTCTCCAACATGTTTTTGGTACCTTTGTGAAGGATTAGATGACCATATTTATCTAGACTTGTCTCTATGTCTTCTATTCAACTGGTTTTCATGTTTTTTTCTATACCAACACTATGCTGTTTTTCTTACTTATGCTCTGCTGCATAATTTGAAATAATATCATGATGCCTGTAGCCTCATTCTTGTTGCTCAGAATTTGTCTATTCTGAATCTTTTCCTCCATATGAATTATAGAACCAATTTTTTTCTAGTACTATAAAGAATGTCATTGGTATTTTGATGGGAATTGTATTTAATTTGTAACTGCTTTTGCTAATATAGCCATTTGATAATATTGATTGTGCTGATCCATGAACATGGTAGATACTTTAATTTTCTAAGGTCTTGCCAACTTCTTTTTTCAGTGTTTTGTAACTTTCATTGTAGAGGTATTTTACCTCCTTAGATTTATCCCAAAGTATTTTATTTTTAAGGTTATTGTGAATGGAGTAGTTTTCTTGGTTTCCTTCTCAGCAGATTATTAGAGCATATAAAAACTATAGATTTTTGTATATTAATCTTATATCCTGCTACTTTGTAGAATTTGTTGATCAGATCTATAAGTCTTATGATGGGAATATATTTTGGGGGGCGGGAGCAGGGTTCTTCTACTTGTAGCATCATGTCATCAGTAAACAGAAATAGTTTGACTTCTTTTTTTACTGTTTGTATCACTTTAATTTCCTTCTCTTGCCTGATTGGTCTGGCTAGAGTTTCAAGAATTATAATGAATAAGAGCAGTGAGAGTGGACATCTTTTGAGAGTGGACATTGCTTTTTGAGGCAATACATTCAGTCTTTCTCCATTCAGTATGATGCTGGCCTTGGGTTTGTTATATACAACCTTTATGAGGTTGAGGTAAGTTTCTTTTACCCCTAGTTTCTTCAGTATTTTAATATGAGTGGTGTTGAATTTTCTCCAAAGCTTTTACTGTATATATTGATACAATCATGTAAATTTTGATCCTGATTCTTTTTATGTGATTAATTATATTTTTTGATTTGTTTATGTCAACCAATCCTATATCCTTCAGATGAATCCAACTTGGTCATATTGTACAATCTTCTTAATGTGCTTTTGAATATGGATTACTAGTATTTTATTAAGGATTTTTCATTAATATTTTTCAGGGCTATTGGTATGTAGTTTTTTTCATTGATATATCTCTATCACCATGGTGATACTGTCCTCACTGAATAAATGTGGAAGAGTTTCCTCACTTTTATTTGTGATCCTCAACAATTTTGAGGATGATAGGCATTTATTCTTCTTTAAAGGCTTGGTAGAACTCAGCTAAAAATCCATCTGGTCACAGACCTTTCTTTGCTGAAAGAATTTTTATCACTGCTTTAATTTTTTAGCTTGCTATTGGTTTGTTTACATTTTCTATAATCTCTTGTTTCAATTATGGTTACCCATATGTATCTAAAATTTTGTCAATATCATCTAGATTTTCCAGTTTATGGGTACATATGTTTTCAAAATAGTCTCTAAAAATCCTTTGGATCTCAAAACTTTCCATTTGGATATTTCCTTTTTTTTATCTCTAATTTTGTTTATTTTGGTCTTTTATTTTTCTTTTGCTTAGTTTGGCAAAAGGTGTACCAATCTTATTTATCTTTTGAAAGAACAAGCTTTTGTTAAATGATCCTTAGTAATTTTTTAAAAAACATTTCATTACACTAATCTTAGCTCTGATTCTTATTATTTCCCATCTTTCACTGGTCTTAAATTTGTTTCATCCTGCTTTTCTGGGGCATTGTGATGCAGCATTAGATTGCATATTTGGGATCTCTCTTTAATGTAGGTAATTAATGCTGTCATCTTTCCTCTTAGAACAACCTTCATAGTGTCTCAGAGATTTTGGTAAAGTGTATCACTATTCTCTATTGATTCTAGGATTTTTTAAAAAAATTTCTTCTCTCATTTCTTCTATAATCTATCCCTCATTTATGGGAATATTGTACAATATTTCTGTGTTTATGTGTTTATATATTCCTATAGTATTTCTTGCTAATGATTTCTATTTAATTCCACTGTGCTCTAATGAGATTTAAGTGACTAAAATGTTTATTTTCTGTTTGAAAAATCTTGATTTACACCCTATAATATGGTCAATATTAGAGAAGGTTCCATGAGATGTTGAGAAGAAAATGAATTCAGCTGTGTATGAAAGGAATATTCTATATATGTGTGTTAGGTTTACTTGATTTATAGTATTATTAAGGTCATAAATGTCTTTATTGATTTCATGTTTGCATGACCTGTCTGTTGGTAAAAAGAATGTGTTGAAATAACCAATACCATTATATTGGGGTCTGAGACTTACTGTTAAGAATTGTTTTCTTTAGGTAATTAGGTGCACCAACTTTGAAGCATTAATATTTACTATTGTTATATCTTCTTTTTAATTTTTTTTTTCTTTTACCACGATGTAGATGTAGTGACCTTCCTTGCATCTTCCTATATTTTTGTTTTGTTTTGTTTTATTATCAGGAATTGAACTCAGGGGCACTCAACCACTGAGCCACATCCCCAACCCCATTTTGTATTTTATTTAGAGACAGAGTTTCACTGAGTTCCTTGATGCTTTGCTATTGCTGAAGCTTGCTTTGAACTCACAATCCGCCTGGCTCAGTGCCTCAGCCTCCCAAACTGCTGGGATTGCAGGCATTTGCACCATGCGCAGCTTGCATCTTCTGATAAATTTGCTTGAAATATATTTCATCAAATGAGAATAGCTACACCTATTTGTTTCAGACTCCAATTTGTAGGGAATATCTTTTTATTTTCCATCCTTTCAGTTTCAGTCTGTGGATGTCTTTGCCTATGAGATGAGTCTCTTGTTTTTTTTAATCTACTCTGACAGTCTGTCTTCTAATTGAAAAGTTGAGACCATTTACATTCAGGGCTATACAGAAAGTTAGTTATTGTCAGGAGCTGTCCATGGGGTTGCATGTAGGTCACTGCACATGAAAGCCTCATGGCTAGAGACATCTGTGTCTGGTAATGGCCAGTGGGCATTTCCAGTGGTAAATTGCTCAGGGAAAATCACAATATCTTTTCCACTCTTCCATAGCCCAAACAGCACCTGAGATGGGTGTGACCTGCCAAGATGTCAATCAACCTGCTGACTGCAAGACATCAGGAAGCAGGACTCTGCCCTTGAAACCTTATCACTGCCTTTGATATACCCCCTTAAATAAATCACAGAGCCATTTCCCCTTTGTCTAGTTCCAGAATCCATGTGGACTAGATCTACCAGGGGCTTCGTATTTCTGAGTATATGTCCTTTGTTACTTGCTAATTATCTGAGATTATAAATTGTAGGGTGGCTTGGATTCCCCTGGGCAGGAAGAATCCCCCAAAGAGACATTGGTCATTATCCCTCTGAAAAGTTATCATTTCCTATAATTTTTATTTGTTTCATATATTTAATTTGATCTTAATTTTCCTTTGTTTAACTGATTTTTTAGTATGAAAATCAGGGATTTGTATTTGAGGTCTTCGGTGTGTTGTATTTGTATAGTTTCTGTAATGCTAGCTTATGGTCATGAATTCCTTTCGTTTAACCTTATCTTGAAAAATTTTTGCTATTTCTTTGATTGTGAATGATGAATTTTCCAGATAAATCTTGGTTGGCCATTGTTTTCTTCCAGGGTTTGGTTTATCTCATTCCATACCTTTTTGGCTTTCATCTGAACACCCTTTTCAAAATCCCAATGACTCTTAACTTTGGTCTCTTAATGATGTCACATATTTCTTGTGTACTCTGATCATGATTTTTATTTTTATTTTCTTCCTGCCTACTGAATGTTCAAGTTCATATATCCTCTTCTTCAGGATTGAAATTCTGTTTTCTATAAAACATATTCTGTTGGTGAATCTTTCAAGTGAATTTTTATTTGATTTATTATGTCTTTCATTTCTAGAGTTTCCTTTTCAGAAACTCACTTTCACCTCCAGCATTTACTCTCATAATCCATTCCTTAGATCATTCTTTACCTCATTAATAATTTTAATTTCAATTTTCTCTAATATTTCTCTGGAATTTCATACTCTTTGATATAAGTGTGTTCCTTTAATGGGGGATTATAAATTGTGGGGAACTTCTTTTTTCTCTTGTTTTCAGATATTTGAGACTTGCGCATCTGTTGAGATGAATTCCAAATCCTCTTTCATGAGGGATGTCCTTTGGGGAATATTTGTCTGTGCCCTATTAGTCTTGTGTTGTCTGTGCATCTTATCATCAACCCATAGTTTCAGTGTAATCCAAGTCTTAAATTGCACCTCCAGTCCCTCTCAGTTCCCCTTTGCAAAGCTGCTGATTTGATTTATTCTTAGAGAGTTGGTACAATGTTAAAGATTCCTGGGAGACTCTGTTTTGGAGACTTTGTTTTTGCCATGGGAATGGATCTCCTCCAACACACACAAATAGTTGTTCATATTTGGGGCCTGATAATTTGGAGGTTTTGTTTCTCCTATATTATATGTTAACATACTGTTAAAGTTTGAGTAGGGTTAGTTTGTGTGTAGAGCAAGGGGTTCTATCTCTTGTCTGGGTTGTGGTTGCAGCTAAGCAGCAGAGTCTCTCCCCAGTGAATTCATAGTGTCCCAGTAGATTCCAAACACCTCTCAGAATATTGGTAAAAAACAACAGCAGCAAAATATATATGGCATGAAAATGAATACCAAGTGTTTACTATGACATCCACAACACTAATTACCACATAAAGAAGAATGGTGGGGTCAGTAATTAATAACAGCAACAACAACAAATAGTAAGTAACTGGATCTACCCTTAAAGTAAACAACAAGTGTCAACTATGCTATCTGCAGTACTAAGAATCACAGCAATGTTAATGGTAAAGTGTTATAGTTAAATACAGAGTGTCTCCCAAAAGCTCAAATGTGAGACAAGAATGAGAGGCAAAATAATTAGATTTTGAGAAATGAAACCAAATTAATGAATTAATTCACTGATATGGATTGACTATGAGGTAAATGTAGGGAAGTAGATTGTGGCTGGAGAAAATAGGTAACTGGGGGTTTGCCTTTGAAGTTTATATTTTGTCCCTGATGAGTGTAGCACTTCTCTGCTCCCTGGCTGTTATGTTCTGAGCTGCTTCCTCTGCTGTTTCATTAAACCATGATATCGCAGAGCTATGCAGTCAGTCAACTATTTAGCCATAAGCAAAAATCTTATTTTTTTCTTTCCTCTGTGTTATTCTTATAAAGTCTTTTGTTCATGGTGATGAAAAAAACCCTGAATAAAACATAGAAGTAGGAATTATATAAGCTAAATAGTTCTAAAAGATGATAAAATTACAGTTTATTAAGCAAAAGAAAGGCAGGGTTGGAAGGCAAAGGAAGTTTGGAATATACAAACTTTGAACAGAAAGAAAGCAGAAGAGTGGTAGCAAGTTATATCTTCAAACAAAGAGGAGAAAAAATAAATAAAAGAAACAAAACAAATACAGCCAAAGAAAGAACAAGATCATATGTGTATTACAGGAAAAAGAAAGAGTAATGCAAGAAACAAACACACACACAAAAAAAAAATCAAAAGAAAACAAATACACAGAAATCCTTAACTTTCAAATGGCAAAATAAAATTTAAAAATGTATATGTATGTGTGTGTGTGTGTGTGTGTGTGTGTGTGTGTGTGTGTAAAATGAGCCAATCAGCACAGCAAGAACACCAAAAAGAAGAAAAAGAAAAAAAGAAAGAAAGAAAAAAGGAAAATTTAAATAATTAAAAAGGTAATTCCAGAGGCTCAGGAGTGTGAGGCAGGAGGATAGAGAGTTCAAAGCCGACCTCAGAAATTCAATGAGGAACTTAGCAACTCACCTGGACCCTGTTTCTAAATAAAATACAAAATATGGCTGGGGATGTGGCTCAGTGGCTGAGTCCCCTTGAATTCAATCCCCAGTAACTTACCCTCCACCCCAATAAGGTAAAACTGCTTAATGAGAAATGAAAGGATTGTCACCTTGAGACAGTCACAAATGTTGGCAAGGATGGATGAGTGCTGCCTGCCTGTCTCTCATTGCCCTTCTTTCTGTTTCTTCTTGGACCATGTGCCTCTTAGAAAAAGGCAGGGTTAGGTGCTGTTAGACCCTTCCTATTTTTGCGTTGCTCATAAAGTTGCTGGGATGGTATGGAACTGATGCAGACTGAAATCGCTCTCAGGCACCCCTCCTTACCAGTATAAAGTAGGATGGGATGTGAAGTGCTCTTAATTAGAGTTTGTCTGGACAGACTTATCAATGCACTTCAAAAATCTGTCAAATCAATGCAGATATTTAAATGGGAAGTTTGGATATCTGGGGTATAGCTCCTAATCATACTTTTGTGAATTTGTCAGGTGTTATCTGCTCTAGAGAGATTGGATCAACGCACCCCTAGGGATGGGCAGATGCTAATCTCTGCAGTGCTTCTGGATCTCAGGGGCCTCCCAAGAATGCTCCCATTAGGGTGGGGTAACCAACCTTGTGCAGGTCTTGCACACTCTACCACTCATAAATGTGGCCATCCCAGGCTCAAATTTCCAAGTGCAATTTTGCCCATTTGTCCAGTTTCTGGACCCTCTTTATCTGGTTCTAGTAAGCCCACAGACTAAAAGAGAAAGTGAGCCACACACAACTTTATATCACCAATGTGAATCTCCTTGGGCACAATCCTCTCTCTGCTCATGTTCATTGTACTCTGCCTGGCACACCCAGGTTACAAAGTAAGTACTAACTCGGACAGCATGGTATTATTTGTTTTGATCTCCTGGGCTCCTGTAGCATCAATCCCAGTGAGATCTCTTCAAGATGGTTCCCTGCCTCAGCTCTCTGCTTGACACTTGAGAACCATGGAGAATTTTCCAACAGCCAGCTATGCAACCTCTATTTCTGTTCTGCAGATTTTCCCATGCTCAATTTGTCCACTGTGGTTCTCTCTGCTCTTGTTGCATCTTCCCTCTGTAGTGAACTGGTGCTGCTGCTGTCACCAGATTGGCTCCAATGTATTCCTTCTTGTCCTCTGTTCAAAACACTCAAATTTCTGGTTCTCTAAGATTCTCTGACTGTCTGATATTGAATTTCAATGAATTCTCTCTGTCTCCCACCTTGCTGAGAAACAGCACTTCTGCTGCTTGAATCCCAAGTCTCCTAACTACTGCAAAGGGTACCCTTCCTCAAATCTGCCATCTTTAACTATAATCTTATTTATTATAAAGTTATAAATACCTCAGTTTCATCATCTGTGAAATTGGAATAATGTCACCTTAGGGGAAAATGCTTGAGGATTAGCTACTTAATGTTTACTGCATTGTTTATTATAATAAGTTCTTTGGAGGCTGGGAAAAGTATGTGATGAATACAGAATGAGGTGAATAAATCAATACAAATAAAACCTTTGCATATATAGTATATGTATGCATAGAAAGTAGATGACATGGAGGAGAGTGATAAAATATTGTCTTAAGTGGAAGAAAGAAACAGAGCCCTGGAAAGTACAAAATGGGTCATTCCTAATGGGTGAAAATATTTCCACATAACATACTGTCCCTTGCCAAACATCTGATTTATACCAGCCAGCTGCATTTTGAGTATGCCCTTAATGTGTATTTATATTTTTAAACGTCAAGAAGCTGATAGTCTTTAAAAGGAGCATTTACAATTGTTTGAGCTTTAGAATCCTTTCCTAAGGAAGTATCTGGGCTTGCCTACAGTTTGAAAAATATGTTGTCTTCCTTTCAGTGGTTACGTTTCTTATATGTCCCATGATGTCCCATGACCATGTAATGCTATGTTGCCTGGAGTAGATGTCCCTGGGAGTCCAGAGAGTCAACTGACTGTCTAATTTCTTCCATGAAAATGATCATATATACTCAGGGTTACTATATGCTGGTAGCTTGGAAGTTTGACTCTCTCCAGCAGAAAATTCAGAAGATAAGAAAATATTATCTGCCTTAGAAACCAGAAGGCATGTTTAAGTTTTATTAGTTTCCTGATAATGTACTTAGAGGACTGTTAATTGTTTTGACCATTCTATCTGGTACCTGGTACAATACCCAACAGTGTCCTCAGAAGCAAGGCAACTTGGTACTCTCAACCACTGAGTCCTCAGGTATCTTAGACACTGCCAAATGATTGAAACGTTTTTATTAAGAATCACCAAAAGAACATGAAAATAATGCATTCCATATAGTTTCAATCAATATTCTTTCTGAAAGTTTATAGCTATATTCTGAATGTTTTAAGTAGAAATAAAAACTTTGAAAATGGAGTATTTTAACTATTCTTGTTGGCAACATGTTCTGAAAATTTTCAGATGCATGCCTAAGAGCAAAACTACAGGGTCCTAGAAGGTTTTAGTGGTCTGGGAGGAAGGAACTTCTCTAGTTCCTCCATCTTTGATAACAGATATCTAGAATTCTGGAATTTTATAACTCTATGAGCCAACGTGATTAAGTATGTATCTTGACTTATTTTTTCCCCTAAAATCACAAAATCTATCTTTTGTTTTGTTTTCAAAATCATTTTCAAACTACTAGGTCTTAACACCTCCCAACACCGGGTGCTCCCTGAGGGGGCCACCTGTGACGAGGAAGAGGATGAGGTGCAGCTCAGGTCAATCAGACGTGCCACCAGCCTGGAACTGCCCATGGCCATGCGCTTTCGCCACCTCAAAAAGACGTCCAAAGAGGCTGTGGGTGTCTACAGATCAGCCATCCATGGGCGAGGCCTGTTCTGTAAGCGCAACATCGGTGCCGGCGAGATGGTCATTGAATACTCTGGCATTGTCATTCGCTCTGTGCTGACTGACAAGCGGGAGAAGTTCTACGATGGGAAGGGCATCGGGTGCTACATGTTCCGCATGGATGACTTTGATGTGGTGGATGCCACAATGCATGGCAATGCCGCCCGCTTCATCAACCATTCATGTGAGCCCAACTGCTTCTCTCGTGTCATCCATGTGGAGGGCCAGAAGCACATCGTCATCTTTGCCCTGCGCCGCATCCTGCGTGGTGAGGAACTTACCTATGACTACAAGTTCCCCATTGAGGATGCCAGCAACAAGCTGCCCTGCAATTGTGGCGCCAAGCGCTGCCGACGGTTCCTTAACTGAGGCCGTGGCTGCCCACCACGACTCCTCACAACTCCTCTTGCCATCTTGCCCCTAGCCTGAAGGATCCCTAGTCCCTCAGAGCATCTCACTTCCACCCTCCTGTTCAGAGTGGATGTGGACATGCAGGTGGCAAGGGGCCTGCCTCTACCCTTCCAGCAATTGCCCCCTTCCTGCCCTGGGGGCCCAGGATGTAGATATTGTACAAAGGTTTCTAAATCCCTTCTTTTCTATGCACTTTTTTTATTTAAGAGGGTGGGGTCCCAGGTGGGAACCCCCCACAATAAAGTCTGTCAATGTTTGGAAAAAAAAACAACAACAAAAAAAAACACCATGTCACCTTTCTGGGTTGTTTAATGCATTCCATTGAGGTATAGAGATAAAATACTCTGTTTCCAATTCTAGAACCATTGCCAAAACTTCCCAGGATTTCTACTTGGATGGACTTGGATTATCTTCTCAAAACAATAAACTATCACTGTTAAGTGTTAAATTGTTAATAAAATTAAGCTTATAAGTTTCAATAGATTCAATCTAGATCACCCATTTAAAGTGCTACACTCACTCACTTTGTTCTAATACTCCTTCTTAGGGGAAAAGATGGAAAAAGGATGCAGTTCTTCTATTTATATTGAAGACTATCTGAAACTTGGTTACTTTTACAGGAGGATGTTGTAAAAACCCGTAAAGAAACAGATTATCATCACCTATAAATTGTTAACTTCCACCCAGAGGATTTTGCGTTGGCAGTATGCTTCACTACACTGTTTGACGAGGAGGTTGAGTGCAAGTTTTTCTCAGAAGAAAAGATACCAATTGGGCTCATAATTAGAGTTTCAAGGGAAAAATGAAAAGTATAATGTAGGTTGATAATCGTGAAGCTCTTACTTCTCATCCCCCTCTTCAAATACTTCTAAACAATGAATGCATAAAAACAGCAAGACAGGAAATCACTGTAAAGTTTGTCCAAAGGTAGAACTAAGGCAGACAATGTGCAGATTAATAAATATGTGCAGACTAATCACTAACAGGGACCCTATTGAGAAGTAACCAAAAGTGGTAATGCACAGCAATATACTTTATGACATGCACAGTGGTTGTAAGCATCACAGTGAGCATTGTCCCTGGTGCTGAAACAGTGGTGAAGAATAATTAACATGCTCTTCAGCAAGTTATTGTGCTCTAAAACAAGACTAGCAGTACCCCAGTGTGAAAATATCGAGAGTTCTCTGAAAGTGTGGGTCATGTTCTACTAATCTTGATATTCCCCACAATACCCAGACAAAATATTTTGAATGGAACCAAATCTCCAATACATATATTAATTTGACAAATAATAAGAGTTAAGAATAGCCATAAAATAAATATTCTACCCCTCTAATTTAAATAAGCAGCAAGGTGAGAAAGAGAGGATAAGATAAGGAAAATGATATCATAGCAAAATCTATTAAGTTTCTGTTAAGGGAAGAGAACAAGGAGTGTAGAGACTATAATGCCAAAAAAGGACAGAAAAAGAACAGAACGATTTAAATTTGGTCTTTAATGGCTTCTCTTTTAAATGGAGTGTTGTTCTTAAGAAAGAAAGAGTAGAATCAACATCACTCAGAGAGAACTACAGCTCAAGATGGGTGGCGAAATTAGGAAAAATTAAATGATGTTGATTCTTCCTAGTGGGACAAATTACAACCTTGGGGAGTACTGATAAACTTCACAATTGAAGTAAATTAATTATTGAGAGTGTTTTTAAAGAAATAATGAAGATGTGCATGAGTGGTAGAGACCAAAGATAAGCAAGTACTTGATTTTCAGAAGAGAATATGTGAATTTTGGGAACTAAAGTATTTTACTGTTGATTGTTAGAATATAATGCAATGCTCATTAAGGTATATCATGGATTCACTAAGCACAGTGCAATCCTGGTTTACAGATCCTTTCTCTCAACACACAATCATTAAGATTTTAAATTTTAAATCATACAGGTATAGTTGATCTGGATTTCAGAAGGATACTTCCTACTACCCTCACCACTGATGAATTGTTAAGAATCAAGATACATGGACTGTATTATATTACTAGCTAGATTTATAATGGATCAATTGCAACCATAGTGTGTACTGGATGCCTGGAGGAGCATTAACTAAGAAGAATCTAGTAGCTTTGAACTGAGCTCTGTTCTTGACCTTGACCTATCAAATATTCTTAAAATTAATTAAATGAACATCACATATGTAAATAAAATGAACATGGGGACAGAATAATGAATCCACTGGGTGATAGAATCTGGGTTAAAAAAATAAATTCAATATACCAGAAGACTGAGACAACTCTAAATCAACATAATATATTACAATGTAATATTAGGTCTTGTTTGTAAATGTAAACAAAAGTACACATGTAGGTATGAGTTGAGGCAGTGCAGGTAACATTTTTGCCTATGGAGAGAATGTTCTAAGTTTCTAATTCCATGATGAGAGTTGTCAAAAATCTAGTGCAAACTTAAGCAGCAATAAACATCTAGGAATTATCTAGAAAGTAGAAGAACATTATTCCACTTTACTCTGCATCATTTACATCATTCCTAGAAAATTATACATAGTGCTGAGTGCTGTAGAGATATAAATAAACCTAATTACATTCTGAAGAGAAGAACTCAAAACCATCACATGAGACACAGTAGAAGAACTGAGACCACGTGGCCATGAGAACAGGTTAATGTTAGTTTTAATGCCCATTGGGAAGCTGAGTACCTTGAGAAAATAATAATTTGAGTACTGAGAAATTGCTTTTTTCCTTAAATTTTATCTTATGCTTTAAAAGTGATTTTATCCCACTAATAAAAGTAACATAAATTCACTGTAAAAAAATCAAGAAAATATAAAACAATATACAAAAGATGATATTGTCATTATTTTTAGTATTTGGTCTATTTCATTGATGTTTTGGGGTATATATTTCCAATCATATCATATCTAACTGTATGTTTTCTCAATTTAGCATTATATAATAAAAGCCTAATTTAAAACTTTTATTTCCTGTCTAGCTCAAAACTGACAATTTTCTGAGGATATGAAGAAATGCCTTTGAGTTTTTCAGCTTACTTTCAAAATTAAGCATCTGCAATGTAGAAGAATCTCAGGAACCATCTCATACATTATGATCTCAGAAGAGAATAAAAGAGAATGTGTCACCTGCTGTAGGACTTACATGCAAGGGTGTATATGTTGTGAAGAGGCATAGAATAAACATGTAAGCAAGCAAATAAACAAAAAAGTAATTTCTGATAATGTATACTACAGTGAAATTTGATTTGACAAATATACCCCTAAGAACATGTGAGGTGCGACGTTTAAACTGAACTTAAATGACAAAAGCAAGCCAGCAATGCAAAAATCTCACAACAGTTTCAGGCAGAAGAAAGAGCAAGTCTGAAAGTCTGTCAAGGTGAGAGAATAAACATGACATGCTCATAGAACAGAAAGAAGGGCAGTGAGGCTGGAGTTTAACAGTGAGAGAGTGGTATAAGGTGAGGTCACATGGATACTCAAGGTGAGGTCGTGACAAGGATCTTTAATTTTTATTCTACATGCACAGGGAATTTGTTGGAAGGCTTTTTGAGCAAGAGGATAACCTTATCCGGTGAAATTTAAAAAAATATCTTTTTGGTTACTGCACAGATGATAGATTATAGTGGGATCTAACATCATACAGACACAATACTGAAGTGTCCCAGTGAACAGAAACATCAGACCGATGTTAAGGTTAGTTATATCTGGTAAATGTGCAAGAGTGAATTAACCTCTCTGAACATTGCATTTCCGTTGTACAAAATGGGAAGTATAATATTACATGTTATAAGATCTACCCTTACAGATGCTTATTTGCTATCTCAATACATGAATTTAAAACTTCAAATAACTAAGCATATACTATTTTTTTTGGCATGTAAAATAAGAAACTGAAAGAGAAGATTTAAAGATGCCGCTACGAACCTTTTAGGTAGTCATGAACTTAATCACATGGTATGTGATTGAATTATTTTGCATTCTATTCTCATCCTTCCAAGATCCTCAGTGAAAATAAATAAATCAAGTGTTGGTGATTTTTCAAGACTGATGACTATGTCTAAAGACATAGGAGGAGAGAAAGGGATAGGGGATTAGTCTTCAAGATAATAAAAGAAATATCCCTTAGTAAGCACAAATCACATAAATAAATTATGTAGTTTAAATCCTTCTAAGTGAACTCCAAGGACCTACTTCACCTATTTAATTATCTCTAAATATTGCTCTTTAAAGCCAGCTTCTTGGATAGAGTATAGATATATTTTGTCATATTGTTATTTGTTTCTATTGGAATTGTCCTCCAGCCTAAATTCAAATAAAATAATATTGCTTCTTTTTTATTTTATTTTACTTAATTTTATTACATGGGAAATGTCAAGAGAACTATGCCATAGAAAAACCAAAGGTTAAAGAAAGAAACCCTTTTGGTTGCTGTTTCCAGTAGGAAACCTGAGCAGCAGGGCTGAGTTGGAGAGAGGGCACCAATTCAGTGAGGACTGAATAACCCTGCCTTTTCAATTCAGGTCTTTATTCTCCTGGCATCCCTGGAGGCTACCCCTTGTGCAACAGCAAGCTTAGCTGCTGGGTTAATGTTCCTTTCTGGTGTCATTTTAGGATGACTATAAGACCTCTTCCCAAACTGCTTCTTTTTATTTGACTGATAATGCCTTCAGAATGACCCATGTCACAGTCTCAGTTCTGAGGCTGTTCTTGAATAAACTTGAAGACAGACTCAAATATACACACCGGACCATCAGATAGTAATCCACTACCAAGGTGGCCTCTTTTGTTCTGAGAGGGGGCCTTGTTTTGAAGCCATGCAATGTTGCTTCAACCACATTTTAGTGATTTGTGGTTTGACACATCTTGCCAGGTTAACAATGTGACCTCTTCAAATTCTTTTTTGAGCAGTCAGGGAACAAATAAACAAACCAACCGATTTTGTCCTCTTGGAAAGGCTATTCCAATGGCAGATTTAACAGGCTCAATGGAAAGCATCTTTTCTGGAAGCTGCAATCTTGGAGGTGATTATTACCAACTTTCTGAGTAGCTTTAGGGGCCATTGAGAGCACTGAGCTAGTAGGACAGAAGCTGTTACATTAGAGCATCCAGGAAAATGGGAAAAAATGTCATGTCCTTTGGTCTTTACTAACATAATGCTGGGAAGTTCCATTCTAACTCGGGGGAGGGGGATGCCATTCTCCACCAAAATGCCTGATTATATTTGCTCCGGGCTTCTCTCAAGTGTATCCCCACATTTATATCTCAGAGCTAAATGTATCAGTGTGCCTGCGAGTGTCTCTGTGAGTGTGCAAGATCACATTTAACTACTCTTACCTCAACTCAGGGATATTTAAGTCTATTTTCTGATGCAAGAGATTATAATTACTTAAACATGACAATACCCAGAAATGGTATTATTTTGCTCTTTTGGCCTAATGCAGCTGTGTATCTGCTAGGTCAATTGGAAATTTACCTCTTTTAATCGAAGCACACACCCTAACTGGAGAGTGGTTGTGTTACATTCTTATTTCCCAAAAATGAAAAAAAAAAAAGAAGTGTACTATGAACATCTTTTTAGACATTTGAAAAGACTTGTTAACACACACATCTTAACAGATATATTTTTGGGGGGTTAAAATAGAAAGTAAAATCTGTTCAGTGGAAAACAGATTAAGGGCCATAGAAGGCAAATTATACACCATGAGGAGATTTAAATGGGCATCACATGGAAAAATATTCCAATGTATGAGAGCATTAAGAAAGACCCATACCCCTCTCTATGACACAGAAAGAAGCATTGCATGCTGTCTTCTGAATTTTGAAGCCAAAAGTGGCATGACCTTCCCAGGAGCTAGGGTACAGCCTTAGAATCTGCCTTGGCTCAAATCCCAGAAACTGGGTTCTCTGGATGCTAAAGGCAACATACTGTACCTGAGAAGCCACAGAAATAAACTTCTTTTAGAGGCAGCAAGGCTACACAACCTAAAGGGCTTAGGGTAAGGTTTTGTTGCTCCCAATGAAATTAGTTTCTTCTTTATCACAAAAGGAAACACATTAAGTACATGCTAACAGCAGCTTTCTGATATGCTTGGCAGAGCACAAGATCCAGAGGCAGAAATGTAAGAATAAGTCTCCACTGTTACAAGGGATCCTAGCCAAATCACACATTCTCATTAGGGCTGCAGTTTCTTTAACCTGTGAAATGGGAATGATAATAGTTAACATAGCTCAGGCATGTACTAGGTTCCAGGCACCTATACGGTAAGGTTTGTGGTAGCGCCCCTCTTCATGAAGGTCACTCCTCAAGAGCCTGTGCTGGAGGGAGACCAGATTGAATGGGAGCCCCTAGCTGTCACACTTTGGAATCCAAAGATGCTGATTCTGAGACCCTTCCACCCTCACTATTTCCCTGACAATGAATTACACAGTGGGAATTCTAGAACTGAGCTAGTCCTGCCTCATGCAGGACTCCTTTTTGTTTGGACTGAGTCTAAGAATTATAGTCCGAAGTTCTTTCAGTCCAAACCTCTATCCATTCTTCTATTTGCAAGGTCAATTCATAGTACAGCTAAGCCCTTCTTCCCCTTCCTTTGTGCCATCCTTTATCTTCCACTTGTGTTTCTCCCAACACATTTCTTACACATCTCCTGCCATCAAATTGTCTATTCTTTGGATGACTCACATTGACACCCATAGAAAGGGATTGAAATGACCTCATTTCATTCTGATAAAAAGTCCATGAAATTAGTATTACTCTTGTCACTTCACAAATAAGGAAACAGGGGCACAGAGGGACCAAGAAGAAAATAAAATAACAGTCCTTATTTCACAAAGTTGTGAAAATGTAATGAGATACTACAAGTGGAAGGGATTCACAACTGGTATTTTTTAGGTCAGAGGGGAAAATTCAAACAGAATATCTAAGCATTACCTTCCCCTTTCCCTGGTACTGGAGATTGAACCCAGGGCTTTTCACATATTAGGTGAGCACTAAGCTACATCCCTAGTCTACTTTATTGTGAGACAATGTCTCATTAAAATTGCCCAGGCTGGCCTCAAACTTAGATCTTCTTGCCTCAGTCTTCCCAGTGACTGGAATTACAAGCATGTGCCATCATGCCTTGTGTTTGCTTATTTTGCTTCTGCTGATGTCTTCTTTTAAATCTTTAGTTTTCTACAAGTTTCAGATTCTTATGGAAAGCACTTTACTCCTCATGCACAGGTGTCATGGGAATATAATACTGTAACTTTAGCCACCTCTGTCCCACAGTTATCCACCTATTTAATTTAGAGACAGGGAAGAGTAGCATTTGGACATGTGAGTCAGGGCACTATGACATGCTTAACATGACGTTCTGATCTCTAAAACTAGAGTTCAGTTCTCCTAACCTCCCTAATTGGTTTAATAGTGAGCAATTTACTAGCCCCTGACGGAGGCAAAACTACACAAAATGACAGTCATTTTGCTTGGTTAATACCCTTCCTAAGCATTCAGGCATGTTAACAAAAATCTTGTCATCCAAATGTATAATGTGCAGTGTGGATAGCCAAAATATACTTTCTCTCAACCATGATCATTAAGCCTACTTTATAAACTATTGGTGAAAGAGAAGCTCTCATAAAAATTTTACACATACCCAACTGAGTTCACCAGAACACTTCTCATATTATCCATTGATATGCCAATTTGTACCCTATATAGAATGCAGGCTTCCTTGATCTTCATCTGCTTCATGGGTATAATTATGAGCTGCTGAAATGATAATCTTGATCATAAAACTCAGGTTATTTCTATGGACCAGTCAAACAGTAGGCAGCATGCCAGTTAAGAAGGGAAGTTGTGAGCTATGGATTGTTCTCAAATCCCCAGATGCTCAGCATAATTCACTCTGACAATTTCTAGCATTGCTTTTACTGAGTTATGGGGAAGAAGGGGCAGGAAAAAGCAAGGTGAAAGAAACAGCCAAGGTGGGGCTGAGCCTGAGCCCAGGGTAGCAAAGAGCACAACTGTGTACATCACAGTGCCACTAAACTCCTGAAGGGAATCAGCAGCTTTTATGCGTTATCTGCACATTCCCCTTGAAAATGAAAGATGGGAGTAAGCAACAGAGATGGAACTGTTGCATTTGTGGAGTTCCCAATAGTGCTTCTAAAAGAGATGTACTGATTAGACCAATTGATGAGTTTGGAATCCTTTGGGAGTCAGAAAGCCCATGGCTTCAAGCTGACTGAACATGCACTTCTAACAGATTCAGCAATGTCAGAGAATTCCAGGGAGCGTAGCAAAAGATCAGGGAATAGCACATCCTCCTCCTGCTTATTCTGGCAGCTCCTTCCCTGACTGAGATGCATTCCTTGTGATGGAAGTGCCAGCTTGCTTCTTCCCCAGGGGCTGTAGGCTGCAGGAAACTGAATCCCTGAGTGGGTGTCACTGGCTTCTTCATTTGTTTTCATTTTGCCACCAGACACTTCTATTTAAACTACTTGGGAAAATATCTCAATAGCATTCCTGTGGTCTGCTCCAGGAGAGAGGGGATGGATCTTTCTGCACTCTCCTCTGTATTTGGCCTTCAACCCTGGTTGGTCATCCCAAGGTTACAAAGACCTTTACCAGAGAGCTGTCCTAGGTTCCTAACAGTTTAACCAAGAAGCCAGATAGCTGTCAAGTGTGGTCTGAATGACAATGTCACTATGCATTTAAATGATGAGTTCACATCCATTTATCAAAATGAGGCCTGACAACACACCAAAAATATTATATGCACTTCAAAACATAAAATCACTAGCCCATCTCTATTCCAAGTTTAGCCAACCTTCTGAAAAATCCAAATACTGCTGTTTCCTTGTAAAACAGATCTGCTTAATATTTACTGAGATTTTTGTTTAAAAATGAGGCCATGCCATATTTCCTTGGCCTAACTCTTGCAGGTTATTCCATGATTATATGATCTGGTAGGTAAATATATTATTAGAAGTGAATGAGTTTTCCTAGTTCCTTGTTTTCATAAGGGGAGCCCTAAGCAGGCTCTTGGCTTTTCTCTAACCCTTTACTTATTGCCCCTAGGTAGATGAGGATAGCATACAAGCTGGTTAAATTTAAAAAGAATAGCAGCACTTAGTTGGCTCAGTTTCATTCTTCCTTCTTCTCAGAAGGGACCTCTACCTTGAAATTACAGCATTCTCTGCTTCTCCTTGCTGTCAGTCATGCAAGGATTTGCTTCTGTGTTTCAGGAAGCCCAGAGCCAGTATAGCCATTCTCAGGTGGGGCATGTCTTCCAAATCAGGGGCTCAGTATTAGCAAACCCACATGAATAAAACCCCAAACTATAACTGCTAACTTTGTCATCCTCAGTTCTAGGATAATACTCTGGCCTCTATTTCCTCTTCATTTTCTTTGAATCTTGTCCATAACTCAGGCCAAGAAGATCCTATTGGCTAGGAACCACCTGAAGACACAAGAAACTATGATGTAAAACTATAGTTCAGTTCTCCTAACCTCCCTAATTGGATTAATAGTGAGCAATTTACTCACTATTTGGGGCCAGAGTTGTGACTCAGTGGCAGAGTGTTTGCCAAGCATGCATGAGGCACTGAGTTTGATCCCCGGCACCACATATAAATAAACAAATAAATAAAGTTATTGGGTATATCTACAACTAAAAAAATAAATAAATTTTTAAAAATACAATTATGGAATTAGGCTCACTATTACTGTGAAGAGAACTATAACACAATCATGGGAATAACTGTTTAGGTAGAATAAAATAAGAAAATTATCCCTGGGTTGATATGACTCCCAAACTGAAAATAAGGTAATACAGAGAGTGTTCTATAAAGAAGTAAATAGAATAATGAAATATGCAAACTGCACAACATATTTGCTATTTAGGAACTTTATGTGAACTTGGTGGTAAAGTTAGTGACTAAACTCGCATATATTGTCACACACACACACACGCTCACTAACCAAATGACATTGCTGAAAACAGATATTGCATGTGAAAAAGAAAAAGCTCTCTGGAAATAATCAACAGCTACAGAATGATCTTATTACTGTTTCTTTTTAAAAATGCTCACATTCAAGATGGAGAATTAACTGGAGGAAACTGAAGAGAGAATATAGCAAAGTATGGAATCAAGAGCACAAGATTCTTTTCAATGCCCTAAAATATTTGTTACTTGGTTAATAAAAAAAATGTACATATTTTTTCTGGTAATAAAGGTATATAATATTATAAATTGATATTTGTAATTATGGGTAATTTGTTGTGTTTTTAAATCTTACTGCCATACATATGTTTGTTGCACAATGCATATTTTGTTATGAGGAAACATACTCATTTTTGGCACATTCATCATGGACATGCCTATTAGCAGTATTCCGATCTGTCTGTCTGTTTGTGCCAGGCATATGCAGAGCATGCCAGCGGCCCTCCTACATAGGATAATCCCATGTTTATGACAAATGGACAATAAGATCCTGTACCTTAATTTCCTATGAGAAAAGAGCTGAGCACATGACATCCTATTCCGGAGAAAGAGGCCTGCCCCTCCATGTGACAAAGGTAATCCACATAGGCACTCAGGTGTCCTGACACTCACAAAAGGATCACTTTTTTGTCTCACCCAATTATTTCGAATAAAGTGTACACAAATAGCTTGTTGCACAATTCTCTCAACCAAAAAGTAGCATAGCTCGCTTGAGACTGAATCCTCAGAAGTTAACTACAGAAAGTATCTACTCCCATCAATTCCATTCTTCCCAGATTGGGAATAAGCAGCCCCACACTTGAAGTCTGTATGACACACAAGCCACAAAAGGTAGTTCTGAGGGTTTATTCCTCCTCATAGAATACTTGCTTCTTTAATATGTATATATTTGTTTATAGTGTATATTGTCCTCATTTCCAAAAGGATTGGAGAGAAAAATATGTCTGTAAACTGACTCTTATTCATTTCCTAGTTCATTTTAATGCCCATATTATTTTTCTCTTGCTGCAACTCTTCACTAAAATTGATAATATCAATCATATGTTTGGCAGGCATTCCTTTTAATAGTAATACATTAAGAATATGTAATTTCATCACATTCTTAACTATAATTCTATATTTGTTTATCTGGTTACATTTATTGGTATACATGAAGGAGAAGGATAATACATTGATCAAATACTATGTAAAAACATGCACATGTATCTGGTGACCTTGTTTTGGAAAGATAAATATGTACGGTGTGTGTGTGTGTGTGTGTGTGTGTGTGTGTGTGTGTGTAAATATACACAAAAATGATTAATTACCAAAGCCAGTCATATAAATTAAAACACAGAAAAATGGACATATTACTTTCATGACCTATTGTTTCTTACCTATTATGAAACTCTTAAATGTGATAAGAAATCTAGAGTTGTAGAAACAGGGCAACTTGTCTTTCATGTGAACTTAATGGTTAAATTTTTCATTTATTTTACTTTAGATTTATACCCAAATGCTACACTAATGCCTCCCTTGTATTAACACAAATTAAAATCTGGTTCTAATATAGATATGGTTAAAGCATATGGATGGCAGATATCTAGAGGGTAAAAGGAAAACAGACTCTCCTCCAGGAGTTTCTGAAGAGGAAAAGACAATGGAAGAAGAAAGTGTGAGAGGAACAGATGGGCAGGCCGAGTTTTGCTTTCCATGCGACATTCTGCACTTATTATTCGCATGAGGACTAATTTATAAACCCAGATAGTGTTTATAAACTCCACTGTCCTAATGGAAATGAAAGCATTAATACAACCAGAGGATTCTTTACTTTCCAGGTTTTAATTAAAATCACGGGCGTTAAGAAGCGAAAGTGTCTTCGTGGAATACAAGTCTAATGAAGTATTTCCTTGCCTAGCACAGTGCTCTGTGTGCAGTCCCAGTTTCCTGGCACCAGTCATTTGAAAATCTGACCCCCATGTAACCAGAAGAACTCTCTCTGAAAATTAGAAAGGCAAATTATGCTACATTATTTTTCCCAAGTAAATATGCTTGCCAAGTCATAGCAAGGAAAAATAGCAAATTGTAAGTGAACACACACAAACACACACACATACACACAGCCTTACCACATGATATCTTAATTGTCTACCTGGAGGACTAGAAGTAAATGTATTTGTTTTCTATGTGCTGGGTAGAAGAATTGAAAAAGAAAGGGGAAGGTGTCAAGCCTGGAAAAAATAAATGCAGGGAAAAGAGTAAAGGCAAACTAAGAGAAGTGAGAGAAAGGGAAAAAAGAGAAAGTAACATTGAGAGTACTCTCACTCTAGCACAGAAGAATTTGCATTAATTTCAATTCCAAGTTTAAAAGGATGCAGAGTCATAGGGACCTAACTGGACTCAAAACCCCACCCTGTCTCTGTTACTCAGCCCGCACAACCATTTTCTTTATACCTCTTCAGGTATTACCTAGTTTGTATATGGCAATACCAGTATATGATGGAATTAAACTACCTTTCCTGTGAGGCAGCATAAAGAAACAACAGACTTCATGTTCAGTCACAGAGATTTCCAGCTGCTTTGTTCAGTGATGATGTTGGTGATGGTGGCAATGATGGTGATGGTGGTTATGATAATGACATAAATGGCAGTATATGCAAATTATTAAGTAGCAATGCTGTGTTAGGCAATGTGCTACGTGTTTTACAATGACTGTTTCTCATTCATATAACACCTCTGGGCGGTAGGTGTTGATAACCCTTTAATACTATAGACATACAAATTACTCAAAATTATACAATTATCAAGCAATGAACTGTTTGAGAAGGCTTTAAAAAATACTTTCAAAAGCAGCCTTTTGTCATCCTGATGTCTAACACCCACATACTCATACATAATACGCATACTGTAGGGTGTGTACCCATACCTAGAATTGTATGTATACATGAAGGAGACATTGACTTTTGTCCAGGCACCTACTGGATTCATATTTTATACTATCTCAATTCTCACAATGTCTTCTAAGATATTAGCTTAACCATATTTTGCACATATTGGAAACTGAAGTTCTGGTTGTTAAAAGGTTTTGCCTAAATTCACTTCTAAATGGAAGAAGCCACATTTGAATCTGAGTTGGTTTGACTAGAACCACACTGACCAAAAGGAGTTTAATGCCCAGATGTGAGCCACCTGTATGAGCCACAGATGTAATTCATTGAAACTTTCCAGTGGCTACAATTTTAAAAAGTAAAAAGAGTATACACAGACATTCACATCATGACCTCTGTCAATTCTCACCTTGTCTTGGTTTTGGGACTGGTCCACATTTAAGGATTTCATTGCCCTATGTCACTTATAATGACATATCTGGATATGTCATTAGCTCCATAATGCACCTAAGCAAGTAGGCAAAGTGGAAAAGCAGAGTCTAGAGTGAGTTCCCAGTGCTTGTGGATACTATACCGTCTCAGGATGCATACAACCACTCCAACCCTGGCACAGTCTCAGGGAGGGCCACCATACCCACAGGGACAGACTTCCTCTTCATTGGCCTCAGTCTATGAAAGACAGTTCTCTGCAAGTTTATTCTGAACTCTTCAGTCATAGAAATAAAATCCCTATAAGACATCTGGTTATGTAGAGTGAAAAAAGTAAATATATATATGCACAAATATATTGATTTAAAATCCTGGTGTGGGTGAGCATTAGGAGTTACTGTCACAAAGATCAACAATGATGGTTGTTCTAATGGCTGTTATGATATGTGCTTAAATAATGCAAGCTTTTTTCATCTCAACATTGTAACTGTATTCCTAGAAGTATTCATTTTAAATACCATATAGACATCTATTTGGAATGCAAATATTAGCCTCCTGATTTATTTGTAAATTTACAGTGTCACACATTGGATTTTCTTAAAGTCCAAGTATCATATTTTAGGATTCATCCTCTAAAAAACATGTAGGCAAAAGGTAGATTTATTCCAATCATTTGACTAAACTCTAAGGAAGCAGAGTTCTGAGTGATTAATTATTTTTTCTTTAGTCCAGTATGGCTGTTGAAAGAATTGAGATAGTCAGGTCTCAGAAAAAGAGTGACAACAGAAGTTTTACTCAAACATGTCCACACTGGGTTCCATGTGGAACACCATGCATGGAAAGGGATGGTGCTTGTCTTCAAGAATATCCATTTGAATATGAATACACTTGATTAGAAATTCATGAAAATGCACAAAACAATAGTAAATAATAATTTTTTCAACTTCATGTTCTTTGCATTTATGTTCTCAAAATTTCCAGTCAATCCTACTGTAAATATATCTACAGACCATAAAATTAGTGAACCACTCTTCTTTATTGCCTACTGAACATATGCTTTATGAGCCTAATTGGCTATAAATAATAAAACTGAATTTTAAACCAAGTAGAAATTTCCCTAATCACATAAGACCCCTTTATCATATGCTTGTGCTACATCCTTTAAAAAAAATCATTTCAGAGTTTCACACTTTCTCTTGATATTGATTTAAATGAGAGTGCACATTGTTTGGAATTTTTACTGATTTGTTAAAAATATAACACTTTTAAAGTAATGAAAACTGGCATTTGCTTAACCCCTAATATATATGAGATATGATACTAGATACTTAAGAGATAATATGATCATGCATCATCTTAATCCTCACAGTACTTTATAAGATAGATGTCAAGATTTACATTGTACATCTGGGAAACTGGAAACCAGAGGTTTTACCAGCTGATTCAGGACTAGATGACTAGTGAGCAATTTAGCCAGCTATAAACCCCATAATTCTCTGTCTTTCATACCCAGAACAATCCTTGTTGACTCAAACTTTGAATAAATCATGAGTGACCAAGCTGGATAACACCATTTGGGTTAAAAATAATAGGTGATCTAAAAATGATCAAAGTGAATTTCCTGTGTGATTCTTAGTGTAATTCTACTTGCTTCCCCTCAAAAAATGTAGTTCCATAATAAATGAAATAATATGAGTAGATTATAATTAGAATAACAACATGGAAATCTATAAAGATCAGTTCTATGTATATATTCTAGTTTACTCATTTAAGCCTTATTCTCATTACATTATAGTCCTATCTTCCAACTGCTTGAGATGGGAAGAGGTTGGGAGTTAAATCTGAAGTTTCCTTATGGTGAATACAAAAGACATTGGTTCCTATGTGTCTTCCAAAGGGATGATTGAGCTATAAGGTAACATATGATACTTGAGGCATCAAAGAGGATGGCTAGCAGTCAGGGCACTATTGCATAACAAAGGATCCACAGGGGAGCCAGGACAGGAGGGAGCCATTTGCCATCTTTTCTGTCCACCTCTAGGATTCAATTTCATAAATGTAAGACAGAGCTAATAATGACCAGTTCATATAGATATTGTCAGGATCAAGAGAAAATAATTGGGGATTCTACTAGGCATTGTTTGATTAATAGCTAGCATATAATATTTGTGCCTCACTTTCCCCTCCTCACCAAAGCTTATCCATTCCTTGATCACTAGGAAAAATCCCCAGTGAGTAAAACGAAATGAAAAATATACAAATAGCTTATTGACACTGAAGAATTATACATAGCTATGAGGGAATGGAGCATACATGTTGTTTCTCATACACAGTTGAAAAGTTAAACCATATGATTTGGGAGCTACTCACACATATGTGCCAGAATGAATGCCAAACTATGGAGCTCCTTAGACAATGAACAATGTCAATAGAATGCTTTGCTACAAATGTCTTCATAAAGTACAAAGATGATGCTCTCTCCAGATGTTTTTCCCCTGAGAAAGATCAGGCCCAAGCAACAAAAGTGGGAGGAAGGGACTGAGCAGAGGACACATTAAAGCGAGACCAAACACAGATGACAGATATAAATGGCTTTAGGAAAACACTTTTTTCATCTTTCCATTTCACACTTGAATGGCTTCAACATTTTTATGGACCCTCCCAACCCTTACCCCACCTCCTATAAATGTTTGATGTAATGTTGGCCTATCATTGTGCAAGCATGATGAACATAATGGGCATGCTGCCAACACTTGCCCCAAGGAGGGACTGGGAAAGCCACAGACTGAGAGAGTGGATTGCAATCATGTAAACACTCGCTCCTAAAGGTAAGCTAGAATAGAAACATCGCACAGTTAGACATTGAATTTCAGACATTTTGTGCAGGGGCCGAATCTGCTATTGCTACTGAAAGGACAGGGGAACGCCTGTCACAGTTACAGATTCTCTGGTGGGTGGAATAGAAGTGGGAGTGACAGAGCCACCTATCAGCCACACCGGAGATGATTGATGAGCCAGAAAAACCAGGCAGCGAAGCCCAGCCTCTCCAGAATCCATTTGTTATTTCCGATCTCTCTCTGTCTCTGTCTCTGCCTCTCTCACACTGCAGCTAATCAGTAGTGATAGATGAGGGTAGATATTCACTCTTTTCCTTCAGGCACCCAATTGCATTTTCTCTTGCTTGTCACCAGGTCTATCATCCATTTCTCAATGAGTCCTTTATTCAAATAAAAAAGGAGCCAAAGTTTTTCCTAGAACTGTTAATTCAAAAGACCGTAAGTGATGAGAAAAAGATTGGAAAGGAAGGAAAGATCAAAGGATTTCATTGCTTTACCAATACAGGGACAAAAAAAAAAAAAAAAAAGGCGTTTCCAGGAAGAGTGTGTTGACTAATCAGGACTTAGTGTTTAAAGGAAGTTCAAATAAAAATGCAATGGCATTTGAAAGCCAGAAATAGCATGATTTGGCAAAAATCTATCCCTCATCTCTGTGTCCCCACTTGAATTATATGTAGTTATTCCAATTGGCTCAATAAGGCTGCCCAGTCACCAATGTGGCTGGTGTTCACAGGACCTTGAAATTTTGCGTGGCTATATTGATGACTCACTCAAATAGAAATGGACTTAATTTGGGTCATATCTCATTTTTATCTATCATCTTCAACAAATATGAGGGAGTGAGCAGAGTTGTAAAATTAAGACTATAGCTGACTCTGTAAATATGGTGGAGCCAGAACATTGAGTGCTTTGTGTTGGCTGGAATTCATCTTTAGAACCAAGCCACATGGTGCATGCTCAAAACATTGCACCAGCATCTGTATGAGGCCAAAAAAGCCTCACAAGAAACAGCCAGACAGAATATTTTGGTCCTAATGGATTTGGCTCTGCACATGGGATAATTTTTTTTTTTTTTTTTTAATGAGGAGAGTTAGGATCTGACGATGTATCCCTAAAAAGGATGATGGTAATGACAACAAAGATTATCATGATAATAAGGACACCCATTGATAAGATACACTTGGGAAAAGTTATTAGTAAGAGTCTTCTCTTCCTGAATTAACTTCCCTAACTTAAAGAATTTCATAGACACCTTTCCTCTAAAGAACTCTATTTTATACCTCAGAGCCTCAGAGAGAAGACAATTTAATTTAAATCTGTGTCTCTTTGCAAAATTACCTTTTCAGTAGACACTTTAGGACCATACATTGCTATTCGAAGGAAGTCATCCTACATTAAAAAGAGGTGTTCTTTTGTTTATATACAAGCCAGTTGGTCAGAAATGCACAGGTAAATTAAACATGGAAAAGAAAATTTGACCATCCTACTTGAGGGTAACTCATTAAGACATTCTCATAAAAGGAGGAGCCATTCCCTGATGATCCTACTGCATACACATCAGGCATCCCTGATGTTATTATCAGATTATCAAGAAGTAACTTTGATAGGTTTTTATAGATGAGAAATATAAATTAAGAAATCCTCTCACATATGTTCTTGCTGTGCATGAAACTAAAATGCACATTTCCATGTCCAGAATTGTCTGTCTGCATACAGTATATTTATATAATCAAAACATGTATCTATTAGTATAAATATGAAACTTGAAGTTAAATAGATAAAGATGCTGGAGATTGACTGGAGGTCTCATATCTACTGCTGTTTTCAAGTTACAGTTGCATTACTATCTATAATGTATACAATAGACTAGTGCCTCTGATGGCTATAATACTTCTGTTTGCTTAGATTATAAATTTGTCAGTATTAAAATATTGCTTTAAAATAGTAATATTTTTATTTTAAAAGAATTTAGTTTTTTAATTTAATTTTCTTTAATTTTAAAGAATATACTGATCTTATTAGGAAAGTAATACTGGAAACAATCAATTTAACATGATAAATTAGAAAAATAAATGAAGCCCTTTGGGGATTAAAGTCATCAGTACCTGACTCTCCCTCTCCTAAAGTCAATGTCCTCTTCTTTACCCAGTTACAAAATAGGTGCTGCAAACATTACCCTGACAATAGGTATGACTGAGCAGTTGAAATAACTAGATGATGTTCCCTTTGGGTGCAGTTATTTAAATTGCTTCTACAGTCACATTTTCAATTAAAATTATTTCGTAGCAATCAACCTTTATAAAAGAAAAAAAAGCCAACTATGGAATAAACGATTTGATTACCGCCTTATACTTTAATCCATGATCATGAGGGACCTGGAACTCCCATTTGAATTGACTCTCTAGATTAAGAAGCCTATTTGGTATTTTGGTGCTTTTAAAACCATAAACATATAAACAAATAATGTTCAGGCCCCTAATTATCACGATAATATCTTCCGACCCTTAATTCAACAAATTATTATTCAACCCTAAAATTTGCTTTAATTCTATAAAAGGCATTCTAAGAATTATTTCTATAAAAGAGGGTTCAGGAACTGCTGCCACACAGACTTTCTATTCTTGCTCTATCAGAGTGGACCCTTTGCTGAGAAGAGCAGATAACCTAGCCAAACAGCATGAACCTATGAAGGCACCCTCTTTCAGCTATTGTACCCCGGAGGCACAAATATTTGTATAAGTATTGACATTTCACCCTTCATCAATGCTAAAATTTAGCACTGAGATCCTACAATAAAGGCTTATATCTTCAGCCTTTTTCTTATTAATCCTATTACGTTTGTCTTTATGAGCTCTCCTAGTTCCTTTCACTCCCTCCGGGGCTTAGCTGCAAATGAGATTTCACATCTCAGTGTAAAATAACCCGAACATTTTTCTATAAAATTAAATAAAAGTCCTCCATCCTGGCACTACATGCCTAGAATTCAATTTCTGGAACCAATGTCTTTCCCAACGCCTCATTGTCTTCTTGCCATCTCACTTTTCTTAGCACTGAAATGCTTTTTTTTTTTTTTTTTTTTTTGCTTTTGCTTTTGCATTCAAATGATTTATTGGTGTAAGAAAGGAGAGAATGAGATTAGGAGTTGAGAGTGGATAGCAGATCGCAGGACCCCAGACTTCCATGCCCACTTTTTTAAGGGTGTCACCTGACTAGGATCAGAAGTTAGTCTCTTCTGCAGTTCTTGCAGTTCATCAATGGTTTCTTCTACATCTTATCATGGTGTGCTCCTCTCTGGCTGTCTATGCCTGTCCTTTCAGGGAAAAGTAGCTATAAGAAAAAAAAGTATTCAAACTTTCTCCTCGAAAAGGGAATAGAGTTTCTTAAGAAGAAGGCAAATCACAAAAATAAGTTCTGGGACCACTCTGAAAGGTTTGGCTCTTTCATGGAGTTTCAAGTACCAGGGGTTTCCAATCTCAGTGGACCTAGATCCAAATACACAAGCCAACCAAATGCCAGGCATCCCTAGAGCCCCTCAGAGCATTCCATCCAATATATCCAGGAAATTGAATATTTCACTTTCTTTTTCTAATTCCTGGTAGTATTAAGCTCTTATAAATAGTAATATTTCACAAAAATAACAAAAGGAAATGATTCACTTAAATATGTTGCATCCCCTTCAGGATCTTGTTTAAATTTAGATCACAGGTGCAATGTTAATAAAATTCAACTTTCTGAAGTTATCCTTATATATAAATTGGCAATGGATGGCAATGAATTATGCACATGGGAAATATCAAATAAATCATGGTGTGGTGAAAAGTATGTTAGATTCTCATCCTAGATATATCCTGAGCCAAGGAGTAACTCTATATTTCTAGATTTCAAAAATTACTTTAGAGAAGTTTTTTTTAACCTACTCCTAGTCCAATAGTTTTAAATCATTTAAATAAAGAAAGTCTACAGAGAGATGCAAACACAATATCTTCTGAAAGTAACATTCAGGTATGACACAGAGGGTCACAGTGGCAATGACTTTCCACAACTGAGGTAAACTAATCAGACGCTTGCACAGTACTAAATAAAATGTATGCCAAACATTTGTGGTTATTGGTCAACTGTTAAGAAACTCTGAGGAAAAACAATGTCTCAGGCTTCTTTTATCACTAGAATTTTATTAAGTGGGACAATTCTTTTGATTAGGTTCAATGAGACAAAATGTTTCAATGGGAGGGAGATAATCCACTAATATTGAGCTGGACTTTCTAGATTCCTTTACCTTGAGAATTTAATCCAAAATTTTGTAGGTTTTTGCTCAGAGAAAAAATAATTCTTACTGAAAGGGTTTCTTCTGTAGAAAATAGAATCTCATTTGGAGAGTTACCACTATTTATTAGAAGGAATATTTCTAGCCATGACAACATCACACAAAGAAGACTGAATATGTATTTGTGCACAAATTTAAAATGAAGGATTGACTGCATATATCAAAAGCTCAGAAAAAAAAGTGCTTGGAAATGTGAATATGTGGGCTACTGATATTTTCTATAATATCATGACAAACAAAGTGAAATGCATTCATAATATATTATAAAGAAGAGAATTTAGTTGCTTTCTAACTGACATAAAATCTACTATCTTAAACAGCAAATCTATATGGATGACATAACTTCCTGAGGGATATTTTACTTTTGCTTATACAAATTCATAAAGAATACATCAGTCTAAATTTGAGGCAACCCCAGTCAATCGTAATAATAAGTAATTATTGTTATTAAAATAATTATTTCAAAAATCACATGGCCAAAGTGTTACTAAGCTTAGTTGGCAGGAAGATATAATTATATTACATATTAGAATTTCAAAGACAAATTTTAAATAACCTCATGTTAAAGATATAGTGTTCTCCCTTTTGTATTTTCCCCCCTAGACTAAACAAGGAACCTAAAACTGTGCTTGAATTTGCAAATAATCAGTGATTATTGCTTGAACCAGCCTATCATGATTCTGTGTTTTTTCTACAGAATACAAGAAGCTTTTAATTATGTAAATATCCTCTGTAGAGAAGTACTTTACAAAGGTCACTTCATCCTCTATGGCCTGGAAGCCATGGGTCAAGCAGGTATAGACATAAGTTTATAGGTCAAAATTGACTGCTTATGCTGCTGTTGTGTGAATACCTACTTTCAATATGCCAACTCTTTGAAGACAAACAGAAGTTTCAGGAGCACTTAATTAAATTATATAAGAAATCAAATCTACCTTTTTTTGTCCAACCTTTTCTAAAACCTTCTATAGTCTGACCTAAATCTATCTATCTAAAACCATTTCCTTCTAAATAAGTCAGGTTCATAGTCTCATCTTGTGCTATACACACCATATTTATACTTCAAAAGCCTTTCTTCATATTGTTCTTCTTACCTACTAGTCTTTTTCTTGTCTTTTCATCAATCTAAATCCCAGCCAGCTCCTATCCATGTTCAAATCCCATCTCATTCTTTAAAGATTTAGTTTATAATCCCAGCCTTGGTTGATCTCTGAATTTCTGAAGAACACAGAATTTATACATCTAAATCTTGCTATAAATTATGTTCCATCTGAATATTTTCACATTTTTCCCATGTATAGTGTGATCTCTTTGGAGACTTAGCTGATATTTTTTAATTCTTCTTAATATCTCACTGTACTAAGCGGGAGTCTAATTGTATAATAAATTTTCAATATGAACAAAAGGAAAAAAAAATGTCAGTGCACATATACTGATGAGTAGTTTAGTAAAATGATCTTGCCAAACAATTCATTCATTAACAATTAAACAACTTGTTTGTGACCACATATGGTGTTCAATTTTCAGAAGATATTGAAAATACAAAATTGATCTGTTTGGAATGTAGCAGATGTTTTGAATGATGGTTTTCTGAATCACTAGACAGACTGACCATTGGGACCCTTCTTAGCTAGAGATGACCATCTCCTTAGAATGGATTGATCTAGGTAGTTGGAATCAGGATTGACTTGTAAATATGAGGAAGAAACTATTTCTATCAGATAAAGCTTGCATTAATGTGGGTGGGTGTGTGTAAAAAATAATTTAAAATAAAAGAGAGAGAAAGAAGGAGAAAAATGAGGGGAGAGGGAATTTCATTAAAACAGGAAATATCAGTAGAGTAGAAGAAGGGGATTTAGGAGGAAGAAGGACAGGAAAAAGGAAGAACAGTGAAATGAATCTGACAGAACTTTCTTAAGTAGAGGTTTGCATGTGGCAAGGTAGGTCCCAGCATTGGGTGTGCCTTTATGTGTCCAAAGGACACTAATGTAAAAAAAGGAGCTGATGGGTATGGTGGCATACACCTATAATCCCAGCAGCTCAGGAGGCTGAGGCAGGAGGATCCTAACATCAACACCAGCCTAAGCAAAAGCAAGATGCTAAGCAACTCAGTGAGACTCTGTCTTTAAATAAAAATACAAAATAGGGCTGGGGATGTGGCTCAGAGGTCAAGCGCCCCTGAGTTCAATCTCTGGCACCACTCCCCTCCAAAAAAAAAAAAAAGAAAGAAAGAAACTGTAAGTAGATTGAAGAGCAATTGGTGGAGCAGAGGAAGGAGAGGGGACAGAGAGGGAGTCAGTTGAATTGAGCATGTTGAGTTCCATGATTTCATGATTATACCAAGGTATATCTTGGTGACGTATAATAACTAAAAAGAATTATTAAAAGTAGGTTGCCCAACAGAGAGCGCTTGGAATGCAATATTTGAATCACCTCTTTAAAAGCTCCCTGTTTGTATAATGGGAGAATCACAGCCTTTGGAACAGCAGTTCACTCTGTTTCTCCTTTGCTAGCAAAGCAACAAACTTTCTTTTTCCTTTTTCTCAAAAAAAAGCTAGTTGCATATCAATAAACTTTATAAGCATAAAATGTTTCTCTCTTGTATTTGAATAAATGCCTGAGAAATCAACTAAGTGGGTGTTGATGACAGAAACACAGGACAGATGCCCTCTAATGAGTAAAGTCGAAAAGATCTGATGTCCATACAATCCTCAAAGTAACATGTTGCTTTTCTGTAGAAACTGATTCCTTTTTAAAAAAAATTATATCTACTTGTGAAGCTTTTTATGTTTTACTTGCCAAATCTAACAAAACATAAGTACCAAAATAAACACAGTTTAGAGTTTGTGAATAAAATGCTTTAAAAATAGAAACATTTTTAAACTTTCATTTGGTTTGAAAAAGGAACACACCTTTCTAGATGTGCCTCCCTAGGTCTCCATTTTAATGAAGGCCAAAACCTTCTCTCAATGGGATGACTGTTTGCCCCACTATTGAAAAAACATTTCCTCAACTTAATTATATGAAGATACACTTATACTGAAATGGAAATGAAAAGGTGATATTGGTTAAACCATCCCTGTGAGGATTCATTCAAACTTGCTTTTTGCTAACATACAACTCTTTTGAATAGAAGCCGGGCCCAGTTTAACTAATTTTACATTTAGGTATTAATAATGCATGATAAGCCATGTCTGATGTGACAAATTGCAATAACTATTAAACCATTTGCCCATCCAATATATCTGATTAATCATGACATACCATGTGACAAAGACAAACCTCTCAATTTTTTCAAAGAAAGCTAAGTGAATTGAAAAATAGACTAAACCCAATATTTCTCATTGGTATTAATGAGCCTGATTCTAGCTTCACAGACTGCCTAGCTAGAAGAAATCCTGTTATGTCTTCCTTTCAGATTAACCATGTGCCCAGCTAGCTCCTGAATAAAAGCAACACTCCTTACAACCAGAGTTGTGTTGTAGGTAATTCTCCTCATGAATGCAAAGAACTGGAAAGATTGACCCTAATAAAATCCCAGGGAAAATTAAGGGTAGCCTGTTAAGGGTCCTATATTTAATAATATCTCTTATACTAGGTCTTGCTAGCAAAGATCCACAAGAATAAATGGAGATCTTCACAAGCTCAAAAAGAATGTCTAAAGTAGTGCCCAACGGCATCAAAAGCAAACTGTCAAAACGTTCACAATGGGGCAGAATCAAATATCCACCAAGAGAAAATATTATGAGTCTTACCTCCTTTCTCTGCATTTTGTTGCCTCTGCACTAAAACTTGCTATTGAGTTATCTACAAAGATCAGCACTTGAGCACACAAACCTCCCTCCAATATTCACAATGTCCTCATGCCCCTCCAATCTGTACATATAAATACTACTTGAATAAGTTAAAAAGAAAGATCATGCTACAGTCTTCTCCCTGAAAGTGTTTAAGAGGCTTCAACAATTTGGAACATGACAATGGTCAAAGTGCATGTGGCTTATTATACAAAAATGTTAGTAGAATAGTTTCCATGAGGCAAGTTTTAGAAATCCAAACACAGAAAAATAAAAAAAAATTATTCTTATTTTGTTTAATTCTGGGTAAGTTACTGATCCTATTTAAGAATCAGATTTTGCAGATATAATAAAAGTATTAATAACACTACTTGCATATTTTCCAAGATTAAATAAATAATTATTCACAAAACCTAGAAGATGCTAAAATAGAAAGTTCAGACATATCTATTATTAATATTCTGGTGAAGAAAGACCCAAAGGTAACAGTACTCTGATTTGCTGGTGTTTACATCTTTATGCATTCCCCTTCCTTGAATATGGGCAGGACCTGTGACTTGCTTCTGGCCAACAGAATGTGGAATGTGTGATAGGGTGTCATTCCTGTGATTAGTTTTCATTATGTGGCAAGGTGATGAGAGATATCACTTCCATGATTAAAACTGGTGCTAGAAACTCTCATCTGCTTGATGATGTAAACAATCATGCTGGGAAAGACTATGTAAGAAGGAAATGCAGTTCTTCTAGGACCTGAGAATGGTGTTCAGCTAATAGAAAATCTGAGACCCTGAAATTATATATATATATATATATATATATATATATATATATATATATATATATATATATATTCTTCCAAAATGCTGAATGAGCTTGAATGTAGATTCTTTCTAGGTTGAGCATCCAGAGCAGAACACAGCACCTTAAGGAACCTCAATTGCAACCTTGTGAGACCCAAAGAAAGAACGCAGTTCAGCGCTGCCCAAACTTCTCATGCAGGGAAAATGTGAAATGATAAGTATGGATTTCTTAAAACTGCTATATCTGTGTTGATTAATTATACAAAAACAATGAACAAGGTGGGGAACAGTGGGACATGCCTGTAATCCCAGTAGCTTGGGAGGCTGAGGCAGGAAGATCCTAAATTCAAAGCAAGCCTCAGCAACAGTGAAGTGTTAAGCAACTCAGTGAAACCTCATCTCTAAATGAAATACAAAATTGGGCTGGCGATGTGGTTCAGTGGTTGAGCGCTCCCGAGTTCAATTTCTGGTACCAAAAAATAAATAAATAAAATAACAAGTAGGGTTATCTGTAGTAAAACAGTAGGCATCGTGCACTGTATGCTTGTTCCATGAAGAAAATATTTTGGGTTTTAGACTTTTAGAATGATAAAAAGCATTGAAAAATCTTGACGTCTCCTATCTGATGAATCTTCAAGGTAGAAGAGATAGTAATAGTGATCTGGTCTGGTTATAACTTTCCCATCCATTATTTTGCAGATTAAAGCAACAGGTTCCAAAAAAGGTTAAATAACTGGCTTAATGTCATGTGACCAGCTAGCAATAGAGCTAGATCTTGAACCCAGGTCCTTGATTTCTGACCTAGTGTTTCATACCAATACTCTGACTCCAAAGCATCAATTCCAAATTTTGGTGAGACTTTGTTGATTCTGAGTTAATAACATTTAAGTCAAACATACACCAAATCTCAGTGATGACTGGATCTTAGATAATCATTGATTTAATACTTATCTAAATCCATCTGAAAGTCACATATTATCATTCTGATATAGTTTGTTTTCAAAGTAACACTGGGTTGATGTATTATCCCTCAAGTCCTCAAAATATAAGAACACTATGAGAAAATGGTAAATATAGAGCAACCAACGCTGTGTCTAAGACTAGAAAACCATTTAGATAAAGGGCGAAAGGATCAGTTAATCCATGAAAATGTCACCATCTACTAGAGATCATTGTCTAAAGGTTAAGTGTCACAGACTAAATGACAGATGGTGGCAGTGGCCAGAATGGCTTTATCAACTGGGTGTTGAGTGTAGTAACAGATGTTGTAATCATCCTGCCTATGTGCCCAACTCAGATGATGTGACTATATCAAAAATAAAATGTAATTACCAACAGATAGTTGATCAATCTATCTAATCTCCCCTTAACTCAAAAAACAGCCTATTTTCTTCTAATTTGTATGGTGCTTTATTAACCAGTCTTTTCCTTTCACAAATAAAAAGATCCAAGAGATTTTGATTTTGGGCTCTATATGCAGTTTTCACATCTATCATATTTTAAGAAAACACTTGAGTGTATATTTTGACAATGGTAAGCATTTTTATAATCTAGATTATTCTAGTCCATAGCAGTTTTGTCTTTCCTTCTCTCTGTTCATACAATATTTGAATCCCAACTCTTATTTACTATCTGGATAATTTTAACTTATTTAATCACCCAACTTTGACTTCATTGACATATATCTTGCTTGCTGGAAGATTGTCTTGAAGTAATAAATGTAATTGCATCTGTCTAAATGTTTAGCACAATATTTATTGCACAAATCATCATATTTTCTTGTTCTTTTCATATTTTCCCATTGGGAACAACTATCTTCCAAAGGTTTTGGGGACCTTCAAATAATGAGAACAATTATCCATACTTAACAATTTGTCTTTACATTTTTTTTAGGTTGCAGGTATGCTGAGAAACATTTGGCATTGGCATAAAGCTTTAAGTCCAACCCAGTCATCTCTTAAGGTTTTCATGATGACTATGGAGGTTACTGAGTCAAGTTGGTTTTGTCCAAGCACGGCAAAGAGCAAAAATCCATTCCATGCCTTAAGACAGCAGGCCTTTTAGCAAATGAAGAGGAAAATTGAACTTAAGTCAAAAAAGGAATACAAATCCTCTTGTCCAGTAAATTTCTTTAATCAACAGAGTGGTTTTCCAAAACTCTCATTCAATAACACAAGTCTTGCTAGAATATTTTGCCTAGGTGCACAAGGTCACAGCAAGTTCTTACATCAGAAAAATGCAGAATAGAACCACTTGGGAAAAAAGAAAATTACACTGGTGAAAGGGGCTGCCAATCCAGCATAAAGTGTGTTTAGAAATATTTAATGTGGGCTGGGGATGTGGCTCAAGCGGTAGCGCGCTCGCCTGGCATGCGTGCGGCCCGGGTTCGATCCTCAGCACCACATACCAACAGAGATGTTGTGTCCGCCAAGAACTAAAAAATAAATATTAAAAATTCTCTCTCTCCTCTCTCTCTCCCCTCTCTCACTCTCTCTTAAAAAAAAAAAGAAATATTTAATGTACTATCACTTATCTTTGGATAAGGCTCAGAACAGAAACAGAACCAATATAAAAGAAATATTATCAGTAGACCTGTCAAGCATTCGGAACTGCATATGCTATATTTCTCTAACTTTCTCCCACAGTCCAAATAAATGAATGCTTGAAAAGGTAGGGTTAAAACACATGTAATTTACCCAGTGACGTATCACAGCTTGCTTTTCTAGGAAAGGTAAGTCAATGAGCAAATCTGTCAGTAAGCCCAGCATGAAATGAGGGTGGAGCCGAGATCACAAAGTAGATATGTCACATTTCAAATTCTTTAGGAAAAATGCTGCTAATATGCAAATTTAAATCTGAAACATAAAAGGTTTTATTCATATGTATTTTCTTCTTCTATGCTATTTTATCTTTATACCTGTCCCATAGTCTTCTCAAAATTTCTTTTGTACTCTCTAGAATGCCCAGGTATTTAAATGATGATTTAAAAAAACTTCAATAAATGAATATGTTATCTACTCAACTCTAACCATGCAGATATTATGAAATACCTTAATATTTAGAAATATCCGAATGTTGTCTGACATTTAGAGCAAATGGTTATATGTTAAAATAAAATTAATAAAACAAAATTAAATTAAAGCATCAATATCATAAATGTGAATGGATGTTTTATTTATGCTTTTGAGTTTGTCTTTTTTTTTTCCTGGTCAACTTTCTAGTTAGAATGTATAATGATTGCTTTCATTCCTTTTTCTAGATTTAAAACTAACTTCTTCACCATTGCTTTTCTTTTAAGTTATTTTGGTTCTGTCATTTTCTTCCCCTATTTGGTTTTCTAGATCTTGTTTAATAACTTTGTTTACTGACTATATTGTATAGTCCCTTTCTCTTTGGAAAAATTCCCAGAAATCAATTTTTTTTTCTTCCTATAACTTTATTGCGAGATTGGGAAGGACAAAACAGCAGAAAGTCATCACACTCTGCTCTCCACATTGCTGAGATCCATGGGGATGATTCTCCCTTTTCTTTAGCAGGAAGCGAGGGAGAAGACGATGTAGCCAGTGGAGGAAACAATTTTGACCCTCCACAGAAATCTACACTTGGTGTTTTCTCTTTCAAGTGTGGATGTAAGAACTGCCATGAGTGCAAAGGAGCTTACCTAGCCCATGTCACAAAAGTAATGGGATTATATAACTTACATGGAATGTTTAATATACTGGTGTTTTTTATAGACTATATAAACAGACATAAGCCTGTATTTTCTAACCCATTAGGTAATTAAACACAATTCATGTGTAAATGACGATTTTATATGCAGTGTGATTTCTATAAACTTAATTTTTCAGAGTGTATGCCTTTCTCACATTAAACTCTCAAATGGATTTTCATGATCTTCAGACTCTGAGCATAAATCAGAAATCTGTTCTTCTAGCCCAGTGCTTCAGGAACACTCTGCGACTGTCAGATTTCTCTGCCAGCAGCTTTAGTTACCATAGCTTCTCAAGCCATTCATTTTTTTTTCTAGGTCCCCCCACAGAGAAATGTACAATAGACCCTCTGTTCTCCTTTCTGCTCCGTCACTGATTTAAGGTGGAGCTACATAACGTTAAAAGTTTAATTCTGTGCCAGGTGCTCAGTGCACATCAAAGGAGAGGCAGGTTCCCTTGAAACACATGTTAGCTGAGTCTCTTCTACGTAAAATGAAATGGATGAAGAAAACGACATTTAGACATATTAAGTCAAAAACATATGTCTGAAATATCTTGCAGACTGAGGCCAGGTTTTGAAGTATAACTTTTTGGTAAGACTAAAATGCAACCATATGGATTTTACAGCTCACTTTACATTAGCAGAAGAAACCTATGATAATGATTTGGTGTTTATCTAGTATTTTCTTTATTTGGGAAGTCAAAGGATGCTAACAGGCACTGTTTAATCTTCTCGGGTATTTTTTGTTTGTTTTTACTTTTTACTCTCTCATCTTAGGCAAACTTGTAAAAAGAACTGTAAAATTTACATTTTTTGTTAAATTGATTGGGCCATAAAAATTAAAGTCCTAGAAATCCACAGTAACAAAAAGGTAGAAGTCATTAGTAGAATCCTGTTGTTAAAAACAGAATCAGCGCTAGGACACAACACTGTACTCCAAAAGTGAAGTGGCCTATGGCTCCTTTTTGGCTTTTTAATCTCTGAGTTATCTTAACTCATTCACACACACACTCTCACACACACACACACACACACACACACACACACACCTCTGAAGCCTCTGATTTAGGATCTATGAACTTCTAAAACTCAATCAAGATAAAGAAAGATTTTTTTTGATGACTTTGTCCACACCATGGTTGAGTGGTTGATAAAGCTTACTTAATTCACTTGCCTAGGGAAGACAGGCATATCTATATGAGGACTGAAGATGTTAGTTTAGGGTAAGTGACAGGCAAAGCATTTTCTCAAGTTCTTAAAATAATACCACTTATCTTTTCCATCTTGGACCCACCATGGTTCCTCAGAGTTTAATTTTTTAAGTAAGGTACAAGTGTTTATTTGGTAACAATATATCCCTCCATGCTCCTGTTCTAAAAAATGAGTGTTTCTTGAGGAAATGTCTCAGACTTCCCATATCTTCACCTTTAACCAAAGAATTATCTTCCCACCTTCACTCCTGGTTTTCATATTCTCTTATCTCACCCCAGATGTTCTCACCTCAGTTTCTTCACAACTCCCCAGCAATTAAGGAATATGGAACGCGGAGAAAGAGGGTCACAGAGAAGACTTGGCATGGGATGAAACCAAAACAATTGACAGCTTAGCTATTCTGTTCTTTCTCTGCCCTGTTTTGAACTTAGTACTCTACTTCCAAACACATCTGCCTTTAAAAAAATATTATTAAATATAATTAATTTTCATACACACATATACACATATGTTTATATTTACATTTTCTGGGTAATACACCTAGGTTTGGTTATTTCTATGTCATTTAAAAATATTCAAAGTAGAAGAAAAGCCTTTAAATTTCAGCTCATGGTATTTTTTTAGCCATCTTTACTTAATACAGGGGAAGTTAGAAAAAGTAAAGAAGTACTTTAAATTTGAAAGCAGGCAAAAAGCAATCTATATCTCTTCTTATAAAAAATCAAAAGTGGGAAGAAACAAAAAAGTAAACCAAAGCATAGCCTTATACCTAATGATTCAGACAAGCTCCTGTAAAACTCTCATGAAAGTAGTTGAAAAGGGAATTCTACAAAACCATTGGTTTATCCCAAGGAGCTATGCATAGTCACACTCCTGACTTATCTTTTATCACAGTACAGAGGGTCAAGATTTCCCTCCAGGTATCAGACACCTGTCACTTCTATTAGACTCTACAACTCTATCTAATTCTTGTCCTTTCCCACATCTTCTTGCTTTGGGACCTGATTGGCCTCCAAAGGGTCTTCTCCAATTATGGCTTTATTTATAAACCTTCCATGAGAGTAGGAAGCTCTTAATCTTTTTTTTTAATTTTTTTATTGGTTGTTCAAAACATTACATAGTTCTTGATATATCATATTTCACACTTTGATTCAAGTGGGTTATGAACTCCCATTTTTACCCCGTATACAGATTGCAGAGTCATATCAGTTACACTTCCACTGATTTACATATTTCCATACTAGTGTCTTAATCTTATTATTCTTAGTGTATGACCTTCTCAATGTTGTTAATCACATGTTAAATTACTAATTGCCAAATAGTGAACAAGAGTGACCTTCATTTCCCCACAAAACAAGTTAAATACTGGTTTGAGAAAATACATTTGCTGGTATCAGGATAAGAATGAGAAGAAACATTTAAGGGAAAAAGATAAGAGATTCAGAAATTATCTTTTGAGACATCCAATGGCGGTAACTACATAAGTTGGAGAAAAGGTGCAGAGAAACAGCCATTTATTCATTCATCTAATATGCTTAAGGATCTGTTACATGTTCACCATTTTTCTAGGTGACAAGGATTCACTGTTGCATAGAATTGTCTAGGGCTTACTCTCCTGGAACTTGTGTTTCTATAAGAAGAATTAGACAACAAAATAATTCCAGATGGTAATAAGCTTATATAAAAAAGAAACAAGAATGATAGCATAAAAATTGCTAGTTCTCTTTAGATTAGCTGGTTGGAAAAGACTTCTATGGGAAGGTGGTACTTGGGTTGAAATAAAATGAAAAAAAAAAGCATCAGTCATAGGAAGATCCAGGTAGAGATTCAAGAGAGAAAAAAATATTTCAAAAAAGAAAGAGGATGCAGAGAACATGTAAGTCTAAGTACAAGACTCCTTGGTAGAGTTGACCTTGGCATCCAGACAAAACCAGCTAAACCAGGGGTCCTCAGAAAATCCTGTATATAAAAATAGACAAACCCAACCTGCATGAACTATGTATTCCATAACTCTCTGTCTTGTAAATTTTAGAAAAAATTTAAACAAAACATAAAACAATCTAATGGTTTTTTCCTTCCCACCACAAGATGATTCTGATTTCCCTCCAAAAGACTGATTAAATTCAAAGAGATATAGATAAAATAAGGACATGGGGCAGTTTTGAAACTATAGCACTATAGCTAACAAGAACAAACATCAAGTACTTAGGAAACAACAGGAGGAAACCTTTGGCTGCTCTGCAGAGACACAGAGCTCTCCTCTTTGATTGCAGTTAGCTCAGACCCATCCTCTTGGTGACCCCTCGGTTTGCGACCTGCATGGTTAGTTTTTCATTTATCACTTTTCTGGCTCTTTAATTCTCTTTCCCTGCTCTAACTTTCTCTTCTCTCCAAGCCTGTTCCTGCGCAGCCCAAACTTGTTGGTCATAAAGGCTTACTACTTCCATGATGAAGAACTTTTGAATACATTTGTTTTATAGTATTTTTTTTTCTTTTTGAAAGATGATTTTACCTATATCAGCAAAATACAATATTTAAGGGCTGTCAGGAGGATTTGGAAACAGTGTTGTTATACAGAACAGATGTTAAAATGACATTTGTGAAAACTGAATTCTACCTGTGTAGAAATTCATTATGCTCTCTCTCTTCATGTAGTATTACCTTATTTTCTCATTTTATATGTGTTTTCATATTGGTTGGATATATTCAAATGCAGCCTTAAGTAGACTACCAAAGGATTGGCTTAGGCCCTCTGCTACTTTCAAGTCAGGCTACTCCATAAGAAGCAATGTATTTCTCATTGTTTGCTGCTGATACATCATTATACACTAGTCAAAGTAGACTTTTAAACCCCATTTTTTTGGTCTTGACCTATCTGGCTGCTTTTATGTATGAATAACCTTCTTCTCATCTCGTTTGGAGAGCCAGATGCATTAACTCCAAATGACTTAAAAATCACTGCTTCCTAGGAAGGACATAGGAAGTAGAGAACTGAGGTGGCCTGACTCATCAACCTTGGGGAAAAACTCTCTTAAATATATATTAGAAGTAAAGAGTCATTTGGGCTCTAGACCTACCAAGTTCAAAAAGAATCAATCTTGAACCCAACTGATACTACTGTTGATATCATGCTACAGATTCATATTTGCATAAAAATCATTCTGTGAACCAGCATGAGAACTTAATTTGAAACATTATTCCTCTGGGAAAATATGCTCCAAGTTCTAAACTGCCTTCCAAATTAATTTGTACTATGAGCAAGCTTTGCAAATCAGAGGCTTAGGATGACAGGATATATCTTAGTTCTTTGTCCTTCCATTCCAGACGATTGGTTTTCCTGTACTTTGTGAAATAACTACCCCTTGCTAGAGTTAATACATGATTTCTTCTATACACCTTAGAATGAGTACTTTGGTATAATTTTCCCTACTATAACTAGTCATAATCATATGGCCCTTGTCGTCTGTGGTTTTGAAAGTTCTTGTGAATGACATACTTAGCACATTCTAAATAATAATGAATCTACATGTTTCGACAACAAAACTTTATTTGGCACTCACTTTCTTGTTTTCATTTCTCTCTTTCATCTGTAGTACCACCCATAAACATGGGAGGAAAAGCCACTCATTTTGAGAATGTGCTGATCCGGATGGACTTTGGAAGGCAGTGCTTCTGCTTCTTATGCTGGGACAATAGGAAAGACACTCTAGCATTGCTCCTGCTCTTCTTCACTTTCTGTTTTCTCTGCCTGAGGCTCTCAATTCCCATGAAGCTTGTTTCCTTGACCCAATTATCCTATTTTCCTGGAATCCTAACATGTGAACAATGTGATCCTACTTCCCACACTTTCAAGCATCTTCAATAAACTACCTTTTTTGTTTATTTATATATTTATTTTAGTTTTTCAGTTTTGGGGATTAAATTCAGGGCCTTTTGCATGTTAGGCAAATACTCTACCACTGAGCTGATTCCCCAGCCCAAACTACCCATCTCTTATATATGCAGAAAAATAGACCCAGAGAGCTGTGACCTTTCCCTCAGAATGACACAATTTGCTTCATTAAACACAATAGTAGGTACATAAATACATATTTTATTAAAACTTTAGTCAAAAATGCATTTTCCCCCACAATTTAGATATAGCTTGGCCTATGCAATCAACTCTGATACTTTTCCTTCTCAGATCATTTTACTAATACCAAATTTTCAATGATCTAATGTTCTTGCACTATCCTGTCCCCTGGATAACATCCAGAGATCTTATATTTTTCTTTCTATAATTTTGCTAAATTTTCCTAATTTGAGTACCTTTTTCTCCTTGGAATTGCATTCTTAAAATGTCTTTTTTTAAATTTTCCTTCTATCTTTGCATGTCTTATAATGTTTTATATTTTTTTCTTTCTATATATATATACATATATATATGTGTGTGTGTGTGTGTGTGTGTATATATATATATATATATATATATATATATATATATTTAGTTGTAGGCAAACACAATACCTTTATTTTATTTTTATGTGGTGCTGAGTATTGAACCCAGTGCCTCATGCATGCCAGGCAAGCACTCTACCAATGAGCCACAACCCTAGCCCCTTATAATTCTCTTTCTATGTTTGAAATCCCTATGCTAAGCATATTTATAATTTGCTTTTCTTGCATTATTCCAGTAATCATTCTAACAATTTTCTGTTCATGCCATTCCTTTCTACACACACACACACACACACACACACACACACACAGAGTCTTCTCAAAGGTTCAGCATTTACCTACTCTGTGTTCTGGTCTATGCAAGATATTTTAGGGAGTAAATAACAAAGGTTAAAAAAATAAAATGGGGAAACTAAAACAATTAGGGGATAACAGAATGTTGCACATAATTAAAGGCCTACAAAAATCACTGTCCATTCTTAGCAGAATTACATCACAATGTACCTTTCTCTAACATTAGTAAGTGGTTAAATACTCCAAGCACAAAATATCATTTACAGTCAACTCATGTCTTTGAAAGCTTGGCTAATGTCTGTTTTTCTGATTCTCCATGGTTGCCCACAGCCTGCTCTACCAAGACTAGAAAATGCATCCCTAGGTATGGTACCCTCCCCCCATTGCTAGATAGACCCAGCTAAGCTTAACTGCTGAGGATAGAACATGGTGAGAATCATTTAAGGCAAAGTGGAGGGGTCTTTGACAAAAGAAAACACTTTCTGAAGGCATCTGGAGGGAGGAGAGTGGTTGGCCAGCAGCCCTGTATGCAGAGCAGGGACAAATCTACTATGTTCAACCTGTCCAACTGCCACATCTCCTCTACCCTTCAGGTAGAGAATGAGCCCAGTTTTGTACTCTCTTTCTTCTTGCCTTGGAAGATTTCTGCTAAACAGTTGAATAGTGCCCTTGCAATTGTGCATGGCACAGCCCAGCAGGTCCTCTCCACTCAAGAGGGTAGATCAAGTTCAGTCTATTTTTGAGTTTTGAGGAAAATTTTCCTCTTGGCTCCAAATATGGCCTTGTTTTCAATGACAATGTGTTCTATGGATCACTTTATCAACAGTTAATGTGTGAGAGTGAGTCAGTGACTCCACTCTGGGGACATCATTGCCTTTAGCCTCATTGTCATGCACATTACAAAGCACCTGGTGGGAATTCAGGGTACTGTCTGGGCTCATAGAAAAGAGTCTCTGTTAAGAAGATAACTACTTGTTATTTTCAGAGAACCTCTGTCTTCTTGGCCAACATTCAAAACAACTGAGAAACTGAAAATAGTACCTCAGGAAAGGAAATCCATAGCACAGACAGAATCAACCTCAGCTGCTATTTTTACTCATAACTTGGTAATTGGGCATCTTTCATATACATATTTAGGACATGATTTTCTCTATAAGTTCTTCGAGTGCAACACTGAGTCACCACAAATTCTTTTCAAGTCTTTTTCACTCTTACACTCTTCTAAGTTTTAAGAAAGCACAACATAGGAGTGAGACTTGGAGATGACTCATGTCTGTCTCTGCTCTGGTATCTCAGCATTCTCACATGGCATGTAGGGTTCCTAATCTTCAGAGTGGCTTAATATTCCCTAACCACATTAGATTCTCTTCTGCTACTCACTCCTGTGAAAATTTTCCCCAATACTACAAAGGCCATAATCACTAACTATAGGTCTAATGCAGCTCACCAAGAATTCAGATGGACCAGAGTCCATCAAACTAGGCAAGGTGTGACAAATAGGTTGGACTTAGCATGTCCGTAGGTGGTAACTGCTTGAATAGCTAAGCTGAGAAAAATTCAGAGGCTGACTCCAAGGACAGAGAAAATGAGTTTTAGGTCTCATGAAGGACAGAATTCCTCTTGGCTTCTGCTGGGCTTCCACTGGGTCTCCGACATAAGATGACCAGTTTTATATAAATATATAAATCAAGAACATTGATCCAAAGGCCAAATGGCATTATCAACATGAAAAGCCATCTTGAGTAGCAATTTTTTTTTTCACTCAGAAGTATTGGCATTTTAAAGATTTCTTTATAAATGTTTGGATGAGAGTAAATCCTGGTTGGAGAGCAGGTGTTAGAAGCAAGAATGGAACACATTTCTTAGATCATTCTATTCTGTGCATCAACTAAAGAATGTATTTTTATACGACATGGACCCTACGTTCAATGCACTCAAACAGAAATGTGAAAATAGAGAAGGCAGATATAAATATCAAAGAATTTTAGCAAATATCATATGTATTAAGTATGGGTTAATTATTTTTAAACTATGTATTTTCTGTCAACTGAACATTTCTGGAAGCAATGGTATATAGCACACCTAGCACCAAGGTCTTAGTTCAAATGCTATACCTCTTTCAAAAGAAAGGGATCCAGGCTGGGGGAAGTACAAGGCAAGCCAAGAATCCAACACTGGAAAGCAAGGGATCTCTCAGTGGTGAACAAGGCACAAGGAAAAGACAGAAGAGACAGTTTTAAGAGGTTCTTGGTGTCCAAATTTCACATAATTTAGCATCAAAAAGAGTAATAACTGTAACTGATTATAGAATAAAGAATAAGTAAAAATTATAGGTTCACTTTGATACAGAAGATAGATGAAAAATAAAATACATGCACTTACTGTAATTAGATATGACTTTTATGCCAATTTCATGCTCCAAAAATTGATATTTGAATGTAAAGAATCAAGTAGTTACCTTTCTTTTTATGGAAGAATCAGAGTTCTTGGTTACAAGTTGAGTAAAAAAGAATATTACAAAACAATGCCAGAATATCAACTTCGAAGGGAAGACTGAATTACAAAGTGACCATTCAGCAACAATGAATTAATAATTAATTCAGAAAACTGGATTCATCCATGGGTATTAAAACCACTACATCAAAGTCTGTTGGGAAATGTCCTGTGGAAATGGCAATGCAAGTATCACCAAAGTTTCCTTATTAAATATTAGAAGGCAAAGATACCTATATAATAGAAAGAATTAATAGTTACCACCTTAATCGAATGAGCATATTCACTACCACTATCAGTAGGTAAACCTGATATTACCTACCTTTCATTTGGATGTAAAATGAAGTACGTAGCATTGTATAGGAAGTATTCTTGCCTCAAACAAGGTTAACATGAATTTAACTAAGCTTTGAGAGGAAATAGTCAGTTTACAAGAAGTACAGAAGATATGTGAAGATAGGCTACCAGAAAAGAGACAAATGATATGGCATGTCACAAGAAAATTTATCTAGTCTTGTAAAAAAAATGTCGAAAATTTAAAAAAAAATCGAGGATTTTCCTAGATTAAAAGAAACAATACAATAAAGAGAAGTTGCTTGAATACTAGTTGAAAAAAATGGTTATGAAATATATCGATTGGAAAATTGGGAGACATGATATAAATACACAATACAGATGTTATAGCAATTAATATTGTATTTATTTTCTTAGATATGATATTAGTAGTAATTATGTTAAAAATATTTACTGAATTTTGGTGATGAGTAAGTACACAGGTGACAATTATGCAATTCTTTGAAGTTTTCTATATTTTTGAAAAAAGATCTAAAAATGTAAGAAAAGAAAACCTAAAACAAACCATAAGATAATATAAAGTTAGCTTTTTAAATTGCATGAAAAGCATCAAACACAAAGAAAACTGTTCAGGCTTATGGAAGCCCATTATCTCCTCTGCAGAACACATAGTTCCATATATGGCACTAGGCTTCTCCAGCCATTCTTTATTCCTTGATGGCTCTTTCCATCTATATGCCAATGATAAAATATTAAGGGCTTTGATCCCTGCCTCATTAAATAGAGAATATTCTTGCTCCTGTGCTGACCTGTGCTTGGGCCAGTTTAAGGAGCAATCCGTCATAAGATCATTAATACAGCAACTGACTAAGAAGGTGAAGATGTTCATCCAAAATTAATTTCTTGACCTTTTCCATAAGGGCCTAGGAAGGAATATTTTAGTGCTCATAACTGGGGGAGCAGCTCCACTAACACTGTTTCCCAAATGTAGTATTTAGAAACAGAGACAGGAATAAGGAAGTAGGGGGTGGTAGACATTTCAGGAATCCTCTTACTCAGAGAATTCCTCAGGCTACATTTTAAGGGTTGGTTTGGAGAAAAGCAAGGTTGATTACTCTGTTGTAATAGCTACTGTATGGCTTTAGACAATTCTGAGATTAGAGAGGAGACAGGTAGAATCAAAGTCTGGTAGAAACAGTTTATGGCTGCAAAACATTTCAGAACCACCCTGGGGACCAATGTCAAATGATTCAACCTAATTCATCCTAGCAATGGCTATCTAATAACTGAGACAATGCCTTACTTTAATAATAGTCAGAGGCAAAGATGAATACAAAGCCAAACACTTAGCAAATGCCAGTAAACTCTGAGTCAGAAAGGCAAATCCTCGGATTCATGAATAACCTTTACTGGGAACTCAGTGATGCCATTTTGAAGGTGAAATAGATGTAATAAGAAATCCTCTGATCCTCAGAAAAACTCATTTAAAAATGAAAACCAATACTTAACTGCTCTCCCTTCTCATCTCTTCGTAATCTCACAGCTATGGAGAGTTCCAGGACTACATTTAGGGTCCAGTGAATATCTACATTAATTTATTTCTATTTTTTAATTCCTCTCATTGTTTTTAAACCTTAACCTTTTCAATGATTGCTAACTTGGAATAAAATTATTAATCTTTGCCCCATGGCCTGTGTGGTACATTATGGGAGGGGACAAGAAGTCAAAAAGTAGTGATTTGAATAATTTAAAATGTTTTTAAAGGGTACCAGGGCCTTATCACAGCTCTGTAATTTGTAAATCAAATTTAGGACATTGATTTGCAGATATTGGTTGCTTATCAGGCATAGTATGACCTCTAACAAGTATACATATGTGAGTATATCCAAACTTACAATACAGGTGGTGTGTGTGTTAATTTAAACACATTTAAATTAAACTTGAATTGGAGAGGGAGGGGGTCATTAGCTAGGTGGGTTGTAATGATGCAACCATCTCTCTCACCTTTTCCACAAGACCTATCTCCTCAGTCTGTTGTAAGAACAAAAGGTATAGTGTGTCTAGGTCATATGAAATATCCCTATGAATAGTGCCAACAAACTGTTAAATTTAATATTATTTTCTCTACTGTAATTATAAGAAAATTGACACTTCTAAAAACAAAAAACAAAACAAAACAAAAAAAAATGTTAAGCCACTTGCCCTAGCTTATAAAGATATGGAGTGATAGAAGTAGAATTCAGATCATGGTCCCTATAAATTTAGATATAAGTTTAAATCTTTCATTTACTGAAAAAATATTGCCCCAAAGTTTTCTAATGTCTTAAACCCACAAATCTGATAAATGGACACTATAATACTAATATTGTATTAATGTTAATATTAGCTCAACATGTTAGCTACAAACACCCTCAAGAGCACCTGTGGGAGCAGATGAACACTGTTCCTGAGCAGAGTTCAGAAGGACCTAGATGTATGGAATGAAGAGATTAGGAAGGCTTTTGTGAAGGAGATCTTGGGGTTTTGGGGGTGGATTACTGGGAGTAGGAGGGTAAGGAAGGAAAGTGATGGTTATGAGAATGACAATTTAGGAATTGATGGGATGAATGCAATGGATCTTGAACAGAGCTTCAACTGTTGCTTATTTCCATATATTTTAGGCTAAACTCTAATTAGACTCCTGTATCACCAACGAGATCATCCCTACTGTCACTTAATTGTGTCTTTTTATATTAGAAAAGTTGGCCAAACTTATTTAAAAATCTAGAAAATGCAACATTTAGAAAAAACATGAAGAAAAAATATATATTCTTTGCCAAACTATGACAACTGTTAACATTTTGGTCTATTTCCTTCCAGCTTTTCTCCCCCTGTGCTTTTGATTTGGGAATTTTGAGAAACAGTTGAAATTATAAAACTTGAACACATTTGAATCTTGTTTTATATTACATTACAAGTATTTCCCATGTTATTTCACTGTAGACTTTAACAGTATGAAATCATTGCCAAGTATTTTCTTCCTGATATAAGATGATTTTCTCTTTTTTTACTCATTTTTCATTGGTTTTGGTTTACTCTCTCTCTCCATTGGAGCAATTGTGATATGTAAATGATTGAAAAAACAAACATTACATCACATGGACCTGGGAGTTGGGCCACAATCTCATAACCCATCACTATTTTTTTTTTTTTGTACAAGAGGTCACATGGACTGACTATCAAGTTTTGTTTACCTTGTTCTTCTAAAGGATAAAAAGAGGATAGATCAAAAGGAAGAAAAACTTAAAATTAAAATACCTCCTATCATACCTCTGGTATATTGCATTTAATTCTCTGTAGGGAAAAGGTCCATTACCCTTTTTATTAAAACTATGTCTGAGCCACAGTACCCAGGATATGAATGGTTGGTTGTTGTTATTTTTCTTATGAAATTATTATTTAATATTTGGAACAAGAGATATTAAAATCCATTTTAATAATAGTAGTGTTTCAAACATCACCTCCAGTGATCTACTTACCAACTCAACCATGTTTCTCATCATAGGTGAATACTGATCAAAAAAATAGGTTTAATACCAGAGTAAGGACTGCATTGCCTCTGATGCACTGGAAAAGCTGATTTCAATACTGAAAAAGAGGCAAAATTCAGAAGCTAAAATGAAAGTTTCATTTTAAATTTAGCATCTGTCTTACAACAGAAATCAATATTAGCGATGTTATTGTTTGTTTTTGTTTTACCTTTTGGTGGTGACATATCTTTAGGATATGAGAGAGACACAGCTTCTTAAATTATGAACAAAAAATAGAATAAAAGTATGAGTTTTCTATGAACTGATATTTTCATCACCTGAAACATGAATATGGAAGAAGAATATGTCACTGTATTCAAATGCATTACATCAACAGGCAGATTTACAAGGTGGATGGTTTAGAAATACTAATTCTGTGAAGGTCTATCCTTTTATTAAAGAGACTATTTCTTTATATACACTTAAATTAAAATTTAAATGAGGTATGTTTAATTAAAATGTGGAATACATGAAAATGTACAATATGAATTTTAAGAACATGCCAAAAGGAAAAAGCAGGATACACATACAAACTACATAATCTGTTACAGCCTGGATAAGTTCTGAGAACTTACAACCATATGATCTATGTCTGTACTGAAAACAATCCTTATTTTACATCTGCATTCAAGAATATTTCTACAAATTCCATGTGTGATATTAGTGGCCAACACATGGTTCTTATAGCAGCTTTATGCAGGAATGCCTTTTTCTGTCATTAGTGATTTGGTCCGTACTTGAAGAATACACCAGGATATTCTCTAGAATAGAAGGTGTGTGTTCACACCTATTTGCACCATACATGATAATGAATAACCACATAAATTAATAATTTGAGAACAGGAACCACAAATTCTGTGGTTGTCAACATTCAAAGGTGTGTGAGTAGTGGTGAGATGTTGAAGGAGAGACACATCAGAATCAGCTACAACATTCAAAAAATTTTTCTGCTTCTGTTCCCTGCTTTGATAAGGCAGGCTAGATTTTAAAAAATGGTCAGGAATACACATTATGTTTACATAAATATAAGCTTTATAGAAAATTATAATTACTTTTCTACAATAGTACAGCTGCCTTAACCATCTATTAAAATGCATCTGAGCAAGTCTTGGGTACCTGAGTTTCTAGGTATTATACTTGTATTTCCAATACTGAATCTTACTACTTGTGAAACATTGGCCATATATTTTAATATCTATATGTCTTGGTTTCTTGTTGTCTTTTCATTTGTAAAATAAAAGTGTTTTTTCTTTAACTTTTGGATTATTTCCAGGATTAAATACATGTATATTAAGTATAAACAGAACAATGCCTAGAACAGTTTGTACACCACAAATGTTGTTCTTATTTTTAATCTTACAGAACATTTATTATGTAGTAAGAAAAGAAAAGGGATAAAGTTTCTTTCAAAATCTTCCAACTCTCAAATATAAACCTTTCATTTACCTCCTCCCCCATTTCCACTAATGAGTTTTTGAGTCCCCAGATCTTCCCAGCCACCTGTCATTCCTGGATGTCTCATGGCACCACAAACTGAACTCAAGCCCTGACTCCCCATAATCACAAGAGTCATTCTTCCAACTACTTGAAGAACCCCCTCTAAGCTTCTAATTACTCAAGCCAGAATCCTGAAAATCTCCTGGACTATTATTTTTCCCTTTCCAATTAAAATGTTTAACATAACTAAATTCTCTTGATTCTAGATCCCAAATAACTCTTGAATTTGTGCCTATCTACCACAAAGTTAGGCCATCTATTTTCTTACTTGAATTTCACTCTTGTCCCTTCAACTGATCCCTTCCATAGAAGTAAGGCCACTGTGCATATTTGCAGAGTCCTGGAAGAGGCGGAGAGTTAACAAAACCTGGGTAGCCTGATGAAATTCTGGGTGGTATTAGACCTGATTAGTATCATAATTATAGACATAGTTACTGTGACTGTGTGTATTTGTTAATAAAAAAATTAATTTCACTATCAACAATTTTTTAAAGCTATAAGAACAAAACAATATAATTCCTTTCTCTTACTTCCCAATATTTACAAATAAAGAACAACATCTGAGGGAGCATAGAGAGCTCTTTGTCATATGGCTTCTGCTGATGTATGCTGGTGCACCTCACCCATGCCAGTCTCTTCCCAACTCCCTTCTGCCCATCAGCTCCAAGTGCCTTCATTCTGTACCTTCAAGGCACTGTCCTTATCTTCCAACTTCTGTGACTGCCCATTATGCTCTTCTTTGCTTCCTTCTATCTTTTGGTTAGTTAACTTGACCCATTCATTGGCTTGAGCTCAACCATCACATCTTATTGTCCCATATTTATGTCCTCTCATTTTCAATCACACAGAGCTTAACCAACCAAATACATTGTGAGTAATGGAGTGAATGAATGGTGAGTGATATTAAAAAAAAAAAAAACAGTGCAAAACCTGCACTATTCAATGACTTCTCTCAAACTCCTTCAGTTTCTTAATTTGAACCCTATGCTTAGTAACCTAAAACCTCCAAAATCACCTGCCTTGTTTTTCTTTCCACATGGCACATATTATTATAATTGTTAGTGCACATTAATTGTACAAAATAATGGATTTAATTGTGACCATGTCAAATGTGCACACAATGCAATTCCATCTTTTGCACCCTCCCTGTTTCCTTTTTTCACTCCTGCCCTATTTCCTTCCCCTTCCCCAATGGTCCTCCTTCCACTTTTATGTCATGCTTTTTTTTTCTTTTCAGATTCGACATATGATTGAGAACCCAAAATGCTTGTCTGAGTCTCATGATGATCTTTAGTTTCATCCATTTTCCTGCAAATGTCATGATTGTGTTCTTCTTTATGGCTGAGTAATATTTATGGTATTATTATCATACTTTCTCACTTGCTGAAAGGCATCCAGGTTGAATCCATAATTTGACTATTATGAACAGTGCCACATAAACATGTATATGCAGGTATCTCTACAGTAGATTGACTTTGATTCCTTCAGATACATTCCCAAGAGTGAGATAACTGGAAAGTATGATGAATCTCTTTTCAGTTTTTTGAGGATTCACCCATACTGTTTCCCATGGTGACTGTACCAGTTTACATTCCCACCAACAGTGGATAAGAGTTCTTTTTACTTTGTCTCCTCAATAGCATTTGTTATTTTTTGTTTTCTTGATAAAGACCATTCTGATTCATTGATAAGATGAAATTTCAATGTAGTTTTTGATTAGCATTTCCTTGATGGCTAAAGATGTTGACCGTTTTTTCAACATATTTTTTGGTCATTTGTACTACTTATTTGGAGAAGTATCTGTTCAACTCCTTTGTCTAATTATTAATTGGATTACTTATATTTTTAATTTTTATGAGTTCTTTACATATTCTGGATATTAATTCTCTGTCAGATGAAGAGCTGGCAAAGATTTTCTCCCATCTTCTAGGCAATCTTCACTCTCTATATTGTTTCCTTTGCTGTGCAGAAGTCTTTTTTTTTTTTTTTATCAGATGTAATCCCATTTGTCAATTCTTGCTAATATTTCCTCGGCTATTAACTTTATCCTTTATTGCAGGCTAAAAAAAACAAAATGTCCTGGCAGGAGTCAACCACACCCGAACACCTAGAACCTGTTAACGTCACCTTATGTGACTAAAAGGAAAGAGGAACAGAGATGGGAGTGTTTTTGCAGATGTTAAAGATTTTGAGATGAGGGACATTCTATTTTATCCAGATGGCCCCTAAATGCATCTTTTGTGTATCCTCATAAGAGGATTTTAAAGGATAATTTCATACTGACAGAGAGGAGACGCCACTTGAAGAGGAGTTAGAGCTTAAACTGATGAAGCCATAAACCAGTGAACAACAGCAGCCATCAGAGAGAGACTGGAAGAGGGAAAACACAGATTCTCCTCAGTGGCCCCAGGAGAAATGTGCCCCTGTCAACAGGTTGATTTCAGCCTAGTAATGCTGATTTTATATCTCTAGCCTGCAGAACAATGAAAGTAGAAACTTCTGATGTTTTGGAGCACCTAGTGTGTGGTTAGTAGCAAGTATAGTAAACTAATAAAACCCACAATCCAGTACTCCCCAGAGCTTTCTGACTCCTGTTAACTCTTTGAAGACCCAGACAATTATCACCTCTGCTGGGAGTACTCTTCCCTCCTCTCCTCCCTTTCACCTTTAAATTGTAATTCCTATCTGTTCTCACAATGCTCCATTTCAACATCTATCATAGACCTTGAAATTGTCCCTTTGTCTGTCTTTCCTCCTTTCTCAGTCTGGGAGTCCCTTGAGCATAGCAGCTCTGTGTTATCTCTATGTCTCCAGTGTCCAGCAATTCGTAGCACACAGGAGGAAATTCAATAGATGCTGATATAGCTTCTATAAAGAGACAGTAGGGGCAATTGTCTAGAAAATTTCATTCTACACAAAGCTATTTTTGAGAATAAAAACAGTATTAAAGGATGAATTTATTTGAACCAAGAGACAGCTCAGTAAAACAGGGGAAAAAAAAACACAGTTTCTAAAAAATCAGGCAGATCTGAGTTTTAATCTTAACTCAATTACAAATTGCATAATCTTGGGAAAATTAGTCCATACTTCTGGATATCAAATTCCTCAGCTTTAAAATGAATGTGATAATCTTTGTAGTGCTGTGCAAAGAAAAATATTGCTTGAAATAACACATAAAGAAGAGTTTTGCAAAATGCTTGTGGTCTACAATTTTTTTTTCTTAGTAAACCCTGTAACTTATTTTCTCTTATTTTCTATGAGCTGTCAAATTAATTTTGCTCAAAAGTCATCTTTTCCGAGGGACAGTTCTGACTGAATTCCCTAAATTATTACTCCTCCGACTCTTCCCTACTCTGGTATTCTCTCATTCCATAGCCCCTTTTATTTTCTTCTTAGCACCTATATAATCTGAGTTACTCTCTGTGTATGTATACCTGTATGTGTATGCATATGCATTCATGTCCTATTTGTGTGTATTTATTGTTTGCGTCGCCCATCAAATGTAAGTTCCATAATGGAAAGGACTTTTCTGCCTCTATGCATTTCTGTATCCTTACACACTGAGGGGTACCAAATACTTACATATTGATCAGCACATGTTTTTTTCAACGGGTAGGTAAATTTTTCTGGTTGTTGTTCCACTTCACATTGCCACGGAGAACAAACATAATAGTTTGAAAATTTCTAACTGAAAGCTGCCATTGTGTCATGCAGAACTATAACTAGAAACAATAGAAACATAAAGTTTACTTTAAGAATGTAAAATAAAAGAAAATAAAGGGTATCATAAAGGTATGGAAAAGTCATGACTATGTTTCCATCACACATGATCTAATTTATGAGCCCCCAAAGTAATTAGGCATATATAAGCATAGCTACATAAAAGCCACATTATATTAACCTTTGGTAAATCCCCAGATGTCAGCTGAAATACAACACCATTATTTCAAACCTATGATCATCAGTATAACAGATACTACTTCATTTTGCCTTTGTAACAAATGGGCTCCATGTTTTCTGAAATCCTCTCATTTTGTCTTCTAGCCAGTCCAAAAAATATATATAAATACATATTATACTGTTGCTACAAACTCAGCTGAAATTTTATTTTATGCCTAAATCATTTCAATCCTTTTGGAACCTCCTAGAGATTTTCTTAACAGCCATTATCCCCATAATTTCTAAATGTGTCACATGAGGCATTTTGCAGGCAGTAGCTAAATCTTTAGGAAGCAGGGTATTTTAAGTTAATGGAGAGGTAATTTTCCTTGGCTAAATTCTAGAAATTTAAGTTATAATGCATTTATTTTTCCAAACAAATGTTGACACCATTTTCCCTTTATTATTGCGATTTGTTCTCAGATGCTTTCTTTCCCTTTGTGCACAAAAAATACCAGCTAAATACCCTGCTGATTCTAGAAAGTAGTTAACCTTGAAGTCCTTTTAGCTTTTTTAAATCTTCCCTCCAAAGTAAGGGGAAAGGGATAAAAGTGGCTTGGAATAACTTTTTAAAAAAACTTAAAAAAAAAAAAAACTTGTTACCTCTAGTCAGAATTCAACTCTTACCCACTCTCTCGGGAAGAATCTACCTTAGGATTGCTTACTTCTGAGCTTGAAATAAATATCTGCATTCAGCAAATTTACTTTGCTCTATTACCTACCAATCATTGATCCACTCATAAGAAATGTAGAGATGAACAAAACTGATCAAGATTCTGACCTCAAGAAGCTTTGCTTATGTTTCAGTGCTGAAAGATAAACAATTGTAAATATGTTGCTAAGGAGTCACATAAACAGTTGTGTTGTATATGGAGATAGAAAACATGGAGGTGGTACTGTTTTATACTGGGTTACCTGCAAAGTCTCTTTTAGGGGAGACATGAATTAAGGGAGGAAGAGCCATGCATATGTCTGGAAGAAGAACATTCTATAACTAGCAGTGATCACCATCATTATGCACACTCCCATTTTGGAAGCCATCACTTCCTCATTCTCCCACGTGTTCCGTCTCATCAACCTTAGGTAATGCTGTAGTTGCCTCTCTCTACACACAAGATTTTGAACTCTTCTAGAGAAAAATCACAATGCTGAACTGATAAGCCCTACTTCAAATTACTACCAGGGTGTCTGCAAAGTCCAATAAGCCCTGTAAGTATTGGCACTCATCACATTTTTGCTGAATGAGTGGATTTTGTAGAATCCTGTGCTTCAACATACTTTCCCCAAAACAACCATTATCCTAAATCTTTTCATAAACTCAAACAAAGAGCAGTTATGGATTTAGATCTCCAAGATTCCCTTTTAACTCTACTATTTTTTTCTATTATAGAAGTTAAGCAATCTTTATACATGTTAATGAAGAAGAAAAAAGGAGCTTTGAGAGGTAGTTTTCCAAAACCAGAAAGTATTATTGAAAATTATTCAAGTTAAGTTTTGAATAAAATCCCCTGAGGTTCCTGTAAAATCTCTGCTGAATAAGTTCACAATTCGGAAAGTCCCATTTTTAGTATAATCTTCTCTTGGCTTACTTGGTAATTCAGCACTCTGAAATAGGAGGGTGTGAAGATTAAGCAAAAAAAAAAAAAAAAAAAAGTCCTACTTGAGCAAAGTCCCTAACTTTGGATTTAAAGGAAAAAAAGTCTCAGAAACTTACTCATTGTTGCAAGTTATTTGAGGGAAAATACTTCTCTGTGTGTCTGGCAATGCAGTCCCAGGCTCCTGGACAGTTCAGGATCATCAACTGCATGTCTGATCCATGAGAAGTAAGTCTTTTCAGTCTTTCTTACTCATTAAGGTTCTCAGTGCAAAATTCTGATGCTAGGGAAAATAATTTACATACCTTTTTTTTTTTATTCTTTCTGGTCAGGGTTTCTCTTTCTTTTTTGGGGGAGGCGGGGGTGAAGTGAGGGATGCTACAGTGGAAATATTTACATTCAAAAGACATTACAGGGCAAGACAGACCTTCCATGGGTAGATTGTCATATGCTTGTCGTCACTATCCTGGCACCAAGAAGTGACAACCACAGGCATTCCAGTGTGTGGCACTGTGCCCTTCATTGAGATGGAGATTTTGGTTTTCATGTTTTAGAGTGAAGCTGAGGAGGGTGGAGAAGATGAATAGACCTTTACCGTATACTTATCCCAACCTGTCACAGACATCAAATCAGTGTATCTTTAACCCTTGCTAACTATGACAAAAGCAATATTTTTAGAAGATTTAGTTTTAAGAGGTATATCTTATGGACCTGGGAGAGAACTTCAGTAGTTCCTACATTCACTCGTTCATTTAATAACTATTTTTTGTGTACCTGTGCAAGGATTGTCTTAAGCACCAAAGATAAAGACCTGAATGCAAATTTATGCCTCGCCTTAAGAATCCAGGATTTAAGGAGAAGACAAGCTCTTGAAAAATGAAAATAATAGGATGTTAGGTTCTTTTTTGGTATTTTAAATGGTGATGAGAAGGCACAGAAGCAAAACGAACTTCCTTGTAAGTCACTTCATATTTTCATATTTTCATGGGGAGACAGTTTGGATTCAGATCTAGAAACTCTGGCCTATATGCTCAGGAAATAGTAATCTCATCTAGTGAAAATATTAGAACAACTTCTCATGTTGGCCTAATCCATATGATTATAGTTCTGCTTTGGCTTTCGAGGAAACTGAATATATAAATTGAGCTCAGATGAATTATATTTCTCCCTCATACATTTCTTGGCCCTGAGTTCTACTTTACTCTATTCTTCAGTTCCTGATTTGGTGCTTCCATACAGATAGTGACCTTTTGAGTTTCTTTGAAAAAAAAAAAAAAAACACCACATTATCAAGTTGTTGTCAATATTAGTTCAAGTATTATCAGAATGTGTTTAGTGTTGCTCCCAAGGCCTATCAACTAGATTCCTTAGATATATGTATAGTTTCTGACTCAAATCCACACACACTAGCTGAAACTTGCATTGAGTTCATTATCTATTTTGTAAATTCTATACTTTGTTTGGTCAAAGAGCTGACTATCCACTCTGTCCTTCACACTAGGAAACATCTCCATATTCTATTTAGATCCCTATCTGATTCCATATGCTCTCAGTAACTTCCCTCCTCTGGGCCAAGTGCACCTGTGAGATACTGCCACTCTGAACTAGATTTACACAAGATGTAAAATGTACCTAGAATATCTTGAAAACATATCACCATATAATTTTCAGTAAATGCTGTTTACAAAGGGATCCTATACATAGAACACTGAGGTGAGACACAGGCTTAGAGAACAACACAGGGTCATACAGAAGATGAATTTTCAAAGGTTGCACACTCAATAGAAATTAAAACTGACAATCCAACCCTTATTTTCTAACTCTAAATTCTGGTGTCTTTTGCACCACTATAGCTGCCACACAATGTTGACCAAGAGAAGTAGGCTGGCTCATCTCTCCTGGACCATGTTATGGAGTTCAATTTGTTTGGTTAATGACCCTAGATTAGAAAAAGCAAAAGCTTACCAATGTAATAAGCAAAGAGTAAATTGAAAGCAAAGGAAAAGTGCAGAAACGTAGATCAGAAGACTACAATACACACTACTGGAACTTAAAACATAGCACCTGAAGAGGAAGACAGGACCAGGGATTAAAAGTTTGTGGCATCCCTGAAAGGTGAGCTAACCATTCTACCTCAGTGTACCAAATTATAAGCCATGTTAGGCCATCCCATAAAAAAGGCAACAGTTCTAAATAGATACAGCTGAAAAATGAGATATTTTCTACTTACTAGCCATGAATAAAATGATCAAGAAAGGCAAGAAATGTATCTCCTAGAAATTTTAACCAGAACACAGAATCTGTGATTGCTTTGAATTATGATTTCAGTTTGAATACGTGGAAAGCATAAATAGCATTTCATATGTAGGGGACCACATGGACAAAGACTCTGTTTTGGAACAGCTAAGTAATACAGAATATAAATGCACATATTCTGTTCCAGTTTAGGATAATATCCCCTAACTCAGAAATAATTATTAGCACACTCGTCAATTATGCCTCCATTGCCAAGTAAAAAACATCTGTTTATTTAAAATGACTGGTATTCTTTTTGTTGTTGTTTATTACACTAATTACTGACTATCAAAAGAGATAGCACACTTGAATATACCCAAGTATGTGTAAATTTCACATATATTACCTAGCAGGGGTTCACCTTCAATCAATATTTTATCAGAATGACATTTCTCAGGAAGGAAGAGGGTCTTCGTTAAGCTAACAAATTACTATCCTTTATAGGGGAAATTCAGACAGGAACTTTTTAATGGATTGGCTAATACTAGTTCTTGGTTTACAAGTCGTAGCACATGCACATCTTTCCACAGTAGGAAGCACTCCTTCAAGGAGCAGCCTTGGGAAGTGGAAGTCAAAAGAAGAGGCAGCTGTGGAAAAGATTAAACATAACAGGCAAATACTTATGTCAGAGTTATGTGAGAAAACAATCTAAAAGGCTCTATGTCATACAATAGGACTGCCTACATTGCATAAAAGTGGAGTGATTCAAAGAGAAGAAAACCTTTTTTTGTAATCATGAATGCCATTTATGGCTGTTTTGATTCATTTAATGGTCTTAAGGACAATTATTTGGCTTTCATTACTAAAGGTTTTCTTTAAGACAAAAGACTTAAGAGTAAAGAATTCATTTATTTCCTGGTAGCACTATACATCAATTTGGAGAGTGCTTTGTTCTATTACATGTAATTTCAAATTATTTCCAATTGATAGCCATGCCGTTTTTGCAACTGATAATGTAAGTTTCAATTCATTTTTTGCTACTTTGCCAAATAAATACAGCAAAGTTATTTCTTGGTTATACATAATGATAATTCTATTTGGAAAAAATAATTAAATGATATCATGGCTACCGCTTAATTATACTGGCTTTGCTGGGCTTATTAAGATTAAGTTACTTTTCTTTTTCACAATTCATTTTGTATTTCTGTCATTAATTTCATCAATTCACTTCCTAGATATTTCTCAATGTTTATTCTCCTTTGTTTCTCCATATCCCATTTAAAAAAAAATCAAAATGTGATCACTGAAGATATTCACTTTTCAAAGCTTATAGACTAGAAAAGTAATGAGAACTATGTTCTCTGACTTTCAGCATCTACATTTAATATCTGGGACTAATATTGATGATGATACATTCTGGAATAATACTACTTATTTACGAAACTATAAAGGAGTGAAAACAGCCTGTCCAGATTCAGTCACTTGTTCTTTCAGATATAACCTGTCTCTTGACTTCATTTAAATCATCTTGAAGTAGTCCAAATGAGTTGGATAGGAATGTCCTCCCCAAACCCCACAAAGGCCAGACCACAAAGCCCAGAATTTTTTAAGTGTTAATGTCAAGTTCCACTCTTCACCAGTCCTATTCAGTTATATTTGAATTTTCTAATATCTGAAATTAAGAGAGGTCTACATATTGCCTCAATCTTTGAGAAATTATATTATGCAACATAAGGCAATTACACAGGTTCACCATTCATACTTGCAAGTACTTAATTAACAGATCATCCATTTGTATTTTGGAGCAGGTATATTTCAATATTCTTCTTCTGTAACTCACATTAATCAACAAATGGCCCAAGGTATTTAAGTATGAGTAGGGTTATCTTATTCACCAATTCCAGTTTACCTTGAAAAGCTGTAATTGAATGCCTCAGGTAGACTCAGGACCAAACACTGTAGAAACTCAGACTACTAAATGTAAACATATAATAATATATAATGAAGTCACTAAACATATATGATTTATCACAAGACTCCATAGATCCAACTTCTTGTCTCACTGGTCTTATAAAAAGTATACTTCCAGGATAATTCTATACAAGAAATCTTTATTCTAAAACAAATTCTGAAAAGTAAACCTCTGTGTGTGTATGGGTCTGTGTGTACACGTGGTGGCGGTGTGTGTATATGTGTTGAAAGGCAGGAGGAAATACAAAGAAAGTAGTTGTCTCACAATACTCATAAAATAATCTGTGCTCCTTCTGGCACCAATATCATAGGAAAGTCCTAGATTAGAACTATTGGTGATTTGTGATGTTAGGTTTATAGCAAATGTATAGTTAAAACTGTTTCTTTGTGTTTTCTGATATTCCTCTGAGACCAGTCAAAAGAGCATCATGCTCTTAGACACACAGAGGGTTGCTTGAAAATGATCCGTCTTCCTAATTTCTGCTTAAACGAAATTCATTATCAAACTTTTCAAATGATTCTAATGCATGAGTATTAGTTTCAACTAGCCTGCTTCCACTCTATTTCAAGGTTCTATGGACCTAAACTATAAGAGATCAGTTATTAGAGTTCTTTCTAATTCAGATGAGCTCTCTGGCAGGTTATTGCTAAATATTACTCCAGTTCACTGACTGTAGCTCTTCTTTTATCTTCATATAACTTTGAAGTTCCTTTTGGAAATAAAAGTTTATCTTCCCATGAAACTCACAAAGATTTTTATAGATATGAGACAATGAACTTGAGATTTTAGCCATTTACTTTAGAATATTTAAATGTTCTATTCATAAAGCCACCCCTGACATTTTAAGCAGTATAAGGGTCTGCCTTGAATAGAATAAACAATAAGTCATTATTGAGTAAATGAAAAAAAGATTGAATGAAAAAATTAAGTGATTTTTAACAAAAATTTGTTAGAAGTTTTTTTCTTTGGTTTGCTAAATTCCTCATCTTAGTACTCCACTCATGTCATTTATTTCAAATGTAAAAATTTGCTGTATGTTACACAGTAGTATTTTCTCAAATACTATTTTCCAAAAACCATATTCTGCAAGTTTCGAATAGCTTTGTGGAGCAAAAATTTCCTTGTTAAATAATACTTAGGAAACTGCAGAATGTATTTTTCCACCACTCTTTAATATAGTCATGAGACTCTCTGTTATAAAGAAACCTGTTCAATTTTGTTTAACATAGTATTGCTAAAAAATATCTTACTACTAAACCATATTAAAACCCCCTAATACATAGTCATTTATAGAATTTAGCAAAGAATTCTATAGGGGGTTTCCTACAATTTTAAGCACGAACTTTCCTAAACAATGTATCTAAAGCAAATTATTTTAAGAATGTTTTAACAAAAAAAAAAAGTAGTTAAGAACATTTCTGACACTAAGTACCATTTCCTTCTTGTATCTGGGACAATAGTAGGAAATGTCAAATGATTTCATTAGAAAAGCAAAAGATGACATATAAGTAGTAAAATATTAAGTATAAAAGTTGGGAATTGTAATTATACTCATGAGGTTGTATTCATTCCTTGATTTCTTGAATGACTGATTGACTTACCACAGTTATTCGAAATTACCTATGAGGTAGGCATTGTGCTGTGTGATTTCCTTTATTTAGTTTATTTATGAGCATTGTCAACATACTAGCCATTGTTTGAGATTATGGGTGGATTAACTATGACCCACAGGGCAAACTTGGCCATCACTTAATTTTGTAAAAAGCTTATTTATGTATCGCTTGTGATTGCGTTTTTTCACTACTATGGCAGGGTTGAGTATTTGCAACAGCCAATCTGGCCAGTAAAACCAAAAATATTTACTAACTGGCCCTTAATAGAAAAAGTTTCCTGACCTCTGTCCTAGACAATCTGTATGTTAAGTCATAATCCTGTAACAAAATTTTGAACAATATAATGCTCTAATTATTTCATAGATTATGAAGTAAAATTTTAGCCTAGAAGGATAAGTGATTTGCCTTTGTTGCTGAGGCAGTAAATAGTAAATACCTGGTATGCAAATCCACTTGGTCAACAATGAATTTCATGAGCTCTCTTCCCTACTTCAGGCATTATAATGGTACAAAGTACATTAAATCTTTTGAAGAGAGAATTTAATACATTTTAAAAATATGTTATCTGTTTGCATAAACAAAGTAAACTCTATTTTATAAATTGGTCCATCTTCTATTTGCATGGCTCTAACTGGCACATTTAAGAACAGTGTGCCTGTGTTCACTCTTGAGCATCTGCCTCTCCATCTAGGCACAGCTCTAGCTGGGCAGACCCTCTGCTTCTGCTGGCTGGCTCTCCCTCCCTGGGCTCTTCCTCATGCAGACCACATTTTGAGAAACATTTCTGTTATGAAAAGATAAAAAATAAAACCCTATTTTTGACATATGGTTCAATTTTTCATTCTTGTTAAAGATCTGAAAAACTACTTCTCTTTGATGGCCTTTCATTTAACTTAGCATTTGATTTATTCATTTGATTAAATATCTTGGTCTTTAGAGTATTGTTTCTGTTGATTCATCTAAAAAGGGATATTTCACTATTTCAACTTTATAGATTTGGTTCATCTTCATTTGTTTATTTCTAGTTTGCAATATTGAAGTTTGGAAAAAAAATGTTTTGAAACGGTGGATATATATTTTGGTCTCTGGAGAACATGAAAGATTTAGCCATTTCTGAAATGGAACAAAGATGAGAGTCAATACCAAGAGGTTCAGAGAAACTTTCCCAATTCTAATCAATTCACTTTAACAAAAATCTATTGAACACCTAAGTGCTGTGGAGTTATATATGGAACTCATGACTGTGCCTGTTTGAAGGAGGCTGTGCTTTCCCACAGGGGAGGCCTGGTATGCCCAGGGGAAGCAAACAGAGATGAGGAGGCGGCTACTGCATGAACGCCATGGGAGAGCAGTGGGCAGGCTGCACACCTATTTGTCCTGAAACCCAAAGATTTCTTATTATCTTTGATTTAAATGCAAAAAATAGAAACTAACACAAACATCAGTCACCATGTTGGTGGCAAACAGAAATGCCCCTAACTCTGACCTCATTACAATCCAATGGCCTGTCCATTAGAATCAGGAGTCTGTGCTAATTCTTGTTAAGACAATATTTTTTAAACTATTATATTTTATTATGTGCCTGTACTTATTAATAACTAAAAGTCACATTCAGAAGCATTTTTGATGAATATAGTAAAAAAAAATTTGGAAAAACAGAAATAATTATCTGGAAGACTCTGTATCAACCACTCATTCAACACATATTTATCCAGTACCTACTATGCATCAAGCACTGTACTTTACCCCACAGAACACGTGGTTATGATTCTATATCTACCTGCTGAGAAATCTGCTGTCTAGTGGAAAAAGGAGAGTGCTACAAAAACATAATGATGTAAGAAGTCATGTTCTAACAGCTTATATTTAATAGTTCTCTTTCAGAAGAGAAGTTATTTTGTTTTGTTTTTTGTTTTTTGGTGGGGCGGGGGTACCAGGTTGAACTCAGGGGTACTCGACCACTGTGCCACATCCCCATCCCTATTTTGTATTTTATTTAGAGATACTGAGTTGCTTAGTACCTTGTTTTTGCTGAGGCTGGCTTTGAATTCTAGATCCTCCTGGCTCAGCCTCCTGAGCTGCTAGGATTACAGGGGTATGCCACCAAGCCCAGCAAGAAGAGAAGTATTTTGAAACCAAGCCTTGATAGAGTACTCTGTACAGAGGATGAGCCCCAAAGTATAGGTGTTTTAGAAACCTTGGTAACTAAAAAAGTTATACTGTGCCAAAAAGTAATATAAGGAGAGAAAGTCATTCACTCAGAAAGCAGTGGAAAGGTGGTTCCTGCATACAGGAGAAATGAGGAACCCCTCCACTGGTGGAACAACAGAAAACTATTTAAGCATAGAAATGGCTGATATATGATCTTGAATAATGTCTCTGTGCTGGGGAAACCAGAACTCTGCCAGTGACACATCACATCTTCAGCGGGTTTTGTTTTTGACTCATTTGTTGTGATTGATTATTTTTTGTGATTGATTATTTTTTTTTTTTTTGGTGAAAAATGAGAAGGAGCCAACTTTCAAATTTGAATTCAATGTCATTTGGGAGGAAGACAGCTTTCAGGACTCCAGAGGAATAGTGACGAAGACATGTAAGCTCCCTGGAAATTCACTGTAATCTGTGTACTTTGGACTATAGGACTATAGGCAACAGAAATTTCACAGCAGGAGGCTTTGTTTTCTATATAACACAAATACCAACCCCAACTTAGAAACTTAGAATGTAGTCCCTCTGTGTCGTACACATATACATATAAAATTGCTAGCTTACATTTTTCTACATACATTAAGAAAATAATAAACTAATTCCTTCTAAAGTAGAATTCTGGAAGGTTTATTAGAAGAGTACACAGGGATGGAGGCCACTTCAGGGACAAGAAAGAATAGCATGCAAAATGAAAATACACATTTAATAGTAATGTCGTGTTTTTGAATCAAGAGATATTTTAACATATATTGGAAAATAAGCCTAGTAAGAAATGGCTACAACTTAATCATGACATGCCTTGGATTCGACACAATGTATTTTGTACTTTATTCTATAGACCATAAGGAAAAAGGGCAGGTTTTCCTAGCCAAAGGTGATAAGATCATCATTGTAAATAAGAGTCCATTTAACAGTAATAGTTCATAAGGGATAGAAGCTGGGGGAGAAAAAAAAAACAGAGAAGATGAGAAAGAATGATCTTAAAATGATTGTGGAGTATTTGGAATGGAAAACCATAATGGATGCAAGAGAAAAAGAGGAGAGAACCATGAATTCAATTTTGTGGAAATCACATATGAATGCCCTTCCATAATCTGGATCATTTCCTATGATGTAAGTCCTGTTGAGAGCAAAGACACTATCTCCCATTATGAAACTTCATCCTTTTCTGTCCCTGGTCCAAAGTAAAAGCAAGTGATATGGATTGAACTAATGAATTGTTTTCTCTGATGAGTTTGAATCTTGACCCTATTATGTGTACACAATAATGAGAAGAAATGCAATGGTGAAAATAGCATCTAGCACTAGCCATCTAGCAATATTTCCTAAAGGGAGTTGAGTAGGCTTTGTTTCCACAATATCATCTTTATTATCTCCTCAGTCCCCAGCAGCTGGGGTCCCATAATTATCACTCGACTTAAAGAGCCTTTCCAAAGACAATGTTTCATTTGATAGGCTTGAATCACATTCTTCCTCATGTTCATATTCCCTCTTATAGTGTCTCTTATAGCATAGGAGTTTTATTCTCAACATATTTCAATAAGTTAAAAAATATAAATATTAGAGCACCCCAATTTTAACTCCTCAACCCTCAATTTGCACTCACAATTTGGACAACCACAGTCCATTATATGGCTGTAAGTACCACATAATACACTTATAAGACTCAAAACTGTATTTTCGGTCCTCATCTTTATTCTGACATTTCTATGCGGTTGCCTAATAGTCATTTGAATTTCAGTGTATCCCAAATAGAATTATTAATTCTCACTCTCCTCATCTGGTTCTCCCCAAGTTTAACAAGTATACTATCTAATGTCAGCTCTATGAAAGCAGGGAACTGATTAGGGCTGCTTGCTGTTGTTACATAATACCCAGAACACTGACTAGCATGAAGAAGGTACAGAGAATATCTAATGCTTATATAAATGCTTATATAATGATAACTAGCAAACAGAAACACTCCTGTATCTTATTGATGAAAATACTAAGGATGATTGAAATGGAGAGAATTTTCCAAAGTCACATTCTATCAGCGGTAGAGTTGGCTGACCCACTCTTAACTGTTACCAAGAAGTTCCAGTAACTATCATTTCCACTTGTTTACATTCTTTAAATCTGTCCAAATGTCTTTGAGACTCATTGGGCCTGATAAACAGCTAATCTGTTCCAACACTCACATACTCCTGGGTTTAGTCAACACACAGCAGAAAACTGCATTTGAGATTTCAGAATAAACAAAAGGCTTCCCCACTGTAGAAGATGCCTATGAAGTTTTCTCTAACTGCTTAGTATCTATATTCTGGTTCTTCTTCAAGGACATGCCTTGATGTACTCATTTATTCAAGACAGGACCTTTCCACTTGCTAGAAAAGCCAAAAGACTTTAGCCATTGCCTCCTGTTTTTTTGTTGGAATACAACTTACTCCATTAGCCAGAGATTACCTTGGAGGAGATAACTTTGAATCTGAAGATGGGGAAACAATGACACAAGGATTTTAAAACACGAGAATTCATCGTTCTGGTGGTGGACCTGACATGGTAAAGGAAGGCAGAGATAGAGTGCTCAGGGGTCATGTATCCTTGGTACCATTTGAAGCAGACTTCTTCTAGCAAGACCTTAGCTGGGTTGTCTGCTGCACAGCCTCCCTTATTCCTAGCTGGGAATCTACTGACTCCGCTGTAATTAGCTAGTCTTCTTTTCTTTCGCTTGCAACTTCATATACTGATTCATCATTTCCCTTTAAACTATTCTTCCCCTAACTCAACAGCACTGGGTTTGTCCACTCCTTATACTTAAGCCCATCTTGTTTATTTCATGTACCCACTGTGATGATCCCCTCCCCCTCCCCCTCCCCCTCCCCCTCCTTCTCCTTCTCCTTCTCCTTCTCCTTCTTCTACTTCTTCCAGAGATTGAACCCAGGACCTTGTACACGTATATGAGGCAAGAACTCTACCAACTGAGCTATATCCCCAGCCCAATGATTGTCTTCTTAATCTAATAACCAAGTTCAAATAGAAGGACTAATGACTTAAAAATAAGTCATCTACCAATCTCATATCCTAGGATTAAAACTATATAAGGTACATAAAACTATATAAGTCTCTGGGTCTCTCCCCTTATGATTTTTTAACACCACACCTTGATTGCTAATAATACCTTATACTAAGAGTACTTAGACTTTCTCTCAAGAAAAAAAAATGTGTATACTTACATACAACATATATGTGCACATGCACACATGTGTTTTTGCATGGTGTTACAGAGTTCAGGGATTAATCCCTAAGCACATCTATAGTAAGGAGCCATCACTGTACTTATATAATAATTTATTACAATACTTGGAACACTATACTATTCTTAATTGTTTAAATGATTCCTGCTATTAATCTTTGAGCTCAATGAGGGTAGGGTATCTTATGATCTTACTTATCTTTTATCCACAGCACCTTGAACAGTGTCTGGCATATATTGGACCCTTAATAAATGTAGGTTCAAGGAAAGAATGACTCGATCTTCTAAATGGTTTCACATCCACATGGATGACACTCACCAGGTGCCTCATTACCCACCTATGCATATTTAATCACCCTGTACTTCAAAGATCTTACCTGTGAAGAGGGTGTACAAACCTCCTCTTGTTTACTAGGAAGTTATAAGCACTGCCTCTTAAAAAAACCTACTAAATGGCACTCTGCAAATGTCAAGAGGAACAACTGTGTTGATGAAATAATAACAATTCATATAATTTGGGTAAATACATATTCACTTGTATTCCTGGGAACTTCAAGCAAGGGAAAATTCGTCATGGAAGCTTTCCAGAACAATCCCATTCCTTCAAAAAAGCAAGAAGAACACTGTCAGTGAGGACAAGCAGCATATCCAATCTCTTTAAAACAGCATTTCCCTCTACTTGTTCTCCAGATCTTGGGAAATCCACTTAATCCCCTATGTAAAGGCTGAGACAAATGAGGCAGACAAGAGTAATGCTCTCACTTCACTGGGACATGAGAGTAGCTCTTAACAAAGAAAGGATTGCCATCCTCTGACTTCTATACTAAGCTTATGAAGATAATATACTGCATAAAATTGGATGTCATATTTCATATTTGCTGAGAAACTTCCAAACCCAGAGAGTATTTCCTCTGTGCACAAGATGTCAGAGTGGGTCCAGTGCACTTAGGTGGTACACCACTCAGAATGAGACTAAGTCTAGCCCTAGATGCTAGACAATGAATTCCTAGAAAGAATAGCCTGGTGACACATAGGACCTGAGTCTTTTGAGCCAAGGACCACCCAGGCCAAAATGGATACTTAGCCTTCCCTCTTTCTAGCTGTATGAGATTCCCTGACATTTCTGCAGAATGTACAAGTTGCCAATTTTCTAATCCCAAGAAGATGCATCCAGGAAAAGGAAAGGGCTCAGAATGTACCTGCCCTCTGTACCTACCAAAACACACCTGGGAGCACTAATTTTAGGTCCTCATCAGCTGTGACAGCAAAGCTGTTATGTAAGTTAATTCATAATCAGTGAAGGGTAAGTGTGTTTATAGATTGTATGTTAGGAAGTCAAGAAGAATCTTGTATAGCTTTTCACTTAAGTGTCATCATAGGCCAGGGATTGTTTCGGCAGGAGTCTTAGATATTCAATTACTTTAGGAGAAAAAAAAATACCTCAGCAGGTCCTGGTAGAAATATGCAGGCCCTGCTATATGTTTATGGGTTACTATTATAGAACATGTAAAATGTCCATGATATTTCTTTTTATAAATAGTTATATAATCCACATATAGCTAGAGAAATAAGCTTGAATACATTTCAATTATGGAACACAATAAGGAACAACAGGAAAAACGTACTGTGCTCCTTGTCATCCCTACTTGTGAGAACTCTGGCCAAGTACTTGGCCCTGTGAGCTTTAATTGTCTCATATTCTTAAATGAAGATAGAAAATAATTTCAGGATTATTTTGCTTGGCACATAGTAGTGTCACACACACACACACACACACACACACACACACACACACAAATCTATGTTCTGTTCTTAACTGATGAGTCAAATAATGTGTTCTTTTAAACTAAGATCCACCTCTTTTAGTTTATAACCTGTGAATTTCAATATTAAGTTTGACTTTTAAAAATTCCAAACATTTCACATAATTTACATCTCAACGCTGGGATCTGAGGTGAACTGAATGTATTCAATGCTGAACGCTGCAATCAAGGTAAGGCACCTTACTTCAACTAACAAATGATTACCTTCACTGCAGACCTATAATTCATCAATTTGTTTCTTACAGAATCAGAGAAGGCACAAACTAAAGCAATTAAGGACATAAGGACCCAGAAAACTCTCCTCAGATGCTTCCTCAGCGGCTCTCAGAGAGACACATTGCCTGCCTGTCTTTTACAGCTCCATAATCAGCTACTTCAGGGTCTCCTCATTACCTCATGCCCACCCAGATTTCCCATTACCTATTTAGGGTATCATAGAAGAGTGTCTTTCCTAACAGTCACAGGGAACACAGCTTCTCTAGTGTCCCTTAATATGTCAGAACTCAGGCTCTAGAGTAAGAGAATAGGAAAGACCACATGTGGAGGCTAACATCTCTTCACCTTCTCAACTGAGAAGAAAGCCCAAAAATGACCTTCAGTGGTAGCAGGAGAAAGATTAATAAGACAATTATACTCATTATAAAGTCATTTTTAGGTAGGTTGTCCAGGGAAATCAGACAAGAGCCAAGATTTCTAGAATAATTTTCTGATAGTTGAGCTCAGAAATCCTGTTGATCAAGCCATAATTAGCTTTTCTCCACCTTTGAGCACTTAATAATAGCCAAATTCAATGACAATTCAAATTCATATTTTAGAAATGAGAAACAGAAAAAATTTTCTACAGGTACAATACTGGGCATGAATATTGTACCATTATCATTTCTTCTTTGGGATTGTGACTTGTTTAGTTTATGGTGCTATTTTCCCTGTTAGTGTATGTGCATGTATGTATTCAAGTTTTGTGTAATTACTTTCCACAAAAGGCAGAGAGAAAAGAAAAACACAAAATTAAAACTTAGTTAAAAGGTGAATGGAAAACAAGACAAAAGGCTGAATTCCAACCTGAATGTATTTCCAAACACGCTGGTTAAGGAAAGTGCCATAGATTCCACTTCCATGCTATTCCCGTCTTCTAACTTCTGATTGCTTATGGCTGACTCCTATCTTCTGCCCTCATCCCTCAATTACTTTTAAGATTCTTCTTTCTGCTGGATTCATTTGCAACCCTGGATCCCTTATATGGCCTTGATGATTCCTCCAGATGTCAAAAGGAATCAGCAAGAATACAGTAAGTATGAGAAGAAAAATGTCAAGGGCACCATTGAAATGATAGCCCTGTTGTCCTTACTGAGAGGGTGAAACAAGAAACATGGGACTGAGCACAGTTCAAACTGTTCTATTGAAGAGTGGAGCTCCTCACATGGCATGAGCTTTGAGGAAACAAGGCCTTAACTACAGAATGCAGGGAGCAGAGATCTACTACATCCCTAGCCTTCCTCAAAAGAAAAGTAGAACAGAGAATCAATTATCCAATAAAATAAACATAAACTCAAATCTGGCCTGTGCATCTTTTAACTAGAATTGCTAAGAGGGATGGCAGAATACTCAAACTCTGTATTGAAATTAATTACAATGATTGTGTTTAAGTACTCATATGAAAGGGTTTGCAGCTTTTCTAATTCACAGACTCTCCTTCATTTGAAATCTAGTGATAAAAATGATAGAGTAAATGATTAAAATATAAAAGCCCTAGATTAATTTTTAATGAAGTTTTATTTTAGAGAAGAATGACATATATGCTATTCTAAGTTTCAGAATACTATATGCAAACAGGAAAAAAGTGTACAGAAACAAGAAAAAAGGCAATGAAGTGTCAAGAGACATATGCATTGGTGTAATATTTTGTTTAAAGAGAGTCATATACTCTCATTCAAGTTTTACCTCTCTCTGTTCTTTTTCCAAAGCTCAAAGACAATTGATGGAAAAATTAAATAAAACCCATAAACTATATGGACTCTGCCCTCTCAGTTAACATTAGCATCATGAGAATAATACTTAGAAATTTAATTAGTTTATTGCTTTTTGGTGGCAGAACAGGAAAATAAGGCACAGCTTACCAAGTTCCTGTTCTTTGATTTATGAAGCACAAGTTGTACAGTCTGAAACCATAATACCAGCATATGCTGTCTCCACATCCCATAGGGACAAGGAAAGTAAAACGATGAAAAGAAACCTTAGTAGAAATTGTGTAGAAGAGGAAATGAGCAGAATTAATTTACAGGAGTTTTATATAGCTCAGAAGCATATTGTATAGGAACAGGAAATGTGAAGTGATTTTCCTAAAAAAAATACTTAGTCTTAACACAACAGTAAGAGAAATAGAATAAGCACATATCTCTGTCACAGTTAATAAATAGGATACAAGGTGAAGAAGGAAAAAACAAAACATTTTAAACCCAGATTTGATTTTCCAATGAACTGCACTGTCTCACTGTGTGAACTGAGACTTATTACCCAGGCAAGAGATTATCACCTAAAATTAATATGTCAACATGTTTATACATTCTTCTATATACATTTTATAAGGGAATGTGGTATAGATATTATAAAATTAATAAAAAGAGTCTATGATCCAGAAAATATTAAGAATTGTTATTTCATTCAATTCAGCTAGTCCATTGTTTGTCTTGGTTTTCTCTTAATAATGAGAATAATAAACATTTCTCTGCCTTTGTTCATTGTGAGGAGTTAAAATGCACACTGAAGGAGCTGGGATTGTGGTTCAGTGGTAGAGTACTTGCCTAGTAGTGTGAGGAGCTGGGTTCAATCCCCAGTACCACATAAACAAAATAAAGATATTATGTTCATCTACAACTAGTTAAAAAAAAGCACACTGAAGCAAAAAAAAATGTCTTTGAAGATTTAAGAAGCTTTTAAAGTAGTGGTCTTATTTGTTTTTCATAAATTTGCTAGAAAATTACTTTTTAAGTATGGACATAGATTTTTCTATGAATTTGCCAGACACACAGTTCAAAAGTCATTTTCATTTTTAAGCCTGTATGAGATAAACATGAGATTCTTCAGTGAATGAATCAATGAGGGAAGAAGTATTTTCTTATGAGAATATCACCTACTACTATAATATATACTATAACTATAATATGCCTAAGGCATCATTGCTACAGTTTAATAATGCCCAATTATTAAACAATTTAAAGAAATCTTTTATTTGGGATAATATAGATGAGTGCACATTGTTTACACAGAATATGACAAATATGAGCCTCAGAATAAGATATTTTCAGGATGCTACTATGCAAAATGGTACAGTTAATTAGTCTCACCAAATGTTATAGGAAAGGTGATGCTCAGAGTCCTTCAGGCACCACTGTGCATTTTGACACATTCAAAATATGCTGAGCAAGACTGTGCTTTTAGTTGCCATGATTTACCAACAATTGATGAGTGAAGTATTAGATAAAAACCTTAATTAATAGATTGTGTTTTCTCTCTGAGACAAACTTCTGGATATCTGCTGTAAACATCTCATTAATAGGGGTAGTGCAAGGGAGGATAATTAGTTTGTGTCATCAATCAAGTTTTCAACTTCTATACCCCAGTCAATGTTCTCAACACTCTGTTTTTAAAGTAAAGGAAAGCAAAAGGAACTCAATTTTTGAAATCTCATGAAGTATTTATTGTGAATTAACTTATTTGGTACCATTCAATTCTAAGAACATGCCTTGGGCATCAGTAAACTTTGTGCAAATTCCCTGGTAATTGACTGAAGATACCATCTTCAGAATTTCTACTTATGATCCTATGAAAACATTCACATAAAATAGAAAACAATTTTGGAAGTTTCTATCCAATAGGAAAGTGATACATAGAGTGGCCAATTCATTGTTTGATAACTATTGTGTTTTGAATTTGATGCTTCCAGGTACTGGTTAATTAAAATGAAGCATAAGGGTACAGCATAGGTCTCACATAAGTACCATGACTTGGCTATTTCCAAAACATGAATTAATGTATAAAAAAAGCATGTACTATCAGGATATGTTTAACAACATACTATAGACAAATAAGTTTTTCAAGTTAAAGGGTAACATATGGAAACTCAGCACAAATCACATGGAAAGATATTAAGCCTTTCTTACTGGATGAAGAAATGCTAGCTAGTTACCAAATGCATTTTGTAAAATTAACTAGGGATGAAGTGGATACCCTTTTCACCTTGGATCAATATATAATATGCTTGGGAAACTTTCCTGAAAGTCGGAAAATTTGAAAATTATATTACCATTTTAAAATTAGAGGAAATCTTCCCAAACAGCTGTGAAGCCTTCATTTCTCACAATGTGTCTTGCAACATCACTCTTAACAGCTGCCTGAAGGAGATGTGCAATGGCTGGGTGCCTGAGCATTAGTTTTGCACATTGCCTCTGCAAGTATGGGAAACACTGAGCCAGATCTGTCACAGACTGACTCAAAACCCTTCTGTCTAAGGTAAAGCTACACATGAGATTGAAGCAGGTACAGCCTGTTGGAAGAGAAATGCCATATATCACTGGGTGTTCCTCTGGGTCACTGGCTATGTTCAACAACTTTACTGATTTTCTACTTTTTACTTATCATGATCAAACTTAGAGTCTGCTCTAGACTTCAAGATAAAAACTTTATTTCTCCACCGGCAGTACAAGAAATTATTTAATATATGTTCTATGAAGTTCTGATGCCAATCACTTCCTGGATCTAAAGATAACATGCATGTAGAAAAGGAAGGAGTTCATAGAAGAAGAATTCCCATTCAAAAATTGGACAAGTACTTAAATCCATATTTCAAGGATAACATTGGATACTAAAGAAAGATATGCCACCATGGAATGCAGTATTCTATATAATTAAAATGCACAAAAAAAGGAAAGATGTGAAAGAATCCAAAATTCTGAGTTGAATGCACATAATTTCATTCTATTAAAACCCTATGAAGGTTTACAGTTGAGAAAACTGAGGCTCAGAAAGGTTAAAACATTATCCTTTTCAATTCCAATAGGTCTGTAATAGTTTTAGCAGATATTTAGACTCTATGTTCTCAACCATAAATATCCAAGTTGAAAGTCCTTGAGGCAATTGTCATTTTACATCTTGCTAAAGAAAAAACAGAATCTGTTTATAAAAACACAGGAATGCCTATTGTTGAATTGGATATACTCAAACATTAAAATGAACAACTTTTCCCTGATCTAGCTTTTCTGGGAATCACTTCAGTGGATAATTAGCATTTGATCGGGATTCCAATGAAAAATATCAGTCCCTTATTCTTAGAGACAACTAAAATTGGAAGAAAATCTTTCTTGCCAGGGTCTAAAATGAGATTAAACAAATAGATGAAAGCCTAACCACGTTTTATATTAAACCCATCTTCCCACCTAAAGGAAAAAAGGAAACATAAAAAAGTTTAATTCACTACCCCTTCATGTCCAAGTCTCTGGCTCAGAGATCCAAGCTCTTTATGACTTTAGAAAATTTGGGAAGCACAAAAACTAGATAATTTTGATTTGCTCTTTTACTCTTTTTAAATATTTTCTTTCTTAAAAGCAAGACAATGGACAAAGTTCATAAAATGAAACTACAGAAAAAATAAGGACAACTCATAGATATGGGCTTAAAACTTTAAACTTACTATCAAATCAATTAAAAATGATAAGATTATAAGACTGACAAATGTTAGAAAGAAAATACTCATCTTTAGGATGAATTTAAATAACATTTTAAGTTTCTTGATGTGAATAGAAAGTGAAATTATTTTTCTGGAAATAAAGTCTGTCAAAAATATTTCTATTAAGAGTTTTGGGAATATTCTAATTAGAAAACATGCTAAGGCTGGGTGTGGTGGCACATGCCTATAATCCCAGTGGCTCAGTAGGCCGAGATAAGAGGATTATGAGTTCCAGCCTCAGCAACTTTGAGTCACTACACAACTCCTTGAGACACTGTCTCTAAATAAAATACAAAATAAGGATAGGAATGTGGCTTGGTGGTCGAGTGCCCCTGAGTTCAATCCCTGATATACCCCCTCCAAAAAAAAAAAAAGAATGAAAATATTCTAATCTTCATATTAGAAGCAATATTTTCACACCTAAAATTCTATCACAAGAACAGAATCAAAGATACAGGGGCTGAAAGTGTAACACAGTGGTAGAGCACTTGCCTAACAGGACTCAGAATACGACAAGAAAAAAAAAAAAGGCAAAGATACACAAAAATATTTATCTAAATTTAAATATATTTATTGTAAGATTATTAATTACAAGAAAATTAAAGAAATACTCAAATTACAGTATTGCTTTCATAAATATTATGGAATATTACTGAACCACTCAATTTTTTAAAATAATGATAAGGAAAAATGCCTATCGCATCAATAAAAACATGGAAAGCTTTTATACAATATGGCTTACATTTGTAAGACTATATATGCATAACTGAACAAAATACATTAAAATTTTTATTAAAAAAGCTAACAATAGTTTATTTGATTTTGGAGACTATGAGAAGTATTTTTAACAGTGATTTGTAGCTCTCCATTTTCTAAGAATCAAAATATATTTAAATGATTCGATTCATAATTACAGATCAAGGCTGAAAAAAATTCCAGAACAACAGAACATGTAAGCAGAGGTGAACAGGTGGAGGCATGCCTGATGTAAATGCCAAGAACACAGTCTCTGCAAAGAGTATATGTGCTGTGGCAGAAGATGGAATTGTGATGAGACAGATAAAACATGAAAGGATTTTCAGAAAGCCTTGAAAATCAGTGTGAACCATTGATATTCTTGAATGGGGTAATTATTTGATGAATGCAAAGTTCTCCTTAGATTAATAAATGGCAGTGCAGCAGATGGACTGGGTGGAGTGAAGGAGTGGAGGTATAGAAAAGAGTTATTAATTCAAATCTACTAAATGCTTCTGGGAATGAAATGATAATCAGAATTATTCTGAGTTCCTTCTCTTGACAAAAGCCATCATCAGAGAATCTGCACCAATTCCCAAAGGAGGACTCTGGAGAGATTTAATCAAAAACCAGTCAAGATGGTACAACCACCTAAAGGTGATGTCTACACAAGATATTTAAGAGGTGTTTCTGTGATTAACTCTCCTTTGGCATAACACCCAGGGATCAGCGTGCTTGCATCTCCATTCTGTCGTTCACTCTGGTTGTCTCTAATCCTATTTGTCCCCTCAAATGACTGATGTGCTTTTCTCTCCCTTAGTTAGACACATTTTCTACCTTTACCTGTCCAGACTTGGAATGTCTACAAGGCATCATCTAAATTTCAGACTGACCCAATCTGAAGAAGATTTCACTCTCGTTAATTATCTAATTTTCAGCACATTATTAAGAATGGGGGTGTGTGTATATGTGTGTGTGTGTGTGTGTGTGTGTGTGTGTGTGTGTGTTTGCAATGTTTAGAATCCAACCAAGGACCCCTCTCATGTTACCCAAACACTCTGTAACCAAGTTCATCATCCCCTTAGTCTCAGTATCTTCATCAGTAAAACCAGAATAATTCTAACAATTTTCACAGGTAACCATGAGGATTAAAATAAGTCAGATGATGAGATATGTCAGGCACATAATAGAAGTGTATAATTTAGTACCTTCATCATCATTTTATCTTCTGGCAACAGAAGCATGAGAGTATGTAGCAAAGGCAAAAGCAAAAGTGGCCAGAGCTAACATAATCAGGGACCCCTGTTATCACTGCTGCTATTCACAAGAGCCTTTTGCTTGCTTTATTTTAATGTCTATTATGCCACATTATAAGCCCAAGGGATATAACTCAAATATTCAGTTGCAAAATGGCTTTATTATTAGAAAACCAATTCTTGTACCTTTGCCCACTGGTTGAAATAAAGTTATTTTTAAAAAATGTTTAAATGTGAATGTGAAAAACATGCATATTATTCTGCCAATTCTCAGAAATAAGGCTTGCATGACCCATCTAGTTAAGTACTTTCCTTGCTTCCTTTGTTTATTTGCTGTTTGCTTGTTTGTTTTGTTTTCTGTAAGAATAAGTAAACATAAATCCATTCACCTTGCCTGGTCCACTCCCTATTGTGACAACTCACTGCCCCTGTGGCATGTTGAATCAGACCAAAAGGAACAGAATCGAGTGAATCACAGGATATGTGAGGAAATAAAATGCACCCTCTTGACCTCAGTGGCACCACATGTTAATTGAGTTCAACTGGCCACAGAGAGACCAAATGAGAGGAAAGAAATGCTCCCGTGTTTTAGTACCACAGAGTTGAAACTTGATGGAGCCTCTACTAAGACTGCTGCAAGACAGCATAGGGTATTTTATCATATTTATTTTTCATGAGTTTTCCTCTTGCCTGGCTTTGTAAAACATTCATCCCAATAAATGATTTACCATGGCAGGAAAGATGCAGGAAATTGATCTGAGCTCACCTTCGAACATTACGAGGGCTCTGAAGACTAACCAGGTTCCAGGGAGGACTCAGAGGTGGCAGACATTTATGAACAGGAGTGGGAAAAACACACTAGGAAAACATTTCAGAGACTAAGCTGTCTTTCATTTCATTTAATAATGCCCATTCTGAATATGCCTTCTTTGAAGGCAGGCCATTCGCTTGAATTTATTTTCAGTTAATGAAGGTAACCTTTTAAACTCCATTAGCAGCTTCTTTCTCAGTCTAAGTGTAGAGATGCCTCTGGGATTTGAGAGACATACAACTTCTCTCTAGGAAGTATGTTTTTAAGAGTGACCCAGTGCTCTGCTTCCACAAAAGTAAGATTCAGAATCCTCCAGAAAGCTAACACTGAACTCCCCAAGAGCAAGAGTCATCGGTTTACAAAACTGTCTGATCTCCAGAAAATGAAAGTAGACCAGTATCCCAGAGGCTCAGGAAGTCCTACCCCAAAAGGGCAAAATGTTTTCAGGGAGAAAAAGGAACAGAAACTCAGAGTAGGCAACAAAATACCCTTCAACTAAGGCCTCTGGAGCTCATACATACAGAGGTAAACTGAGTATTAGGACCTGAGATTGGAAGAGGTACAAACTCCTGAGCAAGACATGTGTCACAGAGTGTGGCACATATAGAGGAAGGGATACATTTGGAAGTTAAATATAGATTTAAATCACAGCTTTTCTACTTACTAATGATGTTAATATATTATATCCACTTGTCACTTTGGTTTAAATCCTATGCAGAAATTTCTGAGGGTTGGGGAAGAAGGAAGAGCTAAGGATAATTACACTTTAAAAAGTTACACTTGAGGGATGGGGATGTGGCTCAAGTGGTAGCGCGCTTGCCTGGCATGCGTGCGGCCCGGGTTCGATCCTCAGCACCACATACCAACAAAAATGTTGTGTCCGCTGAGAACTAAAAAATAAATATTAAAAAAAATTCTTCTCTCTCTCTCTCTCTCTCTCTCTCTCTCTCTCTCTCTCTCTCTCTCTCCTCTCTCACTCTCTCTTTAAAAAAAAAGTTACACTTGATACTCTCAGAATTTATTTTTGAGACCTTCTTTAATTCCCAATTTCTTGAATATGTTATTATGTTATTTTATCCTTTCCAACTCTCAGCAAGGGTTTTGGAATTCATGGAAATAAATGAAGAACTGTGAATTCATGCTGAACGGCAGTTGCTGGGTGGTGGACCAGTGACTGACTTCCATATGCCTACATCCTTCCATGTGCTTCAAGTCCCTCATAGAGGCAAAAGCTTAAACTGTCCCTTGAAATAGGCTTTCGAGTTTTTAACAAATCTTTAAAACTTGTAAAGTTAAACTCTAAAATTCTAAGTATCTAGTAAAGTTCAGGAGCAATACACAGTATTAAAGATTATTTTCTCTGTTGTCCTGTTATGAATCTACCCTTGAATTGCATTCTGTTGAGATGTAGGCAACAAAGACTTACTGCCCTTTGGGAAAAATGATTTGGGGAAAAGGGCAAGTGAGTCCTTATGGAAGAGTAAACCACTCACCATTCATTTTGCTGACAGACATTTCAGATTTTCCCTATGTGATTCTGAACAGTTAATTTAGATTTTACCAGCCAATGCAGTAATCCCAACAGTAGATGTGTTATATCTATAAGGGATCCTAATCATCATTAACCTATTTCTTCTGTACCCACAATGGGTGTGAAATCATAGTGAAGAAATTATTCTTCATAAAGTCACCTGATTTATTCATTTACTTGAAGACTAAAGTAAGAAAAAGATTATGCAATCCCAAGTTACTCATTAACAGCATAATATGATATTTAATCATTTTTATTTTAGGAAATGGTGGGCAAATTTACCTGATAGTTATCCAAAACTAGAGTCCAGTTTCTTACAAGTTCACTATGTGTTTTAATTTTAATGGTAGGAACTGAAATACGTGTATTGAACATAGGAAATCCATCTCCCTATATATTTGAGTCTCAGCTATACAGTTAGATACATGTGTATTTTCCTTACCTCTCTGAAATACATTCTTTTAGATGTGGTCAGTGAAATAAGTCAATCATTCTTTTCTTTTCTTCATGCCTACATACTGAACAGGTAGAATGTTTGTAATTTTTTGCATAGATCAGCTCTTAAGTAATCAAATATTTCCTTGACAAATTATCCAAACACCATTATCTTATTTCTTTCATCTAGATGCAGTAGCTCACTTGCTGAGCACAGGACTTTCTTCTTTCCAGAAACATATAAACACAGTTTAGAACAACATGGCAATGTCAAGCACCATCTGCCAGATCCTTTGAAGGTTTATGGTGATAAAACCATTGGCTAAATAAATGCTACCATAAGAGCATTATAGCCATGAGACCTTAACTGTCCACTGAAGTAACAGTGTTATATTCAATCACCCAGGGATTTTGGAAAAATAAGGGGTATTCATTCTGCTATGGACATCAACATGATCTTTGTGAACCTGCATGAGCAAGGACAGACATTAGTAGTTCTTTGGCACAGAAATAGCTAAAATGTCCACAGCACAATTGTCCAAATGTATTGGACTTATTCAAAGTAAGCACTCCTGATTGTTTTACATCATGCACTTTGTGTCCTGCCTCTTTATTTCTATTCCCCTACACATAACCCTCTTTCATTTTCCAGTTAATAACTCAGCTTTTTTTCTCTAACTCCCCTGCCTCGTCCTCCTCCCAAGCCTTCAACTCCAATTGCTAGCTTCTCACTTCTTCCTTTCACTTCTCATTATTTGCCTCATTCTCCTTCTATGTGTATTTTAAAGTAATATTCTGAATTTTTCACTGATTTATAACCTATTCCAAAACTCACATATAATGCTTCATAGATTTCAGAGCACTTTCTCTTACTCTAAAGAATACAACAATACTATGATGCTGGCAACATGAGATGTCTTCTTTTGACAGATGAGTTTGTAGGTTCAGATAGGCTGATTCTGCCCTAGTTTTCTCAGTGTGCAATACTGTGATCTGGAATTGCAACCATTAATGTTTCTGTGTTGCCAATCCTGCCCACCTCTCCCTATCTCAGACTACTAGGTGCATAGTCTCTTGAAATACAAGAAAATACACACTCTAACAAAAACAGACTGTGTCTTTAAGATAGTTTGCCCTGCTAATGGAAGAGCTGCAGAAAACTATCGACTAATCCTCTGAGCCTTGGAATCCGTGGGCTGTGCTGCAAAATACATCTTAATTAACCACAGAATCAAGAGATCAATGTGAGCCATTACAAGCGCAGCACTGCACCAAATGTAGCACATGTGGGAAAACAGGTAAATCCACAGAGCTCACCTAAAAATGCAGAGTGTGCACCAACATGCTCATCAAGCTAGGAGCACACATCTGACTAATTGAGCTATTCAATAGCAGAGTGGTCTTGGCACTATGCTTTAAAAAATAATAATAAATAAGAAGACTGTCTATAACACTTCAACATATGCATGTTATTTGACATAAATGTACACAATATGATAATAAAGCTGCACGAAGTCAATGATTGCCTGTTTGCAATCACTGTACCATCCTGGAGTTACTCTGTCATTTTCAAGACTGTACTGATCTCTAATGTGCTCTAGGGTTACAACAGATATACATATAAAATTAACTACTCATCTATTTGTTTCACATATAAAAGCTGTTACCACATGTTAGTGATTCTTTTTAATGTCCATGACTTATTTTGTAGAGATAGTTTTAAGTGGTAGGTCTTCAAAATCAGTCCCTGAAGGTTTTACATATAGTTTCTTACTTAACACTTGCTACCATTCTGTAAAGCAGGGTCTCATAACCCGATGAGGCAGTTGCTAATGTCTTCATTTTCTGTGCTTGAGGAGTAGAAAATTCATTATCAAAGCAAAAAATCTAGGGTCAGATAAGACTGAAATAAAGTACAATGCTATTATCTATTGCACAGAGAAGATATGAGCATGTTCTTACAAATAATAGGCTGATGAATCACCTAGTCTACTCATGATACATTCCAAGACTATACTTGCCTTTCCAGAATGTTCTAAACTGCATCTGTACCAACTGATGTATTTTATGAAAGTATCTAAAACCATAAAACCTCTCCTTTCCATTAGAATAAATAAATATTAGTAAATTCCCTTCTGACCATAACCATGTAGGAAAGCATTGACATAAGGGCCTAAAGTATGGCTTCGGTTCATATAATTCTTATACTCCACCCAAGTTTTGTTAGAACTTCCTGGTGGATTGAAAGACAATTTCAAGAAGTAATTTTCCTGAGCATTAAATTGATATGCATATTTATGCTTAGAGTCATAACACTGAGCCTCCTAGAACTAAAATAAGAATTTCTATAAAGAAAACTAATTTTTAAAAAGTGACAATTTTCATAGACTTCAGAAAAATGAGGAGATATATGATAAGAGCCATAATGATTTGGGGTCTGGTATCTAGACAATTCATTACAAGAAGCAGGGGCCAATATCAGTGTTTGTATATTGGTTATCCATGCTATCTTCTCTCATGTGATGGGTTTAGTTGTTGTCTTATTGATTTGCCACTGAATTTCCTTTCAGCACTTACATGAAACTTCTTGATCTCTAAAATCAGGTTAGAAATCTTCCAAGAGAATTTATTTATTGGATTTCAAACTTGTTTCTAAAAAATGCTTGAAGCTAAATTATACAGTTTACAAAACTAACAAATATTTCAAAGTCTATCTCTTTACATAGACAAAAGGCAACCCTCAAAATAATAGCTACTTTTAATTAAATGTGTACCAAATATCATCTGTTTATCTAAAGGTTTAACATGTTAACTTATTTAATCCTTATAACGTCTTCATGAGGTAGGTATTATTATTACCTCAAATTTATAGCTGAGAAAATAGTTATGGGGAGTTTAATTTGTATTCATTTGCACAGCTTCAAATGGCAGAACTACATTCAAAGTCAAGCAACCCACTTCCAGAGTTTGCTTGAGCCACTAAACAATATGGCCTCTCCCTTACACAGTTTTCTGAACTCCATATTTTTTAAATAAAAAAGCTCCCATTGGTGCCATTATACATTTGTGATCATCAGTCTCTGTGGAGCCCCTGGAACACTTACTTGGTCATCGTGCTGTGGTCACATTTCCATTCCCAAGGCTATTTAAGCTACCTATTGTCTTAGGTCCTCAACTCCATTGCTCTGAACCATAGGGTCACAAGAATTCTTAGACTTTTGAAAGCTAATAGATTATCTCTAGCATGAGCATCTTCAAATACCCACTAATAACAACTATACCCTATTTCATATCCCTCCAGAAACTCAGAAGAGGAAACTTTTTATCTAAATTTAGAGCAATCCCTCTCTCTACCTGGATGCACTGTGAAAATCCCTTCTTCTCTGGGTTCCTCCTTTTTCAGGTATTCTTTCAATTTTCTAAATGTTTAATCTCTCTTCCCCTGTAAGCTCAGCTTTTCTCCATTGTATTCATGATCCTTTCACATTTTCCTCTTTCCATTGGGAGCCCCTCTTTCTTCTTCTTAGCCAAGTCACTGAAAGTATAATTACTATTTATTGCATTTATTTATTTATTTACTTTCATTAAATATTCTACAAAATTCACTGGTAAGTACCTAATTATTTTATAATTATCACATTTGATGTATTCTCCCTAATGTTTATTTACACCTTATGAAATTCACCACTTTTGGATTCAGGATTACAATTTACTTCTGGCTACCATCCTCACTCTCTGAAGTTCCTTCTCAGACTTTTTAGTACAGTGTTTCCCTCTGATCAATTTTTGAATGAAGGTATACCCAGATATTAAGGTTTTGCCTTTATTAGTCATCCTTCTAGACATTGTTTGTCAAGATGGAACTCTCCTCTGGTTCCTGACCATATAGCCAACTGTTTACTACTTTTAGAACATACTGGTTCCTGACCCTTAAACTCAATATGTTTTGCAGTAGCCAGACTCCAAGATTTTCATGGTTGTCACCCACTGATATTCTTGCCCCTTTGAAGTCCTCTCTACATTAAAATGTGTTTCAGAAGTGACACATATGACTTCCCAGACTATATCATAAAGGACACTGCAGTTTTTCCTTGATGCTCTTGGATCACTTGCTCCAGGAAAAGTCAACTACCGTATCATGAGGATACTCAAGCAAATCTATGGAGAAACTAATGTGATCAAAACTCACCTTCTGTCAACAACCATGTGAGTAAGCCACCTTAGAAACAGATACCCTAGCCTCTTCAGATGGCTGCAACTCTGGCCACCATCTTGACCAAAACCTCATGAAGGGCCTGAGCCATTATCACTCATTTAATCCATTCCCAAAGTCCTGACCCCCAATACGCATCAATGAGATAACATGTGCTTGTTACTTTAACTGATAAATTTGGGCATGCCGTTCCATGAAATAAACTTTCCTCCAAAACTTGTTTTCCTTTATTTATTCTCTTTCTTACTATCAACATCTCATATTTCTCCTTCACCCTTTTAAGTCTGATCTTTAAGTACAAACATCAGGTCACCTTCTCTGAAGTCAGACCCTTTGATGGTGCCTCATATGTTTGAAGGCTGCTTGTTTATACCTTATGTCCTGCACAACTACTTCAGCCTGATTTTCCTATTCCTATAATCTTGTATATCTTTGAAACTTTTTTTCTGCTAGAATAACTTCCTTCTACCTTTTCTTCTGCTCCTAGTTCGACAATCTTGACTTTGACAGCTAAATTTAAGAATCACTCCTTTGAACAATACTTCTATGTATAATTCACAGCTCCTTCCTTAAATCCATTACTTTGCCTCTTTTTACACTTCCATCAGGGCACTTAAATATTTTGGCACATTTTTGTTAGCTTATGACTTTCACTACATTAAAGACTCATGGAAGAGGTAGATTATGTTTCTCTTGCCTCTGGATCTCAAGAGTATGTGAGAGGATTTGGCATGCACTGGATGCTCAAAAATCTTCTGAATAAATAAGTGAACTCTGAACAATTTATATCTTCTCAAGTTAGATGGTTACATTTCAAGAGATAGAAAATAAATTCAATAGTTATAAAAGAATATCTACTCACAAGATAGAGTCATCATCTTAATAAAACCAGAAACATTTAAATCAGTTAATCTATATAAGAATAAGTAGGGTAAAAACACATTTTCATGAAAATTTACTCTGAATATAAAAAAGATATGCATAAATGCTAATCCCTACATGTCCATATTATCAGATAATCTTCTGAATGTAAAACGCATCTGAAAGTTCAGTTTTTTTATGCTGTGTAAATTGCTTAAAACAGCGAAAATGAAAAACATGGAGTATCCTTAAGTCTTTTCAGACACTTATACTTTTAATATGGCCCCATGTATTAATGTTTGATTATTCATATTTTTTTTCAAAAGGCAGGTTACTACCAGATAGAAGAGTTTCAAATCATTGACTTCTGTTTTCACAGTATTCTAGCACACAATATTCTGAGGCCTCATATAAACTCAAAGAATGCTAATATCCCCATTTGTATGATTCGAAGTACAACAGTAATTAAATTAATCCACAACAACAGTGGAGAGGCTTGTGCTACCATGATTTGAAAGTGCATTTTTTAAGAAAATACTTGTTATATTGATATATTGAAAGTAAAAACATTTGGTTGTTATTAAAATATTTTTCTTCAGAAGGGAACCAGATAGATATGACACAGCACTATTTTTTACTTGGAACTAAAATATTTGCTGTATTTGAGAATGAGAACAGATTTATATAACTCTGTTTGTATTAAATATACATATATATTAAATGTTTATATAGTAAATATAAATATAAATATAATTTATATAGTAAATATAAATGCAAAATATAAATATTTTAAATATATTATAAGTATGTCTTAATGTCATCTTCCTGGTCATTCAACATATTCATCAACATTACTATTTTTCAGAACTCACTATCTCAGCTGAAAAACCATGAGTGTTTACAGGGCAAGACAAGAAAAGTCAACTTAGAGAGTTTAGGGTTGACATAAATCTGGATAGACAAGCAGAGCCAAGAATGCTAGATGCCACCAAAAGAAGGGAGGGATAGAACAAATAGACCAGGTGCCTGAGTTGAAATTTGTTCTTATTCTCTGGCCTTAGGTGAGCATTGCTGTATGAATATGTGTTGATGGCTACCTGAAGATCAGGACTTATTTCACAGTGACAGAGTGAATATATGTGTGTGAGTGTGTATCAACGTGTGTGTAGACACACATAAACATACAAATATATGAATCTGAATATATATAAAGCATATCTGACATGTATTTCATATATATGAATATATATGTGTTCTTGCAAGAAAGAAATAGAACCAACAACAAAAAGTATGAATAAGTCTCTTAAACCCTAGTATTCTACATAATGTGTATAAGGAAAAATATTTATGATCAAAGTAAGATTCTGGGTAATTATTTCATTATTGCTGTATTTTTTAGTATGGATTAATGAAAAAAGAAATATATTTTTTTAAATCTATGGTAGGGAAAATCAAACAGTAAGTTTAATGTCTATCAAAATGGAAAAGGTATATATTTAGTTGTGTACTTTTACATTCTATTTCTAACTTCTAGTTTTCTGAGAGTGGAATGCTATGTTTTCTCTATCTTACATTTTACTACAAATATTCCAGCTTTCCTCTTCTCAGTATTTATGCTACAATATTCAACCCAAATAGCCTTGAATGTGGCTAGGGCCACAGATAATTTGAGTCTGGGCAAAGGTAACCACAGGTTAAGAAGCCCATGTCTAGCTGGGCATGGTGGCACCCGCCTGTAATTCCAGTCGCTCAGGGGGGAGAGGCACGAGGAAAGTGAGTTCAAAGCCAGCCTCAGCAATGGTGAGGCACTAAGCAACTCAATAAGTAAAATACAAAATAGGCCTGGGGATGTGCCTCAGTGGTCAAGTGTCCCTGAGTTCAATCCCCAGTACCAAATAAATTTTAAAAAATAATAAATAAATAAATAAATAAAGCAAGTCCATGTCTATATCCAGGTGACCTGGATTATGCATTCTAAAGCATATATTTCTTTTCTTTTCTTCCCATCTCTCAGATTCTGGGAACTACTTCATGAAATATTTATGTGCGGCAACTTGTAAGAGAGCAGAGTAGGAAATCCCAGCAGATATTCCCTCACGGGTAGTGCCTTGTGTGTTATCTTTCCTGCTGAAATCTTTCTAATCAGTTTAAGAACTTGGGAAGCTGCTTGGGAGTCGGATGTTAAAGCTGATTATGCCAAGGAAAGTTAAACTCTTCTGTGTATAAACTCTTCTTGTCAAAAAGACCCTAGAGAAGGCTAGGGATTGGGTATTTTTTCCTTGCTCCTAAAAAGGCCATGTTACTGAAACCCTCCACATGTGAAGGGAGAACAAGAACTGTATGAAAAATCTAAGCACATCTCATAGGAGGGTGGCTGTACCAAGATGGAAATGACAAAGGCTCCTGTCCTCTTTCAACTTACCTCATTCAAGTAGTATTTAAGCAGTGACTATTACATAGTTTCAAAAGAGCCATCCATGGAATATATGTGGAACAAATCATCACAGAAGCCCACTGAATAGAAAAATCTGGTATTTGGGAACTTGAAGTGGTAATCCCACTGGTTAAGGCCATCCAGATACATGTGAATTTCTATTCAACTCTGCCAAGAAGGTCCCATGCAGCACTGTAGCCATATAGCCACATAGCCTCTCTGAAATGAGTATAGCCTGTCAAGATGCCAATCAACCTGTTGACTGCAAAACATCGTGAAGCAAGACTCCACCCCTGAAACCTTATCCCTGCCTCTTAAATAAACCACCAAAGCCATTTTTTAATTGTTCAGCTCCAGCTCCTGTGTGGGCTGGACCTATCAGGTGCTCCTTGCTTCTTAAAACTATAATTCTGACTTTGTCTTATTTCTTTACTGATTATTTCAGACTGTATTCTTTCAAGTAGCTTATCCCCTCCTGGGCAAGAGAAATTACCCCAGCAATGCACTGACAGCAAAGTGATGATGTAGCGCAATCTAAAGGGCAATAAGATATAGGAACTGTCTTTGGAGAACTTACAATCTAGTTAGGATGAACTGTGAGGAGTTTCTGCAGAGTAAACTTACATTGAAGTTCATTGAACTTGGACCACTGGGATAAATAGCAACTAACTCTCTACCAATACAAAGATTCCATACATCATTTTCATCCCCGAAATTTAAAGAATGCTGTGCTGTTAGTATAAAATGACATTCCCATTTAAAGTACTAATACATGAAAAAAAAGACAAAGAAGATGATTAACATTTTGGTAAATGTTCCTCTATATTTTCTTATTATAATAAGAGTAATAGTCAAATTATTTTTCTGCTTATTATACAATTTGTATTATACTAAATATTTCATTTTATACCTCTCGTGTTCATGAATACGAGGCATATTCCATTATCACTCTCTTTTACAAATCAGGAAATCAAAGAACAGGAAAGTAAGTAGTTTACTCATAGTTATACAACTACCAGGAGAGGTATCTAGGACTTAAATCCTGACATCTGGCTCCAAAGCCCACCTATTCAACCACTGTGCTACATGGCTTCCAGGTTGTTGGGTTATAGACATCTCTCCATATGCAGTCTTCCAATTAGATATAATAAATGTTATATTTTGGAACTTTCTTCTTTCATTCAATAATATACTATGAACATCACTCAAGTCAATAAATACAGATAAAATTTAACATTTTAAACTTATGATAGTGAGAGTCTATAATTTTATACATATCATATAAAATATTTTGTTGGAGATCCATTAATTAAATTTAATTCAATAAACACAGAGAACCTGCTTGTTAGTCATGGCATCGAAAATAAATTATCTGATTTTGTAGCTAATAGTTTACAATCTAGAGTTTTCAAATTTCCAACCTTATTGAAAATAAATCATTGCCCAAGCTTTCTAATCAATAATATTTTGCAGATATTGGGAGAATTCAGGAAAGCATAGTCAACTAAGATAATTTTAGAAAAAGTTTAGGGATTATCTATAACCCAGTTCATTTCCTCTCTGAGTGAGTGATTGACAGTATATCACAGTAGCTTCTAACACTAGGGCCATTCAGGATCTATCAGACCAGTGTAATCAAGCTACATCAGAAAGAAAGGGACAAGCCTGTCAGTGAAAGATTGGGTGGTCAGGAAATCCATCACCTGGTATCGTCCCATTGAGTTATGATGTGTCATCCCTCATCTCTGGGTAATGCCTGCACATTGGCTCACATCATTCTGCCAGTGTTTACTCCTGCTGTTGTTTAACCTATTTCACCTGTTTTTGCTGAATGTAGCAAAACGAACACTCCCAGCCCAAAGGAATGTGCCACTATCATAGGGAAAGGTTGATAGTTGTAAGAAAAATTTAGTATTAAAAAGCATGTTAATATCAGGAACAAAATAGTGTAGTGGTCAAAAACTTTGATTGGGTCCAATTCCAGCTCCATGACTGAATTCTGTATAAATGTAGGGTAATTTATTTGCAATTCTTAGGCCCCATGGCTTAAGAACAATACTTGTATTACCCCATTATACCCTTTTAGGGATAATGAATTGTTGTTTTTAAAGTTCTTCAAACCCTGCCAGAAACATAGTTAAAGTGTTCACTTAATGCTATCTTTACCATCTGAAACAATCTTAAACTCACTCATTGTATACAAATTTCCTGTGAAAATATTAAAACTGAAAGAAAGTAATAAAAATTATAGGCATTATAAAATACATAATAACTAATTACATTTGGACATATTCTTCTATTCACTGATTGTTCCCACTTGGATTCCCCATAATTATAGCAAATAAATATCTTTAGGATTAAAATATATATTATTTTCTCAATCCCTCCTGAAGCATTTTCCCTAATTTCCTTTAACTTTATTTTACACTTCTGAATTCTCAATGTTATTCACATCAGCTCCATTCCTCCCAGGCTATTTTTTTCCAAGAGTGCCTCTCTGTGTGCCTCTTTTATTTGGAAATTCTATTCTGTTTTAAACATTCTGTGATGTGTGTGTGTGTGTGTGTGTGTGTGTGTGTGTGTGTGTGTTGCTGGGGATAAAGCCCAGGGCCCATGCATGTGATTGCAGCACTTTACCAACCGAGATATATCGCCAGCCTCTCCCTGACATTTTTTTATTAGAACCATTTCTTTCTCTTGGAAATACAGTTAACCAAAATTACCATGCAACATCCTATCTTTTCTAAGTCTCTCCACTTTGCCCCCACCATCTCCACAAACTTGAGGAGTTAGGATGAAAGATCTACTTTTTCTTTCTTACTCCTTATTGTGATTTAAATTCACTTTTCTCTTTTTATCATTTCTAAGCTTTCTGTATGTATGTATGAGTGTGTGGAGGGGATCCCCTGCCTCAGGAAGACTCTGGCTTCACAATCCCTCAATGTCCAGGTGATACTCTGTTGTCTCATTTCCTCAACAGAGACCCTCTACTGGTACCATCCCTTATCTTTTGCCACCTTTTGAAGCTGCTCCTCTTCCAAAATCTCAAATCTGATATTCTCTTTCAATCAGTCATTCAGTAGATTTTATTCTGTATCCACTGTTTCCCAGATATTAGGCTTTTAGGAAACAATGAAAACTATGGCCTGATCTCTGTTCTTCACATTGATCATGCTTTTCTTACTTTGTACAATGTATGTACCCAACATCATCTTATCCTCTAATATATTCAACTTCTTTTTTCTCCCATTCATTTGGCATCATCCTGCCTTAGTTGATTTTAGCTCTGATCAAGCATTTCAGAAATAAACAATACCACAAGCAAAGGCTCACAAACATATTTATCTGCTAATCTACTAATCTGGTTTATTTTATCTTCATGGAACTGTTATATCTGTGTTAGTGAAAAATTCTTTAAAATCATGCTGATTTGAAATGCTGGAATTCATTCCTTGTTTTGACAATTCTATTATATACCCCTTGTTTGAATACCAATAGCACAAAGGCATAGAAGAACAAGATGAAATAACTGGCAGCAGGGTAGATGATTATGACTTTGTCTCAGGTAGAGCACAAGGGCTCAAGCCTCAGAACCATGGCACAGGATATAGCTGGTCCAACAGCCAGATTGATGTAATTCTGAGTCACCTGGATGAATGGACTTATGCTTCATAAATTTTTCTTCCCTAAAGAGAAAATTGTCCTGGAACCTGGACAGGACACAGTTTGAGGTGGGTAATTCTGAAGCTTTCTTTATTACCTAATCCCTCCAGTTTACAGAACACTCCCACCTCTCTCATTATTGCTAACTTTGACCTTAAATACAGACCCTCTCTTACCACTATGCACTGCTGCCTATGAATATGACTAGTATTCCTATAAAAATTGTAAACTTCTGGCATGCAAACTGTGTACTTAGTGCTTTTTCCCTCTCTCCTTCTCCATCTGTACACAGTATGAACTAAATAGACACCTAGAGAGTGATGCATAACCTGGACTGACAGAATGAACAACTCTCAATATCACCCTGCTTGGTCCCATTTAGATGAATCCCCACATCATTTTGTCTATGAACTAATGGATTCCTTCTCATAGTATCATAATATATTTGAAAATGAATCATTCATAGAGAAGAAAAAATACTTAAGGACACGAAGTATGTTGAAGCCTAGTATATATCAATAAACACCATGAATAAGCAAGATTCCTTTTTTAGGAACCTGGAGAAATGTTTGGGATATAATTTGTGAAAATTTCCATCATACATGTGAAGATTGAGTACATTGTGCACTTTCTAAGTTTATTACTCTCCAACACTTATGACTGATAGAGCACTGCCTTCCCTGAATGCTTCTCTCCCTATTGTCCACACGGTCTAGAGACCATTAACTTCCTCTAATGATCCTCTACACCAAATGATTATGTTTGATTTCCTAGTGATCTTCCCATTTGCGTCTTGTACATTTCATCTGGAAAGCAGGTGAAGAACTAAAATAACATTTTCAAACTTGGAGAAATTTTCTTCCCAGCTTCCTTTCATTACCAGATGTTTCCATCACCTGGACTCCAACATAACCACAACCCATAATCAAGTATTCCTCCCAACCAACACTGCTATCCAAGAGTTCAGTTAGCATGTACAGCTAGTACCTGCAGTGTGTTAGATAATTTCACAATAACATTTAAATGAGCTAACTCTGACCAAATGTGATACTCTATAAAAGGAACAAGAAACAACTTAAATCCAATTTTGACTACAGTGTGCCATCTGAAAACCAAATGGCAGCCAATGCATTTTCCATATGGGCATAGCTTTGTGTAATTCTTAACATATCTCAATGAATTTTGGTAGATCTGCAGCTGTTTTGGGAATTCCACATTCTGGGAAATATCACGATCACAAAACCAATACTTTACTGTATTATATAAGCACAATTGGCTGTGGGAATACCAAGAATTCATCAATTGATATTATTATCTTATACTTGATAACTGGTGTTCAGTATGAGTCAGTCTTGGGAATAAGACTATTTCACTGGTGAGCTGAATAATGAGATAGAGATGATTATGAATTCTTCAGATAATAAAAAATTTAGGAATAATAAATTAAATTAGAATTGAAAGTTACCTTGAAAAGTTGGAGGCACCCCACACAAATGAAAAGTTCTAAGAAATAGATAGAAATAATGCTACAGTTATAGAAGAAAACATAAAACTAAAAAAAATAACTACACAAATCTAGAAGTGAAGATACATTGGCAAACAGCAATGCATGCAAAGTGTTCATTGGAGAAATATGTACTTGGCATCCACTCAATTTAAATCACAAATACAGAAAAACCTGAGATGAGTAATTGGAAGGCTGAAGTTTAGGAACCTTGATTACTATCCTTGCTGGGTTACTGACCTCTACAACAAAGGACAGAAGTGAGGGCATTAAAATTTAGGAAAGCACAGACCTATAAGAAATATATCTATTAGATATATTTGAGGAAACACTTTAGACAACTGTATTGTTTATTCTGCAATTAAATACATAAATATGTAGGGTTTTAATTTGTTTTATAAAAATGGTAAGGAATCATTATTTTCCATTTCCATAAAGAGAAACTGAAAATATGTGCAATTTTATGTAAGAACAATTTAATACAGAAGCAAATAATAATACCTTGCAGAAAAAAATATTGGTATTTATCATGGAAACCTAAGGTTTATTCTTTCATAAAAATTGTTACAGACAGGAGAGATTTTCATCTCTCTGGGATTGTGAAGAGCAATCTTGTTTAAAGATCTCAATGTTTGTAAATCTCTCCAAGTAATGAGGACACTAAAGGTATGTAAAATTAGTGTCAAATGAATGGTCAAAAGCTGAATAAGAACCTTAACCACTTTGGAGAGGGAGCTTCCAGAGAAACCAGATGTCCTTTGCCATGTTCACCTCGAGGTACACCAAGCACATCAGGCAGATGATGACCTTCTGTAATCTGTAAGTGCTAAATATTAAAAAAGACAAGATTAAAGAGTTTTCTCCCAGTGGGACAGCCTTGGTCCATTCTGGGTGCTATAACAAAATATCATTGACTGGGTAATTTAGAAACAATACAAATTTACTTTTCATATTTCTACTGACCAGAAAGTCCAAGATCAAGGTTCTGCAGCTTCAGTGCCAATGAAAGCTCACAATCTCATTGAGAGGTCTCTTTCCCTGCTAACTTCACTTGGCAAAAGGGAAAAGGGAGCTCTCTCAGGCCGCTTTTATAAGGTTACTGATACCCATTCATGAGGATTCTGTTCTTAAGACCTAATCACTGCAAAGGCCTCACCTTCTAATACCATCATTGATGGGTTGGGGTTTCCATATATGAATTTGATGAGGTACACAAATCAAATCATAGCAGTGCAGTAAATTATCTGTGCCTGCAGAGTTGAATGTAATATGCTGAGGCTCCTCCCTCCTGTTACACAAAGGATGACATTGGAAAAGGGTGGCTCCAAGTAAGGACAGCTCCTGAGTAAATTAACATCTTGAGTGCTGTGACTGACAGCTGATACTCTCCCCAAGGATTCTTGACTAAGGTTGATAATTGGAACTGAAAAACAAACATGTGAGACCCTATCCCCTACCTCTACCTTCCATGGAAACCCTATAGGAATTTAAAAGATCCTTGCATTACTCAAGGAGTAGACTAAATAAACATAACATACTTGTCAACATTGTGGCATAAACCACGTTAGCTTTCTGAACTTTATCAGAAGGTTGTATTCCATCAGAACATGCCCATACTATCCTATCAAGGGAATACCCCAAGTTGAGGATACTTGCTGACTAAAATTTTAAAAAATGGAAATTATAACCCATTAATTCCATGGACAATGGAATTAATATAGTTATTCTTATTTTTAAATAATGGAATGGAATAAATAGAAAACAATAAAAATCATTAAATATTTATTTATTACGTACATATTTATCACTTATATATTTATTTATTTATTACATTATATATCTTATTTATTACTCTAGGAAACTGTTGTTTCTGTTATATCTATGAGGAACACAATGGTTTGACTGTGTCCTCCAAATTTCATGTATTGGTACATTAATCTCCAATGTGACAGTACTGGGAGGTGGGGCCTGATAAGAGGCAAACAGATCATAAGGGTTCTGCACTTACAAACACATTAATGGCAACATCATGGGAACTGGCTAGTTATCCTGAGAATGGACTTGTTGTAAAGTGAATTAGGTCCCTGTGTTCTCTTAGCCTCTCAATCTCTTGTCTTAGTACATTCCACCAGGGATGATGGAACAAGGCCCTTGCCAGATGACAGCAAATTGACACTGGACTTCTCAGACTCCTGACCTGTAAGAAATAAATCCATTCTTCATGAATTACCCAGCTCCAGGTATTCTTTCATAGTGGCAGAAAATGAACTACAACAGGGGCAATATACACGCAGAGGTAGATATGCACAGAAACAGTGGGTGACAATACAGATAGGCACGTGGCACTATGGATTCTAGCAGTCGATCTGAAATCCACTGCTCTAAGAGATCATCAGGGTCCTCAAATTAAGGGGACGTATCTGAGACTATGTAATACAACCAGGGGAAAAAACAAAATCATCAAATGCCAGATGTTTCTAATACATCTGGACACTTAACAGAATGTTGACAAAATATCTGAAAGTCTGATTTTCTACTCCCCTCCTCTTGTAGATGTTGAAATAAAACATAGTCATGAGTTGTGGATCAGAGGTGTCAATCTTAGCAACAGTTTTATTTATACTCAAATTACCAAGTAGGCTCATCAAATCTACTAAACTACTAAGGTATTCTCTTCCTGGGAATAAGATAATTTAACACACAAGATTAAAAGAAAAAAAATTTTAAAGAGAGAGAGAGAGAGAGAGAGAGAGAGAGAGAGAGAGAGAGAGAGAGAATTTTTTAATATTTATTTTTTAGTTTTCAGTGGACACAACATCTTTATTTTTATTTTTATGTGGTGCTGAGAATCGAACCCAGCGCCCCATGCATGCCAGGCAAGCCCACTACCACTTGAGCCACATCCCCAGCCCCAAAGAAAAAAATTTTAAATAAGTTTGTTAAAGTCAAAGAGGAATTACAAATATACACAGGTATATTTTTATATATTGAGTATATAGTTAAATTCATACTCAAGAGGATATAGTTATGCTCTGGTGTGCAATGCAAATTCAAACAGAAGAAATCAGTATCAGTTATTCTTACCATAGCAGTTTTAATCCATCCCATATCAATTTAGATGAACATGCCAATCCACAAGTTGCTTCAAACTTCTGTAACACAAAGTCACCTAAGTAGCTTCATTACTAACAATAATCACTAGTGGAGAACTATTTTGCTGTTCAAAAACTTAACTTTAAGAATATAATAATTTCCACAAATAAGCAGGATATTAAAGGGAAAAATGTTCTGGAAAAACCATATTTCAGATTTGATAGATACTTACCAATAGAATTCCTAACAAAATTTGGAGCAACATTAAACCAAAAGCTTCTTTTCTTCCTAATTCCCATGATATTGGTATGTAATTTATTGAATTTCTAGTTTATGAATTTAGGCATTATAAATAATTTCTGAAGAGTGTTTCTATGAGAGAACAACTGCTGTGTTCAGGCTTTGGGATACATTTTTCATGTTTTTCCCCTATGGTGGTTCAAGGTGTTTGTGAGCTGAGTTTGCACTGTCCCACAGGCAATCTAGAACCAATTAGTGAATTAAGCATGGTGCTCAGTGAAGAATGAATTCAACTAATCTAGAAATTACATTTCAGAGCCTCTTTTAAAACTGCTTCTCTTGAAATGCTAGAACTAAATAAATACAAAACAAAGAAACAAAAAAAAAAAGAATTGAAGTAGACCCAAATGTGTGAGCAATTCAAAAAGTTTAAGAAGAATTGTAAGACTTCTTTCAATAAAGCTAATCTAAAGTTTTCTATGTTGTTAAGTATTCTGTGACATTTTGCATATCCATTTAAACCAGATCCAGACTACTAGGCCAGTGGATATAGCATGCTCCCTGTTCATAATTTGTATTTCACATGAGGCGACCAACAAGTTTTCATACAATACTCTTTTTTAAAAAAACATACATGAGGGCTGGGGATGTGGCTCAAGCGGTAGCGCACTCGCCTGGCATGCGTGCGGCCCGGGTTCGATCCTCAGCACCACATACCAACAAAGATGTTGTGTCCGCCGAGAACTAAAAAATAGATATTAAAAAAAAAAATTCTCTCTCTCTCTCTCTCTCTCTCTCTCTCTCTCTCTCTCCTCTCTCACTCTCTCTTTAAAAAAACAAACAAAAAAAAAAACATACATGACCATAGTGAAATGCATTACACTCATTATTACCCATTTTTCACACAATTTTTCATAACTCTGTATATATAGTATGTTCAAGCCAATACTCTTCTGGTTGATCCTACAAGTTACTAATATGGAAGGAATATGTGAGTCACATATGAAGGCTTCTCCACGAATTGTTAATTTTGAATACCAAAGGAAATATTTGAGTGCTTTGACAATATAACCTAGATATATATTCTACTAAGTTGGGAAACAACTATAAATAAAAGAATTCCTGACTGAACCAAATGAGACATAGTATAATTTTCAAAGAAAAAACACAAACATACACATACAGAGAGAGAGAGAGAAACAGTGCTATTAATGGCTACTCATGTTTCCCTCTCTGTTTGCCTGGGAGCACTGTCTGTAGCCCAGCCCCAAGTTTATCCATGCCCTGGAGCTATTGTTTAGAGAGGATTTATTGTTATTTCTGTGCAAATAAAATAAATCTAAAGAGGTACTAGTAAGCTTGTGTTCTAATGAGCATTTAGGTCAATTTTTATTCAATCTGGTCTGGTTTTTCTATTTCTTTAACAAAAAAAAATTTAAATAGGGAAGAGGAAAAAAAATGAACTGAGTGGGAAAACACTTGGGATAGATAAAGCTTGGCAGTATCCCAAGTGGCAGTATTTTCTATAGAACAATTCTATCTCATGTGATACTCTCCAAGCTATTTTATTATCTGCACTAAAAAGCCAGCAAAGGCAGCTGCTGCTCCTCAGACCCTGGCATTCTCTGTTAAGCCTCCCATCTCCACACCACCCTGCTGCAGGCCACAGGCAGAACCGAACATGTCAAGCAATATCCCGCTGACCTGGAACATATTCAGAGTCTCAGAAGGCAGCTCAATCTCCATGCACAATTGCAACACAGTCCCTGGATGTACACCCACTTTCCTCCTCCAGGGAGAACTGAGAAATTGCTATTGCTTCCTGGTTTGCTTTATCAAATTTGCTCCTGGACTAATCTGTAAATGCTTATATTGCAAAATTTTCCCTCAGAATTTTATCTCTAGCATTCTAATAAACAACCACAGAGATTTCTCAAAAGCTCAGCTATCTATAGGGAGAATGAAAAAGTTCAGCAACTAAAGAATTCACATTTTTAAAGGTGTGTGTACAGTGGCATGCAAAGGGGTATCTATTGACACTTTGCATATTGTTAATGTTTCATTACAATGTCTAAAAGGGAAACTTGGCTTGTCTGATCCAAAGTGGAGGTCAAATGACCACCAGTAGGGAGAGTTTCAGAGGAGACTTATAGTTTTTCTTAGCTTCCTAAATACAGTCCCAAAAGACTCATCTTGAGAACCAAAATCATTGTCACACACACCCATCCTGAGGCCTCCTCTAAAAGAAACTGACACTAACATGCTTGAAGGAAAAGTTAATTCTTTGTAATGGAAAGAGACAAAGATAGGGATTACTCCAAAGAACAAGACTAGGTGCAAAACTCGTGGACCTGGGCTTCTATAAAGGACAACAACTTCCCCTTGCCATTTTCCTTTCCTATCTCTTCTTCCTGCCTTCCACCAAAATGTGCAGCTATCAAAGCCCAGAGTCAATTGTGACAAGGGCAGATGCCAAGAAGAACAACAACAGCAAAAATATGTTAATGACACTCTCAGCCCTGCCAGTTCTTCAAATCCATTCAATTATCTGTGCCTTTTCTCCTGATTTCCATGACTTCAGGACGTTATCAAGTGCTCCATAATTAATCAGGCACCAAGCCTGCCTGTGCTAATGAGACTCTATTTACAGCACCCCTCCCCCATCATGTTTTCATCCCTAATCCTCACACCTACTGTATAATGCCTTCTTCTCCTTTTCCTTCCTACAGTGGCCTTGGGGCTTTTGAAATGATCCAACAGGAAGAAGAGCTCCTCCTGACAGTTTGAAGCAGAATTAACATAGGAGCAATGCCAGAGTTCTGCCAGTTATCCATCATCACTCACCTAAAGACAGGGACTCACTCTCTTCATGGCGAGTGACTCAAAACCCCACTATCTTCCACTACTCTTTCCACCTTCCTGATTCACAGTCTCATGACTATTCCCCTTATTTTTATTCACCTTTGGGCTGTTTTTCATTTATTTGCCAGTTCCTTCTGCTCACACATTTGCAAGTATTTATTTCATTTTCCTATTCCTTTCAATCCATGGATACAGCATCTTCTATTCTTTCCAGTTGAAGGGTCTTGAGGTTTTGCAGTTGTTTTTCTCAGCTATTTGTAGAATGCATTTAGCTTTTTGGTAATGCTCTCTCTTTCTTTAAAAATATTTTCCAAATTTTTTTTGTTTAATTCTATTTTAGCAATTTGCATGATTAATGTCTTCTCTTGGATAGAGGGGTCATGTATGGAGGGTACTCTCTGAAGCTAAGCTGCCTGCTCCAACATGAGTGGACTCCTCCAGCGGATCATTGCCCCAGGGTTCTGCCTCTGAAGATGTAATGACTTCAAGCAGAAGCCTGATCAAAATTAAACTGGGATAATATTCCCTACTTCCTTTTTTCCAGATGCTCTCAGAACTGAAACAATAATACTTAGAGTTGATAGAAAAGGCTAAATACAATTGTCTACTCTGATCCATGGAGGATACACTTCAAGACCCCCAGTGAATTCCCCAAACTGTGGATAGGACCAATCCTATATATTCACTATGTGTTTTCCTATATATACCTAATTTATAAATTAGAGTAAGAGATTACCAACAATAACTACTAATAAAACAATCATAACCACATACTGTAATAAAAGTTAACATGAATGTGTTTATCTCTCAGTATATCTTATTGAATTGTACTGACCATGGTTGACCATGCAGATCAAAAACTACAGTTTGTAACTGTGGATAAATGGGAAGCACTGTATTGCTCTTCTACTTCTCTATATTGTCAAGCTAAAAAACAATACCATTGTCTCTCACCATAATAATCTACCTAAAATTCAGAAAATGACTCAGTACAATTATCTCATTATAAGAATAAGAAAACAGAGACCAAGAAGCATGGTGTGTCCAATCTAAAGTCACATGTTTTTTAAGTGAATATAGATAAGACTTCAATCACATTCTCTTGAATCCTACTTATATAGAGGATTTTTAATTATGTTCTAGGATTCTACTATCTGGATAAGATTAACTGATCCTAGAGACTCACTCAAGTCAATACTTAGTTTCTCCATTCTTTGTAAGTTACCAAACAGAATCTCATTTAGGATATTTAAAATAACAAAAGAGCTCAGTTCTCTCTACCAGTGAAAATTTTAAGCAAATAGTTAAAAATATGTTTTAAAACTGTTTTGCTAATCTAACGACACCCAAAACCTAGCTAATGTGATCAACCTAGTATTCCTGTCTGGTTCCAGAATCTATGTAATTCCAAAAATAAAATCACCTTTAACTTTAGATGAAATTAAAAAAGCAGAGGAATAACTACAAAGTTTTTTATATTTTTATGTTTCTTAATATTTCACTTAGAATATGATTCAGTTACAAGTTTGTATGTTGATATTTTTAAACTTACCAATAATTTTTCTAAAATTGAGACTTCTTCAAACTGGAGAAACTGGAGAAAGCTAAAAATAGTCTTCACAATTATAATTTTTTTTCTGGACACAGTGAAGCATATGCAGGTAACTGAAATTTCCAGGGAAGAAAAAGACCCAAATTAATCTTCCTAGAATAAATAAGTGTGGATTGTTGACAATAAGTGAGATACTTCCTTTTAATGTTGTTCAATTTGTCTTTTTTAAATTCTTGGTGATTTTTTATGTCCTTTTTAAGGAATTTTTGCCTTAAAGATACTCTAATTTTTGCCATTCACATTTAATCTTTAGTCAACCTGAACCTGACTTTAGTTATGAGATATATCTGCTAAAGAACTCATAGCTATAACACGTAAATGATTTCTAAAAGAAACAAGACGATACAACACTCAATAGAAAGACAGACTTAAAAAAAAAAACTTCATCAAACAAGGTATTCAAATAGTGATAACACACGAAAAAGTAATCAAATTATTTTATAATCAGAGAACTTTGAATTCAAACATAAGATTATGCCACTAAACTCTACCAAAAGGCTAAAATAAAAGATATTTCAAACATTGGTTAGAAAATAGAGCAGCTAATATTCTTATACAGGCTGGTGGTAGTATAAATCGGTATAAAAACATTGAAAAACTGGTAGTGACTATTAAATTTCAACTATAAACCCAGAAATGCCACACTTTGCTCAATGGAAATACATACAAAGATTCAACAAAATATATACCAAATCTACTAATAATATATGACTAGAAACAACACAAACATATCCATAGTAGAATGGAAAAATACAGTATATTTATATATGGAATAATTTTAGAGTGATGATACATGCAATGACATCTATTAATCCTACAATCATAATATTAAACAAAATAACAAAGGTTGGATATAATCTAACCATATCTGTATAAATTTCAGAAGCAGTCCAGCTAAATGTGTGGTGTTGGGGAATGCTTTTCCTTGGGGTAGTTGTGGATGCTGGTCTGAGGGGCAGAAACACCAGGTACCTTTAATATTGAAAGAAACCAAAACATGGGTACCCTAAACATGTCTCTTTGATATAGTTATGTTTAAGCTTTAGGCAATTAAGAAGTAGCAAATGGAGGAATAGATCTACCTTCCCCCAACCCACTTCTTTCTCAGACAGAATATTAATTCTCCTAACTGGGGACAATTCCTTTAGCCCAGAGACAGCATCACAGGAATCTGAAAACTAGGCTTTGTCTACCATTAGTGTCCCACATATTTACCTTCTCATAGTTTAGACCTCTGGAAGTCCAAAACTGCTTTCCTTTGTTCTATCCCTTATCTAAAACTCTCTGTTCTAGATTCCATATAAGCAAGAGTTTGAAGCCACTGCTCAGAATTGCCTTTTATTGAGGTTTCTTTCCTGTGATATGAACTTGCATGTGTTAATTAATTTGCTTATTTTCCTCTTGGTAATCTCTCTTTTGTTAAAAGTGTCTGTCCCAACCTTGGATTTATGAGTCAAGAAGAAATTATATTTTTGGCTCCTAAAATATCTATTGTATGCTAAAACTAAAAATAATAATGAAATAAAGATTCTATACTTGAATTAGTAAAAAATATGGATAGAAATAAAACATTTAATAAAAACATGGCTCTATTATTATTCTTTAAAGACTAAATTTAAAAAAAGAAATTGAAGGTGTACTATTGTGATTATATAGTATTTATACATAATATATAAAGCATAATATGTCATATGTATATGTGTATATATAATGTATATTTGTGTATATTTATACACATATTTCTTATATATCAATAATATATGCATGCATATATCTATTATATATACATGTATATAATACATATATCTATATATAATAAGCATGCATATATTATTGTATATTGTATATCTTAGATCTCATCCTCATTTCTTGACACTTAGTACCTCAAACATTTGAAATTTCTGAAGTGTTCTTTTGTATTTAAATGAGAAGACCTGTGACTGAGATTCCCTGTATAGTATTGGGAAGGGACTTCACTGCCAGGGGAACCAGGCTGTGATTAAAAGATTGGGACATTAAAATTCACTCTCCAAACTCCAGAGATGAAAGAGAAATTGAAGGTTGAGTTGATCACCAATGACCAATGACCAATAATATAATCATTTATGCCTATGTAATGAAGTCCCCCAATCCCCCCAAAACTATAGGGTTTAGAGCTTTCACTTAGTTTAACAGTTGGAGGTTCCTGCAGGGTGTATGTCCAGAGAGAGTATGGATGCTCTGTGATCCCTCCAACATACCTTACCCTAGCCTCTCTTCCATCTGATTATTATCTGGATTCATTGTAATATTTTTATAACAAATGGGTCAAGTTTTGTGATCTGCTCTGGGGAATTAAACAAACCTGAGGAGGGCACTGTGGGATCCCTGATTTATAGCATACCAGTCACAAGCACAGGTCACAACCTAAAGATTGTAACTGGCATTTGAAATGGAGGGCAGTTTTGTAGGACTGAGGTATTAACCTGTGGAATTGGATGCTAACTGCAAGTAGATAGTATCAAATTGAGTTAAATGATAAGACATCCAGCTGTTTTGTGCTACAGAATTGATACCTTAGTATTTGGGGTAAAAATTCAACATATTTTGGTGACCACAGGTGGGTGACTTTGTGTGAGTCGTGGGAAATAAAATCACCTGCCAGAGTTTTTGGAGAATCTACAGTGTGTGCATCCTGAAAACTGACGTAAAAACAGATGTTTGACCTCAAAGAAAAGATGATCTATTGAGGCTTCTGAGATTCTGAGCAGGACCACTAAAAGAAAAAAGAATTCAGACACAGGAAATATGAACAATGGTCAGTTTGTAAACGCTGTTCTGGATGACTTCCCACTGAGGTTAAAACAAAACTTGTAAATGGACATATTCAGGATACATGTAATAAATAGTATGGGCCTAGGAAAGGAGTGTAGATTGAGACAAGGGTCAAGAGCCTGGAAATCATCTGAAGAGAAGAGAGAATGAGTACTTAGGGACAGAACATAGAAATATCTGGCAAAGAACCAAAATGGTACATATGCACAGGTAGGAGGTAAAAGGGGCTAGGGCTGAAGGAGGCCAAAAGGTAGTCTGAAAACCTGAACAGTAAAGTAAAGCACTTTATCGTAGAAGCTGAAGGGTAAGTAAACCCTGGAACTGTTCACAAATATTTTGTCTTTCCTTTTGAGTGAACTATATTGTACTTCCCTTATTACTTTTATGCGTTCATGTGATTTGATTTGTCCAATGAAATTCGAACATTAGCGTACTGCTTCTGAATGGAAATCATAGGAAGCAGAAAAGACTTGCCAAAATTCTCTCCTCCTGCATTAGTGGAAGTGGAGATTGAGAGAGACTGTGAAAATAGAGAGATGCTCCATCAGGCTAGCTTCTGAAGGATTTGCAATGCACAGAGTACCCAAGTCTTCAACCTATGGTGAACATGTAGCTTGGGTGCAAGATAGAATTTTTGTTGTGTAAAGCCAAAATGAAATTGTGGAGGCAGGTTTGTTTGCCTCCATGCTATAATCCAGGCTAACTTGACTATTACAGGGATTCTTCCAAACACAGTGGAAAGTTTACAAGCATATGTTACATACAGATAAATCTAAAACAACTATAATAAGAATGGGAGAAAAGGACACTGACTTTGTGAATAAGATATTCATATTGATCTTAAAGGAAACAGTTAACAGATAAGTATGGGGGATGAAATACCGGTGTCAGGATTTGAGGAGAGTTAGTATGGAGAAGGCAAAGAAAGAAACTATATAGACTATTCATACGATAAATCTGGTAAATAAAGGAAGATTGGTAGTTAGAGGGAGAAGGTCCCTTGCACCCCTTTCTTATGGAAATCACCTGTCCCAAAAAGCAAAAATGGCAATATAATTCAGTCTTTTCTGTTCCTACACTCAGGTGATTAAACAGAGCTGGGAAACATCAGATAGACCCTCTGCTATGAATACTTAATCTGCAAAATCCTCAGAATCCCAGCAATCCTTTTTATCTGAACTGGGTTTCTTCTCTCATGTCCACAATAACTCAAAACCTTAGTCATTTTCCCCTAGTCTCCTAATGAGCTCTGTTCTATGGGGTCTTATAAGAGCATCTGCCCCATTAGATCTTTAAGGTTACTAAGACTATGAAGATACCAGTATGTGTATCCCCACTTCCCCCTCCATCAACCTAAATTTGCCTGTGCTCATTCTCACCATTTTATACAGTCTCATAGGATGGGGTATCCTTACCTCCTGTTAGGGGTTACCTTCACAAAATACCTTAAGCACTGCTTCTTCTGGGACTTTGCCTCACTATGTAGTCCTTCTCTTCCCATTGCATTCAACTTACTCTTTACTAGTTCCTTCTTCTTTTGGTCTATGAAAATGCATAAAATCTGCCTTGAAGTTAAATCTCCCCATTGTTCTCACCTAATCTTCCTCTCAGTCACAGTTAGGGTAGGCTCAGTGCTAAACTTGCTACAATCTTATATCTATCATTCTACTGCAAACTGTTCTTACTAGGATTACTGAAGACCTAATAATCACCAATTAGATGTACACAGTTAAACCTCTATGTTATTTTGGTACAATAAGTAACTGACTTTTTTCTTAAACTCTCTTGGTGTCTCTATGATTCCTCACTTCTCTTCATTTCATTCTGTCTCTGTCATGTATCTCCTTACCAATACCCTTCAAATTGGGGTGATCTCTAGGGTTCTTCCTTGGGTTCACTATTCTTCTCACTGCACAATCAACCTCATGATCTCATTTGTATGCATGTCTGCCTTAATTAAACATTACCCGCATGCTGCTGACTTCCAAACCTAAGTTTTCCTATTTCCCTAAGTCTCCTGGCAACCCATAGTCACTTGAAGAGACCTCAAACCCAATAGGTCCGGCATTTAATTCAGTTTTTCTTGCAAAGGCCATTTCTCTTCCTTTATTCTCTCCATTAATAGAATGACCATCTAACCATTGACACAACACAGAAATCTGGGAGTTATCTCATTATTTCATCAAGTTTGACAGAATATGAGGCTGACCTGCTTTTACTCCTGAGACCTTACCATTTCAGTGGATGCTGTCCTGACATGCTACTTCAGAATTCACATCTCTCTACATAGCAGGTAGATGTACCAGGGAACTGACATCCTCTGATTTTGACCAATAACTATTGGGAGTTGGTTTATAAATATTCTACTTCCATTCCCCTTTTGTAGTGTATATTTATGGATATCTTTTAAGATACCTTTAAAGTATATATTCTATACTGTAGTCCAAAATTCCTCAGCAGGATTAAGTGCCAGTTGCCCATGGTGCTAATCTGCTTGAAAATATGCCTTTTATTCATTGAAATTTCTTTCCAATTTTACTTCCTTATTTTCCTGCTGGCATTTTCTTGCTTTCCAAAATAAACTGCTACCACTTGAATTCTTATCTCAGGGTCTGCTTCGGAAAAAAACATGAACTATAAACCAAGACACCAGATTTTATCTGAATATAGAATCAAACACTTGATTTGTGTTGGAAACTATGTCCAGATCTCTATCCATATTGGTTCTACCCTGTTTTACATTTTCCACATGTCTTTCCAGGGCTATTCCTCCCTATTCATGGCTTTGTTTTTAAGCCTGCCTAAGTCAAATCCAACCTCCACACTGCTGGAAGACTAAAATCTTTTTAATATTATTTTCTTCATTTTTGATCGACATATAACAATTGTAATATGTATGCAGTGTGATGTAATGTTTCAATATAGCAGATCCTTCTTGTGTTACTTAGCCAAAGTCTTTTGGGCTTTATATCACCTACAAAGCAAAACCTAAGTTTCCAAATACAGAGTTTAATCTCTATTGTGGTCTGGTTCCACCTGTTGGGTAGTAGTAATCAACAATGAAATGCATGGCAAGGTCCCAGGTTTTCTTAAAGTTATTTTTAAAGTCTTCTTTAAACTAATCCAAGGCAAATAAGTAAATAAATTGTAGCAGATAACTTGTAGAAAAACATCAGTAAAGAGACCTTGAGAGTAAGCAAATAGAAAACAAAGGAGCTAACTGGGGATCTAATTGGGAAAATGCATCAAGAAAGAAGGATTAATGGGACTAAATCTTGACAGAGTCCACTGAGGTCAGGGTAAAGCTAGGAGTTATGGCCACAGATGCCTCCATATATCTTGCAAGTGAGGTTTCTTTAGTAACTCAGGTACACTAAGATACCTTCTGACCTTCCACTGACCCAAGTACCCATATTAACATAGGACTGACTTATAGATGAAGCTCCCCTGAATAAGATAGTCACCATGACATTTCTGAAAAGGACCAGTTCAGGGTCAAAAACTCTACTACCCAAGGGGAAGCAGGAATTGAACACTTGACTGGCAAATTCTTCAGAAGGTGCTCCCCAGTTCTCAAGGCAAACATCAAATCGTAATAAATTTGGAAACAGCATTGTCTTCTTTGTTATTCTCAGACCAGACACAGCCCACATTCTCCCTTGAGACTCCTCTGTGCTTGAGCTTTACTCTACTTTCTCCATGTTCTCACTTTGCTTCCACTTTACCTTCACTTATAATAAAGTTCCCTTGCATAGTTATTGGTGTCTAACTCTAAATTTTCTTTCATCAGAATACAATAACCAAGATTCAGAGATCCAGCTCCCCACTCTCCTGAGACACATCTATGTTTCTACTTTCAATTTTTCTACCTCTCAGTTTTATTCCATCAATACCAACTAAATTGGTACCTCACCCTGGTATCCCTATCCTATTCCATCATTTTGGATAACCACATCTTACTTCTCTCCTATCCTATGCAGAAAGACTTCCTTCCTCCTCTATCGGAAAAAAAAAAAAAAAAAAAAAAAGCTATCTAGCCTATGTTCTACGTGTTTTCTCATATTATCTCTATATTGTTTTTCTATTTCCATCAGGATATAAAATTTCCTGTTTACATCTAAAATATTGCAAATGCCTCTCTACAGATCTCCATGCCTTGACTTTCTTCCCCTTTTGAATCCAAATGACATAATTCTTCCAATGTTAATTTTTACAAAAGAGTGAATTAAAACCCCAGGCAAAGTCCCTATCTAACCCCTTCTCCAGTCACTCCACTCTGACCTTCTGTTCAAGTCATATCAAATTAAATTACTTTTTTCACTCAATGCCATACTGCAAGCCTCTTTATGCTTCTGTGCATTTGTACATGCCTGTGACTGGAATAGATCTGTCCATCTACTAATCCATCAAGTTTTATCTCAGACATCACTGCTGCATAGTACGTTCTCCAACCCCTTTCCCTCCCTACCTGCTAGCAATTTCTTCTAATGGTGTCTCTTGGCATTTGGAAAACATTTCCTTCATAACACTCACTACATTGCCTTGTAATTATTTATAAGTGCCTTATGGGCTGTTTCTCTCAGCTTAGCTTAATATCTGATACACAGTAAACACTCGAGGAAGAATCATTGTGAATATATAACTGGATGAGTAAATTAATGAAAAGCATAACTAGTGGTTGGTCCAGATGAAGACAATCACAGAGCCCAAAATCATTTCTTGATCACAATGTGACTAAGGCTTAGAAAATTTTCCTTCCTAACAACTTACTTCTCGCTTTCAAATCTGGAAATGAGAAATGGAAAAGAAGAAACTGGGTTTACAAATGAAGAAACAGAAGGAAGGAGGAGTTGGAGGGGACAGTGGGTAAAACTGAGACAGGGAAGAGAGAGAAACAGAGGACACAGCATGTGACAGCCTCATCAATGCTTGCCTTCTAGATCTGAGAAGGCTCATTATAGAAACAGCATAATTTATTTCCATACATAGGATCCTCATACTCAGCTTCAGCTCAGGATACACGTGATCACAATAACTCAAGCAATGGAAGATTAAGCCTCATTTCCCCTCAGAAGTGCTTTGGTTTCACATCATGCCTTCCCTACTGCCACCAGGGATTTAAACTACCAGTCATGAGAAGCTGCACATTGTGTTAAATCACTGAAGGAAAAACAGGCAAAGGCAATAATGGAATTAAGCCTTCCAGGTCTCAGGTGGAAGAGGTATTATCCAAAATAAAGCTAATTATTTAATGGACGGGAGTCAGTGGCTGGCCATTTCAGTGGCCAGATGGATGGTAATGCATCATGGCCCTTTTTCGGGTGGGGTTTCATGCTCTGAACATCTGTCTAGTGCAAGCAAAAATATGTTCTGGTTCCACTCAGCCTGAGAAGTGGGGATATGCACAGGTCTAACCAGAGGAAGAAATCTGTAAGACAAGTCAACCATTTAGGCTTTGCAATGAAGGGTACAAGTTAAAAAAAAAAAATAACTCAAGTGATGGAAAGAAGATACATATTTAACTCAAATATGGATTCTTGGCTCAAATCTGAAATTGCATGATGCACAGTTCTGAAACTGTCAACTATGCTATAATTGGACAACAGTAAATCCTTTTTCCCTTGCCCCTTCACTTTGTAATCTTCTCCTCCAAGAGGGATTCCAAAGAACTCTCACTAAACACTGGCAGGATCTGAGCCTCTCTTCTCACAGATTCCCATTAAAAATAGGCCAGTAGACATAAGAAAATCTATCTGGTAACTTTCATTAATCAAAAATCAGAATATAATTTATCCATTCCCCTGAGTGACATGTTTTTGTTCCATCCTAGGGTTCACTACCTCTCCTCTTCCCTGCTGCTTTTCTGTCTTTCTATCCCCTTATTATAAGGAGAACAATTTCCTCAGAGCCATCAAGCACATCACACCTTGGTAGCAGCCTGTACAAGGATGTTTTTTAAAAGGCAATGTCTGAATATGACAAATGACATTAGCCCTGTGTTTGGCAGGGTCACAGCCAGAGCCGAGCCTGATATTTACAGTATGCTTTATAAAACCACAAACATCTTCCTAAGTCCTATGGGATGTCATGTCACACAGAACATATGCAATTAATCTCCCATTGTGACATTTATCACCTTTCTCCTCAGGCAGGCCTCTCCTAGAGATGGTTAAGTAGCCACTGCTGGAGCTGCCACCTATCAGCAATAGTCACATATATGTGATGCAGGGTTTGGCACTAATGCAACACCCTACTTGAAGCAGCAGTGCCATGAAGTAGTGAGCCTTGAAAAAGGCTCAAACTTAATAGGTCATATAGCAATGTCTTACCCCACAGGAATAAAACATTCAGTGCTTGGAAGAGATCCTGTCCTTGGGGAGTTGGTTGCCATCAGTTTTAAGTATTATATAAATCTGTGTTAATTTAGCTCTAACGTGACCATTTATTTTAAGACCTGAATACATTGAAATTGCAGAAGCAGAAGTTTCAGTACTGGAAACCTCAGGTTTTAATCTCCACAATTACCCAAATCAAGGCCGTGATAACAAAATATCTGAATAACTAACTAGTTTATTGAAAACTATTAAAATCTAGGTCTCTATAATCAATCCACATTTATATATTATACCAAGATTCCAGTTTCAATTGCTACCCCTCCTCTACCATTGAAAACTGTTAGATTTGGTCAGCTAGCAAAGTGCAGTTATTAATTCAGACTGAGCAATTGCTTGAACAGCAATTTTCAATTCTAACCCACATTAAGATTGACATTTGCTAATGATACCCCTCTATGAACACGTGCAGAATTCTCAATTTTCATATACATGTTTTTGTTCCATCTTTCAAATAATCAAGAAAGCATATCAGTGAGTTAGAGTGTCTTTATCAGAAATATTGTTGATGCTCCCCACTGAATATAAAATTAAAACATTCATACATGTTAGTATTTCATTATCAATAACAAGAAACTTGCAAGAAAATTCTCAACCCATGGGCATATTTTGGGGTGTCAAGACTCTGTACCTGATTCACCAAGACAATCACAGCATGTGCTTCCTATTTACATATTATATTCCTCATAATTGCAAGCAGAACTCTTAGATTACCTGTCTCAGATCACACAACTAGTAAATTTGGGGTTTAGAATTTGAATCCCAGTTTTGGTCTTCTCCAAAGACCATGTTCAACTACTATCCAGTCTGTAACAATTCCCCATCTCAATCATCACCTCCTGGCTTTGGCAAGATCAAAGTCCTTCAAAGTTGGATTGCAAATATATCACTAACCTTCTAACTCCCCATATTTTAAAACATAAGTCTAATGAATCCTCTTTGATGAGTCCTTTTTGAAAATCAGAGATTCTTGTCCTGTGGGAGGCCAACCTGAATTACATTCCCCAGCTGGATGCTGAGGCGCTCAGTCACAGAAATGGGTGTGTCTTGCTACAGCCCCATGGGTGAAGCTATGCTCACCTGTTCCTTTGTAATATAACCCCTTCCCTGTTTAGGATAGAATCTTCCATGGAAGTGCCTTGTGTGTGTCCCCTCCTCTTACTGTGCCCTTGGGTGTGGCCTACCCAGGTGTCAGTCAACCTGCTGACAGTGGACATCATGAAGATAGACTCAGCCCCCTGAAACCTGACCCCTTGCCTCATTTGAATAACTTCTCCTCAATAAAAGGGGTCAGCACATACTCTTGCTCTCTCTCTCTTTCTGCAGACTCTTAAGGTCAGAGGAGCCATCACAGCAACCACAAAGAAAAAGGTATTTGTGTCTCTTGTGTGGTTATTTCGTGCAGCCCAGTTAGCCCAGTTTAACTAGAGTGACCCCTGAGCCTTTTAGTCGAGAGAACAGAAACCCGGCATTGTCCTCCTTTAATGCAGAGCTTCTCAACCGCAATACAGAAGAGGCTACAAATCATGCTAAAGGGATTACAGTGCACAGGAAAGCTTCACGTGACAAAAAAAAATTACCCATTTGTCTTAAAATGTCAATAGGATAAGGTGGAGAGTAATGTAAGGTAATGATAACAGTGTTTGTAACTTTCTTATGGTATTTAACACTTCTTCCTTGCATTACATATTGTACTGAATATTCCCAGAGATCAGACGATGTTTTGCACAATGCTATATTCAATCTCGTTTTCCCAAGAGTGACTAATTGGTTTTCAACAAGTGTTGGGGACTGAATGAATGGGAATCACTTTACTTATGTTTGACTCTGTATGGTAAACCCCAAGTGCACGCTGGAACAATGTGTGAAACAATGTCTGCATCACAGAATACCATAAATTTTCAAGGTGAAGAACGTATTAAGAGGGACAATCATCTCATTTCTAAAACATGGATGCTGAAGATCAGAGAAATTAAGTTAATTGATTAAGATCACAGCACAAGTGCCAACTTATGGTCCCTTAGACTAGGTTACATCTTAAACAGAAGCCCAAAGATATAAGGAAGGGAACAAAAATAGAAAATTTCTCTTTAAAAAGTAAAATATATCTTTTCCCAGGAGAATAAAAACCTCCTCTGGACACGGGTGATGTATGTGACTTTTTTTTCTTTTCAAAAATCATAAACATGCTATGCATCAGTGCTTCCTCTAATCATACTGACAGTGGCGATCAATGCCTTTTACTGAGATTTGTGGAGACCACAAAGAGTCAAGCGTTGCTACTATGGAGATAAATGCCCTTGAAGGCTCTCAGCCTTAGCTCACCACTAAATGCCTCCTTGGAGGGTGCTTTATTTTATCCCCATGTTACTACTGGAATGGGGCAGTGGTTCAATACCAATGCAAAAAGGTGTCCAAGGTGTCATGTCAGAACCTCAGGTTATGACTGAAAGACAGGTCCTGAATTTTCTTTCTTAGCAACTCTTGTCCTAGTCCTTGTCATCTCTGAAGTGATACAAGATTCTTTAATTAGTTGTAATTTTCAAATTTTAAAAATTCAATCCAAGTTGTGTTCTCTGTGTAAACGAAGGTGCTTGCTTCCTTTGGCTGACCGAGTTCACCCACTTCTGTCACTGACTATTGTGAGTTCATGTATCCTCACAAAGCTAGTTCTTAACAGTGTAAATTCTCACAATGCTGCTGGATATGTGCTCCAGCAAGATAGACCAAAGTGCTTAAAATGCTTCACTTAGAAAGGAATTATGTGTTGATGATTCTGCAATAGCTTATGCTCAGCTGAGAGAAACCAAACAGAAGGGAATGCCACCCTGGTCTAAGATGAAGGCGAGGTGCCCTCTGTGCTAACAGATACGCAAGTCAAGAATACACTTGCTGTTTTGACACAGTTATCCTCAGTCTCCAGACCTTTCTGCACATAGGGCATCAGGAACCTCCTAAGTCAATGAAGAAAAAGCATCCATTCCTGGATTCCCCACGTCTGGAGAAAAACATGGAGGTGCTATATTTTCTTACTAAGTGAGAAGGTTTTCCTCTTCACAACCTGGCTACTGACCCCTGTGTCATAGTAATGAGCCACATACCACATTTGCACACCCACACACTTTATACCAATTACAGAGTCTTTTATTTAACCCCCTTCGTTTCCACACAAAATAAACTACATACATAAATATTAATAAGAGTTAAACCTATGAGCAGCAAGGTATGAATCTCTCAGCATTTCATAACTATTTCACTTCTCTCTTCTTCAAGAGCCACAATTAAATCCCAGAAGGAAAATTATTTTCTGTGGAGAATGCAAATAGTGGTTTCTTAAATATATGCATAGGTCCATAATGGCATTACTATTATTAACTGCAACAATAACGAATAAATTTACTCCTAGAAAATAAGTAGACAGCTGAGATTTTATAACCCTATTAAATATCTCTGTATTTTATATGTTGCAGATTATTTTTTTCTTTATGAGATGACCTGAGTCACATATGTACTTTATAGCTTCCTCAAATACAAGAAAATGGAGCTATAACTTTTCATTTTCTCTCTATCATGTGTGATGGATATAAGAATATGCATATGTAATCAAAAATGTTCTTTTACTTCAACTCTTTGATCTGGAGAGTAGAGATTATTGTCTATGCAATTTTATTCAAAATAGCCATTTTCATTTCACAGACATTTAAAGGAATAGGAAAGTTGTTACCATCAAAAATGGCCACCAACATAAAGCTATTCACTAATGGTATATTGTTTCTTGAGTGGCTTTTGTCATTGACTACTCCAAACAGGGGAGTCTAAAAGTAAGAGCAAGCAATGTTACAGACAGCAGAGCTAATATTCAAATAATCAAAGCACGAGCATTCAACTTATTTTTAATGCATTATTGTTATACATAATAGTACAGTTCATTTTGACATATTCATATCTGTGTACAACATAAGTTGCTTCATTTCGATCCCTAGTACTTCGCCTTTTTCTCTCCTCCCCCAGCCCCTGATCACATTCTTCTATTTCATTTGTGTCACTTCTATTTATTGTTTTTAATTGGTGTATTATAGTTCTACATAAAGTAGAATCCATTATTATATATGCATATGTGCACATAACATAACTTGATCCTTTCATTTCACAGTTCTTTCCATTTCCCATCCCTCCTCCTTTTTGAGAGCTTTTGAAAGAGTATGTAGACACTCACTTGGATATGATTCCCAAGCATATCTCTAATAATCAGCTAAATTTTCTTGTTATAAGGAGGTTATCCAAGAAGTGGGGAAAAGGAAAATGATGAAACGACATAGTATAAGAAGGAGGAGGAAATGGAAAAGGAAATACTTCATGTTTGTTAAAGGTAGGTATCTATTATCTGAAAAGCACAGAAGAATCCATCCCATTGTCTGGTTGCTATTATGCTCAAACATGTAAATTTGCCAACTATCCAGTTGTTTTATTATTCCATTTGCTGTGAGATAGCATGGAAGAATGAAAAATGCACTTATGATCATACTCAACTTGATTTAGAAGCTTACAAGTTTTCAAAGTTACACTCACACTTGTTAAGTCAAAAGGGTGAGGTAGGATTTGCCTTCTGGCACTTTGGAGTATCAGTTCCTGGTGTTTCTGACTGGTTTGAGGAAGTGGACTTCCCTTTCTATACATCAGATCAAGTCAGTGATAAGCACTTGAGGGAGCATAGAAATATTCCAGCAGTGTTGGAGAGTGCTCAGTTCCCAGGGAATGCTTCAGGCTAGAAAAACCCTAAAGTTTTCAAGTGCTACCACGTCACCTCTGTGACAAAACCAGTCATGCTGTGAAAGGTTTATTTTAATATGTTTCAAAGTTTTTCCTACACCACAATCACCTGGAAGACTTGTTAAAACTCAGATTGTTGGAACACACATTCAGAGCTTCTGATTTGGGTAGTGTTGAGTGGCCTGAGAGTTTGCATTTCTAACAAGTTCTTGGGTAATGATCATGCTTGCTGTCCAAGAACTACATTTTGTAAATCACTCTGCCATTCAATTATGAACGGACTTCCACAATAATCTCATACTGGGCTCTGTAATAATCAAATACTGCCCTTGTGTTTAAAATATAATTCCACCACAGTCTGAAATTAAAAATGAAACACTGAATGAGTTAACTTTTCTCTGCTTGATATCAAACATTCACATATTTTTAAACTATTAGAATTCATTCGTATGGATACCCACAACTAGAGATGGCTATGGACTTCTGCTGAAGAACATTTAATTCCACTGACAGATAAAAGAAAATATCGGGCATAGCCTCATTCTTTGTAATGTCAGTTTCTTTATACATTGAAGAAATATTATGACCAGTGTGTAGAAAGAATAGATTATAGATTTGACATAATTTAGTTTTTAACTCCAAGAGTTTCACAGAGCCTTCTTCCCAAGGCTATTTCATCCAATAAATATTTTATCAATGGTAAATTGTAAAATGCCTACCTACTGTGTGCAATGAGACTCTGTCAGTCCCTCTGTGCAATTAAAAGTAAAGAAATAGCAAAGTCTCTAACTCAGAAACTCATACATTGATACACATATCCTTACATACATCACAACATATAATAAAAGATAAAACTTTACAAAAAGATTAAAGATGCAATACATAGCAGCATGAAACAAGTTCATTGGGGTAGCTTACCCTTTTTTTCTTGTTTCATAGAATAGCGGTCATCTCCAGCAATTGATCAGATATTGATCCTATGAATACAATCTGCTGGTCTTCATTCTATTCAGTGCATTAGGTCATCTTTATCTTTCCCTTCTTAGTTTGTTTGGGCTGTTATAACAAAATACCATTGGACTGTTATAACAAAATACCATAAGCATGTGACCTACAAATGGCAAACATTTCTCACAGTTCTGGAAACTGGGAAGTACAAGACCAAGGCAGTAGCAGACTCCATTTTGCTGTTTCTCTTAGGTGGCACCTTCTAGCTGTGTCCTCACATAGTGGAACAGAAAAGTCAGCTCTCTGGGGCCTCCTTTGTGAGGGCACTCATCACATTCATGAAAGCTCTGCTCTCATGATCCAATCACCTCCCACAGGACCCCCTGCTAATATCATTACATTGGTGGTTAGATTTCAATATATGAACATTGTGGGGACACAAATACCACTAATAAAATTATCCCAATCCCTCTGACATTTCACTCAACTAAGATCTAATGAGCACACTTAAATGACAGCCACTTTTACTAGTCATAGGAAGCAAGATTGGATCAGTTGACAAGGCTTCTCCCCAGAGCTATTTACACTCTAAGGGAAGAAATATAAAAATGGAAATCCATTGATGCTATGATGTCAGAGCGCTAAATCAAGTGATAGGGGCTCTGGGCCAGACATGGTAAGGTTTCTATGGGTGCTCTAGTACTTGAGACTAATCTTAAGTTAAAAGAACAAGTTTGGCATGGAACAGAGTGAACAGCATGTGAATAATCTCAAATCATGATAGAACACTTGTTTTTATTAAGTTTTTTTATTTGTTCTAATTAGTTATACATAACAGCAGAATGCATTTTGACACATCACATATAAATAGAGTATAACTTCCTATTTTTCTGGTTGTACATGATATAGAATCACACTGGTCATGTAGTCATATATGCACATAGGGTAATAATGTCTGATTCATTCTACTATCCTTCCTACCTCTATACCCTCTCCTCTCCCTTAACTCCCCTCTACCTAATCCAAAGAACCTCTAATCTTCCCTTGCCCTGTGCCTCTCATTGTGAATTAGCATTCAGATACCAGAGAAAACATTAGGCCTTTGGGTTTTTTTGGGGGGTTGGCTTATTTCACTTAGCATGATATTCTCCAGCTCTATCCATTTGCCAGCAGATGACATAACTTCATTCTCCATTAAGGCTGCGTAATATTCCATTTGGAATATATACCACATTTTCTTTATCCATTCATCTATTGAAAGGCATCTAGGTTGGTTCCATAGTTTTGCTATTGTGAATAGAATGCTTGAATTTCATTAAGGAAATTCAAGTTGTTTGGTGAATATTGGAGGAAACTCGAGTGGGAGGAAACAATGAAAGTAACTACCCACTAGGGTATCTCTCCCTAAAAGAGGGTCTTTCTTATAATTATATTGCTTATTGTACAATTATATATTATGTACTATATTTAGGTTTTTATGTCTCCCAGGTCTGGGATGATGGGACAAAATGAGTTAAGAAAAAAATGGGAATGGCATGATGCATTTTTGTTTCAGCAGGAACAATTCTGGCATTTTCTAAAAATTTGTTGTTGTTGTTGTTGTTTTAGTTTTCTGTATCATTCCTACTCTGAGTGCTGACAAGAAAACAAACTAAAAGTGGTTGGAATAATAGAAGACTGAAACTCATCATCCACATGATACAGTTTACATAGTCAAATTGCAGATGTCCAGTGACCAAGGTTTATCTCATTTTGCTTTTGCATCTCTACTAAGGTGTCTGGTGAGGCATAAGCTCCAGTTAAGAATCCCAGAACTAGACAGGTTAGTGCAGCTATGTCCTACATCACCTTGACTATTTATAAAGGGCTGCTTAAATCATTTTTCACAATTACACATTTACCTTTCATCAGGCCAAAGGAGAAAAGAAATGCTGATGAGTGCCCTAGTTGTTACCCACAAAGGCCCTTATAGATTTTTCTACCCCAACTGTACAAAACTTGATAGTCTTGCTCTGTCTTATAATGTTGTATTCAGAGTTTCCTCCATCAGAATGTGCACTTTGTTCTTTCTGAACATTATTCTGTTGATATCTGATCACTGTCTAAATTCTCCATCATTTGGAATTTTTTTTTTTTTTTTTTCGCTTTCAGACACAGCTCATCCATACTTTACTGTGCTGGATTCTTTTTGTTTTGCGGTTGTTCTGTACTCCTCGTTTCTTGCCTCTCGTTTTTACAAAATTAAATCACATAAAAGCATTTTCTTAATGTTTGGAATTTTGCACTAGAAACATGATGAAGGTATTTTGAGTACAGACCTTAAAAGGAAAGCAAAAAAGGAATCCAAATTGTCTGAACTTTAATGCTTTTTCTCTTTTTTTGAAGAAATTTAAAAATGAATACCTGAAATGTTCTATAATATCTTTGAAAGAAGCAATTTAATAAAAAATCAGAGAGCTTCTAGTTAATTTAATTCCCTCCAGACCCACATTCCTTCCAAATTGCACACTTCAAAACTACAGAGCCAAAGAACTTTAGATGCCCTCTGAGAATGCCTGAAGAGAAGGGGAAAAAAGGTCCCTGGAAGAAAATGAAAGTAAAAGCTAATTTATGGAAAGAAAAGAGAAAATGGTGAGGAAATTTCAATTAATCTGTGATTGATTTAACACTTAAGAACAATTGTTAAGAAGAAAAGCAATATTAGCATTTAATTAATTATTTAGAAGCTATTGAAGGGACTATATTGTGTACTGTATCAAACCTATAGCCTACATGAAGAATGGATTGAAATTTCCCTAGGTGGCTACTAGTTGGAAAAACTAAAGTATAATGTACCAAAGGGACACTCTTTACAAATTTAAAGATGTAGGAATAAGAGAGAAAAGGTTGCAGATTGTACATTGGACAAAATTTTAGGTATCTGAACAGCCTGAGGTCATTGATAATTTGGTTTGGATAACCTAAATGCAAAAATTTAAAGTGTATTTAAATGCTGCTTACCTCTAAAATAATAGACCCTCCAGACAGAAGGTTGACTCCATTCTATGTCAACATCATAGTATTTAAACAAATCTAGCCCAGGATGCAGTCTCATAAAAACCAGAGTAATTAGAGAAATTAGTTGTCAAAGATATATTCTGTAACATATTCTGTCACTGTTAAGTGACAGGCCAGATGATGAAGTGAATCTCAGTAAGGATGACAATGATTCCTTACAAAGAAATGGGGAATTATTCTGACAATAGTGGCTGTTGTCAGCTTTGCTTAACATTGGGAAACCCTGTTCACGTGTGCGCTCGCAGACACATTAAAGCCTTCTATGCTTCCCTCTGAGCGGATATATTTGTGTGTGTGTGCATATGTATGCTTATGTATATGTATATATAAGCATATACATATGTATATATGTGTATTATACATATATAAATATATATATATACATATATCTGTGTGTGCTCAAGACTAAACACATAAGAAAGAGAATACCCTTATCTCTGAAAGTGTTAGTGTTGTGTGCCAGCATGTGCACACATGTGTGTGCATCCACCCTCACAAATGCCTATATATACCAATACAAGTCTCTGCTTGCTAGACTCTATGATTCCATATATGTTCCATATATGTTCCATATATGCACAGTACTGTGTATCTGAGAATATCCATTCTGCAGCAGTGTTTGAGCTCCACAACATGTCTTTTCAATTTGAAGCCATTATTGTGGCTCTGAAACAGAGCACTTTCCTCTTCTGCTATATTAACATCACTGACCACCTAGCCATCTTTGCTTTTGATAGCAATAGCAATCTCTAACCACATAATGATCCAAGATGTGTTACAAACACTTTACATGCAAGCTCATTTATCATAATTAGCAATAATTATTGGTTATAAATTATTATGAATTGGTGCTATTATTATTTCCATTGCCCAGATAAGGAAACCAAGGCTAAAATATGTTAAGTAACTTTTACCAACATTCCAGAGCTAGGAAGTCATGCATCCAGGATGGGAAGGTAGGTGTCTGCCTCTAGAATCCAAATTCTAAACACTGTGCTAATAAAGGTCTGTTTGGCCTTAAGGGGTAGAGAGGCTGCCAATGTCAGCATTGTTGCATTTTAGTGATAATTCAGCTTATCAGTGGTTCAGCATTAAAATAAACCCAAAGCCACATTCTCCTGTTGTTGACTTTAAATGGTCATTTTTTTCCTCTTCTTATTCATCAAGGGATATTATAAAATATCCACCATGCAAATTAGGTAGAGGAGAAGGCATGCTATTAGATCCACAGGGTTATCATTTTATACATAAATGTAAAAGAATTGAGGAAAATATGCAAAGGAATAGGAAATGCTTTCTTCCTTCAAATGACTTCATATAGGAGCTTGCATGAATTTTAGTCACATATATTAAGATTTATGGATTGAACATTGAGAGATGGAAGTTCTATTAAACTCTAAACCAAAAGGTTTCAACTTTTTAAGATAAGGGTTAGAAACAGTTAAAAGAACATTTTTGCTGAAGGCTGATAGAATCATGCTAACCACAGCTGCCAGTGGTTCTCTTTTCAGGCTGGCCCTCTTCTGCCTCCTGGGGGATATATTAGCATGTCCAGAAAGTACATTAACTTGGGTGTTCCGTCCCCACGTGACATCTGAAAATTTCAAACTACAGAAAGCTTATCAAAAGGTACACATTGCTACCCCTGCTGCTATCAATTAAAATGTAATCAATGAAAACTACAGGGACAACTTTTCCCCATACTGAAAATGACATGCAGAAGTCCCATCTCCTGACATCTCCCTCACTCCTGATGGCACCGCAGTTGCCTCATGCCTTGGGGTTTTCCCTTTCACCATCGAAGTCTACTGTCAGGCCATGGCAATCGTGCTGATTTTCATGTGTCACAGACCTATTGCATATATGAATAACATATATTCTGAGTTTTGAAATCTAGTCCAGTGCAAGTCTCATGCTAATTAGTGTGTTTATTTAACCTCCTTGATTTTTGGTTTCTCAGTTATAAAACGGGCATCATAACAAAGCCTCTTAGTGTTATCATGAAAATTATGAATGTGATAATGCATGAAATATACTTAGCACACTGCCTGGTACCTCATGAGCTCTTAACAAATTATAGCAGGAATTATCATCACATGTGAATCCCAAATTATGGCAGATAATTAATTCCTACCTTGCCATTATTAGAATGACTAGATTCACCTTCCTCACAAAAGGCAATGCATATCCAATGTACTTTGCATTCTTCTGTCCTCAGTAACATCTATCTTCTAGCCATGGCATTTGTTCTGTATGTTGTTACATAAAATTTTTCTTAAGTCCCCTGAGTGACTCAAGAACATTCCCTCTGGCCTTTCAAACTAAACATAAATTTATCTGCTCTTCACTAACTTCCCTGTACCACTTGTCCTATCAGAACATTTTCTAATATTAAATAGGTACTTCATTGCAGGAGAGCCAAGTTACTCCACTATTCCAGCCATAATTTGCCTATCTCATCTGCAAGTTTAATTTTTCAATCTGATTCACCCAACCCAGGGAAAAAGAAAATTCTGTTTTGTTTCTATCCGTTCATGCTTGTCTTCTTTTATAAGGCCTTCAACCTTTGTCTTGAAGTTTTCCAAATTAACACCATTCAGTTTTGGTGAGTTTCAATCCATAGGTAATAAAAGTATTCACATTAGGTTTGCATTTTAGTGGTGCATTGCACATTGCTTTGCCTGGGAACATTTTTTTTTCAATGTTTGCTTATTAGCATATATTTCACAAGCTATTGCTATGGTTGGAGAGTTTGCCTCAAAGGTCCATGTGTTGAAGCTTGGTCCTCAGCCCATGGCAGTAGCAGAAGGTGGTGGACCTTAAGTGGTGGGACCTCACCGAAGGAATTCAGGACATAGGGAGCATGCCCTTGAAGAGGATATTGGGACCTGGGCATCTTCCTATCCATCTCTTTGATTCCCAGATGCTATGGCTACACCACACATTCCCCCACCAAGATGTGTGTACTGCACCATTACAGGCCTAATACAACAGGGTCAAGTGACTACGGACTAGAATCCAGAGTTAAAATAAATTGATTATCTAAGATAACTTTTCACAGTGACAGAGGCTAACATAGCTGTCTTCCCCAAAATTACTGAAGGTGCTGGATATCAGGATAAACATTCATAGACTACACCATTTAATGATTGTCAGATCAAGAAGATACATGGGTGACTATTTTCCTTCATCTTGACCCCAAACTATTCAGGTTTTCACCCCCTGCTGGAAGAAACTGGAATTGAAAGAATTCTGATACTCTCCTGTTCTTACTTGGCACTGAGAGCTTAAAACAGTCAGCTCATTCACTGATATTCAGACCCGAATCGTAGTAGACTCCCCCCCTTTTTTCCCCCTCTTTCATTCCTTTCTTTCTAAAACTGTTGCTATAGAAACTGCACTGAGTTTTCATTCTCTGTCTCTGTCATGCTTGTGCTTGGAAGCCAGGGAAAGGGAGACATTGATCAGTGATACAATGAGACAGCCTCTGGGGAGAGAGGCAGGCCTTGGGGAGTATGTATTCTCAGGACACTGGATCACAACTACTCTTTCAGCAAAGACAGGTCGATCTGACCATCCTTTAGAGGGATTTAATTAAAAACCAGTCTGGGCCAGCCCTTATGTTGCACAGTGGCAACATGGATCACCAACATCCAATAGTGGCATGTCAAAGAAGGTGAGGGTTACTCAGAATTGACCTCATACATATTAAAGGTTTTTGCTATATTCTGTTGTCAAGCAAAAAAAAAAAATTCATTTGGTGCTCATCCTTTTAGCTAGAGATTTACTGACCATGGGTTGAATTCACTTTTCACGTTATTAGGTCACTGGGGAATTAGAAGGTTTCTTGTCCCCTTCCTATGGTTTTCTCTGTGGCAGAGAATTCTGCATAGTTTCACCTGTGGATTAAAGGAGATGAACGGGCTGAGGACATTATAAACTGTGTTTTCAAGATATTCCCACTCTCGTTGTAGCAATGACTACTGATATATTTGCTGTGATATCTTTTTATATGTGATTTTACAAGTGCATTTGATTTTTTTCCTACTCATTTTCAATCCTCATGCATTAGGGGCAGGTAATGAGATGCTGATCTTGAAGGCACCCTAAAACACCAGCTGTGAACACATGACATATGTCAGCAGTGGGCTTCTGATTCCCAACTTGAAAAACCTCTGACTCATTTACTAGGCTTCTAACCTTTCCTGTGTGCCAGCTTTCAACGTTTTTGGCAAGTGAGGAAGAAGTTCTGAGAAAAAGGAACTTGATTGCCATTGACAATTCTCTCTCATCTATCCTATCAGGATCTTTCTAGTCTACTCTTTTCTGATTCAAACTCCCACCTGACAGTATACCATTCCTTTATCTTCATGCCCCTCCCTCACCTCTTGTACATCTTATTTAATCCCTCCATTCAGTAGAGACTTCAGGTTTCTTACTGTGCACCCCATCTCTGCCAGATCCTACATATGAAACCATTAAAGTTCCTAACCCTCTTTGGATTTTGATTTTCTCATTGTCTAAGAGAACAGTATAATACCATATTGTGGTAAAGATTGCCATAATAATGTACGTAAAACAAGGGTAAAAGGGTCAGAAATTGTTCAGTCGACATGAGCTTCCATTTAACTCACTCAGACCCATAGAGTCCCCTTGTTTTCTCATCTTTTATTTCCTCTTCATCTCTTTAGTCAAGGAGTGATCAACTTCAACATGAAATTTTTCAAATTTCATTTAGTATGTGAAAGTTAGTTCACATTATCTTCACATGCTAGCACAAATGCACTGATGCTATAGTGAACTGATTCTTGAGGTGTGCTCCAAGATTTAGTCAACTTCTCATCCTACCGCCTCTTAGAGACATGCAGTATTCCATACACCCTGAGTAACCCAATTCAGATGCTTAATATTTACGCTTTCCATTTCTTGTTTCTTCCTCAAACCACATTCTACACTGCCAATTCAAAACTATATATTTAACAATCCACTAGAGATAAATTGAGCAATTACCTATCTATAATATTACATATTTGCAAATATTATGAATAAATTTAGCACTTGGAAATCTACACCTTTTCCCTCAGGGAATACCCACTCGAGGTTCTACCACCAGCCCCATAATGATGTTTCCAAAGTGTGCAGCTCCGACCCTGACTTCTGCCTCAACATTTACTCTGAATTTTTAATAGCATCTAAAAGTTCCTGTCATGATATGTACCATGATCTCAAATTTATTATGAACTCCTTGTAGTTCAATTATAATATTTTTTAATCTAAATAATTTAATGACCTTTCCAGCCTGCCAGTCTATAACTTTTTTTTTATTACCCCAAGATAATTTGTATTACCAAACTCTCAGCTCCCCATCTACTGGAATATGTCAATATTTGTCAACTGTTCACTAGTTTCGTATTTTTGAGAAAATAATACTTGGAAGTATATCATTCCTTTTGACTCACCATTACCTAATTAGACATTCATCTTCCAACTTGAATTGAATATTATGTCACATTTTCATAATGTTTCCACCCCAGTACCTCAGTCTGATGTTCATTATCATGAGCTGTGTCCTCTCCTTCTCTCTCTCCAGTCCAACAGATACACAACTTTCAATATGATATTCCAAGAATATTGTGTTCACATGTCACTCTCTTCCTCAAAAATCACTGCCATCTCAGAAATATTCAGACTCTGGAGCCCAGCATTTATGTCCATCCATAATTTCACTTTTCATTTCAATCTTCTCACCTGCTTTTTCTCAGTATAATGTTTTTTTTCTCCCCGATGAAAATACAAAGTCAAAATTCTGACAGCATGTGAGTATAATTTATGCATCATACTACAAAAACATTTACATTCCAGTATGAAACACTCCATTATCTTCTTTTCCCCGTTTAATTCTGCCTTTTGTTCATGATTCAATTCAACTTCATCCTCTTCCGTGCAGTCTTCTGGGATTCTGCCATTAACAGGGATTTGTTTTGGCTCGTAATACCTATTATATTCCCTATGGACCTACTACTTATTCAGATATAGTCTTATCCAATGTGATATATATATATCAGTACATGGTATATGGAGCTTTACTGGATACATAAAGACTCCTGAAACATTTAAGATGTTTTCCTAATTCAATTCCCAATTGAGATCACGGCATATCAGGCACTATACTGTATGATGGGTACACAACAGAGAACTTGGTACACACAGTATCCGCCTCATAGAAATTTTAAACTAGTAGAAGTACATGCAAGTAAATAACAAAGAGGTCTGATAAGTGACACGAAGAAGGTAGCATGTTGTGGGGCAAAGGAAGGGGCACCAAATATGATGGGAAAGGTAGATGAATAGGCAGACGATTATAGATTGACTGAAGCTATATCTAATTTCAGAGATACATAATAAGTGGCAATTTGGTAGATAAATAAAGGAGGAGATTAGGAATATGAGGTGGAGAGAATCTGGGAGGCAGAAGAAACAGCACACACCAAATCCTAGTAATAAAACAGGCCATCAAATATTCAAATATGGTTACAGTTTGGGGGATCCAGAGATACCATCAGAGGGTTAACTGGGATGAGATATCATAGGACCTTACAGATCATTATAAGGACTTTATAAATTTGGCCTGACAATGGATATTTCAAACATAGGAATAATTCAATCAAATTCTTAAAACACGTTAATCCAGGAAGAAAATACTGGTTGCTTGAATTATAGCTCTTGGAGTTAGGTTACACAAAAGTAAATGCATGCAGGAGATACAGAGGAGGTAAAATTAACAGAACATGCTGGTAGAATAGACTAAGTACAGGGACTGTACTCATGTGGCTGTGTATACCTCACAGTGCTGCAATGGTATTTTAGTGCAGAAGGGACCCGATAAATATTTGTTGAATGAATGAATAAATGAAGCCTCTAAAACTTCTCTCCCTAGAAGAAATATGAATTATATTCATGTTTCATTTATAAGGAATGTAATGAATGCTGAAAGCAGAAGCAAAACCCTTTCAGCATCAGTCTTGTTGAAGGAACTAGTAAGTAGGAATTTCAGAGTACTGTTGTGTGCAGCCCCCAGGGGACCAGGGCTGGTTCTAGGCCAAGGATGCAGGGCCTCCATCACAAAGACAGCTGTGGTAATACAGGCAATTGAGGAGGTGAAAGGGCAGGAGGAAATCTAATTCCACAGCTTTGCAAACGTAATATAGATTCCTGGAAACAAGGATGGCTTCTGAAATATTATAATTACCCATATCAGAAGAGGAACTATGTCACATATAAATTCACATACTTCTGTAAAAAAAAAAAAAGTTGAGTTGGGTTTGGGAAAAAGTAATGATGAAATTGGGTATTTAATCCAGACTAAGTTCATCTTGACCAACTCAGTAAGTCATAATACATAATTGGCAGACTGATTTCACTTTGTATCATCTTTCCTTCATTCTCCCTCTTTTACTTCACTTCCTCCAGATTGCCTCCCTTTTTCTCTCCTCATCTTTTCCTGGGTCTCTATTTTTCCCCTGAATCTGTGTTGCTTCTTGTCTCTATTTCCTCCTTGCCTGGCATCAGTGCTCAGGTCAGGGAATGAGCCAAGGACTAATTTAAATCCTACCTAAACTGAGATGCAGGGAGATAAAGCATATTTTCCTTCAACTCAAACCCTGCTACCAATTTGCACTTGTATCGTGCACACACATACACACACACACACCGAATGCCTAGAGTAAGGGTTAGTTGATCAAAGAACATTTACATTTGATGTCTCAATACTGATATTCAATAACAAAGTGTTAATAAAATAATAATACTGCTAGATGCAGATTTATGTAGCCATCAGTATGTTGTTTGTAAATAGGACTTAAATGTGTTAATGTGAAAGAAAGTTAGGAAACAAAATTGTATTACAATATGATTTCATTTATGGAAAATACACATTTAAATACTAAAAAGTCATACACGGATGTGTTAGCAATAATTAATTTTGTACAAGGCTGCTGTTTCATTTATTCTATTTCTAATTTTCCTACAGTATGTGCTCATTCTACTTGGGGGAAAATATTTTCAAAGAAAAGTACAAACAGGACACCATGTGTTGTGTATATGTGCTGAATTGAAGGATTTTAAATGAGTTTACCAAACCTGGTAATAAGATATGGCTCAAAGAAAGCGTGAGATTTGCAGGTGCTAGGTAAAAGAAGCTGAAAGAGTCAAGCCACCTTTGGTTTTCCCTGATGATGACTTAGATTAAAGGAGAAGTGTTAAGTACAGAAGATCTACTTCTAAGAATCATAAATGAGGCCAAATGTTCACCTATTAGAACATTTTCCAGCTATCCTGAGAATCTAGTCAATTTGGTAATTCTCTTGTTGAGTTAGGAGTGCCATATGCCCAGATTTATACCTCTTAGTTTGTATTTGGGAGCAACCCCACCCTAACAAGCAAATTTAGTATCAGCTTATTTAAGGATTTATTTATTTATTTATGTATATTTGGGGGGTTGTTTTGTCTATTAATTTCTCTCCTTCACTGGTGCACATGTTTCTTGGTATATGTGTGCACATACATTATTTGTTTTGAGGGATTGCATATTCAAATTTATTGAGGTAAAAGTTTCTATTAATATGACAAAAACAAAGTTTTGAAATACTTAATCTCAAATGATCTCTGAAGATTCTTTTAGCTTCATATTTTGAGTTATTACTTTCTCTTACTTTCAGCTAATATTTATATGTTCTGACATGTTTTATATATCCTTATGTGTAGATGGTTGTTCACATTGACGTTTCTACAGGGAGGATAAGCTAGAAAGTTCTATCCTGCCATCTTGCCGACATTTGCTTTCTTGGCCAAAATTTAGAAAGTCCATGAACTCACTCATTCCAACCTGTAGTTTCAAACTGTGGGTGACAAGGAAAACCCCCATCTATCTGGAAAGCTCAAAGAGATCTCCTTGGGTAGAGCCAAAGGTTGCCCTCTGTTTCCCCTCAAAAAGCCATGAATTTAAATCTTTGACCAAACTACATCCTCAGTATGCCACCTGATTATATTGGTATGTGTCCCAAGATTGAGAATCACAACCAGTATAGACCATAAATGTTTCTGGGGGTTGTGTACATAATACATATTTATATCTGCAACTAATATTGTAGAGATGACAAACTGTTATTTGGTAAACTTATTTTCACATATTTATATTAACACACAGTGTCAGGAACTGATTATTTCTGGTTTTTCTCTCATTCATAGACAAAGTCTTTGAAAGAAACACTAGTTACCTATTTATCTCTTTCTGTTCACTTCTTATTCTTTCCTTAAACTTCAACCACCAGGCTTCTTCCTTATCACTTCCCTATTCCCTATTCCCTCCATATAAATGTCTCTGGAAAGACTTGTAGTTATTTCCAAATTGTCAAATTCGATGGGATCCTGTTGATTTTTGCCCTATTTTATGCTAAACTGAATTTATCACATTGACTGCTTATTCCTACCTTCACTTTTCTAAGTCTATTTTTCTTTTAGTCTTGTCTTTTTCATATTATTCATTTTAGAGTTCCTTTTATCTATTTACAACTTAAATGTTACATTTCACAATGTTCTGTTCTCTTTTCTCTTCTCACTCTTACTAGATTGTGTGTGTGGCTTCAGTTACCATTCATATGCTGAAGCTCTAGCCTTCTCTTGATTTCAGCGCTATGTGTTTTCTTAGAAGCCCAATAGAGGTACCTCAATCTAAACCTGCCTAAAAATGGGCTTGTTACCTTTTGTCCCATACTCATCTCATCTTCCTGAATTCATCTTGCTCATCATCTCCTGCCTAAACTACTGAAAATTCTTCCAAATGATGTCCTTGTTGCCAAAAATCTCACCCCTCAATCTGCCCAATGCACCTCTGTCAGAGTAAAGTTTCAAAAATGTAAATAGTATCTTATCAATTTTCTGCTTAAAATTCATCTCTGACTCTGCGTACTCAGAAAATAAAATGCAAATTCCTTTGTATGATGTGTATAGCTTCCCTGACCATATCTCTACCTAGGAGTATATCCCTATCTTTTGTACTGTCTCACATAAATTGTTTTTCAGCTTTCAAATAAACCACACTATGTAAGCCCTTTTCAAATTCTCCTGTGCAGAAAGTTCCACCTTACAGTTGGTCAACCTGGTAAATTCCTGTACATCTTTTAAAATAGCTGAGTATCCCTCTCTAATAAAGTCCTTCATCATTCCCTTTTGTATCCCAATAGGTAAAAAGCTCTCTCAATCTCTCATGATTCAAATACATATTTCCATCATAGCATCTATGATTTATTGATCTTATTTTTCATTGTCAGTATGAATATATAAATATGCACATGTGCACGTGCACACACACACACACACACACATATATTTCTTAGCTTTTTCAGTGTTGCAAATATATTCAATGTGAGATTTACTCCCCGAATAAAATGTTAAATGTTATATGTTTGGTACGGTATTATTAACTAGATACACAAAATCATATAGCAAATCATTAGAACTAAATCATCTTATATAACTGAAATTTTATATTGGATAAATAGCATCCCTATTCCTCTTCTTACTGGACCATACCCAACACCATTTTTAATGAACAATATACTTTTGCAATTAGTTTAAATAGGTTGAGGGAGACAGCACACCGTGTTATTTGAAAATACATGACTCCAAATGAATCAGAACTGAGTCTCAAGACCCTGGGCCACCAGACAGTAAATGTAAAATTTGGGGAAAATTGTCTAAAGTAAACAAAACTAGGATAACATTATTATTATTAATAATAATTATCATAATTATTTGGGAAGATCTTAAAATAATGTATCTAATATTCCTCATGGCAGACAGTAATTTATCAACAAACATCCACTTGCATTTTCATTATCTGGGTATGCAGGGTACTCTGGCTAAGATAGTGTCAATTTTGAAGAGCAACTAATACATCATAGTCAATGTCTCACTTTACTTTTTGATAATGATGATAAAAACAAGAACATGCTCTAACTGGCTTCTTTGCCCAGACTCCATATATTGAGGAAATACAGAGACTTAAACTATTTTATCCTTCCCCTCCCACTTTAAGACATCAACAGATAGGGATATAGTGGTAGTTATGTCTTCAATGTATGCAAAATTGATAATGCTATTATCTCATCTGAGCTAAGAGTTTTGTGTGCTTCATCTAATCTCAGGTGCTTAAAAGGAAAAAGTGCATGGTTTATATTGTGAAAGAGTTCCTGCCATCTTCATGAGATTCTTACCTGATAGGAAAATTGCAACACAGAAAAATTTCTGGCTAAAATTTATGAGAGGAAAATGGTTCTCTATAATTATGTCATCTTCAGGCCTGAGAACTGAGGCAGAGATCCTTCCAAATGACACAAATGATATCACTCATTCTAATACACTGGCTCATTAATGTTAAGCTCTTTCCAAGAGGAGACTGAATGAAGTTTGCATAAAAATAAATGCTTTTGGAAATAAGGTCTCAGGTCCATTGACAGTAGTTAGAAATCATATAGAGATAAAATAGCTTTCCTGCAATTTCCCAAATTATTCCATATAGGTGATCATCTTCTCTCTGTGTCTGAAAACTACCTTGCAGAAAGACAGGATCATCAATGAAGAGCTGGTAAAATCTGCCAGGCCAGAAGTGATTCCTGCTGCAACCCAGCCCCACTCAACTGGACAAGCCGAGCATGGGTGGTAGATGTATGGCAAATGCTAGACAGAGTCTAATATATCCCTCTGGTCACATATCAAAACATAACTACAATGATATTGCATCTACAAAAGGCTGGGAAGTTGCAGCAACAACATACAGAATTGGTTGGCTTAAATCAATTCCAGAGAGAATGTATCTCTTTCTATAAATACCTCTGGTGATCCCAGCAGCACAAATAGTAACAGTGAAGATCTTCCAGATAGAAGCTACGGTCACGAGGAACAGTCTAGCAGCCTACTCACATGTTACATAATAGAGCCACAGATCCATCATTCTGGGTTCAATTATAAGTACTAAGAAACATGAGAGAGACAGACAACAGGCTGTTTTTAATACAAAGGGCTAAAGAGTAAAGATGAAATTCCTTGTTCTCCTTTTAAGTCTCAGCTAATTTATAAACATGAGTCTTTAAAATGGCAAGTTCATATTACTCTCCCAATTCATGGCACTTTTGAGGGGTCTGAATATCTCCTTTCTGAATTTAATGTTGTGCACCAACCTAAGAAGTGTATATGAACCTGCTTGAAAACATCCAAGGGCATGTCCTCAGTATTCTGAGGATGAATGAATTGGAAGGATGGGTATAACTTTTAGCACTTGCTATAAGAAAAATGTCATGCCACACACTATGAACGTACCTGAAGAGCAAAATTGTCCTGGTTTGAGACTCAGTGAGATGATCTGTGGTGTTTTCATAGGCCAATAAATCCTCTCCTTCCAAAAAAATTATTATCAAAGATGCTTTTGATTCTAAAATTCCCTCATAACAAAAGTGAACTAGAATCTCCCATCTCAACAACAGACACGTGCGCGTGCACACACACACCCCTTATATATGATAATAGTTGTCAAATTCCCTAACTTGTTCTAGAAAGAAAAATAAAATGAAAACTGGAAGTTTTAGGTTTTCTAGTTAACTATCTCGATATTAACATTACTAAGAAAAAACATTTTAAGTACAAATAATTGCTAAAATTGAGAATCATTTTAATAGCAGGACAACCACATGGTCCCACCCACTGTGATACTCAATAGGTCCTCATAACAAGTGCTTTCAAAGTCTGATGAGAGCAAATGCTGCAGTTTCTCACTTAAAAGGTGAGGAGAGTAGTAAAGAGACAGGAAGACAGGGAGGGAAGAGCAGGAGATGGCTGCTGGAGAATGCAGAGACGTGTGCTGCGATTGCTTGAAGATTATTTGTAGTGCCTCCTCACCATTTTAAAATTCATGGGAATAAATGCAGAGAAGATCCGATGATCACAGATGGATGATGTAAAAGAGATTCATTCAATGGTGAGAAAGTATGAAGACTGTGAAAGATTTGTAGTAGGTAGAATTGAATAGAACTCAAGGAAGCTGCCTAGCAGTGACTAAGATTTCCAGAGATAAGCTTCTGGGAAGTTCTAACCATTGATCTGTCTTCCTGTGATGTAGCCATAACATAATATTATAGTAATGGCAGAGTTAGCACCTGAGTGATTCTCTAGGCAAGCCTGAACATTCGGCACAATATAGCAGATAATAACATCTAATGATCACCAAACATTATTACCAAACTCATCTTTCCATTCACAACATATTATCAAAGTGCCCACTATGTGCCCTTCAAGGTAAACAAATTGTCTCCCAAGATATATCCTGTTCAGAAAGACAAGGCAAAAAATATATTAGGAAGCAGTGACTTAAAAAGTTGAAAAACAAAGCACGGCAAAGGAGTAGAGTGTGAGTGGATGCTATTGTCAAAGAGTTGGTTAGAAGATTTCTAACATGTATTAAGCTGTAGGAAGAGGTTCAGAAACTGTAATGGGGCCTTTTAACATTGTGATGATTAGTGAAATGTTATAATCCAATTAATCCTATAACATTTTTATCATTTTAAAGTATCAAGTCTTTATAGCATTTTGTTTTAAAGATACTGGAAGAGGCTAGTAACCTGTGGGACTACATTTTGGTAATACTGATAGTCATGACAGCTGAAGTACAGGTGCTTAGTGGATTTTTGTAGAGTAGGAGGTTCACCTAGTAGAAATTTACATGGATAAATTAAGAAAATCACAGATAGTTTGAGGCAAGTGATGTGTGGTGACATTGAACAGAATGTGTACCAGAGACCTGGTTTATGAAGCACCTACAAAGATTTGAAAAGATAAGCAATGAAGATGCCCTCTAAAAGTTAAACTGTTAGATGAGCTAAGATCATGACACATTCCTATTAAGGGGCAGGATGGCTTCTGGACCATAGCAAGTGCTCCAGTGAGAATTAACATGTCCAAAGAAAGAGAATGACAATCAGAGGCAGAGTTTGGTCAGCCATAGCACCATAGAAATAGAAAAGTCAAAGAAGTCTATTCTTCCATCTAGGGAAGGGCCATCCCAGCATTGTCGGGCTGCTGAGAACGGCTGCTCATTCTGGCAGGTAGACGGAGATGGATGCATACTGCCATTAAAACCTGATGAGACTAAGCATTTGAAACAAGCATCCTGCTCACCAAGCAACCTTCTGTTAATGTGGCTCCCTATGTAGCTTGCCTACAGGGCAAGAATTCACTGGTCAGACTGATGCAAATGTCTGGTCTAGTTAACAGTAATATTTTTCATTGTAAATTAATACAGTGACTTTCTAATTTATATGCTTTGGTCTTTTGTGAGATTTTACAAGTCATCCCCCCTGAATAATCAGCTCTGGGCATTAACCAGAACAAGTGCGGGGACCTGCAATGCTGAGGTCTGGACTCCAGCTGTGATGAATTCACCCTGGAAATGCTGCCCCACAAGGTCTCTTGGCAGCTGGCCTTCTCCTGGGACACAATGACCTTGCAGTACCTTATATTTGAAATGTCGACATGTGCATTCCAACACTGGCTCTCTTGGGAACAGTCACTGCTGGGGCATATGTGCAGGGAGTTGTAAGATGTGATTAATTGAATATTGAAGAAATGTCTCTTCTGTGGGAAGAGAATTTTAATTATGTATACTATGGACATACTTTTAAATATGATAACAATAGCTAATATCTTTGCTATATTGAGCACTTTCTGAGTGCAAAAAACTGCAGTAAGCATTTTAAATATTATTTTGAGTACTATTATTATTTCCATTTTAGGGACTGAAAATAGAGAAAATAATAAAAAATATGCCATTTGCAAGTTTTCACCATTACTAAATGATGGAACAGTGATTTGAACTCAGACCTATTACCCTAAAGTTAAGAGAATGTGCTCCAGACTAAGAGTTGCCCTAGCTGGAAAACCAGCTCCAGCACTTATTACATTTTTGTCCTTGGATAAAAGATCTGATCCTTTTGTATCTGTTTTTTCTCTAACACACAGAACTGTAATAAAGCACAGATGAAATTGTAAAAATACTTATCAATATAAAGGGCATAGTGTTACATCTTACACATAGTGAGAACTAAAAATGTTATATTTTGATCTGATAAAACTAAAATATTTAGTATATTGAATGTAGTAATATTACATACCCAGATGAGTGCTCAGTATATTTTCTCAGGAATATCATTATCCTGCCATTCTTATGCCTATTATGTTTGCTGATATAACTGATTTATTTATATATGCTTCATTAAAAAAGTGTCAGCTTTCGTCACTATTGCTTTGTAATATAGTTTGAAATCTGGTATCGCTATACCACCTGATTCACAATTCCTGTTTAGAATTGCTTTTGCTATTCTGGGTCTTTTATTTTTCCATATGAATTTCATGATTGCTTTGTCAATTTCTACAAGATATGCCGTTGGGATTTTGATTGGCATTGCATTAAACCTATAGAGAACTTTTGGTAATATCGCCATTTTGATGATGTTAGTTCTGCCTATCCATGAACAGGGTATGTTTTTCCATCTTCTAAGATCTTCATCAACTTCTCTCTTTAGGGTTCTGTAGTTTTCATTATATAAATCTTTCACCTCTTTTGTTAGGTTAATTCCCAAGAGTAACATTAATCAGTGACATGAGATGGGAGGGAAAGGGAGAGATGAGGAAAATTGCATGGAAATGAAGGGAGACCCTCATTGCTATACAAAATTACATATAAGAGGTTGGGAGGGGAATGGGAAAATAAACAAGGTGAGAAATGAATTACAGTAGATGGGGTAGAGAGAGAAGAAGGGAGGGGAGGGGAGGGGGGATAGTAGGGGGTAGGAAAGGTAGCAGAATACAACAATTACTAATAGGGCATTATGTAAAATTGTGGATGTGTAACCGACATGATTCTGCAATCTGCATTTGGGGTAAAATTGGGGGTTCATAACCCACTTCAATCTAATGTATGAAGTATGATATGTCAAGAGCTATGTAAAGTTGTGAACAACCAATAAAAATAATAATAATAATAATAAAATATTAAAAAAAGTGTCAGCTTTCAAAAATATATACACATGGACAAAAAAAATCTCAATCATGATAAAAAATAATAGAATTTTTTTAAAAGGTAGTATGCCATACCTTGCTATCCATTTTTTCAGTTGGGCAGCTGTGTGGTTCTGAACTCCCTAGAAGCCCAAGTGAATGGGATAATATGGTTAATTTTAAGTTTCATGGTGCCCATAAGATTAAAGCAAATCCCTTTTCCATAGTTCCAAGGATTGACAAGTTACCACATGGGTCCTCACAAAGGCAGGACTGTGTGATGCAGGAGCAGAATCAACACAGTTCCAATGATGCCTTCATTAATGGTCTTAAAACAGCAATATCACATCTCACGAATCTGAAGGTTCAAGTTACAAGTGCACGTTCCTGACTGGCTTGCAGCAGGACTACCCGGCTGTTATGCATTCTCACACTCAAACTGCTGGTGCTGCCACTTTATCTAAGCCTATTGTATTGTCCTGTCTTTATACAGGACAAAATGCCAGTCTGTACTTTCCCTCTCATCAGCTTTTATTCCAAATACCTTGTGCTTTTTTTTTCCATTTCATTTAGGTTATATTTTCCAATTTTCTGGCAATGCAGAGAAGAGGTCAAAGTCATTCATCTGGAACAGGAGGAAAAAAAGTCACAAAACAGTGAGCTTACTATTCCAAACAGTAAATGGCTGGGAGAGAGCAAGTGCCTCTGGAACTTGAAAACCTGGCTTCAGACAATAAATCAAAACCACTTAAGTTAGTACCAAAGCACCTTGGGCTTTCATACCTGACTGGCAAAAAATTGAAATAAAAAATAAAAAGGGTAGTGATGAAGAATAGAAAATGGCATCCTCCCTAGCGGAGCCGTAAAAACGATTGGACTGCAATCTCAATGGTGCTTAGTGGCTGCTTACACATGCCGTGCAAGCACATCCCACATCAGCATCTCAGCTGCACCTCCCTTGGCTGTCCCTTCTCTAGACTATGGACTTTTTTTTCTTTCCTTTTGTTTGTTTCATCCCTTTGTTAACCTGGAATCAGGTCCACCTTCAAATCTTTCTAATACACTTTCACTTGCTATTGAAAATACTCACCTTAATCTCCACCTCCTTATTTTTCCTTTTTTCCATCTGCAAATTGTGTGCCTGCTCATGGCCCTGGAAAGATCAGAAAGGCCAGGGCCAGGCCAGCAGGGAAAGGTCATTTTCATAATTTTTTTTTCCCACAGTCTGAAGTGGGGAAGTCCCATGGTTCTCATGGAGGGAGTCTGTCTTTTTCCATGACATTTCCAGATTTAGCTTCAATAAAATAATTGAAACCCTGCCTTGGACATTTGAGAACAGCATGTTGCCTGATAGGTCTGATTTTGATTGCAAATCACATGTTCTGCTCAGCACTCAGCACGTGGTTGATAATCCTTGAGTTGTGGTTTCCCTCTCTCTGCAGGGGAAAGCTAACTGAACTATATCATGCTTTGCCTGCCCACAGCTTCTCCTGTGTCTTCTTCCCCTTCAGCATGGCACTCTATTCTTGGCAGAATATTTTCTGTTCAGGTTGCATCTTTTGCCTTGGCTGGTCATGTATAGGGATCAGAGAAAGAAAATTAACTTTACTAGCTGAACATACCACTCCTTGCTCCTGGAAACAAAGTAGGAGAGAGCCCCCACCACTGGGTAACTGCAGATAATCACCTTTCTTCCTTAGGATGTCCACCAGCCCCCCACCACTTGCCTTCTGCTCATAAGATATCACATTACACTCATTGGAACATAGGTACTGAAATGCCTTGACCAGAGTTCTCTCTTAAGAGCTCAGTGATTCTATTTTAGGCAAAAAATAAGCCTGGTCCAAGAATAGTGGTATTGAAGGTGATATTTTTTCTTCTGACAGATGAACTTATATTCCCTAGTGACTGGGAGGAATGAGGTTATATAATTTTCCTAGCACTAGTATAGAACAGAGTATATATATTTTATTCTTTGTCTTCCTAATGATAAAACTGCAAAGTATAAAGTTGAAATGTCTTGTTCAAGGTCACAAAAATGTGTCAGAGGTTTACATAAACAACAAAACTAAACAAGGAAAAAAAAAAAAGAAAAGAAAAACAGTTTCCAGATGCCCAGTCTGGCACAGGACCACTGGCAACTATTAGCTCAGATGCAGTGTCTTCTGTCAAATCCCTGGGGAGTTTGAGTGTCTAAGATAGAGTCAGAACGGTGGTAGACACGAAGTCCAGGCATTATGATCTCAGGCTCTCGGTGTCTCCATCTGCCCCTGATTTAATGTGGATGGCAGTATCTCTCCACTGACAGGAACAGCATTTCTTGTGGCTTCTTGTACTGAGCTATTTCGGCCATGACATATATCAATGGGATTGGGATCTTGAGGATTTATTGGGATTGTTAATAATTGCATGTGAGTAAGGTCCCAGCTCTTCATCTGCAGCCCAGGGGAGCCCTGCTAAACGGAGCCAGTGTATATTCTCTTTGGACAGCAAGCTCATATTTAAAACACAGCTTTGTCTTCCCTGACTGCCCTCTGAAAAATTACGTTTTTAGTAAATAAATATTTAGCAGAGTTCCTAGTGCCTGCTTTTGCTATTAGTTATATTGAGTTAAATATCCAATGTTATGAAAGCAAAGCATAAGACAATCATTTTGTAAAAAGTAAACAATGGTGATTTTTTTAGTTTTTTTTTTTAATTTTTAATTTTATCTGTTTCTATGAGTTGTTTCTTACACTTAGATCCCAGTTGTGTTTAATACACAGATAATCACATTTTCTGGTTTTAAAACATAAAAATGTTTTAATTAAAATAATTAAATGGATCTAAAAATATAGAAAATACACCCTGATGTTGTCTGCAGATATCAGAAAACTGAATCTACTGGAATTCACAGGAAGTCTTCTATGCCCATTTAGTATTTTCTTCTTTTGCTTCTCTGACTCCTTCCCCAAAGCTAGTTTTCCAAACTGTTAAGAGGACTTAGCAAAATTGGATTTGCTCCATCTTAACCAAAATAAAATTGACTACAGCTAAATCTATTATGTATCAATTAAATATAAGTTGAGAGCATCTACCCACTTGGTCCCCAAACCATTGAATGTATCAGATTTCAGTGCCTCTGGGTTTTGTTACAAGCATTTGCAAAAGAAGCCAACTGTGGTTAAACTTCAAAACCTGTAGAAACTCTTTACATCAGATATTGCAGTTGCCTGGAGATATTATTTTTATGGGCATTCATTTATTTCCAATTTCCACAACATCCTGAGAAACTTATTTTTTTGTTTTGTAAAAGAGAGAGTGAAAGAGGAGAGAGAGAAAGAGAGAGAGAATTTTTAATATTTATTTTTTAGTTCTCGGCGGACACAACATCTTTGTTGGTATGTGGTGCTGAGGATCGAACCCGGGCCGCACGCATGCCAGGCGAGCGTGCTACCGCTTGAGCCACATCCCCAGCCCTGAGAAACTTATATAAGAAAGGCATAATGCAAAAATGAATACATAGTGCCAGGTGTATGAGTAGATCTCTACCACTGACATTTACTTCCTGGACCTTGATGTTTTAAATGGAGATAGGGTTCTTCTGAATTTTTTTGGTATGCATAATTATATTATCCCTGAAACACAGGTATTTTTCTTCTTCCTAGCATATTATATTTGTTTATATGATCTCCCATAAATTAGGTAGAGCTAAGAAAAGAAAGAGAATACATGAATACAAATTGAAAATAAGCAAAATAAAAATATACTGCATTTAAAAATTGGGTAGCCTCATGTCAGTAGAGACATGGGAAGCATTGAAATCTAGGTACATTTGTATCTGAAAGTAACAAGCCAGTGTCATTTCATGCTACTGACTCCAACCACCTAGGTTAGAACTCCTTTCAACAGTTCTTTTTGTTTTGGTTCTACTATTCTCTTTTGCACTTAAACTCTAAATTCATATCCTATTTTCTCCTCTTCTCACCCCTAGAAAAGCACCCATCAGACTTCTTAAGTTCCCATCAGAATATCTTTTTCTGTTTTCTCCTTTTGTATTTTCCTACATACTTACTCAAAGACACATATGTCACAAATAAGATAGACAGAAGTGACTGAGGGTCCAGAGAGCACAGATACATGCATCATGCCTGATATAGCGTGCAATCAGGTATGTCATAAAATCTGAATAAATGTACAAATTAATAAATTCAGGGTGACATGGGATCTAAAAATGTTTCCCAACAAGTAAAAAGAGATAAGAAGTTATTAATTTTATCTAATCCAAGCACAGTCATGCTTAGACAAACTTAATAAATACTCCAGAGACCTCTGCTACACAGATGAGGAAGACTATTAGAAACGAAAAATAGAAGTCTGTCCATGCTGCATCAGCCTTCCCTTGTCCGAAACATTTGTCATGTATGCTAAGCACAACACAGACACATAAAAGGGAGTGAATTTATATAGACCATTAGAAAGCAGTTCTAAACAGACCATATAGAGATCACAAAACCATCATCTGCTAGTGCTAGAATGTCTGGGTGTCTGTGATGAATGCATTTGCAAATATTGCTGTGAAGTAATTTCCTTCCATTTCTAGAGTACTCCAGATAAATTAGATTTCCCTCTAATCACATCTGCTGCCTGTGTATGAAAAAAGATGATCTGTCTGCATAAGACACATAATATGTACTTGGAGGGTAGAGGGCAAAGAGGCTTAGTGGAAAGTTACCGTAGGTAATCATAATGGGGCAGAGTACAACCAAACAAAATATTTCTGCTTCTTAAGCAGAAACTATGCAAACTGACATCCAGAACATTGCTATGAGAAACTAAATGTAATAGGGCATGTGCAATTCACCTGTCAGATGTAAATGAGCCCTTAACAGTGTCTTCTACATATAGGGCACCATGATGGAAACTGGCTAACTCATGTTGAGTAATTTTTATAAGCAAACCAGATTTATCATGGTATTGACTCAATACATACACGTTGAACCCAGAAAAGAAAAATCATTAAGACATTATGAAAAATTTTAAGCTGAACTGTGATTAATAAAGTGACCACACAGAGCTTTGGCTGATGTAAGAATAATATATGGTTCTGAACATTTTAAATAAGGGAAAGAAATGTTGGGATTCAAAAACAGTCAGTGAATGCTGTGGCATCTAATGTAGGCAGAGTTATTCAATGGTAATTGGATTTTAGTAGCTGCTGTTGGTAAAGTATCATATTTACCTGGGGCTCTCCACTTTACAAGATGTCCACTGTGTCTTCCTGAGAGCCACATGATTCTCCATTTGAGTGTTTCCTTGTGGCCTCCATGTGGCAGGCTAGAAGTGCTGAGGTGTTAATGCCCAGGGGAACAGCTCTCAGACAATGACAAACACAAGCTGGAGGACAAAGGGAAGACTCTGGAACTGGCTGCTCCATGTCCCAGTGTTTCCCAGTGGTATATAACACACCCTTTATTTATGTCTTTCTATTCCTGTTCATATTTCCTTACTCTCTTACCCATATTTGCTGAGATTATTTCCCATTTACATGACATGCAAATTCTCCTTTCAAATCTGCTTCATAGGGAATTCAACGTCAGATATGCCTATTCAAAACTGCCACAAATAGGAAATTAAGCTCTCTCTCTCTCTCTCTCTCTCTCTCTCTCTCTCTCTCTCTCTCTCACACACACACACACACACACACACACACACGTACAAAGCATACATAAAACAAAAGTTGCAAATTCCATGTAATAAAGCTCACACATTTTACTGCCATAAATGAATGCTAAAACGTGGTAGAAACACTGAGGAAAAAGGAAGAAAAACTACCAGATACAATAACTTATAAAGAATTTAGAATAAGAAAAATCAGGCTTAAATAACCTGATAAGACCTTAAACCAGTAGTATAGTAGCATAGATGATTTCTAATTATGCTGATGATCATGGTCATTAAAAAGTTGAATAGTAGTCCGGTGCGGTGGTATATACCTGTAATCCCAGCAACTCAGGTAGAAGAGACAGGAGGATCACAAGTTCAAAGCCAACCTCAGTAATGGTGAGGTGCTAAACAACTTAGTGAGACCGTCTCTAAATAAAATACAAAGCAGGGCTGGGGATGTTGGCTCAGTGGATGAGTGCCCCTGAGTTCAATCCCTGGTACACCCCCCCAAAAAAAAAGAAAAGAAAAAAAGTTGAACAGCAATCATTGTACACCAACAATACATAAAATGTATTGTATAGTTTATAAAGTTGGTACTAAAAGTGCAAGAAAGAACAGTTCTTATTTACAAATTAAAACTCCCCATATAAAATAAATAAATAAATCAGTTACCTGGAAAACACATTAACATAGAATATGACACTTTCCTATGAATAGAGATAAAGTCAAACACATAACACAGGTCTGGTATAACCCAACCGACTTAGACTCACACTCTACCTACAGAGTTATCACTGAGGTAGGAAAGTTCAAACACAGAAAAAGTAACCATGAATTATCTTTTGTTTTGTGGATGGGCTGAACTATTTTCATATGTTAGAGGGTAAGTTTCAGTAGTGAGAGTTGATGAGTACCATGAAAGGACCCAGGCTACAAAATTATCTTCTCATTGATCAATAGTTGACACTTTGAATCCAGACACTCCCTGTCTATATCTTGAGTTTAATCACTGCTGTGTTTCATCTTAAAAGACAAAAATATGCCTAAGGGAAGCATCACTTTAGGTCACTCACACCTAGATGTGTGTAAATAAAATTCAAAGCCTTGTTTACTGACAAAAGGGATCTTCACTTTTGGAAATAAAGGCTACCACAATGATGGTGTTCTTGATGATGGTATTGTAGGATAATTTTTAAAATGAGTTACCTTTAAAAAAAGTTGCCAAAAATTGCACTAGGTATGTGAGTCTGGCTGAAAATGAGAAGCATTGAGGAAGAGCCACTTCTTATTAAAATAAAACACCAAAGACGTGCACTACTAGAGAGTCTGGAAAGTCTGACAAAGTAACATCTGCCTATTATTGGGTGCAAAAATACTGTGATCCTTTGCTGATAGACATTTAGTTGTTTGTCTTCACCCTCCTTTTGATCATTTTCTATGTCTTTTTCCAACTTCCTCTTCTGCAACCTATACTCTGGGAACTATCCTACACAGATCACTTGCAACAGTTCCTCAGAACTTGTCCTATAATAGCTGACCTTATTCTTTCTGTGACTCTGACCTCTACGTGCAGGAATATCTCTGATGCCACTATACAGACTAGCCTAGGCAGACAGATGGCCTGGAATATTACCAACAGCCAAACATAGCAAAAACCACCAAAGGGGATTCCACCCAGTAAGCTCAAATGGCATTATATCAGCACTGAGATCAAGATAAAAGTAACCTTCAGGTGCTCATCCTTATCTTCAGTTTCCCAGGGAAAATTTACATGTTCCTGAAGTCATTTACATTTTCTGGGGATAAACTATTAAAACAATTAAAGTATTTTTGAAGCAACTACTCTGTGCCAAATTCAAAGAGAGCAAAGAGGACAGAGCATTGAACACATCACAGTCTTTGCCTCTGAAACACAGGTGATCTCCTCATACAATACTGTATAACCAGAAGCGGTGGCCCATCCCAGGGGCTTCAAAGGCAGTGTCACCTGAGTAGCCACAGTTCCAGTAGAGTTCACACCCTGGCTTTCTGACTGCTGCTGTGGTGATTTGACCTGCCAGTCATTCAGTGTTTTCTGACTTGTTTCCACATTCTCTGGCCTGAAAGACTAGAATCCTGCCAATAACTTACTAAGGAGGAAAAAAAAAAATGCATGACCTGTCTGTGCTCCTTTTAATTAGCTCAGAAATCTGGCAGAAACCCTGACAGAAAAGACAAAATAAAGTCTTTTTTAAATACTGTGAGAGGTTGACTCTGGACCACCCCCTGCTGGGACTGGGGAGTCACCTGGGGTGAAGTGCATCAGGAAGCAGCCCAGCTTATGGGTCCTATTTATATTCCGATATGCAGCTCCCATCAACATGCACTCATTTGCATGGAGGCCAAAGGCCCAAGGATGGGCAGGCTGACAGCAGTCTGACCACCATCGCATCTTCTGGTCATCTTGGCAGTTCTTTCTTCTTCAGGTGTGACAAATGACACTCCTGAGAGGCTCTGGCAGATATCCAGGTTGTACTCTGTGTATGAGTTAGAGGGAATGACTGAGACTCCAGTAACACACCATGGAGGCACATTTTCATAGCATTTTGATCTTTATCTGCAAATTTTATTAATCCAAGATCCTCTCATTTGTCAAGGAAATGAATTGACCGAATATTGCAGAATGCCCCTCTACAGATTCAAACTCTTACTTTTTCTTTTAACCTATTTCCTCGTCACCAACCTTAGGACTAACTGTCTTCACTAAAAGCTCACACATGGAATGGGGTGGTCTGGGTGGGCCTCCTTTTTTCCTTCTCATCCGTAATTCAAAGACTCAGAAGCAAAAGTATGCGACTGAGAGTATCTCGTGCTAGATTCCATTGAGACTATAACTAAATATGGGGTGCTGTTTTCCTTCAAAGAAAATGTTTTTAAGAAAGAAGACAAAATATAAGCATTTATAAAAATAAAGTGAAGTGAAATTTCAAAATCAAATTAAGAAAGCATGACACCTACCAGACGTAAACAACATTGGTAGAAACAGTGTGGTAGCCATTCATGGGGACACTGAAGTACCTTGAAGGCTTTAAGGTACTAAGCTGGATTTTCAGGAAGAGGTAAGGACAGATTAAGTAATGAATAAGTGAAGTGCATTTAGGGTGAGTTGACTATAGTGAAGAAAATCTAAATGGTCACATTTGAGGTCATTTAAAAAAATAGACTTGGAATTTTACATAGGTTGATTTGCTGATTAAAATAATAATAATAAAAAAGAAAGAAAGAAAGAAAGAAAGAAGATTAAATTCTCACCACTCTTACCTAGAAATAAGTCATTGCAAAGTCCTTTCCACTAGAGCATGCTGACACTGACTTTTCCCTTCCACTCCACCTCTTGCACATTGGACGAGAATTAGTTGTTTGTTCCCTGGGTGACAGAAAGGATGGTGGAGATGTCACCTATGACAAGCCTAAGTGGAGTGTTTTGGACATCAGTTGCTAATACTGATTTCAATGCCCTACAATTTGGTTGCTTAGATGATTAATGGATTCTCATGATAGGTTTGTTGTTGCATGTGTCTTCTTTTTTCCTTTCACTTTAATAAAAACGGGATTACCCATTCTCATTCTCATCATGCTGGGTCTGAAGAGTTAGTCAAGTAAAAAAAAAAAAAAAGACAAGAATGAAACTTATCTTGAGAAGAGGAAAGGCAGAAAAATCTAAATCAGCTTTAATATTTTTTTGATTGTCAAAAGTACAGGGGTTTCCTATTGCCTTGTTTGATGAAGGCCCTTAATTTTCTGCCTGTATATGGATATTGAATGTCACTGTGCATCAGCCTTCTTGTCTGTGAAATGAGGCTAATAATACAGATGTAGCCCAGAGCTAAGCTGTAGGATTAATTAATAAAACATGATTGTTAAGCCCTCTGCAAACACGAAGCATGGTATGAAGCTACTTGGTTAGAAAGTAATAAAAGCGAGGCCTCTGGAGCACTGGGCAGCCTTGCTGCAGGCTCAGGGCCCCACCACTCCTCCCTTTGAGCGTTCCGGTCAACACAGCCTTCTTTCTATCCTCAGCATAGAAATCTACCCAAATCCCAGACCCAGGCAAGTCTCTCCTCAGAGGCTCACGCCATCACGTGTTTCCCTGTGCTTCCATCTGCACCTGCCATTTCTCTGTAGTTTGGCTCATCTCAGTTGCTAGCTTTTGATTCCATCTTTCTCACATTGATATTTCTCTTTCCAATTGTCTCAGTGGAGAAAAGTTCTTCCTATCGTAGAAAGAATTCTCCAATCATATTTCTCATCCTATAAAGGGCAACCATTGCTGCTGCTTCTTTCCCACCCATACTCCCCAGCCCCGAACATACAAAGAATTTAATAATGGACTGGATACTATGAGAGGGGAGGAAATACCTTTTCTGGTCAGTAGATCCTATAATCAACAAGTATGAAATACTTACTAATTAGCATCAATTCAAAAAATTAAGATAATGAAAATAAATATTTAGCATGCAGATTTCCTGAAAAGCGCTATGCTAACCATTGTGCAGTACAGGCAACAAGCCTGGCCCTTTGCCTCAAAGGCTTAGGAGAATAAGCACCTGAGTAACCATAACATAAGCAGAGACATGATGCTTTAAAAGAGATGTAAGGAAAGAGAAAATAAATGGAAAAAAAGGATATTAAAAAAAAAGACAAGCAGATAAAACTTTACATCTATACAGGGATTGGGATATTCCCATCAGGATATTAAATGTTTCCATATAATTTACCTAATTTAAACTTTCCAGTTCCCTTATGGGTAGTAGTATTTTTCCATTTATATAAGTGCTAAGTCTGGGAATCCAAAAAGTAAGAACTTTGCCACATTGTCAGTGTCAATGGCACAGCAGAAGGTCAAGAGGCCTTGAGAATGAGGCAATTAAGTTGAAATTTGGAACAATGTTATTTATCAACTCTTTGACAAACATTCACAAAATAAAATCCAGGGTCCTATACGTACTTTGAAACAGATTACTTTCTACTCATAACTCTGCAAGAAGTGCCACATTATATAAACTACCAGAGAGTGAATAAATCTTTGAGTATATCAGTAAGAATACCTTTACATTGTCAGCATTATGTCAATCCATGCCAGTAGTTGCGTGATCACTAAATGGTCACTTGGAAACTTGCTCAAAGAATAGTGCGACATGAAACAGGGTCACTATTTTCTATGACATATCAAAACAAGCAGTTTAGTATAGCAGCAGACATAAGCCAACAATAAAGGCCAGCAGAAAAGGCTCGATGAAAAATTGTGACCCATCACTGAAAACCATTGTCAACAACTAAATGTCACAGAACACAATGTTTAAAGGATATGAAACTGCAATGTATTAGAAGAACCAGTAGAAAATAGAAAATTTATTAGGTAGGATTCATTATTAAAGACAATCTATCTTAGCTAAGATTTAAGGACAAGGTAGGAAATGTCTGTTTTTTACCATTGTTTAATTAGCTTAATTTTCCATTAAATATCAAATCAGTGGTCTACTATCTATTACAGAGCAGACAGGGCATCTGACATTCTTCACAGCTGTGATTTTCCCTAAGGGTTTATTGGGTTTGTGTAATATTTGTACAAAGTAATATTGTCATTATCATAAATGCTTTCTAATTATTTTTTGGGATTAATGAAAGTATGTTGTATTATTGATGGATTAAGTATAATATTTATAAAACAGTGATAGGATTAAAGAGAAATAAATATGTATATCTTTCTGCATGTGCAAATAATAAATGTTAATTCCCATAATCAATTTTGTACAAAGGAGTTTTAGATATATAATATTTTTGGTACATACTAATAACTTGCTAAATATTTCAGTTACCTGTTATGGTGGGGGTAAGGACATAGAAGTTGTTTTATCAGTAAGCCTGAGGTACTTGGCTAAATCATTTAAGAACTGCAAGAAGAGGAAAGACCAGGAAAAAGACCAAAGAAAAAAATGTCCATATGTTGGATTTTAAGAAAATATGCAAAATAGACCCACTAGACTTTCAAAGGGAAGGAATATAAACTGCTATTAAGACCCAGAAATAAATTAAACCCTGTGGGTTACCATAAATCTACACAGTATTCATCATGTGCATATAGCTTCTGGTTCATATACATTTACATTATTTATACCACAGTGTCTCTTTAGTGCCACTCTTTTGATTTCTGACTTCTGCATGTTTTCTTTTCCCCTGACCCCTTCAGGTGCTTAAGATAAGGATATGCATCCATATAACAGACTGTAAAGAACCAGAATTTGAAGGTAGAAGACCCAGCTTGGAATTTGGTTGGCCACTGCCTAGCTGAGGAATGTGAGAGATAGAAATGATATGCATATTAGCTCATTCTCTTGCCATCATTTTCAATAACTAGGTCAATCCTTTACAACAACCAAGGACTTGGTTTTGATATAAATGCAAAGCAATTCTCCCCCTCCCCCAAACTACAAACTATAATACGTTTTAAGGCTAAGATATGAACCATTCAAGAAACATATGTTTGCTAATGAGGTTTTAAAGAAATTACATCAGTGAACTGATGGAAGTCACTTAAGCAAATAGATTCATAAGAGACTGCTGAAGTGATGATACAGTATTAAATCACAATAGCGTCTTCAGTAGGCATAGCAAGTTGTTTTTTCTTTTGGATTAATTTATTCCAAGTTAAAGGATAATGGTTCAGGAACTGAAAAGGCAAGAAAGCTTTTCTTTCTATGCTTGTATATGAATAAATAGGAGTATTGAGTAGTATAACCTTCTGAATTTCTAATAGATTACCTTGAACAATTTGATTTCTGTTTTAAACAAGCCTATTTCTAACACACTATCACTGTTTCCTATGGGCAAATTTATTGTCAATAGAACTCGTAATTCATTAACCTAGTCCCAATGGATTTGTTAAAAATGGAATACCATCAGATAAGCTGAAATCACAAAACTAGATTCGGAAGTCTTAGCCTCAACAGTCAGGCTTGCTTTTTTTTTTTTTTTTCTTTTTCTTCTTCTTCTTTTTCTTTGACACAAAGTAAGCCAGACGGTGTGAACTTTTCAGAAGTTTGCCTGGGTGACAGGTGGCTGTATAATGACATGCACAGATGTTGTGGGCACAGGAGGCAGATCTGGGTCCTTCACCCCAGGCTTCCCTAAGGTGCAAGAAGCCTTTTCAAACCTTTATTTGTCCTCAGGGAAACAGAGTGCCCCAAGTTTGCTGAAGCATCTGTTCTTACTGTATTGCACCAGAGCTAACTTCAAAAAAAATTATATGTTACCAGAACATGAAAATAAATATTATTTCTTAATGTAAATGATTTGTAAAAGCTTGTCCAAGCAACAAATGATAACTGTAGTGTATTTATTAATCACTTATGCTTTCTGCCGTTTCTGGGAAATATGGTTCAGGTCAATGCAATATTTTTCTAAGCAATTTTAGCCCCTGTATGTATTTCTGATCTTATTCAGAACACAAGAGTTATTTCTAATCAGCTTACTTGTGTTCCACAGCACTCAAATTGAGGATAAAGGCACTATCTAAGCACACCAGATTCCTGGTTAACTCATACCCAGGCAACACGACTGATGAAAACAGGCACAAATCAAGTTCAAGAGGCAGAAAATAGAGCAATCTGGACTGCAGAAGACATCAGATGATCTGTGTGTTGACCTGTGTGTAAGTTGCTTTTCAAAATTTTATTCATCACCAGAACCAACCTGAAAATTTATTATGATTGATCAAACTTAGGAAATATTAGATCTCTGTTCAAAATGTGGTATGTATGTTGAGTGTATGCATGTACATGCATATCATGGAATATTATTCATCCTTAAAAAAAGAAGGAATCTTGTTTGTGGTAACATGGATGAATTTGGATTTGAAACCTCAAAATGTTGAACTGATAGTAGCAGAGGAGTAAATTATCATTTAGAATATCAGTTGAGTTGGGTTAGTGGTTTTAATTATAATTACAATGGTAGAAAAAATATTTTAAAATACAAGAAAATAAGACAGATGATTCAATAGTGGTTGTCAGGATTGATGAGAACAGCAGGGTAAATGGGATATGGATGTTAAAAGGTGCAATGTTTCAGTCTGCAGGATGAACAAGTTCTGCAGATCTAATATAATACACAGTAATGTGACTATGGCTATTACAACTTCACTGTATGTTTGAAATTCGCCATGAGATAGATCTTAACTGTTCTCACCCTACCCACCCCAATCAAAAGGTAAACATATGAGGTGACAGATATATTTAGAAGCTTAATTGTACTAAGTATTTCACAAAGTATATATATTACAAAACATCTCATTGCTATAAATATATACTATTTTGTTATTGTTGTTGTTGTTGTTAAATCTGGAAAGCACATACTTTGGGTACTTGCCTGAAGATATGCACACACACCCATACATACATACACACACACACACACACACACACACACACACACACACTCTCTCACACACACACACACACATATATATATATATATATATATATATATATATATATATATATACACATAGTGGGTGAGATAGGAACCAAAGGAGGGCTTCAAGCAGATGTGACAAGTGATATATACATATCAGTTACATACACAAATATATGTATATATATACTTATATATATAAGATGTTTATATATGTTTAAAATGTACATATTTATATATGTATGTATGTACATAAAATATATTTATATTTATTTATATATTACATGTATATATACATCTGCATGTATATTATGCATTATATAAATAAATATATTTATATACATACATATATATACACATACATGCATATATAAATATTAAGTCTTCCTCTCTATCGCCCAGGTCATTCACTTCCCATATTTAATAAAATCTTATCTTTCTGAAAGTCCTGTTAGCTTAACTTAGATCATTATTAGAAAGAGAATACGATCCTGTAAAGAAATTACTATAAGGATTTTAGTGGCTTTCTAAATATGTTATTTTATTAAAATAACATATACTAGAAAAAAATACCAGTATAGCTAATGGGTAGTTGTTCTCTAAGTATGGTTCTCAAACCCACAGCATCAGCATCATCTGGAAAATTGTTTGAAATGCAAATGCTTATCCACCTAATACTTATTTAATCCAAAACACTAGGGGTGGAGCCCAGGAACCTGTACTTTGTCAAGAAACATTACTGAGGAAATTATATCCCTAAATTTTAAGCAGAGGCATATATATTCCAGGCTATTTCCATATTAAAATTAGTTTAACCTGTAGTTCACTGGAAAATTGTGTTACTATGATAGAACTATTTTAGTCCTTGATCATACCTATTGATTAATAAACGTTTCAGGTATTTTCTGTACTACAACATTTAAATACTTTATAGATATTAACATTTAGGATATCAGCTGTGGTATAATTAAAGAGCTTAATGTTAATTTCAAAGGTAGCAGATACTTTAAATAATGAGAATATAAGGCAGATAATTTAAGCTGCTTTATAGCTAAGTCATGACTAGTATGCTTGGTTTTTTACATATCTGAGATTTTATATAAAAAAAGATTATGTCAAAAATTTGCAATATCCGATTAACTATCTGGGAATATGGAAGGCAAGGTGTGACCTAAGAATGAAATAGGGAGTCGTTGTTTTTATAAGTCTCCAGTGGAGTCGAGGTGGAGAACTGCAAGGCAAGATAATATTCTCACTTCTCTTGGGGGTTTTAATTCTTCAGAGCAGCTGGACACTAGAGTAGGACCCTCTTGACACTTTCCCTTTCCCTCCATCTTTCTCTTCTAATTGCCCTTGGTCAAATGAATGATCACTGGGGCATAAAAAAAGATCCCACCCCCTCAAAGCCTGAATCATTTCCCAGTCATAGATAACTATTTCTGAATTTTACAGTGCTGGAGCAGAAAATTGCAGAAGGTAGAAGTGCAGAATGAAACAGTCTCATTCAGAGGCTGACAGCCGGTAAAAAGCAGAGATGAGGCAATCAGGGACAAGATAGTCAGCTTTAGGAGCAAAGAAGTAGAGAAAAGGCATGAAATGACAAGGTAGTCAGAGTTCGTGGGGTCAGAAGCCAAAGGAAATGAAAAATAAGAGGGACTAGGATTGATTAGATAGGGAGAAAAACATGTCCCTTCTTTTAAATCCCATTGTAAGATCTGCTCTCAAGACTTCAAGTTGAGGTCATTTACAAGACACTGGCAAGTGAATGAATATACACTTTCATTCATGCACCAGACTTTATGATTCACTATACTATCTGGAATGCAGTGCCTAGGTATTTTATATCGTATTTAGAATACTGATGTTTATCTTGAAGTAGCTCATTTTGCTCAGATCACTTTTTCCTCCTCTTACCCAAGTAGGAAAACCAAGATGTTAGCTCACAACTCAGGGCTTGCTGAGGAAGTTACAAAGTTTGCTTTTTACCTGGTTATATATTGCAAAAGTAAGGCATCTTAATGGAATCTATCCATCTTATTTCCATTCATCCTGGGCACCAGGGTAAGTGGCCATTAACCCTCAACTGCTCAAGCCTCAGTCAGAATTGTTAAATCACAACAATAGATCAAATATCCAATGGTCAATTTCACAAAGTTATCTTAATGACTAAAACAATGGTCATTTAGTTATTTCAACCATTAAGTTCATGAAATTAGATCATTCATTATGGAAGTGATAGACGGGTTCTATAATTCCTAAAGTCAACTTAAAAACAAATAATAAAAAACACATCACATAAAATCTACCATACTTTTTTAAGGATACAGTTCAATTAAATATTTTTATAATACAAATTTAAAATGAAAGTATACAGTTTTGGTTCATTAAAGTTTAAGGTAATCCTAGGTACAAAGAAGCATTTATATGACTCAATATAGTTGGAGACAAAGATCCAAAGATGTTAAGCAATATTTGCTCAAAGGTGACACAAACACTTAGTGATCACATCAAAACTAAACTCAAGATTCATTCTCAGGCCAATCCTCTTTCCATTTTAGCCAACCTGAGTCAGGAGAGTACAAAATAAAGCTATATGGCAATTATCTGATAAATTTGATGGATGTATATAGACAAACAGGAATAATTATGGTCAGAAAATCCAATTTAGGTCCTCAATTACCTAGATTGACTATCTACATTGACCAAATAAACTGGATAATGGCCAAAAATGCACTCTACATTCCGTTGTGCACCCATAGCCTGAGAAGCACTTCATTATGCTTTTGTGATTAATGGGAACACCCATACTACTGAGATGCTTTTGAAGTACAAATCCAAAATCTCAATAGATGCATCTTCCATCAATGAAAGAGATTTGAATGTCACCCCCAAATACCTCTTGTGTATTAGAAAGAGTGAAAATGCTGTATGAACTAAATGCACACTTGTTACAGAAATTCTCTGAAGATAGTAATCAGGCTACGTCTGCCTATATCCTTTTTTCACCAAGACTATTATTTTTCAGAATGAAAACTATAATTAGGTCCATGTTGTAATACATAAAGATTACAAAGTACTAATGCCAAAAGCTTCTGTAAATAAGGATTGATCTTTCCTTTGTTCTAAATGGGATGTGGGTCTTGGTTTTTAACTTAAGATAAACATCACACTAATACTATTTGGTCATGAATGGGAATCATTAATAGAAAGAGGTTTTAAGCAATCCTTCCAAAAACTTTCAAGATTTCATTTTAAAGTAAGCATTCTGCCACTTAAATTTGTTTCATTTGTTGAGTGGTTCATTTGTTCAATGTTTCAACAAGAAAAATATAATTAAAAAAAACAAGCTTCTTATGATTTAAATAAAATAATAGTAGGTTCAGAACTATTTTGCCAACATCAGCAACACAAACAACTATGCATAATGATTGGAACTTGAGAAGACAGATATGAAGAAAGATGAATCAAAAAGTATAATGTGGTTTCATATAGTGGAAACCCTGCTAGTCTGGAAATCACAAAATTATGTTTTAATTCTCTTTTTTGGAATGATCCTGATAAGTTACAGTAGACAATTCATCTTCTCTCTGGACTTCACTTCTCTTATGTCTAAAATGAGAAGGCTGAAATTAATGAGTTTCCCTCTCTATCAATTTAGGCCAAGGATCAGCAAACTAAGGCTCATGGGCCGAACATAGACCACCAGCTGTTGTTATAAAGTTTAAATGGAACATAGCAAAATTCATTCATTTATGCACTGTCTATGGCAAATTTCATGCTATAGCAGCAGAGAGAGAGAATATTTAGTCTGCAAAACTATAATATTCACTACCTGGCCCTTAAAGAAAAAGTTTACTGACCCACATTCTAAGCCATTGATAGTGTTTTTAACACAAGAGAGCACCTGGGTATCACTGTGAACCCAAATCTCATCTTTCAATGTATTATACTTGTTTCACAGGATGGATTTCCACCCATTCTCTATCCAAGGCCATGTGAGTAATTTGTCTTTGCAATGCTATACCATGGTGCTTTTATAGTCATTCTGGCAATTGTGGATATACTCATCTTTCACCATAACTTCAATGCATATCCTCTGTCAATTGATAAGGACATCATCTGTCAACTTTTCTAAATATTGTTAGGATTGGTGGTGGTGACTAAAACCATGTTAAAAACTGGACAGTTCCTCAGTTTCAGGGTCAAGGAGAAGCCCTCCCTTACCTAAGAAAGGAGAATGAATCAATGTATTAATGATAGATGAACAGGAAAAGTTGTTAAATCTCTATAAAATTGGAAAAAGAAAGCCTATATAAGTAGCATAACACATACAACTTTAATCTTCTTGAGGAGCACAATTTATGTTGAAGTTGAAAATCTATATCGAAATTACTAGATATAGAATTGGCTCAGACTCTAAAATTACAAATATGTCTTAATATTCAAGTGCACAAGGGATGGAAACTCACAAGTGCTCCTGATTACCCGATCTTATTTCTCACACAACCTCACCATTAAGGGGAAGGCCTTTCATAGCCACACAAAGAGAGACTCTCAGTGGAGCCTTATCTGAATACAACACTCTCCTGTCAGCCAAGGACCTGTCCGACTCACCACGCACACAGCCATGTCAGAATTAATTTCCTCAACAATTTTTCTATTCAGCTCCCTGCTACCCAAGACCCTGAATCCTAGAAAATATTCCCCCTGGAAAATTCAAAAAGCTGTCAAGAGTATCCAAGAGCCAAATCTCCATCAACTTGTTACTACTATTATTATTATTTTTAATTTTTAAAGGAGTTATATAGGAGTTTAAATTTTACCTAATATGAAGATTTAAAAACTTAACCACCTTGCTGGTGTTTTCATAACCAACATTGTGTAGTGGGATAAAACTAGAATATAGGGGTCAGTCACTCTTGATTTGGAATGTTTGTTCAGCCATTTCTTTATAGTATGACATAGTATATTATTCATATCCTCTGAACCTCAATTGTAATAAGTTATGTGATACCAAAATAGTCTCCCTTTTAAAAAGTATTTAAATTGCTTAGAATAGTATTCAGCTGTCTAAAAAATTGGCTCTTACTATCTTTTTTGTTGTCACTTGTATTCAAGTGCAAATATATTAGCTCAAATTTTAACCTGCAAAAGGGAATCATTAAATCCATTTTGCAGACAAGGAAACTAAAGTCTTGAGAAGTTAGAGGTTTGGCAATCATCACATAGTTTTTAAATGGTGGAAAAGAAATTTGAATCTGGGTCTTTCTGACTCCAGAGCCTCTGCTCTTTCCATAAATCCATACTGTTTTCCACTGACAGCTTCCTCTATTTATGAAGATCTGCTCTAAGCTATCAGCTGCTGTCTGGGGCATAGTTGTGTGGAACAATTCAACCTCAATATTTGGAAATTATTGCCCTCATTATATTTAAAAGGTTATGTTCCAAGGCTGCTCCTAGCACTTGCCTACTGTAACTTCTAGTCAAGAGACTAGAACATCTGACTCAGCTCTTTACTTGGTTTAGAGACTTTCCCTGCCTACTAGTGCATTCCTCCTGGCTCTATATAATCTACTTAGTTGCTGCTATTTATCATTACTCTCCTCCAATGCCAAAAACAAAGCATGGGGAGCATACCAGCAACTCTCAGGCTTTTGTAAGAGTCTGGCCATCACTAGGAAAGTGCCCCCCTCCAAAAAAGCAAAGATGGACTGCTTCTGGGGCTCCCACACAGGTCAGACTTAATGTTCAGATGACAGAGGCTATATGAAGCATGCCCATTATGTCTAAATCAGCATGCCCAGCAATTTGGATGGTGCCACTCTGGGTGAATTGTCATCTCTATGCCTTTTCCCTCTCCGCTGGCTACGCTGTTCTCTTGCTCAGCATGCATCCTGCCAGTGCCTTCCCAAGGTGCACAGTGATCTGTCAGGAGCTGTCTGTCACCTATGGAAAGTGAATTCAAAGAGAACAAGAAACTAAATTTATGACTTTTTTTAACCCAAGGGATATGAATAGCTATGCCTTAGCCAAGGAGCTTTCTCACATTGGGTCAAGACAGGTACCCACTCCAAAATCAGATTGTAGGCCCAGGCTGCTGAATACATTGGACTGGAGTGAGAACTGAGACACAAGGAGAGGAAGAACTGCTGAGTTTGGACTTTAACTGATCTTAGTTTTATGTAAGAGCACTGTTATTTGTCAAAGAGTCTATTTTCTGTGGTGAATCTGAAATGGGATATGAAAAATATTTGCTTCAAAAATGTGCATGTTTTCTCTAAGAAGCATATTTCAAAACTTCATTCCAGGAAGTTCCTTTATAAGTTGATGTAATTTGCTGTTGCTCAACATAAGTGCTTCTAAAATCCCACAGGAAGTATGCAAAAATATGTTGGAAATTTAGGGAAGAAATGTGAAGGAAGAGGATGGGGTTCTATCTTCCAATATACTTATTCTTTTATGTTATATATAACCTCTACCTTGCTTGCCATTAGTTTCATATATAATCATATCTCACTTATTAGGCTGTCAACTCTTGGAGTATAGACTCCATATTCTTTTTTTCACCAGAACTTGTCACAGTATCTGATATATAGGAGGCTTAAAAGACAAAACATATATATATGGCAGAAATTCTCAATGTTAATGAGATTTGTGTTTACTCGCCCATGGTATAGAGCTATCATTAGGGAATGGCTGCCAATCAGGTGCAACATTCCCAAGTATCTCTAATAAACCTCTATAGGGTTAATTCACTTCACAGTGTTTATTTGCTACAGCTCCTAGAGTAAAACCCAACTACAATGAGTATATAACACAATAAATTATCCAATTAATGAATGGATGATTGAATAACATTAATATCAGATGTTAATGATTGATTTTTGATTATTTAAGTAAATGAATGAATACAGTATCAGATGTATCATGATGCAGGTTAAGCTTCAGTGAGGTCTTAAGCAGATCCTTCCAAGATCCTGAAAAAAAAAAAGCTAAATAACATATTCAGAGTTTACAGATATTTTAAGAATATTTTTGGATACTTTTCCTTATGCATAGAGTCACCAAATTATAAGTCTTGGGATTCAAGAAAATGGACTCTGACTCTCATTCAAGACAAAAAGCACAGTGGTATATAATGCATGGAATAGGAAATTAGTATTTGCAATGCACAGAAAATGTCGATCTCTTCCATTGAAGTTGACTCTTTTATTAATAAAAATGTCACACAATCTAAAGTAGACTGCAATTTATTGTCACATTTTCTCTCATTACTTTTTCTCTGATGGTCTATGCAAAAAGAATTGCCTCATTAATAACTTTGACCAATTACATTTGCAAGATGTTGATTATTTTTACTTTTTACATTTACCAAAGCTTAGAAATAGGGAGGAAATTCCTTTCTTGGAATAGTGTTAGGTTTGTCTTAAGAATAAATCAACTTTGAGAGTTTTAAACATTTCTAGGAGATTTATCTTTGGGGATATATATATATATATATATATATATATATATATATATATATATATATATTGCATGATACCCAAATTACACACACACACATACACACAGAGTTATGAAATGCTCAGGAAACCAAGAAAAATATTAACAACTTGTTTGATTATATCCACCTGTCATATATTTAACATTTCAGTGGTTGAGGTAGTTGATATTATAACTAGAAGGGAGAGATGGTTTAGAAATGAAATAATATGTCTTTGGTCATGAGTTTGAGTGAATATACAATGGAATATTTTGTTCAAGTCTCCAGTTCTAAACAACTGTGTCTGCTATCCTGAGAGAATTTTCTTACCAAAAGTTTTGAATTTCCTATCAATTCAATTTGACACATCTTTTCCTTTATATTTGCTAGCTTCCTAAAGATAATATGTGAGAAGAAAGGAAGGAAAAATTTTGCCTTATTTATATATAGGTTTTAGTTATTTGGCATCATTTCATTGTATATCACTGTCTAATATCAGATTAATAGAGAAAACTAAATTAGTCTCTGGGAATAAAGTTAATCTTGTTTTTTTAAAAGCAGTATTACAATAATATTTAATGATTCAAGACAGCATAACAAAAAACAAATCAAGGAACTAAAGATAAGGCCAATGCTTGATCTGTTTAAGGCATCAGGTGAATAGTTAAATGAACAATATGCATATTCTGAACTGAATGGCTCTGAACAGAAAAATTCTCAAAACACAAAAGTATTCATAAATGTACAGTGAACATTTTAATGAAGGAGGTGTTTTGAGGACTCACACAGAGGTGTTATGCTATCCATACATAAGCAACAGGGCAGCAGCTGCAAATTGTTTAACAGCTCAACATTAAAATATTGAACTTGACATTGAGGTAACCACACTTTTGAAATTTCATGTCAAATATATTTCGAATTCACTATTGTAAGTAATTTTAATCTCTACATATGCATTTGATAAGACTAAAGGTTTTCAGTGTTTTCATGAACAAAGAAGCATTTTTATTGTCACCAGCACAATTATCCAAAGACAAAGAAAATACTTTCCCTATATCTAATTTTGACTTCCTTCCTTTAGCATAGGGATCTCCAAGGCTATTTAGTTGCTCAAAAATTAACTTTCACCTCAAATTTATTTCTCCTTTAATTTTTGAAAAGAAACTTTTGGCACATTAAGTCTCCCTAATTTTACTGGCAGTTATAGTTAAATAGCTTAACCATTTGATCAAGACCTTAAAGGTTATTTAATAATTTTCCCTAACCATCTGTTAACTGAAGCCAGCTGATGAATGAATGCTAACTGTAACATTTCTAAGTGTGGGTGGCCTTTCACTATCCATAGCTTTCCCACATTTCTGTATCCCAGAGATATGAATTTTGAAACAACTAGTGGCCCAAAATTTTTTAAAATTCCTCTTGTCTCTAGTAGACACTTATTCTGAGTTCATGAACTGGATATTTGGCTATAGAATTGAGGATACATCATCCTACTTAAATTTGTACTACTATAAAAGTATACCCAAGAATGGATACTTTAGAAAGAACAGAGATTTATTTCTTAGAGTTCTAGCAACTGGGAAGACCAAGGATGAAGAGTTTGCATCTGTAAAGGCCTTCTTCCTGGGTCATCCCATGGCAGAAGGGGAAAGGGAAAGAAAGCACAAGAGGTAGGAACAGGGGGATAAACTCATCTTTTCATCAGGAACCCATTCCTAAGATAAGTAATTCACTCTTTCAATAACAGTATTAAAGGTCCCACCTCTTACCAATATGGGGCAGTGGGAGTTATATTTCCAGCATAGGAACTCTGGGGGACAAATTCAAATGATAGCACACACACTCATTACGAAAATAGGTGGTATTTTATCTAGGAGCTGTAAGTTTGCTGAAAAGAGGGGGAAAAAAAAAGAGCAGCACACCCAAGAGAAGGAAGAAGAATAAAAAAGAGAAAGAGCTAGCACTGAATGAATGGAACAAAGCATTACGGAGCCCCATACAGAAGCAATTCACCCAGCATCTGACTCCAGCCAATGTCTTTTAATTCTCAAAACCCTCTTACTCCACCTTAAGGGCCTATTATGTGACCTTATAGAGTATGGATCAGTCAATTTTCATACCTGTAGGCCACTGGACATCCTATAAATTTTTTGGCTTGGGACTCATGGTGAGTATCAGGAAAGGGGAGAATACTACACTAGGGTTTGGAGGGGGGGGGTCTCCCTTCTTCCTCTTCTGATTGTCTTCCTTGGCATCCCATCTTCCAGCGTCCAGACTTTGGTATTCAGCTTGGGCCCATCAAAGTATCTGGAAAAATTTATTTCTTTTACAACCCCTGAAGTAAACCAGTGTTCATTTTCCAAGCTGGAATCACAAGAGAAATATGAAAGCTAACTGCACATGGTATAAATAAACATGGTATGGGAACACGAGAGCAGAGCACAGCAGCCTGACACAGACGAGAGAGACAATCCAGCATAACAAATAGTAAGTTGTGCTTTGCCCATGGCATTTTCTGGCTCCATCAATAATTATATAATACAACAGTCACTGATTTCTTAGCCCTGGATCAATAATGGGTTTCACATCCCCTCCAGAGCTGGTTGTTGACCAAGGTGCTTGCTCAGCCCACCCCTCCCCATCTATGGCAAAAAATCGATTCTTGCATAACTGCTTGTGTGCTTGGAATGTCAGCATCAGAGCAATGGAGAAGTTTGGAGCTTAATAGCACTGCAGAACTCACAAAGATTTTATATCTTTCTCTCCCCGTAAGCCCACACAGCTCAACCAGTAGCTTCACAGGAAGTCTCCAACCCAAAACACACAATACAATTGGGACTTCCCAAAATAACAGCAGCAACCACAAATATGTAGAATACTCATAGGCATACAGTTAAACTATGGCATGTTAGTACTTCATTTGTCTTATAATTAACTTTCTATAGTCGAATAGATGAGTTAATATAGTAACCTATACCTTTAATATGATAGGATGGTAGTGACACAAATCTGTGACAAAACCTGATTTATAGCCGGATAATGTTCCATCACAAAATATGGGGCACTCAGGGACAATTATATCACAATATAAAATTTGTCATTCCAAATGTAGAGAGGGCCTATTTGTTTAAGCATAGCAGCATATTTTTAATTCCAGATATTCTCTAAAGAATAATGCTAGTTATATATACTCAACACACAAAGAAAAGGAGACCTAGCAGTCATCATTTTAATCTGATCAAGGCAGATGGCCAAAGTTGATAATATAGATACCAAAGTAGATTTCAGAAATTGAATTACCCTGTTTGGTTGTCTGCCTTGATTTAGTTTACTAGACAATGACCCTAATTCCTCCTCACTAGCAAAGTTCTATGGTGCTAGTGTATGAATGAGGGCAATATTGCAAAAGAGGTCTTTTTTGTTGTTTCTGCTGTTGTTGTTAAGCTTCTATTGAACTTTCCTGTATAGGGGTCACAGCAACCCTTTGGCCATGATAATACCAGAGGAATGCATCATAAGCATTATGAGACTTCATTTTGCAATTTACAAAGAAATGTTGATGAAACCCAGAGGGAAGAAGTGAATTACCCAAGGTCAGCCACCAGCCCCACCATTTCATGGACCCAGAATTCATATGTTATCCACTATGCCATATCTCCTGTTAAACTGACAAATATATATTGGGGATTTAGAGGCCATACCCCCAAATTACCCTGTCCTTAATGGACTGAATAGTTGTGCCCTTCAAATAGTATATGATGAAATTTTATCCCCCAATATGATAGTAGGAGATGGGGTCTTAGGGTAGTGTTTAGATCATGAGGGTAAAGCCTTCAATGTCAAACTACTTGCAGACTAATAAACAAATAATAACAGTAATAAAATTCAAAATACTTTCTCAATCAGAGTTCACAGGTGAATTTTGTTTTAATTGTCATTATCTCATTGACAAGGCAAAGAAGGCACACTAGAATTTTTAAACAATCAAATACAGCATCTTTTGACTCAATGCAAATCATCTTGAGGATATGAAGACACAGACTTAAAAAACAAATAGAAGAGTCCACCTCTTATTTTGGTAGCCACCAAGTCCACTGGCAGACTTACATTTGCACAGACCTTTTTGTTTAAAGATTTCAGTATTCAAACAGAATTGGATGTCTACTCTTGAGAGACATTAGTAGCCATCACTCAAACTCATTTCCAGATTCACTCTGAGTAAGTATAAAAAAATCATCATTTTAAGAAAATCTGGGAAAGTCACTCTAGATCTTTTGGGATAAAAATAGACCTGGAATAATGTTGCAAGGTATTCTTCCCCTGCTCCTTGATTTAAGTTTGGACAGGTTCTTTGCTCCAATATTTAAAGAACTTTTAATCTAGCTCAAAAACAAAGATATGTTGAAATAGATTTTGGATACTGAGATAAATAAAAAATTGCTTAACTCTTGAATGTGTCTAGTTAATTGCATAGTTGTGTTCAAATACCTACCTGAGTCCTAAGGAAGGTCCTATCTTTAAGTCAAAAATGAATTTGGCAAACAAGAATTAAATCAATGGTCACCTGTTCCATATTCAGTATCATATTATATGATTTTTATGTATTTTAATATTTCAAATTCTTCATCATATCACACTGAAAAATTCCATCCTGTATATCATATCCTTTGTTGCACTTAATAGAATGTAATTGTAATTAATTAACTGTGTGACTGTGGCTGTTTATTCACTGTTTTATTAAAGGCATTTAGAAAAATGCCTGGCAAGAATATTCAGTACAAAAATAATAAATGAATAGATGGATTGATGAATGCAGGATGAAAACAGATTCTCCTCACTCCTTTATTACCACTGACAACTGAGTTATCACTTTAGGACTCTAAATAAAGTGAAAAGTTGCAGAGCTCAGTTCTGAAGTAGAAACATTGTCACCTAAGTCCTTAATTTGGAAATAAAATTCCTTTCCTCTACCTGTGATACTCCCTGCCTGGTTACCTGGATTCTTTCTCAATTTATGGGTACAGTCATGATGGTGTGAATCCTTCTGTGCTGATAATGCTTACAGCAAATCCCTGCTGTTCACATATATGAGATTCCAATAATTTTCTACAAACAACATTTTAATGGGATGGTACAAGGGAACAAATGTACATCATGGGGTTTTTGAAATCAGAAATTTGGAAGCCAATGGGTCTTTCACCCCTTTTAATAAGTGGATGATATAATTTCTAAACCCCATTTTCTCCATATACAAATATGGAGACCTCATTGCAGGAGGTTTGAGAAGGTCAATAATTTTGGTTTTTGTCTTGGTACTGAGGATTTAACCCAGGAATGCTTTACCACTGAGCTACATTCCCAGAGACAGAAATTCAAAAAGTTGCTTAGGGCCTCACTAAGCTAATCAGATGGGCCTTGAATATGCCATCCTCCTGCCTCAATCTCCTGAACTGCTGGGATTAAGGTAAGTGTTCCTGCGTGTAGCTCAACTGCAATTTTTGAAGAAAGGATGAGTCAGTATTATGGATGTTCATTCTTTAAACAAGTTTCATTAACAAACATCAGGAAGGTCTTGCCCTCTGTTTGGACATATAGGAGATGTCAACAATTATTACTGGGGTTTCATTTTCAAAATTAATAGCTGAGAATCTATGATATCTCTTTTGAATAAAAAGATCAGATTGTTTCTGAAGTTCCAAAGCCATTCCAAATAAAGATCCAAGAAAGCAAATCAAGTCTAGAGGCTACTAATGCCAAGGATTATGCCACTGAAGTGGAGGCTCTGAGAGACACTGGCTGAGGCCTGTCCACAGTATACACAAGCCCATACCTGGATACTTTGTGACTATGGATTTCTGCCTTGATAATATGACATATTACATAAAAAAAAAAACAAGCCTCATTAGTGGCACTATCACTTCACCACCACTAAGGGGAGACGTGTCTTGGCAAAACAAAATTGGCACTGAGAAGTAGGGTTGCTTACTTTAACAAATACCTAAAAGTGTGAATGTGGCATTAGAACTGGGTAAGTGATAGAAGCTAAAAATTTATAAAGTATATGATAAAAAAAACTGCACTGTAGTGAATGAACTATTAAGAATAATTCCTATGAAACCTAAGAAGGGGAAGAGAAAAGACAAGGAAAAACCCTCAAACTTCTTAGGGAATATGTAATAGTTGTGAAGAGAATGTTGGAAAAAAAATAGGGATGTTGAAGGCTATTCTCTTAAGGAATTACCTGGGAATGAGGCATGTATTAATGAAAACTAGAGGGAAAGCAATCCTTGTTATAAATGGTAAAGAACGTCACTGAATTTTGTTTATGTCCCAGTGTTTTGTGGATGGTAGAAGTCAGGAGCAGAGCGCTTTCTAAACAAAGTGTTGAAGGTGGAGCATGGCTTTTCTTCTTAACCACTTATAGCAAAATATAAGAAGAAAGAAAAGGAAAAGATTTAAATATAGAATTTTTAACCAAAAGTGAATTGGACCTTGAAGATTTCAAAAATCCTAAGCCTGGTCATAGTGTGAATTAAAAGAAAGCTTTTTCAAGATGAACACTTAGTATGGTTGTGTGGAAGTCAGATGCTACTCATCAAGACAATGAAAGAATAACCTGGAGGCAATTTGGAGGTCCTAGGGGCTGCTGCCTCTCTCATCACAGGACCATAATACAAGGCCTTGAAGGCAGAAAGATTTCAAGACTCTTCTCTCCTGAATTCTGAGTATGCAGTGTAGGTGACCACCATTCTGGGGGGGGGGGCAAAGGTGGTACGGCCTGGTGGCATTTGCACAGTGCAATCTCTACCAGACTATTACTGCATGTGCTATGGGCAGGGGTGGGAAGGATGGCTACCTCTACTTAGATTCCAAAGGATGGAGCTTCCCAGAGCCACTGGCTCTTCATACAGAGGACCACCATGAGGCTGGAGCCACTGCAGAGTCAGGGGCATATGATATAAGCTTGGAGATCTGAAGGCACACACTTATACTTAACCCTTGAGAACAATAGCATGGGCTGCACCTAGCAAAGCTACAGAGATAGAGCTACCCAATGTCATCAAGGCAGTATTGTCCAAAGTCTGAGGGACCTTAATCATGCTTGGCAAAGCTATGGAGGGGCTACCTTCACCTCAGGGGTATTGAAGGACAAAACCCCCATTCAAAGATGATGATTCTGCTGCTTTAAGATTTAATGTTGTTTTCCTTTTTGAGTTTGGGACTTACTTGGGACTTGTCACTCATTCCTTCTTTCTTTCTTCCTTTTAGAATGAAAATGCCTATTCTGTCCCACCATTGCATTTTGGAAGCACATTATTTCTTTCATTTCACAGATTCACATCTGGAAAGCAATTTGCCTCAGAATGAATCTCGAGTCGCACCTATATCTGATTTAGGGAATATCTGATAGCCAGTTTAGATGAGACTCTGGTCTTTAAACTTTTGAGTTAAATGATAATTTGATTTAATATTCTGTGAGCTCCTGGGATGGGATGAACATATTTTATATGTGAGAAGGACATGAATTTTGAGGATCCTGGGGTAGAATGCTATGGTGTGGATGTTTTAGGTTTATTCCAATTTTATATGTTAAAATTCTAACTTCCAAGGTGACGGCTCTAGGAGGTGGGGCCGCTGGAAGGCGTGTCTCTCCTGAGTGGAATTAGAACCTTTATACCAAATGCCCAGAAAACTGCCTGGCTGCTTTCTACCATGTAAGGACACATTCAGAAGTTACTATCTATGAAGAATAGGGGTTTCGCCTGATCCCAAATCTGCTAGTGCCTTGATCCCTGCCTCTAGAACTGTGAAAAATATTTTCCATTATTGATAAGCTAACCACTTTAAGATATTTTATTAAAGTAGTGTGGATAGACTGAGTAAATACTGAAGGAGCTTGACATGAGAATATGCAGTTGATCAACATTTCAGTTTGCATATATTGTTTGAATTGTCTTCATTTGGGAAGCCTGTTTTTACAAGTGAACATATGACTTTGTACCACAGCACTAGTATTTGTACCTTAGTACAGACAAAGCAGGTCAGGAAGGAGTGTGCTAAAGTTGATGGTTCAAATACCTCTGTGAGTAACCATGATATTTAGTGCTCAGAAATTTCCAGAATCACACATCATTATCAGTGTGCTCTTTATTATTATATAATTTAAGTTGTACATGCTTACAGGGTACAGTGTGATAATTTAATATCTATATGAAGTGTACAGTGATCAAAGCAGGGTAGTCAGCATTTTTATCTTTATAAATATATTTTAAATTTTTGGATATTTGATTACCAATTAATAATTGTGCATATTTATGGGGTAATGTGATATATGTATATGTGTGTGTGTGAATTAGCTATGCTAATTTACATTCCCATCAATGGTATGTAACACACACGCACACACACACACACACACACACACACACACACATCATGTACTGACCAAATGAGGGTAAGTAGCATTTCCATCTCATCATTTCTTTTCTAGCTACTGAACATAAAATAGATGATTATGAACAAGTTACTCCATGATGCTGTATAGAGTAGAACATTAGAGCTTATTCCTTCTACCTAACTGTGCTTTGGTATGCATTATCCAATCTCCCTCCACTCTCCCCTTCTCTTACCTTTCCTGACTCCTGAATTATGACACCACATTCATATAGACATTTTTACCTTCCACATATGAGAAAGAAGATGAAGCATTTGTCTTCTGCATCTAATTTCTATAGCTTAACATCCTCAATTCCAAGCAGGGCATGGTAGTGCATGCCTCTAATCCCAGCAACTCAGGAGGCTGAGGAAGGAGGATCACAAGTTCAACCTCAACAACTTAGCTAGAACCTTAAGCAACTTAGCAAGACCCTATCACAAAATAAAAAATTAAAAGGGCTGAGAATATGCTTTAGTGGTTGAGTGCTGCTGAGTTCAATCACTGGTACAAAAAAAAATCCTCCGTTCTATCCATTTTGCCACATATGATAGGATTTCAGCCTATTTCATGGCTGAATAATACTCCATTGTGCATGTATACCACATTTTCTTTATCCATTATCTGTTGATGGGCACCTATGTTGATTCCATATCTTAGCTATTGTCAATATTACCAGGATAAATATGAGAGAACAGTATAGGGTCTCGTTGATATGCTGATTTCATTTTCTTTGCATATATATCCAGAAGTGAGATAGACGGATCTTAAGGCAGATCCATTTTTAGTTTTTTGAGGAATTTCCATACTGTTCTCCATAATAGCTATACTAATTTACATTCCCATCAATTGTATGTAAATGTTCCTTTTCTCTACATACCCACCAGCCACTCTGACTGGGGTGAGATGGTATCTCATCACAGTTTTAATTTGTATTTACCTGATAATTAATGATGTTGATGATTTTTCATATACCTGTTGGTTGAATTTCTTCTTTGTAGAAATGTCTATTAAGATTATTTGGCCAGGCACATTGGCACACACCTGTAATCTCAGCAGCTTGGGAGGCTGAGGCAGGAGGATCAAAGCCAGCCTATATGTTCTGGATATTAATCCTTTGTCTGGTCAATAGTTGCTAAATATTTTTTTCCCATTCTGTAAGCTGTCTCTTCTATCCATCTGTGGTCTCCTTTGCTGTGTGGAAGCATCTTGGTGTGGTATAATCTCCCTTGCTTTTTTTTTTTTTTTTGTTTCTATTGTCTATGCCTTTGGAGTTCTATCAAAAAATAATTACCTATATCAATACCTATGTATTGTGTTTTGCTATGTTTTCTTCAAGTAGCTTTATGATTTTAGATAAAATTCAACATCTCTTAATAAAACTCTGAACCAATTATGTCTGGAAGGAATATAACTCAATATAACAAAGAAGAAATACAATAAATAATTTAACCAATTAGATATAGATGGGATATAATTCAATATAATAAAAGACATAGATAGCTATTAATTCACAATGGTTACAAATATACCTATGAGAAAACATATCCAAGGAGGTGGAAGACCTCTACAAAGTAATTACAAAACTTTGATGAAAGAAACTTAAGAGGATGCCAGAAATGGAAAGATTTCCCATGTTCATAAATTGGAAGAGTTATTATTGTTCAAATGTCCACACTACCCCCAAAGGATTTATAGTTTCAGTACAATTTCCATACAAATGCCAATAACATTCTTCATGTAACTAGAAAACAACAATTCTAAAATTCATACGAAAGAATAAAAGATACCAAATAGCCTAAGCAATATTCAGCAAAAAGAACAATGCTAGATCACAATATTGGATTCCAAGACATACTATAGGGCTACAGTGACCCAAATAGCATAATACTGGCATAAAGACAAGCACACAGGCCAATGGTACAGAGTACCATTCCAGAAATAAATTCAAATATCCATAGTCAACTAATTTTCCATAAAGGTGCCAAAAACATTTACTGGAAAAAGAAGAGACTCCTCAATAAAAGGTGCTGGGAGAATTGTGTATTGATATGTAGAGGACTGAAACTTGACCCTTATCTCTCACCCTATACAAAAATCAACTCCAAAATAAGACTTGAAATGCTTTCCTCTCCTTAGAGAGATGCTTAACAATTCTTTTCTGAAGGAATGTTTGTTTGTTTGTCTGTTTTTGCAGAGAGGGAGAAAACAACAAATTCTGTCTATGTAACACCTAATAAAGAGAATGTTACAGTAACAGTTTAACTCTGGAGCAAAATGACAAAATCAAAATAAAATAATTTGTAGTAACACAGTATTTGTCACAATAAGAGTTGACCTGGAGTTGATACTTTTCTTAATTTATTATGTTTATTTATCCAAATATTAGACACCTTTTATGGCATCTTTTAGAAAACCAAATAATTTGTGTTACAAATAAAAATAAGAAACAAAATTAAATGATGAAAAATGTTTACTACCACCCTGAGGGAAATACTATCCCAGGTGGTCAAAAGTCAATTTACACCTGGCTTTGTATACTTTTGCCAAAATAGTTTATATTGTAATGTTAAATGGTATAAATTAATATAAAATCTATATGAAATAATCTTTGGAATATTATATTAAAATAATCTCCATCATATTGTAAATGTGTGTTCTCTATCTGTGATATTATAATGTTATTTGTAAAATATTAAATTAGGCACATATAACATCTTCAGAACTCATAGTACTTCACTCACACTATGAAGGTATAGATGCCCTTTTTTTGTCCCACTATTCATCCTCCCCATCTGAAGAATGCATTTCCCCGTCATTCATAAAAAAAATATCTTATAGCTACACTTATTTCTAAATATGGTGTTTCACACCTTCCATGGGACAGGTTAATGATTATTTTGGTTTTAGTGCCATCTGTTATAGCTTCTTCTGGGCTAAAGATCCTGTTTATGTCAACAAATTACTTAATTAAGCAAACTAGGTAAAGACAATGATGAGTTTGTGAAAATGAGTCAATTCTTCATAAAAACGGTATGAGTCAGTGTTATGTGTTATTTGAAAGAAGATAAAAGAGGCTGGGTAGAGAGTGACACAGTGGTAGAAAGGGGTGAAGATCAGAGGGTACTGGCAAGGCCCCTCACAGAGTGGGGGAGAAGTGATAGGGTACCCAGGTTGAGTGACAAGCTATAGGTCCAGGGACCTCTTACATTAGAGTAAAAAGAAGTCTTTCCTGGAGGAAAAAGGACATCTGAGCCCACAAGCAAATACTAATTGAGTCTTCTCTGTACACTACATACAATATTCTGTATTATGTGATAAGCCACTGAAATAAAAATATCTAATATCCCTGTGCAGTGATGAGTCCACATGCTCTTGACACCTTCAGACATTGTTTCTCTTTTAATGCATGACTTCATGATGCCTTTGTATACCCAATATGGACATGAATTCAAATTAAAACACTTCCCATACACGCTATTAAAACATTATTTTTGTAAAACAATAGCCCCATTATAATTTCATCTCAATGGAGAATATTTGCTATATCTGGGAACTTTTCAAATAATGCTTTTTATTTGTATAAATTCAAGGCTCCCTTGATTTTTCTGTAATTCATGTAATAGCCAAAGAACAGATTTAAACTACTATTAAAGAAAATTCTGGCACTTACTATAATTCTTATAATACTGAAAGGGGCAGATTTGAATCACTGTTATTATCAGGTGTTAAACCTAAATGCTCACAAAAATCATGCCTTCTGTTTATGTCAAACTCTACTTGGTTCAAGATAGGCGTCTAAACATGACTCCCCAAAAGGTGCAATGACTAAAAAAAAGAAAAAGAAAAATTTGAGTCAGCAAAATTTTTCTGGTATAAACACTTTTTGAACAATAATCATTATAATAATTTTGGATATATGTATAGCTCTATTAATACTAACATTGAACCATTGGCTCTGTAAGCCCTGACAATAATGTGTCCTGGGACTAAATACCAGGTATGTATAAAAGACAAATGTTGAAGCCCTGAAATAAGGATAAAGAAAATGACAACATTGGAATATTTCATAAAAAGTGGCTAAGTAAAAGTTTATAATGGAAAGAGGCATGTAGTCTTACATATACTATGTAAAAGCATGAATTTTATAGGCTAGATAAATGGAATAAATGTTTGTGCTCCCATTCCATTGAGTGGAATTCTTATACAGAATTCCTAATGACAACCATGAGGCCACTAAAGAATGAATTATAAAATGAGAAGGAGGAGAAACTAAGTAGCCACAGGAGCTCTCTTCATCCTATTCATCTTTCTTAGTATTCCAAAAGCAAATCATGGAATTCTAATATAGGATAACCATATGTTTGAGTTTGTTGTGAACAGCCCCAGTTTATTTCCGGGGTCCTAGTGTAATTACTAATAAAATTCACTTTCATTCTCAGAAGTGTCCCAGCTTGAACGATAAATTATATGGTCACTCTACCAGTAAGCCATCATACAAATGACTGAATTCCCTCAGAGTATTCTGACATTAAAAGGAATGGATCACTTTGTTATCTGTTGCTGTCATTGCTATTATTTAATACCAAGAAAACAGCATTGGGTTATTACAGGCAGAAATCAATAAAAGACAATGCTATAAGCCTTCAGGAGAGAGAAAAGAACCACATTGTAAGGAGAGGATTTTAGAAGGGAGTATCATTTTATGTTTACTAAGACACAGCTGGTTGTCCATGCTCCATGAAAATACAGTGGCTTTGGTTTAGTGTTCAGCTAGAAAGTAAAATCTTTATCTACAGGATCCATAAAGGCAATGAAAAGTACATGTCTCTGCCCTGATTGCGTATTCCTCCTCAAGATGAAGGATTTTTTGTTTGTTTTTTACTTTTCAACAGTTCAAACCATAAATTTTCTATTAGAAATGTACTTTTTGGCCCAAGCTTGTCACTATGGGATACAAAAGAAACCATAGTATTGCCTTTAAATAGTTCAAAATGTGCCAGGAGCAGTGGCACACATCTGTAAACACTGGCAGCTCAGGAGGCTAAGGCAGGAGGATTGAGCCAGCCTCAGCAACTTAGCAAGACTCTACTTAAAAACATAAAACATAAAAAGGAATTGGAATGTGGCTCAGTGGTTAAGCACCCCTGGGTTCAATTTCTGGTACTAAAATTTTTAAAAAAATCTATTTCATAACTTAACTGGTGATTCAAGTCCAAAGCAATCACAAATACTAAGTATTTAACTATATGGCAATAAAACTCACAAATAATTTTAAGGGCCAAGTTAGAATATTAAAGGCTACTGAAGAATAAAAGGCTTAGACTTAGGCCTAATGTATGCAGAATATTTCAAAGGAAAGAGAAACAGCAAAAGGAAAATATATATAATTGTAGCAATAAATATATGTTCAGCAACTGGTGACTAAACTGAGGTTCATTTCTAAAGAAAATAAAAAATAGACTTGGATAGGCATGATGAAGCCATGTTCCATATATTTTAAAAAATTCAATGGGGGTTTAGACTTGATGTAACATATGGTATCAACATTAAACAATCATCTAATATCTGTCATCTCCATTTTAGGGAAGGTATATATAGAGAGAGTACTATTTATGTGCGTGCGTGTGTGTGTGTGTGTGTGTGTGTGTGTATACATACATACATGTGTATGTATATACACATGTGTATATATCTGTATTTGTGTTGTGTGTATATATATTGCACTCCAAATCCATGTAGTTAAAATGTAAGATGGTACATAGGAAAAATATTCAAACACTTATCACTTTCAATCCTAAAGAATGGCCTTAGTGCACAAAAAAATCACATCATCTGATAAAGCATTTGTTTGTGATTAAAATATTTGAAAAGCATTCCTTTGGTTTCTTTGAATAACCAAAGAAAGCAATGTACTGAGTCTGGGCTTAACCCTCCCACTTCCTTCTTTCTCACTGCCCAACATCATGAGTCCAGATAGTAACTCCAGATTCAAGTGCTTAGACATTGTGATATGTGTAAAGGTTGTCCCATCAACCCCTTGTCTTTTTCTCTCTCACTTGCTTTCATTAAGATTCACTTGTTCTATGAGGACATTCCCAAGTAAACCTATCTCCCTGTTGTCATTAAAATCACTCAACGTACATAGCTGCCAACCCCTCTTCACCAGACCATTGAACACTTAGGGGTTTCCAGATAGTAGTAATTAATTGATGGTGGGCATGTTTTAGTTATGTGAGTCTGTCTTCTCTTTCCTCTTTTAGATTGCAATCAGTGCAAGGGCAGGAAACTATCTTCTATTTTCTTGTACTACTATCATTATGTATTATTATTTAGCACTTGATGAGAGACAATAGTTTATTATAGAAGAGTATGAATCAAGTTTCCCACAGCTGAAAGCAGATAATGGTCACCAAAAAATAGAAGCATTCATACTAGCCAAGAGATTAAAAATAATAAGAAAACTAACTAAGTATATGTAAAATTTTTGAATCAAAAACATAGTAAGAGAAAATAGTCTCTAAATAAATGAGGCAGGCATGAAATCAATGACTACTCAACAATAACTAAAATACTGCTTTATTTTTTTTTAGCAGAACACCAAAGAACAGCAGACAATTAGGAAGTAATGAAGACACTGCTAAAATAGCTATTGATGAAAGGCTGATAAGAAAACACTTGGAACAACTGAACATTTACAAATTAGGAGTCCCCTGCTAGAATTATTGAGCACAGTACAATGGAATAAACTAGGGGGGGATAATTGCATGGATTTTTGAAAGTAAAATTTGAGGGCAAAGGGAAATCAGAACGTTATCGCATTCTAGAAAGAGAATTACTGAGCTTGTCTACCAAAGACATAGTGAATGAGTACTAGCCCTGCATAAAATTATTAAGTCATAAAAATTCAAATATAAGACTCCCAACAAATTCTTTCCACTGCCATTCTTTATCCACAGTTCCAAAACCCTGACCAGAGCTTTTCTCTTGTCCAAGCTTACTGTGTCATCCAGTCTAACTTCTCCTTAATGCTTATAGTTCTTTCCACATAGCTTGGCTTTCTGCTAAGATAAAATCTAGGCATTCCATTAAACTAATCCATGAAGGTTAACCTAGTTTCATTCAATAATTTCTATTTAATGGCCACTACATGCCAAGCACTGTGGGAAATGCAGAGCTGAATGTATTAAAAGCTTGGCCACCTCAGGGTGGGAACAGGAAACGTGCTAACACTGAGCTCCCTCCTCTGAGAATGTGACTTAAATTCTCCCACCTTAATTCCTGTTCATGTTTCAGATTACCAATACTTTTCCAAATGCCTACATTATTGAAGTGCATTCTAGGGAGTGCTGAGGGGTTTTGTTTGTTTGTTTGTTTGTTTGCTCGTGGTCCAAGATGTGGTACTCACATCATCGCTTCTGTTTCCTACTCTTCTTTTGTTCACAGATCTTCCCAAATGCTCCTTTATTTATGAATCCTTATACTGCACTCCCACTATCTGTCTGTTTGTTGTTGTTTATCATCTACAATTATGTAATGGTCTTGGGTAAAAGAGTACTGACAATAATACAAGTTTCTTGGTTTTACATTTTAAATGACCAACACCAGGTGCTATGACACCCACTTGTGACAACAGGAGTTTTCTAGGAAAAAGTCCAAGTTTATTCATAAATGACAAAAAAGAAGCTCTGAATATGAAAGATGAACAAGATGTCAAAGTGACTATTTAAGAAGGAAGCTTTGCATGGTAAAGTAATAAAAATATCTAAAATTAAATGATAGTTCTAAGTGGAAAAAAATTGAATAATAGTGTAATAGATATAAAACTCTTCTAGAACAGAAAAAAAACACCATTAGGCTATGCTTGAAGTCTTTTTTGATTGTTCTTTGAATTTAAGAAATCCCATTTGCAAATAAAAGATAATTCTTTAGAAAAACAAAATGCATAATTATTCTCAACTTCAAAATAGCTGATATATATATATATATATGTGTGTGTATATACATGGATATTTAAACATATTCATGGTATATATAACATGGTATATATATATATATATATATATATATATATATATATATGTATGCATATCTATACCTATATATATCTATATACATACATGTAATTTCTTTTGAAAGAAATTTTAATCTGTGAGGAAATCAACAAAGCTAGGGTTTACTACAATCCAGCCCTAAGGACAAGATAGGTTAAAAAATTTAAAAGCATGGTCCCCTCTCTCCACTAATTTACACACATTCCATAATCTTGCCATGGTGAGATCCATGCACAAAAAAACTTAATGTTAAAGTTTTTGAACTAAAGGTACTATAGCTGAGAGTGAATAAATGAATTCCCTTAATATGTTAGTTGTTTACTAAATATTTGTAAGATGGATTAATGAATAAAGGAATAAAAAGCAGATCATGTTGATTGGATTTGATCGTAAGGGATAGTTGGCTGTAGAGCGTGTGGCGAATTAGCACTGATGGAGGAGTGTATTCCATATTCAAGGAATTCTCAGAGCAGAGGCCACAGGCAGGAATGAACATGGGGACAGGAGGTTCCACAAGTAGTTATAATGGAAACAAGCTCAAGCAGAGCAAACTTCTGAATGTGTGATAAACACAAGAACATTTTTATAATTATTCATTTACTCTTAAAAAGAAGAAATCCTGAGTAAAAACTTATGCTATTGTAGTAATAAGTTAATCCAGGGTGGATTCCTAGCTTTATGACTTGGATATCCAGAATAATGTAGCAGTAATATAACTGGGACTGATTTTATTACAACCTTTTAAAATTTTATCCCATATTCTCTGTCATTGCTCTTTGTTGTTGTTGTTGTTGTTATTTGGTTTTTTGCCCTTCTTTGTTTCCCCAATCTCATCAGCCTTTGCCTCTTTGGATCACTGACTGTTTTACCTCCAAGGTTCTCCTTGAACTCTACTCCTTTAACAATTGCCAACCTTATCTACTGAGATTTCCCTCTGATTTGTAGACCCTTTTCTTATTTATGACCCAAATGCACAGCTTCAACAATTCCACTGTGCAACATTCATGCAGAAATTAGGCATGTGTTTCTCCTTTATTGTTTACCCTAAGCTGTATGTTAATTGTTTTTTTCTTTTGCCATTACCTGCCTAGAACCTAGTCATAATTCTTCAAAGCCACATACTATTTAAGAGAGAAAGAAAAAGATAGACATTAAAAGAAATTCTGGAGATACTGCAGGGTTATGAACATCTTCATTAGCATTGATTTCAACCATAGTTTAGATAAATATTCATTATCTATTCCTTAGGATCTATTTATATTTCTTTCATTCTCCTTTTAGACTTAACAAGTTCCTTCTGCTTACCTCTTGATAAGTAAACCTCTGAGATTCTGGGGAAAGGGACCAAACTCATAGTCTGAGAACCCATGCTTGACTCTTCATATTCCACTCTTATGAATTTAGGAGAGTCATTGAAATCATCCTTTCCTGCAATTTCTCATCCGTAAAACTATTTGGAAAAAAAAAAAAACTTATTTTGGACACATGGCACACACCTGTAATCTCAGCAGCCTGGGAGGCTAAGGCAGGGGGATTGAAAATTCAAGGCAAGTCTCATCAATGTATCAATACCCTAGCAACTTACCTAGACCCTATCTCAAAATAAAAATAAAAAGTGCCGCAGATGTATGTAACTCAATGGTAAAGTACCCATGGATTCAATCCCCAGTACCAAAAATGATAAAAAAGAAAAATTCTTGCAATTCTACCTTATAGATAATTGCAATACTAAATGGGGAAAACAACCTTGAATGTACAATTTTTATAAATATTTTTTCTTTCAAACTTTGATAGTTACTACTTAATTTGTACTATATACATTAGCCATCTTTAAATATTTTATTGATTTCTTTTTCTTTTGAGATGCAACCACCAAAGAGACCTCAACATCCAGAAGGCAGCCTGACATGAGGCACTCACTTAGCATTATTTGACAAATGGACTAAATATCCCATGTTATGATACAGCATTTAATTCAAGATTAATGTTCATGTGAGCTTCTTATTAATCCCCTTCTTGATTTGTCAATACACTCAAGAAGTATATCAAAGAATGGTCCATAAAAATGTCTACCTTTTATTGGACTAAGGGGTAACTCAATTTATTTTTCTATAAGCATAGCTTTTATTATTTTTTCCTAAGTGAATTACCTTTCATTGCCCACACTGAATATCATCTACCACTTTTCTGCCCACTCACACAAGCTGGCAAGTTCTCCCTGTAGTTTATCTCCATCTGCTTGGCATTTCATTACCTGGAAGAGCTTAGTGTCATCTGCAAACTTGGATAATTCACATGCTTTCCCTCTTCCAAATCATTTATGAAAATGTTAAATAAGACAGGTTCCAGGGCCAATCCCTAAGAAACCAAACTGCTTTTACTTCTGCATTCAGAGGCACTCTCATTTATCTCTAGATTATTTTTTTCTTTTCCCTGCTAAAATAAACTTTGTTTAATCACTGTGTATTGATATGCATATATGTTTCTTTGGGTCACTAAGGTTACTGGAGGTTAGGATTCAAAATTACCCAAAACATGTTTCTTCTGTGAAACTCTAAAGTAGCTCAGGGACAAGTGAACTTGAGCAGAAATAAGGAAGCTGAACAGACAGGACTTGGGGCCCTTTGGACTCAATTTACAAGAAGCATTTCTGTTTTAATATTTTATATTTTGAGACATCAATTTGGGTGAATAAATCTGTAAAAAAATTATGGTGTTAGAATCACTAGTTCAGAGAAAAGGGTTTGGAATCAGAATTCCAAGTTTTGTGCTTTGCTCTGCATTATCTGTGTACCACCAGGGTATGAGATTCTGATTCCTAAACTGAAAGCCAAGAAAATAGCCTCTGCCTTGTCTCTCTTGTAGAGGTAATAAGGATGAAGTGATATAATGTATGTAAAAGTAGATTGTACCATTTTTAAAGAATATGTTTCCTTAAAAGTTCTTTAAATGAATACCTGACATGATGCAAGGGAACCAGCACTATTACAGAACTCATAGCTCAGATATTCAAATCACGAGCTGAGATGGGAAACTAGAAACATCAGAACGCAACTGGTACAATGAGGAAGAGAGCATAGTGAAATCCTTCGACTATGAGATCAAATAGGAGAGATGATGAGAATTAAGAATGTGTAGAGTGTAATAATGGACTTTACTATTTCTTGTTTTTCTTCTCCTTGGTACTGGGGATTGAACCCAGTGGTACTTAACCACTGAGCCATATCCCTAGCTTTTTTAATTTTTATTTTGAGACAGGATCTTAACTAAGCCTCAGCCTCCTGAGTTGCTGGGATTAGAGGTATGTCCCACTAGGTGTGGTGGAGTTCATTATTTCTTAGTAAGCAACCCAGGAGAAGTGTCTGTTGTAGAATTGAAGAGAAGGTATAGAATTGAATAAATCATAGTCTTATAAACTAGGGTATTTGGGGGAATTATTCAAATATGCATTTATTTTCTCAATTGAGTTTAAAGAAATAAAGAAAAGAAATTAAAAAAAAAGAAAATAGTTGAGTTTGATCCCAAGTTCTTCAACCCTGGAAGAGACTCAGGGGAGGAACCATGGATGGCAGGGCCTAGAGAAGTCGAGAATATCATCTGTCCATGGTCCATGGACCCCTGGGTAAAGGAACACAGGCTAAGTTCTGTTTCATGGAGTACCTAGATTCAAGCGTGGAAATGCAGGACTACAAATAGTGCTACTAAAAGATACACAGCTCCCCAAAACACAAAGTTTCTAGAGAACCTACACAGAAAAATTGGAAGAAACTTGACTAAGACAAGGCAGATGTTTATGAAAAAGCAAAAGGAAAGCTTAGGATGAGAAGGAAGTCTGCTTTACGAGTTAAAAAACATGTTTTGGTCAGGGCAAAAAGTATCCTCAACTTCTGCTATAGGAATTTTGATTGAAGCACAGAATAAGGGCCTGAGATCCCATCTGTCCTTGTTTCAGAGAGTGGACACAGATGCTGCAAAGTTTTAAAAGGGGCATTAAATCCATACTGTTCCAGGAAAAAATTTCTTGAATCCAACTCAGACAGTTTAAGAAATGCTTTTGGACCACACTGTTGTCCAGTTCATAATACTTGCTAATTCAATACTTTTTCCAATTTAATGGAAGTGAATTCAAATCACCTGCAATTTATTTACAACCATGAATACTTTAAATACCAGCATGCCTATACATGAATCTGATCTACCTATTCTAGCTTTGTATTAAGATTATAATAAAATCCTGTGTTTTACCTTTGAAAGACAGACATGAAGAGAAAGGATGAACTCAGTTTCTAGGAAACAATCTCTTATCATCATAGAGGGAATTGTGTCCCCTTTTCTAAAACTCATGTGTTGATGTCCTAACTCCTAATGTGAATGTATTTTGGGGTAGAATCTGTAAAATTTGAAGGAAATCCTAAGGGGAAGGAAACATCAAGGATGTTTGTGCACAGAGGAAAGCTCACATGAGGGTCCAGTGAGAAAGTGGTCATCTATAAGCCACAGAAAGCAGCTGCAGAAGATGCCAAACCTGTTAGCACCTTGATGTTGGACTTCTGGCTTCTAGAACTGTGAGAAAATAATTTTCTGTTATTTAAACCACACTGTCTCTGGTAAACTAATATAGTCAGGTTTCTTGAGAGAGAAGTTTTTTCATGTCAAAACTGATGAGGAAACTGTGCCAGAGAGGTTAAATGTGTTTCTCAAGTCCACAGTGCTATTGTTTTGTTTCATTGTGTCATGTTCACTATGCAAACACAGGTAATGTAGAAATGAGAACAATAAAAATGTGTAAAATGTTAATAGAAATTCACTTTGAGTGTTCTTTGGTTTTCACTATTCAAATAAATCACAAATATGTATCCTTCTTTGTATTATTTCAAATTTTGTGCAACTACAGATACTTTAAATGTGTGTAAGAAAACTGTATGCATGTCAATTTGTCTTCTAAAACTTCTGAAGCTAACTTTCATTTTATTATCTTCCTTCTGCTCAGCCCCAAGTACCACCTAATAGATTATACCCAAAACAAAATAAGAAATGCTACTACTCACATTATTTTAAAAGAAAGTGTTGGAACATTTTGAAAATATATCCAGGACATTTCACTCTCTTATAATAGAAAACATAATTTAAATGTTATCTGTATCTAGAATTCTGTTTAAAGTGAATATTAGTGCAAAAGTCCCACCTTCCTATTGTACTTAAAAATAACCTATCTACACACACCTTGAAAAGGTGAAGGCTGATTCATCACAAACAATCAATAGCTTAGAAATGTGGATAGAAGCTGATAAGGCAACATGTGGCATACCAGAGCATACACTAGAAGTATCTACACAGTATCTATTCCCCGTTCCTCCCAAGAAGAACTTGTTTTTATGAGGGAGCCGTTTCCCTGCCCAGATAAGCTTCTCCTTTCCAACTTTCTTGGGTGGACATATGATATATTTGAGGCTCTGAGAAGTAAATAGATTGTGTCACAGACTCTCAAAAGATTGTGGCTTTTGCTGATAGAAGGGACAGAAATCACTTCACTGACCACACCCACCCCACCTCCTGCCTATGCCACTACAATCATCTGCTTTTAAAGTGGATATGATACCTGAAAACACTGTGGACATTTTTGTGAACTTGAAGACAAATAGCTTGAAAATAAGGGGGGCCGTGGGGACTTGGAGAACAACAGATAGGCTAACTCCAGTATTCTCCAAAATAGGCTTCTTTTTGTGTGACTTAAAAATCTACAGCTCCTGTTTATTTAAACTTCTACATTATTTTGGTACTTGAAGCTGTGCATCCCTAACCATGCATATGTTAACAATGCAAATATGGTAAAGCTATTTTTAAAATTAAAAGCCAATAGACTTAGTTTTGGTGGGTTTTTTTTTAAGGTTTCAATGAGAGAAGTAGATTATAAAAGACTGCTTATAGCTTTTAGTTGGAAAACAATATAATGAAAAGAGATAAAGGCTGAACTTTGGAATCCAACCTACAATTAACATCCCACTTCTCTTGTTTCCTAGCTGTTGGACTAGGAAGGAGAGTTTTATTTTCTCAACTATAATTCAAACATAATCAACAAGATCTTATGTGCTTTTTGATTAGTATATGTGATTATCACACAATAGGTAATCAATACATGTTAGTTAATTTATATATATATATATATATATATATATATATATATATATATATATAGAGAGAGAGAGAGAGAGAGAGAGAGAGGTGTGTATAAAAGGCAATTTTGGGGATGCATCTCAGAAAATAATGCACTACAATTTGGCAATTCTATTTTAATGGGAAAAGGAAAATAAGCCAATAAAGAACTTTTTAAATCTAAACTCTACATTTCAGGAGTTGAAAGGGGGAAAACTCCAATTCATCTCAAACTGAAAACTAATGCTCAACATGGAGGATCATGAGATTCTGTAAGACTTAGTCCAGAGAATTAAATTAGGTTCACTCTCTTATACTTAAAAATGAGGAAATAAGTAAATAAATAAATTATAATAAAAATTATAATAAATAAATAAATTTATAATAAATGAATTATAATAAATAAATAAATAAATTAGCAGAAAATTGTGACTTCTTTGCTATCTAGAACCAACCTTATAACAAATATTAGCTTTTCGTTTGTTTTTTTATGAATTATAACATGGATTTGTAAAAATAAATAAATAAATAAATGGAGTAATAATCATTCAACGTTTCAAAAGGACAAATCCTAGAATTATTTAAGGTTGAAGTTTCTGGGTTTTTTTTAAATAAAATTACATATTTTCTGGTTACTTTGCAAATAAGAATTATGAGTTAGACTTTGTTTATTTATTAATATGGCTAGACTTACCAAAATGTAACTGCAAAGGAATAATCAGCAATGAGTTTATTAAAGTATTTCTTCAAGTATGTCCTAAGAAACATCAGTCCCATGAATGCTTTGAAAATTTTTCTTGTGGTTAAATGAGTTTGGGAAATCTCTGTATAGGAGACGATCCTCATGAAGATTTCAATAACACATTAATATATCATGAGCTCTGAAACACCTCAGAGTTAAAGAAGCTATTTAACATTTAGCTTAGCCCAAAGCCCAGAATTATTCCAAATATCTTTGATCATAAAAAGTTATGCACCTAGAAATACCTATTAGCCTCCTACACAAAGAGTGTTGTTCGAAACACCCTTCAGAAATTGCGGATCTCTGGTACACAATGTGGTGGTCATAATACAGTGATGCTTGCAAGAGCAAAGTAATGTGAGTTTTCAAGTCAGTGTAATATGAGTTTTCAAGTCCATGCAGTTAAATAGATAATTAGCCAAGATAGATGGCTTACGTGCAGTCAGATTAAAAGGAGAAAGACTAACAGAATGGTTTCTTGCAGCCCTAGATTTGTACATTATTGTTTTTACTATGTGCCTTAGGGGGGGAATGTGAGCATACATATATCTATATATGAAAACCTTTTTTTCTGAAAGACATTCTGTTGATGAAAGAATAGGTCTTACAGCTTTGGTGCTTCAAAGTCGGATGTGGAAGAACAAGGTGGTGAAAAACAATTTCTTCAAACAACACATTTCTCCTGAAATGTAACACCCTCTCAAATGAATAAAGAGCACCGAGATGGAAACATTAGCATTAGCTGAAGTGACTAGGTGGGATATCAATTATTCTTTGAAATTTATGTTTTCATCTGATATTTTGCAGAATGAGACGTGAAAAAAGAAGATGATATATATGAAGGTTTTAGTCAAATGGAAATAACTAAGTGAATTTGATATGGAAAGCCAGCTATAATATTATTTGACATAACATCTTTATTTTATTGTTCTATATTATGTAATGATTACATATGGATTGGATTACTTACCATGCATCAAAAATAAGCTGGATAGTGGGAAGAATTTCTTTTTTTTTTAAAGAATAGATTATTATCTCATGGGAGTTAGTAATCTAATTAGAAAGACAAGATATATGCCTATAAAACAGGTAACAACACGAGGGAGAGATGATTAAGTGCCATGATAAATGAAGAGCCATGAAAGCAGCAGGTGCTATAAGAGGATTAGAGAAGAAGAAATCAAGTTTCACAATTTCCATGGATATAAAGCATCCTAAATTACAAAATCAACTTGATCTAAGTGGATTTATCTTGTCATTTTGATTTTGCATGTTCAAGCCATTATAGATCTGGGACACTTTCTTTCGTCTTTCCAGCTTGCTCACCAGGTAGCCAGAGAGAAAATGGAACCAGCAGCTCTGTCCCTACCATCTGCCAATAACTCCACTGCAAATCAGGCAACAGCTTATATGGATATATATTTGTTACCCAATTTGTATTTGCATTGGGGCTGAATATTTTGAAGCTCTCAGATTCAAGAAACTGTGAAAATACCTCCTCTCATTATCTAAACTTTCAGTCTGAGATTTAGTCATCCCTGAACAATCATGGCCCAGCACTGAAAGTTAAGATGTATCTATATAAGCACAAACTGTAACAATAACACTTTGCATTTCTGAACCATCTTCTATTGAAATATCTCATTCTCAGCACTGTTTACAAGCATTAATTTAGCCTCACAAGGGAAAGATAATTTGCAAGAAATAGGTTAGCTGTTGGTTTGAGATAGCACAGTTCCTAAAGTCAATACAAAGCACAGGCATTCTTACTCCTCACCCAGTGAGTGGGCACAAGAGAAACCACTTCAATTTCTTTTAAAACTGTGCTTTCAAATGCCAACTGATACACTATCATAATAAGTTATGACATGAAATTAATATAGATACAGAAAAAAATAATCAAGATAACCCTTTCTTATATGAGTCTTTGTTATTGCTATCCTTCACAAGTCTTTTCACAGCCCTGGTAAAATCTGGATCCCCTGATATGAAAATCATTATAATGGAGAGAATAATGTTCAAATGTGAAAAATGTACAATGACAAGATGAGAGAAAACATGAGGATGCTCTGAGCACTTCACAGATAGACTTCATGAAAGTCTATCCTCCAGCTTCTTAATGAAAATGGAATTCTTAATGAAAATAGGATAAACACTAAATGGGTAATAGCCATCCTCCACATCAGTGTTACTGTTATAGGCCAAAGGAATTAAAAATGAGGATGTCCCAAAGCAGACAAAAAAGGGTAAGTCTACAAAGCAGAAACAGAAAAGTACTCAGATAACTGTCCTCATCATCTGCACAATTCTAGTATGATTTTTGTTCAAATTAAATGAATAAATATTGAGTATTTGCCATAAGCATGCTAAAATACTGGGTGGAGAGATAGAACTATGCAAAAAGGAAAGACAGGTGAGTACAGTTGCCCATGACTGCAAACCCAGCCACTCAGGAGCCTGAGGGAAGATGATCACAAGTTGGAGACCAACCCTAGCAACTTAGACCCTGTCGCAAAATAAAAAAGATAGGGGATATAGCTCAGTTGTAGAGTGTACCTGAGACATAGTAAGAGGGGTATGAGATTGTATTTTTTTTCAATAATGAATAAATTTGGATCATGTATGATATGCATGGAAAGAAATTCTCAAAAGCAATGTTGCTGTGGAAGGTATGATGGAGAACTTTGGAATTCAGTGGTTTGGGGTTGTCAAAAGAACTGAGGGAGCTCTTGGCATGCATGGGGCAGGATCCAGGAGGAGTAGATATACTATAATTTCAAGATGGCCTCAAGAGTAAATAACTGTTCCAATTCTTCATGACTTTTCAAATATCCAGCTATATATTCACGTAGGTGAAAGATTAGTTTGTAATTCTTTGATTTTAGAACTTCTCTCTATATTTGACATTATACAAAGATGATTTATATAGTTTCAATAAATACTAAATTCTTGAGTTAAAATAGATTCATCAAAGCAATATTTTACATGGTTTGGTTCAGAAGTTCACCAATACATGGTCATTGTTTTAGAAGAATCTCATCATCAATGACTATGCCATAGCTCTTGAGCCAACAAAGAACATGCCATATATTTCTGCATGTACAGAAGCCACATCCAAGAGATGCCATTAATACATGCATACACTGCCCAATTTATCACATCTTCTCATGAAGTCATGCTTCACATGATTTTTATTCTTATTTCTATTATAGGCTATCATTATATTGTTTTTGTTATTGTTGTTGTTGTTTTGTTTTTGTTTTGGCACCAGCGATTAAGTTCAGGGGCACTCGACCACTGAGCCATATCCCCAACCCTATTTTGTATTTTATTTAGAGACAGAGTCTGACAGAATTGCTTAGTACCTCATTTTGCTGAGGCTGGCTTTGAATTTACCATCCTTCTGCCTCAGTCTCCCAAGCTGCGGGGATTACAGGTATGGGCCACTGCACCTGGAATATTGTGTGTTTTTTTTTAATTATGTGTGTAAGTACATTCATTATGTGTAGGCACCTACATGATGTATGTAGGCATATTAATTTCAACTCAGGATGGTAAAGATATATAAATAATATGTTATAAACAATATTATTCATTATTTGCTCTAAAGGATATTATGTTACTACGAAAAAGTCAGGAGCAAGTGTTAGGTACAATAGATAACAGTATTGAGGAGGAAGGGGAGTGTTCCTCCTCTTCATAATGCTGACCATCTGACTTAAAAGATAGGTGTCAAGCCAACAGGTGCATCAGTAAATGCAAAATCCCAACGTGTTTCCAAGGAAAGGAAGATTATAAAAGGGAATGATGCAATTTAAATGGTATGGGGTCAGGGAAGGCATCCACAGAAGTCCAGAAGTCATTAAATGAGGAGGTGAAGTGCCGTCTAAGCAAAAGGAAGAGCATGTGCAAATCAAGAGGATGACAAGGCTCCAAGAGAAGAAAGGGGCTGAACCAGCTTGCTCAGGAAATATAGAAAGACAATACTTCCCAGGCCCTGCACTCTTCCGTGCACAATTCCTTCACCTTCCTAAGTGCATTTGCCTTTAAAAGAGATTCAGATCACTCTTCAGGATCTATTTAATGGACACCAAATTTCTCCTGAGGAAAAAGGAATATGAAGTGTCACTAGAGTATATGTACCCTGCTTAAATGCCTTTAGATAGATTAAAGTATTCCAATATTTTTTCTAGGTGAATGCCATCTGAATTGACAGACTGGGATTTCTACTCTGTATTCCACATTTAGCATGGTCTTGCCTAAATGTTGAAGCAAATGGCTTCTTGCCTAAGGGTTTGAAAATAACAAAGGCAAGCAATATGCACCCAGGGCTCCCCTTGGAATATTCGATCAAAGAAAATATTAAGTAGTGCTGTTTTCGTAACTACCATTGTGGGGACACTTCAGTGTTGAGAGAGAGAACGCAGGGCTAATTCCTATTCTCATAATGCAATGCAGTGGAGAAAACTCACAGAGGAGAATTTGTCTCATAAACTACAAGTATGCAGGAGGTGACTCCAATCAAACACCACTAGGCTTCTTTACAAGAAGTGTTTACATGAAAAGAGGCCCTCTATTTCCTGAGGCCAGTTATCTCCCCCTAGTGCAATCTCTCACCCACAGGAAAGTCAGGAGGAAAGTGCAGTCGATTGAAAACCTGTCTAAGAATCTCCTTCCTAATGATGGCTTCATTCAGAAAATGTAGGTGAAGAATAAACTCTCAGAGTCTCATCTAAGAGCCCCCACTTCTTTTCTGCTTTTATCACATGTTTAACTGAAGCAGAAAGAAATACATTCTTACCTGGTTCTGGGTTGGAAAGAACCTTTATAGAAAATCTGATCAACTATGACCTTTGACATGGGGTAGCTAGGATGAAAACCAGAATATTTTCCATCCTCCCTTTGCTCCTATTTCCTTTAGCCTCCTACAAGTCACTATATAACATTCTTTTTTGTCCTAATGTGTTGGAAAATAAAAAATTAGAACCTTGATCTATTTCTTTGGAAAGGCTGAAAATTTTTCCTTCAAAAATTTACTCTATGAACATAGAATTGCTATCACATTTCTAACATGGAGAGAAGTCTTGTGGTGAACTTAAAACAAAATAGTTTTGTGTTGGATATGATAAAGGAAACATTGTAATTGAACTGGAAGATAGGATAATTAATGTGTTTTTGAAAAAAAATCAATAAAAATATTTAATTTTTTTATTTTAATAATACCATTAGTATTCATGATTGTGTACTTACACAAATGCCTGATGAATCCAAATAGTCAAGTTGGCCCCCTACATCCAAAATCTAGCAAGTCACCTGACAGCACTCTTTTAGAGAAGATGTTAATTCCATTTTCCTACTTTGCTCTTTGTTTAATGATCATGGGAACTTTCTATACCACCCCCAGGCAGTTATGTCGGAATTGCCTACAACACAAGTATATCCTTAAAGCTAAATAAAATTGAAAAGCAGCTGCTTAAAATTTTCAAAAATGTCAAGAAAATACAATTCATTCACTCAGTGTTAATGTGTATAGCAATCCACCAAAGCACCATCTCTTCAGTCATGTTGTATTCTGAATTTTAACACAAAATCCACAGTTCACTACAGATTGACATATTTATACAATCTTTAGATTCAGGTGATATGTAAGAGAGACACTAACAATGTTTAAGTACTCCTCCCACAGGATTAATATTATGGAGTCTGGACAACTTTGTGGCAAAAGTATTGCCCAGTACCTCAAATTTGCAGAAGTCACTGTGGAGATCGAAGTGAGAAAGACTGGTTGAAATTGCTCTATCTCTTGGGATTCTTCAATCAGAAAAAGTTAGTACTTACTGCAATTTCAACATGTTTTTTTCTCCTTCAGTATTTAATGTTTTCAAAAAGAAAGCAAAGAAATTGAGTCTCAGTAAATTCCCATGGTCTTTGCTAAAACTGACATAGATGCATTGCAGGTATTATAAAATTTAACAAAATATTATAAAAATAATGCAACCCCATTTAATAAAACAGGTATTACAAAATAATTCTTTCATTTTAGTGGTAGAAACAAGTAAGAAAAATATCTGAAGACCCTCATTTTTCTGTTGAAACCGGATTCATCAATTCCTAAATGGGTACTATAGACTTCTACATGATGCCCATTTTTAAGGAAAACATGGCTCATTCTTGCAGAATCGATAAAGCCCTAGCTAGGGACCAATTTTATTCAATATTTTCAGTGATCATCTTGGGAAATCAAGAAAGAACCTTGAAGAAGTTATTAAATGCATTCTGGTGTCCTGAAATACTATCTCTGTTCAACAGATGGCAAATGTGTTCAGAGGTCCTAGTTGTAGTCATTGAGGGATTACTGTATGCCAATCATTCTGCTCCAGGAGCAATCACACTATTAAGATATGCAGGAGATCATGGAACATGGCTACAACCTGCACAATAATCTGGACTGACAGTCAGCCTGAAGGCACTGGGATCTGTAGGAAATTTAGCAACAGAGAAACTTTGTGGGGGTACCATATTGAAGACAATCATGAATTCAGCTTCAGTCCGCCAGTGTTATATTAGAAAATCAAATATAGTTTGCCCATATTTTAAGGATGTAACTGGGCACTATGGGTCACTAATTTACAAATATGCAGTTTGGCAAGGTTTACAATTTACTTTATAATTTGTAATGCTACTCTAACTCTATAGCAACTAGATCACATCCCAAGTCTTGCACATACTTATCATCATCACTTAGAGAACTGAGACCAACAGTAATGATTTCTCAGCACAGAAATTCCAAAAATATCAAAGTACTTATTCCTAAACTTTAACGCAGGATCTAAACAAGGGACAAAAGGAGACCTACAAATAGTTCCACTTTGGTCTGCATATGGTAGTGGTGGTGGTAGTAGGCAGGAGAGGAAGGAAGCAAACAATAACAAGGGGAACAGAGAATATCTACAAAGCAAGGAGAACGAGTTCCTTGTCTCTTGAAAAAATAACACAGGTTAATTCCTTCAGAAACAACTGATTTTGGTAGGCTTTCTTCCTTTTCTGGTTAGTTGTTTAGCTAAAGTAGGATATGTGAAAGAAAAAATAAAGCAAGCTCAAAGGAACATACATCCAAGATATGTTACATTCCTTCATCCACAAGACAATGCTGGAGAAATTCCATAGGTAAGATATGAGGAATACCTTCTTATGAAACAGCATTTTACAATTTAAGTGTCTTGGTTAAAGCCCACACTTTGAAAATAGTTTATCACAGAAGACAGCTTTTGAAATCAACTTTCATACATTCCCTCCTATTTCCACCAGCAGCAATTCCTAATAGCAATGTCATGTGCAGAACAAAGTGAGTGGCAAGTGTTCAGGCCTGCAACTCCTTTTCTTGGATTTCTTCTTGTCCCCTATCCCACCTTCTTACAGCTGCCACCAAGCCACCACCAATAAACACTTGGGATCTTCAGAAATACCTTAGAAAATCATTGGCTTAATTTAATGCAATCCAATCCAGTCCAATCTAACTCAATTGACAAAGAGACATGATCTGTCCATATAATCAGTTACTAAGCAGAGGGCTAGAACTCAGAGTGATATCTCCAAGTGATTGGCACAATGGTCTTTCTACACCTCACTGTAAATACAGGATCAGAACCAAGTATTGCTAGATGTAGTCTACAGGTGGTATGTGAGGCAGGACCTAGAAGTAGAGAAAGTGGCAGCTTTGATTTTATATATTATCCTACATAGAAGGACAAAGGGATGAAAAATTTCAGAAATTTGTCTAAGTTTATGCAGTGAATAAATTGAGGGAAGACAAATTGACAACTCTGAAGTCCATCCTTGAGCAACTACACTTAACTGTGAGCACTAAATTAAATATTTAGTTTAATCTTCAGTGATTTGATAATTTAAATTTTTATTAATAGTAAAACTTAAAATTTTAAGATTGCTATTGTCCAGCTACACTTTATATTTTTTATGCTATCTATTCATCTTTTCTTATATTTTTACAATGAGGCTTGAACATATACATTTAATGTTCAAATATTTTATTCTTTTTTATTCTGAGACATTTAACATTTTTATGATCATAATAAATGAATTTTTTATTGTGACCTTTTGGAAAAGTTTTTGATACTCTGGAAATATTTCCATGTCATTTAAGACAATATTTTCCCATAATTTATTTTCTAATGTTTAAATTCCTATTATATTTGAAATTTATTCCAATAGGAAACTAAACTTTATTCAAGTAGTGACCCAACAATCCTTATATGTCTTATTCAACTTAAATAATTTTTCCTTTCCCTACTGATTCATAAATTTATCTGTATCAAATAATTCATTTGTGTCCCATTTTGTCCTATAAAACTTAAATGTGCATACAATATTAACATAATTACATAATATGACATAATTATGTAAAATAAGGACAATGATGTAATAATCAAAGTATTATTGTTAATATAATATGTAAACTCTAGATTTTTATTTCTAATCATGTTAATGCACATGTATCAATTTCATTAAAATATTTGCAGAACTGAAAACTTTAGACAATGAGATGAATAACACAGAATTTGTTTCTGGCAAAGCTGTATTTCTTTCTCATTGGACTATTCATGGTTTTTTATACTGGGACCACATTGTTACATACTACTTTTGTTACTAATGTTACCATCACCATTATCATTATTAGTTTGTAAGACAGAGTATTCAATATTCTTTACTAATGTTCTTTGCCATTGAACATATTATCTTACAAACTGATGATCATGATAATAATAATAATAATAATGATAATAAATAAAAATACTCAATGTGGTAAAGAACAAGATCCTTAGAATCAAGAATGCCTGTGTTCAATACAGGCAATAACATTTATTACTTTAGTAGTTATGTAATCTTGTGTAAATCATAGACTACTGTTTCCTCAATTACAAATAGCAATAGCATTAACTCGAGTATTTTATGGAGCTTGTGTAGTTAACACAATTAAAATAGGAAGATTGTCTGTGACATAAGTGCTATGTACTTAGCAATCATTGTCCTTTATTATTCCCAATATTCTATTTAATTAATTTGAGAATAATTGTGAAGTGTTCTAGAATTATTATTTGTGAATTTGTCTTAAAATGGAAGTTTTGTAAATCAAGTTGGAAAAAATGACATATTTACAATATTAATTGAACAATGAAATATCTTCACCTAGAAAACAGGGAATGATGATTTCTATGTGATATGACTTTCACATATATAAGTCTCTTTAGAGTCTGTTAATGTTCAATAATTTATTTTTTCTTATACTTTATGCCTTATTTATTATTACTGTGGTCAAATGGATGTACTATAACATTTACCTTTTCAAACATTTTCAATGAACAGTTCAATGTTATTAAATATGTTATTAACCATCATTAATATCCATCTCTCTACCTTTCTGTCAGGTACAATTGAAAGTACTGATTTTTAAATCTTTATAAACAGCCAGGTATCTTTTTAAAATTATTTCTTCTAAAAGGTAATCATCATGTCATTGTTGACTCTCTTGGGATTTCTATATAGACTTCATCTTTTATAGAAATGGAAAGGTTTTCTCTCTTTCCAGTAGCCCTAACCTTTGTGTTCCTGATTTATTGAGATGCACACATTGTTCTTACTCTATATCCAATTAAGAAGAAAATTCTCTGTATAAAATGGTAAATTCCTGGAACACATTCTTCTTTGTAATAGTTTATATCCTACTTACATGCTGGTGAGTTTGACTTAATATTGTTTTAGTTAGGAATTTTATATTTTCACAGTCCTTTTATTTGCTATTTTATTTATATTGACAAATACAAAATGCATATATGTCTTGTGTACATGATGTTTGGAATTATATATATATATATATATATATATATATATATAGAGAGAGAGAGAGAGAGAGAGAGAGAGAGAGAGAGAGACTCAATAGAGCTAATTCACATATATAATTACTTTACATATGTGTCATTTTTTTATGTGGTAGGAACATCTAAATTTTATTTTTAGTGACTGTCAAGAATACAATACATTATTATAAACTATAATCACTATGTTGGAATGTCCCTTTCATTTATTCCTCTTATCTAACTGAAAATTGTGAGTCCTTTGTCCAACATTTCACCAACTGTTATGCTTTAGATATTAGGTGCCCCCCAAAAGCTCATGTGTAAGACAATGCAAGATTATCCAGAGGTGAAAGGATGGTTATGAGTGCCTTAAGTCAATCAGTGAATTAATCCCCTGATAGTATTATCTAGGTGGTAACTGAAGACAGGTAAGGTGTGAGGAGAGAAGGTGGTTCATTGGGGGGATGTCTTTGGGCATATATTCTGTATCTGTCTAGTGGAGTATCTCTTTGTTTTCTGATTATCATATGAGCTGCTTCCCTCCACAACACCCTTCTGCCATGATGTTCAAGTTCACCTTCAGCCCTGAAAAATGGAGTCAGCTGTTTAGGGACGGAGACGTCTGATACCATGAGCCCCCAAATAAATTTTTCCTCCTCTAAATAATTCTTGTCAGGTATTTTAGTCACAGCAGTGAAAAAGATGAGTACAACAACCATCGCTTCCCCCACCCTAGCCAATTGCAGCCACTCTTCTATTATTAGCTTCTTTAAGTCTTGTAGATATCACACATAAGTGAGGTCATGCAGTATTTTGCTACTTTTGTATTATAGTTAAGTATTGTGTTTATATAGCTTCATAACAGTTGGTGGGAGTATTATTTCTCCTATACTCTTATTTTCTATATTTTTTTAAAAAGTTAGTATGACAATTAGGTTTACCTTAACGTTTGCAAATAGTCTCTCTATAAACTGATGCTGGCAAGGGCCTTTTAAGAGATAATTCTTTGGCCATTTGTCTTCTATTTTTGTCAATATTTAGTCACTTTAATTTTTTATAATTACAATTTCCAAAAAAATCCATTCAATTTATTAGGAGTATTAAATATATCAAAATGAGCTTCCCAAAGTAAAACTTTAGTTTTAAATCTTCCCATCAGTAGTTATAGCCTCTTTATCATTCATATTTTTGCATATTTTATTCCTATATGATATTGAAATTGCCAGGCATTTGCCTATTATGTTGATTTTTATCCAAAGATTTTCTATATTCTTTTTCTGTTTTCAGTTAATTAATTTCTGCTGCTATTTTATTATCTCTTCCCTTCTGTTGTTGGCTTTGTATTCAAAATGTATAAAATATTTTAATGAAAGAATATGACTTGATGCATTTTATAAAAACATTAACAAGTTATTTAATTTTAATTGAATTTGGTTTTCTAAATGAATATAAATTGTTTTAATTTCAAATATGTTAAATTCCAATATTTCCATTGAATATGAATTATAATTTCTAGTTCATTTAGGACTTGAAAAAAATACAGTCACACAGCATCAAAATGTTTCAAAAGTAGTTTTAAAAGACAATCTATAGGCTCTTCCAGTGAATCTGGGGAAGTCACTGAGCGACATCCCAGAAATTATAATCCTCAAATATCTTTTCCACTTCCATCTTTTTGAAAAAGTATTTTAAAGATCATGTGAACTTTAGTTGTGACTTAGCACTCTGTATAATAAATGTCAAAGCAATACTGACATGTTTTATATATTTGACTATTATAATTGAATAAAACCTTAGAATATTAGAATACTTAACTTCTAAAAATCTCAGAGGTTGTGGGACCTTAGTATTCACTTCTTAAATCCTGTCAGTTTTTTTTATGATGATGCAATTGTGGTATATATAACTATATATTATCCATTTACTCATTCATTCAAATGTACTCATTGTGCCCACTATATAACACACCTGAAGCAGGGTGGATGTGGGAACAGCCCAGGGACAGCTGAATTCCAGTCTTCAGCATGGTGATGGTAGTATAGCCACATACAAAGCTCAATAAAACACTCATCCTAATGCTGTTGGATTTTCTTCATCATATCTGTGTCTATCTGAAAATGGTTTTACTAATTGGCTTACTTGTTTGTTGTTTCTCTGTCTGTTGGTGAGCTGCCCAGAGAAAATAGATAAGAGCCTTGCCTACTACTGAACACCCAGTGTGTACAACATCCCGGTGAACAATAACAGCCCAGTGAATGTTTGCTGAATTAATGAATGAAGGGACTGGCTGAGCCTAGAAGCTACATGGTTTCAGTTGTACTATTAAGGTCAATCTTAAAGACTGAATAAACTTGCTATTGGAACAAGACGAGGTTATAAAGACTTCAAGACTGAAGTCATAAGAGCCAGAGTTGGGGCATTTTCATTACTCAGAATTCTGAATTCAAGGGGTGTAGAAAATAGTGGGGGAAAAAGAAGCTGGAGAAGGAGGAGCCTATCACGCCAAACTTGAGAGTGTGTTTTTTTTTTTTTTTTCTTCTTATCTTTTCAGGGAGTTTTTAAAAGAGAAGGTGAGATAAATGGATATGGGTTTTAGAAGGATCAGGTCCTAGCTGTTTGAGGAATGTATTGGGGACAGTTTATAGGGTCATACTGATGTGACCAATCAGCTACTACCAGACTCTTTCCCACTGTAAGTTATCTCACCTCACAGGAGTAAACTCACTTTTCAATTCAGATTGAAAAAGAGAGGCAGCCATTCATTTGGTCAATTAAGGACCCAATTTTGTAGGATTCCTGGAGGTTTATCTATCAGATTGTTCAGAAAGGTAAGAGGAAACCACTGTAACTAATAGGTGTCAGTGTTTGGATCCAGATGTTTAGTGTCTTCAAAGATAAAAAGCTTGTTAACTGTAAGAACAGAGGTTACAGATAATGGGATGATTAGTCCTTTCACATGGCACTTTTAATCATTTGATTTTTAAAATCTTACTGTTGTTAAAATAACTGTATTTACTTTTGAAAAAAGACAGCTTATGTAACTAGCTATTAGCAGGTGAAATAATTTTTATGTCTAGGACTTATTTGTCTGGCAGTTTGGGGTAAGGAGACCAAAGGATATCTTTCTAATACACAACAAAAATATATAACCCATTGAATTGGAGATGGTGTCTGTATAAGCCTCTGTTTTAATTAGTTTTTAATTTATACCCATTCTCATCTAAAAAGATTTACAAAGCTTTATATGTCAATTAGTTTGGGTAACTAAAAAATAATCAATAGTCATTCAGTTTTCTATTGCAGTTATAAATTTCTTCTGATAACATATCAACATCCATATAAAGCAGGAAAATATGACACAATATGAACCTCTATAAATCCAGTATCTGGGTATCTTCCAATTTTTCTTTTTTTCTTTTTTTTAATATAGTCAGTTAAAAAATCAACCCAAATAGAGCAGTTTTATTTTAAATTAGCTTAGAGTAGAATTTTTAAAACAGGATTTAAGAGTTTGTTCAAGAATTATTTAATACAATACTGTTTTGAGCAAATTGGATGATTTCTGTTTCCTAAATACTAGTCACTTGTAGGTGCCAATCACTTTTAATCAGAAACAGATATGTGAAAGGTGGAGGAAAACACAAATAATTACCTCCAAGATTTTCATTAATGAACATCAACGACTTCTTTAATATCATTTTGCTAAGTTTTTTAAAAATGCATTATTTAGGTGTTGCATTACTTAATAATTATCCACTAATGTATTTTATCCTTCATACATAGACCATGAATCCTTAAGGTTTTGTGGAGTGATTTTTCTAGCACTTAGGACAATGTCTTGGACTTAGCACTCAATAAAATGTTTATTGACAAATAATTTAAGCACATAATATGCAATTATTCTCACTGTATTATACCATTGTAGCACAGACAGAGAACATCAAAATCACCTAGTCTAACTCCACACCATTTTACTAAAAGAGGAGTTCCTATTAACAGAGGTGATACCCTTTTGATGAGCACAAAACTCCACAGGTCTCCCAACTCCTATTCCAATTTTTATCATTTGGAAAATTCGATATTTATAACAAGAAATAAGTTTCAAGGTGTACCATACACATATTTATTCAATTCACTGTGTAGGTATCAGGGACCAGTTTTAAGGGCTACAAATTAACAGGTATATAGAGTAAACCACCAACTCAGTGGCACATGCCCTGCTTATGACAGCCACCAGTCTTTCTACACAACACCCTGACCTCTAATTCACTTGTGAAATATGGCCATTTTGGGTGGTAAGAGTATGAGAACTAGTTTTGTAGACTTCTGATATAGCACAGACTTCCTATACAACACTAACTTGTAAATAAAATTTTCTAATAAGAATATCAACGGGCTTATGTGGAAAACAGTTATTACTGTAACAAAGACTGCCACTTACCAAAAAAAAAAAAAAAAAAAAATGCTTCCTCTTCTTTCTGAAACACACAGGACCGCACTTACTAATGCTCATGACTTTGAGATGTGATCACATGATTTACTTCTACCCAATGGAATGTGATCAGCAATGACATATAGCAGTTCCATGATTCACCATAAAACAGTCTTTTATTTGCACATCCTTCTTGACAGACACAATGCCTAGGACACAGTTTTATGTCATGTGCTAAGGTTGTCAGGACTATCAGCAGCCTGGATCCTGAATGACTGAGGATCAGAAACTGCCTATGGACCTGAACTTCACTGGGACTATGAGATATGTATTCCTATTTTTCAACTCCTTGCATATTTGAGGATTATTTGCTATAGCAATGAGTGTTACTCTCATGTCAGATTTCTATGATGGAAAAAATACATTATCCCTATCACCTAAAAAATGTCCAATTTATGAACTATGGAGTGAAAAAAAAGGATACTACTCTATTTACTTTCTTTCACATTTTCTGTGGATATATAAAAATCTAGCAAAGAGATTCTTCATTTAACACTACCCTTGCCAGTCAAGGTGTTTGCTGAGGTTTCATTCTGCCCAGTCCCAGAGGAGAGTGGTTCTCAAATGTCAGTGTTTATTAGAAACACCTTAAAGACCCAGTGAGCCAGATTACTGAGCCTTTTTTCCAGAGTCTCTGATTTTACTAAGTCTTGGATAGGGTATGGTTAATTGATTTTGTAACAATTCCCAGATGATGCATTTGCAGATGATCTAGAACCTACCCTTTGAGAATCTAGATTTTCTAGATTACTCCTAAAAATATTTCATTGTGTATTTTCATAGCTGGTCAGATATATCCAAATAGCACCCTGTTAAAGTTGTACTTTGTGTGGTGATAGACCTAATGCAACACTTAAAGGGAAACAACAGTATCTAATAGAAACTGCATAGCTAATAATAGGGTACTTCTCACTATCAAAATTGTCAAAAAACATGCTTGTGTTCTGATAGAGTGCAGCCTGTTTGAAGTAGGAAAAATTAGCTTACAGGTAAATCATGTCTTCCATATGAAATGGAAGTTAAGGTAAAACCTCATTTGAAGATGAGTAGAAGAGATGAGATGTTGAAAGGGGAAAATGTGTAGGTTACCATCCTAGGAGGATGACTGGAGAATAAAACATAACTGTTAAAAATTTATCAGAGGAATAAATAGAATCTCAGCCTGGCATGAGGGAAACAGCCGGCCAATTCTCAAGCAGAATTCCATCATAAGTTGTTACAGAAAATCAACCTCAGCAAAAAGGGAAAGACATCTCTGTCCCATGGTGCAACTTCACCTTACAGGTGTCACTAAGCTTGCTTACTCCACATGCAGCTACTTTGTGACTGCTCCAATTTGTTGGTACTTTGCAAGTCATGGTATCAGCCTAGAAGGGATGCTCCCAGACAAACTGCTCAGGCAGTGCAGAGACTAACTGACAGGAGGATTGCCATGCAGCAGGGCATGAGGAGGTCGTGTGGGACCCATGCGAACAGGAGAATGAAGTCAGCCTTCAAAGATCTACTGAAGCCAAACTTCAAATACAGTAGCAGAGCTGTGGATTGCTGGGAAAAAAAAAAAAAAAAAAAAAAAAAAAAAAAAAAACACTGACAGACAGGCAAGCCTTGTTTACAAGGATCTAGGGAAGGAAAGCCTTTTTAAGGCAAAGGCTTGGTAAGACACGGAATCTAAGAAGCAGAGTTGAATAAACATTGACAGTGCTGTAAACAACCAAGCACATCTTTATTTGGGAAAGCAAGTAAAGGTTACACATCAGTCAGTCTTTTTAGCTGAATTAACAGAGAAGAAATCTTGTGGCAATACCCTCAAGGTAAGATGATCACAAACTGTAAACTGAAAAGAAAAAATACTACTAAATGGATATTGTACAAAAATGATACATTTATTTAATGATAATGAGCTTCTGAATTCATATGATGCTCTGAAGTGTTTCAAATAATATGTTATTCAATATTCTAAATAATTCTGTCAGGTTGGTGATTTTAGCCCTATTTTACATATAAGAATATCTGAGCATGATTATCCAAAATTCCCAACTGTACTAATTTCTTCTCACCTATAAAATATTTTATCCTAGTCCAAATAATACATTAAATCTAATCTGAACTTAATATTATCCAAGAAATGTGTATTTTGCTACTGCATTCTGTAATATAGCAAATAAAAAAGGATACTTTGTTCACAATATCATCTGAATCTGCCTTTTTACTATGGATGGAAAATTTTAGACAATTCCTTGGTTCTATCAGAGAAAAGAATATTTGCTGGGCTGACTGCTGCCTGGAAGACTGACCCTATTTACTCAAAAGATATATACGTGTTTTTTTTTTCTCTCTCTCACACACACAATGTCAAATATTCTCTCTGCTACAGCAGCTGGTATTAAAAGCTGAGCCCTTGTATTAAAAAGCTACCTCTCCAGAGTTTTGTTCAGTAAATGCTGCCTGGCTTGTCTCACAGGAGCTACACAAACACATTGCACTAGCAGCAGCAATGTGGCCACCACCATCATCGTGGTCATCGTCATCCCCCGTTACCTATCTCTGCAAACAGCTTCACATCTACTGGAGTTCATTTAAACCAGAATCACCACCACAGGTGTAATGGCCAACTACACAAAGGCCACTTAGGCATGAATAAAAAACCAGAAATGCTGAAGGCTGTTTGGAAACCTCATTAGCAGATAATAATTACATGTGTGGGAATTCTTGAAAAGAGGGATAGGCAATGCATCATTATATACAAAATTATACCCATATGAATACTGCTCTCCATCCTAAAGCAGTGTAGCATAATGGTTAAACATCCTGACTTCAGAGCCAGACTAGCCAGGATTAAAACCCAGCTCAGTCACCTTTTATCTATAAAACAATTAAAATTCTCCATTCTTCACTTTCTTTACCTGTTACATGCTAACAATAATAGTGATATAGGATTAAATGAGTTTATAAGTTTAAACATTTACATATTTATTGGTCATATTAGCATTACTTTAAAAAGGCTGCAGGCCTGGCTTGCAAGTCCACTGGAGCTCAGCCTCCATGATTTTCATATGCCATGAAGCATCTGTCCATAATCTGTTATTCTATTCCTAGCAACTGTATTCTAGGTACACTGCTATTGTTCTATTAGAATTCCTTGCTGGTTTTGGAAGGCCAATATGATGAGACCATTCCTAAACTTTCTCACATGGGGATGAAGAGTGAATTTCTAAACAGAAATCAAAGGTGATCGAAAAACAGTACTATGCCCTTTCATCTATGAAAAGCCTGCTCCCAAGCTCTTGTTTTGTATTAGATATCATTTCTGAGATATCCCTCTACATTACCATGCCCTACAAGGGAGGCTTGTGCTTTGTAACGAGACTTTCTGGAGAGATCAATTTGCATGAGCAACTAAAAAGCTACAGAGGAGGAAATTCAAGATGAAAACCTACCTACAAGGATGAGAATTTGGGGTGCAGAATGGTTGGGGAAAAGAGCTATGATTTGGAGGAGGAATAAAATGTTCTTCAACTCAACGTCATAAACCCATACTTGAGTCATTTGGGTACCTGGAAGTTGTTGGCAGTTTTTGAGGGGAGAGAGCTTAATGAGGAGTAAACTCCTTCAAACAACTTGAACATAGGACCTGAGAGGTCAAGCATTTGGTTTAATCACAAAGCATGGTTCAAATGACAGTGAAAGGCTCTTGGCCTATTTCATTAAGAATTATCAATTACAGGAAGACAAATGGATCCAACATGAATAGCAAGGAGCAAAGAAGAACTCTAAACAGTAGTACATTGGGTAGGGCACATTGACCTGAACCAGTCATTGGAATGCACATACTATCTAAAAAGAGAGAGCCACACAGACCATGCTCTGTAACCTTTTCCTTGTGCATGCGCACAAACCAGTCACTGAACTATTTTTTATGGAGCCCAAACTAAGCCACAGAATACTTAGGAATAAGACTGTCTTTGAGTCATAATGATCAATTTCAAATATATTAGCTATATCTGCTTGAGGGACTTCCTGTGCTATAGGAGAGGGATTTGAGGGAGATTAGAGATATCCTAAAAGTGGGGCTAGAACCAGAGAAGATTCTGTTATCATGACTATCTCTTGAAAAAGCCATGAAGGAAGTGTGAATCAGGAGATACAGTGATACCAGATTTAAAACTATACTACAGAGCAATAGTAACAAAAACAGCATGGTACTGGTACCAAAACAGGCGGGTGGACCAATGGTACAGAATAGAGGACACAGAGACCAATCCACAAAACTACAACTATCTTATATTCTATAAAGGGGCTAAAAGCATGGAGGAAGGATAGCATCTTCAACAAATGGTGTTGGGAAAACTGGAAATCTATATGCAACAAAATGAAACTGAATCCCTTTCTCTCACCATGCACAAAAGTTAACTCAAAATGGATCAAGGAGCTCGATATTAAATCAGAGACTCTGCGTCTGATAGAAGAAAAAGTTGGCTCCGATCTACATATTGTCAGGACAGGCTCCAAATTCCTTAATAGGACACCCATAGCACAAGAGTTAATAACTAGAATCAACAAATGGGACTTACTCAAACTAAAAAGTTTTTTCTCAGCAAGAGAAACAATAAGAGAGGTAAATAGGGAGCCTACATCATGGGAACAAATTTTTACTCCTCACACTTCAGATAGAGCCCTAATATCCAGAGTATACAAAGAACTCAAAAAATTAAACAATAAGACAACAAATAACCCAATCAACAAATGGGCCAAGGACCTGAACAGACACTTCTCAGAGGAGGACATACAATCAATCAACAAATACATGAAAAAATGCTCACCATCTCTAGCAGTCAGAGAAATGCAAATCAAAACCACCCTAAGATACCATCTCACTCCAGTAAGATTAGCAGCCATTATGAAGTCAAACAACAACAAGTGCTGGTGAGGATGTGGGGAAAAGGGTACTCTTGTACATTGCTGGTGGGACTGCAAATTTGTGCGGCCAATTTGGAAAGCAGTATGGAGGTTCCTGGGAAAGCTGGGAATGGAACCACCATTTGACCCAGCTATTGCCCTTCTTGGACTATTCCCTGAAGACCTTAAAAGAGCGTACTACAGGGATACTGCCACAACGATGTTCATAGCAGCACAATTCACAATAGCTAGACTGTGGAACCAACTCAGATGCCCTTAAATAGATGAATGGATAAAAAAAAAATGTGGCATTTATACACAATGGAGTATTACGCAGCACTAAAAAATGACAAAAATCATGGAATTTGCAAGGAAATGGATGGCATTAGAGCAGATCATGCTAAGTGAAGCTACCCAATCCCTAAAAAACAAATGCCAAATGTCTTCTTTGATATAATGAGAGCAATTAAGAACAGAGCAGGGAGGAAGAACAGGAGGAAAAGATTAACATTAAACAGAGACATGAGGTGGGAGGGAAAGGGAGAGAAAAGGGAAATTGCATGGAAATGGAAGGAGACCCTCACTGTTATACAAAATTACATATAAGAGGTTGTGAGGGGGAAGGGAAAAAAAACAAGGGAAAGAATTAAATTACAACAGATGGGGTAGAGAGAGAAGATGGGAGGGGAGGGGAGGGGGGATAGTAGAGGATAGGAAAGGTAGCAGAATACAACAGTTACTAATATGGCATTATGTAAAAATGTGGATGTGTAATCGATGTGATTCTGCAATCTGTATTTGGGGTAAAAATGGGAGTTCATAATCCACTTGAATTGAATGTATGAAATATGATATGTAAAGAGTTTTGTAACGTTTTGAATAACCAATAAAAAATGAAAAAAAAAAAAGAAAAAGCCATGAAGGGGCAATGGATTCCATTAGAACAGTCATATATCTCACCTGCTCAATCCTTTTTTGGAAAGCCTTACATATTGTAGGATATTCGACTCAAAGAAAAAAGAAATCACTAGAGATGGAGCTATATTTTTCTCTACAGAACTACATCACCCTCATATGTTTTAAATGCCATTTTTTAAATCAATTTTCTTATGTTCCTTACCAATTGGTAGTTTCTTTGAAATTATCCTACTGTGAATTATGAATTAAAATTTACCTTCCTTTCTGTATTTACAAGTACTATTAAAACATAGAGGCAAACACTTGGGTATATACTTCAAATATACCTAAAATATGGAGCATTGACAAAGATTGGATATAATTTCCTCCAATTACGTCACTATATATGAGGAAATTAAGCCCAGGAGACATTAAATGACTTTCCTAAATAGCATGTGAGTCAGAGCCCAAGTTGGAATCTGTTTTTTCATTTTTCTTGAATACCATACCAACTCATGGGTTAGTGAAAGGACCTTAAGGGTCACTCTTTCCAAAAGTAGGAAACCATATAGTATGAGACCAGTTGGAGGTCCACAATTACTCTGAACAGGAGATATTTCTATCCACAATAAAAGTATCAAAAATGGGCATGAAAAGAATTAGATATATTCTAAAAGTGTCTGTGAATATTTGAGGAAGAAGAACTAATGAACAGAGAATGATAATAGCTTTTGAAATAAGACATGAGATAAAGTATACTAGTATTAAAAATATGGACACATTAATTTTACAGAATGCTTGTGGTTAGGAAGCCTATATTTAAATAATGAAAATGTAGCAACTGGTAGATGCAATAATCTGTCTTATTATGATAATAACTAATTTTCATTAAAACTGAAAAAGGCATATATTAATAATCAAAAATCCTTTTGATTTTTTAACATAAATTAAAAGGAGAAAATAAAGTTCAGTATTTTAAAAGTAAGAAAGATGAGTATAATAGATAAGACTGTATAACAGCTCCTGATGACAGCTGCAGAATGAATAAGAAAGTAGGGGCTGAGAAGGGCAGGAGTCTATATAAAGGAGCTGCAGAAATTAGCTGAGGCTTAGCTGTCTGTAACAAAACCCAACCCCACATCCTGGTGGTAGAGGGAAATCCAAAGAAATCAATTACACTGATATTTAATTTTAGAAAAGGAAACAGTGACAAAATGACATCATTAGTAAAGAAAAGCTGCAAATAAATATAAATAATCCATAAAAAGTCTTAAGGCTCTTTAGAAACACCTTAAAGCCTTCAGGGAATGTGGGTCCAGGAAAAATAAAGACTAATCTTGAAAAAGTCTTTTATTGCCAACTGGCAAATATAAGAAATACTCAAAGAGAGATGGAAAACATAAAAATATATACAGATTATACATAGACTTTTTTAAAAAAAAAAGACACTGAGGACTGGTATGCAAGACAGTCTAAAGAACCTACTAGAGGTTTTCTTCAGTGTAGTAAAGGGGAGGGATCAGGTTGAGAATCAGCCAACCCTTCTGCCACAGATACAAAGTAAAATGGCAAAAGCCGGAAAAATAGATTGTTCTGCCCCAGCCCTTCTCAAGGACATTACCTGTTTCATATCTTAAAGGGACAGTCAGATCAAAGTACGCCAGAGACAGGTGATCTTTGAAAACAAATTGACGAACCGAACCAAATGCAGATGAGTCACACTCGCTGGATGGCATCCATCCACAAATTCTAAAAGTAAAGCAAGGGTGAGACCTTGAGACTGTAGATCAATGCAGATGTGCTTTTAAACTGCCACAGTTCTAAACAATGTGAAATTTTCCAGAGAGATTTCCCCACAACCAGTCATCAAAGAGGAGCCAGATGCAACTCCCTTTCATAATGAAGTCCAATCCCAGTGAAAAGCATTAGACAAAGAGTGCTCAGCCCAGCTAGATGCAGAAATTGGGAGGAACAAACATGGGGTAGGGAGGGAGATCCTGGCTTGCTATTCCACTTATTCCATTAACATTTTATCTCACTTAAATTTCCAAACATTCTGAAGTTTGTTTCCTCACCCTAAAAGGGTGTAATTATCCCCCACTTAAAAAAAAAAAGAAAAAAAGAAAAGGATTCAAGGAAAGAACATGACCATGATTGTCAAACAATAGAAATGGCTCTTATTTTCAGAACTCTACATTACCACGCACTGTACTAGAGGTTTTATAATGCCATCTTGACACAGCAGGAGCTCAGCACTCAGCTTGCCTTACCCTCTCAGAGTATTCTCAGGGCTGAGATAAATTAATGCACCTCAAAGCATTTCACGAAGTATAAGTGATTGTAAGCTCACAGGTATTTGTGAAGAGACAGTAGGGTCTACTAAGGGTATATCACTGTAATAGGCAACCTAACATAAGCTACTATAGGAAAACCAACATGGTTTCTGTAAGATGAAATAACAATGGATTATCTTGTTAGTCAATTTCTAAGGTTGAAAAAATCACAATGGTCACAAAGCAAGAACAGATTAATTGTGGATGATACCATGTAATATCTTCTATTTTAAAAATAAAAGCACTCACTGAAAATTATTTTCAAGAGTAAGACACTGATGAATAAATTATGTATGGGACCCTACACTACCATGAACAGAGATCTTGTAGGTGAATATTTAATAATAGAGAAAAATTTTTCATGTTATGTTATTAAAAGAGAGGAGTAAATTACAAGGTATACGTTAAACATAATACTAATTTAGTAACTTATGAATATATATGTCTAGGGGTGAGAGGGATTCTATATAAACATACAACAAAATAACTAATAAGGACTTCTCTGGTATTGAGAATCTGATCAATTTTTCATTTTCTTCCTTGTGCTTTTCTGTGTTTTCTCCTTTTTCTACAATGGACTTGTTAATTTGTAATGACACAATTTTAAAGACAAATGATTCTTTAAACCAGACCAGGGAAAACTGCAGCTTCACTCATTCTAAGAATATAAAACATCGAGCTTTGCTTCTGAATGCAATGGGAAGTACTTCAAAGTTCCTTCAGTGTTGCCAAGGTTTATTTAACAATATTTTCTCACCATATATTATACAAGAACAGAACTAAACAGATGGTCTACATCGGAAACCCAGCAATCTAGGAAAAGCTATCCTTACTCTACCTACTCATCAGACACTATGTACTATATATTGCACACACACAGAGAGACACATTCATAACCATACTGCATTAATAACACACATGCCCAAATCTTACATAGATCCCATATGTCAAAGTCATCCTACAGGTCAAACACACATGTCTTCAAAAGATAACATGATATGGTCACATTTACCTTGTGACCCTATATATTTAAAAGCTATATATTTTCCCTTATATATCTGACAATCTTATCCAAAAATAATAATAATAAAAAAAGTAACTTGAAATTTCTATTAAACATAAGCAAGGTTTGAATTTGAATCTGTATTATGTATGCAAATGGTATCTCAGCATCAAATTAGTCTTCCAAAAGCGGCATTTCCTTTATGTCACTTCCTTCCTGGGCTAATCAATGGCCCTTTATTTCTTTCAGGATCAAGTACAAATGGTTCAGCCTGGCATCCAAGGCTCACCCCGTGTCTCCAGGCTTCTTTGGCAATACTTCCCAACATGAACCCTTAACTCCACTCAGGCCAGAGTCCGAACTACAACTCGAACACAATGAACACTCTTTTCTCTGTTTCTATTATTTTCCCTAATGGAAATATCCCTCATCTTTTTTTTTTCTCTCCATAAATCCTCCTATCTTTCAACACCAGGTTTAATTCCATGTCTACCATACAGTCCCATCCTCTGGTTTCTATTTATTTTCCAAATCAATCTGCTTGATACTTAATCATATTTTACTTAATGGTCTTTAAAAAATTTGTTTGGGAACAATAATGATCACATAAAAATTATGCTGAATGAAGCTAAAATGCCAAGTTGTATGAATATTGTAGAAATAAAGTATACTATATACCACAAGAAGCTGATATTATGCTTTTAGTGACTCTATTATAAATAAATGTTGCTGCCACCAATTACAAAAAGGTTTGGCTTCTTTTTGATCTGGCAAAAAAATTAGGTCAACAAGATCTTCCCCTTGAATTATATTATTAAGAGTCAGCTTTTCACTGTATGTACTTGAATGGAATAAAACTTCATTTTTTAAAAAATAGTATTTAATTCAAATGCTTTGCTAATTAAGACTAGACTTCTCCCCAATCAGAATAAAATCATAGACTTGTCTAATTTTTTGAGCTCAAAGACACCTTAGAGATTATTTTCAGAATCAGAGAGTAACTTGCCCAAGGCCACATAGGTGGTTAGTCAAATGTGATTTTTTTTGTTTAATTCTATCCCACATTCTCATTTATACTATAACTTAGGGTAGGGAGTACAGTGAATTTGAAGACAGAAGCTTGGGCTTCAGATCCAAGCCCTACTTTACTTGCTTTAAACCTCGTTTCTCAGATGTAGAGTGGAAAAAAATAGCACATGACCTTACAGAGTGGTTGGAAATAGGTACGTGATAGGTGATAGGTAATATCTACACATGGCTATTTTAAATTGTAAACTACATGCTGTATCCTCTGTATAACCTTCAATCATTTACATACCTAATAGGACAGAGATTCTCCTTCAACCAAGTCCTGAGCATTCTGACCCTGAATCTTTCTACAAGGCATCCAGTCTCTCTCTTACCAATGCTACAACCTTAATTCAAGTACCAAGATCTCTTATCTAATCAAAGCTCCTGAATAGGCCTCTTCCAAATCACTCTTATATTTTTCTCACACAGCATCCAGAGTCCTCTTCTAAAAATTCACAGGTCATGTGACCTTTCAACTCATCCATGCCTTACCTCTTTCTCCTGCTTAGATGAAATTCCTTGTCTTTGCAATGCTCCTCCAGACCCCACAATGTTAGGCTTAGGGAACCCCTCCAAGCTCTCTTTTTGTCATTTCCTCTTTGGCCTTTGCTTTCCTCTGCTCCTTAACTTCCGGGAATGTGTTGGCCTCCTTCATACCTCCAAGTGTTGGCAAATCATCTCTGTACTGGTAGAGATCTCTCCTCTGTGCATAGTTAACTCCTGCTCATCATTCAAACTCTCATGACAGGCTAGTTCCTCAAGGAAAGACTTTCTTAACTCTCCAGGACAAGCTAGGTCTCCCTAAGATATATACTTATGGTACCTTAAATTCTTCTTCATTATATTTTATTACAACGGTAATTCATTTATTATCTCTTAAGTGTCCATCTCCCTTGCTATAAAGTTTATGAGCGTGTTTGCTTCTGTCTTAATAAATATTTATGAAAGGAAGGGAAGACAAGAATAAGAAAGAAAAGGAAAAAATACTACTTGCTATTCTTGCACATTCATCCACCTTCCTATACTCTGTAGTTTTTTTATACCCAAATTAAGTGACATAACTACCCATTCTTCATACTACTCATATCATACAAACAAAAATAACTTTAAACCCACAGAATGCCCACTCTTCTTCCTCCTTAGCACAAACCACATTATTGCCTAATGGGAAAGATTGGAAATTAAAATTTCAGTAACAAAACCATAGTTGTTACTAGGAACAGTTTCAAACCTGCATCTGCTATGCCAGCAGAGGTTTTGGTCAGGTCAGTGGGATTAGTCTTATCTCTGCTACATGAGGCAGAAATCACTAGGCAGTATCTCTCCATTCCTGGGCATACAGAGGGTACGCAGTGGAAAGCTGGCCTGGTCATGGCTGCCTGCCTGGACCAGACTGGCCCAGCCAGAATCCCCCTAGAATTCATTCACAGGCAGCTAATCTAGGTTTCCTCCTAGCAGCTTGCTGCTTTCTCCTTAGGAGATAGAAATCACAAATCTCCTCTCCTGGGAATAGGATACCACTTCTGGGGCAGCCACATAAAAAGAAGGAGAAAAAAAAAAAAACTTCCCCCCACCAATCTTGTGTTGATAGTTTAAACGTGTTCAATCCTACACTTGAAATGGCTACACAAATGGCCCTATAAGTGATTCCTAAAAGAACCCCTTAATATTGTTGATATTTCAATGGGAGTCAAACACTAATTATACGTGTAAACAATGCCAGCATATTTCTTTGCATAACTCCTGATTTTTATGACCTTTTTTCATACTGAAATGAGAAAGGAGGAACACAGAAGAAGGAAGGAATGGAGGTTATTTGAGTAGCAGAGTTCCGGTCTGCTGACACCTAGGCAAGATTCATTAATCTTGGAGATTCTCACTCTCATTTACTAAACAACAGTGACTCATACAGAGTTACACGGCCACAGTGGCAAAGTTAATTGGAATCTAGATCCCCTATGTCTTCCTTTCTTCAGCAATTCCTCAGCACTGAAAGCTGAAATATTAAGTGAGATTATTGTAAGTTTATGAAAAAGAAAACCAGAGAATAGTTAGCATGGAATTAAAGTGGACATGTGTTTTCTTTCCAGTGTGTGTGTGTGTGTGTGTGTGTGTGTGTGTGTGTGGTGCACGTGCGTACATTGGCTTCAGCCCTTGAGCAAAGTGAGAAGGCAGACACAGGTTATGCAACCTTATATCAATACCAGCATCTCCCTTCAGCATTAAATTAGCACTGGGAGCTCAATGTGGCTCTCACCCAAGTCCAGAGAAAGGCAGAAAGAAAGAAGGGAGGAAGGGAAAAAGAGATAGATGTGAACACTGGCAAATTCTGTTCAATTCCTGGAAAGAAGCCAGATCATTCCTTTTAATTTAACTCTTTCTCTTCTCCAGCAGAAGCAAATACTGCACTTGCTTAATGCTTTATAACTTTTAAAAAGCTTGTCTCATGATGTGACGAGCACCATTAGCCTAACCCAGTAAACAAGAAAAGTGAGATTCACATTAGATCATCATCTGTTTATCAGGAAATTGTTAATAAATTCAAAACTAGTATCTAGGTTTTCTAAGATGTACTCCTGTGTCCTTTATACTTAAATATCTTTCCTATTTAGTGTCAAGACTAGCATTGCCTATATTGCCAGCATAGATACCTTCAAATTGTAAAAAAAAAAAAAATGATACAAATACAATAAATCCTTATGGAAGAAGGATAATGACAAAGAAAAGTATTTATTATTTTAAATATACCAGGCAGAAGAAAAATGTATACAATGAAGAAAATGTATTATGTAGGCAAAGGTAATGAAAAAGATTTTGATGGTACAACCCTGTTATATGCTAGAAGACATGGTGGCTCCAGGAGCTGACCAGGATTGTGTGAAATGAATCACAGTCTTCTATGGTTGACAGTTATCAAATGAAAAAAGAAAGGAAATCCTAAGGCATTTTGGTCAATTGTTTTACTTCTAGACTGTACTGTGACTTTCTACATGAATAAAGCACTTGTAAATAATTCCCACAAAAACCATAAAAATAAAGATATTCTTTATGTTTTATTTTAGTGGTATTTTGAGATGGGGGTTTGTACTATAATTAATAATAATCCCCCAAATTTGTAACAAACTTCTGTTCAACTACCTATAAAATCTGTAGAGAAGACTATGCTCAAAGTGAAAAGCCCAGAGTTTTCAGAATGTTAATTTTATTATTCTGAAGCAAGTGTTATCAAATATTTCATTGGAATGCAAATGCCATAGGAAAAAAGGGGGGGGGGGACTCTGTTTCTCTACAGCTTAAACAGAGGGACTTCAGAACAGTGAGGTCAATGCAAAGTAGGTCTATGTTACTGATGCGGTAGTAACAATCAACATTCATACCTGGCATAAAATTAGACTTTATGGATGGTGTTCTAAAATTTTTTAAGTTACTTGAGTAAATTAGACACTTCTAAATTTTTCCTTAATTACTTGATATTTTGCCTAACTTCAATTCTTAACAATATTTCTTGAAAGGTCGTATTTTCTAGCCCTTGTCAGAGGAAGATGTTTGATACCTCTGAAGGGGTTTCACACAATCATTTGCATTGGGACTGTTTAGGAAGGGGGTCAGTGGGCGCTCCTGTGAGCTGGTAGGCATTGCTCTGGAAAGATGTTCTTTATAGAAAGCCTCTCAGTGGTTGGACGGAAAGCTTACATCCTAGGCCTTTTTGCGGCTGCCTCACTGAGCAGCTGCTGTGGGGCTCCTCCTTGGGGGCTGGCCCTGCTGTCTAGGATGCAGAACAAGAACACTCTTCTCCTGGCCACTAAGCAGTCCAAATCTGGTTGCACACAGAAGCCAAGGCGACCTTCATGCCCAGATGAACCAGAGATGGGGTTGGGGTTAGCCAAGTGGAGTTCATCTGTGTCCCCAAAGGGCACACAGCTACTCCATCCCAGATGCCAAAAGGAGAGAATAGAGCCAACCTCAGAGCAAAGCAGTGACCGCTCTCTGGCTCTGGAGCATGAGAAAGGAGGGACAGGTGCCAGATGTCAAGGAGACCCAGCCAGATCTGAGCCAATGGAACAGGGGCCTCAAAATAAACCAAACAGAAAATGGAGAGTCCTGAATAGGTTGTCTTTGTTTTTTGTGTTTGTTTTCCTTTACTATTTTGAAAAAATAAATCGCAATTGAACTGTTCTTTCTTTGCTTGCTCAAGGTTATAGGTAAGTGCAAAGATAATACTACAATTATAAATGTCTAGCAAACATTCTTCTTGGAACCTCAGACCTTTCATCAACAGGGTTGTCATTAATATAAAGTACAGTTACCAAGATATCAAGGATGAAAACAGGCTGAGCCACTATTTAACCTTCTCACCAAATCTTCATTGCTTAAATGTTAGAAGTGGTTACTAAATATCACAAGGATGTTGCACAGATGAATTAAAAATTATGTCGAAGATTTCTAGACTATTTGGAGAAAGTAAAAGAAAAATTATAAATTTAAGTATGTCTTGATAAACATACCTTAGATAATCCATTTCAAAATAATGATTATGTTCATTACATCATCACCAAGAAACAGAGCATAATTATTACAGAGATGTCACCAATGCATGTCTTACTTGCCCATGGCTACAAAGTAATGACTTAGAGTTCGTAGTGTGTCTCATGGGGACAGCTCAAATTATGCAATAAATATCCCTCCACCTCAGCAGCACATAGCCCAAAATACATTAAACATTTTTGAACAAGTGGAATCTAATAAAAAAATGAACATCAATAACAGCATTCATCTGTGAATCCATGAAGGTAATCATGAGAAACAGCAGAAGTTATTGTGCTGCAGATAGGGCTGATTCCAAAGGGCTACACACTGTGACACTGAGAAGTGTGTGTGTGAGTGTGTGTGTGAGTGTGTGAGTGTGTGTGTGAGTGAGTGTGTGTGTGTGTGTGTGTGTGTGTGTGTGTTCCAGCACATGCATTATATGCAAGGGGGAGGAGAGCAGTTAGCAGGCAGCCTGTCCCAGACTTTCCATGACTATGGCAGAAAAGAAGAGTGTGTATTGCAACTGTTTGTAGTGATCCCATATTTCTTAGCCCCATCTGGCTGCACTATCTTATCCTCCTACCCTGTTTCTCAAAGTTATTCCTATCTGGTCTGTGCCACATATGAGGGGATCCCAAAGCTTGATAACTGAGGCCACATCTCATGATTTACTGAATTCTATTTAGTACACATTGAAAACTCTTCTTTGGAAATAACAATTCCTAGAAGGAAAATTATTTTGCCCAAATGATATCAGATACTCTATTTCAAAGAATTGTCACTATAGTTTACTTTGGCCTTACTGAAGAAGACTGTAGGGCTTTTCTTTTGTAATGGAAGATCCTCTGAAATATAATCATCTGATTTGGTGCTCTATTAGACTTTCCCCATCCTTTAGAAGTGCCATCTAACATAAGCTCAGCACTCTGATCTGCCCTTCACTTATGTGACCCCATGGCTATGTAATGAATATTCCACAATTTTACTCAAACTTAAGAGAAGCATGAACTAGTGACTTCGTTCTTAGCATTTTATCTGAAGAGCTAAGTTCCTAGAGTTAAATGGAAGAGGAAGGAAAGGGATTAACCTCTACTGCTAGCATAGTACAGTCATGATGCTAATGTCTCAGTATGAAAAAAACTGAATTGCAGCAATATCTGAAATCACAGAGACAGTCCTGAGAGCTTTGAAGAAAAAAAAAGTAAAATGTCAAAGCTAGTTTCAGATTCTAATTTTTATGCAGGCATGCTTAGTAGAACTGTGCATTACATGAACTTATAATTTAGATAAGTAAGGAGTGGGTCAGTGAGTTCTGAGATGAGGAAGTTTTTAGAACCTGTAACTTGTAATTGTGCTATGGGTGAGTCCCAGTGATTCCTATAAATGTTTTTCAAAATGTAACTCCAACACAGTATTTATTTACTTGCAACGCTTCAACTAGTAAATAGCCAGAAGTCTATTCTCTTTTCATTTGGCAAGAGGGTTCTATAGCTACACAAAATATCCCCCAGCAATGAAAAATGAAACCCACAAATGTAACATTAGCAACCAGCTGTCAGAAGAAAATCAAGAGAAGGACTGCCAGTCTGGTCATTTCCTGGTGAGTGTTCATGAGAAGGACTGTGTATGTGTATGCACTTGCGTGTGCAAATGAAGAGACTTGCATGTTCAATAGCAGGAGAAATGTGAGCTGGTGCAGGTCCTAATGATGGCAGAATGCCTAACATGAAGATGTAGTAGAACCTCAATGGTAGAGCCATACAGCACAGACTATCTAAGGCTAACTGTGCAAGGCTTCTCTTGTGGTGGGAAGTATGAGATAGGTAGATTAAAAGATAATGTATCTTTATGTTGGAAAGACTTAATGTATTGTAGGTATGTTTAACATAGATGAGAGCTCTGGATGCCAGCTTGTAAGTGAAATGCAAACAGTATGTATGTGTTTTCATTTTTAACCTTGTGAATTCACTTCACAGTCTCCCCCAAACACAGAGACCTAAAAATCTCTTCAAAGTAATCACCCAGCACTAGCTATTTAGTCCTCCAAGCATGAAACACATTGACCATTCTGAGCCAGCACAGCTATTAACCCGTGGATTCTCAAATTCTCTCTCTTGTTGGCTCGCTCTCTTCCTCCCTGCCCCCGCCCCGCTCTCCTCCACCAGTATCCCTTCCACTTCTCAGGGTAGAAGAGTATGTACGGGTTATTTTGCCTAGAAATGCAAGTACCAGGTGCCGAGGGAATACCCAACCTCCTCCTAAACTTAATGCCAATTTCCTCCTGAAAGAGGAGGAATGCAGTGGTATCAGTACCAGGGACGCGGGGACAGCGAATACCACAGCAGCGCACGGAGTTTACAGGGGAACAACCCCAGGTCCTCTGCCACCCGCCTCCCACCAGCCCCCGCCGCCGCTGGCAACACCACACACACACACACACACACACACACACACACACACACACACACACGGGTTCAAGATCTCCACATCAACACTGCCAACACGGATATTGCAGCAAGTGTGTCCGCACAGTCCTGCACGCCTCAGGACTCAGCCTGGACGCAGCGCAGTAAGGGCAGGGAGCGCACCGCAGGACTTGTAAATAAGCCGGGTTCTGTCCAGAATCTGAGCACCCCTTACCACTCCAGAGCCCGCGGCGCGGAGGAGGGGACGCGAGGGTTAGGGAATCCCCCCTTACCTTGCAATGAGAAGAGGGACAGGAAGAAGCCCAGCACCCAGACGCTGTGCAGCCAGTAGGTCCTCATGTCTCCGCCGCGCTTGATGCTCCCTCACACGCTTGGCTCTCTACCCCTTCTGCTCGTGCTCTCTAGTAAAACGCGCCGCTTGCTTCCCTCGGTTTCCCTCTGGGCTCTCCCAGCTCCCGCAACCAGGACAGATGAGGCTCCTGCCACACGACGGACGGATTCCAGAACAGCTTAGCTCTCCACTTGGAGAGCGCGAGTCAGAGTCCGGGATGGACGCTCGAAGCCTGTGTCTGGTGTAAACACAGCGAGCCCCCTTCTCCCTCAAGCTCTCCCGCTCTGCTCTTTCCTATCCTCCTCTCCCTCACTCCCTGCAGCTCCAACTAAATGAGACTGTACTTAAACAAGCAGCGCCTTATAGGACCGGGAACCAAGCAGAAAGGACCCCGCTACTGCCATCTAGTGCGCACATCCCTACATCGCCACAGCCCTGCATTTGCTTGTGTGTCTGCGCGAGGTCCATCCAAGGCAGCCAAAGTATCCTTTACCCTCAGAAAACACAGGTGAAGCTTTTGCCTTAAGTCCTTGACTTGACCTTGTCCGAGGGGTCATGATTGTCTCCTTTTCACGAGGGAACAGTTGAAACTACACGGGCATCTTCGTTACCACATCGTTCCCTTTCTCTCTGAAATCTCTCTTCTTTCTCCCAACCATTCTGAAATGTTCCTACAAATGTCACCATGACCTCCACCTCAAAAGTCTTCAGTTTCCTGAAGCCTCCTCCTACCTTACTTTTAAGCTCTATTTCACAGTATCTACCATTCTTTTTACTCAGTTTAAAAATCATTGGGTCAAAATAGTTAAACAATTTCTGACCTTCTCTCCAAGAGCCCTCTGAATCCTCCAGTTCTTCTTTATTTATATCTTGTGTTATATTTTCATTCTCCTAAATTTGAGTTATTTAGAAATAACACATCTGTTATGATTACTTCAAGATGAAAACTTCCCCATTCACCTCCTACTTGGACCTCAGATCAAATTCCCAGCTGGGTCTCATGCAGCATGAATGCAGCAACTGAATGACTCAAGGCCAGGTGCAAGCTGGGTCAGAGGCCATATGGAACCCCTCTAGCTGACTGGAAATCAGGACAGTTATATTTTACTTCTGCCAAGGTGTCTACACTTCTGGAGACCCTAACAAAGTCATTCAATCTCTGAATTTTATTTTATTCCTTGGTGAAATTAAAGAATTGAATTATAGGATCATGACATCTTTGGCCCCTTCCAATTTCGCTTGTAATTCTATACCAGGTTTTTGATCTCAGCACTATTAACATTGTACTAGGTAATTCTTTCCTGTGGGACACTGTCTTGTGCACAACAATATGTTCAGCTGCATCAAAGGATTTGCCTCTACCCATTAACTGCAAAACCAAAATCATCTCTAGGCATTACCAAATTTATACCCAGTTGAGAATCTCTATTCTCAACCTACTGTTATTTTCCTTCAAGAATTAGTCCTTGTTCAAAATGTCTGTTTCTGTTAAGGGATCATCCAGTTCCACAGGCTTATGCCTTTAGAAGTGTCTTCCATTCCTCTCTTGTCTGATTTTAGTTGGTCATCAATCTCGTCAATGTGAATAGGACTAAGATGCCTCTGTTTTCACAGCTTCACTGCCACTATTTTCATACCTTAAATATTATTTCCCGAAATATTTTTTTAAAATATCTATTTTGAATCTCCTTACACTGCTCTAGTATATTCAAGCACAATATTAGTTCTTAGTCAGAAATGCAGAAACACAGCAGATTGACTTGTAAGATGACTTCTTTTGGCATACAGCAGGCTAGTGAAAGCAACATCAGCAGAGCTGAGGTAAGTCTTCTGACTCTAGTACTATTTCTAACCCATCTCCATAGGTCTACGATAGCCTCATAGCCCATCCCCCCTTTTTCCCAATTTCTGCTCTAATTAAGCTATACTTTTTTACCAGTTGAATCCACTTTAACACTTTAGGATGCTACCCAGCTTCTGATTTATAGCAGATGCCTGTGGGCTTCTGTATACATATTAGAAATACGAAGGGACTTTCAAAACATATATATGCATGACCTCACCACAGACCAATTAGATCTGAATTTCTGAAGCAGGGCTCTCCCATTAGTACTTTTTTTAAAGAACCCAGAACATTCTTATCTGCTGTCAGGGCTGAGAAACAGTAACCTAATATATTGAATTCAGTATTCATTTTTTAACTCAAGGTCCTCTGAAATGTTTCATCTTACCTTTAAAAATTCACAGTCTCTTGTATCCCCAATGGAGATCTTCTCTTCCAGATTAACCAATCTTCTTTTTGTCCTATGCACATTCTTCAACTGCTCCTTGTTTCTCTTGCCAAGATTTCATTACTCTCAGTAGGCAAACTGCACAGTGGCCAGAGGAGGGACTTTGGAGCTAGAACTAGGTAGATCAGGCTTGCTTCTAATAAACCATGAGACCTTGTATGAGTCTCACAGGGCTTTTACAGGTCTGATTTATGAGGCGCTAGGAACTCAGATGAAAGATAATCTCTTAGTGTTCGTACTAAAATTCCGAACAACTTAATTAGAAGCGATATTAACATATTTGGATGCTGGAGTCTAGGCATTTTCTACTCTCTCTAGGTGATTTCTGTGCTCTCTTATGATAGAGACATTATCTAAGAATCACAAAGTGTTATAAGTTATGAGAAATTGTTAAACTCATTTACTTTATTTTCTCAGCCATTGACACATTGACCAGATAATTAATTGGACTCTTCTTTACATTGTAGGGTGTTTGGCAGCATACTTGACCTCTACTCATTAGATATCATAAGCACACTCTCATATATCAATTTGTGACAACCAAAAAGAACTCCAGAAATTGCACATGTCCCCTGGGAACTAATTCCTGCACCTCAGCTACCTACCAGATAGTTGGGAACTACTTTTCTAGACCAAATCTCATTATTAAAGAACCCAAGTTCCAGGGAATTCACTTGATCTGGAATTTTACATTAGACATGCCAGATTGGATTTGGATTTGCCAGAACCAAGGAGTGGATTACATCAGACTTTGTGATCTCTCTACATTAGGCAAAAAATGACTTCCAACAATCAAGGTATCTCAAAACTGTACTTGGTGCACAAATTAGACATTTGCCTGCAACATATTAACTATAAGAACTATTTTTATATATTGCTTTAATAAATCAGTTTCTAATTAATTACTATGTCTGTGTCATGTTTTTCAAATTGACTATAAACATCCCTTACAATTATTTTATTTATAGAGCCTAGCAAAGTGCTAGGTGCAGAGCAGACATTTCTTAAATATATCTAGCAATTGAATAATTACATATTTGTGTGAAAATAGAGCTTATGCATATATCAATTGTCCAAATATCTTTATCAAGGGCTTATTAAATATAATATATGCTTAGGCTCTTTTTCATAAATATATTTTCCTAGAGACAATAATATGTCATATTATATTTTTGCTCATATCCTTTATTTTAGTTCCAGAATATTGTTTACAACAAAAAAAGTGGTCATGAAATTGGCTGGGTAAGTCATTTGTAGAAATTATATAAGTAGGAGACATCCAGGTCCTGTTCCTAGATGCTTTAATTTGGGTGTGAAAGAGGCTTCAGGTCAGTTTGACACATTGCAGGAGGTCAGGAAATCTAAACATGATTGTTGCATGTATGTAAGTATGTTATGTTGATATTTTATGAATGTAAAAATTGCCCACATATCATGGTGGAAGATATATATATACACATATATATACACATATATATACACACACACACACACACATATATATATATATATATACATATGTGTATGGATATATACACATATATATATATATATAAACATGTATATATATGTATATACAGATATACACACATATACATATACAGAGATAGATATAGATATACATATGTAGATATAGATATGTTTGTATAAATAGGTAGAAGTTATGTAATTCTCCATCATAATTATTTTGGTTACAGAGCCACATATGGCATAAAAAATAAATCATAGGCATAGAAACCCTTTCTAGCTTTTTACCTAAGGGCATTTTATTCCCTAACTGTAGCTGTAGCTGCCTTCCAATCCAACAAAACCTCTAAGTTTATAAAGCCTGTCAACTTTCATTGCTAATTCTCAGTGATGGGATTGTAATTTGCTCTGGGAAGCTTTCCTATATTACAGTTAAGTCATTTGCATTCTATCAAATGATCTGTGTTCTGATGGGTCCAGGAATTCCTAGAAGTACCCCTTTTACTTTAGTTAAATTTTCTTCTTCTGAATGGCAGACATCAAAACACACACACACACACACACACACACACACACACACACCTTTCATTGTAGGTACAATTAGATTTGTATCTGTAGAAGCGCCTTCTGTCCAGAGCCCTCTAAGGATGCTATACTCAACCAAAAAAAGAAAAGATTATTAACAGATAGATTGCCTATTTTTGTCTTTCCTACATTAATCTCTCTTTCCCCCTTTAAACTAGAAAACTATTGTCCAGTAGCAGTATACAACTGCCATTCATTTCTGTCTATGTCATATTCTGACTGCTTGGCTCTAGGCAAGAAAATGTGATACACATAGTTATCTCCCATAATAGACTTTGAAATCAGGCCTGTGGATTTCTGTTGACTGTCCCAAAGCTTTTCTGGAACAGTTTTCACTGCTCCAGAAATGGCTACATAATTTATGTGGAATCAAGAAATGAAAAAGAAGAATGCAGATTTCTGTTTATGTATGAATTGAAATAAATCAAACTCTGGGTAAAAGTCCTAAAGTGGCTAATTGTGTTCATTTAATAATAACTGTATTTGTAAAGTGACTTCCTGTGAATGATCACATTAATACAGCAATGGAGAAATTTTCTGAAGGTAGGAATTCATCCTTTTTCTGTTGGATTATTTTACCCTGGAAGTTTACAGGTAAAAGAGGAAATACTGGAATTTGATGGGTCAAGAAACTAAAAGTAGAGCTTCAAGTGAAAGAAGTTCAGTGCTTGCAGGGACTTTATGTGAGGCATTGAGATGTAGAAGAAAAATCTAGCTGTAACATCAGACAGATGTGGGGATTTCCACTCACCAGCCGTGTGACCTTAATAACCCAAGTTCTTTCCTCAGGGTATTGGGAGGATCAATTGAAGCAAGATATATACAGTTCCTAAATACACATTAAGTATTCAGTGAAAAATTGGTTCATGCCTACCTCAAATACAACCACCCATCCATTGCCCTTTCCCAATCGTATGCCCCTGTTCCAATTCTAGAAGAAAGAAAAAACTTAAGCAATGTGTCCTAAAGATATACAAATCAAAATTCTGAAATTCAGAACTTCTGATTCCTACATATAGCTTTATCTTAGTACACAGCTAAAGGTAAAATTTCCCATCAACTCTCTTTTATCAAATAAAACTTTGTCTCCTTTACATGTTGTAATTTTTTAACTAAACCTAGAGAAAAACTCCAAAGTTTAAAATATATAAGGACCAGTTAATTCTACTACAGCCTGAAGTCACCTGAGTCAAGACATACAATATTTGCCAATGAAGAATTTTTGCCGAGGTGGGAGGTTGACAGGTGTCAGAAATAAACAGCTGTAATACCCCCCTTTGAACCAAAATAACTTACTTCCCCTTAGAATATCCCCATTTGCAACTGAAAAGAAAATAAACTATTCTGGCTAAAGAAATTGCTTTTGCCATTAGGATGCAAATGGCCAAGCAAATTTGTTGCCCAATAAATCTTTTTGGGTATTATATAGACATAGTCTTAGAATTTGTAAAGCCTAAGCTATAAAATCAAACCACATAAAAAAAGGAGAAGCTTTAAATTCCAAGTCTATATGACACTTCCATACATAAGGCTCAGAGGGACAGAACAACCTCTGAAGAATAAGAAATCTCAGGACCCAGAAATGGTTATAAAGGCTTCTGTTTCCTTCCTCTTGTTCCTTCTGATTATATTGTGCTATAAGCAATCAGTGGAGTGCCATAGCAAAAAGTGGGGACCTGCACTGAACAATGTGGAGACAAACTCTGTTCCCTCATGGCAGACTCTGTGTGAAATCTTGCTCAAGACGAGGGCTTATCAACAAACCAAACTTACAAGAAAGGATTTGGGATGTTGTCTGTGTTCCAAAGACCACAAATGAGGATTCAAATTCAGAATAGGAAAAAAATCTAGATGCTATAGTTTGGATGACAAATGTCCCTGTAAAAGCCCCAAGTATTAAAGGCTTTGTCTCCAGCTACAGGGAGGTTGTGGAAGTTGGAGGAGGTCTAATCACTGGGGATGTGTTCTTGAAGGGGATATTAGGACCTTATCTCCTTCTTTCCTCTCTCTCTTTGCATTCCTGTCACCATGAGGCAAGCACCTTGCTCTACCCAACACTCCCTGCCAAAAGGTACTGTCTCACCACAGGTCCAAAAGCGACAGACAAAATGACCATGGGCAGAAACGTCTGATCCTATGAGCCAAAGTAAATATTTCCTCCTTATAAGTTGATTTATCTCAACTATTTTGTTATAGAGTCAGGAAGCTAACATGCTAGATTTGTATAGGACCTTTGTGGTCATGGAATCTGAGCTTCATTTCCTCTTTGATGAGGAAATAGACTCAGAAGGCACACTCCCAATGTTCTAAGAATTGTCCTTATATAAATCTAGGAGGTTTTGTACCTTTAAACCTTATCTCTCACTACACTTCTACAGATATCTCCTCTTCTTTTTTTTTTTACTAATTCCCCAACATATCTTGAGCTTCTTCCTGATTTTGCTTAAGACAACACTAATCTCACTATTTTTTTCAAATATTCAACCTATCAGAATCCTTCCCACCTTACATAAAAGAAGTATCTTTTCAGGCAGGTATGTCCATGAGGAAAGGAGCTGTATGTCTTATTCATTACTGTGTCCTTGGAATTAAGCATAGTTTCCACTACCTAACACATATTTCTAGACATCTTTGTTGAATAAATAAATAAGTCTTTCCATATACCCTTCTGAAAGTGAGCTCCTGCTATGGTTTATACAACTCATATGATAGGTCTGTTGTTTGTATTTTTAACATTTCTTTCATTAAAGGGCAAGTTCTGTGAATGGAAAGACCATGACATTGAACATAGTCCTGCATCATTTAGTATTATTTTGAGCATGTTGTTGCAGTAAAATGAATAAATGAATAAATCCATGAAAACCTTCAACTTGAGGTTTTAAGAGGATTGCCTAAATTGTATGAACCACAAATATGCACTAGTGGAAGATGATCCAGTTCAAAGGTGATAAGTAGAAGTTCTGTACCTAGCCAAATGAACGTAAGCATATTTTTAAAAGTCTACTAAGGAAGATCATTTCTCTTCTAAAACTCTATATCTTCAACATTTTATTTTAACTTCAATCTTATAAATATACATTTACTTACCACTATCTTGATGCAATGCCAAGTTAATCCACCAACTTTTTTTTGCTTTCATTGTTTTTTTTTAAGCAGTAATTAGTTAAAAGATATAATTACAATAGCATGTAAAGCTAGCATAAATATGTTTGGAAAAAAGTACTTGGCATTTGTTAAACATGTAATTTAGCTGACAGGTAAAGAAGAGTATAGGTGCTGAGGTCCACACCTCAGAGAGGTTCTGCCAGGATTGTGGGAACAGAGTGTTGGTTAATGAGTGAATTGGGTAATAGATCTTGTCCTGCATTATCAATAAATCAAGAGATAATGCTACTTGTATATTTGTAATCTCAAAAAAAGGATTCTCTACAAAAACAAAAGGAATCTATGTATGGGCCTCAGATTATACAATCTCAAACTTGGATTTGAGATTACATTATCCTGCTCCATATGGATTTTTGTTAACAAATACATAACAAAATTTACCCATCTATAAAAATATACCTAATCTTATCCTCATGGAAAGGCAGCACTAATTCTCATTGATATTTTATCATATAGTAATTTATTTTATTTTTATCATTTTCAGAATGGAGGAAGCCTGTGAATATTGACACAAACAGTCATTGATTACATGTCATAGACAGATAGATAAAGAGGATAAAACTAAAGAATTGTGATAGATGCACAAGAAATAGAAATAGGTGGCATATAATCTATTAGTGACCTCATAGATGTTTACAATTTAGTGGAGGAATAAGAATCTGTAAGATAAAGACAGAAAACATCAGTATGCCTGTTTAATCTAAAAAATACATATGCAGATAAGATCCCAGCTCATTTTAATATTCCTTGGCCAGGTTCTCAGAAGAGGACACTGTAGTTCTGGACAGAACACGGCTACAACCCAGGCATTATTTGCAACAAGCATTTGTTTTCTTACTCACTTGTGGCAAAGACTCACTTGTGCACCTTGCTGTCAGATAGCCAAGATTTCTCTGGGAGCTTTTTGAGAAAGGCAGACACAGGGTTTGTAGGTGTAATTATGTTGAATGCATCAAATACAGCAGTATTATCAGTGACTTGCTGGTAGAATTAGTATGTCACACATTCCTGGACCTTTCTGTGTACCTAGCTATACATTTTTATGCCATGTGTATATGTGTGAATCTGTATGTGTTTGGATCATAGTAGAGTGGGAGAATTACATTTCTCTTTTGAGAAATTATCATTTATCAAGTTAGAGTGACTATCAGTCTGTAACTGCTTTCAAGGTCAAGGACTGCCGAATGTCCAGAAATGAGATTTCTCATGGATGGGTGCTATAGTCCATCAAGACCTTGATGAATGTTCTCACACCTGGCCAGGCTCAGATAGACTGAGCAAACTGGATTCAAATTCCTTATGCACCCGTTACTTGGTGATTGGCAGATCTACTATCAGTTTGGTTTCTGGTCTTTGCTTAGCAGATTTTTCCAATTGTTTTAGGGCTGCCATTATTTTTCGGATCAATTTCGCCAGATATTTTTTTTTTACCTCCCCTGCCCTGCACTCATGTTCTTCATTACCCTCTTGTTGAACAGCTTTCTGTGACTCTTGCTCACTCTCTTTGCTACTTGTGGTGTGTATGGGAATGTGATCTCTAAAGATTAGAATACATTTTTATTTTGCACAAATATGCAATATATAATGGCCAGTTCTTCCTTAGTTTTCTTTTGGTAGTGTAAAGGTAGAAGTGATGACTCCTTTACATATTTGTAATTTTTTATTACCTAAACATTTACTTGCTTATTTTTCTCTCCATCATTTTTTCAAAAGAACATACTTTATATACAGTTACAAAAATTGTGATGTGAATGGATAATTATTAATGTAATACACTCCACTATTGTCATGTATGTAAGAAATAAATAAAAAAAAGAAATAAAATACAATAAAAACGCAAAAACGTGGCAGAGCATGTTGACATGGAAAGGGGACACCACATGACAGAGTTGTTATCCTGCTCCATATATCTTTTTCCCCATTCTTTCCCCCCCTCACTGTGTATTAACCATTCAAGGCCAAACTTACACCAATATTTATTTTCTTACCACTAATTCCACTTCCCTCCTTCCTGCCAATTCATATTGTCTATATCATTCTTTTGCCTCATAATCATTTATTGCCTCACACTATCCTTTTTGAAATACCATATCCTTTCCATTTTTATATTTATTACTTAAGTAGGAACTCTCAAGTTCTGGATCTGATATTATTGTAGGTATAATAAGATAGGGAAATGAACAAGTCATACATTTTTATGACTTTTCACATGGAGTACCTGTTATCTGAATCTATATGAACTATAGACCTCATGAAGAGCAAAAATTAGACATTACATAAGCAATATAATATTGGCATAGTGTTATTTCTTACTTCTTCATTATTTATAGAATTCAAGAGGACCACATGTGGAACTGGGGACAAGTTTCAAATGGAAGAGTTTTCCTTTGTCAGAAAACCTGTCACATTTTGCTCAGATAAAGCTTCTTTAACTGTGTGGTCCATGGACATATCATAGGCAAACTCATCATAACAGTCCAAGATAGTAATGATTTCATGGCTGTTCATTTCCACACTAATAACATTTAGGCCTGGTCCTTCTGAAGTGACCCAGAATAAAGAAAAACAGTTGGTCATAATAGTGAATAAATACAAATTAACTAGTTTTCACTCCCGTGCAAAACAGGTCCCAAAGTGTAAACACTCGTGGCATTAGTCATGCAAATGCTGGCACTTAATATACCCAGTTTCGGAAGACAGCAGATGGACACTGGTCATGAAGGGACTCAGCACGGATTTGTAATACACAAATACAGACTAGACAAGTAATTGACTTGAAAGTAGCATATCTAAATGAGTGTTTTTAAACATTTTTATATATTAGACATAACTGGTCAGAATCTTGCTCCCACTCTGGCCATGGCAGCATTTGAAACGAGGAAACAAGACAGAGACTGTTTTAAGAATGTTTATTAATGCCACATCTCTCTCTGCTTCATTCATTCTCTAGTGTTTTTCACATCTGTGGCAAGGATAAAAGTCAGAAAGCTATTTGTATGCTTGTGCGAGGATAAGCTATTTAAACACATCTCATTCCCACTTGATCAAAATGCCTTGGTAGAGTTGGAATTCAAGGATAGTTTTTAAGGAGGGAAGAAAGACGATTTGACTAGATCATTCTGAGAGTTGAAGTAGACTACTTAGCCAGCTGTTCTTATCTGAGGGTATCAAGCTTAAGTTGGCATGAGTGGCTGCAATTGTTGAAATGAGTACACTCGAGAGGCATGCTACTATGGAAACAATATCCCTGGGTTTCCATTATATCTTGTAGAGGTCTTGGCACCAAGAGGGACTGCCTAATGTAAAAAAGTAAGGCAAGGAATTACAGAATGCTGTCCAATAACATTTAGACTCTTCAAAGGGAAGGAAATAATTGCTAGAAGGACTTTAGGCATCTACTCTGATATAAGAAGGAAGTCATTGTACAGGTAAAGGCATCCAAATGAGGATTCAGTACTTTGCTATTGTACAAAGAAGTCTTGTGAAATATGGATAAACTATGAGCAGATCAAAAAGAAAGCTAATCTATTATCAGATTCTTAAAAATTCACCTAGGACCAAAATTAAAAATTACAGAAAAATTTTCTTAACATTGGAGGCTAGAAAATTCAACATGAACAACATTAAGCTCAAGGATAAGTCTGAAAGAGAAACTGAGCCTTCAAAGTAGGCTCCCTGACTTCTAAATTAAAAACTGGATTGTTGCAGAAAATATTTTAGCTATTGTTCTTAACAGGAAAGAGGGAGATACAGACAGAGACAGAAACACATACACACACAGAGAGAATATCAGCAACTTTCCCTTTAGTTGAAATATTTCTTAAAGAATTATGAGTTTAATAAACATAAAATTGAAAAACACCAAAGAGAAAGAATAAAAAGGAATATTCTACAGACCTGCCTCTAAAAGGCAACATTCATGCAATTTTGGCACATTTTATCTCTGTATTAACACTTTGAATATATTTAAGCAACAACATTTGCATTTACTAAACGTTTGATCTACCCTTAATTTAACCTGGAATGAAAGCAGTACTCAGAAGGGAATATTGAATTCAGATGTTGTACATTGAAATTATCCCTGTCTTTATGGACCACATCTTATCAGATTCCATTTATTGCAGAAAGGATACCAGAGACTGTCAATTGCAACTGTCTTTTTTTTTTTTTATAAATGAGGAAACTGATATTCAAAGAAATCATGTAGTTATCAAGTGGTTGATCTACTAGACTCATCAACATTTTCAAAATAGCCAGTGCCACACATTTACTTATGGCTTTACCTATTAAAATGATCCTCAAATTATTTGTAAATAATATAAATATCTTACATCAATTTATTCTTTTACAATTTTCCTTCATTATTTTGAAAAAAAATTCAATGAATTATAATTATACACAAAAGTGGGAATCATTATCATACATTTCTACTTGCATAGAACACAATTTGGTCTATTTAATTCCACAATACTTCCCCTTTCTCACCTCTCACCTATTACCTTTCCTTTGCTTCTTCTCTTTCTACTAGTTTCTGTTTTCCCTCAGGGATTGTAACCTGCACTTTATCCTCTGCTGTCCTGACAAGACAGAAAATCTCAACTCTCCTGCTTGACTTCAATTTGGGCTAGAGACAATACCCTTCCTCATCCTCTTTCCTCCAGGCAAGATGTCCAAGCCCCAGTCCTAAGGGAGAATTTTGTGTGCTCAGGATTGTTGAATGGCAGACTTTCCACAAGGGATGGATGAACCCTTAGGAGGAGGAGGAGTCCACCCTGGAAGACATCTCACATTTAGTTCTTCACACTCTAATTCCTGGCCTAGGTTAGATAATTCTCCATTTTCTCTAATCCAGCATACCACATGCCAATTTCCATTCATTCATCTCATTTGTCTTTCTCTCGTCCAACCTGCAACTCCTTTTTCTTTCTATCCTTCACCCATACGCAATTTTACCCACTTTCTTGGAGGGGAAAGTACAGACTAGAAACCTCAACATACTTTCTCTTCTATGTCCTTGTCAACTTTGGTGGGGGATGAGAGACCAAAAAATAAAATAGGTTTTTAAAGTACAAGAAAGGAGTGAAAACTCAGGATGAAAATGAGATGCATGAGATGGAAACCTGTCACAAGATTCTATTCAACCAAAAGATAGAATGCAAGAGTCAGAAAGAATGAGTTATGGTCATTGGGTTTGCTCCCTTTTTCAGATCAGGAAAGCAAGACTTTGAGAAGTCACAATTTTTGTGTTTACCCGTTAGTACCAGGAATGTTGTTCTTATTCAAGAAGAGAATCCAGTTTGCCACTTTGTTTAATATTGTATCTTGCTTACATCTAATGTTAAAGTTTTGATTTAGTGGCACACAGATGACAACACTTCTTGTCTATAGAGTGATAAGACTTAGAAATACTAACTACATTCTTGGGTAGAAGTTGTTATATTTCTTTTCTTTTTTTTCTATTTTTTTAAATACATGAGAGCAGAATGCATTACAATTCTTATTACAGATATAGAACACAATTTTTCATATCTCTGTATATAAAATGTGTTCACACCAATTCATGTCTTCATACATGTACTTTGGAATAATGATGTCCACCACATCCCACCATCATTGCTAACCCCCTACTCCTTCCCTTCCCCTCCCACCCCTAGAAGTTGTTATATTTGTTAAATACTTACAGCCCTGTGAAGACTGAGGCAACAGAATTTTCTACAGAATATATGGCCTCCCTTTGCAATAATTTAGCCAAATGCTTGCCTCTCTTGATCTTCCTACATTTTTCTTTCTGCCTTATTTAAAGGAATAAGTCCTGTAATAGTGTAACAATACTCATGAGTCTGCTGAACCCCATTGTTTCTTAGTGCAAACACCTAGAATCAATTGTGAGAACGGGGGTTGCTGCTCAGTGGTAGAGACTCGCCTAGCATGTGCAAGATGCTGGGTTTGTTCCTCAGCACCACATATAAATAAAGAAATAAAATAAAGGTTAAAAAGAAAAGAATCAATTGTGAAAGAATGAGTTATGGTCAATTAACAAAAAATGTTCAAAATGAAAAAGGGAACAGAGGGATTACAGAGAAAAGTATTGAAAATATGCAAAATTAGTCTTATGGGGCTACCTTCCATTGACTCTTCCCCTCCACAACATCTACTGAACTGCTATTGAATCATGCTCATAACAATAAAGTTACACATAACAGTAAAGAATATGCCCGACTCTTACTCCATCTGTGAGATCCACCTGATCTAAATACCTGATCTAAAATAGCAAAATGGCCCACTCACATTCTTTACTTTTTCTGTTTTTTTTTCCCCTAAGGCATTTTTTTACTACCTGATGTATGCTATACACCTATTTGCTTGTTTAGTATATAAAAGTTGTGACACAACTTATATAAAAATCACCTAATATGCTTTCTTAGTGCACAGTGGACATTCAGAAATGTTATTTCTCTTTCCCTCACTCCTATTCTAATTTTCACAGCTGTGACAGGGGTAGAAGAAATGTTAATAAGTTCTAAGTATTTGCTATGTGCCCTCCCTCTTATTTCTTCATTATTTCCCAAATGTGCCCTTCTTTATTGGAAAGAATCCAAGTGATAAGTAGAGGGGAAAAAATACAGACAAAAACCTAATGTAATCTATATGATAAATTGGTCATAATAATAAAGGCTAAGGTGCAGTGGGGGATAAGGAGAGCTGAACGCCGCTTATGGAGGGTGTGTAAAAGGAGAAATTTCCAGAGCTGGGAGATGAAGAGATGATACTTGGGAGCATAGGCAAGGAACTATTGCCAGACAAGTGAAATAAATAACAAAAGTGGAAGAATAGCCTTCTAAAAATTTGAGAAAACTTGTAATTGTAATACCCTTTTGTGAAATTTTCAGGAAAGCTTATAGTCAAGATTCAAACTGCCCATGAATAAACTTTTGTTGCTGCATTTCATTTCATTTTGTTTTCTTTGTTTCTGATAATTCTTTTCTGAGGTCAACTTTAAACTAAGACCAAGCCCTCTCCCATGAGAAACTCAAATTCTTTTTTTTTTAAAGAGAGAGTGAGAGAGGAGAGAGAGAGAGAGAGAGAGAGAGAGAGAGAGAGAGAGAGAGAGAGAGAGAATTTTTTTTAATATTTATTTTTTAGTTCTCAGCCGACACAACATCTTTGTTTGTATGTGGTGCTGAGGATCGAACCCGGGCCACACGCATGCCAGGCGAGCGCGCTACCGCTTGAGCCACATCCCCAGCCCAAACTCAAATTCTTTAAGTTCTTAGAATTTCTAGATGGAACCTGGATGGGCAATACAAACCTGAATTTGGAAGGACTCCTGCAGATACCTATATAAATCCCACTTGAACAAGAAAGAGAATTAAAGAGATTGGTTTGTAAAGAGAAAAAAAAAGTACTAGAAAAACATATCCTTTGTAGAGGCGTACAAAATTCTGACAAAAAAAAATTCTGTGTAATACCTCAGCATTCAATTCAACACTCAATAAATAAAGAAGCTAGAGTAACTAAGACGATCCAAGCAATCAAGAACTGAGGCAAGGAGGGAGAAAAAGGGGGTTCCGAACCTGTCTGTAGAGAGCAAATGGAGGTTTGTATTTTCAGAGCTCACAGAACGAAAGGAAATCCAGAGGAAAGGTTTTGACAAGAAAGCCAACAAAAGTAGAATTTTAGAAATGTTGCGCTGTGTTAAAATTGAGATCTGTCTGTTGACATTTTTTTTGAAAGAGACTATATTAAATGTCCAAATTGTTTTCAAATTACTTTTTCTTAAATGAGTCTGCTGAGACAGGCTTCAAGGTAAGACACATCTAACTTTGTGCATACCTTTGTTACAAAGAAATGAATGTAATGTACTTTCTCTTTATCACCCCCTTTGGAACTAATCAGTTACAGGGAAGTTTTAAGAAGGTCAGATTTGCTTCTTTCACAGACTCTATGACAATATCTGGCACAAAAAATATATGTTTAATGGGTGAATTTACACATGATTGAGTGAACAATCTCGTTTTCTAAAATTTATTAGTTTTTAGTAATTTAATTTTTAAATGGGAAAAACATAAATGGATTGCTATTGTCTACATTTGGACACTTGGAAGTGGAGCCTTGGAACACTTTTATTTTAATTTTCTGTCAAGAAGGACCACACTGAGACAGAGTCAGGAATTATGAATGATGTTCATGTCAAAGAGTGGTCATCTGAGTGGCTATTCATATATTTATTAGAAATTTGGTTTCTCGCCACTTTATTTCCATCCAGTCACCAGTGGAAGCAATACTTATAAATATTTTATTGAGTAGCTTTCATTTTAACATGAGCAGTAAGTGGGAGAGCAGATGCTTCCGCATCTACGGGATTGCCTTTGTAATGAAGCCAAATGCCAGGGCTGCTTTGGCAAGAACTTAATATTGGCTGGGTCTCAGGATCAACTGTCCTCATCAGATCATTTTTTTTTTTGGTTATCATAAAATAACTTTTAAATAATTTATTAACTAGCCTGAAGAAAGCCCATGTCCTTCAAATTCTCAAATGAAAATGGCATAATTGGGGATAATACCTCAACAGTTCTATTCTGACTGTGACTGCTGGAAGCCTCCTATCTTCGGCCTTGCTCAGGAGGCCACCTCCTCACCAGTTCTGCCTCACAGCATGCACCCTGGTCTTTAATAATTCCAGGAGATCAACATGGGAAACTCAGGCGCAAGTTGCTTTCCACGCTATCTCCTTTTTCTCTATTTGGGGTCTCTATTTTGCTTCTTCATTTCATTGGATGTTGATCAATCAGTGCTGCATTGGGCAGCTTTTATTTTACACCCATTGGGAGCATGATTTATCTCTGCTGATCGTCTATCCCATTTGATCCCATAGATTCCTGAGGGAGGTGATACAAGGGATGCCTAAGAAGTATCAAATTATATATATTTTATGTTAGGCCTTTGCCACAAATTCCTGGTTCAGTTGGTTGGACTACATTGTATACCAAGGCGACTGGCTTAAACAGGACAAAGAAGAACATACGAATTGCAAAAGTTGTCAGAAGCAGGATGAATTTAATGACTCAGCCATTGGGGTAGATGTCCTTTGGCCTTCTCCTCATGATTGCAAGATAGTTGAACAGGTTCTTGCCATCAGATCATATTCAACCTAGAAAAATAAGACAATAGAAGCAGCACCAGCACTTGCTACTTGTTAGCCAACAATCTGGCACATGGTCACCCCAACAGGGTGTTTTCTTACCAATTCACAATTCAATCACACTTCTTTATTACTCTCCTGGAAGGCCTTGGGTTAAAGTTCCCACTCTAATACTTTACTTAGTACTTAATACCCCCAAACTGAAGAACTTTCTGAAATACGACATCCTTACTTTACCAACCCAGTCACAAGAAGAAGAATTCAAACAAAATAGAGTGGGTATATTTGCTACTTCATTTTTCCTACAAAGCCCACCACTATCAAGTACCATGGAAACATATTTTATCCTTGATAATTTCATTTGATTATTCATATATTCAATTTTCTCATTTCTGAAAAGGAGAATTCACTTTGGAAGTAGGGAAATCTCACATGAAAACTGTATTTTGAATGGTGGATTTGCAGCTTAGAGAATGTAAATTCCAGAGCTTTGCATAAGAATATTTTCATCAAATCTACTTATTAAAACTAAATCTATTTGTAATGGATACATAAAAATATAAAATTAACCTTTTTGATAGGGTAACTTGAGGTTTCAATGTAATGTTTAAATCAGGGTAAACATATCTATCCCCTGAAACATTGATCATTTCCTTATGGTGAAAACATCCAGAATCTTTCTTCCTGCCTTTTGAAATGCATACTACATTTTTTTTTTTTGTACCAGGGATTAAAACTCAAGGGCACTGGACTGCTGAGCCATACTCCCAGCCCTATTTTGTATTTTATTTAGAGACAGGGTCTCACTGAGTTGCTTAGCTCCTCGCCATTGCTGAGGCTGGCTTTGAATTTTTGATCCTCCTGCCTCAGCCTCCTGAGCCGCTGAGATTACAAGAATGAGCCACCATGCCTAGCTATTTTTTTGAATCTATAGCCACTCTATTGTGCAAGAGCACACCAGAATTTCTGGTTCCTCTCCATCAGTAACTTAGCGTACATCAATCAACTTTTCCCCACATTCATTCTACTATCAACTTCTAAAAGATAAACTTTTTTTAGATTCCACATGAGTAAAATCATGCAGTGCTTGTCTTTAGGTTCCTGGCTTATTTCACTTGACATAGGATCTTCAAGTCCATTCATGTTGTTGGGATGGTACCATTTCACTCTTTGCAAAGCTGAATAGTATTCTGTTGTGTGTTTCACGTTTTCATTATCCATTCATTAGTGTATAGGCATTTCAGTTGTTTCCATTTCTTGAATAGTGACACAACAAACATAGGTATGCAGATGTATCTTCAACACACCAATTTCCCCTCCTTGGGATATCTACCCAGTGCTGATAATGCTGCATCACATGATCATTGTATTGTTAATTTTTTTGAGGAGCCTCCATGCTGTTCTCCATAATAACTGGATTAATTTACCTTCAAATTAACAGTGTGCCAGGGCTAGCTTTCTTCCAAACCAGCATGTATTATCTTGTCTATTTGATGCTAGCCATTTCTACTGGGGTAAAGTGATATCTCATTGTAGTTTTGATTTTCATTTCCCTAATGATTAGTGATATTGAACATTTTTCCATACATCTGTTGACCATTTATATGCTTTTATTTTTCTGAGAAATACCTATTTAGATGTATGATTTTATTGAGTAGCTTGATCTGATTTTAAAAAACTGGGTTTATTTTTCATATTTTTAGTTATAAATGGACACAATACCTTTTTTTATTTGTTTATTTTTTATATGGTGCTGAGGATCGAAAGCCAGGGCCTCACATGTGCTAGGCAAGTGTGCTACCACTGAGCCACAACCGCAGACCAAAACCTGGGGTTTTTTAACCAGAATTTTAAATTTGCTTTTGGCTACTGCATTTTGGAATTTCTTATACATGGATATCAACCCCCTTGAGATGTATAGTTTATAAGTATTATCTCCCATTCTGTAGGTTAGAGCTACACTTTCTTTTGCGACCCAGAAGCATTTTAGTTTGATGTTATCCCATTTGTTGTTTTTAGTTTTTGCTTAGACTTCCTGTGCTTGTTGGGTCTCAAATCTGCTTCTTACCTTGATCCTGGTTTTCAATTACACTGAGCAACAAGAGTGTTATAGGTCACAAATTCACCTCTCCAAATTTCAAGGGCAGAGTAATATATTACCTGATTTATGGAAAAAAAAACAGACAAAATATGTTAGATTAGAAATTTTCTGTGGGTTCTGCGGTTCTCTTTTTCTCAAATACCCTTAGAAAAGTTTCCAGGAAGGAACAATGACTATCTTTTTGTCATACTTCCTTTACATTTGCCAATTTTTAACATTTTACCAATACATAATGATTGAGTATGTAGCTCATAAGAAGAGGTATGTTCTCTTATATGCAAACGTAAAGAATGTAATAAAATCTTTACATTAAATGAATTTAATCTTGATATTATTATTGTCACCACATGTGGTCCATATTTTAATTTCTTTCCCAACCTGATTTCTGTTCCCAATCAATGCATGTATTCAGTTTCCATCACTCTCTGTTCTACTTTAATAAAAAAAAATAGTCACCTTCACTTTTTTTGGCCTTAATGATGCTGATATTTTTGAGGAGTGCAAGCCATTTATTTTTCAGAATGTCTCTCATTAGACTCAGGTTAAACATTTCTACCAAGAGTACCAGAGTACTACAGAGATGATTTTGTATCATTCTTGGTGCATCATAGAAAAAGATAACGATGTTAGTTTACCATGCAATTGGCAATATTAAACTCATTTATTTGGTAAAGGTGATAATCATTACATATCATCTCTGTGAGAGTACCTCCTTCCTGTTATAATTAATAACTAATCTGATTTTATGTATTGAAGCCGTGTTCCCCCAAAATCTTTAGCTCCATGGTTTCAACATACATTTATAATTTATGCTTAAATTAATTCTTAAGATATTTATAATCTTAAGATTATAAACATACATTTATAATTTATGCTTAAATTAATTCTTAAGATAAAATGGAGATTTTTTTCTAATCTTACCATTTCTCATTTCTCATTTTTTTCTCATTTCTCATTCATAACTTGGCATTTTTCTGGGGAGAAAAAACTGATTTGACTTCCTCACTTCCAACCCTGCCTTTTGAAAATTAGTATCACTATGAACCATAGATTGTTTTTTCTTCAATGTGATGTAAAACATTTCCATCATGTTTTTTGTTTGTTTATTTTTTGGACAATCAAATCATCCCAAAATTGGCCAGTATGAAAACTCTTCAAACATGTTTTCATGCCCTATTGACATGTTCCCATGAACTTTTGAGAGCTTCCTACTCTCTGGTATAACAATATGTCTCAGCCTTAGCTTGTTTCTATCACACAGTCCTAGATTAAACGATTGTTCAAGGAACTCCAGCACCTTTTGGGGGAAAATGGCATATATAGAATCAAGATCTCAGCACTATGGATGATTATTGCTACTAGTGTACTATTTCTACTAGCTTTACCAGGAACAAAACTAGAAAGTATATTTTTAAATCATTAACTCATATCCATATCTCCACTGCAAATCCAACATGACAGTGTTCTTTCTCTTCTTAACTCACTCCCTTTATAATTCCCTTATTCTATGGATGGATACAAGTGTCATTCCATCAATATGTGTCCTAACATGGTTAATCATGCAATACACATGAAGCTGTTTCAAACATATTACACATTTAAAACTACTATAAAAACATGTAGTAGTTAAAGGTAAGATTTTTTTGTCCATATAATATATCCTACTGGGAATATAGGAAGACTACTTTATACAAAAGTTGTTTAGATTAATTATTTTCTTCAATTTTATATGCAGTTATTTGATAATATTTGCATTTAATTTCAGTTTTTTGCAATTCTTTGTTGAGTTAGTTTTTCTTGCATAAATTATATTAACATTATTCCAAAAGTCCAATGAAAAAAATAATGTCAAATCAAATAAAATGATTAAGTCTTTTTCCTATTCTTACCTTTCTAATGTTAACACATATCTTATGGAGGTAACAAATTTATTCTTTTCTGGTTTATATTTCTATGTTTCTTTTGCAAAAATAAGCAGATAGACACACCTCCATGCACACAACACATGCAACTATTTTATTTTGTTACTATCATTTTATTTTGGTCTTATTATTTATTTGTTAAATATTTTTTTTTTAGTTGTCAACAGACCTTTATATTATTTATTTATATGTGAGTTGAGAACAGAACACAGTGCCTCACACATGCTAGGTAAATGCTCTACCACTGCACTAGTACCCCAACCCATTTTTATCTTGTTATTTCTTGATTCTTTAAGATTCTTTATATTTTTCAGAAGTTAATGCATACATGTTAGACAATTGTTTCTCCCTACTTCATAGCTTATATTTTGACTTTATTTTCTTTACTAAACAAAGAATTGCTAATTTTATATTGTTGAATTTAACCAGTATTTTCTTTTATTACACCAAGATTTTGTGACACAGAAGAAAGCCTTTGCCCGCATCCAGATTATGTGGAAATTAATCTGGTTTCTTCCATTCAGATATGATTTCGTGTTTTTAACTACTAGATTTCTGATTCTTTGGGAGTTCGTTTTGTGAATCTATGGAACATAGCCTCAGTAATTTTTCTTAAGTGGCTATACAGTTGGCCAATCACATTTATTGTTGAGCCTATATTTTCTACAATGATAGAAGTGTCACTTTTATCCTATACTAAATTTCTGTACGCAGATGGGTCTTTTTCTGAATTTACTTTTCTATTCCATTGCTCTTTCTATTCATTCATGTACCGATACTCAATTGTTTTGGTTACAGAAGTGTTATAGTACATTCTAGTATCTGATAAGTATATGCTCCCTCACCCAGGTCTCTTCTTCAAGATTTCATAAACATTTTTGCAAGTTAATTTTTTTCAAAAGTTAATTTTTTACAAAAATTATGTTATATACATTTATTTAAATTGCATTAGATTGTGTATCAACTTATAGAAGTTTGGCATGCATGTGTTATTAAATTCAAAAGCAGGGAATGCTTTTCTCTTGTCCAAATTTATTTTTGTGTCTTAGTGTTTTAAAGTTTGCACTAAGTGTTTCTTCCATATTTTTCTGGTTATTGTTTGCATAGTTGACCATAATTGGCTTTTATGTTAAGTTTTATATCTTATTACATTACATAATATTTATTATTTGAGTTTATCTTATAATTTATTATATTACACTTCAGAAAATATTATTCAAATAGAGATATTTTAATTTTTTTCTTCAACTCAATGGACTCTCTCATGTGGTAATAAGTAGTAGTGGGTAAAATGAAGGATCCTTGGTTTGTTCCTGACCTAGTCTGAGTGCTTGTCTCTATCCTATTCCAAGTTCTTTCCTAGTGTGTATGTGTGTATTCTTATTTCATTAAGTGTTCTCAGATAAAACAGGTATCAAATTTGGTCAAAGGTCTCCTGAGAAACTATTATTTCTACCTGGAATCATTCATATAAAGACACATAAAATAGATCTCCAAATATTAAGCCATATTCACATTTCAGAAATTAGTATTTCTAGTGACCCGTGTCTATTCTGAAGCCATTAGTCAACTCATTAGCACAGAAAAGTACATTATCACTTAGGAGATTTCAAAGATACTTAGAGGTTGTATGCCTGGAAATGGAGGCAAAGACCAGATATGTATTTCATAATATCAGATTCATTTTAAAGAAATTAAGAAAAAAATATACTTTATTGATCCATATTTCCCATACTTTTCAGTCATTCCCCAAAATCTGGCTTCATCTTATTTTCCATCAACATGAAGTACTTTATTTGATATTTACTTTAGTGCTACTCTACCAGTGATGAAGTCTCCTAGGTGTTTTATTTGTTTAGTTTTTAATAAACACTTTTATTTTACCTTTAGCAAACTTTTGCTAGGTATGGAATTCCAGAATTGACGGAATATTTTTTTTTTCTTCTGGCACTTTAAAAACATATCCTACTGTCTCCTGGCCTCCATTTTATGAAGAAAAGTCAGCCAGCATGAGCATCATTATTATCTTTTTTTTTTTCTACAGCTATATTTAAGACTTGGTTTTTCCTTTGTATTTCCAATAATTTGACCATCATATACCTATATGTCTGGTTTCTATTTATCTTGCTGGGGTTTTCTAAAATTCTTGGTTTGTTTTTTTTTTCCAAATTTATGTCTTTTATCACATTTCAAGGAATTCCAGGCATCATCTTTCCAAATCTATTTCTGACTCATTTCCTTTTTATCACTCTTCCTTCCGGAACTCCAATTATATGTCTGTGGAACTTGGTGATGTTCAATCATAAGTCACTGATGCTCTCTTCACATTATGCTTTAATTATTTTCACTTTACTCTTCAGAGTAGATCACTTTTGTTTTCTCTTTCAAGTTTCCCTGTTCTTTTTTCTGTCATCTTCATTGAACTGTTATGCCAATTTAGTGAATTTTCATTTCACCTTTATTTTTCAGTTCTATAATTTATAAGTTATTTCTCTCTTACCATTTTATCCTTATGCTGAGGTCCCCACCCTGTTCATGATTATGAGAGTACATTCTTTTTTTACACCATTGAGCATAGTAATATTGGCTGCTTTGAAATTCTTGACTGCTAGTTCTAATATCACAGTCATCTCAGATTCAGTTTATATTGATTTTCTTTTCTCCTAAATATGAGTCACAATTTCTGTTTCTTCATGTATCTGGAACATTTGAATGTATTTTTATTGGATATGGTGACTGAGACATTATTAAAACATCATATTCTGTTACTGTCTAAAGAATGACAATTTGTTTTTGTTTTAGCAGTTAACTTGACTGAACTCAAATTGTAAATTGTCTTCCCCATAATAAGTGGCAGCTGCAATTTCTGTTCAGTACTTTTAGCCTTTTGGGGCTTTTTGGAGTGTACCTTGTGTGCTCTGAGTGCTGGGGTCAGCCAGAGATTTGGGCAGAATTTGTAAAAGTCTTTGGGTCTTGCCATCCAGGGATCCTTCATTTTCAGCTGAGGTGACAACCTCTTACTCAACCCTCTCATGTTTCAGGCTAGTACCTCTTCAGGTTGCTAGCCAAGGTTGCCTACTGTGTTCTGCCTACAGGCAAAAGAAAGGGGGGGGGCATTCATTGACTCAATGTTTTATTATTCAAGTGTTGACTCCCTCCAGTTTTGATCTGCTCTTGCCAGTTCTACAGAGCTTTCAAAGAGCTGTCCTCCGCAACCTCCCACTCCAAGCATATGAGTATAGTTTTGCTCTTTCTTTTGGAGGAAATTTAAAAACCTTTTTTAATAATTTCTGTGATTTGAGCTCATTTCCAATTTAATGGTATAATTGATATACTTGGTTTCAATTCTGTAATATGATCTTAATTATATTTATTTGGCATGATATTTTATATTTATACTGTTGCTTTTCTGGCATGGTTTTATTTTTCACTCTCTTCAGTTTTGTTCATGGTTGGTGTGACAGTTATACCTTTAACAAAATACTTATAAGATACTTTGTCTATAATTTCTGACTAAGCGTTCAACTATTGGCTTTCACCTTTAGTTATCTAACTTTATTTGTAACTATTGCTATGAGATGATCAATAGGCTCATTATATTCTTTTTCATATTCTTATCCTTCTCTTCCCATTTTTTTAGTGATATTGCACTTGCATTGGCAGAACATCTGCTATTTAATATTTATTATTATTGTCACCATTTTTGCTATTTAAGAAAAAAGTAACAGGAAACATATTAAATATGACATATCATATAGTAAGTATGAATAAAATGATAAACAATTGGAATGAAGCACATCTGGCATATGACATTATTGCGTGAGACATGATTTGTTCTTTAGCTAAAAGTCTCCCCCAAAATCATTTGGTTAGGTTGGAAATTGTCCCCTAGTAGATTTCTCAGGAAGGGCTTTTAAATATAGTATCCTCTGATTCTTGCAGGTTAAATCTGATTTATTATCAATTTAATATTATATGACAACTTGGATGGATATAAAAATCTTTTAGCTTACACTTTATTTCCTAGAGCTCCTAAAAAATGCTGCTCTGCAGTTGTTTTCTACAACCTGATGCCAATGTGAATTTTCTTCCATTAGTATAGGACCGAGTCTTTTTGTCTACAGTCCTGTAGTTTTATTTTGCTTTTTGTTTATCTTTATATAAACTTCTAAAAATTACAAGTTTGGAGTGGCCTGTTTCTGCTCATTTTTTTTTCTCAGAAATAGTGTGCCTTTATAAGTAAATTTATGTATTTTACTTTATTTTATTTTTTATATATTTTTTAGTTGTAGTCGGACACAATATCTTTATTTATTTTTATGTGGTGCTGAGGATTGAACCCAGTTCCTCACACGTGTGAGGTTAAGCACTCTACCAATGAGCTACAGCCCCAGCCTCAAATTTATGTATTTTATCTCAAAAAATAATTGAAAAATAATTCTTTTCTATTGTCATCATCTTATTTTTCTGAGACTGTAACTACATAAATGTCATCATTTGCTTATCTTATTTATTAATCATGTTTACTCTCATACTTTTTTACCACTTTGTTTATTGCCTTTATGGGCTCTTGACTATTTTCATGATTTTTCTCAATATTCATTTTTGTGTAATCAACTTAACCTATCTCTTCTGGGTATCTTGTTCTCTGTTTTCACTTTTGCTGATTGTTTTTCTTCAGTTTTGTTTCTAACTATAGTTAACTCCAATTAAATTTATTATATTTTTGCAATTTTTTCTGCATTTTTGAATTTTCAATTTAAGTTCTTTTTACACACATCCAAATGCTAATTTAATGATATTTGATTCATGTTTGGATGCTATGTTATAGTTTCCTTCTGCTTCAGGACTATTTGAGAAATTTTTATAAGATGAAAATTTTGGTTCTTATGTTGTTTTCTTTCTATATTTGTTTGTGTGGACATGCAAAATCACTTGTTCATCCTGTAATACTATAATTGGACTGGAAAGTAAATTGTATGTATACATGGCTGCAGGTCTTTAGATAGAATACTAAATTTTGTAGTTTGAGAATATTTTTTTCTTAAATCTAGTAAATACATTAAGAGGTGGTAATTGTATTTGTAATTTTGTGATTCTTCTGCCTGTTTGTTTGGTTTTCAGAGTTAAATTATTATTCTATACCATCAATATTAAAAGGCACCTTGGCTAAATATTCTTGGTATATACTTTCTTAAGTTTCTTTTTAATTCTCCTTAACATCAGCTTCTTACTTACCTTTTCATTGTTGCTACAGAGTTTCAAATCCATTCTTGGTCACCCTGTCCAAGTGCTTTCCTTTGCCCAGCTACAGTGATTTCTTGAGCCTGCCATCTTGAGCCCTACCCACAGAATTGTTTTCTACTCTGTCATATGTAGTGCTCTGAAATGGTGGTAACAAAATTACCGACAATATTTTCGTACTAAGTGTAGAACTCTCTTTTACTGGTGATAATCTGGTGTTCAAACAATCATGGTTCCCCATCCCTATGACTTTTTCTCTACCTCTTTTACAGTGTGCTTAAATGTCTCTTAAAGTCATGTCCCATGAGTGAATGCATTGGTAGCCAACCTGTGGCACTACTGGGAGGTGGTGAAAAGTAGAGCTCAGTGGGAGGAAGTTTGGTCAATAGGACATGCCCTCTCTCTTGCTCTTTCTCTGCTTCCTGGATGCTCAGAGGTGAGAAGCTTTGCTTCACTGCCTGCTCCCTGCCATGATGACTTCCATCACCATAGGCCCAAAGTGATGGGGCAGTTATCATGAACTAAAAGATCTGAAACTATGACCAACAACACATCTTTCCTTCTTTTAAGTTTTTTATCTCAGATACTTGTCACAGTGACGTAAAACCAATTAATGCAACCTCTGTCTCACTTCAACCTCACAAGCATTGTCTCTGGAGATATGTTTGAGATTGAGGTATTTACTTCTCTGCTTCAACATTACAATGTTTGTAGTGTTTGTAGTCTCCTTCATATAGTATGAGTCATGCATAGTTTATTTATTCCTTTTTTTTAATCTGTACGGAATTTTTTGAGGATATACGAAAATCTTGGCTTAGAGTATTATTATCATTTCTAAGATCTTGGAACTCCAACAATTTCTTTTAAATTGATCAGATTAACTCTCATTAGAAACAAAAGAACTAGAATCATAGGAATATGATGTCACACAAATGTCTGAGGAGATTAACATGGAAATTTATATAGCTTGAACACAATATTAAGCATGCCTCTCTTACTGCTCTCTACTTTCAAGAAATTGGAATACAAATAAGCTCTTATTATTAATATACATTAGAGAAAAATATTATTATTTTAGAAGTTTTTTACTGAGTTCACCATAACAACAAGAAAACCTGCCTTTGTAGATTGAATTAAAGCTTTAAATTATTCATGCCCCTCTAATATGGATATACATCCATAAAATTGTCATGGCTTCATGGTGAGCACAGTATAATTACCTCTTTTCTTGAGCTTACTTTGGCAATAACATATTAGCATATGTGACATAAGCAAAAGCTTGAAATATGTTTATATATTTAGGTTTGCCTTCTTGAATTCTTACTTTTAGCTACAATAAAATCATTATTCATATAGTTGCTAGTTTACAGAGGTTGAGAGTCATGATGTGAAGATCTCTATCTAACCTAATTCCTGGCCCCAAACCCAATCTAGATCATCTGAGTAATTTAACTAACTAACTAACTAACTAACCACATGCTGCATTGATGAGGAAATATTGTGAGCAACTAAATTTTGGGGTCATTGGTTTACAGCAGCAGTGTGACAATTTTTATTAGGAGAGGTGCTGAAATAAAAATCTAAATCTTGGTGGCAGTGATTTTGGAACTGGGCAGGAGGTAGCAAGGAAACTATTATAGGATGTTAGAAAAATTCTGAGTAAAGGGATGAGAAGTAGGGGAAATATCAACCTATGTTATGTAGTAGCTAAATATTTGTTAAAACTGTCACCCATGATAACAGGGAGAACAGAAAATATATCTAATAAACCTGTCATGTTGATTGAAGAGATTTTGAGGTCGATTGTTGAAATCCTGAGATGGATGCTGAAAGTTACATTTGATAAAGTTCTCTAAGATAGGAGGAAACTAGCCAGGGTAAAAATAGAATTGAGAGCAAAAATGAATAGCTTTTAAATGCTAGGAGTTGGAAAATGGTAAAGTTAAACAGCTTTTTAACCATATCAAATGTACAGTTGCTCATATTTAGCCTTGGGTTGTTATGGGTCAGGCTCTATGGGCAATGACCAAACAGACTCCATTTTACCCTGAGACTTCATATCATGTAAGAAATGCTTCTCTCATGGGAAAGCCCCGCCTCTGTACCTATTAATAGTTACCTAGCATAACATACTTGGCAACCCACAATAGAAATTCTTATACAATATAAAATTGTGCTTTTTGGTTGCCATTTTTCTTGGGCAGTGTTTCTTGTCAGAGATTGATTGTCTAGTTGTTAGTAACCATTCTCTAACTTGTACTGAATTAGGGTCATTTTGACCCACTTCCCTTCTGCTTGCTTGTTGTTATGCCAACCTGGAAAGTCCCTCAGGAAACACCAATGTACCCATTTCATTGTCTCGCTAACTGCCCAATTCAGCTTCTGTACCTGCTTGCTTGCAGCTATGTCAACCCAGATGTGGTTTTTGCAGTTTTTGCCTTTAAATATCCCAAAATGCTCAGGCTCCGGGCTATTCCGCTATTCCTTACAGACAGTTATGGGTCCTGTGGGGAGCAGTCGTTGGCTGGCTGGCTAAATAAAGGCTTCAATTTGAACAAAACTAGGGCTTTGTGGGTTTTCTGAGTGACCTGCCCCACAACAAGGTGATGGAATGATTCTCTGGTACAGCAATAAAATATGGCCCCAAAATATGACAAAACAAGGATGTGTCCATAATGCCATTTTTAAGAACTCCTAAAGGATTAAATGAGTGCCTTAAAGAAAACTCTAAATTTAAAGTCCCCCAAATTTTTTATCTACTCTGGGAAGCTATAATTGAAATTAAAATGAGAAGTATATTCCAGAAATAATTTATTTTGTGGCTTTTGAGTATGATCTTAATTGGGGTAAACTTCATAGAAAAAAAAACTCTTCTTTAATTTGTTTTTCAGAAGTAGCCATAGAGATTTTTTAGAAAAAGAAAGACTACATGGCAGAATAGAGATGTGGGAAGTAATGGACCAGTTAATCATTCTCAGAAAGCAAACACAGGGACTAATCAAAGAACATTGCATGCCAGGAGGATAGGTAGACTTGGCAATATTTGTCCAGATGTGGTGCAAGATTCCTACAGATTAATTACTAATATGTGCAGTTTATTATTATGCCTTTTTAATGGGAACATTTGTTATGATTTTCCCCATCCATTGTACTTTGAATGATAGTGGCCTCTTTTATCAGTTCATAAGTTTTTGGATTATAAATTATATCTAGACATAATATTGGTTCTCTGATCCTGAACTCTAAGTCAGCTAGATGAGGCTTTGGAGGATTCTGTGAATAAAAATGAGGATATTTTACATGTAATTGTAACCAACAAATAACCTGCTAAAAACAAATAATTTTCTTTAATTTTTAACTAATATTATATATTCACACTCCTGTCAGGGTAGAAGCACTGTACTACCCTCCTCTTACTTAATTATGTGACTTGTTTTGATCAAAGGTCATATGGTACCAGTAAAGATTTAAATTTTTTTTTTTTTTTGCACTTTACCTTGTATTCTTAGTATTCTTATTTTTTTTAAATTCACTTGTGAAGAATATGACTGCTAGTGATGGGGTCCAAGAAGGATTAGAGAGAGAAACATGGAGATGATCTGAGCCCAACTTTCATTTTGGAGCCAAGCCCAAACAAGTCTAGCAAGCAAAAAGAGGAACAGCCAAACCTCAGATGCATAAGTAAGAAATAAATAATGATTTTTGTATGGAACTATGTTTTGAGGTTTTAACTCATTGTTATGGTAATATCTTAATATCTAAATCTCATACTGTTTTATTTAAGTAAGAACTTTAATGAAACATTAGTAATGACAAATGCCAATTTCATTGTCAGAAGGAAGATGGGGAATAAATGGGAAAACAAGATTGAATTAATGGCCTAAGAAATTTGCAAGGAAGACCACAAAGAACAAGATTAAGAAACTCAAGCAAACATAGAGAAAAATAAATAAGAGAAGAAATTTATCCTGAAATTAAATAACATCTAAATCTGCAGTTTCCACATTTATTAATTTTCTAGTTAAAACTGATTCAAAATCTCAAACAATAAATGTTGTCCTATTGAGCTTATTGAGCGACATACACAATTATTTCTTCTGACTAAAATAGTGCTGAACGTTTTAAAATACAGTTGGCCAATTTCATCAGGGGGGCAATTTTCCGTCATAGAACCCTCACTACTCAGTGGAGGGGAGAGGACATAGCTAACTTGATAGAGTACGCAAACCATCTGACTGTACGGACAGATCCAATTATGGCAAGTGAAATTCAGACCCTATGTCAAGAGCTTTGTAATGTTTTGAACAACCAATAAAAAAAAAAAAAAAAAATCGTCTATTTTGCAAGGTAGACTTAGGAGGGAATAGCTCTTTCTTTTTCATTGCTAAATTTTGAGAATATGTTTCTGGATGCTTAAAATCATTTTCATGATTTTCCAAAGTCCTGTTTCCCATAAGTCTTCAGTTGAAAGATTGTAGTTAGCATAGGGCACAAACATGGGAAGAAATCAAATAGCAAAATCTGACAGCATTTGAGTGCTTGCTTCCAGAGGGTAGAGGTATGCGTGAGCTTTCAAATCCCCTTTTATTTACTCAATTCAGTTCAGTTTAGTTTCTGTCACATTCGTTGAAATTTTCCTGATTAATGCTTTGGAATTCAACATAAAGAAAAAACTCCTACGCCATTCTGAGAGAGGAGAAAAAAAAAAGCAGTGCACTTATCAAGAGTTAAAAAATGTTCTCAGAACTTTTTATGCTAATAACATTTACTTCCAAGTAGATATAAGAACAAATCTACAAGTTTTGAGTTTTGAGTGAATAAGGGAAAAAATATAAATCGATATTTGAAACATGAAATAACTCAGAAAATAAAGAAAACATAAATCCTAAAAATCAATGTGATGAAGAAATTTAATTAAATAAATATTGAATCAAAATGAAGAACATAGAAACAAAGCTATTATAATATAAAAGAATTACAATTAAAAACTGAACACCCCAAAATCATGAAGTTATTGTGTAATAGTAAAATAAATATGTAAGATATATTTTAAAGGGGAAAAAAGGCAAATAACAGACACTGAGGAAAGGTATGCTATGTAAAACAATAATACAACTGTAATGGATTAGACCAAACTACCAGCACTATCATTGAAAGGCTAATATTTTAAACTATTCATTCATTTCAAATTTGTCTAGAAAGCCAATGTAGTCTTAATCAAAATATTAAAGATTTTTTTTATTTACTAGCACTGAAAAAGATCTATACCAAACTTAATTTAAAAAATACCAAAATAAACAAGAGTATTTTCAAACATAGAGAAATAAGAGCAATCCACCCTTAAATCTATTTAATGAACTTAATGTATACTCTATTTAATGTGTATAAAATTATAGCAACATATAACATTTTATGTAATATAAAACTATTTAATGAGATATAACACAAATATATACCAAAAAATGTACACAAAAAATTTTCCAGCCAGGCATGTTGGTGCATGCCTGTAATCCCAGAGACTAGAGAGGCTGAGGCAGGAGGATTCCAAATTCAAGTCCAGCCCTGAAAATTTTAAAATACAGTTGGCCAAATTCATCCAGGAGGGGATTCTTCAGCATAGAACCCTAAGCAACTTAATAAGACCCTATCTCAAAATAAAAAATAAAAATGGGCTGGATATGTAGCTTAATGGTTAAGTGCCCTTGGGTTCAATCCCTGGTACAAAAAAGAAAAAAAAATTCTTTAATAGCCTGTGACATTAGCAAAATGGTAGAATAGAACTTTCCAGTATAAATCTCCTTGCAGAAACATTAATTCAAATATTCATATGTAAATAAACCTTAACAGGAATTAAGGAATTCAGGTGAGAGAGTATAGCACTTGGATTTAGAACAGAAATAAGAAAATATGCATTAAAGAAGGTAGAAAGGACAGTTTTATACCCATGTCAATCTTCCCCCAAGCCCAAGAAGCTGAGGACAGAATGGGGGAAAAATGAACACTCAACTGGTCTAAGAACTTCAACACTAGGAATGCCCCAAGAAATCTGGCACCAGTACAGCTACAGAGGCCACAGGCTCTGAAAGCCATAGATCCTAGCAGACTCAGACAGCAGACCTGCCTGAATACCAAGCCATCCATGTAGCCTCACAGTCCAGGCCAGTACCTCAAGACCCTGCCTTGAGGTGCACCATATGTTATGGTTTGGGTATGAGGTATCCCCCAAAAGCTCATGTGCAAGACAATGCAAGTAAAATGATTAGATTATGAGAATTGTGACCTAATTAGTGGATTAATCCACTTGATGGACTAATAATTTGAATGTACTACTTAGTGGTAACTATATGCAGTAGGGTGTGGTTAGAGAAAGTAGGTCACTAGATGCTAGTCCTTAGAGTTTATATTTGTCCCTGGCTAGCAGATCTCTCTCTGTTTTCTGGCTGTTATGAACTAAGAAGCTTTCTTTTACCATGTCCTTATTCCATGATGTGGACCTAGAGTTGTGGAGTTGCTTGACCATGGACTGAATTTCTAAAAGAGTAAACCAAAATTAACTTTTCCCCTTCTGAGTTGTTCTTGTTACCCCACTTAGTCTGAGCAGTGAATGCTAACTAATATACCATACTTCATGGACCAGCTTCCAAGTTGACAACCCATATCCTCCGGTGCCAGGTCAAACCCTGTAGCCCTGGCTTTCAGGTCTACCTCAAAATTAGGCCACTTCTCCTAAATGAGAGACCCCAAGTTCTACCATAATACCTTGTTGGCATTTTTGTATTCCAGTACTAGGTTAATCCCTTCTTCCCAGGTACAAGTATGGCCCCTAAAACTCCACATTTTAGTGGAACCATGACCCAGGCCTGCCCTAGCACTCCAGCCCAGTCTTCATGTACCCCAATGCAGGCCCATTCTCAGCAACAGTTTGTCACAAGGCCTGATCCAGCAGACCTTGGCTTTAGGCGTGACCCCACTGACAAAAGCTACAGACCTAGCCGGCAGACCCAAGCTCCAAGTCCACCCAAGTAAGCCAAGGCTCCAGGCCTGACACCACAGACTCAGAAAACAGGCCTGACTGTTTGGATCTACAAGCCAGCATGTACACGTGTTGTTCCAGTGACCTGGCCAGTCTTTTCAAAAATTCCAGAAGGGGCTGGGGATGTGGCTCAAGCGGTGGTAGCACTCTCGCCTGGCATGCGTGCGGCCCGAGTTTGATCCTCAGCACCACATACAAACAAAGATGTTGTGTCCACCGAAAACTAAAAAATAAATATTAAAAAAAAATTCTCTCTCTCTCTCTCTCTCAAAAAAAAAAAAAAAAACCCTCCTGAAGCTAGTTTGCCCAGAAACCTTACCAGATATCCCACAAAGAAACTTTCAATGGGCAGCCTAGTGAAGGGCCTTTTCTGGTATAGCCATTCTGTAGACTAGAATAGGTATATGATTCTTTAAAGGTAAAGACACCAACAAATAGCCAGAGCAATAAATAATCAGGGAAATGTGACACTACAAAGACACACAATAAGTCACCAGTAACTGAAGAAATAGTGATCTACAAACTGCCTGACAAAGAATTCTAAGTAATTATCTAATGGAAGCTCAGTGAACAACAAGAGAAAACAACCAGACAACTAATTAAAACCAGGAATACAACAAAACAAACAAAACTAAAAGTTCAACAAAGATAGAAACTATAAAAAAGAATGAAATAAATTCTGTAGCCAAAGAATTTAAAAACTGAAAAAAAAAATTTCCACAGAGAGCTTCACCAGCAGAATCAACCAAATAGAAAAATGAATCAGTGAACTAGAAGACAGGCCTTTTGAATTACCCAGAGTATCAAAAAGAAAAAATAAATAATAAGAAAGAGTAAAGAAAACATATAGATTTTAGATAATTACCAGTTGGACCAAGAAATATATTATAGAATTCTCAGAAGGAGCAAATAAAGGGGCTAGCAAGATTATGTAAAGAAATAATGACAAAAAATTTTGCAACTTTGTAGAAGGAAATGAATAGTTGGATTCATGAAGTCAAAGAACTCCAAATAGGTTAAATGCAATTATAATCAAATTCCCAAAAGTCAAAGATATAGAATTTTTAAAGCAACAAGAGGAAAGCAACTAAATCATCACATAATGGAAACTGCTATAAGTGAATTCCTCAGGAAAGCCAGAGAGTAGACAGATTACCCAGACAGGTTATCTGAAGGAAATAACAGAGTTGAATAACACTGTAGACTCAATGGACTTAATAGACATAACCAGAACTTTCCATTCCACATTAGTAAAATACACATTATTTTCAAGCTCACATGAAACAATCCACGGGACAGATAATATTTTGTGTAAATATACAAAAAAAAAAAAACTAGTTCAAGAAGATTTAAATCACATCAAATTTAAGAAGAATTAATATTATTTCTTCTTTAAAACTTTGGTATAATTAACATTTGAAGCCTTCTGGCCCAGGGCTTTATACTGTTAGAAAATACTTGATTATTGATTTAGCTGACTTATTTTTTATTTGTTTTCATGCTTTCTATTTATTTTTTTATCGAGTCTTGATAGATTGTATGTTCATAGAGATTTATTCTATTTTACTAGATTATGTAATTTGTTCACATACAAGTATTCACAATAATCTTTATGATTTTTTTTAAATTTTGTGGTATTAATTTACAATATTTCTCATTTTTTTTTTTATTTTATTTGGGCCTTTCTCAATCACAACAGCCTTTCTTTTATGATCACAATGGTATGAAACTAGAAAACACTAACAGGAACAAATTAAGAAATTCATAAATACATGGAAATTATAAACAAAACAAAACATGTTTTTGAACAACCCAATGGATCAAAGAAGAACTTAAAAGAGAAAAAAAAATATCAAGACAAATGAAAATGGAAGTACAAGCTTGCAAATCTTATTTAATAAAAATAAGAGGAAACTTTTTTAGCAATAAACACAAAGAAAAAAGATTTCAAACAGTGAAACATTATAACTCAAGGACCCAGGAAAAGAATAAACTAAGTTCAAAGTCAGCAGAAGGGAGAGAAAATATAAGGAGATATGAATAAAACAGAAACTGGAAAAACATTAGAAAATTAGTGAAACTGAGAGGTTTTTTTTTTAATATTTTGAAATGATAAAATAAAAGGATGAACCCATAGCTAGACCAATAAAACAGGAGAAAGGCTCAAATAAAATAAAAAATTAATGAGAAACATTATAAATAATACCACAAAATTTTCAAAAATCATAAAGATTATTGAGAATACTTGTATGAAAACAAATTATATAATCTAGAAAAAAGGGGATAAATCTCTAGGAACATACAATCTACCAAGACTGGATAAAACAATAAATAGAAAGCATGAAAAGAAGTAAAAAATAAGTCAACTAAATCAGTAATCAAGTATTTTATAACAATATAAAGCCCTGGGCTAGAAGGCTTCAAATGTTAATTATACCAAACATTTAAAGAATAATTAATATTAATTCTTCTTAAATTATTCAAAAAAATAGAAATCACTTCCAAACTTTTTTTTTTTTTTAGGAATCAGCTATCACCCTGATAGCAAAACCATGCAAAGAAAGTAAACCATCAGGCAATATTCTTGATGAACATGGATATAAATATCCTCAACAAAATAGTAGCAAGCTAACTTAAATAGGACATTAAAAAGATAATTCAACATGATCAAGTGGGGTTGATCTCTGTGGTGCAGGGAGGGCACAACATTGATTTTGCAAATGAAAATAAAAATGTGATATACCACACTAAAAGGATGAACAATAAAAATAATATGATTTTTTTTTCATTAGATAAAGAAAAAAAACATTTGACAAAATTCAACATCATTTCATGATAATAAATTTCAACAAATTATGTATACATTCAATGTAGTTCAATGATCACATGTTACATATGACAGCTAACATTTCATACTCACTAGTGAAAAGTGGTCTTCCCTCTAAGATCTGGAATAAGTCAAAGAGCTTAAAATTGCCTCTTATATCAACATGTATTGGAAATATTAGCCAGAGCCATTAATCAAGAAAACATTTTAAAAGGCATCTAAATTGTAAAGGAAGAGGTAAAATTGTTTCTGCATATAGTGTGTTCTAAGATATAGAAAAATTTGAAGAATTCACCTAAATCATTAGAAATAATGAATGAATTTATTTATTTATTTATTTATTTATTTTTATTTTTATTTTTTTAGTTCTCGGTGGACACAACATCTTTGTTGGTATGTGGTGCTGAGGATCGAACCCGGGTCGCACGCACGCCAGGCGAGCGCGCTACCGCTTGAGCCACATCCCCAGCCCCAATGAATGAGTTTAATAAAATTATAAGATGTAAATCAATATATAGAATTTAGCAATTTTCTATAAATTAACAAGGAGCCATCTAACAAGAGAAATGAAGGATATAATCTCATTTAAAGCAGAACACATAAGAGAGATTAAAAACTTTGAAACATTGATGAAAGAAATTGAAGACACAAATAAATAAAAAGTTATCCTAGTTTTATTAATTGGAAGAATTATTACTACTAACTGTATAGATAATCCAAAGCTATCTACAGGCTAAATGCAATCTGTAAAAATAACAATGGCATTTTCTGAAGAAATAGAAAAATACTCTTAAAATATATATGAAATCACAAAAGAACCCAAATAGTCAAATTGAATTTGAACAAAAAGAACAAAAAGGAGACAATGCAGCATCAGATTTCAAAGTATGCTAGTAAGCTATAGTAATCAAACCAGCATGATATTGGCATAAAACAGACAAACTAACTAATAGAACAGAATAGAAAGTTCAGAAATAAATTCAAAAATTTAAGGTTAATGAATCTTCTACAATGATGCCAAGAACACACTATGGGAAAAGAATAAATTCTTCAATAAATGCTGCTTGAAAAACTGATTATCTACATTCAGTAGAATGAAATTGGACCACTATATTATACCATATACAAGAAATCAACTGAATATGGTTTAAAATCTAAATATATGTACATGAAAAAAAGCTCAACATCTTTAATCACCAGGAACACGCAGATCAAAACAGCAGTGAAATATCACCTCTCAACTGTCAGAATGGCTATTTACAAAAAGACATGAGATACACGTTCGCAAAAGATTGGAGAATAGGTAAAATTTGTACATTGTTGGTGGGAATGTAAATTGATACACTCAATATGGACAATGATGTGGACAGTAATAGTTCTCAAAAATTATTCATAATAACCAATATGTGGAACCAAATGAAGTGTTTATCAACAGGTAAGTAAATAAAGAAAATGTCATATGAATCCATCTTTTATATAAAATTATGATGCAATAATTAAAATAATAACAACAGAGAAAAAACCCAATGGAAGAAAGACCAGTAGAGTAGAGCAAAGGAATCATGGGGAAGGGAGGAGGGGGGTAAGTAAGGTACTGGAGAATGATTAAGATTAAATTCTGTTATGTGATTTTGTGAATTTGGCATAATGAATTCCACTATTATGTATAATTATAATGCACCAATAATAAAATGTGACATATATATATATATATATATGCACACATGTATGAGGTTGTGTGTGTGAAATATCCTTTGACCATATAAAAGAAGGAAATTTATCATTTGTGACAACATGGATGAATTTGGAAAGCATTATTCTACATGAAATAAACCAGTCATACAGAAAATATATATTCCATTATCTTAATTATTTATAGAATGTCATAGAAGCAAGTCAAATTCACAGAAGAAATTAAATTCCATAGAGGCAGAAAGTATAATGGTGATTTCCAGAAGCTAAAAGATGGAGGAGGTGGGGACATATGGGTCAAAGGACACAAAAGTTAGGATAAATAAATTCTGGTGATCTATTTATAGCCTGGTGATTGTCCTTAACTATAATGTGTTGTTTCTAGGAAATTGCTAAACGAGTAAATCTTAAAATTTCTCTATTCCCCAAATGATAACTATATAAAGTGATGGATAAGTTAATTAGTTTGATTTAATCATTTCACAGTGTATACATATATGAAAATATTACATTGTAAAATTGTAAATATGTATTTATTTTATTTGGGAATTATGCCTCAGTAAAGCTGAGAAGAAATAAAAATAAATTAAAAATATACATAACATGCACAAAGAAACTTTTCTTCACAAAATCAGAAGAAAATTACTCATAGTTAATAAGTAGGATGGATGGAATAGATGGAGAGATGAGCCATTAATATTTTTTTATTCTTCTCTACTATTGAATCTTATTTTTATATTAATCTTTATTACATTTGAGAGGCAATAGAGCATCACAGTTTGAAATTTGCATCGAAAACTGGGCCATATGGGTTCTATTTGTGATTTTTAACATTTACTGATTGTATGGTTAATCATAAATTAATCATTTAATTTTTTCAATCTTCAGTTTGATCACCTGAAAATGATAATAATAAATACTCATAAGAAAAATCTCATAAAGTTGAAGTAAACCTCATAAAGGTGAAGTTAGAATGATATTAGTTAACATATTAAAAGTTTAATACACTGTGAAAGGTATACTGTGAAGATTCAACAAATGTTAGCTTCTATTATTATTATTATCATTATTATTCCTTGTTTTAAAAAATCCTTTTTGAAGAAAATTTTGTATACAGTAAAACATTCAGATTTAAGTAGAACATTTTGATTAATTTTATAAACGAATACAGCACTACTCCTAATTAAGATATAGAGCATTTTCATCACTGCAAGAACTTCCCTTCTATCTTACTCTATGAATCTTTGCCTTCATAGTAATATGTTATTCTGATCTGTCATTAAAGAATGATTTTGCCTATTCATGAACTTTGTAAGAATAAAATAGACACACATTATTTTATTTCTGACACTTTTTCTCAATGTACTTCAAATCCAACCATGCTGAATACCATTATGTAAACATAGTTCAATTATTTTATCAATTTCCCATTAAGGAATATCTGAGTTGTTTCCATTTTGATGCTATTGTGAATAAAGATGCTATAGGCATGTCCTTGTGTTTTAATGAATATTTTTCTTTGCTTAATTAGATATGGAGTAGAATACCTGGATATTTATTAAGTGTGATTTCCAAACCTGTTGTGCCATTTCACGTATTTACCAACATAAGCATTGTCAGTGTTGCTTTGTTATTGTCTGTTTCTTTTTTGTCCTTTTATGAAGTTTGGAATAATACATTAATTATTGTGATTTCAAATTCCACTTCCCTATTTGGCTAGACAAGTTGAGCACTTTATATGTTTCATGGCCATAAAATATTTACTTTCATGCTGGTTATAAAATCTTTTGGCCACTTTTATTCAGTGTTTGTCTTTTTGTTATTATTTTGTGGAGTTATTTACATGTTCTCAATATGTATTAGTAAGATATGTGTATTATAAATATTTACTCCAATTTTACACTAATGTTCTGTCTGTTCTATTACAAATAATTCTGCTAGGAAGATTTGAATAGAAATATTTATTTGAACATGTCCTCTCATTTTTTTTTGGTAAATACCTAGGAGAAGAAACGTTGGCTTACCTGGTAAATTTTGATTAACCTTCATAAGGAACCACTATCCTGTTTTTCACAGTGGCACTAACATTTTGCATTCCCACCAGCAAGCCATGAAAGTTCCTTTTTTTCTATGTATACCCTTGTCAACACTTGATATGGTCAGTCTTTTTGACTTAGCCTAGTGAATTTATCTCATTGTGGATTAATTTTGCATTTCCATAATGACAAGACTTAAACACTTTTTCATGTGCTTACTTGCCATTTGCTTATCTTCTTGTATATCTTTTTTTGGGAAATATCTGCTCAAATAGCTTGTTCATTTTTAAACAGTATTGTTTATCTTCTTTTGGAGATGTAAACATTTTCTATATATTTAGAAGTCCTTTGTCAGATATAAGTTTTGTGAATATTTTTCTCAGACAATAGCTTGCCAGTTTTATTTTCTTAACTGCTTTTAAAATATTTTTTTCCTCTTTTGTTCAAGTCAATTTATTCTTTTAAAATTCATGGCTTTGTGTAGTGTTTATTTACCTGTCAAGTTCTGTAGTTACCACAGTATAAGCCAGGCACAGAATTTCTAAATTCATTCCTCGGTATTTTATTTTTCTTGATGCCATAATGGGGTTGAATTTGAAATTTCTTTTTCTAATATTCTTAGCAAGTATATAAAATGCACTTGGCTTATATATACTAATATTTTATATGTAACTTTGATACATTCATTTCATTCTACTGTTTGTAGTTTAATGCACTTTTTATGTATATAATCATGTTTTCTTCAGAGAGTTCTATTTCTTACTTTTTAATATTTATGATTTTTTCCTTGTTAGCCTTACCAAAGTTCACTGAATAGAACTGATGGTAAGTGTTGGTGCTGAATAAATCTTTGCCTGGTTCCTGACCTTGGATTTCATTAAGCCTTTCATTGTTGGGTATGTTAGTTATAACTTGTTCAGAGATGATCATAATCAAGTTGAAGCTGATTTTTTTCTGTATTTGTTTGGTAAGAGTTTTGTTTTTATAATAAATGGATATTGATTATCTGAAATGTTTTCTGCATCTATTGAAATTATCATATAGTTTTATTGTTTTACTCTATTAATATACAGAATTAAAATTTACTTTTGCATATTGAGTGAACCTTGCCTTCCCATGAAAACCCTATTCAGTCTTGAGGTGTTCTATTTTTAAATGTATGTGTTAGTCAGCTTTTTCACCACTGTGATGAAAGGACCTGACCGTAACAACCATAGAGGAGGAAAGGTTTATTTGGGGGTTCATGATTTCAGAGGTCTCAATCCATAGACATCTGGTTCTATTCCTCAGGTCCCCAGGTGAGGCAGAACAACATGGTAGAAGAATGTGGCAGAGAGAAGCAGCTCACATGATGATCAGAAAGCAGAGAGAAAGAGAGGTTCTGCTTGCCAGATACAAATATATACCCCAAAGCCATGCCCCGCCATTCCCCACCTCCTCCAGCCACATCATACTGACTTTTAGGTACCACTCAATTAATGCTCCTGATAGGATTAATTCACTGACTGGGTTGAGGCTCTCACAACTCAATCATTTCTCCTCTGAACCTTCTTGAATTGTCTCACATGTGAGCTTTTGGGGAACACCTCACTTCTAAACCATAACAATGTACTTTTGCACATAATTTACTAAAACTTCACACCTGAGATAATGGGGTTTTTATGTTTGTAGTGCTATTTTGCTGTGGTATCTTTGAATTTGGTGTCAGCATAAGATGGGCCTCATGATAGAAGTTGGGAAATAATTACCCCCCTAATCCCACCACTTTCTGTAAGAGTTTGTGTAAGATGATGATTATTATGTCCTTAAATACCTGATAGAATTCACCAGTAAAGCACTGTCAACTTAAAGTTCTAATGCAGAATGTTTTTGATAGTGAATTCAATTGCTTTAGTAGAAATAGGTCTATTTAGATTTTTCTACATTTTCTAGGACCAGATTCAATCATTCAAGTCTTGTAAGAAATTTTCATTTCACCTTGATAATCAAATTTTTCACTATATGTTTGTTTATAATGGTCCTGCGTTATCATTCAGTATTATAATATCTGTACTGATGTATTCGATCTTAGAATTTTGTTAATTGAAATTAAATATAATTAATTAATTGCTTTTTTGATCTTACTGAACAGAGGTTCATAAATTCTATTGATATCCTCACAGGATGAACTTTTGGTTTTACTGATTTTTTTTCCTACTTTATTCTGGTTTTGTTTAATTAGTTTCTGCTCTTTTTTTATTAAGGTCTTTCTTTTACTAATTTTTCATTTACTCTGCTCTGTATTGTGTAACTTCCTAAGTTGTAATTGTAACTGAGTTTTGACTTTCCATCTTTCTAATGTATGCATTTAAAATTTGACCTTTCTCTGAAACACTGCATTAGCTGTATCTCACAAATCTAATCTGTATTTTCATTGCCATTTACAAGTTCTATTTCCCTTGTAATTTTAGACCCATCAATTTTGTAAGAAGTTTACAGATTATTTTTCAAATATTGCTGTATTTTCCAGGTAATTTATTTTTGTCATGTTTCATGTTCATCATGATCAGAGAACATATCATGTAAAATTTTATTTTTTTTAACTTATGGAGGTTTTTGCTATAATATACCATATAATCTTATCTTTATGAGACATATCTCCTTGAACAGAATATTTATCATGTAATTACTGAATGTAAGCTCTAAAAATGTCAACTAATTCAAGTAGTTTGATAGAGTTATTCAAATGTTCTATATCCTTAATAATTTTCAGTATTACTATCAATTGCTGAGAAGTGAATATAGAAACCCCCAAGCATAATTATGGATTTGTTCACTTGTCCTTTTAGAATTCTTAGGTTTGGTCTATTTTATCTATTTGAGGCACTGTAATTAGGTACATAAACACTTTGAGTTATGTATCCTCTTTTTTTTTCTTTCTTCCCCAATCACATTTATTATTTCTCTTGTCTGCTCTTTTTCATTGGCGACAACTTCATAACAGCATTAAGTAAATTTTTTTTTATTGTTGGTCGTTCAAAACATTGCAAAGTTCTTAATATATCATATTTCACAATTTGATTCAAGTGGGTTATGAACTCCCATTTTTACCCCGTATACCGATTGCTGTATCACATCAGTTACACTTCCATTGATTTACATATTGCCATTCTAGTGACTGATGTATTCTGCTGTTTATCCTATTCTCTACTATCCCCCTTCCCCTCCCCTCCCCTCCCCTCCCCTTTTCTCTCTCTACCCCCTCTACTGTAAATCATTTCTTCACTTGTATTATTTTTCTCTTACCCCTCCTTTCCTCTTATATGTAATTGTGTATGACCCTGAGGCTCACCTTCCAATTCCATGCGATTTCCCTTCTCTCTCCCTTTCCCTCCCACCTATCATCCCTGTTTAATGTTAATCTTCTTCTCAAGCTCTTCTTCCCAGTATGGAGATTTCTTGGAAAGCTGGGAATGGAACCACCATTTGACCCAGCTATTCCCCTTCTCGGTCTATTCCCTAAAGACCTAATAAGAGCATGCTACAGGGACACTGCTACATTGATGTTCATAGCAGCACAATTCACAATAGCAAGATTGTGGAACCAACCTAGATGCCCTTCAATAGATGAATGGATAAAAAAATGTGGCATTTATACACAGTGGAGTATTACCCTGCATTAAGAAATGACAAAATCATAGAATTTGGAGGGAAATGGATGGCATTAGAGCAGATTATGCTAAGCGAAGCTAGCCAATCCTTAAAACAAATGCCAAATGTATCCTCTTTTTATTTCAAAGACCCAGATTTATTTAAGAAAGCGGGAAATAAGGGCACTCTTAAGAGAGAGAGATGTCTTTGGGGGTTAAACAAGGAACATGATTTCAAAGGAGACACAGACCATCTCCAGAGGGAGAGACAGACAAGTATCCTTAATATGTTTTTCATTTTATCAATTTTTTTCTTTATCTCTGTTAATGTTTCTGATCCTGAAATAAACTGTATAGAACCACCCTATGTAATTACTGCTATTTTCAATGGCATATATTTTTCATAATATTGGAATTTATCTATGTTCATAATGTTAAATTTTGTTTTGTATGGACAGTATTTTTCAGGTCTTAATTTTTATTAACTCAGGCAATCTTGGTTTTTGAGTGAGGGGTTGAATCTATTGACCTGTCATGAGTTCACCTCTATCATGTTATTTGCCTTGTTTTCATTCCATTTCTCTTTTGTTCCTTCTTACCTCTTTTCCTGTCTTCTTTTGGATTAATGGTTTTTAGGATTCCACATTTACCACATTGACTTATTAGCTGCACCTCTTTGTTATTTTCTAGAAGATAGATTCTTACAGTGATATAAAAGGAGATCATAGTGCCTAGAAACATTTGATCTCATTAGAATTGGGAATCTTACCCAAGGTCTGAGAATTTAAGCTGAAGAAACATATAATTTTAAGGGAGAACAAGTTTTGATCTTCACTGGTTTAAGAGAAGCACTCAATGACAACTCTGTAGAAATGGAGGGATTAGTTTTCAGTTGAAATTAATGTAGACAAAAAAAGAAAGTTTTTTTTTTTCCTCTAGAAATTGTTACTGATATATCTCCATCACAGCTTTCTACTATATTTCAATGAAACTTACTATTTATATCCCCAATGACTGTTTCTGAGCTAAAGAGCCAGAGCATGAAAGTAAAGAACACAAAATCATTAGGTTTCCATCTTGTGGAAGTTAAGGAGTGAGTAGGTAAAACTTCTGGACACTGAATTTATAATTTGGGTGTACAGTTCACACACAGGAAGTGCAGGGTGTCACCTTGACCAAATCTCATGTGCAGTTCAGAACTGTGACATTAGAAACACAGAGAGTGACACAAATTTCATTTCTAGCATTAGATTGTTTTTAAAAATTTTAAACTCATCCTCCTGAAGATTACTTTTTGGTTAGTTACTTCATGCCTTAGAAGAATGCCTGTTAAAAGAAAATGCCCTCTAGAAGATAAACATACATTCCCCACTGGCACAGAACACATCCACTATGATCCTTTTCCAGAATGTGAAATTTTTTTCTCTAATTTGAGACTCAAATACAAAAATAAAAATCTGCTTCATGAAGTTCTCTACTATCCCTACATTCCAAATGTAATCTATTATGATTTTTTTTTAAATTCCATCTCTCATACATACATCTCAGAATTATGATCTTTTCTGCTCAAACTACATTCCACCCACCTGCTGTCTTGCTTAATTTCTTGGCAGACAAAACAATGGACATATGCCCATGGAATTCACACTCTTTATTTCTGATTTGTTGTTACTCTGCTCATATCTTTGCCAATTTCCTTAATCCCTAGACTGGGTAAAAGAAGACCCAAGGATTCTTTTTTTTATAAAAAGATATTTTATTAATTTATTTTTGTAGCTGACTTTTAAAAAATGCATTTGTTCTTTTTAGTTATACATGACAGTAGAATGCATTTTGACATACATACATGAAGTATAACTTCCCATTCTTCTGATTGTACATGATGTGGAGTTACTCTGGTTGTATATTTATATATGAATATGGGAAAGTTATGTCTGATACATTCTACTGTCTTTTCCATTCCCTTCTGCCCTCCCATTCCCCAATTTTCCCCATCCAGTTCGTTGAACCTCCACTTCTCTCTCACCCCATACCCGCCTATTGTAAGTCAGCATCTGTATATCAGAGAGAACATTCCACCTTTGGATTTTAGGGATTGGCTTATTACTCTCCTCAGTTCTATCCATTTACCAAGGAATGCCATACTTTCATTCTTCTTTACAGCTGAGTAATATTCCATTGTGTAAATGTACTATTTTCTTTATCCAGTCATCTATTCAAGGGCACCTACATTGGTCCCATTGCTTAGCTATTGTGAATTGAGCTTCTATGCACATTGTTATGGTTTGGATATAAGGTGTCCCTCAAAAGCTCATGTGTGAGACAATGCAAAAAGGCTTGGAAGAGAAATGATTGGGTCATAGCCTTAAGTCAATCAGTGAATTAATCCCTTCATAGGGATTAACTGAGTGGCATCTAAGTGATAGGGTGTGGCTGGAGGAGGTGGGAATTGGGAATATGCCTTTGGGGTATATATTTGTATCTGGCTAGTGAAGACCTCTCTCTTTGCTTCTTGATCACAATGTGAGCTGCTTCCCTCTGCCACACTCTCCTGCCATGATGTTTGGCCTCACTTTGAGCCCCAACAAAGGGAGCCAGCCTTCTATGTAATAAGATCTCTGAAAGTGTGAGCATTCAAATAAACTTTTCTCCTCTACAGTTGCTCTAGTTGGGTCTCTGAGTTGTAGCAGTGAAAAACCTGACTAAGACAGAAATTGACGTGGCTGGTTCACTATAGTATGCTGAGAAGTGGGATAACTGGGTCAAATGGTGATTCCATTCCAAGTTTTCTGAAGAATCTCCATACTGCTTTCCAGAGTGGTTACACCAATTTGCAGTCCCACCAGCAATGTATGAGTGTACCTTTTCCCCCAATATCCTTGCCAACATTTATTATTACTTGTAGTCTTCATAATTGCCATTCTGACTGGAGGGAAATGAAATCTCAATGCACTTTTAATTTGTATTTCTCTGATTGCTAGAGATGGTGAACATTTTTTTCATAGATTTTTTGACCATTCATATTTTTCCTTCTGTGAAGTGCCTGTTCAGTCCCTTTGCCCATTTATTGATTTGGTTATTTGGTTTGGTTTTGTTTGGTTTGGTGTTCAGTTTTTTGAATTCTTTATATATCCTGGAGATTAATGCTTTATCTGAGGTGAAGGTGGCAAAGATTTTCTCCCAATCTATAGGATCTCTCTTCGTGTTCATGATTGATTCCTTTGCTGTGAAGAAACTTTTTCATTTAATACAATCCCATTTATTGATTTTTTATTTTATTTCTTGCACTTTAGAAATCTTGTTGAGGAATTCAGTTCCTTAACTGACATTATGGAGATTTAGGCCTACTTTTTCTTTTAGCAGGTGCAGGGTCTCTGGTATAATACCTGAGTCCTTGATCCACTTAGAGTTGATTTTGTGCAGAGTGAGAGATAGGGGCCTAATTTCATTTTATTACATATGGATTTTCAGTTTTTCTAGCAGAATTTGTTGAAGAGGCTATATTTTCTCCAATGGATGTTAACGGCACCTTTTTCCAGTATAAGATAACTGTATTTATGTGGGTTTGTCTCTGTGTGTTCTATTCTGTACCATGGGTCTTCAGGTCTGTTTTTGTGCCAACACCATGCAATTTTTATTACTCTAGCTTTGTAGCACAATTTAAAATATGCTATCACGATGCCTCCTGTGTCACTTTTCGTGCTGAAGATTGCTTTGTCTATTCTGGGCCTCTTATTTTTCCAAATGAATTTCATGACTGCTTTATCTATTTCTATGAAGAACATAATTGGAACATTAATAGGAATTGCATTAAATCTTTTTTGTTTTTGGTGAAGGGAGGGGTACCATGGGATTGAACTCAGGAGCACTCAACCACTGTGCCACAACCTGAGCCCTATTTTATATTTTATTTACATACAGTGTCTCACTGAGTTTTTTAGTGCCTTGCTTTTGCTGAAGCTGGTTTTGAATTTTTGATCCTCTTGCCTCTGCCTTCCAAGCCACTGGGATTACAGACAAGTGCTATTGCACCCAGCACATTTAATCTTTTAGTGCTTTGGGTAGTATGGTCATTTTGACAATCTTAATTCTGCCTATCTAAGAACATGGGAGATCTTTCCATCTTCTAAGATTTTTTAAAATTTCTTTCTTTAGTGTTCTGTAGTTTTCATTGTAGAGGTCTTTCACTTCTTTTGATTCCAAAATATTTTTACTTTCTTTGAGGCTATTGTGAATAGGATAGTTCTAATTTCTCTTTCAGTTGACTCATCACTAATGTATAGGAACACAATTGATTTATAGGTCTAAATTTTATATCCTGCTAATTTGCTGAATTCATTTATGAGTTCTAGAAGTTGTCTGGGTGGAATTTTTTTGGTTCTTCTAAATGTAGAATCATGTTATTAGCAAATAAGTATAGTTTGAGTTCTTCTTTTCCCTTTTGTATCCCTTTAATTTCTTTCTCTTGTTTAATTGCTCTGGCTAGAGTTTCCAGGACTATGGTGAATATAAGTGGTGAAAGAGGGCATCCCTGTCTTATTGCAGTTTTTAGAGGGAATGCTTCCAATTTTTCTCCATTTAGAATGCTGTTGGATTGACCCAAGGATTCTTTAAACTGGTGTTTTTTTTTTTTTAGTTTAGTTTTCCCCCCCCATAGAATTTATAAATCTGTTTCTTTACTCTCTAGTTGTTCTCATGTTGACCTTCCAGTCCTATCATAATTCCAAAATAAAGATCTCTTTTTAAAAAAGTAGATACTAAGATGAGATGAAACACAAAATGATCATATAAGAGGAAACTTCACTGTGAGGCTACAGTGTAGTGGAAGAGACACTGCGAGAGCCCTGGGTGCAGCCTGCCCTGCCACTGAGAGTGCCTTCATAGCCTAGGTCAGCCATCAGAGCAGCACTGTCCCTTATCTTTCAAGGCCACATCTCAGCCTCGGCCCCCTTGTTATGGCCATAAATCACTAATGAATACAGGCTTAGGATTAGTGACTGAGAGGTATCAGATAAAGAGAACTAATATTATTTTCAGAGTAAAATTAGGAAAAATAACAAAAGAAAACACCATCTAAGCTACTTGAAAATGTCGCTATGATCCTTTTGAACCCCTAATAAATTAGTATTATGTATCTTCTCTAATTAAACCTGACTTTTCTAAAGTACCAACATCAAGATAAATAGGAATAATTATTCATTTTTTCTGTTTTGCTTAATTACATGTGTTGTGGATTTGAACCTATTTTTCATTTTAAATGTGCAATGTTTCATATACACTGTGCTTTATATAGGTTTATATGAGTAACCTGGGATCATAACCATCATTTATGACATTTATGATGTTGCTTCTGTGGGAAAGTATGTTCTAAGTTCTTAATGATGAGTTTATAAATGAGCTTTGGTGGAGTACAATTTGTTTGAAAGTTGGAGATATCTTGTACCTTTCAGTGGCACACTATGTCCTCCTTATAAAATGTTTCCTCCATTGTTAATTGAGCCATAGCACTCTGGAGTGGGTAAGTAGACAATAATTGTTATTTATTTCTTCTTTTTCCTTCCAAGATTCACACCTGAGTACCCAGAAACACATCCCAATCCCGCCTTCCTCATTTATCTTAATTACCTTACCCTAATTTAAACTTAAACATCTTCTGACGCAAAAGTAACTTTCCATTATTGAAATAAGAACATTGGTTAACTTCACAGTGAGTCCTGACTGGGAGGGACATGAGGAAGCTTCCTGGAATTTGGAAATGTTCTTCATCTTTAATAGTTTGACTAAATTGGTACATATAAATGTAATAATTAGTGGGACTCTCCACCTAAGTTTTGTGCATATGTAATTACACTGGAATTAATTTTTAAAAAACTTATCTATGCATAGTAATGAACCCTATAAATTAATCAAAGGTAATGAACCATTGTTTATAGTGAGTTAAATTCATCCTAGCTATATAACACATCTTCATTTTAATCAATACTATCAACTTTACCCCAAACCACACACAGAGATTGATGCTGAAGTTTAAAAACTCAAGTGCTGACAGTTGGTTGAGAGATTTATGTTTTGAGATGTTCATTTTTGCATGTTCCGAATCATGTGATGATCCTTTCCCAAGTATTCTATCTGATTCAGGGCATTGAAATACTGAAGTACATGAAGCTCACATTGCTTGCAAAGGCAGTAGAGATGAGTAGATATAGAATGCAAGAGGTTGCTGGGAAGAGATAATTTCAAGAAAAATAAAGTTGATGAAAGTTTGCCCAATGAAATTCACATCATAAGAGTGAGACTAACAGGCAAGAAAATGGTATAGTTTTTGAAGGAAGAGGTTCATTTCTGGAGGTGAAGAAAACTATTGACCTTCTCTCTCCAAAAGACATGCATATTTGCTGAGGCATAATTTTTCATAAAATTAGTGGCATATTCATTGAGCACTTAGGGTCCATTAATGAACCACCTAAGATTTTGTGAAAGTCATACTGAAAACTTCAATTTTAGAAAGACTCTCTTATATTCTAAAGATGCACTCTCTTTTTATGTTTTTTTTAATTATTTTATTGTTGGTTGTTCAAAACATTACATAGTTCTTAATATACCATATTTCACAGATTGATTCAAGTGGGTTATGAACTCCCATTTTTACCCCGTATACAGATTGCTGTGTCACATCAGTTACATTTCCATTGATTTACAAATTGCCTTTCTAGTGACTGATGTATTCTGCTGTCTATCCCATTCTCCACTGTCCCCCCTCCCCTTCTCTCTCTCCATCCCCTCTACTATAAATCGTTTCTTCCACTTATATAATTTTTCTCCTACTCCTCCTTTCCTCTTATATGTAATTGTGCATAACCCTGAGGCTCACCTTCCAATTCCATGCAATTTCCCTTATCTCTCCCTTTCCCTCCCGCCTATCATCCCTGTTTAATGTTAATCTTCTTCTCCAGCTCTTCGTCTCTACCCTGTCCTTGGTTACTCCCCTTATATCAAAGAAGACATTTGACATTTGTTTTTTAAGGATTGGCTAGCTTCACTTAGCATAATCTGCTCTAATGCCATCCATTTCCCTCCAAATTCTATGATTTTGTCATTTCTTATTGCAGAGTAATACTCCATTGTGTATAAATGCCACATTTTTTAATCCATTCATCTATTGAAGGGCTTCTAGGTTGGTTCCACAATCTTGCTATCATGAATTGTGCTGCTATGAACATCGATATAGCAGTGTCCCTGTAGCATGCTCTTGTTAGGTCTTTAGGGAATAGACCGAGAAGGGGAATAGCTGGGTCAAATGGTGGTTCCATTCCCAGCTTTCCAAGAAATCTCCATACTGCTTTTCAAATTGGCTGCACCATTTTGCAGTCCCACCAACAATGAACAAGTGTACCCATTTCCCCGCATCCTCGCCAGCACTTGTTGTTGTTGGACTTCTTAATGGCTGCCAATCTTACTGGAGTGAGATGGTATCTTAGGGTGGTTTTGATTTGCATTTCTCTGACTGCTAGCGATGTTGAGCATTTTTTCATGTACTTGTTGATTGATTGTATGTCCTCCTCTGAGAAGTGTCTGTTCAGGTCCTTGGCCCATTTGTTGATTGGGTTATTTGTTATCTTATTATCTAATTTTTTGAGTTCTTTGTATACTCTGGATATTAGGGCTCTATCTGAAGTGTGTGGGGTAAAGATTTGTTCCCAGGATGTAGGCTCCCTGTTTATCTCTCTTATTGTTTCTTTTGTTGAGAGAAAACTTTTTAGTTTGAGTAAGTCCCATTTGTTGATTCTGGTTGTTAACTCTTGCGCTAAGGGTGTCTTATTGAGGAATTTGGAGCCTGACCCCACAGTATGTAGATCATAGCCGACTTTTTCCTATCAGACGCCGTGTCTCTGATTTAATATCGAGCTCCTTGATCCATTTTGAGTTAACTTTTGTGCATGGCAAGAGAAAGGGATTCAGTTTCATTTTGATGCAAATGGATTTCCAGTTTTCCCAGCACCATTTGTTGAAGATGCTATCCTTCCTCCATTGCATGCTTTTAGCCCCTTTATCAAATATAAGATAGTTGTAGTTTTGCGGATTGGTTACTGTGTCTTCTATTCTGTACCATTGGTCCACTCGCCTGTTTTGGTACCAGTACCATGCTGTTTTTGTTACTATTGCTCTGTAGTATAGTTTGAAGTCTGGTATCGCTATACCGCCTGATTCACACTTCCTGCTTAGCATTGTTTTTGCTATTCTGGGTCTTTTATTATTCCATATGAATTTCCTGATTGTTTTATCTATTTCTACAAGAAATGCTGTTGGGATTTTGATTGGCATAGCATTGAACTTATAGAGAACTTTTGGTAATATCGCCATTTTGATGATGTTAGTTCTGCCTATCCATGAACAGGGTATATTTTTCCATCTTCTGAGGTCTTCTTCTATGTCTCTTTTTAGGGTTCTGTAGTTTTCATTGTATAGGTCTTTCACCTCTTTTGTTAGGTTGATTCCCAGGTATTTTATTTTTGGGGGGGATATTGTGAATGGAGTAGTTGTCCTCATTTCCGTTTCAGAGGATTTATCGCTGATATACAGGAATGCATTTGATTTATGCGTGTTGATTTTATATCCCGCCACTTTGCTGAATTCATTTATTAACTGTAATAGTTTCTTTGTAGACCCTTTTGGGTCTGTTAGGTATAGAATCATATCGTCTGCAAATAGTGATAATTTAAGTTCTTCTTTTCCTATTTTTATGCCTTTAATTTCTTTCGTCTGTCTAATTGCTCTGGCCAGTGTTTCGAGGACTATGTTGAACAGAAGTGGTGAGAGAGGGCATCCCTGTCTTGTACCAGATCTTAGAGGGAATGCCTTCAATTTTTCTCCATTCAGAATGATGCTGGCCTGTGGCTTATCATAGATTGCTTTAACAATGTTGAGGTATGATCCTGTTATCCCTAATTTTTCTAGAGTTTTGAACATAAAGAGATGCTGTACTTTGTCAAATGCTTTTTCTGCATCTATCGAGATGATCATATGGTTCTTATTTTTAAGTCTATTGATGTAGTGAATAACATTTATTGATTTCCGTATATTGAACCAGCCTTGCATCCCAGGGATGAATCCTACTTGATCATGGTGTATAATTTTTTTGATACGATTTTGAATCCGATTCGCCAGGATTTTATTGAGGATTCTTGCAGCTAGGTTCATTAGAGATATTGGTCTGTAGTTTTCTTTCTTTGAAGTGTCTCTGTCTGGTTTAGGTATCAGGGTGATGTTGGCCTCGTAGAATGTCTTTGGAAGTTCTCCCTCTTTTTCTGTTTCCTGAAATAGCTTGAAAAGTATTGGTGTTAGTTCCTCTTTAAAGGTTTTGTAAAACTCTGCTGTATACCCGTCCGGTCCTGGGCTTTTCTTAGTTGGTAGTCTTTTGATGGTTTCTTCTATTTCCTCTATTGTTATTGGTCTGTTTAGGCTGTCTATATCTTCCTGACTCAATCTGGGCAGATCATATGACTTAAGAAATTTATCGATGCCTTCACTATCTTCTATTTTATTGGAGTATAAGGATTCAAAGTAATTTCTGATTATCTTCTGTATTTCTGAAGTGTCTGTTGTGATATTGCCTTTTTCATCCCGTATGCTAGTAATTTGGGTTCTCTCTCTTCTTCTCTTCGTTAGCATGGCTAAGGGTCTGTCGATTTTATTTATTTTTTCAAAGAACCAACTTTTGGTTTTGTCAATTTTTTCAATTGTTTCTTTTGTTTCGATTTCATTAATTTCAGCTCTGATTTTAATTATTTCTTGCCTTCTACTTCTTTTGCTGTTATTTTGCTCTTCTTTTTCTAGGATTTTGAGATGATATATGAGATCGTTTATTTGTTGTTTTTTTCTTTTTTTAAGGAATGCGCTCCAAGCAATGAATTTTCCTCTTAAAACTGCTTTCAATGTGTCCCATAGATTCCGATATGTTGTGTCTGTGATTTCATTTAACTCTAAGAAGTTTTTAATTTCCTCGTTAATGTCTTCTATGACCCATTGATCATTCAGTAACCTATTGTTCATTCTCCAAGTGATGCATGATTTTTCCTTCCTTCTTTTATCGTTGATTTTCAGTTTCATTCCATTATGATCAGATAAGATGCATGGTATTATTTCTACTCCTTTATATTGTCTAAGAGTTGTCCTGTGACATAATATATGATCTATTTTTGTGAAGGATCCATGTGCTGCTGAGAAAAAAGTGTAACTACTTGATGTTGGGTGGTATATTCTATATATGTCAATTATGTCTAGGTTGTTAATTGTGTTGTTGAGTTCTATAGTTTCCTTATTTAACTTTTGTTTGGAAGATCTGTCCAGTGGTGAGAGAGGTGTGTTGAAGTCTCCCATGATTATTGTATGGTGGTCTATTAGACTCTTGTACTTGAGAAGAGTTTGCTTGATGAACGTAGCTGCACCATTGTTTGGGGCATATATATTTATGATTGTTATGTCTTGTTGGTGTATGGTTCCCTTGAGCAGTATGCAGTGTCCCTCTTTATCCTTTTTGATTAACTTTGGCTTGAAATCTATTTTGTTTGATATGAGTATGGACACTCCTGCTTGCTTCTGCAGTCCATATGAGTGGAATGATTTTTCCCAGCCTTTCACCTTCAGTCTATGTATATCTTTTCCTATCAAATGCATCTCCTGTAGGCAACATATTGTTGGATCTTGTTTTGTGATCCATTCGACTAGCCTGTGTCTCTTAATTGGTGAGTTTAAGCCATTAACATTTAGGGTTATTATTGAGATTTGGTTTGTTCCTCCAGTCATATTTGTTTATTTATGTTACTAAACCTGATTAGTTTTCCTCTTTGATTACTTTCCCCCCTTTACTGTCCTACCTCCCACTGATGGTTTTCAATGTTATTTTCAGTTTCCTCTTCCTGTAATGTTTTGCCAAGGATTTTTTGAAGAGATGGTTTTCTAGCTGCGAATTATTTTAACTTTTGTTTATCGTGAAAGGTTTTAATTTCATCTTCCATCCTGAAGCTTAATTTTGCCGGATACACGATTTTTGGTTGGAGCCCATTTTCTTTCAGTGTTTGAAAAATGTTATTCCAGGATCTTCTAGCTTTCAGAGTCTGTGTTGAGAGATAAGCTGTTATCCTGATTGGTTTGCCCCTAAATGTAATCTGCTTTCTTTCTCTTGTAGCTTTTAAAATTCTCTCCTTATTCTGTATGTTGGGCATCTTCATTATAATGTGTCTAGGTGTGGATCTCTTATGATTTTGCACTTTTGGCATCCTGTAGGCTTCTAGGATATGGGATTCTGTTTCATTCTTCAAGTCTGGGAAGTTTTCTCGTGTTATTTCATTGAATAGATTGTTCATTCCTCTGGTTTGGAGCTCTGTGCCCTCCTGTATCCCAATGACTCTTAAGTTTGGTCTTTTAATGTTATCCCATATTTCTTGAATGTTCTGCTCATGGTTTCTTAGCAGTCTTGCTGAACTGTCTATGTTCTTCTCACGTTGAAATACTTTGTCTTCATTGTCTGATGTTCTATCTTCTAAGTGATCTTTTCTGCTGGTAGTATTGTCAATTGAGGTTTTAAGTTGATTTATTGCTTCCTGCATTTCTAGGATTTCTATTTGTTTGTTTTTTATTACTTCTAACTCCCTGTGAAATTGATCTTTTACTTCCTGGATTTGTTTCTGTAGTTCCTTGTCAATGTGATCTTTCATTGTCTGATTTTGCTGTCTCATGTCTTCCTTGAGAGTCCAGATCATCTGAAGCATGTATATCCTGAACTCTTTATCTGACATTCCATCTGTTGCAGCTATTACCTCTTCTAGAGTTGAGTTGACCTGCATTGCTTGTGGTCCTTTCTTTCCTTGTCTTTTCATGTTGCTTGCGTTTCTTTCTGCTAGGTGAAACTGTTGTGTTTTTGAAATTTTTCCCCCTGTTTATTTATGTTGCTCTTGTATAGTTGGGATATCTCTCTTGCAGGGCGGGTAGTGGCTGTGATCCTCCTCTAATCAGGGTGATCTATCCACTACGCTGGTTGGTCGTAGGTCTGCCCGCCCTGCGGACACGGGTGGCTGCTCTACTCTGCCCCCACTCCAATTGCGGTGACGTTCCTACCACGTCCTCGGATCGTTGGTCCTGATCCGGATGTGGGCGGCAGCTCTTCTCCACCCCTACTCCAATTGATGTGACGTGTCTACCACGCTGGTCGGCCTCCAAGCCTGTTCCGCTGGTGGGTCTCAGATCTGCCCACCCTGCGGGTCTGGGCGGCAGTTCTGCTCAACCCCCACTCCCAGTGGGGGTACCTAACTGCCTCTCCAACGGGTCTCTGGGCTCCTTCCGGATGCTGGGGGCGGCTCTGTTCAACCCCCACTCCAACCAGTGTGACGTGACTGCCTCTATGCTACTCGTCCACCACACTGGCAGGCTGCCGAGCCTGTCCTGCCAGTGGGACGCAGGACTGCCTACCTTGCAGAGTCAGATGGCAGCTCTTCACGGCCTCCACTCCAAGTGGGTTGACTTGGCTACCCTGCCGTTGGGTCACTGGTCCTGTTCCAGGCATGGGCGGCTACTCTCCTCGGCCCCAGCTGCAGTTGGGATGTCGCGATACCACACCGGCGGGACCCTTAGCCTGCTCTGGGCGCAGGAGGCAGCTCCACTCTGACCCCCAGGCCCCCGCAGCACCCAGCAGGACCCGGACCAAGAAGCAGTCCCTGTAGGATCCCCAACCCTGAGCCAGAGCCGCTTCTGGAGCCAGGAGCCGGTCTCTCCGATCCCCGCCACGTTCTGCTAGGAGCAGGCTCCTCAGGGCAACTGCCGCGGGTTCCCCAATCCCAGGCCAAAGCAGCCCCGGGAGCCCAAGTCTGGCCGCACCAGACCCTCCCTGCTCGGTGCCCAAGCCTGGCCGCACCAGACTCTCCCTGCTCGGTGCATGCTCCGCTGGGAGCAGAGTCTAAGACGCACTTCCCGCGGGCTCCCCAGCTCCGGGCCAAAACTGTTCCAGGAGACAGAGTCCCGCTGCCCCTCGTCACAAGTTTCACTTGTGGCTGGCCTCAGCTCGCGGTCCCCGCAGGCTCCGTAGCCCTGGGCTCAAGCAGCCATGAGAGCCAGAACCCAGCCTGTCCGATCCCTGCCACACTCTCCTAGGAGCAGGCTCCACAGAGGTACCCCAGCCTCAGGCCCAAGCAGCCCCGGGAGCCCGAGCCTTGCAGCGCCAACCTCTCCCAGCTCAGTGTACGCTCAGACAGGGGCAGGGTCAAAGACGCAGTCGCCGCGGGTTCCCTAGCCCCGGGCCAAAACTGTTCCGGGAGTTAGAGCCACGCCGCCCCTCAGCGCACAATCCACTTGTAACTGGCCTCCGCCCGGAGTCCCCGAAGGATCTCCCGCCCTGGGCCAAAGCAACCCGGGGAACTAGAATCTGGCCGCTCAAAGCCCGGCGCCCGCCTTGCCAGGGGTGAGGCCCGAAGAGTATTCTCCTCAGGTTTTCCAGTCCCGAGCCTGAGCGATCTGTCTGCGAGACGCAGGCAAATACCAGCCTGGAATCACCTGTTCTGTAGTTGAATGAGCTGAGATCAGTAGAAAACAGGGATGATTGCATCAGCTCTCCGTGATGGCGGCTGCTGTCCTCCTCAGTGTTCCAACCGGTGTCGGGAATCGAACTGGACCGGTTCTCTCCTCTGTTTCAAAGCTGGAACTCAGCACTCAGCGCGGCCAGTGTGCCACTGGCAGGAGCCTCCAGAATCCGCTTCGCTGTAATCCCGCTCTGGTACCTCGCGGCTAATTAACTCGGGCGCGTCCCAGACTCCATCCACGGGGCGGTCCGCCGACCAGGTACTGCTTCCCTCCGTGCGGAGAAATCGCCCGCGACCAAGCCCCTGCAGCCGAATCCCGCGTGCTGGAATCCTCTAGATTCTGGAGCACCTCAATTTCACTGGGGATTCCCACCAAGGTAGCCTTCAGCCGTTTCACCTCGTGTTTCTCCCGCACAGTGGCGCAGCGTACTGGTGTGCTGCACTCCCTTCGCCGCCATCTTCTCTCCCCCTCTAAAGATGCACTCTTGATTAAGTCAAGTTAGCAAGCAAATTAATAAGAACCTTCATGGAACATACTATGTCAGGTACAATGATATACAAATCAGAACATAACACCTATGGAAAATTTACTATAAATCTTAGGGATCATACACACACACACAAATTAAACAATTAGCATATACAACAAGAGATGGTTCTATTTTCAGGCTGAAAACTAGAGATTACTTATAACACTTTTGAAAATTTTCCATGTTTCATATCATGTACTTCTTATGCTTTATTTTCTTGTATTTAGTTTTATCAGAGTCTATAGTATCTCAAAGTGCTTATCTAGATTCAACTTTACATACAATGGTTAAGTGAGGAAAGGATCCACAGAATGTGAGATTCCCAGTGTAAATTTGGAGAATTTTTACACTGTGCTTCACAATACCTCCGTGTTTTCATTCTTCCTCATGTTCAAAAAGAATGAAGAGTAAGGAGAGTGGGATATTGTTTTAAAGATTCTGCTAATGAGTCAGATGGGCCTGGGGACAAAAGAAGTCTAATTCAAAAGGATTTTAGATAATCTGAAGTTCCTCAGGGTAGGGACACATGAACCAGGTTTGACCCAGGGTGATAAAGGTACAGGAGTGCTGGTGACCATTCACAACCACATCCCCACCTTCCACAGTCATAACTTTTCTTTCCCATTTCCTGTTTCATCTCACTCCACGAAAGAAACAGCAATTACACTATGAATCCCTTTTCTTTAGTATAAAAATTAAGGGCAGAATACTCTTATGTGCATGTGGGTGTATGTGCACACGCGCGCGCGCACACACACACACACACACACAGTCAGTCTAGAATAGAAATCTAGACCATTCCTTTTGTTTTCCATTTGGAAAAAGGAAGAGTAGGCAGAGAGTAAACATTTACTCTTCTTGGTCTGAAGAAAGAATTTAGCTAAAAATAAAAATTCATCAGAAATATGAAAATTAAATGAGTGTGTATATATGTACACTTTAATCTACAACAAAAATGATTTTGAGTTGGTTTATTCCAGAATTCAAAAATAGGTTACTATAGGCAGAAAGGAATTCAGTATTTAATAGTGAAATATAACCTTACATTTAATCCTTTTACAAATGCCCTAATGAAGGCCAAACTCAGCCCTTTAATATTCTGCTTGACCAGGAAATCTCAGTGTGGCTTGCTCTTTGGGAAATAAAAAAGAGCTTACCCTTTTCTGATCTTTCATGAACATTTTAAAATATGTGCATACATTTACAGAGTTAAGACATCTTAGACATAACAATAAATTTATCACATTTTTTTGGTAAAAATGTACACAGCACCATGTAAGACAGTCTTTTGAGGGCCCACACTAGTCACCCATAAAGGACAATTGCTTGAGTTACTTTTTTCATACCTTATTTCTATATAAGCTAAGTATATGTGTGTGTGTTTATGAACATATATGTACATACATGTATACAATTCCCATTAGAACAAAAGCACATAAAGTGCCAAGTTGTCTTTGTCCCTTTGTTGTCCTATCCTGTCTAGTGTGATGCTAACACGAATAGTTGGATATAATAGGTGTTAAATAAAAATGTTCTGCATGCCTAAACCAACATTTTGTCTTGCTTTTGTAAGAAATCATCACAAAACAACACAACTTTTTTATTATTATTTATTAATTCAAACAACACAACTTTATTATTTCCCAGTTTCTTTTGGACAGAAATCTAGGCACAAAGTGTCATAGCTGTTTCCCAGATGCAGGTTACATTCTTTTCCTAAGACTTTGGGGATAAATCCCTTCCTTATAAGCCCACTCAACTGTTGCAGAATGCAGCTCCATGGGGTTGTAAGGTGGAAGTCCCCATGTCCTTTGGTTTCTTGGTTGGATGTCATTTTAAGCTTATAGAGGCTGCCTGCATTCCTTAGCTGGCTCCCTTCCTTGGTCTTCAGAGAGAGCAACAGTAAATAGAATCCTCACACTTTGAATCTCTCTGGCCTCTCATGTTTCATATGTCCTGTTTTCCTGTTTGGCCCAATTTCTCTATTTTTACCTTTCTCTTCTGCTTTTAAGACCTATGCAAGTGTACTCTATCTAGCAACATAGTCCAGGGTAACCTTCTTGTTGTCAGCTAATTAGTAACCTCAATTCCATCTCCAAACACCTTCCAGTAGTACCTAGAATAATGTTTGTTTGAATCACCACGGGTTGGAAATGTTAGAGGCACACCTTTGGAATTCTGTCTACCAGTTCTAAGAAAAGAAAATACGTAAACAAACAAACAAACAAAAAAAACTACTCAAAATGCTGGGCTTGGTAGAGACCTGACACACTATAAACATTGGTTATAATTACTAGCACACACAAAGTTGATGTTTTAGCGTGTTTGAAAGTGAAAGTATGCATTTGCATTCATTATTCAAATGATTTAAGGTAAGTTTCTGGCAAGTTGCCTCCAGTAGTTTGGCTTAAAGGAAGTGTTACAAGAACAATTACCATATTTTAGAGCAGGTGCAACAAAGATCCTAAGAAAACAGAATCATATTAAGTGAAGCCAATTAATATGGGAAAAAATATATGGACTTGGATTTGAATTTTCACTATTTTTTTCTAATTATTATTATTGATATTTTCAAATAAAATAAACATTCCCTAACTGGAAGGGAAGTTGCACTGAGAAATAAGCAAGTAAAGTCAGGGGTAGGATGTAGGTAGGATGGAATAGGAATTCCAAGAAAGAATTCAAGAAAATAGATTTGAAAATAGGAGCAAAAACCAGAGAAATAGATGATGAGAAAAGAAAGTGAGGTCAACAAAGGGTTAAGGCAGAGACAAGAGCAATTATAAAACTGAAAACACTGAAGATTTCTTTATCACCACAAAATTGTTGTTCCCTTTCTTACTGTTCCGTCATTAAAAATGTCCAAGAAGACTAGAAAAATGATAATCATATCTTGGTATTGGCTAATATGCTTTTCTTGCTCCAGCTTCCATCTCCTCTGTATGATTAATTCTCTCATCAGTAAAATGCACCATTAATGGAGATGTTTAAGTCCTGAGGTACTTTGCAAACTTGTGACTGGCAAGGGTTTATGAGTCCCTTAGATAATAGATGTGGGTTTAGGTATTGAGCTAAAGGAACCTGCTATATAGAGACTGCCTCATACCAGATATGATGAAACACATCCTTAATTTTAATCCCAAGACTGCATGTGCATCTTCTCAATCCTGGGTTTACATACAGCAGTTTCCTTCCCAAAGTTGTCTTGTTATTGCCTTTGGTAACTCTCCAAATGTCTTGCATATTGCCCCACACCTGAAGCCAATAGCATAAGGACACATGGTCACTTGCTTACAATTTGAATTCCTTCTCAGACATTCTTCACAGACAGTCTAATGAGTTTTATTATCAATGTTCTTCCTACATATCCCCCTTGTGGGCCTTTCCTGACACCCATAAATTTGATTCTTATAATAAATTCATCCTTGAGAGGTTCTCCCATGTGCCCCTTTCCAAAAGATTTTGCACTGCCTTTCTATCTTCCAATGGTGAATTTTACCTCACCCTTTAGCCACGTTTACAGAAACAAGGCAAGAACCAGCACCAACAGCTATAGCATTGTTCTTCTCTGGGTCTAAGTTATCCCTCAGAAATTCAATGTCAGTCTGTGTGGGTAGGGCCAAGAGGACCAAAGTCTATGAAAAAGTCTTCCTATCTCTCCTGACAGTATCAGGACAACCCTTACCTACTTAATAGTCACTAAAGCTAAGGTTTAATGACAGCTTCCAACACCTGTAGACAGAAGACTGATCACAGAACTGAAACATGAAATCTTTGCATATTTCTTTTTTAAATAAGAAGTTTGGTTTTCAGTAGAGGAAAAATACCACTCTAGACAGCTTCAGACTAACACATCCAGTCCTCCTTTATAATTTGAAATGGTTATATTGACTCTTGGTCCATCCCATAGTCAAAAATTTAAAGAAAATTATGATCCAGAGACATCTAAATATATTTCAAAACCCATCTTTTCTTCTATTATTTTTCCTACCAGTTTTTATATAAAAATGTAAAAGCTATTTGAAAATGCTTTACACTTCTGGACTTGATTCTAGTACTTTTTTATTTTTTGTTTGTTGATAGTTAGAAATTATTCTCTGGCTAAATTATTTTACTTTCCTTGAACAGAAAAAAAGGAAAAAAAATTTCCTCCCTGGTCTAGCATCCAAGGACTCTCAATATTTGTACCCAGTTTGCATAACCAGGTTTGAAGGAACCATCATTCTGCAAAATCTGCAACCATCAGTGTGCTTCATTCACTGAAGGCCCATTTTTATGAGACATTCTAATTTCTTCAGGGCAGGTGTCAATATGTGAAAGCTCATGAAAGGGACGAACAGAACATGGATTCTGTCTTGCTAATTGACCTGCTTCTTTCTAAGGATATCCATAATCATGATCTTTTTTCTTTTAAATTAACAAAATTTATTTTTAAAGCAGTTGTAATGTTATAGAAAACTTGAAAAGAAATACAAAAAGTTTCTATATATATCATTTTGTCTGCTGGCCCACTTGAGCCCTCAGCTTTCAGTTAGTTTCTCAATCCTGGCCGAGGCTATCCAGATCAATCCTTACTCTGTATTCTTAAAATAAATCTAGCTCATAGAATCATCTGATAAAGACTGTGCATAGCCATTCCTGCATATTGATATCCAGTTATTCTTTCTCCATTATGTAATCTTAGCACTGTTGTTGAAGATTGATTGACTTTAGGTGCAGAAATTCACTTATTAGCCCTCTATTCTGTTTTTTTTTTTCATGTCCATTTTTAGGCCAGTACTATGTTGTTTGGTTATTATAAATTGGTAGTATATTTTGACATTAGAAACTATGATGTTTTTAGCTTTGTTCTTTTTGTTATAGATTGCTTTGACTATTCGGAGTCTTTTAGTCAAGATTAATTTGGCTATATTGGGTTACAGATGAATTTTAAAATTGGTTCTTCTATGTCTGAAATGGAAATATTTCAGAAAAGTATTTGTCAAAAATGCAATCAAAATTTTGATATGGATTGCATTGAATACATAGATTGCTATGACTAGTATAAACATTTTTACAATATTAACTTTCCGAATATGTGAAGACAGGACATTTATAATTGTAATGACTGATATAGAGCCTAAAAAAATTAATGCCTTGTGTCTAATATTACATCTATAACACTAATGGCCACATAAAGAAGAATGGTTGGGTCAGCATTTAACATCAACAAGAACAATAAACATCCACAAACTAGGAATGCATTATACATCAGGTGGTAACTGCACCATCCACCCTAATAATAACCACAAAAAATATGAATGGTGGGGAGGGACAGGAATTATATAAATAGTTCAAATGATAGTAAAATTCTTCAAGTATAAGAAGTCAAGAGAGATTTTGAAATATTTAAAAAATCAATAGACAAGAACTGGGGAAAATATATTAGGTGATGACTATAAAGAAGAACTAAAAAATAAGGTAATAAAATGAAAAAAGAGGGAGAAAGGAAGGAAAGGAGAACAAGAGAGTTTTGGTGTTAGAGGGGGAATGAAGTGAAGATGGAATAAAAAAGGAACAAAAGAAAAGGTAGTAACAAATAAGAAATCAAACCAAAACAAACCTTCAAAACATTCTACCGCTCCAAATTCAAAATAAGTCTAAATAATAAGTGGGTGAATAAAAATATAATTTAAATGAAAGAAACATTTTATAAATATACATATGTGTGTATATACACATATATTCTATACATATTCTATATATACATATATACACACATACACACATATATACTTTGAAGTCAACCAGTCTAGAAAGAGTATACACACACATACACACACACACACACACACACACGGTGGACAAAGCGTAAAGGAAGGAAGGAAGGAAAAACATTTAAAATAGGAAAAAAACTTTATTAATGAAAAAAATGAAGAGCTTGTTTCCGCTGAAGTAGTCCAACCTGTGGACAATGATGGATGTTCACTGAGTATGCTCTTGCCTTCTTTGCACTTCTTCTTTTGGGTTATGTAAATCTTGGATCAAGGGCTAGGATGGGGGTTTTAAATCTGACTTCTTTGTGTTTTCCACCAAGCTGCCAGCTGGCACAACCTGGAACTGACCCTGGTTGTAGGAACTTCTAGCTTTCTCAATGTAGAGGAGAGGACAAACTGTAATGATCTGGACAGATTGGGTCAATGTACACCCAGAATGAGGCTGGAGCAGAGTTATAAATGGGAAATCCCAGGGGCTGAGGCATAGCTCTAACTATCCTTTGGAAGTTTGTCATGGGGTATTTACTCAAGAGAGACTAGATCCACACACCCTATTGTTATGCAGATGCTGATCTCTACTGGATGTCTGAATCTCAGAAACCCCCTGAAAACTCCACTAGTAGAGTGAGGGATCTAACCCTCTTCAGGTCTCACATATTTCACCCAAATATATGTGAACTTCCTAGGATCATACCTGGAGGACAGAAGCACCTGTCTGACCAGTTTCTTGACTTTCCCTAGCTGGGTACCAGGACCACCAGAGACAATGGGAACACAAGCTTCTCTCCCCTCAATCCCCAGCCTGGCTTCCCTTGAGCACAGTCCTCTCTCTTGGCTGTTTGACTCATGCTGGACTAGGGACATTCTTGACCACAGAGAAGGTGTTTGCTGGTAGTTGCTGGCAAAGCATTTTATGAATGAGCTTCTGCTACTGCAAGATGCTGCCTGGACCCTTTCAAATGGCTCCACTTACCCACCGAGAGATTCTGAGCACTTTTCAATCATCAGCTTTCCCTGCCATCTCTGGGTCAGTTAAGATCAGTCTCCCTTTTCATTCTGCAAGTTCTCCCAAAGCAAATTTATTTGCAGTGCTTTTTTCTCTGCCTATGTGAGCGCTCCCTTCTGTAGTGAACTGGCAGTACTGAGAGACCACAGCCACAGGCAAATAATGTGTTATTTGTTGTTCTAGGTTCAAAGCTTCTGAATTTTTGTGTATTTATGAGAATTTTACTGTCCAATGTCAAATTTGCATGAATTTCCTCAGTCATTTGCCTCACAGAAAAGCAATACATGTGCTGCTTGAACTGTAGCTGTGGAGCATCTGGAACATGCTCTCTTCCTCTACTCTGCCATCTTCAGGTTACCTGCAATTGTTTTTATTGTGTACTTTTTAGTCAAAAAGATTGGGTGCTTGTTAATGTAGCTGTACTATTTTATGTGTTTTGAGATGTAGATGATAGGCAACAAGACAGGATGAAGCAAGCAAGAGATGTATTTAAGCAAACAATGTCTTAAAAAGGTAAAAAGGAAGAGAAAAGGGATTAAGTTGGAAGAGAGTTCCAGTTTGACAGGTCTGATGGAGGTCTGACACCTGTACATAAAAGAGAAGGAAGAAAGTATCATGAAGGAAGGACCACCACAATGCCTGGGTGACAGGAAATCCTCAAGCCAAAATTTCTTGTTAGAGGAATTCAACATGGGCAGAAATAGCCTGATTCCTTTCCCTAAGCTATGCTTAGTGATTGGCTGGGAACATGTTGGTCAAAGTGTCCGTGATTGCTGGTGGATCAGAAAGTCCAGCAGCTAGGGGCTGTCAATTAGCCATGCAACTCATAGCAGGTTCACTTCATAAGATGTCACAGCAGGGCAAATTGATGCTTAACTCAGCCAAAAATCCCAAATAGCATTTGCAAGAAATGCAATTAAAGAAATATAAATGCATGCCATTTTAGTCATTATCAACCTTTTCAATGACCTTCAATTTTCCTTTCTACTTTTTAACTTCATCCCACCTTTCTGCCAAGCTTGATTAGAAGCTAAATCATGTGTTTCTCTCAAGCATCTATGACTATTAGCTTTCTAATACTCATCTGGCGAAATCAACTATAACGTGCCCCAGTGGTGGTAGTAATAAGATAATATATAAACTGATCTTTGCAAGCAAATCTATGTACCAGGAAAAGTTACATGAAAAAAACAGTTTTAAATTAAAACACATTTTAATTATCACTTGACTAAGAAACCTTTTTATTTAAATAGAACTTATTTTACAAGTAGGAACTCCTTTATAGAGTAAAAGGTCTCCAACTGCAGTACTTTTTCATCATCAAAAGTTGCAGTTAGTTGTATTCTCCTTTCAGTGTACCAATATAGTTTGTTCATTTTGAAAAAAAATATTAAATGAGTAATAATTATGTACTAGATTCATAGTTTATTCAGTTAAGAATATAATGGTAAAAACAAAACAAAACAAAATCAACAACAGCAATAATCAAACCCAATCCCTATCTTCAATTCCTGTTTCATGGTCCTTTTTCCTTTGATTTATGTCCATCAAATCTATTGCATTTAAATGTCGCGTCTACCCGCCGGCAGGAAAGACGACAACAGCAGGATTCTTCTTTAACACACTTTATTGGAAGCTTCCATGAGGTATAGATGAGAGAAAAAAGGGCCCCGGGCCCGAGAAAACCACCCCTTATATACTTCAGCTGCAGCCCTGCTCGTACACCATTGGACAAAGAGTGCATAGCAACACAGCAGCAGCCAATAGAATGATAGACCCAGCACTTGCACATAATGCAAGAGACACCCAGCTCCAGCTTGTGCAAAGCAACAAGCACTTCTTGAAAACAGTTTGTTCCAGGAGCTGGACAATTGATACATTGTATTCTAGGGAGTGGCTGAAAACAAAGAACTGGGTCTCAGCCCAAGAATTAGGCTCACGCCCACACAAGGCAGCACAGCAAAATGGCTCTCTACAGTTCCCCCCTTTTGTTTTCTAAAAACAATACAGGCAAGAGTAGAGGTGAATTGCCATTACTCATGCTAAGCCTTCAACCAGGAACCTTATCAGACCCAAGCAGGTCAGGACGTTCCAGCATGACCGGTATTGGCTGAATATGAAAACAGACACCACAGATCTTACAAGGCCTTGTGAGCTGGCCTCCTTGACGTGCATAAACTTCAGGGCTGGATCCAAGCCCTGGGGGCCGGGGGGAATCCACTGCCAGCAGTGTTTTCCTTTTGTTTGTTGCACGTCAAAGGGAATCAAGTAGCCCCTGTCTTAGGTCGTTCACTGCCCTTACATTGCTTACCCGTCCTTGGGGAGGCCCCATTCCCCTGTCTTAGGTTGCAGTGCAAGCGTGAAAGTTGCCCGTCTCTGGGTACTACAAGATCAGCTCGTTGTTGCCAAGGCGTTTAATGGTATCTACTCAGCCAGTCATTATTAGGTCTCTGAGGCTGAACTGTGGCTATAAAAATACAACGACAAACAAGTTGGCAACACCCTAAAAGAAAGGCACGGGTCCTAAAGCGATAGAAAAGCACTAGTGTGGAAACCCATCTGCGTGCAATGGCAGTAAAGCCGGCAGAGTGCAAGGGCTTTCCAACACTAAGAGAATAGCAAGAAGAGACATGTCGTTCCCAGTGCAATGTCCGTAAACTTGGGGTGCAACGACCATGTCAAAGATTCACTGTTTAATTTGCGCAAGCCAAACTTGAGGTGAGTTGCCATTTTCTAAAGCTGCAAGAGCTTGTGTGAGCATAGCCTTATCATGAGCATTGTGGGCCTTAAGGCGACAGAGAAACCACAAGCAGAGAACCATACCGAAGCAACACATTGCACCAATCTCTGTAAAGTGCTATGCTTCACTTTCAGGCCCTTGGAGCGTAACAGACCATCTAGGGCCGAGAAAAGCGGACTTGAAGGTGCGGCACCCCTGACACAACAACAAGAAAAACACAGAAAACAAAAGACACAGACGACAAAAAGAACACAGAAAACAAAAGTGAAAGCACACATTGCAGCTGCAATAAAATATGAGGCCTACGGGGTCCCGCTCTCGGGGACGAGGGGTCCGCTCACGGACGAGGGGTCCACTCAGGGACGAGGGGTCCACTCACGGGACGAGGGGTCCACTCCGGGACGAGGGGTCCACTCCGGGACGAGGGGTCCACTCACGGGACGAGGGGTCCACTCACGGGACGAGGGGTCCACTCAGGGACGAGGGGTCCACTCCGGGACGAGGGGTCCACTCACGGGACGAGGGGTCCACTCCGGGACGAGGGGTCCACTCAGGGACGAGGGGTCCACTCACGGGACGAGGGGTCCACTCACGGACGATCGGTGCACCACTCCTGTCGACTGAAAGTTCTGATTCTCCCGGGTTTCGGCACCACTTGTCGCGTCTACCCGCCGGCAGGAAAGACGACAACAGCAGGATTCTTCTTTAACACACTTTATTGGAAGCTTCCATGAGGTATAGATGAGAGAAAAAAGGGCCCCGGGCCCGAAAAAACCACCCCTTATATACTTCAGCTGCAGCCCTGCTCGTACACCATTGGACAAAGAGTGCATAGCAACACAGCAGCAGCCAATAGAATGATAGACCCAGCACTTGCACATAATGCAAGAGACACCCAGCTCCAGCTTGTGCAAAGCAACAAGCACTTCTTGAAAACAGTTTGTTCCAGGAGCTGGACAATTGATACATTGTATTCTAGGGAGTGGCTGAAAACAAAGAACTGGGTCTCAGCCCAAGAATTAGGCTCACGCCCACACAAGGCAGCACAGCAAAATGGCTCTCTACATTTAAAGTCATATGTAAGGCTACTACACTCTGTACCTTTTCCTCTTCCTTTTGCCACAAGCATTGTACTCTACTTTTGAGTCCATATGTTGTTTTTTTTTTTTTTAATAAGAAGTAGCAAAGCATAGTACATCTTTTCCATATTGGCTAACTGATCTAAATATTTTATGAAACATTAATGTATTTGGGAAATTCAATATTGAAATTTCTCCTTCTCTTAAATAGAACCCGGACACAAAATTATCTCACCAGCCTCCTTTGCAGTTAAAAAACAGACAGTTAATCTGGGCTCTACCCAACATGTTCAAATAGGCATTAAAACAGAAATGAACAGCTTGAGGAAGTAAACTCTGTGGGGATTCCATTTTGCTACAATATATGGCAGAGATATCTGACTTAGATTTGGCAATCTTTGCAATATTCAGTTCCTGGAGTTAAAACAAATGGCATTGGTATGACTATGGCAGTAATTTCTTAAAAGTTTGATGAAACAACAGGCATGCCCTAAATATTTTATGCTAAGCCCATTCTTCAATTGGTTTGAGGCATTGATATTCCTTGACAACTATCTGGCAATTCTTTATTTAGCTCTTCCAAAATCTTGGTTGCTGCCTATTGGTTTATTATACTATATTTTTAGTTAAGCCAGACACTCTTGGATTGTGTTCACAGAAGGTAGAACTTATTCTACCTGGGGTCAGATGCACCAAAACAGTCTTTGGCTTACTTATGCCATGCTTTCAAATTTTCTGGCCATTTTTATTCTTCTATGTCTTGCCAACACTCCTACTGCTTACCTACTAAGGCCTAGAACTTTATGAAAACACAAGTTCATAAAATGTCTTATATGTGAATATTTACGGAGCTCACTTCATATAGCTAAATTAGAAAATCCCAAATCTCCAACTGCGGGAGAAAGGATAAACAAAGGACTACTGCTCAAAATAATGAAATATTATTTAGTATAAATGGTAACAAAAGGTCATATACTGTTCAATTCCATTTTTATTGCAATCTGGAACATGAAAACTTATAGAAATAGGTAGTCAAATAGGAAGTCATTCATGGAGGATAGAATGCCATTTTATCAATAAGTGATTATAATTCTAAAGGCATATGTGTCAAATAAAACTTCAAAGTACCCAAGACAAAGACACATAGTAATAATAAAACTGAAAAGAGAAATATCAAATTCACAACTCTCCTTACTGGACCTAGAGAAAATACATGAAAATATTAGTGAAGTGTAGAGTGTTTGCTCATCACTCTTGTCCGACTGAACTGACATTAAAAGAACATCTGAACCATGACAGGAGAATACACCTGCTTTTCAAGGACATGTGGGAAATTCACCAATATAGGCCACATTCTAGCTAAAAGACAAGTTTCAATATAGTTGAAAGAATGGAAACAATCTTAAACGTGTTTTTTGACCAAAATGGAACTAAATCAGGAATTGCATTGCATCTAAGAAAGAAATTTATAGCATTAAAAGTGTAAAGTTTAAAAAGAAGAAATATCTTAAGTGAATGACCTATGCTTGTACTTTAAAAATAGAAAAGTAGGAGTAATATAAATGCAAAGTAAGTATAAGGAAAGAAATCACAACCATGATGGCAAAAATAAAGAAATAAAACAACAACAACAAAAAAACAGAAAATGCATGAAACTAAAATCTGGTTCTTATTTAAGATCAATATAATATATTTCTAATCAGACTTATCAGGTAAAAATGTCAAAAGATTTAAATTATGAAAATGAAGAATAAAAAAGGGACATCATTATAGATCCCACAGACATGATAAAAAATAAGAAAAAAATATTGAAAAACAACATGTCAATAAAATCATAATAGAATAAATGAATAAGATCACAAACTATAATAATATGTATTATATAGTAGCAAAAGTAATAAGATAATATTAAAATATAGTTAAGTATATAGTACAAAACTATGCCACAAAGAAAACTCCAGTTCCAGATAGTTTCATTTCAAAACTTTGAAGGTAGGTAAAATGTTAATTCTATACAAATACTTCTAGAAAAGAGCACAGGTTCAAACTGTACTACAAAGCAATAGTAACAAAAACAGCATGGTACTGGTACCAAAACAGGCAGGTGGACCAATGGTACAGAATAGAAGACACAGAGACTAATCCACAAAGTTACAACTATCTAATATTTGATAAAGGGGCTAAAAACATGCAATGGAGGAAGGATAGCATCTTCAACAAATGGTGCTGGGAAAATAGGAAATCCATATGCAACAAAATGAAACTGAATCCCTTTCTCTCGCCATCCACAAAAGTTAACTCAAAATGGATCAAGGAGCTAGATATCAAATCAGAGACGCTGCGTCTGATAGAAGAAAAAGTTGGCTCCGATCTACATATAGTGGGGTCGGGCCTCAAATTCCTTAATAGGATGCCCATAGCACAAGAGTTAATAACAAGAATCAACAAATGGGACTTACTTAAACTAAAAAGTTTTTTCTCAGCAAGGGAAACAATAAAAGAGGTAAATAGAGAGCCTACATCATGGGAACAAATTTTTACCCCTCACACCTCAGATAGAGCCCTAATATCCAGAATGTACAAAGAACTCAAAAAATTAAACAATAAGATAGCATATAACCCAATCAACAAATGGGCCAAGGACCTGAACAGACACTTCTCAGAGGAGGACATACAATCAATCAACAAGTACATGAAAAAATGCTCACCATCTCTAGCAATCAGAGAAATGCAAATCAAAGCCACCCTAAGATACCATCTCACTCCAGTAAGATTGGCAGCCATTATGAAGTCAAACAACAATAAGTGTTGGCAGGGATGTGGGGAAAAGGGTACACTTGTACACTGCTGGTGGGGCTGCAAAATGGTGAGGCCAATTTGGAAAGCAGTATGGAGATTCCTGGGAAAGCTGGGAATGGATCCACCATTTGACCCAGCTATCACCCTTCTCGGACTATTCCCTGAGGACCTTAAAAGAGAGCACTATAGGGATACGGCCACATCAATGATCATAGCGGTACAATTCACAATAGCTAGACTGTGGATCCAACCTAGATGCCCTTCAATAGATGAATGGATAAAAAAAAATGTGGCATCTATACACAATGGAGTATTATGCAGCACTAAGAAATGACAAAATCATAGAATTTGCAGGGAAATGGATGGCATTAGAGCAGATTATGCTAAGTGAAGCTAGCCAAGCCCTAAAAAACAAATGCCAAATGTCTTCTTTGATATAAAGAGAGCAAATAAGAACAGAACAGGAAGGAAGAGAATGAGGAAAAGACTAACAGTAAACAAAGACGAATGGGGGGAGAGAAAGGGAGAGAGAAGGGAAAGCATATGGAAATGGTAGGAGACCTTCAATGATACACAAAATTATAAGAGGTTATGAGGGGCAAGCGGGAGGGGGGAAAAGGGGAGAGAACTGAACAACAGCAGAGGAGATAGAGAGGGAAGATGGGAGGGGAGGGGAGGGGAGGGGGGATAGTAGGGGATAGGAAAGGTAGCAGAATACAACAGTCACTAATATGCCATTATGTAATAATGTGAGTATGTAACAGTTGTGATTCTGCAATCTGTATTTGGGGTAAAAATGGGAGTTCAAAACCCAATTGAGTCTAATGTATGAAAGATGATATATCATGAGCTCTGTAATGTTTTGAACAATCAATAAAAAATAAATAAAAAAAAGAAAAGAGCACAGGTTATTTCCCAACACATTTATGAAGCTGGAATCATCTTGATTTCAACAACAGGAAAACAAATATAAGATACAAAAATAACACTACAGACTAAAGTCTCTCATCAACAAAGAATGAGACAATTAACAAAATTAGCAAATATAATTTAGCAATTAATATGAAGAACAATACTTGACAAAAGGAAGTATATTCCACAAATGCCAAGTTGCTTTATTTAAAAATCAGTGTATTCTTCAAATTGAAAAGTAAAAAAATATTATGTTTTCAACAGTTGTACCCTTCTTTATAAAAAATAACTTATCATCATAATAGCATCAAATAATGAACATCAATAAAATACTTACAATTGGAAACATTCTTAATACTATAAAACTGAATGCTGTTTTTCCTACAATTGGTAATAAGAAAACGTCTTTCTAATATTGTATTATAAAATCCTAGCCAATACAAAAATCACAAGAGATAGAAATAGATAAGTAGAGATGGGAAAGAAAGAAGTAAAATTATCTTGTCTCAGATAAATGTAGACAAATTTAATTAAGAATCTCCCAAACTTATAGAATATGTGAATTCATAAAATTTTCAGAGGTAAAATTAGTATATTAATTAAATATTATATACCTATGAGTGCAAATTATTTTAAAAACCATACCATTTGTAATAGCATAAAAGATGAAATATTTAGAGATAAATTTAATAAGATGTGTGCAAGATAAACATGCTTTGAAATACAAAAAATTGCTGAAATTTAAGAGGACCAAAATAAAAGATTCAATAATAATATAATTTCCCCAGCGTTACCTACAAAGCCAAAACAATGTCAGATAAAATTCTAGTATATTATTTGAAGAAACTTATCAGCACATTTTTAAGTATATGTAGAAATACATAGGACCTAAAATAATCAAAACGATTTTGCAAAGAAGAACAAAATTGGAAAACATATAAAATTGATTTTAGGTTTAGTATAAATCACAGTAATGGAGGAAGCATGGTTATTTTCATAAATTCAAGCATATAAGTGAGCAATAGAGAAAATGCCATCTAGAAATAGACAACATACATTATCAATTTATTTTCAAGATAGGAATCAAGTTGTTTCAATATGAAAATAATTGTATTTTCCACAAATAATGTTGCAACAATTGAATATTTATATGCAATACAATTAAATAAGTAAATAAACTATGGCTCTATTCTTACACAATGCACAAAAAGTAATTCAAAGTAGATCTAAACATGAAAGCTAGAGTTAAAGGCTATCAAATTCACAGAAGAAAGTATGAGTAAATCTTTGTGACCTGGGGATAGGAAAATATTTCATAGTTAGGATAGTAAAATCATGAAACATCAAATAATAACTGATAAACTGAACTTCATTAAGTTTATCGGTAGAGACTTTTTTTTTTTTTTTTTTTTTTTGGTGCAAGAGATAGAATCCAGAGACAGGGTCTTGCTAAATTGCTGAGGCTGGTTTTGAACTCATGATCCTCCCACTTCCAAAAAATCTGGAGCACTTAGAATTATAGGCATGTGCCACCATGCCCAGCCATACATCTATTTTGAAAAAAAAAATCATAATTCTTATGAACATTTCCTGATGATCTACAATCGTATTTCTAGATTTTTTCTATTTGTTAGAGTCAATTTTGACATGAAGAAGATTGACTTGCTGGGAGTGGTAGCTCACACCTGTAATCTCAATGGCTCAGGAGACTGGGGCAGGAGGATTGCAAGTTCAAAGCCAGCCTCAGCAAAAGTGAGGGATAAGCAACTCAAGGAGATCCTATCTCTAAGTAGATTACAATAGGCCTGGGGAGGTGGCTCAGTGGTCGAGTGCCCCTGAGTTCAATCCCCAATTCCTACCCCCCAAAAAAGAATGACTTTATGACTTTTACTTGTAAATGAGTAGATCTGGAGACTACCATGCTAAGTGAAATAAAATCCACAGAATTCATTTCTAGATACTGACCCAAAGAAACTAAAACATACATAGACCAAAACTTACACTAGTTCATAGAGGATTTAATCCTGATGGGGAAAAAAAATGAAAACAACACAAATGTTCAGCATACAGTCAAGAGATTAAAAACATTGTACTATATTCAGAGAAAAAAAAAAGTCTTATTCAATAATATAAAGAAACTACTGATATGGGAAACAGAACAGAGATATCTCAAAATAAGACACTGTCCTGCATGATACCATGTATATGAAATTCTAGAAATTGTTAAATTACAGTAGTAAAAACAGGTCACCATTATCACCCAGGGACCTGGTATAGGAAGTGGCTTGACAGCCAAGGTAGTCAGGGGACACTTTTGTTGCCATGGGAAGGTTCTATTTTGTGACTAAAGTAGTGTTTCTGTCGCTCTCCATATTTGATAAACTCTGGAAATTAGAAAATTTAATGGCAAATTTCATCTTATGTATATTACATATCAATAAAGCAGTTTAGGAAAAAAAGCATAAAATTTTTTAGCACTCAGTCCTCTAAATAGTTCTTTTTTACCTCCATCATTTATTCACAATACCGGGAGAACAGTGAGAATGTTCACAAATCAGTTGCAGATCCTTTGTTATCTTGTAGAAATGAGCTTCAATGTTGAAGGATGTGGGGTTTTTTGTTTGTTTTTTTGTACTATTCAGGATAAATTCCACCTTCTTCCTCAAAGGAGGAACAAGACAAAATGGAATCTTCTCAAGATCCCCCAGAGAACAACCAAGTGGCGCTGCTCCCTCTGCAATCACTTAACAGCCTCTATTCTCTCCAGATGTCCATCCACTCTTTTTGTCTCTCTTCTGTATGCAAGTATACCTCTAGTTCTCTTTCCTTTTCTTTCTTTCTTTCTTTTTTTTTTTTTTTTAAACAAAGCGCCTCCATCTGGGAGTTCATCAGAGACTCTTTTCTCTCTCTTGCTGATCCAAGCCTCCAATTTACAATGACAAAACTGCTGAAGAGGACTCCAGCAGAACAAAGTTCTGGGTAGGGAAAACTCTCTGAGTCATTCTTCAGGGCCTGCTGCTCTGCTTTCTCTTTGCCTTTCTCCACCAAATTACTGCGCTCCATTCAGTGCTTTCCCAACTGAGTCCTGTGTCAGCAACTTCCACAGCTGCAGGAGCAGCTGCTGCTTCTACCTCCCTCTCCTCGCTGGTGGCAGTCATCACGTCCAGCCCCACACAAACTTGTCTAAAGTGTCTGTCCTTGACTCAATGTGATGCAGTTCTAGAAATTCTGGAAATGATTTCAGAAGTCTGTAAAGAACAATGTTCTAAAAGGGTGTCTTCTCAGTAACGATGCTATTGATAACAACAATTGACAGGTAATGGCAAAATACTCATACTAAGTTTGACTCATTTTATCTTCTGAACACACCATGGAGCACATATCATCAGTGCCTTCATATGGACAAGTGAATCCAAGCATTAATAAGATCAAATGACATTCAGTAAATAGCCCAGCTAGGATGCGAGTGCTGCCTTGCCCTGTTACCCAGTGTCCAGCTTTGCTTCTGGCCATGCTTGGAAAACACCATAGTGCCTCACTTTAGAAGTTAGCTCAGAAGTTTTACAGAGACTCCAGTGCTCTACTTCCTAAAAGAGAGCTTACTCAATTTTTGGATTTCATTTCCCAAGAGACCAAGAATCAGAGTGTGATTCCACACTAGGATGTGGTTTCAAAGGGATCAAAGCAGCAGGGAACTTACCCTAGTGCTCCCATCCTCTGGTGTGACTGTATATTTCTTTACCACTTTCTCAGGCTGATCTATAAGCCTTTTAGTTCTCTTTCTGACCTCTTCATAGGAAAACCAGAAACCACATTGATTAGACCAATGCTTTCTCTAGGCCAAGATTATGATTCTAACTGAATGAATCCCAAACAGCCACCATCTCTTACAGTATTTTGAAAATCCAAAAATATCATTAAAAATATTTAGCTTTCAGAAATTATGTAATATATAATATTTTTGGTATGATTTCCAATGAGTCTAGATTCCTAATCAGAAAACCAGGGTCTGAGTGCCTGTGCCTGTCCTGTTTAGAGATTGCGGTGATAGCCAATAAGACAAGTCTTTCTAAATCTCATTTCCATTTCCTTCCCTGTAAGGTCAGTAAAGTGATACCTGTCCCACACATCCTGAAGTAGTTGTTGAAAATCATTTAAACCAATGCCTTAGGAAAGTACTCTGAAAGCCATTAAGCACTATGCAAGTGTAAGTTAGCATTATCAGCAAGAACAGCACCTTGAGAATCTATCATTTATCATTTCATCTATAATCTTTCAGAGTCTTTTCACATATGAAGCAGTAAAAACTTCTAGGAGTAGTTGAGACCAAATAAAAGAGCATGTTCACTATTTTAAATTTGTCTCTCCATGCCTCAATGGCATCACCTTAAAGCTATTCCTATGATCAACTATTGTATCTATTTTTGTCCTCTTGCCTCTCTGTCTTTATCATTCCAGTCCAAAGGATGGAATAGCCTTCAGCTCTTCCACATGATTCCAAGGTGCCACTCCTTTTATGTCTCTTTCTTGCCCCCTTGCTTTGACTATAATAGTTAAAGACTTCTTAGCCCAGATCTTCTGATTCCCAACTAAGTTTTAACAGTTCCTTCCCAATTTCTTCTTTTACCTGCCTACTTGACCCGTGAGGTCCCTCTGTTTATAACCACACTGTGGAACAGGGAAGGGATAGATGCAGCATTTTTCCTGTACATATATTAAAGGAAAAATTAGTCCACACTTCTCAGATTTCTCATGAACCAATTATATTCAAACAATAGGACTAATTCTAATTCTAGTCTGCTTCATAAGCTGGCAGGCACGTAACATCTAAAAATGGTCCAAATACCTAACCATGGCTAAAAATTCAGAGGAAATCTTCAGGCATATGCTTTTTTTCTCCTCTTTGACACCTTCCCTAAGTACTAACAATATTTTGTTTAATTCACTCCATCCTTAGTAGAATACATAAAGGATGCTGTTGCTGGCCAGTATAAACCTGAGGGTGAGAAATAATTGATGTTGCTTTCTATCATAACCTTATCAGTGCTATTCTCCACAATTTGGCTCATAGCTCTAACCTAGCAGATTGCACATTCTTCCACATCTATTCCTCAAATCTGCAGTAGGCTTGCTGATGCTAAATCACAGCAATGCCTCCACTTCCTAGTCTTTTCTATAGCCAGAAATCCTACTTCGGTGGATGAGCATGGGCCAGTAGTCTCATCATCTCCTTTCCCTGACAGGTGCTGTAGGGTAAAAAAGGAGAGGTGTTGAGTTAGCAACCTATGCACGATTCCCAAGACATAGTAGGGGTAGGATAACACTCAATCTACTTTGTAAAGTATTTGCTCCTCAAAAACTACCCATGAGGTTTGTGTTAGGCTGATTCTCCCTGTATGGCACCAGTTTTTAAGGTAAAGAGGAGCACAAACTACAATATACTTGTCCTAAACATCCCCTGATGTATTGTGTCTTGGATATAATGTTCTTCAAGAATCCAGCTCATTACTTCTTACACAATCAGCAAATTTGAAAGTTTAAATAATCAAGTTAACACATTTAAGTTAAAGATCTTATCAGTGAAGATGCAAAAAGAAAATCAGTAGATGGTCCATTAGTTTGTGCTAAGGGGTATGTGGAAATGTGCATTCTGTCTCTCCTCCTACCGGGGTTTAATTTTCATGTATTCCCTATCTTGATCACCATGGCACAGGCTCATATTTATGTAAATGGTTATGATAAGTCATCTTCTTCATGGTGATTTTCCTATTTCAAGGATTAATTAATAGTACTATAGGGAAACTCCAATGTTTAATTAATAGGAGAAATTTAAGTGATCTTAATTGGGCAAAGAAGAATTTTCCTTCTTCCAAAAGCATATTTAGAATCCAGAAATTTAAATAAAAATAGAAATGCTATGTAACACATATGGCTATTGAAAGCTACTAGAATCCTCAGTACCACAAACAAACAGTTATGATTTAGATGTGAGGAGTCCCCTACAAACTCACGTGTGAGACAATGAAAAAAGTTTTACAGGTGAAATGATTGGGTTATGACAGCCTTAACCCAATTAGTGAGTTAATCCCCTGATAGGGATTAACTGAGTGATACATGTAAGCAAGTAGGATGTGGTTGGAGGAGGTGGGTCCCTGAGCCATGCCTTTGGGGATTATATTTTATCCTTATTGAGCAGAGTTCTCTCCCTGCTTCCTGGTGCTATGTACCCAGCTCTTTACTCCATTACACACTTCCACTAGGATGTTCTTCCTTATCTCAGGCCCCAATAAATGGAGTCAACCATCTATGGAATAAGACCTCTGAAACTGTGAGCATCAAATAAACTTTTACTTCTCTAATTGTTCTTGTCAGGTCTTTTGGTCACAGCAGTGAAAAAGCTGGCTAAAATGCAAATAAAAATGCAAAACACAAAAACAAAAGAATTACTCAATTTTGTTATTTCATTGTTTTAGTCTGCCAAAGCACAAGCCTACTATTCTAAGCAGATGAATAGTCAACTACCAGCAGTTCTTGACATGACATTTACATAAGGGAAATCCCTTCCTGACCTTAAATAGGTCACCAGAATCTAAATCTCATTTATCACTATCTTCCAAGACCAAGTAGATCTTAATAACCTCTTGGACCTTCTAATTTCATTTCAATTATCCTTATTTGGCAAAACAGCATAGAATGTCCCTCTCTTATTTAGCACCTTCCTTTACTATAAACTGGGGCATCTGGAGTAGTTCAGTATTCCAGGCATGACAGGAGGTGTAACAAGTCAGAGAAAGCCCAGGCAGTAGCTTAAAATGGGAAGGAACAAAGTTATGATTTCAGGGTACACACCTGCATTAATGTCAGTTTCTGAAAAGTGAAAGATGTGCTTTATCTCTAGAAGATCAAGTAAAGTCATTAGCTATTCTTTCTCCACGATACCCCAAATCATTTTGTAAAGTTTCAAAATATTTTGGGTTGGGGGTGGGTTCATTAGGCTGTTTGAAGGCAAGTGAAGAATAACTAATACCACATAAATATGCCATATACGCGCGCGCGCGCACACACACACACACACACAAACATACACACACAGTAGTATAAACTATTTTAAGCTTCTCATCGATCTTCAGTGATGTAATGCTTAATTTTGTCTGTCACTTTGTTTAATTGATTAAACATTATTCAGGATATTTCTGTGAAGATGATTTTGGATAAATGTAAGATTTATATTTGTGTGTTTGAGTAAAGCAGTTTGCCTTCCTTAATGTGGGTGGGTCTCATTCAATTAGTTGGAGGCCTGAATTTAACCAAAAGACTGACTCTCCCTTGTAGAAGATAATTCTGGTGTCTCAGATTTGAGCTGAAACATTGTCCCTTTCTGAGTCTTGGGCCTCTGGACCTTCAGACTGGGATGACACCATATGCACACTCCTGGCTTTCCTGGGTCTCCAAATTGCTGACTAACCCTGTAGTTCTCTCTCTCTTACCCAAAATTATTGGTTCTTCTTCTCTGAAGAAGCCTAAGTAATAAAAATGAGAACAGAATATCTTGATGTGCTATGTCTTTTGAGGAATACTTAAATACTTAGACCTACTCCTTGATGCCTAAAATGCACTTATAATATCCCAAACACTAGAGTTGCTTTGACACTAAATATACTTATCTCTATTCAATTTAAAGATGCCTTCAATTGTATAGTCTTTGTTTGAAAACACAATGAAAATTTAGCTGATCAAAACCTGTTTTCCATGATTAGAAAGTGATATTAAATATAAACTAAATATTGTCATCCATAAATGTGATTGGGAACTATGAATTGAGAGGTCTTGTGGAATTAATACCTCATGGAGAAGCATTAAGTTAAGGCTGGAATTGAGGAAAGGAGTCACTCAGAGAAAGGAAGGAAGGATCAAGATAGAAATCTCAGGCAAAGAAGAGTGTTAGGTTCCTTGCTCATCACATAAGATTCCCACACTCACCCACATGCATGAACATCCTTAGTGTACCAACTGATGGGTCCCACTTGCATAATTTCAAAGTCAAACACTAAAATAGAATCTTTTAGATCTTTGTACACTTTATTATACTTAATGGAGAACTTATCAAAGTTTCTTTATGTGCCTCAATATTAAAACTGCTATTTCAGACTTTGCAATCATTACACTACTATATTTCATTATGTAATCAAAGCAATTGATGTCAGAATGCTTTCTTTTTATATTTGTTTTATGAACCACTTATAATTTCTTTATCTAGAACTTCAAGTGCCACGTTAGTCAGGAAGTGCTATTGTTGCTGTGGTTTTATACCCTGTTCACTGGAAGCACATTTCTTTGAGTTTCCTTCCCTATAGTTATTCTGAATTAGCACTGCCTACAAGGAAATTCACAGGAGTTATGTAAGGCCAAAGTGAATGTTGCTGTAGGCTTCAGTGCCACCACAGTATGTTTCCATATGTTCTTAAGATTCAGGTCCTCTTGTGTGGTGGTAGCAGCTAGACCTCAGCTCTTTTATATTCCATCACATCTCTTCTGAAGACTCTCTGAGTGCTAGACCAGTATTTTCCCCCAACTGCTGGCCCTACCAAATGCAGAAACAATAGATTCACTGCCATATTCACAGGGGATAGCCTTCAATAAACATCTTCAGCAACATCCACAGCTATGTTCACTCTAATTCATTGCTTCATGTCACTCATAGAAGTAAAATGCTTTCCTGACTGATCTCTAACTGGTACAAGTGTTTCCTCCCAACTCTATGTTGGAATCAGAGATGTTTTACTCCTCTCCACACTTAGAAACTTTTTACAGAATAATTGAATTCTATATCGGTGTAGCTATGGATCCAAATTTTAAAATGTGAACGTCAACAAAAATAAAACACACTAATACAACAGAGAATACAGTTATGTGTCACTTAACATTGAGAATTCGCTCTGAGACATGTATTGTTGGGTGATTTCATCATTATGTGAACATCACTGACTATATTCACTCAAACCTAGATGGAATAGATCAGTCCATGTGCTCTCTGGATGCAGTCAACACACAGTAACACAACAGGTATGAGGGCTGCTGCCAGCATAACATGACATACTGTTTCACAGTAAACTATTTTCACATATAAATAGAAGAATTATGCTCTAAAATAATCATAAAGTGTGTAGTATTAGGTAGTATGCATGATTGTGTACTAGGCTTCTATATGCATGTAATCACCCTGAACATACAAGTACTACACTGCACTGTGACTTTGCTATGACAACATCAGCAGGAAATTTTAAGCTCTAGTATAATCTTATAGGACCCCAATTAGGTATGTAGTCTGTTGTTGACTTAAACATCATTTGCCTCACAGGATGGTATTGTGGGGATAAATGAAAAGTCCTACATTTTGGTTTTAAAAAAAAAAGTTTGCATGAGAAAGAAACACATAGATTTCCTAGGGTAATAGAATAGTAAAATTTGTAGAGACCCTAGGAATCATTTATTCTGATCCTGTATTGCATTTAAAGAACCAAAGGACTGCTCTTAAGACCACAAAATAAAGTCATGGTACAAAAATATAATTTTGGGAAAAAAATAATCTCGCTTAATTTACTTTCTTTTCATACCTTCTTATCTCTTGATTTATTATCAATTTATGTGAACAACCATAGGGAGTTTCAATTGACTTCAAATTTACTAGCACTCAAGGGGTAATAAGGCCTTCAAACATACTAATGTGATAAAAACTCTATAAATAAAGAGTAGTGTCTAGTACTGGGAAAATTATAATCCCACTGTAGCCTTGCCTGGCCAGACCATATTTATGTATTTGAATATCTAAAAGATTCCATGTAAGTTATAAAGAAGATGGCCAGAATTATATGGGTTTTAATGCCATGACCTAAAAAGGATAGCCGTGTGAGGTTATGATAACTGAAGAGAAAACATGGGCAGATATAACCACCACCAAACATGTGACGAGCTTCCACAGAAAAGAGAAATTAAATTTATTCTGTGTACTTTTCCAGAGTATAAAGAAGATAAATGACTGAATATTGGAGTGGCTGCTGATTAATACTTAGAAATACTTTGTAAAAAAAAAATAAGGAACTCAGAAGTTAAATGAGTTGCCTATAACACAGTGAGCTTCCTGTCAATGGGGCTTGCATCACAGACTCTGAAGACAACCTATCACAGAAATTTTGTCAGGGATGTCTGATGGGATGGATGTTAGAATTAATAGCCTCTAGGATTCCTCCACTTCTCTGTGACTGATAGTTTGTTGCTTGACTGACAATGTTACATTAATTAATAAACTAACAACCTCAGTTATTTAAAAGTTATAGTTCTGTTGTCACTTCTATGGAAGCTGTATTTCATCTCGAGTGCCTAGTTCTAAAATACCAACAATTGTTTTCTAGAATGAGTTAGATTTAGTCCAGATGAACAGATGTGCAGGAATCTGTCAGAAGGAAGGTCAAAGACATAGGTTTGAACTCTACAGGGAGAAGAAATCTCCTGGAGAACTCTGCCTTGAGTACACTCCAGATTGTGCTGAAGGATCTGTCCCACAGGGCAGAATTCTGGCTGAAAGCCACTGGGATGACACTCAAGTTGCTCCCCTGAGAGTAATAGAGCTTTTGCTATAGTATCTGAACAAGATGCCAAACCCAGAAAAAGGGGGTCTTATCAGCAGCAGCCCAGCAGGTTGGATTATTGGCATGGATTGTCTTACCATGGCAGTCACAGACAATAGAAGCAGGCCAAGGAACATCTTTTTTATCCAGAATTTGACACAGAGGATGTTGCTGAACTCAAATACCTTAAAGAAAGAAAGGTAAAGAGAAAAAGGATTCCAAAGAAAGTGACAGTGATGCCTTTCAAAGAAGAAAACTAAATAATCTCGTTTGACTTCTTTTTAATTAAAAGTTGTTCTCCTTGAAATGCACAGGGAAACTGGCAGATTCACAGGATGTTGCTAGAACAAAAGGTTTGCCTTGTGCACACCAGCCAGGCACACATGGAGTTAGCCCGGGGCCTTCTCTGGGAAGAAAATACAGAAAAAAATAAATCTTGAGTGTTTATTAGAAAAATACTCAAAACAGAATCCATTAAGCACTTATAAAACTTAAAATCAGAAAGGGACTTTGTTTCCATTTAGGGAAGCTTCCCAAATGTGGCAGCCCATCTCATTCACCCAAGGGAGATATTAAAAATACAGTTATCAGGCTCTACTCCAGACTCTCCAAATGTGATACACAGACAGGTTTGGGAATCTCTGACCTAGAACAACGTGGAGTGACAATCTTCTTCCCTTTACTTACATTTCCATATGTGCTTTGGACTTCTGCCCTGGAGTTTCTTCAATAATCAGGTGTGGCAGATAATGACAACTGTTAGCAGTGCTAAAGCTATCTTTTCCCACTTAATAATCAGAACAAACAGAATGATTACTGTGATTGCATAGAAATCACATATAAATCAGAAAGCAAAAACACTGACTAACTTTCCAGAAAGGAGAACTGAAATAACTAAAATTTGAACATAGATACAACTTGCTGGCTCATTTTTATTTGTCCCTCTATACTGTGTAGTGATAGGTTGAACCAGCCTCATAAAATAGCCAGTATTTAGTTGTTATTTTTTTAACTTACAAAATGTATGATTTATATAAAAGCTCTGAAGGAAGGAGACAAAGTACTGTGCCAGGAATTTCTATGAAGAAATAAAGCATTATGAACATTATGTTTTACAAATTAATATTTTTCTTTCAGTCCACTGAAATTGACAACACTAGAAATAAGATTGACGTAGTTCGCAGCCACCAAACTATGCAGCCAGCTTACCGGCCCCTGCTAAAAAGCGGCAGGGGAAAGGTGGAGCTGCAGAGCAGCAGAGCTGAGGCCCCAGTGGGCTGGAGCCCAAGGGGCAAGCATGGGCCACGGGTTTTTATGGAGTCTGTCGGGCCAGCCCAGGCCTGAGGTGCAGCTGGACTGAGGTGCATGGGACCATGGCCGCTGGAGAGACAAGGTGCAAGGTTAATTGACCAGTGTTCTCACCATGGCTCTGCCAGCCCAGCACATGTACATGTTCCATCCTTCACTTTAACTTGAGACACACACACCCCACCCCCTGCATTGCACGGAGCATGCGCTTGTCAATGACTTCAACCTACTTCTTGATGTCCAATGAGAATGAAAATGGGAAAGTCCTGAGTGAAAGTTGGGACTCCAGAGTTGGCCAATGGCATTAATACTTTCTAAACCAAAATTAGCATAAATTCGGACCAATAAGCGCCATCTTGGGACTGCAGCCCTGTGGAGCCAACAGAAACTGGAGACCTGATCCGTCAGTTTGCAGCTAGGGCTGCATGGGCCTGTTTGAACTTAGCAAAGACTTCACAGGGCCTTGCAAACCCACTGAAGGTCAGAACCAGGGAGCATTTTTCCCCAGGAACACAGATTAAAGAAGCTGGAGAGAGCCCATCTCTCACCAGCCCTGTGAGTCCTGAAGCTCCCAGGGGGCTGACAGGCCAGCTATGGTGTGGGGAGGTTGGAAGGGTGGGTGTGAGGACATTTGACTCTCAGCTGCAAACCTGCCATGCACCCACTGGGTATCCAGGGCCAACCTGGGCCAGCACTCACCAGGTCTTGGCACCAGCTTGGTCCCTAGCTCCCTGCACAGTCTGGCACCTTCCAGGGCATTCTGTCCCAGAGTTATCAGTCTCCCAAACCTTAGTCCCCTTCCCAGCCTGGCCCACTGCTTTTTCTACTAGGCCCACAGCTTCACCACCTGGTCACATGCCAGGCTTCTACTTCACCGACAGATCAGTCCAGCACTCAGCCACACCAGCAGGCCCATGGGACTCAATACTGGCCCTGATCCAACTGGAACACCAATATGGCCAGACAGGCACCTTAGATGTGGTCAGTAGCTTCCCTATTACCCATAACTCACCTTGCCTGGCACATCACTTTGCCACCAGGCCCTCCTGACTCAACAAGCCACTTCACAACCAGCCCACAGCCCGGCCTGCCCACACTAATCTCCTAAGAAGGAAAATTGGGAAGTCTTAAACTTCAACCTTTAACTCAGTGAGCAGCACAATAAAAAGTAAGGGTTCAACAACCCATAGCCCATACTCTCACATTTAGTTTATACCTCAAGAAGAAATGAAAAGAAAATCAGTTGGCCACACAGACAATGAACATATATATTCACTGTTTTGTCCAACATAGTGGAAACAACTCCTTAAATTTCTTAACATTTCACCAAGATTTTTTGTTTGTTTTGTTTTGCTTTTTTGCTTTTGGTTTCTTATATTGAGTTTTTGTTTTATCTGCACATGTACTGATTTATTCAAGGACTCCTACACATATACATATTTGTTTCTCGCACTTCATTTCTAGCCTTATTTTTTTACTTCTTTTGTTTTTATTTTGAAGGTGTTGTCTTTTTATTTTGAAGGTGCTATTATCCCATACAGTGTATATTGTGGGTTAGGGTTTTTTATTAGCATGTTTTGATTTTGTTTTGGACCATATTTGCCAGTACTCTACTTCCCTTATTTCCCTCTCTCATTTTACTATTGTTGACGCCTAAATTCTATTTTCTCTTTCCTTCTTTATATTGTTTTATTTTTGCTCACTCTTTCACATTAGCAACATACCCTAAGTTACCACTGTACTTCCCTATTCACCCTTTGATATTGCAAACACCCTTCTACCCTCCTATCTCTTTTTCTTTCCTCATATTCAACTCTCCTTAACACTTGCTAATACTAATGTCTATCCCTATCACCAATGTCAGAGCAATACTTAATATGGTGGAAATCATAAACCCATATTGGCTAATTCTAAACCAGACATAGTATATGATTATGTACTATTTTTACTGATGGAAATTGCTAATCCTACTATTCCTACATATTGTACCAATTAACACTAGATATCAAAACAAGAACTAAGGACCTAGTCTACTGCTAAATATTGTTTGCATACATTATTGCTATCATTACCCCCTGCCCCCATTTGTGAGGCACTAGTAATATAAGAGGGGCACTATAAACTCATAAAGTAGAAATTCTACAGCAACAGATCCATCCAGAAAGATGGGTAGACACACAAAGAATGTGAAAAATCAAGGGAACAAACCATCCCAAACAACATTGAATACCTCATCAATAGCTTTCAATGACTTCACAGTGGAGGAACTGTCAGCAATGGAATTCAAAAACTTCATAAAGATAAAAGATGATGTAAGAAATGAATTCACAGAGAAAATTCAAGAAGTGAAAAATCATTTCAATAAGGGGACAGAGATACTGAAGAAGAATCAGTTGGAAATTCTAGGAATAAAGGAATCATTAAACCAATCAAAAATTCTTTGGAGAGCATATACCACTTGGAAGACAGAGTTTCAGGCAATGAAGACAAAATATATAATCTTGAAAATAAAATTAACTGTAGAGAAAAGATGTTAAGAGACCATGGACAGAACTTCCAAGAAGTATGGGATAATATAAAAAGATGAAACTTAAGATTTTTCATGATAGATGAAGGTTCAGAGATACAAACCAAAGGAATGCACAAACTTTTCAATGATATTATATCAGAAAATTTCCAAAACCTTAAGAATAAAATAAAAAACAAATATAGCGGATGTACAGAATCCCAAATATACAAAATACAACAGACCCACACCAAGGAACATTATTATGTAAATGCCTAATATACAGAACAAGGAAAAAATTTCAAAGTCTGACAGAGAAAAAAATGGCAGGTAACATTTAGAGGGAAACCAATGTGGATCTTAGCTGATTTCTCAGACCAGACCCTTGAAGCTAGGAGGTCTTGGAATAATATATACCAAACTCTGAAAGAAAACAGATGCCAGCCAAGAATATTATACTCTGCAAAATTAAGCTTCAGAATTGAAAACCTTCCATGATAAACATTCACAACTAGAAAGACTGTACTACGAACACTCTCAATGAAATATTCCATGAAGAAATGAAAAAGTAAAAACTAAAAAAGGAAGGAACTACTAGAAGACTAATCAATCAAATAAGAAAGCAATCCTAATTTAACAAACGGCAATAAATTAAAATGACAGGGAATAAATATCATTTTTCAATAAAACATTCAATGAAAATGGCCTAAATTAATCAATGAAAAGACATAGATTTGTAGATATTAATAAACAAGATCCAACAATATGCTGTCTCCAAAAGACTCACCTCATAAGCACAGACACCCTCAGACTAAGGTAAAAGGATAGGAAAAAACTTATCATTCTCAAGGATCTCTTAAACAAGCATATCAGATAAAATGGACTTCCAGCCAAAGTTAATCAGAAGGGACCAAGAAGTACATGTCATACTGCAGAAGGGGACTATATAATCAAGAAAATATAACAATTGCAAATATTTATGCCCCAAACAGTGGATAATTTATATTTATGTATATCAAACAAACCCTTCCCAATTTCAAGAATCAAACAGACCACAAAACAATAATATTGGGTGACTGTAACATACTTCTCTTTTTTTTTAATTTTATTTTTTTTATTGGTTGTTCACAACATTACAAAGCTCTAGACATATCATATTTCATACATTAGATTGAAGTGGGTTATGAACTCCCAATTTTACCCCAAATGCAGATTGCAGAATCACATCGGTTACACATCCACAATTTTACATAATGCCCTATTAGTAACTGTTGTATTCTGCTACCTTTCCTATCGCCTACTATCCCCCCTCTCCTCCCCTCACATCTTCTCTCTCTACCCCATCTACTGTAATTCATTTATCTCCTTGTTTATTTTCCCATTCCCCTCACAATCTCTTATATGTAATTTTGTATAGAAATGAGGGTCTCCCTTCATTTCCATGCAATTTCCCTTTTCTCTCCCTTTCCCTCCCATCTCATGTCTCTGTTTAATGTTAATTTTTTCTTCCTGCTCTTCCTCCCTGCTCTGTTCATAGTTGCTCTCATTATATCAAAGAAGAAATTTGGTATTTGTTTTTTAGGGATTGGCTAGCTTCACTAAGCATAATCTGCTCTAGTGCCATCCATTTCCCTGCAAATTCTATGATTTTGTCATTTTTTATTGCTGCATAGTACTCCATTGTGTATAAATGCCACATTTTTTTTATCCATTCATCTATTGAAGGGCATCTGGGTTGGTTCCACAGTCTAGCTATTGTGAATTGTGCTGCTATGAACATCAATGTGGTAGTATCCCTGTAGCATGCTCTTTTAAGGTCTTCAGGGAATAGTCCGAGAAGAGCAGTAGCAGGGTCAAATGGTGGTTCCATTCCCATCTTTCCCAGGAATCTCCAAACTGCTTTCCAAATTGGCCGCACCAATTTGCAGTCCCACCAGCAATGTACAAGAGTACCCTTTTCTCCACATCCTTGCCAGCACTTGTTGTTGTTTGACTTCATAATGGCTGCCAATCTTACTGGAGTGAGATGGTATCTTAGGGTGGTTTTGATTTGCATTTCTCTGACTTCTAGAGATGGTGAACATTTTTTCATGTACTTGTTGATTGATTGTATGTCCTCCTCTGAGAAGTGTCTGTTCAGGTCCTTGGCCCATTTGATGATTGGGTTATTTGTTATCTTATTGTCTAATTTTTTGAGTTCTTTCTTTATTCTGGATATTAGGGCTCTATCTGAAGTGTAAGGAGTAAAAATCTGTTCCCATGATGTAGGCTCCCTATTTACCTTTCTTATTGTTTCTCTTGCTGAGAAAAAACTTTTTAGTTTAAGTAAGTCCCATTTGTTGATTCTTGTTATTAACTCTTGTGCTATGGGTGTTCTATTAAGGAATTTGGAGCCCGACCCCACAATATGTAGATCGGAGCCAACTTTTTCTTCTATCAGACGCAGAGTCTCTGATTTGATATCAAGCTCCTTGATCCATTTTGAGTTAACTTTTGTGCATGGCGAGAGAAAGGGATTCAGTTTCATTTTGTTGCATATGGATTTCCAGTTTTCCCAACACCATTTGTTGAAGATGCTATCCTTCCTCCATTGCATGCTTTTAGCCCCTTTATCAAATATAAGATAGTTGTAGTTTTGTGGATTAGTCTCTGTGTCCTCTATTCTATACCATTGGTCCACCTGCCTGTTTTGGTACCAGTACCATGCTGTTTTTGTCACTATTGCTCTGTAATATAGTTTGATATCTGGTATCGCTATACCGCCTGATTCACACTTCCTGCTTAGAATTGCTTTTGCTATTCTGGGTCTTTTATTTTTCCATATGAATTTCATGATTGCTTTATCTATTTCTACAAGAAATGCCGTTGGGATTTTGATTGGCATTGCATTAAACCTATAGAGAACTTTTGGTAATATCGCCATTTTGATAATGTTAGTTCTGCCTATCCATGAACAGGGTATATTTTTCCATCTTCTAAGATCTTCTTCTACTTCTCTCTTTAGGGTTCTGTAGTTTTCATTGTATGAATCTTTCACCTCTTTTGTTAGGTTGATTCCCAAGTATTTTTTTTTTTGAGGATATTGTGAATGGACTGTTTTTTCTCATTTCTGTTTCAGAAGTTTTGTCGCTGATATACAGAAATGCCTTTGATTTATGCGTGTTGATTTTATATCCTGCCACTTTGCTGAATTCATTTATTAGTTCTAGTAGTTTCTTTGTAGACCCTTTTGGGTCTTCTAGGTATAGAATCATGTCATCTGCAAATAGTGATAATTTAAGTTCTTCTTTTCCTATTTTTATGCCTTTAATTTCTTTCGTCTGTCTAATTGCTCTGGCCAGTGTTTCAAGAACTATATTGAATAGAAGTGGTGATAGAGGGCATCCCTGTCTTGTTCTAGATTTTAGAGCGAATGCCTTTAACTTTTGTGCATTCCGGATGATGCTAGCCTGAGGCTTGGCATAAATAGCTTTTACAATGTCAAGGTAAGTTCCTGTTATCCCTAGTTTTTCTAATATTTTGAACATAAAGGGATGCTGTACTTTGTCGAATGCTTTCTCTGTGTCTATCGAGATGATCATATGGTTCTTATCTTTAAGTCTATTGATGTGGTGAATAACATTTATTGATTTCCGTATATTGAACCATCCTTGCATCCCAGGGATGAATCCTACTTGATCATGGTGCACAAATTTTTGATGTGTTTTTGTATTCGATTCCCCAGAATTTTATTGAGGATTTTTGCATCTAGGTTCATTAGAGATATTGGTCTGTAGTTTTCTTTCTTTGAGGTGTCTTTGTCTGGTTTCAGAATCAGGGTGATGTTGGCCTCATAGAATGGATTTGGAAGAGCTCACTCTTTTTCTATTTCCTGAAATAACTTGAAAAGTATTGGTATTATTTCTTCTTTAAAGGTTTTGTAAAACTCCGCTGTATACCCATCCGGTCCTGGGCTTTTCTTGGTTGGTAGTCTTTTGATGGCTTCTTCAATTTCATCCATTAATATTGGTCCGTTCAAATTGTGTGTATCCTCCTGACTCAGTCTGGGCAAATGATATGACTTAAGAAATTTATCGATGTCTTCACTATCTTCTACTTTATTGGAATATAGGTTTTCAAAATAATTTCTAATTGTTTTCTGTATTTCTGTAGCATCTGTTGTGATATTGCCTTTTTCATTCCGTATGTTAGTAATTTGAGTTCTCTCTCTTCTTCTCTTCATTAGCATGGCTAAAGGTCTGTCGATTTTATTTATTTTTTCGAAGAACCAACTTTTACTTTTGTTAATTTTTTCAATAGTTTCTTTGTTTCAATTTCATTGATTTCCGCTCTGATTTTAATTATTTCTTTCCTTCTGCTACATTTGCTGTTGTTTTGCTCTTCCTTTTCTAGAGCTTTGAGATGAAGTGTGAGCTCATTTATTCGTTGTTTTTTTTTTTCTTTTTTGAGGAATGACCACCAGGCGATGAATTTCCCTCTTAAAACTGCTTTCATTATGCCCCATAGATTCCGATATGTTGTGTCTGTATTTTCATTTATCTCTAAGAATTTTTTTGATTTCCTCCTTTATGTCTTCTGTAACCCATTGATCATTCAGTAACATATTGTTCATTTTCCATGTGATGTAGGATTTTTCCTTCCTTCTTTTATCATTGATTTCCAGTTTCATTCCATTATGATCAGATAAAATTCAAGGTATTATCTCCGTCCCTTTATATTTACTGAGGGTTGCCCTATGGAATAATATATGGCCTATTTTTGAGAAGGATCCATGTGCTGCTGAGAAAAATGTATATCCATTTGATGATGGTTGATATATTCTATATATGTCAGTTAAGTCTAGGTTATTGATTGTGGTATTGAGTTCTATAGTTTCTTTATTCAACTTTTGTTTGGAGGATCTGTCCAATGGTGAGAGAGGTGTGTTGAAGTCACCCATAATTATTGTGTTGTGGTCTATTTGATTCTTGAACTTGAGGAGAATTTGTTTTATGAATGTCACAGCACCATTATTTGGTGCATAAATATTGATAATTGTTATGTCTTGTTGGTGAATGGTTCCTTTTAACAGTATATAATGTCCTTCCTTATCCCTTTTGATTAACTTAGTCTTGAAGTCGATTATATTCGATATGAGGATGGCCACCCCTGCTTGCTTACGAGGACCATGTGCGTGGTATATTTTTTTCCCATGCTTTCACCTTCAGCCTGTGTATGTCTTTTCCAATCAGATGTGTCTCCTGGAGGCAGCATATTGTTGGATTTGTTTTTTTAATCCATGATACCAGCCTATGTCGCTTTATTGGAGAGTTTAAGCCATTAACATTCAGAGTTACTATTGATATGTGGTTTGTACTTCCATCCATGTTTGATTGTTTATCCTTTTTTTAAAAAATTTAGTTTGTTTCTCCATGATTATCTTTCCTCTCACCCTCTGTCTTTACCAAGGCACTTCCCACTGATGGTTTTGGTTATTGTTTTTCATTTCTTCCTCATGTAGTGTTTTGCTCAAAATGCTTTGCAATGCTGGTTTTCTGGCTGCAAATTCTTTTAACTTTTGTTTATCATGAAAGATTTTTATTTCATTTTCATACCTGAAGCTTAATTTTGCTGGATACAGAATTCTTGGTTGGCATCCATTGTCTTTCAGTGTTTGAAATAGATTGTTCCATGACCTTCTTGCTTTCAGTTTCTGTGATGAAAAGTTCGTTGTTAACCTTATTGGTTTACCCCTGAATGTAATCTGTCTCCTTTCTCTTGTAGCTTTTAATATTTTCTCTTTGTTCTGTATATTGGATATCTTCATAACAATGTGTCTTGGCGTTGGTCTACTGTGATTTTGTGTGCTCGGTGTCCTGTATGCATCTTCAATTTGTATATCTGTTTCCTTTTTTATTTCTGGAAAGTTTTCTGTAATTATTTCATTCAGCAGGTTACTCATTCCCTTGGTTTTGATCTCTGTACCTTCTTCTATCCCGATGACTCGTAAGTTTGGTTTTTTTATGTTATCCCATAACTCTTGGATGTTTTTCTCGTGATTTTTTACCAGCCTATCTGAGTTGGCTAGACTCTTTTCAAGATGATATATTTTGTCTTCATTATCTGACGTTCTGGCTTCTACTTGCTCCACTCTGTTAGTGATACTCTCAATTGAGTTTTTAATTTGGTTTATCGTTTCCTTCATTTCTAGAATTATTGTTTGATTATTTCTTATAATCTCTATCTCCTGATAAAGATGCTTAACTTCTTCTTTTATCTGTTTATGTAATTCATTCTCAATGTGTTCTTTCGCTGCTTGAATTTGCTGTCTTGTATCCTCTTTAAGGTTCCATTCCATCTGTCTAAGGTGTTCCTTGAGTTCTTTATATGACCATTTTTCTGATGACTCTAGGTCCTCCTGAATATTTAGGCTGTCCTGCATTGTTTGTACTCCTTTTCTTCCTTGATTTTTCATCTGCTCATGTTACTTCTTGTTCTGTTTGACTGCTGAGTTACTGTTTACTCCGATAAATTTATTTGATGCTTGGGAGGAAAGGTATTAGAAGGGAAGGGAAGAAGTCACTAAAGAGAATGAGAGTAAGCAGGTAGAATTCAAGGAAGGGGGGATAAGATAATTGAAAAGAAATGAAAAGACAAAAGAAGAAAAAAATAGGAAATAAAAAAAAGAAAAAAAAATTTTTAAATAATAAAAAAAATTAAAATTAAAATTAGAAGAAAAAAATTGTAAAAAAAAATTAAAAAAAACAACTAGAAAGAAAAATGAAAATGAAAGTAAAACCAAAATCACAAAAAAACAGAAAAGAAAAAAGAAAAAAAAACTAATAAATGCAGTCTTAGAGTTTGATTAACTTCTCTTCCAGTAGGTGGTGCTGTGCCCACCAGGCCAAGTTTCTCCTGCCAATACGCGGGAACCAATCACTGTGCAGCAGCTCCTCCCAGACTGGGCGAGTCTCCAATCCTGAGTGCCTAGGGCCTCCTCTTGTGTCTAGTCACTTCCCACTTTTCCTCTAGCCAGGCCCCTCTCACGGGTTCCGCTCACCATAATACTGGCTACACGCCAGGTCTGCTGCTCCCAGGAGCCCTGTTTTCATGAACGACTGGGCACACTCTCCCAGTTTGCCATTCTCTCAGACCCTAAGTTTGTATAGCTTGGGGCTGAGAATCCTCAGCGAATTTTACTTGCCCTCCGGTAGCCACGCCCCCAGTAGCTGGTGCAAGAGACCTCAGCTGTCAGCCCTGGTGGGAGCGGTAGTTCTGCACCGAGGGTCCCGCGCCACCTCTGATTCTCTCGGTCTGGCTATTGCGCTCACGGGAGAGCTGGGAGGGGCCCTTACGGGAGAGCTTGGAGGGGCCCTTAAGGTTTCCCCGATGTGTGGAGAGGGAAGGCTAGGGAATTACACACCTGTAGCCGCAGGTTTCAATGAAGTTATCTCTTCCGCCGCAGTCTGATGACGTCAGTTCTCTGCCATGGTGCTATCTCTTGCAAATGGAGACAGTTCGTTTCCCTTTGCCGGGTGACCAATGCAGCGGATGGGTCCTTACTGTCTCTCCCAAGCCCCGTTTCAAACCTGTGGCCACTACCTATGAAGGCTTGGTTGGCATTTACCTCCGTAGGATCAGAAGGGCTGACCAGTTGTTTCAGCCGGATGGATTAGTGCTGAGCCACAGCTGTTTGTCTTCGGGAAGCAGAAGAACGGGAGCTTGAATTCAGCCTATCTGGGCTCAGTGTGTGTTCTGAGAGGCCCAGACTGTTCGCCCCAGATCCACGTCAGCTCAGCATTGCCTAGTGATCCTGAGCAAACAGATTTAGGTTGTTTACGACTCCCTATGCCTGCACAGCTGAAGAGGTCAGAGACTTACTCTCTCCATGCCCGCCGCCATGTTGGAATCCCCTGTAACATACTTCTCTCATCAGTGGTTGGAAACTCCAAACAAAAACTAAATAAGGAAGATAAAGAGCTAAAAAATAAAAATTTATAATTTAGATTTAACTGATATATATAGAATATTTTATCCATCAATAACTACATACATTTCCTTCTCTGAACTCTTACAAAATTAAAAAAATAGAGATAATAACTTATATTTTATCAGATCATAATGGAATGATATTAGAAATCAATGATTAAATAAAAAATAAAACCTACTCTACTACCTAGAGACTAAATAATATGCTATGGATTGTAGAAAAAAATCAGGGATGAATTAAAAAATACTTGGAGGTAAATGGGGATAGCAACACAACTTACCAAAATTTTGGGGACATCATGAAGGCATTTCTAAGAAGAACGTTCATTGCACTGAGCACATTCATTAAAAGAATAGAAAGACGCCAAATAAATAACCTAACTTTACATATCAAAGCCCTAGAAAAAGAGGAATAAATCAACACCAAAAGCAATTGAAGACAGAAAATAATTAAAATCAGAACCTAAATCAATGAAATTGAAACAAACAAACAAACAAAACTATTCAAAAAATCAATGAAACAAACAGTTGTTTCTTAGAAAAAATAAATAAAATCAATAAACACTTAGCCATGCTAATGAAGACTAAGAATGAAAAAACACAAATCACTAAAATTTTTGATGAAAAGAGACATATCACCACAGACACTACTGAAATACAGATGATAATCAGAAAGTACTTTGAATATCTATACTCCAATAAAATAGAAAATCATGAAGATTTTGATTAATTTCTAAAGACATAACCTACACAAACTGATTCAGGAGTACATAGAAAGTTTAAACAGATTAATTTCAAGCAATGAAATTGAAGGAACAAAAGCCTATCAACTAAGAACAGCCCAGGACCAGATGAATTGTCACCTGAGTTCTACCAAACCATTAAACAAGAGCTTACACCAATACTCCTGAAATTATTCCATGAAACAGAAAATGAGGTAACCCTTTCAAACTTATTCTATGAAGCTAGTATCACCCTGATTCCAAAACAAAAGACACATCAAGGAAAGAAGAACTTCAGACCAATATCCCTGATGAAAATAGATGTAAAAATTCTTAATAAAATACTGGCAAATTGCATACAAAAACATATTTAAAAGATACCACACCATGATCAAGTGGGGTTCATCCCAAGGATGCAACATTGATTGAACATATGAAAATCAGTGAACATAATTCATCACATCAATAAACTTAAAGATAATAATCACATGAATATCTCAGTAGAGGCAGAAGTGGCATTTAGCAAAATAAAGCATTCATTCATGTTCAAAACACTAGAAAAACTAGGGATACTTAGAACATACCTCCACATTGTAAAAGCTATATCTGCAAACCCAAGCATCATTGTAAATGGAGAAAAATTGAAAGCATTAATCTTAAAAAACTGTAACAAGTTGGGATGACCTCTTTTACCCTCCTATTCAACATAGCCTTTGAAAACCCAGCCACAGCATTTAGACAAAAGAATGAAATTAAAGGGATACAAAGAGGAAAAGAAGAACTCAAACTATCCCTATTTGTGGATGATGTGATCCTATATTTAGAAGACCCCCCCCCAAATAAAACTCAACCAGACAAGTTCTAGAACTCATAAATCAATTCAGCAAAGAAGTAGCAGGATAAAAAATGAACACCCATAAATCAGTTGTGTTCCTATACATAAATGATGAATCAGATTAAAAAGAAACCAGGAAAATTTTGGAATCAATCTAACAAAAGATGTGAGATCTCTACAATGAAAACTACAGAACACTAAAGAAAGAAATTGAAGAACAGTTGGAGGATGTAAAGATCTTCTATGTTCTTGGATAAGTATAATTAGTATTGTCAAAATGTCCATACTACCAAGACTGCTATACAGATCTAATGTGCTTCCCATTAAAATTCCAATGACATTCTTCATGGAACTAGAAAAAGCAGTCGTGAAATTTATTTGGAATAACAAGAGGCCCAGAATAGCCAAAGGAATACTTAGTGAGAAATGTGATGCAGCAGCATCACGATACCAGAACTCAAATTATGCTACAGAGCTATAGTAACAAAAGTCAGCATGGCATTGGCACAAACACAGACATGAAGATGAATGGAACAGAATAGAAGATACAGAGACAAACCCACATAATAGAATCATCTCACACTACACAAAGTTGCCATAAACATACATTAGAGAAAAGATTGCCTCATCAACACATTTTTCTGTGAAAACCGGAAATCCATATGTATTAGAATGAAATTAAACCCCTGTCTCTCACACTGCACAAGACTCATCTCAAAGTAGATCAACGACCTTAGCTTTAGACAAGAGACCCTGCTCCTACTAGAAAAATAAGTAGGCCCAACTCTCCAACATGTCTGTGTAGGAACTGACTTCCTCAATAAGGCTCCTAAAGAGCTAGAAGTAACATCAATAATCAATAAATGGGATGGTTTCAAACTAAAAACCTTCACAGCAAAGGAAACAATCAAGAATGTGAGCAGAGATCCCACAGAAGGGTAAAGAATCTTTGCCACCTGCACCTGACCTCAGATACAGCATTAATCTCCAGATTATACAAAAAAACAAAAAAAAATTAACACCAAAAAAAAAATAACCAATCAACAAATGGGCAAAGGAAGTGAACAGACACTTCACAGAAGAAGAAATATGAATGGTCAAAAAATGTATTTAAAAAAGGTGCAACATCTCTAGCAATTTAAAACTATGCCAAGATTCCATCTCACTCCACTCAGAATCACAATTATCAATAATACAAGTAACAATAAATTGTTGGCAAGGATTAGGGAAATAGGAGCACTCATACATTGCTGATAGGACTACAAATTGGTGCAACCACTTTGGAAAGCAGTGTGGAGATTCCTTAGGAATAGAAACACCATTTGACCCAATTATCCCTCTCCTCATTCTATACCAAAAAGACTTAAAATCGACATACTATAGTGACACAGCCACATTAATGTTTTTAGCAGCTCAATTCATAATAGCTAAGCTATAGAACCTACCTAAGTGCCCTCTAGCCCTTCAACAGATTAATGGATAAAGAAAAGCCATACACACATACACATGCATGCACGCACACACACACGCACGCATGCACACAGAAAAGGAATATTACTCAGCCATATAGAAGAAGAAGAAGAAAATAATTATGTCATTTGCCAGTTAATGGATGGAATTAGAGACTATCATACTAAGTGAAGTGTTAGGGAATGTTAGGGTCTGTAAACAAGTCAAGATGGCACCTGGCATTTTGCCAGAGGGAGTGGTTTGTGAAGTAACGCCAGTGAGCCATTAAGTGTGGAGATTCCTTATTGGTTGACTGCTGTATCTAGTTTATGTTAATTAGGATAAGCTGTGTGGAAGGTATATATACTCCTCCTGTCCTACAATAAACGGCTCCCACTCCTGCTGTATCAATGTACACAAGTTGCTCATAACCCCCGCCCCCCCCCCCCCCCCGGTTATTTTGCTGCAGCCAGACTGCAGCAGTGAAGTAAGCCAATCCCAAAAAATCAAGGGTAGAATGTTCTTTCTGATATGTATATGCTAACCCACAACAAGGGAGTGTAGGGAGGAGAATGTTAGAAGTTCATTGGAGTAGACAAAAGGAAATGAAGGGAAGGGAGGTGAAATGGGAATAGGAAAGACAGTAGAGTGAATTTGATGCAACTTTCCTATCCTTATGTATGAATATATGACCAGTGTAACTCTACATCATGTACAATCACAAGAATGTAATCTTATTAGAATAAATTATACTCCATGTATATACAATAGTCAAAATACATTCTACTGTCATGTATATCTAAAAAGGAAAAAAATTAAAATTAAATTAAAAAAAGTCTGGACCAATAGCATTGGTACTTTTTTCAAATCCTAATTAGCATAAATTTGGACCAATAGCAGTAATCCAAGTGCTATATAAGCCCCTAAATTAGCACAGTCCCTCAGAAAAAAACTTGTTTTCCATTTCTCTTGCACAGCACTAGTTCTGTTCCTCTATTCTTCAATAAATCCTACTCTTAAACTCACTCATCCTAGTCTCCGGATTTCATTCATCAAACCCAGTAGATAACAACCAAGACAGAAGAAATTGATTGTGAGCTGCTGGGGTCTGCTGTGACACTGAAGTGCATGATGCACCATTAAGAGCTGCAACACTTCTTGGCTGCAGAGGCCTGCAGCTTGTGCAGACCCCACCTGCCAGGCAAAGCTGTGAGTGGGGTTTAATCTTTTGACAACCATGAAGGGACTTCTTTGGAAGGGTGAGTGAAATGGACCAATGAAACTATCACTTTTTTTCAGAGTTCTATACTACTTTTAGAAAAACTCCTCTCTCTCTAAAAGAAATAAAAACAAACAACAACAACAACAACAAAAAAAAAAAAAAAAAAAAAAAAAAAAACAGGCATCTGTTGGACAGTTAAAAGTGGATAGCATAGCTTCCAGTCTAAAGGCACCAGAGACAGCCTTACTGGAAGAGAGTTGCTCAATCCCTTTTGTCCCCAACAGAGGAATGTTGGTCAAGATCTGTTTCAGCTTTTCTCCATGGAATGTGTTGACAGACCAGAAGCAGTGTACACTTTTTTCTTTCACTTTCAGACTGACTTGGCCTTATGGTAGAGGGTGCACTCACCTATGCATCTTGGATTCTGAGACCAAGTCTTAGTTTGATCTAAGGTCTCTGGGAAAGAGGTGACCCACCAATATCCAGAACATAAACCCAGCAGTCTCTCAAAATAATCCTTTTTACAGATCTTTTCAAAGCTTGCCCAGTGTCATATGGCAACATAAACTGCTATGCTTTTTTCCCTTAAATGAGTTCTTGAATATTAACAGATAGGCTTTTAATGTTATAATTATTACCCACATCAAACAACCCAAGCTCTTCCAAATTACTCAAGCATTCAGAGGATGCTTTTTCTCTGAAAGTAACCCATTTTTACAGTTATATTTTCCACACTTAAGTTAGATAACATTATCCATCCCCACCTGTCTTAAAAATAATACTCAAATATCTTGCAGATATACTAATTCGAAATGAAGGAGTACAACTATCTCTGTTTGCAAAGACTGAGACTCTCTATATAGGTAATCAAAAAGAATTCACAAAAACCATTTGTACTAATAAGTGAATTCACTTTGGTCATTGGATATATGTTTGACACACAAAAATCAATCACATTTTGATATACTGGCAATAAACTTACATGCATAAGTGTGACTAAAATTTACAAGTGCTTCAAAGAAAATGAAATACTTTGGTATACACTTAACAAAATATGCATAAAATTTGTATGCTAAAAGTTACAAAATATTGTTGAAATAAAGCAAATTTCATGACTATTTTCCTATTTCTATGAGGATGCCGTTGTAATTTTAATGGGAATTGTACTAAAGCTGTATGGCAATTTTGGTGGTATGGCTATTTTGACAATATTAATTCTGCCTATCAAAGAATATAGGAGATTTTTCCATCTTCTAAGATCTTCTTCAATTTCTTTCTTTAGTGTTCTGTAGTTTTCATTGTAGAGGTCCTTTTTTATTTTATTAGATTGATTCCCAAGTTTTTGTTTGTTTGTTTGGTTTTTTGGGGGCTGGTATAAGAGATAGTCTTCCTGATTTCTCTTTTAGATGATTCTTTACTGGTGTATAAGAGTGCAATTGATTGCCTATAAGGTGAGTCTCCTGGAAGCAGCATATTGTTGAGTCTTGTTTTTTAATTCAATCTCTCAGTCCCTGTCTTTTGATTCATGAATTTAGGCCATTAACATTCAATGTTATTATAGAGAAATGATTTTTATTCCCTGTAATTTTTATTTATTTATGGTTTTTAATTTGGATTGGTTTCTTCTTTGATGGACTATTCTTCTAGTGTAGTTCTTCCCTTTGCTGTTTTTCACTTTTATTTTTCATTTCTACATGAAATATATTGAGTATGTTTTGTAGTGCAGGCTTTCTATTTGTGAATTCTTTTAACATTTTTTTTATCATTGAAGGTTTTATTTCATAGTCAATTCTGAAGCTGAATTTTGCAGGTAATATTCTTGGCTGACATATTTTCTTTCAGAGCTTGGTATATATTATTTGGAAAAATAAAAGGCTCAGAATAAACAAAGCAGCTCTTAGCAAGAAAAGTGACACAAGAGGCATCAAAATACCAGAACTTAAATTATACTACAGAACCATAATAACAAAAATGGCACAGTATTGGCACAAAAACAGACATGAAAACCAACGAAAAAGAATAGAAGACAGAGACATACCCACATAAAAACAATTATCTCATACTAAAGAAAGGCATTATAAACACCTTGGAGAAAATAATGCCTCTTAAAAAATTGGTGGTTGGAAAACTGCAAATCAATACGTAGTAGAATGAAATTGAACTCCTATCTCTCCTCCTGCACAAAACTCAACCTAAATTGTATTAAGGACATAGGGAAGAGCCCAGAGACCACATGACTACTAGAAGTAAAATAGGCTCAACTTTCCATCTTGGCAACTTAGGAACTGACTTCCAGAACAAGACGCCTAAAACTCAAGAAGTAAAATCAAGAATCAGTAAATGGCATAGTATCAAATAAAATGCTTCTTTATGGAAAGGAAATAAGAACATAAAAAGAGAGCCTATAGAATAGGAGAAAATCTTTGCCACCTGTACCTTATCTCAGATAGAGCATTAATCTCCAGAATATACAATGAACTCAAAAAACTTAACACCAAAAGCAAGCAAACAAAAAACAATACAAATAAACCAATCAATAAATGGGCAAACAAACAGAGGAGAACTTCACAGTAGAAGAAATACAGATGGTAAACAACTATATGAAAAAGTATCAACATATCTAGCAATTAGATATGCAAATAAAAACTACACTGAAATCCCATCTCACTCCAGTCAGAATGACAGTTATCAAGAATACAAGGAACAATAAATGTGGGTGAGGATGAGGGAGGAAAGGCCCACTCAAACACTCATATGTTGCTGAAGGGACTGCAAATTGGTGTGACCACTCTGGAAAGCAGTATGGAGGTTCCTCAGCAAACTTGGAAAGAAAATACCATTTGATCCAGTTATGTCACTCCTCAGTTTATACCCAAAGGACTTAAAATCAGCATACTACAATGACAAAGACACATCAATGTTTTTACAAGCTCAACTCACAATAGTTAAACTGTGAAATCAACCTAAGTGCCATTCAGCAGATAAAGAAAATTATATATATATATATATATATATATATATATATATATATATATATATATAATAAAGCATAAAGAATAATGTAATTATGGCATTTGCCAATAAATGAATAGAACTGGAGTCTATCATGCTAAATGAAATAAGCCAATCCCAAAAACCAAAGGCATAATATTCTTTCTAATATGTGAATGTTATTACATAATAAGGGAGAATGAGGGAGGGGGATGGAAGAATAGAAAAGTTCACTGGAGTAGACAAAGGGAAATAAAGAGAAAGTAGGTTGGATGGGAATAGAAAAGACTGTGGAATGAATTGGACATAACTTTCCTATGTTTATATATGAATAAACTAACCAGTGAAACTCTATATCATGTACAACCACAAGAATGGGATCCTAAGTAGAATAAGCTATACTCCATGTGTGTACAATATGTCAAAATAGTCTCTACTGTCATGTATATCTAAAAATAACAAATTTTAAAAAATTAAAAATGCAAAACAATAAAATGGGTTTAAAATTTTAAAAAATCAAAGAAAACGAATAAATGAGGAGATATAACAATTTAATGGACTGGAAGAATTGCTAAGATGCAAATATCCATTCTCTACCCTGATCCATAAATTCAGTGGAAATTCTATCAAGAGCACAGCAAAACATTTTTGACATACAACAAAAGTTTATTGTAAGACAAAGGTCATACAATAGCTAAAATATGCTTGACAAAGAAGAATAAAATGATGAATTACTCTACCAGTATCAAGGCTTACTATATACCTATTATAATCAAGACATTGTGGTATTAGTAGAGGAATAAGCCGCAGATCAACTGAACCCATGATAAGCACAGAAGCAGACTCACACCAACATGCTCACATGATGTTTCATAAAGATGCAAACGCCATTCAGTGGAGGAAGGATAGTCTTTGAAATAGAGGGAACTGGAGTAAAGAAAAATCCACAGGAAAAAAAAATTAACCTCAATCTAAATCTCATACCTTATACAAAAATTCATCTATATTTGTCATGGCTTTAAGATTAAAACATTAAACCATCTTTTTTTTTTTTTTTTGGCCAAAAAGTAGGAAAAAATCTGGAATCTAGGACTAACCAAAGATCATTATACTTGACACCAAAAGCAGAGTCCATTAATGAAAAAAATAATAAATCATATCCTATCAAAATAAAAACTTTTACTCTGTAATAATTTATGAAAAGATGTAAGAGAATTAAAAGGCAAACTACAGATTGGAAGAATATATTTTCATATCTGAAAAAAAAAGTACCAAGATGAGGTGGAGCTCTAGGCATTTATGTTAAATGAAAAAAGCCAATCTCAAACAGTTTCACACTATGATTCCATTTTATAACATTTTTAAATGATAAGATATTAAAAATGGAGGACACATTTAATGGTTGACAGGTGAGGATGTGGAAAAAGGGGTACACTTGCACTTTGTTGGTGGGACTGCAAATTGGTGTAATCACTCCAGAAAGCAGTATGGAGTTTCTTCAAAAAACTAGGAATGAAACCATTATTTGACCCAGTTAACCTACTCCTCAGTATATATCCAAAGGATTTAAAATTAGCATGCTACAGGGATGCATCCATATCAGTGTTTATAGCAGCACAATTTATAATAGCTAAGATATGATGATAAACTGGGCGCCTTTCAACAGATGAATGGATAAGGAAAATGTGGTATATACACATAATGGAATATCACTCAGCCATAAAGAATGACTTTATGACATTTGCTGACAAATGGATGGATCTAGAGACTATCATGCTCAGTGAAATAAGCCAAACCCTGAAAACCAGAGGTCAAATGTTCTCTCTGATATGTGGAAGCTAATGAAGAATATGTGTGGCAGGAAGAATAGAAGTTCAATGGAGTAGACAAAGGGGGAAGAAGGAAAGGGAGGGGTACAGGAAAAGAAAAGACAGTGGAATGAATCTGACATAACTTTCCTATGTACATGTATGAATATACCACAGTGAATCTTACCGTCATGTATATCCACAAGAAATTGATTCAACAAGTAACTATGGGTAAATGGTATAAAGATCCATAGAAGGAAAGGAGCTAGGGTGGGTACAGGAAAGGGGGAGGAAATATACTGAGTCTGAACTAGAACATGATATATTCCATGTTTTTATAATTATGTCAAAAGGGATTCTAATGCAACATATAACAAAAAGAACCACTATCAACAACTACAAAAAGATAAAAGGAGAAAAGCAAATATAAAAGAATAATTGCCAAGGTTTAGGAAAGAGAAGACAATGATCAGAAGTGAGGGAGGTGTGATCATAAGGGGAACAACACAGGATCTTTGTGGTGTTGAAACTGTTGGGTATCTTGACCTTGGTGGTAGACGTATATCCAAGCATTCATAGATGACAAAATCTTATAGTACTTAATACACACACACACACACACACACACACACACACACACACAGAGAGAGAGAGAGAGAGAGAGAGAGAGAGAGCGCACATGTCAGGTGTTCACACATGCAAATGGGTACAGGTAAAGTTAGTTAAACTGAATGAGTTTGAACATAGCTTGTAAAATTATAATTTTTTTGAGGTGAGGGTCTCTCTCTGTTTGCCATGTTTGTTTCAACTTCTGTGCTCAAGAAATCCTCCTGTGTTAGCCTCCCAAGTAGCTGGAACAATAGGTGTGGACCACTGGGCTCTGCCTAACATTTTTAAAACTGTTACCATTATTGGTATGTTAGTCAGTGTTTTAGTGCTGTGACAAAATAACTGAGAAAATCACCTTGAGGAGGAAAGGTTGATTTAGGCTGTGGTTTCAGAGGTTTCAGTTCTTCATCAACTGGTTTCATTGCTGTGGGCTTGTGGTGAGGTAGACCATCATGACAGGGAGGATACAGGAGAGCAAAGCTGCTCAGTCCATGGTGACCATGAAGAAGGGAGGGGGGTGTTGAGAAAGAGAGAGAGAAGGGGATAGGGACAAGATATAGTTTCTAAGGACACCTTGGGATCAAGCCTTCAGCACATGAGCCTTTGCCTTAGCATGTGACTCCAGATCTAACCTATGCAATGGGAAACTGTATCAAGTTTTTTCAAGAGCTTTCTTTGTCTCAGTTTTCTTTCAGTTCTTGGATACATCAGAAAATTTAAATCAGACACTAATTTTTACACGGTGAAACTTCTATAGACTCCATGAAAGAAGCAAATGATTTCTCGCTTAATGTGCTAGCAGTAACAGCATCAGCAGGCCTTAGCTAGAACTATAATAAAGCAGTAACTAGCACCAACCTTATTGCAGGCTATAGGGATTGAAATTGGAAAAAGAAATCCAAATCCTCAAATCTATGGGTCTTCCTAAAAAGTAATGTAGCAATCTTCAAAAGGTAAGAATCAATTTTCTCTCAGTGTGAAAATAGTAGTCCTTCTTTCTGCATGTGTATGATTTGTGATATGTTGATGCAACTTTTGTTGCAGAGAGAGACAAAGTCATACTCTCATGCAAAAGAGCCAGCCAATGTTTTTGTTTGTTTTTGTAAAATATCACACACAAACTACCACAATGGCCAGTGAAAAAAGATTTGTCTCATAAAATTAAAAGTCCAGTAAAAAAGAAATTCCTGAGGAGTTGTTAGAGAAGAAAAAAATTAGTTGGGTCACATTAGAGGCAGATAGTGAGAAGGTTAGTTATATTAGTGTTTCAGTTAGTCTTTACACCAAAGTTTATAACCAAGAAACAAACAACAGCACAGAGGTAACCTACATATGGATTCAGGGAAGATTTTGGAACTGAGAAAGCAAAGCAACATGCTTCTAAAGTTGTAGCAGCTTTCTGTGTAAGTAAAGGTATGGGCTTAGAACTGGACCAACTCATGAACTTTGGAAGCAAATTGGTATCTCTTACAGGTTTCTAACCTAATTTTTCGTAATGCACTAGTTTGAAATTTCTTGTATTTTTCCCATTTGTCTTTTCTTGCTTTTAATTTACTTCTTGATATTTTGATATTCTTAACTCTTCTAGGGGAATTCTGTTTGCATTTGGGCCTGAGCTTTTCAGGGAGGGAGCAGTGTCTTTAGGGAAAAGCCAAAGGCACTGGATTCCCTGTGAAGTGCCCTAGAGACAGATAAACCTCCCAGAGAAGAGAGCTGGGGTCCTTGCTGGAGCCACAGCTCTCCAGGTGTAAGGCCTTGAGATTCACATGCTTTGACTCAATAGGGAGTTGTGCTTTTATCCATAAGGCAATAAATTTTTTTTCGTCTCCCAGCCTTTTACTCCCTAGACCCTATGGCTGATGTTAATAACCATTTGCCCTGAGACTTTATCTCGAGGTCACTATAGTTTACAACTCCATTGTCCAGTCCCTGCTCTTATTCCTCTGACTGAAGAATGCTATTGAGATTGCTGTTGTCATAGTGTGTAGATGATCCGAAGTCATTTTCCTTCACTTGCTTCCCAGGGCACTTTAGATTCAAGGTAGTATCCTTTGTTGAGTGTACTAGCATAGGAGCAGAAGGTCTTGGATATAAAAGAAACAGGAGATATAGTCCTGTCCTTGGAGAGTTTATAAGTCATGAAAAAAAGGCTTGGAAAGGCGTAGAAAGCAATTTGCAAATAGACACATTAATATAGTGTAAACAGAGTACTATATTAAGACTAGCTAGAATCTACAGAGCAAAGGAAGGATAATAAACATAGTAACTAGAATTATACAGTCTTTTGTAATTTATAAATATTCCCTTTCCTTATCTAATTGGTTACAACCCAGTCAAATAAAGGTCTAATGTTTTATTATCCCCATTTTGTTGATGTAGAAACTGGGGAGTAGAGTTTGTCACTATTGTGGCCACACTGGGCCTCTGAGCCCTCACTATTTCCTCTGTAACATGTTATCTTTGGAATCACAGGCAATGAAATTAATCTGGGGAGTATGTGAGTTTGGAATAGGACTTAATGGAAAGTGAAATTATGCACAATGGCAGAGACTAGTGGAGAGAATGTTCCAGTGTACTATTAATGTTAAGCCAAGATAAACAAACAAATAAGCAAATGAATAAACAAACCAGAATCCTTCTACCCAGTCCAGGAGCTATTTTTAATTTTTTGTTTCTTCGAATTGTTTTTTGAGTAATAAAAAAATACCTGTTTGGTTGAAAATAGTATCCCTGCACCCATTCTTTCCCTCTTGTTTTGATAGCTTTATATTTGTTAAATACATAACCTTGTACAAATCATGCAATACATCTTGGGTAAGGTTTGTAGTTCAGTGGTAGAGCACGTGCCCAGCAAGTCTGAGGCACTGAGTTCGATCCTCAGCACCACATAAAAATAAATAATAAAATTAAAGTATTGTGTGCATCTACAAGTAAAAACAATATTTTAAAATATCTCCCTCTCTGTCCCATGCATAAATGGGATATAATGAAACTATTGCCATTGGAAGCAATTATCTCAAAGGAGTTCAATCTTTTTTATGAACATCAATCTTCATTTCTTCTCTTTGCAGCAAGGAAAGGCAGGTGTTAATTTTCATGGGACTGCACCAGGAGACTTAATACATGAATTCTTTCTGAGGTGAAAAAGTAGTCTAGGCAAAGTAAGAATTGTTTTGTAGGCAAAAAGTCTGTGGCCACATGATTTACATAAGGAGCAAGAGCATTGCCTTCCAGCCAGGGTTTTCTGTAGCTCACTTAAGAGCAACAGAGATAAAGCAGAGAGGGAGGGAAAATGTACTGAAGAAAAACTGGAGTACCTTCCCAGAATCAAACAAAAAGCAGCTATGCATGCTGGGGAGGATTCTCTATGTTAAAGGGTAAATCAATCTGTGTGTCTGGAGGAAGTGACAGTTTTCCCTCCCACAACTTCAGTTCTATCTTCATTGTATGAAGTCCACAAATTAAATGCAGGTAAGAAGAGAAAAGCAATATTGGCTTATCATTTGCAATATGCATCATATTTCAGAAGTGTTAAAATGTACAAAGTGTGTAAGCCCAACTTGCAGATTGCCAAAAGAACCTACACTTCCTCTGTGGTGCCACCCAACCCTACTCTCCTTGCCTGCCAAACCTCAGAGCATTCCTTTTCCCCAGTAATTCTTCAGTGGTCATTATCTTCAGATATTTATGGAGCAACTATGAAGTGCCTAGAATGTTTCACACTGACAAGAGAGAGTTGAGTCCTTGACCCCGCGAGGAGGAATGGGTAAATATGGGTGGCCCTGAACACCACCTTGCATATGGTGAAAGGTCACACTGTAAGCACAAAATGAGTCTGGAAAGAATGTGTGGGATTGAAAACAACTTCATAGTGAGTGTTGAGAGTATTGGTTACATTCTTCACTCTCCCCTACTTAACTATGTCCATAAACATTTCCATTTTGCCTGAATTACCTTATATATAATATGTGAATAATAATGGTTGCCCAGACTACTTACAATTTACTTCTATTGTAAAGAACACAGGAGTTCATGCACTTTGATGTTAATAATAAATAATAGATCTGAATGAGGGAGGAAGGTAGGAATGGGAATGAAAATGAAAAGCCGTTATAAAGGGGCCAGGCAGCCATCATGATAGCTGTGTACCAAGTTGTAAGGGAAATAACTCTTATTAGGATGAGACACTGACTTTAGAGAAATTTATTGAGCACACAGACAGAATGAAACAGAAATGCAAGAGAGGGTCTGTTCTGGGAGAAGGTCCAAGTGGATCTGGGATCGGGGGACAGGAAGAAACAAAAAGGAGAAAAAGAGAAGAATACGAAGTTGGAGAGTAGGAGGTTCACATAAGGTGGTGTAACAGTCTGTCAGAAAGCAAGCTTCTAAAGGGGAGAGACCATCTTTAAATCCACCTACAACACTAAAAATAGTGTGCTATGTATTGCACCCATAGTAGACACTCAATTCATATTTGCTGAAAATTTAAAAAAATAAAACCACATTAGGAGATCTTTCAACTCTTTTGCCAAAATCATCAGAGGGATACATTTCAATTTCTCACAAAATTACCCCGTCTGTCTCTCCTTCAGGCTCTGTTCCTATAGAGCAAATGGAATTCACTTTTATTGAGAAGTGTGACAAGCTATAAACACATGTGAGTTAAAATAATATAGACTTCAAAATAATAGATATTAGGAATTATTAATATTTAAAAATATTTAGATAAGATAGGATAGTAACTATGTGCGAGATCACCCAGAAGCCAGCTGAAGTTAGACAAGAAAGTATATGTGACTGGATAGATTATTAAGACATTTGTTTGTGTGCACGTGAGTCTGTTTCTTGTGGTTGCATGTCTCTATTATAAGGAAATAGCCAGATAGCTATACCTTAGCTCAGGACTAATGACAGTGCAAGGAGATGGGCAGAAGCAGTCAACACTTATCCCAGTGGAACGTGGGAAATGATGTCATGAGAAGAAAGACAAGTTCTTGGGAAAGAAAAAGAGGATAGAGGCAGAGATGCTTTCAAAGTCAGAAAAATAAAGGGCCTTTGTGAAATCTGGGGGGTGGTTTTCTCAAGATAGAAAATATTGAAAGAGGACTGGTGTACAGTAAATCCCCAGGGGTAGATCATAGTTATGATGAAGGTCTTCCAGGTGGGACAATGATCCTTGTGCCAAAGTATAGCACAAAGCAACAGGCTGCTTCCCTTCAGGCACAAGAAAGGCTTAGAAAATGAAAATATATGTAACAAAATTCAGAGAGCTCTCCCCAAAAGGTGGTATAATTTGAGTAAAAGCCCTCAAATCATGTCATGTTTTTAAAGGGAAGAATTTCAATTAATGACAGGAAATCAATTTCTCATTAGCTTTAGGAAATAGAGGGATTTGGTGTCAGATTTGATTTGATATTAGAAAAAATAAAGACAACCTCCATGTGAAGCTTTCGTCGCTGACCACATGATTCTTCAACCTGCTAATGTTTAAGAACCATTGCTTTAGGCAGAGTATTTTCCATATGATACAGACTAGGGGTAAACATAAAAGTTGACCATCATTTGTAGGCAAATTTCTAGAGAAAAGAAAACAAGGAATACTTTTGTCTACTGCTGTCAAAACACAAAACTTCAACAAATGGAGTTTCAAGGTCTAATTGGCTTTTATAAGAAAGTCTAGAATTTGTCAGTTTCTCATTTTATAAAATAGAATAAGTGCTCTAAAGAACTGAGCTGAGTAGGTGGGTAGTCAGAAAAGGGTCTAGAAAAGCAGAAATAAGGAACAATTGGTCACTGCAAATTTACTTCCCTTGTAGGGTAAAAGAAGGGAATGTTTTCTTTTTACTTCATTATGCCATTTAAATCTGGCCTGTTTGATGATTTGACTACTATTTTTCTCTTTCTCTTGATTCTTCAGAAGTTTAGATAGACAACTTAGTTTCAATTTAATGACTTGTAACTTTAATCCATGTGACTTCATGTAAGTTTGGTCTATTGGGTCCATGTACAGAAGCTCATTCCTGAACAATAGCTTCTTATGAATTTTAACAATTGTCTTCTTTGGGGCAGGCTCTCACCTTGATGTTCTTGTTATTGTATGATTTTTTAAAAATTTTTAAAAATGTCTTGTCATTCTAGGCAGACAGAGACCATTTGGTGTTTGGCAGATGGTTGCATGTAGGCATTTGAAGCTTTTGAAAGACTACAGCATGCCAAGGAGAATATTATTATGACTGTCAGAAGGATAACATCAAGATTTTAGAACATTCTTAGCCAAGGTCCCCATGAACCACACCATCTAACATCAAATGGGTCAAGTGATTAGGCAGATGAGGAATCCACCTGTTTTAAACAAATATTTTATTCATTAGTTTTTTTGCAACTGAGCCCCTACAGTATCTGATATATTTATCCATGAGGAACAGAAACTTGCAACTGTGCAAGGCAATTGGAAGAAGGTTTTAGTCTGAGTGTAATTATGTGTCTAATATGATCAAGAGTAAAAAAAAAAGTCTCCTAACCATATAAAGGATTGAGATTAACCATATCCACTCTGCTATGCAGACACATTTGGGCTTGATTGGCAATTTGGTGGCATTGGATTGCTGGGAATTTATTTGCATGAGGATTCAAGAACTCTATTAGGTATAAACTTATTCTAAAAGAAGGAAGGACCAGGCAGAATGGTTGTTAAAGGTAGAACTGATTCTGAATATAACATGACAAAAATAACCTGAAATTGCCTTCCAGCTAATTACCAACAAGCTCTATCTTATTCTATGGAGAAGAGAAAAAATCAGAAACCCATTTGTGTTCAACAATTACTAAAGAGTTGTGCTCTTGAGCTGGGACACATTTGAGTTCTGACCAACCAAAGGGGAAAGTCTTCACTGGATCATTATGTGGACACATCAGAATGTTCATTTCTCAGTAGCAGAGATAAACAAGTCCTCCAATAACTGACAACTTAGGTCTTAATTAATAAACAAGGCTTAAAATTAAAAAGCACTCTTTAAAACGGAACCCTATTTTGCAATTATTATGATTTAGATATCAGGTGTCCACCAAAACCTCAAATGTGAGATAATGCAAGAAAGTTTAGAGATGAAATGATTGGATTTTCAGAGTTTTGACCTAATCAGTGCATTAATCACCAGATAGGAATTAATTGGGTGGTAACTGTAGAGAGATAGGATGTGGCTAGAAGAGGTAGGTTCTTGAGATATACCTTTGGTGCATATATTTTTTCCTTGGTGAAAGGCTAACTCTCTCTCTCTCTCTCTCTCTCTCTCTCTCTCTCTTTCTCTCTCTCTCTCTCTCTCTCTCTGATTCTTGGGAGTTAAGTACAGTTGCTTTTCTTCACCACACTCTTCTGCCATGATGTTCTTCCTTCCCTCAGGCCCAGAGCAATGGAGTTGGCCATCTATGGACTGAGACCCGTAAAACTGTGAGCCCCCAAATAAACTTTTCTTCCTCTAATATTGTTCTTGTCAAGTCTTTTGGTTACAGCTGCAAAAAAAAAGCACACTGAAATAGCAATTTGAACAGCTTGCTATAATTAAAATCACTCTTCAAAAGAAGATAACAAAACTCAGACACTCAACAATTTGTACACTTTAATTATCATATTTCCCCATTCCTTCCAACTTCCAAGCTTCTGGTAATCCCCATTCTACTCTTTGTTTCACCAGCTCAACCGTTATAGCTTTCATATATAAATGAATAACTGTTTTTCTTTGTTTGCCTGGGTTATTTCACTTAATTCAATCCATCCATCTATGTTGTTGCAAGTGACAGAATTTCTTTCCTTTTTAAGGCTAAATAGTACTACACTGTGAATACATTTCATAATTGGCTTTATCCATTTAATTGTTGACAGATGCTTTGGTTGATTTTCTGATTGTTACTGCAATGATTATGGGAATGCAGAAATCTCATTGATATACCGATTTCACATCTCTTTGGCATAGTTTTGGTTAAATATCCAGAAGTAGGATTGCTGGATTATATGGTAATTCTATTTTAGTTTTTAAAAGAATCCCATATAGTTTTCCATAATGGCTGCGCTACTTTATGTTCCCAAGAACTGTTTATAAATGTTCCCTATACTCCAAATCCTCACCAACAAATGTTATCTTTTGATATTTCAATAATAGACATTCTGACTGGTATGAAGTGATATCTACTTATGGTTTTGTTTTGAATTTTCCTATTGATTATTGATGTTGGACATTTTTTTTAATTATTTTATTGTTGGTTGTTCAAAACATTACATAGTTCTTAATATACCATATTTCACAGATTGATTCAAGTGGGTTATGAACTCCCATTTTTACCCGTATACAGATTGCTGTGTCACATCAGTTACATTTCAATTGATTTACAAATTGCCTTTCTAGTGACTGATGTATTCTGCTGTCAATCCCATTCTCCACTGTCCCCCCTCCCCTCCCCTCCCCTCCCCTCCCCTCCCCTCCCCTTCTCTCTCTCCATCCTCTCTACTATAAATCGTTTCTTCCACTTATATAATTTTTCTCCTACACCTCCTTTCCTCTTATATGTAATTGTGTATAACCCTGAGGCTCACCTTCCAATTCCATGCAATTTCCCTTAACTCTCCCTTTCCCTCCCGCCTATCATCCCTGTTTAATGTTAATCTTCTTCTCCAGCTCTTCGTCTCTACCCTGTCCTTGGTTACTCCCCTTATATCAAAGAAGACATTTGACATTTGTTTTTTAAGGATTGGCTAGCTTCACTTAGCATAATCTGCTCTAATGCCATCCATTTCCCTCCAAATTCTATGATTTTGTCATTTCTTATTGCAGAGTAATACTCCATTGTGTATAAATGCCACATTTTTTAATCCATTCATCTATTGAAGGGCTTCTAGGTTGGTTCCACAATCTTGCTATCGTGAATTGTGCTGCTATGAACATCAATATAGCAGTGTCCCTGTAGCATGCTCTTGTTAGGTCTTTAGGGAATAGACCGAGAAGGGGAATAGCTGGGTCAAATGGTGGTTCCATTCCCAGCTTTCCAAGAAATCTCCATACTGCTTTCCAAATTGGCTGCACCATTTTGCAGTCCCAACAACAATGAACAAGTGTACCCATTTCCCCGCATCCTCACCAGCACTTGTTGTTGTTGGACTTCTTAATGGCTGCCAATCTTACTGGAGTGAGATGGTATCTTAGGGTGGTTTTGATTTGCATTTCTCTGACTGCTAGCGATGTTGTGCATTTTTTCATGTACTTGTTGATTGATTGTATGTTCTCCTCTGAGAAGTGTCTGTTCAGGTCCTTGGCCCATTTGTTGATTGGGTTATTTGTTATCTTATTATCTAATTTTTTGAGTTCTTTGTATACTCTGGATATTAGGGCTCTATCTGAAGTGTGTGGGGTAAAGATTTGTTCACAGGATGTAGGCTCCCTGTTTATCTCTCTTATTGTTTCTTTTGTTGAGAGAAAACTTTTTAGTTTGAGTAAGTCCCATTTGTTGATTCTGGTTGTTAACTCTTGCGCTATGGGTGTCCTATTGAGGAATTTGGAGCCTGACCCCACAGTATGTAGATCATAGCCGACTTTTTCTTCTATCAGACGCCGTGTCTCTGATTTAATATCGAGCTCCTTGATCCATTTTGAGTTAACTTTTGTGCATGGCGACAGAAAGGGATTCAGTTTCATTTTGATGCAATTGGATTTCCAGTTTTCCCAGCACCATTTGTTGAAGATGCTATCATTCCTCCATTGCATGCTTTTAGCCCCTTTATCAAATATAAGATAGTTGTAGTTTTGCGGATTGGTTACTGTGTCTTCTATTCTGTACCATTGGTCCACTCGCCTGTTTTGGTACCAGTACCATGCTGTTTTTGTTACTATTGCTCTGTAGTATAGTTTGAAGTCTGGTATCGCTATACCGCCTGATTCACACTTCCTGCTTAGCATTGTTTTTGCTATTCTGGGTCTTTTATTATTCCATATGAATTTCCTGATTGTTTTATCTATTTCTACAAGAAATGCTGTTGGGATTTTGATTGGGATAGCATTGAACTTATAGAGAACTTTTGGTAATATCGCCATTTTGTTGATGTTAGTTCTGCCTTTCCATGAACAGGGTATATTTTTCCATCTTCTGAGGTCTTCTTCTATGTCTCTTTTTAGGGTTCTGTAGTTTTCATTGTATAGGTCTTTCACCTCTTTTGTTAGGTTGATTCCCAGGTATTTTATTTTTTGGGGGGATATTGTGAATGGAGTAGTTGTCCTCATTTCCATTTCAGAGGATTTGTCGCTGATATACAGGAATGCATTTGATTTATGCATGTTGATTTTATATCCTGCCACTTTGCTGAATTCATTTATTAACTGTAATAGTTTCTTTGTAGACCCTTTTGGGTCTGTTAGGTATAGAATCATATCGTCTGCAAATAGTGATAATTTAAGTTCTTCTTTTCCTATTTTTATGCCTTTAATTTCTTTCGTCTGTCTAATTGCTCTGGCCAGTGTTTCGAGAACTATGTTGAACAGAAGCAGTGAGAGAGGGCATCCCTGTCTTGTACCAGATCTTAGAGGGAATGCCTTCAATTTTTCTCCATTCAGGATGATGCTGGCCTGTGGCTTATCATAGATTGCTTTAACAATGTTGAGGTATGATCCTGTTATCCCTAATTTTTCTAGAGTTTTGAACATAAAGGGATGCTGTACTTTGTCGAATGCTTTTTCTGCATCTATCGAGATGATCATATGGTTCTTATTTTTAAGTCTATTGATGTGGTGAATAACATTTATTGATTTCCATATATTGAACCAGCCTTGCATCCCAGGGATGAATCCTACTTGATCATGGTGTATAATTTTTTTGATACGATTTTGAATCCGATTCGCCAGGATTTTATTGAGGATTTTTGCATCTAGGTTCATTAGAGATATTGGTCTGTAGTTTTCTTTCTTTGAAGTGTCTCTGTCTGGTTTAGGTATCAGGGTGATGTTGGCCTTGTAGAATGTCTTTGGAAGTTCTCCCTCTTTTTCTATTTCCTGAAATAGCTTGAAAAGTATTGGTGTTAGTTCCTCTTTAAAGGTTTTGTAAAACTCTGCTGTATACCCGTCCGGTCCTGGGCTTTTCTTAGTTGGTAGTCTTTTGATGGTTTCTTCTATTTCCTCTATTGTTATTGGTCTGTTTAGGCTGTCTATATCTTCCTGACTCAATCTGGGCAGATCATATGACTTAAGAAATTTATCGATGCCTTCACTATCTTCTATTTTATTGGAGTATAAGGATTCAAAGTAATTTCTGATTATCTTCTGTATTTCTGAAGTGTCTGTTGTGATATTGCCTTTTTCATCCCATATGCTAGTAATTTGGGTTCTCTCTCTTCTTCTCTTCGTTAGCATGGCTAAGGGTCTGTCAATTTTATTTATTTTTTCAAAGAACCAACTTTTGGTTTTGTCAATTATTTCAATTGTTTCTTTTGTTTCGATTTCATTAATTTCAGCTCTGATTTTAATTATTTCTTGCCTTCTACTTCTTTTGCTGTTATTTTGCTCTTCTTTTTCTAGGATTTTGAGATGATATATGAGATCGTTTATTTGTTGGTTTTTTCTTTTTTTAAGGAATGCGCTCCAAGCAATGAATTTTCCTCTTAAAAATGCTTTCAATGTGTCCCATAGATTCCGATATGTTGTGTCAGTGCTTTCATTTATCTCTAAGAATTTTTTAATTTCCTGCTTGATGTCTTCTATGACCCATTGATCATTCAGTAACCTATTGTTCATTCTCCACGTGATGCATGATTTTTCCTTCCTTCTTTTATCGTTGATTTTCAGTTTCATTCCATTATGATCAGATAAGATGCATGGTATTATTTCTACTCCTTTATATTGTCTAAGAGTTGTCCTGTGACATAATATATGATCTATTTTTGTGAAGGATCCATGTGCTGCTGAGAAAAAAGTGTAACTGCTTGATGTTGGGTGGTATATTCTATATATGTCAATTAAGTCTAGGTTGTTAATTGTGTTGTTGAGTTCTATAGTTTCCTTATTTAACTTTTGTTTGGAAGATCTGTCCAGTGGTGAGAGAGGTGTGTTGAAGTCTCCCATGATTATTGTATGGTGGTCTATTAGACTCTTGTACTTGAGAAGAGTTTGCTTGATGAACGTAGCTGCACCATTGTTTGGGGCATATATATTTATGATTGTTATGTCTTGTTGGTGTATGGTTCCCTTGAGCAGTATGCAGTGTCCCTCTTTATCCTTTTTGATTAACTTTGGCTTGAAATCTATTTTGTTTGATATGAGTATGGACACTCCTGCTTATTTCCGCAGTCCATATGAGTGGAATGATTTTTCCCAGCCTTTCACCTTCAGTCTATGTATATCTTTTCCTATCAAATGCGTCTCCTGTAGGCAACATACTGTTGGATCTTGTTTTGTGATCCATTCGACTAGCCTGTGTCTCTTAATTGGTGAGTTTAAGCCATTAACATTTAGGGTTATTATTGAGATTTGGTTTGTTCCTCCAGTCATATTTGTTTATTTATGTTACTAAACCTGATTAGTTTTCCTCTTTGATTACTTTCCCCCCTTTACTGTCCTACCTCCCACTGATGGTTTTCAATGTTATTTTCAGTTTCCTCTTCCTGTAATGTTTTGCCAAGGATTTTTTGAAGAGATGGTTTTTTAGCTGCGAATTCTTTTAACTGTTGTTTATCGTGAAAGGTTTTAATTTCATCTTCCATCCTGAAGCTTAATTTCGCCGGATACACGATTCTTGGTTGGAGCCCATTTTCTTTCAGTGTTTGAAAAATGTTATTCCAGGATCTTCTAGCTTTCAGAGTCTGTGTTGAGAGATCAGCTGTTATCCTGATTGGTTTGCCCCTAAATGTAATCTGCTTTCTTTCTCTTGTAGCTTTTAAAATTCTCTCCTTATTCTGTATGTTGGGCATCTTCATTATAATGTGTCTAGGTGTGGATCTCTTATGATTTTGCACTTTTGGCGTCCTGTAGGCTTCTAGGATATGGGATTCTGTTTCATTCTTCAAGTCTGGGAAGTTTTCTCGTATTATTTCATTGAATAGATTGTTCATTCCTCTGGTTTGGAGCTCTGTGCCCTCCTGTATCCCAATGACTCTTAAGTTTGGTCTTTTAATGTTATCCCATATTTCTTGAATGTTCTGCTCATGGTTTCTTAGCAGTCTTGCTGAACTGTCTATTTTCTTCTCAAGTTGAAATACTTTGTCTTCATTGTCTGATGTTCTATCTTCTAAGTGATCTATTCTGCTGGTAGTATTGTCAATTGAGTTTTTAAGTTGATTTATTGCTTCCTGCATTTCTAGGATTTCTATTTGTTTGTTTTTTATTACTTCTAACTCCCTGTGAAATTGATCTTTTACTTCCTGGATTTGTTTCTGTAGTTCCTTGTCAATGTGATCTTTCACTGGCTGATTTTGCTGTCTCATGTCTTCCTTGAGAGTCCAGATCATCTGAAACATGTATATCCTGAACTCTTTATCTGACATTCCATCTGTTGCAGCTATTACCTCTTCTAGAGTTGAGTTGACCTGCATTGCTTGTGGTCCTTTCTTTCCTTGTCTTTTCATGTTGCTTGCGTTTCTTTCTGCTTGGTGAAACTGTTGTGTTTTTGAAATTTTTCCCCCTGTTTATTTATGTTGCTCTTGTATAGTTGGGATATCTCTCTTGTAGGGCGGGTAGTGGCTGTGATCCTCCTCTAATCAGGGTGATCTATCCACTACGCTGGTTGGTTGTAGGTCTGCCCGCCCTGCGGGCACGGGTGGCTGCTCTACTCTGCCCCCACTCCAATTGCGGTGACGTTCCTACCACGTCCTCGGATCGTTGGTCCTGATCTGGATGTGGGCAGCAGCTCTTCTCCACCCCTACTCCAATTGATGTGACGTGTCTACCACGCTGGTCGGTCTCCAAGCCTGTTCCGCTGGTGGGTCTCAGATCTGCCCACCCTGCGGGCCTCGGCGGCAGTTCTGCTCAACCCCCACTCCCAGTGGGGGTACCTAACTGCCTCTCCAACGGGTCTCTGGGCTCCTTCCGGACGCTGGCGGTGGCTCTGTTCAACCCCCACTCCAACCAGTGTGACGTGACTGCCTCGATGCTACTCGTCCACCACACTGGCAGGCTGCCGAGCCTGTCCTGCCAGTGGGACGCAGGACTGCCTACCTTGCAGAGTCAGACGGCAGCTCTTCACGGCCTCCACTCCAAGTGGGTTGACTTGGCTACCCTGCCCTTGGGTCGCTGGTCCTGTTCCAGGCGTGGGCGGCTACTCTCCTCGGCCCCAGCTGCAGTTGGGGTGTCGCGATACCACACCGGCGGGACCCTTAGCCTGCTCTGGGCGCAGAAGGCAGCTCCACTCTGCCCCCCAGGCCCCCGCAGCACCCAGCAGGACCCGGACCAAGAAGCAGTCCCTGTAGGATCCCCAACCCTGAGCCAGAGCCGCTTCTGGAGCCAGGAGCCCGGTCTCTCCGATCCCGCCACGTTCTGCTAGGAGCAGGCTCCTCAGGGCAACCGCCGCGGGTTCCCCAATCCCAGGCCAAAGCCGCCCCGGGAGCCCAAGCCTGGCCGCACCAGACTCTCCCTGCTCGGTGCACGCTCCGCTGAGAGCAGAGTCTAAGATGCACTTCCCGCGGGCTCCCCAGCTCCGGGCCAAAACTGTTCCAGGAGACAGAGTCCCGCTGCCCCTCGTCGCAAGTTTCACTTGTGGCTGGCCTCAGCTCGCGGTCCCCGCAGGCTCCGCTGCCCTGGGCTCAAGCAGCCACGAGAGCCAGAACCCAGCCTCTCCGATCCCTGCCACACTCTGCTAGGAGCAGGCTCCACAGAGGTACCCCAGCCTCAGGCCCAAGCAGCCCCGGGAGCCCGAGCCTGGCAGCTCCAACCTCTCCCAGCTCAGTGTACGCTCAGACAGGGGCAGGGTCAAAGACGCAGTCGCCGCGGGTTCCCTAGCCCCGGGCCAAAACTGTTCCGGGAGTTAGAGCCACGCTGCCCGCCCCTCAGGGCACAATCCACTTGTAACTGGCCTCCGCCCGGAGTCCCCGAAGGATCTCCCGCCCTGGGCCAAAGCAACCCGGGGAACTAGAATCTGGCCGCTCAAAGTCCGGCGCCGCCTTGCCAGGGGTGAGGCCCGAAGAGTATTCTCCTCAGATTTTCCAGAGCCGAGCCTGAGTGATCTGTCTGCAGGACGCAGGCAAATCCCAGCCTGGAATCACCTGTTCCGTAGTTGAATGAGCTGAGATCAGTAGAAAACAGGGATGATTGCATCAGCTCTCCATTATGGCAGCTGCTGTCCTCCTCCGTGTTCCGACTGGTGTCAGGAATCGAACTGGACCGGTTCTCTCCTCTGTTTCAAAGCTGGAACTCAGCACTCAGCGCGGCCAGTGTGCCACTGGCAGGAGCCTCCAGAATCCGCTTCGCTGTAATCCCGCTCTGGTACCTAGCAGCTAATTAACTCGGGCGCGTCCCAGACTCCATCCACGGGGTGGTCCGCCAACCAGGTACTGCTTCCCTCCGTGCGGAGAAATCGCCCGCGACCAAGCCCCTCCAGCCGAATCCTGCGCGCTGGAAATCTGTCCTCTAGATTCTGGAGCACCTCAATTTCACTGGGGATTCCCACCAAGGTAGCCTTCAGCCGTTTCACCTCGTGTTTCTCCCGCACAGTGGCGCAGCGTACTGGGGTGCTGCACTCCCTTCGCCGCCATCTTCGATGTTGGACATTTTTTCCTGTATCTGTTGACCATTTGTGTATGTTTTTTTTTCTGAGAAATGTTTACTTAAACTATTGTTTATTTAAAATCAGATTGTTTTTTTTAGTATTGTTTGAGTTTCTGATGTATTTTGGATATTGGCTCCTAATAAAATATATGGCTTCAAAATATTTTCTCCTAATTCTTAGGTTTTCTCTTCACTATGTTGTTTCATTTATTGTATAGCTCTTTAGTTTGACATAATCCCATTTGTCTATTCTTGCTTTTGTTACCAATAGTTTTGGAATCAAATCTAAAATATAATTTTTTGGACCAATTCCATGTAGTTTCCCCCCATTTTCTTCTAACAGTTTTATACTTGCAATTCTTATTAAATATTTAATCCATTTTGAGTTGATTATTGTATATGGAATAAAATATGATTTAGTTTCATTCCTCTAAGTGTGGATACTCAGTTTCCCAACACAACTTACTATTAACTAAGTTCTTTTCCACTATGTATTATTAGCACATTTGTGGAAAATCTGTTGACCATACATATGGGTTATTTTCTTGGCTTCTATCCTATTTTTATTTAGGTAGCATAGTATTTCAATTGTTATCACTTTGTAGTATAGTTTGAATAATGAATGAAATTAAAGAAAATTGAAATCATACTGAGTGGTTCTCTGGCAATTATAATAATAAATTATGAACCAATAAAATATATTTAGAAAGTAACCAAATAATTGAAACTTAAACACCACACATCTAAGTAACCCAATGATGAAAGAATAATCATAAGAAATATTAGAAAACATTGTTAAATTGAAACATAATAAAATATTTATATATCACAATTTGCAAGGTGCAGCTAAAGCAGTGCTTAGAAAAACATTTATAACTTTAAATATTTAGTTACATCATAAAAGAAGAAAATTGTAACATATAAACTGGGAAAGGAAGCTTTTTTCTTCCTTCTTCAGCCCAGAACTTGGAATCATTTTGATTTACCAAGAACTCTAGAGACATTCCTAAGTTGCACTAACACTGAGGGATCTAGAATCTCTTTGTCAGGGTCTAGAGAGGGCAGTGAATCTTGAGTGGAGCAAAAGTAATAATGTCTTTACAAAAGAAGGGTTGAGAAAGTCTCCTGCAATTTCACAACAAAAGACAGCTCAGCAGCAGACCACTTAGCATAAATGAATCTAGTGACAGGAGAGGAGAGAAGTGACAGCAACCTCAATATAGCTGATGGAATTTGCTTATGAGTAAATAATAGGAAAACACACATGTGTTTTACCAAAATAACGGAGAACGGGTTAGGGTAAGAGGTGAAGAGTAACTTGCAGGAATTTAAAGATCAATGAAGTATATATGATAGCAAATTCTAAGTGAGTAAAATATACCATGTGTATAGAGAAGGTCCAGACTGTAGTCGTTTAAAAAAAAAGTATAATTTAGTTCAACAGTGTATCAGTTATCTACTGCTGCATAACAGGCTACTTCCCCTATCCCCCTCCTCTGTATCAATTTTAGTAGCTTGGGACATTTATTTTCTAACAGTCTCTGGAGGTCAGGAATCTGCACAGTTGAGTCTTTGGCTTCAAGATCTCCCACTGGCTATAATCAAGATGCAGGCTGGGCTTCCAATATGATTCTCAAATGGGGAGTGATCCACTACAAGATCAATTATATATTATTCTCAGGACTCCATTCATGTGATATTGGACTGAGGGCCTTGGTTCCTTGTGGGATTTCGCTAGGTGTTGTTCCTTAACATGGCATTGTGCTTCCTCAAAGTGCAGAAGTCAAAAGGGAGACACCATCAATTTGGAAGGCAAAATCTTGCATAACTAATTAAGGAAGTAACATCTTATCTCTTGTCGGATTCTAACTGTTGGAAGCAAGTAAGTGTTCTTGGATGGTGTTTTGATTTAGATAAGGAGTGTCCCCCAAAAGATTATGCATAAGACAATATAAGAAAGTTTAGAGGTGAAATGACTGTGCTATGAGAGGTTTGAATTAATCAGTGCTTTACTCCTCCTGTTTGGATTAACTGGGAAGTAACTGTAGGAAGGTGGAGAGTAACTGGAGGAGATGGTTTACTGGGTGAAAGTCTTTGCAGTTTATATTTTGTCCCTGGTGAATGGATCCTTATTCTAATTACCAAGTTCTGAGCTGCTTTCCTCCTCCACACCCTTCCACCATGATGCTCTGTTCCACTCAGGCCCAGAGCAATGGAGTTGACCCTCCATGGACTGAGACCTCTCAAACCAGGAGCTCCAAATAAACTTTTCCTCCTCTAATTGTTCCTATTAAGGTCTTTGGTGACAATGATGACAAAACTGACTTAACAGATGGCCTAAATAAAATTCGACACTCAGTGTAGTTCAGCCCCTTAGGTACTCAGAGAACAACTGCACCCCAATGCTTAGAGTTATTAGTGAGGTAGGGACTATCACTTCTGCAGGTTATGAATGCAGAACTTTCTTTGTATGAGAAGGAGATGACACATCACAGAAGCAGGAAGCTTTCCAACAAAGGGAAATCTTGAATTTGTAATACAGAAAGAAGTAGTCAGTGCCAGAAATAATGAATGGTAATGTTGAACAGAAAGTTTCAGCTGCTCTTAAAATATTGCTTTGCATTAACATATTGTAGACAACATTTTAAGTGATATTTTGATATGAGCTGTTTTGTGTATATGTGTGTATGTATCTTTCTGGTCCCTGAGATGCCAGTAAGTTACTGAAGAGAGAATTTTGAGAAGTCCAGTGTGATTCATTTTACTGTTTTCTAAACAGTAGCTATTCAAATGTTTTTCTGATGCTTCCCAAAGCTGTATTATTACTAGTTAATAATTTTAAAATTTAATGTGCAATTTTACTTTAATATTTTTAAAAATATATTTTTATAATCACTGGTATGACCAGAAATCTACTATTACTGGTCATTAATATTTTTATGTGCACTAAAATTAATGTATGCCTATTAAATATTTTCAGTGTTTGACTATGTACTACCTATAATCACCTCATCTTCAATGGTAGGCAGATTGAATTTGTAAAAATTTATATCACGGAGGAACATGTACTTTGGGCTTGAACAGTGACTTTATCATTTACTATTTATTAAAATATAAGGAAGTTTGCAATATTGATCTATTTAAAACTTAGACTCTTTCTATGAAATTGAGATTATATATTCAACTTGAAGTACCTTTTTTGCTATAATGAGATAATAGTCATAGAAAGAATCATATTTGGTACTTAATGATAACTGCAAATATAACAACAATGGCAATAACTAATATTTATTGCACAATTACTATGTGCCAGACTCCATATTAGACTGTGAAAATGTTTTCAACAAATATTAGTATTTTTTTTCAAAAGCTGTGCTATCAAATAGTTCAACAGTCCCATTTAGTATCTATGATCATCCAAAACATTTCCCAAGGTTCTAACAAATTGATTAATATTTGATGGAGTGCTAATAGATTAGACCATTAACAGTAACTTGAATATTATACTTGGATAAATGTACCATGGTAAATTAGGATTAAATCTATAATATAAATAAAAATTATGACACTTAAATGGCTTCATTTGAATTATGCCATATGATATTGATCATATCTAATTAGTCTTCATGATTTATAATTGGTACATAAAGCCCTTGCAGTTGATATTGCTACATTTAAAGGGAAAACATACTAAAAATGTAGTATTTTCTACAATTTTCAGACATAAAATGTGCTCCATGGCTGATAACAATTAAGTAAATAAGACAACTTACATATGTGTCTTGATTTCACTATCTCAAATTTTTAGTGCTCATCTTAAATTTTGGAAAATAGAACCTTCTTATTGAGCTGTCTTACAATGATTTCTAGTCTCACCTTCTCTAGCTATTGTTTTCTTCTTTCAAACTTTATTAAGACATTCTCATGGAAAAGACTATCCTAAGAGTCAACATGGCAAGTTTTGGCATAAGTCTGCTGTAGTGCCTCTTAAAAACTCCCAAGAAACTTCACCATTTTCTGAAGCTTCTTGCCTTAGCCTCCAGAGAGTATACTCCCTGTGTTAGTATTGGCTTTATATTACTATAACAAAATACCTGAGGCAATTAGTTTTTAAAGAGAAACATTTTATTTAGCTTTCAGTTCTGTAAGTTCCAGTCTATGATTAGATAATTACATCAGTTTAGATTAGAAATGAGAGCAGTTTTTCCTGCCAGGAGCATATGATGGAACAAATTATTCAGGACTTAAAATAGAAAGCAGAAAGAAATTAAGAGACCAAGGTCACACAATCCTATTCAAGGGCATGATTCCAAGGACCTGAGATCCTCTCATTGGGCCCCACCTCTCAAAATTACTACTGTCCTCCAAGAGTGCCACCCTGGGAACAATGCCTTTAATACATGGGTCTCCGGGAAAACTATCCATATTCAAACCATAGCATTCCCCTTGAATTTTTTTTTTTTTTTACACAAAGTAATTTAGCTCTCTATACACAACTCAGATTAGAGTTCACTACTGCACACTCAAATAACTATTAGGGACCTGTCAACCAATCAACTCCTCTAGGCCCTCAAGAGAGCACAAATGAACTGCAGAAGGCTTTGAGAAGCTCTTATTTTATATCATCTCCACCATTCTCCATAAGATTAAAGGAACAGTACATACAGATAATGTTATTCAATTTTCCTAAAAAGGCAGAAGCACCTGTCATCATCTTGAATGTTAAGTAATGACTTTTCATCTCTATTTTAATTGAGCAATTCCATGTATAGGCTAGAAATGTTCAATACTCTTTCTAGCCCTATTTTTACAGTTTCCTCCACCAAAGAAGACACATTTAACAATGGTCATGCACAAAAAGAAGAAGAACAGCACAGAGATTTACACAGTTATTTAAGGCAGGAATAGACAATAACTTGTGGGCATCCTGCTCCATGTTTTCAAAGTGCCACTTAAGTACCCGGGTCAGTATTCCTGCCAAAGAAAATTCAAAAGCATCCAAAATGTCCTGTCAAAGAACTTTAATATCACTACGAGAGCAATGATTGCCCCCCAGAATTTTAACTGATCTGGATGTTAGTAGTTCTTAGCAGGTTTTAACTCAGCTATCACCTGGTCCCCTCTTCTTGGTGCACAACATGGTCTCAGCCATGCTCATGTCTAATTCACACTGTACCTGGCATTTCAACACACAGGAGGAGAGAGGAGTCCATAGGATTCTGAAGTCCTGAGGAATACTTTCTGTCTTTGACAATGGTTATAATTCCCCTCTCAATCTCTGCTGCAGCTTGTCACCAGAAAGCCAAAGTAACTCACAGTTGAAAAGCCACGAATATCAGACTAACGCTTAGAGCAAAATCCTCCTTCTCTAAAAATATCGAAGGATTGAAGGGTGACCCCATATGGGCTTGGGTGGATGTGATAAAATGCAAATTTGCAGCTTCCAGTGGGAGAGAGAATGCTACAGTACTAGGTCAGAAGTGGGGACTGAATGAGGATATTTTTTAATATTCATGTAACTGGGGAGGATTGCTTCCAGATGGGAGGGGTAGCCTGCAGAGGGAAGTTTGTGGGGGCTGAGGGTGAAAATTGTGCAAACATATGGAGCTGTTAGGAAAAGAAAAAAAAAGGTTCTAGGAAAGCAGGAGGTGTGGTAGCAGGATTCACAGAGCAGGGAGCTTAATAATGATAGACAGAGTTCTCTGGGCCTAAAAAGAGAGAGACCAGCTCAGGAAATGGCCTGGGGTAAAGCTGGAATCCTGAGGGCTCTGAGGATAGTGTAGCATCCATTAGAAGGTTAGAGAGGAATGAGAGGAAGGAAAGAAATGGGAAGGGGTGGAGCTGCATCTCTTTTGCATTTTCAGGAAGTCATTGTAGAAAACACTCCAGCCTCCTGGAGCTTCTGATTTTCTTCTATTCAAAATATTGTTAGAAATAAAGAAAACGGAGCAAAATGTTAGCGATGGGCTTCATGTAGCGAAAGGCTGCACTGTGATGTCCCTTTGGTATCCTTGACTGTTGTTCTGCTACGCAGGGGCCTGCTGCACAAGGAATCACTACTCAGTTTCATTTGGCACCATTAACCCATCTCTGTAAATGTTAGGCTTCTTCCTCTGGCGTCTCAATTCAATGAGCAAGCCAGGCGCAAAGTGACAGGAGAGTTTCTCACTTAAGAAATCTGCTCCAATAGGCACTCCCTGCTCGCGACTTTTTCTCAGTCTATTTAAATGATCTAATATTCTTATCTTCCCCCTCATTCCTAGGACAACTTCAACCCCCAAGCTTAACATAGGTAGATGGCTTTTGATGCCCTATAGACTCACATTACAATGTCGGGCACCCCTGGATTATCTGTGGTAATTTAACATAATTCAGTCAGCTTACTAGCAATAAATCATCGCATTTACAAAATATAAATCACCTCATTCAAGTACCATTTCATTTCCCTGGATCCTGTCTTTATGCTGAATCTGCAGCAATTCTCCAAGTAAGCTATGCCAAGCCTTGACCCAGTGATTGTATAAGCTCTGATTCTTCTTTGCCAAGTCCTCTTCTGTCCTCATTTCCAGCTTTCACTGTAGTATATCTATTACCTCCTTAACTTTGAGTCTGTCAGCATTTTAGTGCATAGTAGCTAATGGTAATTCTGTCCATATCTTCAAAACACTTTATTTTCTTACCGCATTACTCCCTTGGAAAGTCAGTGTGTATTTACATTTTAAAATGTGTTAGTGGTCTTCAATATATATACACTTATTAATATCTAAGGAAGGCCCTGTTAGAACCCATGCTCCTTTTCTAAAAGAAATTGATTTCTATATTATTATTAGGCAATCCACATATCCTTAACTAAACCCCCTTCATAAGTAGTTTAGACGTTGAGCTTCCTAACAGGGTAGTACAACATCCTGCATGCACAGAGAGGGCTTGCCAGTGTGCTGTCTAGCAAAGGATACAACGGGTAGGAACAACAGAAGTGGCAGGAAAGGCCATGAGTCTGTCACACTGTCTTTGAAGTCAGAACTCCGGATCCTTTTGGATTTGTTCTTCTTTGGTAGAACACAACTGGAAGCCTTCCGTTGGGGACTTCCCAGGGATTCCCATTTCAATACACATGCCTGCATCGCAGCTGAGCAATGCAACAGAGCCACTTCCACTTGCTCTCAACCACATCAGACTCTCAACTCCTCTTTGATTGCAAACTTCTAGGCAACCAGAAGTCTCCAACAAAGCACAACTTCCACCTCAGAACCAACAGCTTTCATTACACTGCAGGTGAACAAGCCCTTTCAGCCATCTCCTTGTTGTCTGGCTTAGATTTTAACCTTGCTTTCAATCTTAGGTGTTTCTCTCACTCTAAAGTAGAAGAGAATAGATGGAGAACACTGGGTCTTTATGGTATTTAAAAGAGGGTACACAGAGAGACCCTGGCGTGCTTGCCTTGCCGGCTTTATTTCAGACTATCTCGCCAGAAAGCAAGGAGGAAAGGATGCTATTGTTAGTGTTTCAAAACAACATCCAACATCACCTTCTATTTTGACCTGTTCACCCTTTTCTTTCAAGAAATTATCCTTTGATTCTCAAACTCCCTTGCTCTTGTCTGAGAACAAAGGAAGCCCCCCATCCGCTGCCTCTTAGTACACAAATTGCTTTAGTCATTTTCAAATTATGAAGTATGGGGAAAATTTCATAAAGAGAAAATACTTATCATTTTTTATGGATAATTCAAATATAGTTGAACCTTAGAACTTGAAGATGAAGAATGAAATTGTTATGTGCTTAGAAAAAAAGAACCTAAGCAATCAAAAAAACAGTCTTCATATACACACAATAAAATTGAGTTTTAAAGTGTGTAATCATACCTCTGCATAACATGGCAGGGATATTATTGTTTGTTTTGATATTGTGCTCTGTTTTGAAATGTACATAGCTATGCAAATAAAGTTAGGTAACTCAATTGAGGCATAACTTTTCTTTTTATAAAAAATTAGCATCATACTGCCTTAAATCTAAAATGTAAGGAAATTAAATGCAAATAAAAAGCACAAGGAAATATTAAAGTGTTGATGCAACCTCTTCAATAAAAATCAAAGATATTTAAGATTTTCATCAGGAGAAATCTAATTAACATTACCAGTAGGCAATACTAACAGTAAAAGAAAACACTCTCAAATTTTTTGTCTCTTAACTCTTCATCATCTTTACAAATGTACCCTATCCCCATACCTCTGGCCTTTATCCAATCAGTGACTCCTCTAGCCTTGGAATGCCCTTTCTTCCTCTTATTCACATGGCTAACTCATATTTATTCTTCAATACCCAGAACTATTATCTGGAAAGACTCCCCTACCCTATTTGGCCAAGAAAAGGGTTATCTTTCCATATTTTTACCTAGAATTTATTGGCTTTTTTTTTTTGCCTAATCCCTCAGTTGGGTTAGGAACTCTTGAAATTCATGATTTTGTGTTACTAATACCTTCCTATCACTTACTATAGTGCCCAGCATGTAGAAAAAGCTTCTCTTTCTCTCTCTCTCATATATATAATATATATATTATATATATATATATAATATATATATATACTTTATCCCCAATACAAAAATATCTAAAAAATAAGATTTAGCTAAAGTCATGTTTTTCTCAAAGGCCTTCGAAGGAAGGAAGAAGTTATGAGGAATATTTTGGGTATTTTTCCTTATTCTGGTCCTCTTAAAACCCCTCAGAACATAACTAGGTTTTTGGTAAACCCCAGAAATTTACATTGTGTAAAAATCATAAGTATTCAGAATTTTCATGATTCAAGCTAATAGATGCCTACTGTGTCCATTGCCTGGGTTACCACCATGATTTTAACTGCTTAAGCAAGGGGCTGTCTTTCAGCACCCAGAACATTTCTGTCCTCCTTTCTACTGGAGAGCAGAGTAGCTGTGCTCTGGGTTAAACTAAAGCAGCTCCTTGGGGATGAAGCCTCACATGAATGGGAGTGGACTGAGACAGGCCTCCCATGGAAGGATCCAACACTCTCTCAGAGTTGACGTCTTCAATTGGACTTGTCATCAAATGCATCCCCAGACCTGCAGTTTAGTCTTCAAAGCAAAGAGCATATAGCACCTTACATTTCAACAAAGGACATTCCAGATGGTTCTTTGGCCACCCTAAGCAGATTCCCCATCAACTTTCCTGACTTTCCTCTTCTAGGCTTCTGTGGCCTATGTTGCATTTAGAGAGTCAGAAGATGTTTCGTTTGGATTTTCCTCTCTCATTACTTTCCCTTTTGGTCTGTTTTTTTTCCTGTTTTTGACTCCATTTCTTCCAGAGAAAAAGGAGTTAGTCTATCCTGTTCTATGAAAATGATTACAGATATGCAAGGAGGGTCCTGAATGGTAATATAGTTAGGTGGATTCAAATCCATGGTCGATTAGAATTATAAACGAAAACCTCTTTAAAACACTTAAGTTCTTTCTACCAGTGATGGTGTGACACATATTCTCTTAGCATCAAAGTCTTTGTCAATAATAGAGGAGAAAGAACAAAAAGGCTGCCATCCTACCACCTAAGATTATAGTATCAAATGAGATCACACATATGAATGTGCTTTGTGACTATTTTAGCATCATGCAAATATAAAATATTAGTATTATGTGCATTATTATGGGTATCTTGTTTTACCCAACATTTTTATCAGCTTGGAGAAAGACATAAAAGCAAGATTATAAGCTTTACAAATGACAGACATATGGGAGGAATAGCTAATAAAAAAGAAAGAAGAGAGAATCAAAGTTCAAAGAAATTGTGACAGATTGGAATGATGACTAAAACTACTAAAATGATATATAATATGAACAGATGTAAAATAACACACTTTGGTTAAAAAAAACATGTCAGAAGACACCAGTTATGGCATCAGTTTATATAAGGCAGAGTTAGATCGCTGGGAGTTGAGGGTAACTATCTTCCTCTTGTAGGAATAATAAGTCCAAAGCAAAGGAGGTAAACTGATGCGTGCATCAGACCTTTACTGACACATGTAGTATGTAAATATTGAAATATGAGGAAATGAATACCATGTTAGAAATCTGGAATATGACCTAGGGAAGGCAATGAGAATCTTTAAAAAGCCTAAATCCATGTCATATGAAAGGCAGTTGACAGAGCCAGGGTCATTTTTGCTTGTAGGGAGAAGACTTAAGAGTTCAAGCTGTCTACAAATGTTTCAAGGGCTTCCAGAGACCAAACATATAAAAATGTCCAACCACAGAACAACTGAAGATCTAAACAAGGTAATACAGCATATACTATATTCTCAGTAAGTGACAGTTACGTATATTAATTGTTTGTTTTCTAAATAGGAAAAATATTAACCTATTAAAAGCTTTGAAAAATGAGTTCCCTGTGTTTAGATATAGCTAAGGATATTAAAGATTGTTACGTAGAATGTTTCTGGGACATTGTAGAAGTGTTGTGTGTCTTAGTGTTTTCTTACTTGGAGAGCATGCACACATTGACCTTATTTTATACCTGCTCTCCATCCATGCCCATCCCTTAGGTAAAAGATCCAACATTCAAAAGGCTGTAACATTTTGGGAGGGGAGGATAAAAAGAAGAAAGGCAGGATATTGTCACTTTTATAATAAAACCTTAAATACAGAGATATTACATTGTAAACTAAATATTCAGTACTAGTACTAGGATAGCCCCTTCCAAGGCAGTAGTTTTAAAAACTTTACTCTGTTTCAGAATCACTTATAGTGGTTGGCTGCAGCTCAACCCTGGGTTTCTACATGAGTAGACCTTGAGTGGAAGCCCCAGAATTCGCATGTCTAACAACTTCTCAAGTGGTACTGAAAATAAACCATTGCTTTGATTAAAAATGCATTATTCATAGCCTTTGCTAAAGAAAACAAAAAGACACAAGGTGGTCCTATTTTTTAATGCATGAAACCAACCCATCACCTTTGGTTATAATTAGTGGTAAAAATCCTCAAAACCAATCCACAGGCTGTTAAATGATTTGTACAGTGCCTTGACATGAAAACACAAGAAAAAATAAGTTTTATCCTTAAGAATTTGATCCAGTTTATATTTCAAAGACAGGTAATTAGTACAAGAAACAGTGTAAAGAAAAGAGAAAAAAAGATAAATGGGTAGATAGTCAGAAAATAAGACATAATATAGAAAAAACAAAGGAAGTTGCTGAGTTGGATTGATGGTTGCACATTAAAGGTCTTTAAACTTTTGCTAGAATTCCTGGGGCTGCCTTGAATCTGGTTCCCTTATTCATTAGGATGATTCTACTAAAGTTTTTAGTTGTCTTGCTTCCTTATTATTTGATTATTCTGGTGCTCCTTTTCATATACCATACTTATTGATCGATTCTGAGGCTATAGAAATGAAAGTCACCTAACACAACATTTTGGATGACAATATTTTCCGGCTTCCAGAGTTACTGTTAAAAAGTCCATTGTCACGTATTCCCTTTTTATTTTATTTTATACTTTTTTTTGCTTGTAACTTAACTTTTTACCCAGGTGGAAGTTTTAAGAATTTTGCTATTTTCCCTAGTGCTCTAATACTTCAAGATGATCTGGATTAATATGGGTCTTAAAAACTGTTGTTTCGCTACACTGTGGCCTCTTTAATTTGGAAAATGGTGTCCTTTCATCATGTCATCATGGATTTTGTTCATTTGTTATTCATAAGTTTTCTTTAAGTATTTTTTTTTGTTCTCTGTTTTCTTGATTCTTATTTACAAATCTCTTTCCAAATGTAAGACTTGCTAGACTGATCCCTATTTTTCTCTGTTGTCTTCCATTTTTAATGTTTGTTCTCTAATTCTATATCCTGGAATATTTTCTTGATTTTATCTTTTAGACTTTCATATTTATTTATTTGTTTATTTATTTATGTATTTATAGTTGTAGATGGACAGCATGCCTTGATTATGTGTTTATTTTTATTTGGTGCTGAGGATCGAACCCAGTGCCTCACACTTGTGGCAAGCACTCTGCCACTGAGCTACAGCCCCTGCCCTAGACTTTCTTTGTATGTATGCACACATGTGTAAGCGTGTGTGTGTGTGTGTGTGTGTGTGTGTGTATGTGTATGTACAAATATACGTGTGTGTGTAGATAGATAAATAGTCACCAACTGATGGTGGTTCAACCTGATTTTTCATCTTTATGATGATGAAAAAGTGATAAGCACTCAGTAGAAATCATACTTTGAATTTAGCATTTTGATCTTTCCTCAGGCTAACAATATATGGAATTATGGTTGCTTGTCTTGCTGGTCAGAGGAAGCCAGTCATCTGCAGGATTGCAAGGGTAAACAACCAATATTCTTCCATGTGCTGTGTTGCTATGATGGTTAATAGGTTAGGTGTATAAAAATTTCAACATAACAATGGGTTATCAGGGTGTAAACCTCTTCATAAGTTGAGGAGCTTCTTTGCTTTTGTCTATCTATCCTTCTATCCTCTAATTCTGTAGTAGTGTAAAATTCCAAGTGTTTTCTTTTGGTCTCTGATCTTCTTTCCTTTTTTCTTTCTTCCCCCTTCCTTTCTCTCTCCCTTCTTTCCTCTTTTTTCTTTATTTCTTAAAAACTCTTGCTTCTGCTTTTTGTGACTGCCATGTCTTCTCTCATCTCTCTGTATCTAACACAGGGTTTTGGATTGTTCTCTTCCAGTGTCTCCATGGCAGTGATGGCAGCAGTTTGGATTTCAGGATTACATCCAGGATTTGGTCCAGTGACCCTGTGCTCCCACTCGAGGACATCTGCAAACCCTTCAGTACAATGATATTTGGGAGTGAGAGATGAAGACTGAAATGGGAAGGATGACCATAAATTATGGACAAAGAGCTGGGTGCCTTTTTGTGTTTTTAAGAAGACGGTTGAGACTTTTAAAAAAATATTTTTATAACTTTGTTTTATTTATTTATTTAAAAAAATGTGATGCTGAGGATCAAACCCAATACCTCACCCATGCTGGGCAAGCATTCTACCACTGAGATAAAGCCCCAGCCCCTATGATTGAGAGTTTTAAAGAAAAATTAAACTTCCACAATCTTGAATTTAATTTTTATAAAAACAACAAGAGGAATAGAATGCAATTAGATATTTAAATATATGCAAGAAACTGTGTGTTTCCTAGTAGCCTAGTAGTCATGTAGCTAGGAACAGATTTTTTTAATCAATATTTTTCCTCTGGCTGTTTCTTGTTATTGTGTTTCAGGTGAAATATATTGCCCCCTCTTGTTTTATAAGCCCATTCTTTTAGAATGTAGTGCTCTTACTTAAGCAGAGTAAGAGACAGTAAATATTAAAACCAACACAAAATGCATGTATGGTTAGTAATAAGTACTTTGAAGAAAAATACACTCAGAGAAGAGTGGAACATCATTTGGGACACTATTCTAAACAGGCTGGTCATGGAAGTCCTCCCTGAAGAGATGGTAGTTTAAGCAGGAACCAAATGAAGTAAGGGAGAAAGCCATGCAAGTATCTGAAGGAAGACTACCCTGGGAAGAAAGAACAGAGAATTCAAAATGTCTTGGAGGAAAGCTTTTGGCAATGTTAAAAATAGCTAGAAGGACGGTATGAATGCAGCCTGGTGACAATGGGCAATGGGTTGGTAATATCTGTAGTCATGCAAGGACTTAGTTGACCGTTGCAAAAATTTTGGCTTTTATTTTCCGTGTAACACTGACATGTATTGTGGGGGTGATTGACTAACATGATCTGACTTGGGTATTTTAAGCATTACTGGCTCCCACATAGAAATTTGAATAAAGCAGGGGAAATGAATTAGGAGATGATGGTCTTTGAACTGATGAGAATAACAAGAATATGGTGAAGTGTTTACGGTAGAACCAGTAGGTTTTGCCAATATATTAATCAGGCACGGGGAAAAAAAATAAGGAATGGGGTTATTTGAGATTTTTTATTTGAGAAAGTGGGTCACAGATGGTACCATTTTTTGAATTAGGAAAATTTGCAGAGAAGCAGTTTTGAGGAAAGGGGAATTATGACTATTTTCTCAATAACTTTGAGTTTGATTTTTGCCAATTGAATATTTAAATTGAAATGTTGAGTAGGCAGAGATATATGAATCTGAAGTTCTTTATTGAGAAGTCATGTTTTCTTTAGAGGCATTGATAGTTACTGAAATAACTTAAGTACTATGAGTATGTTAATGACAACTATTTTTTGGTAAGGAAGAGAGTAATATTTTCCTTATTGGAATGTGTATACATTTTGCCTAACTTTATTATAATCAAAATATGATTTATATAAAATTGAGATGACAATAAAGAGAAAAAAACCATCTCAACTTTACCATTTCAGGAGCATGATTATTTGTAATCTTGTACATTTTCTGCTAGTGATTTAGTATTATATTATGGGCCTTTTTTTGATTGATCATATACTCACTGAAAACATGAGACATTTATTATAGCATAATAAAAGCAATAGAACTGCAATAATTAAGATATTGGTGCAATAATCAATAGTTCAATGAACTGAAAAAAAGACCTCTGAAGCAGTTTATAGTTTTATATGAAAATTTAATATATGACAGTCTCATATACCATAAAGGAATATGTTCAACCAATAAAGGTAAAACCTTATCTCATACCATAACCCCTTCTCAAATATAAAATTATTAAAGCATAAATAGTAAACTGTCTTGGAATTCACCCTTACCTCCTTAAGCTTTTTGTCAACAGAGAATCCCTTTAAAATATGCCACATGACATCATTTTTTTTTAAAGTTTAAATCCTCCAATGCTTTCCATTTCATTCAGATGAAGGCCAAATGGTGCATGAGGTATTATATAATCTGAACCCTGCTATGTATGCTCAACCACCTTTCCTTTTCTACTCCAGCTCTGCCTCACTTTCGTCACCCCTCCCCAAGTAGGTGGTATCTACTTGCTATTCACCATCTGGAAAGCTCCCCCACTGTCCAGGTGGTAGCTCTAGCAGCAGCACCTTCAGGTCTCTACTCAGACACTTGGAGGCCTTCCCTCAACATGACATTTAAAAAAGTATCTGAAAATCCTGATTCCTTTCACTGCAGCTTGTCTCCAAGATTCTCCCTCCTTCTTAACTTGTTTTATTGTTCTATATTAAATTGATGATTACCTGGTTTATTATGTATTTGCTTATAGATTGTATTCCTGTATTAAAATGTAAAAATACAAATCAGGGAGTTTATTTATTTTCAGGATGGCTTTATCCCCTGATCCTGGTATGCTTCCTGGCATCTATTTAGACACTGAATCATTTTTTATAAATAGATTGAAGAATGAATTCATGACAAAATGGAGGCCAATGGTAGCTGATATTTTTCTAGAAAGCGTTTTCTGAACATAAAAAAAAAAGGAGTGAATCCAAAGAGAAGATAAGACTTTCCAAAAAGAAAAAAAAAAAAAAGCCGAAGCAGTTTAAACATCAAGTTGGAGAGAAAAAGCTGTTTTCTATTTTTTTTTTTATTCCTTTAATACAAAGACCACAAAGAAGAAGGATGGAGGAGGAGGAGAAAGTGGTGGAAGAGGAGGAAAGAAAAGCAGGAAATTACAAATCTGAAGGGTGATTTGGTTTCTCTCTCTTGTAATTTGTTCTTGGGCCAGATTCATCTGTTAAATTCTCTGGAGGGTGACTACAGACTCCAGAGTAGCAAACAGTGAGTGAGAAAATGAGTAGTACATGGATGAAAGGAGAAGGATAGGACTCAGAGAACAAAACAATACAAAGCTGGGCTACAGCAGGCCGTGCTGGACTGATGGTTGCACACTGTAAAAATATCATTAATGGTGGAGGGAAAGAAATGGTATTTTAAACCCAACTGTAATCCCCCTCTATTTTCTGTTGCTCTGGAAAAGCAGTATTTACAATGGCTTTCTCTGTGCCTCCCACATGGGATTTAGCCACTGTTGTAACCTTGTGTTGTTCATTGTGCAGCTAGAAAAGTACAATTCCACTACATTTAAGCCACTTTGTAAGGGGAAATGCAACTGTCAGCTCAGGTGGCTTTAAGCTGTCAGAGCTTGGTGAATAAAACCGACTCATCTCTCCTCAACATCCCCACATGAGGAGAGAAGCTGACACATGGGAGTTTTATCTTCCTGGAATAAACCCTTCCCATGCAATGCTGTAATCTCATTGAAGTGCACATTGAAATCACCCGGCGAGACTTAAACATGACAGGCTTTCCCTTTCCCTCCAGAGATTCTGATTTATTTATCCTAGGATATTGCCTGGCCATCAGGACTTATAAATGCTCCTAGGTGATTTAATATGCAACCAAAATTGAGAAACATCAACATAGTTTTCTTTCTTCTTTTTTCTTCTTCTCTTTTCCCCTCTCATAGTGCACACTTTTTTTTTTTTTTTTTTTTTTTTTGGTTTGCCTACCAGAATAATTTTTCTCTGCTTTCCTGTCACATCCAAATGTTGATTCGGGGTCTACTTCAACCTTCTTTGGGAAATTGTGATGAAAATTACCTTCTCCCAACTTCAAGGGCAAACCTTCTAGACTTGGATTAATCAACCCATTCTATTGTGCTCTCCATAATCACTGGTGCAGGGATGAGTGAGTAATATAAGCAGTCCCATTCAGCTGGAACACAGGATTCTTGCTTATTACTGAGCTAAGAACATTTTCTCCCTTCCTTGGGACATTGTATTATATGGATGTGAAGTTGGGAACCTCTACCAGAATTTTTCTCCAAGAGGAAAACAGAGTGAGGGAGGATAGCCAAGAGAAACTGCAGAGAGAAAGAGACGGAGTGAGGAGCTTAAGATTATCCTCAAGCCACACTCCTTCTGGGATTCCAGCTAGATATCAATGAAGGGCCTTTTAATTTATGTCAGTTGAAATTTGATGTAGCTAAAATACCCTAACTTACCCCCTTGTGCCATTTGTTTTCCTCTCTCTAGACCAGGTGTTAAAGGAAGATGTCAAGATCCTCATTTGGTATTCACAGGAGCCTGAAGCAGTGTTGGTAATCATTCTTTCTGATCACCTCCTAGAATAGGTAGATCCTTAGGTAAGGAAGATATCCTTTTTGTGGCATGAACTGGAAGTGCTAGCTTTCAGGATCTGTGTGGGGTTAATGGATGTGATAACTGCAATAAAGAGTACTAATATCTATATGGTTGCTTTCTCAGTGGCTCCATAACAAGCGAGTCACCCATCTGCAAGCAAATGAATAGGTGTTGAGTGCATGGTTCACAGGAACACTCTGTTAGGAAGTGTGAGGTTTACAGAGAAATAAAACAAATGTGTGACTCATGGCCTCAATTGGTTTACTATTTTATTTGTTTTTAATTGACAAATTATAATTATGTATATTTATGGAGTACAATGTGATGTTTTGATTTATGTATACATCATAGATTCAATCAAGCTAATTAATGTATCTATCTGATATATCATTTTTTTTTTGGTGGTGAAAACACTAGAAATATATTTTGGTGACTGTGCTATTTTAATTGATCGGTTCTCCATGTATTTTGTTTCCAAGTTGTAACTGTATTGTGCTTCTCTATGGGAAGAGAGCTCAGGGATCATGTCTATGTCTTACCTAATGTCTGTCTGTAGAACATGAAGCCAGAGCCTGCCAAAGCAGATAACTTGTGATACTGTCAATCCATGATCCTCTCTAGGTGTAATATTTTCTTTTAAATTTTTGTATTTGTTCTTTTTAGATATATAAGACAAGAGAGTATTTTTTGATATATTATACATACAGGGAGTATAACTTATTCTAATTAGGAATCCATTCTTGTGTTTGTACATGCTGCAGAGTTTCACTGGTGGTGTATTCATATACGAACATAGGAAAGTTATTTTTACTACACAGATAAACCCATGCTTCTGCTGGCCTGGAACTGAAATTAAAACCAGAAATGGTACAGGAATCTTTCTCTCAGAATTTCCCTTGTATCTTACATACTAATTTTGCTAAATTCTAGAAACCAGTACTTTTCAATTGACCAGGCAAACTTCCCCTGTGCACCATTGTCTAGCAACATTTCACTGTCTTAAGCTTCGCCTCAGACTGACCTCTTTCCACTGGGAATCAAATTCTCCCCTTCCTACATACAAGAATTGGACATTTTTCTGATGCAACAAACCCATTTGACAAAGAAACTATAGTCTTGAAGGAATTCTGAAGTCTGATTAAAAATATAGCCTTCAAATATTTTCCTAGTTTCATGTGGAATGAAATCATTTGGATTTTATAGGCCGATTTCAGTCAAATTGACAGAGAGGCAAAAGTCTCGGAGATATATTGAGTTTTCTTGTAGGCAGCCACCCATGAAGTGAAAATCCAGGGGAAATCAAATTTCTTTAGTTCAGTCATTTGCCTCCAGTAATGACTTGCTTTTGCACCAACCATAACATTTCTCTACCATTATAACGATTTAGAACATTTTTGTGTATCAGATTATTTTCACTTCGACACAGTTTTCCCTGCTTCACTGCCAAACCAATCCAATGCTCTGAGGTGCTGTCGGTTCACATGAAAGGACAATTTGCAGCCTCCACTGAGTAGGTGAAGTGTTCCATCATGACTGGTTACACTCAAGTCATGAGTCTTTATCTTCAGCTCCAAGCAGCCCTGTATTTTCTGTTAAAGCTCGTGAGTCAGTCTAGAGACCTTAGTTTTTAGATTGTGGATATAGGTGAGTGTAAGAAGCAGGAATGAAGATTTCCAGAGGCCTCCTTTTTAACTCCTGGATAGTGCTGGAGTGGGCTTAAAGATGAATTCACCATGCCCCAGTTCAATCCTTCTGCTGACAGTCCCTTTGATGCCTCTAAAGAGACTGATTTCTGCGCTTTAAGACCAAGAGAGGGGCGCAGCCAGGAAGAGCCCAAACATCTCAAGTTTTCCAAAGACTTGTAGGTTTTGATTTTTAACCCTTTCATTATTAAGTAGAACTTATATATACAAAAGTATATAAAATTAAGTTTATTTGCTAAGTATCTATAACACTCATACAAACATTTCATAGGTAAAGCATAAGAATGTGATTAACATTTCCAGAACCTCCTTGTGTCTCTTCGCATTGACTGTCTCATCCTTTTTGAAGAAAACACTAACCTGCCACTAGTAATAATTCCTTGTTTCCTTTAGTTTATTTTTAATTTATGGACCAACAAACAGAATGTTGTTTGTTGCCTTCTTTGAACACTGTATAAATAAAAACATAATAAATGCATTTTCTAAAATTTGCTACTTTTCACTCAATATTAAGATTACAAATTTTAGACATATTGTTGCACATAAATCATAATATTTTTTCTATATAGTATTCTATGTTTTCTTGCTAATGTAATTTGTTTATTCATTATACTATTAGAGTACTGTTTTTAATTTTTTAAAAAATTTTGGTAAACATTTTTAAATTTTTTTAATATTTATTTTTTGGTTGTAACTAGACACAATATCTTTATTTTATTTATTTATTTTTATGGGATGCTGAGGATAGAACCCAGGGCCTCCCACATGCTAGGTGAGCACTCTATAGCTGAGCCACAATCTCAGCCCCAACACAGATTTTTTAAAAAAAATATTCATTTTTTAGTTTTAGGTGGACACTTTATCTTTATTTTATTTTTTACATGGTGCTGAGGATCGAACCCAGTGCCTCATGCATGATAGGCAAGTGTTCTACCACTGAGCAAGAACCCCTGCCCTGAAACACAGCTTTGAGATACATATTTTTTTGCTTCTTATTTCTTGTTGCAGATAAATATGCAAATTTTACATAGGAAAGGGGTGTCCCTCCACCCCGGCATCTTTAGCATTTCAAGATAATACATTTTCCAAAATGATGTGCTAGTAGTTCCTGTGTCACATTTCTTTGCTAATACTTGGAAAAGTATGTTTTAGTACCTGACAATATGCACATGTGTATTGTATCTCATTATAATTATAATATGCATTTCCTTGATTAATAATGAGTTTTCATGTTAACTTTTAACTCATTTTTGGTGATTTAGATATCCTGATTGAAAGAACTCTTCAAATTTTTAGCCAGTTTTTCTGTTGAAATATCTCCCTGTTTCACTTTGATTATTAGCAGTTTCTTACATACAACAGATACTAGTTCCTTTTCATTATAGATATTGCATATGTGTTTTCCCAATCTGAAATTGATCTTGTCTTTATAATAAATGTCTTTTGATAAATGGAAATCATTCATTAAATATATTCTTCTTTGTAAGTCTTTAGGGCTGTATGTTTTTTACCTTGTGTAAGAAATTATTTCCTACCCTGAGATCTAAAGATATTCTCCCATACTCTCTCTCTTAAAAGCTTTGTAGCATTTACCTTTAAATTTTAGATCTTGAAGATTAACTTACATCTTCAATAATTGATGTTTTTCTCAATATGTTGGGAGTTAGAAGTTCACTTAAAAAAATGCTGCTAGTCAATTACTCCAGCATGGTTTACCATGTCACTTCTCTGCAGTGACATCTTAATAAATCAAACATTCACATATGCTTAGTCCTAGTGCTAAGCTTTCTGAACTGTCTCACTGATCTATATTTGCCAATACAAAATTGTCTTTATTACTATAGGATTAAAATATATTATGATACAGAGCAAGTTTCCCCACCTTATTTTCATTCAGAAATGTATTGGCTCTTTTTAGATCTTTATAATTCCATCTAAATTTATAAATCAGCTTATTGAAATCAAGACTACAATTGCATTGAATGTATAAATCATTTTGTGAAGAATTCATGAACATTGTATATCTTTACATTATCTTTATATTTTCTTTAATCTTTCTGAGTGCTTAGAAAATTTACCTACAGAGGTCTTGCATATATTTTACTAGATTTATTAATGGGTTTTAGAGCTTTTATATGGATAGATAGTGATAGAATTTAAAAATCTCATAGACTCTTTTGATGGTATGTACATTTACCCAAGATATTTTATATTTATATTATACTGAACTTGCTAGGCTCTTTCATAAATTAAAATTGTTTATTTGTACATTTCTCTACACAAAATATAATTTCACTTATGGGTGATACCGGTATCATTTGTAGGGAATAAACTGAAAAAAAACTAAGCAAATTGAGATATTTTTGTTGATTTTCATGCCAATACACTATCTTGATTACTGTACCTTACAGAAAATCTTGGTATCAGGTAATATAAATTCCTCAATTTATTCTTTAATTTATAATATTGCTTTGGCTATTTTAGAGTCTTTTGATAATTCTAAAATTATATTTATTAAAGTTCAATTTCACATTTAGTGTGACAGTGTACATATTAAAAATATGTACTAGATTTGTATGTTATTCAAACACCTATAAAACGCCACAACAAGTTTTAAACGTGATAGATTTTTGTTTTAAAAGAAGACCACTGTTATCTGGATACTATTATCTTACAGCTACCAATTGTAATCCAGTTAGAGTGGGGGGTGCCAGGTCATTTACTAAGATAGAATTCAGGCTTTCTTAGAAAATATCCCTGTTCCCTTTGACTTAGAGAGGGAAAACAGTCTTCCCTGACATGTTACCAGATTTTTTTTTCTTTTTTTATTATTATTATTTGTTTTACTTAGTTGTACATGACAGGAGAATACATTTGAATTCATTGTACACAAATGGAGCACAATATTTCAATTCCATGGTTGTACATGGTGTAGAGACACACCATTCATGCAATCATACCTGTATCTAGGATATATTCTTTTTTATATTCAATATCAATATTTAAAATCAATATCAACATTTAAAATAAACATGTCAAATACAAGTCTGCATAAACTCTTGTTGGGATTTTTTTATTGATATACATTGAGTTTATAAATCAAATTAGAATTGACTTGGTAAAAATATACATGAACATGGTATTTGTATTATCTATATATAAATACAGTCTTAGTTCTTCCTTCCTAATAATGTGTCATTTATATTTTTCATACCTTATTGCATTGACTGGAATCTCCAGCACAGTATTAAATAGAAGTGGTGAGAAGAAATATCCTTTCCTTGTTCTTGATCTTAGATGACTTAAATTTTTTAACCATTAAGAATGATGTTGCCAAGCATGGTGGTGCATGCCTGTGATCCCAGGAAATCTGGAGGCTGAGGCAGGAGGGTGGCTAGCTCTAAACCAACCTCAGCAACTTAGTGAGACCCTGTCTTAAAATAAAAACTAAATAAATAGGATAGATTCAAACTAAAAGCTTCTTCTTAGCAAAGGAAACTGCCAATGTCTCAGCTTGGCACAGAATCACGAGCCACCACACAGCTTTGTAGATTCAAACAGCAATCTTTATTCCCGAACTCACACCGGCCTCCACACACGCTCTGGGGCAATCCCAGTTCTCCTCCGCCCAATTCACCTACTCCACGAGGCTTTTTTTCCAATATCCCATCTGAATCTCATGAGAACTCAACGGGAACAAGCAGCAGGAACACCCTAATCCCAGCAGCAATAATCTTCAACCTCCAACTTCCCTAAAACCCCTATTGTCTTAAACCGGGAACGCCTTAAAACCAAATTATCTTAAACCCGGATACTTCCTAAAACCTGGATCCACCCTGGTCATTGAGCAGGGTCACCTTTCTCAAACACACATGCAAGGTCACAGCAAATTTCTAAGGCAAGTCCATTTAACATGGGGTACGCTGGCAAGGAAATATCGATGTGTCATTCCTACTTGGCAATGGCCCTCAGCAGGAAACAATCAATAATGTGAAGAGAGAGCCTACAGAATGGGAATCAATTCTTTACCACATGCACATCAGACAGAACACTAATCTCCAGGATAAATGAAGAACTCAAAAAACTGAACAACAAAAAAAGCAAATAACGTAATCAATAAATGGGCTAAGGAACTGAACAGACACTTCACAGAAGAAGAAATGCAATCAATCAACAAACATATGAAAAAATGTTTAACATCTCTAGCAATTAGAGAAATACAAATCAAAACTACTCTAAGATTCCATCTCACTATAGTCAGAATGACAGATATTAAGATACAAACAACAATAAATGTTGGCGAGGATGTGGGGAAAAAGGTACACTCATACATTGTTGGTGGGATGGCAAATTGGTGCAATCACTCTGGAAAGCTGTATGGAGATACTTCAGAAAACTGAGAATAGAACCACCAATTGACCCGACTCCTCAGTTTATACCCAAAAGACTTAAAATCAGCACACTACTGTGATGCAGTCACATCAATGTTTATAGCAGCTCAATTCACAATAGCTAAACTATGGAACCAAACTAGATGCCCTTCAACAGATGAATGGATAAAGACAATGTGGTACATATACACAATGGAACATTACTCAGCCTTATAAGAATGAAATTATGGCATTTGCAGGTAAATGGATAGCACTAAAGAATATCAGGGTAAGTGAAATAAGTAAATCCCCCAAAACCAAAAGCTGAATGTCTCCTCTGATAAGTGAATACAGATCTATAGTGTGTGTGGGGGGGTGGGTGTAGGAACGAATGAGGAAACTTTGGTTTGTGTAGAGGGAGGGATAGGGTTGTGGGGATGGAAATAATTGTAGAATGAGACAGACATTATTACTCTATATACATGTATGATTATACTAGTGGAATGACTTTGAACCATGTACAGCCAGAGTAATCAGAATTTGTGCTCCATTTGTGTACAATATGTCAAAATACATTCTCCTGTAAAGTTAATTAATTAATTTTTAAAAATATAAAGGGTTGAGTGGTAAAGCCTTCCTGGATTCAATTCTCAGTATCAGAAGAGAGAAAAAAGAAAAGGAAGGAAGGTAGAAGGTAAGGAGGAACTAAGGAAAAAAGGAGGAAAGAAAGAAAAACAAAGACGTTAACTGAATTTTTTTCATTTTTCAGATTGAGAATATATCTACTTTCTGTTTTCTGGGAATCTATTTTTATCAGTAATGTATGTTAGGTTCATCAAATATCCAGCATCTATTGAGATGACCACATTTTGAAAAGTGGGTGTATGCTTTTACTCTGTTAATAAGATGAGTTACATGGATTTTTATTTAAATATAAAACAAACTTCACTACTGGAATAAATTGAAATTAGTCATGATGTATGATCAGTTTTATAAACTGCTGGATGTGTTTTCCTAAAACTTTTTGAAAAGATTTTCAATGTTAATGAGAGATATTATTCTATAGTTTTCTAATAATGTCTTGGTCTGGTTTTTGCTACCAGAGCAATAGTGTTCTCATAAAATATTTTAAGATGTAGTTTCTTCAATTTTCTAGAGAGTTTGCAGGTAGACATATTTTACAATCTGCTATGTGTTAAATATTTAGAAATAATGATCTAAATTAATGTATATTCTGCAGTCAGTGAGTCAATTTTTTAATTATGCTTGTCAAATATTTCATATCCTGATATTTTTGAATACTTAACTATTGATTCATGAGAGAGAAATGTCGAACTTTCTAACATTGGAGCTTTATCAATTTCTTTGTATTTTTAGTCAATTTTTGTTTTGAATAATTTGAGGCTTTGCTAATATTCATGAACAGTTTTAAAATGGCTACATCATTCTGCTCATTGAATCTTTTATAATTGCAAAGTGATTTTTTAAATTCTGCTTATATTTAACTTAAAGTCTTTTTAATTGCTTATTAATATAGTTATATCAGCTTTATCTTCATTAGGATTTAATGGCATGTCTTCTTCCATCTGCTGACTATCAACATTTTCCATACTCATGTACTCTACATATGTTCCTTACAAACAGTATAGACTATTTTTTAGTCAGTCTGGTTATCTTATTTTTAACTAGTAAATTTAGTCCAATTGTATTCAGTACAATCACTGATGTATTTGGATTTATTTATACCATCTTGTATTGTACTTTTCATTTGTGGTCTCTGGTTTAATATCTCTATTCTTATTTATTTCAGATGATTAAATGTTCTTAATGATATCTTATTCCATTAAGACCCCATTTCCATCCTTTTTGTGGTAATATAGAAATTATAACATGCATAATTAACTTGCTAAAATTTGTAAGTAATCAATTATTTTACCCTTATTGAAAATACTAGGATCTTAGTACTTTTGCCTCATTTATACTAATCATTTCAATTTAGTAATCATAATTATCTTGACTTTTTCTTTGGTTATCTGATATTCTATATTTTTTGTTATGTTTTTAGCCCAATAGATATTATAATATCTTTGTTTAATACATTCAGCATATATTTATATTGCCTACTTATATCTTCATGTTTCTTAGGTCAGAGATCAGTTTCTTTCTTTTTAAAAAATATTTTTTAGCTGTAGATGGACACAATACGTTTATTTGATTTATTGGGTTTTATGTGATGCTGAGGATCAAACCCAGTGCCTCACATATGCCAGGCAAGCATTCTACCACTGAGACACAACCCCATCACCAGATCACTTTCTATTGACCTGAAATGTTTTCTAGATTTTCAATAATGAATAGTCTTCTGATAAATTTTTCCAGTATTTGTTTTAGTAAAACAATGGCCTTATTTTGCACTTTTAATTCAACATTATTTTATTACATTTAGAATTCTAGGCTTGCAATTGTACATAATATTCTATTATTTTTCTTCATATCGCCTAACATTTTTAACTACATATTTAATTATAACTATAGGTTTATTTGCTCAACATACTGGTTTGCTGGACCATATGTTCTATGTGGGTAGGAACATTCCCATTTTACTCACATTGCATGTTTCAACCTAGTAAATGCCTGGGATATGAAGGTAAACACCATATACTTTAATGACCGAGTAATAGAACAAGTAAATTAACATACTGCTTTCAGGATACTGCCTTCAACCATTTAAGTCTTGGTTAAATATGACATTCCTAAGTGTTCAGAATGAAAACCACGTTGCTTAGCTGCAAGTGTAACATACATGTTACTATGGTAGGAGTGTCTAGGAGTGTCTCCTGATTGTTCAGCATGTACTCCATGCAACCCAGCTACCATAAAGGTAAAAGTATCTATGGTTATATTGAAAAGGCATATCCTATCCTATCAATGATAGGATAGTCAGTTATTATTTATAATTGAACTAAATTATGGAAATATGTTTAGTCTGTAGAAAGCATAGGAGAAATAGTATCCCAGGCTTTGGTAGATAACTACCATATCCATATAAGAATAATAAATGGTTCTAGAACTTCGAAATCCTTAGACAGTACTGCCAAAATCAAGACATAACCTGGTGCAGAATTATGGGGACTTAGTTATCCAGGTAGGTAAGTTTTAGTGGTGGTAGATTAAATATCTTCTGGGTTTGCATGAAGTGATAGGCTTCAGAGGCCTGGTTTTCATATATTAGACTCAATATCAACTTCATCACAGAAGGTAATATATTTGAGACCAAACTGTTCTGTCAGAGGATATATCTAATGAAACCTGAGACACTGTAGTGAAAGAAATCCTTAATATGCCTTGCTTTAATGTGTTGTCTGTCTATTGTGCAAGATATCTTTATTCTAGGGAAAGCACCTCTTCTTTCACTGAAAATACCTCACTGTTTCCAGAATCTAGGGAACAGGAGTGACAGGCATGGCAGTATATGGGCAAAGTTACAGACTCTGTTTTTAAGCTGAAGTTCAGATCTTTCGGTCAAACTCAAGGGCACTTTTGCAACTGAGCTGATTAGCCATGAGTCTCTGAGCATTTAATCAATGCAAGGGTGCCTTTTTATATTGCATCACAGGGAGTCAAACTTCCCAGTCTGAATCCATACCCTAAGGTCATATGCAACTGTGCAGTGCTTCTATATAATATCCCACTTGTAAACCTACAGTTCTTGAATCTTTGCTTAGCTCTGATATTTGCAATCCTCTTTTAAGATAAGGAGTTTCAGGAAACTTTATTGAATAAAATTTTCCATAAGTCAAGAATATTTTCTTTAATTTAGTCCCAAGATGCTCAGAAGGAAAAAAAAATCAATGTTAAGGTTTTCAGCAGGAGCTTTAATCACATTTTAAAAAGTAACTATTTACCCATTTGTGAAGTCAGGAAATTTACCTGTGAAGAATTAAATGTGAATGCAAGAGCTCCCGTATACAGAGATAATTTCTTTTTTTTTTTCAGAATTCACCCTATATTGCTCTGGGTTCTTTGTGTTTGGCTGATTATGAATCATCTTCTTCTTTTGATGAAGTAATTCAAATCTGAATGTTTTCATTATGAAAATAAGAGCCCACTCCAAATTTTCTTTTTGAGAAAGTCTGTACTTTGGACATGAGATGATCACGTCTCTTGAGGAAACAACACTAGAAAAATCAAAACTTGTTTTTAGCACAGAAAATGAAGCTCTAAATTTATTTAAATTGGTTCAGTTTTCTATTTCAATTCCTGTTTAAATGAAAGCACAGGAAGAATTTTTAGCCTCATAGATAATCTGTGGAACGATGCAACTGTTCATCAAGATTACAACAAATGTATGTACAGTCTGTAAGATATGTCTTCCTTAACTGTACCTTTAATCTGAATGGAAGGAAAAGAAGGGTATTTGAACTTACAGACTTACTGAAAGCTCTATATTCTAACACAGATTGTAAGGTATAATGTAGATTATCCAAGTATGAATTCAGTGAGATAGAAACCTGGGAATTCAGACAAGAGCTAAAGAGAAACAGAAGGTAGGATTTACTGAATTTATTTCTTGAGCCAAGGAACATCAGGCTGGAATTGCTTGTTAATTTTCTTTTCTTTTTTTGATGGATGGATGTTTTTGCCCCTTAAAAGCTAGCCAAAACAATACATGAAATTCTAGAAACAATAATTACCTTCTGGGGAGCGGTTGGGGAGGGAAAAAAGGAAAGTTCTGACTTTCATTATAAACTTTTTAGACAATTATTTGACTATTCTAATAATTTGCAAGGATTACTTTTTTTAAAAAAATGTCAATAGATATTTTCTGGATGGAGCAATTGTGAACTATATAGGTTGTTAATTTTTTTTCAGTACTATTTTTGAGAAATGTTCACTATTGAAAATTAGAAATTACCAATAAAAATAATAACATTAAAACATTATCCAAACCTCATGATATAATCAAAGACAATAACTGTTAGTGTTCAGATGTTTATTCTTCCAAATAGTTTTTAAGTAGACTATGTTACCTCAACATAATATATAATTTTCAACATCACTTATATTCCTAGATCACCATTTGAAGGACAATGTCATATGCGATAATTTACTTAATATCCACTTTTGCTGAACTCATTGATTATTTTAAATTCAATCTTTCCCTTTACATGTATGCATTTGCTTAACTATTTCTTAGGATAAAACCATAGAAAAGCATTGCTGGCCCAAAGGGAAGACATATGTTTAAGGCATTTGATACAGTTGCCAAATTGCCTTTCAGGAAATCTGGACCAATTTAGACTTCCATTAGCAGTGCATCAGAATCTCTGTTTCTTCCAACCCATGCTGTCATTCACTTTTGTCAGCCATTTTAATATTTGTCAATGTAATAGGCTAAAAATTAAATCTCATTATATTTGCATTTCTTTGGAGTTAAATATGTTTTCTTTTGTGAATTACTCTCTATTGCTCTGATTATTTTTTCCACTGGGATGTTTAACAAATTCTTCATAATTTGCTACAGCTCTTTGTATAAGTATATTAATACATGTATTTTTAAATATATTTTGAAATTATCTTTTCCAATTTACTATTACAACTTTTTAATGGTGTTATTTTCCAAAGAGAAGATTTACATTTTGATTTCAATTCTACTGAGAGACAAGACTGTAAAAATCAACAACATTCATACACATATAAAAATAGAACTTTGACCTTCATAATCTGTAGTTCCAGCCCCAAACACCTTCTTATCTACAATAAACCACTTACAATGCCAGTCTACTATAAATCAGATTTTCAAGGATGGAGATTGTTATCTTTACTGAGGATTTAGGATGCTAAACAATAACTTCTGTGACAATTGGCCCCAAAAGGCCAGGACTTGATTAATAAATGGTGGCTTCCCAATTTTTTATCCTCACTTTCATCTTAGAACCAATCAAATAAAGACAAATACATTTCTCTAATCAATCACATTGAAGTTCCCATTTCTAGTTAGCCTGCCTACAGCTTCCTCCTGCCACCAGCTTCTAATCAGGGACCACCCGAAGCCATCTGTTTCCCATTGTGAAACTGTCTCTCTTCTCCCTGTTTTGAGTCTTTGCCAAATTGCAAGTAACGATAGTTCACTCTCTTGCTCTAGCAAGGAGACGACAAATAGCCCATGCTATTTGTTCATTCATAAATGTTGGTCTTCATTTATCTGCACGCTACCTATCTATCATCTATCCCTTCATTCTGCTTCTCACTCAGTCATGCCTGGTATACCTAGAGAGCCTCCTTTATACTAAGGTTAAGTATATTTTACCTGTATTTACTTATATTGCATTGAAAAGACAATATGCTATGTTGATCCAAAGTGCTATTTGAATTTTGAAATCTGCATTGCCCAACAAATCAAGTAACCTCAGACAAGTTGCTGACCTTCCCTTACCTCAATTTCCCATTTGCAAGGTAAGTACACTTAATAAGTCAGCACTATAATCCCAGTGACTCAAGAAGTTGAAGCAGGAGGATAGCAAGTTTGAAGAAAGCCTTTGCAACTTAGTAAGACCCTCAAAATAAAAAAAAATATATAAATAAAATAGAAAATATTTGGAATGTAACTCCGTGGTAGAGCACCCTGTGTCAATTCTCAGTACTGAAAAGATAGAGAAAATCAAAAACAAAACTCCATGGAGTTTTCTGTGAGGACTATGAGAGAGAGAGAGAGAGAGAGAGAGAGAGAGAGAGAGAGAGAGAGAGATCGCGAGCGCGCGCAAGCTCAGAACTATGCTGATCACATAGTGAATGTACGTTATTATCATTTCCTGTACCTTTTTCCATGTACTTCTATAATTAATTCATGATTATAGTGAGGTTTTAGAGGTTTCTTACATGAGGGGACAGGTTAACTCTAAGAATCAGTTAAGGAATAAGATCTTTAGTTCAGCCAATTTAGGCTCCTGCTCTTTAGGGCAGAGATGCATTCCAAAAATATGGAGAATGAAGGAAACTCAGGCAGGCTGAGAAAATGTTGGGAAAATGTTACCGTTCATAGGCACATGGATGCCTAAAACTTAGTAGTTCAATTCCAATCAGTCTACCATTTTGTGACTCATTTCATACATCAGAAATACCAAAAGTTTGATGTGCTCCTTGCCCTGCTCCATCATAGCAGTTGTTTCTCTGAATGAAGTGAAATGGCGTAAACATTTTATTTTTCCCCCCTCTTAGTCTTTGGCCATAAGCCCCTGTAACAATCTCAGCTAGTTCTGTTAAAGATATTGAAAGTGATTTGATTTGCCCATAGACATAGTGTAGTATTCAAATCTATTGCTAGCAAGGATTCCAGGGAATCTTGATTATGATTCCTAAGTGTGACTGACTATCAGAAATTTAGATGATTCAGGAAATGTGGAGTGTGAGCAATAATCCACATTTAAACAAGCACCATACATAATTTTGATAGCATGTTTCCACCTTTGAAAAACACTGCTATAGACATGCTCAGATACTAAATTAGCTTGCATTTAATTCATCATCTAATGCGTAAGAAAAAAGCAAAGAAAGGAAGAAGAAAGCCTAGTGCACGGAAATAAAGAGAAAAAAAATAGATTGTCCTCCTCTTTATTCTTTTCCAAAAGACTTTAGAGAAAAAGATTTATTTTTTCCCCTTAAACTTTGTGGTTCAGCATACACCGTCACTGGGACAAGCCTGAGAATGTCTGAGGAAACATCAGTCAACTTGATCCCCTCTCCTACAATTACCACGACCTTCATTTTCAATTAGGAACAGGGTTTTGAAACTTTCCTTGGGACTTTTACTACAGAACTTTCCTTTTAGCTCATTACAAAAGGAATCTTTAAAAAATGAAGAAAAATGTCTTTCTCCCTACACACATAAATATATCTAATGCCACACTTGAATATGTGATTTTGTTATCTTTCTAATTGTTTCATTAGCTTTCAGCTTGTCTTTTCAGCTAGGTAGTAAAAATAGGAGTATATTTCATTCTTTTTACCTGCAATAAGAATTTGGAAGACAATGGGCACAAACTATGCTGTATTAGCTTTCCTCCCCCTTTTGTCATGGTTTGGCAGCATTTTCTCTCCTTGTTACTCATATCTCGCATTGAATATTTTTTTCTTCCATTTTTCCTCCCCTTTGAAGGTGAAGTTTTCATTTTTTTTTCTCACTGCATTACCAAGATTTCCTCCTGAGACCAGATGAGATACCTGCACTCGTATAGATACCCGATTCCTACTCTCATTAGTTGTGATATCTTTCTGTGGCTCAGTTTCCAGATATGTAGAATTAGCATATTGGGAATATCTACTTTATAGGTAGATAAATTTTAAACTCAACTAATTTATAATTGTTTCAAGGATTAAATGAATTAATTTATATAAAATAATGGTGCAAAGAATATTAAACACTTAATGAATAAGAATACATAAGCACTTAATAAAATTGGCTATTACCATTATCATTCTAATGACACAACTTTAGAGCATCTCTAAAGTTAGCATAATTCTTTCTTATTTAGAAATTTTATTAAAACTACTTAATTAAGAGTTGTCAGAATGGTGTATTAATATTATGCAAAGTTTATATATGAGAAAACTGATTATCTGACATGTTATTATGATGTCCCAAGTTAATAATGTGAACAATTGCATATAATTTCTGGTTAAAAGAAAATAGCATTAGCAAACATCTTATAAACATGTATGTGGCCAGTATTTGGTATACACTGTTTCATTTATTCCTTAAAATTACCCTGTGAGATCATATTATCACCATTAAATAGAAGTGTAAACAGACTTAAAATGCTAAGTAATTTGCTCAAACTCACAGTTCACAAATGATAGAATCAAGAATCACACCCAGCTATTTTTGAATCTATACCCATCTTCCTCTTTTAAGGGAATATGTAGACCCAGAATATAAGCCTCTTTGTAGAATACTACATTGCAACATTATGTGGCAGCTCCATTTCTATCTACAGACATGAGTAAAATATAAATCTTTTCAGGGAAAGATATTCCTTATCTGCCCAGGACAAGAGAAGAATACCTGCTTCCATGCCCCCTGGCATAAAGAAAGAGAAAAAAATATTGTGCCTTAAAATAAAATGTTTTCAGGTGAGTAAATCAATTTTCAATCATTACCCTTTATCTATAGAATTGATTCACTTACAAACTCTACTACCAGTCAACTCATAGACTGAAAATAAGCTATTAATGACACAGCCTAAGCTGTGCCAATTCAACCAAAAACAAAACAAAACAAAACAAAAAAAAACACCTTCTTGAAAATTTTATGCCTCTATTTTGTGGGTGGAAATTATCAACTAGTTTGAAATGGGAAACATCCAAAAGAGATATCACTCTTAACGTTTCATGAAACCCAAATATCAGATATTCATACTGAAAAACCCACTTCAAATTTATTTAATTTCATTGTACTACCAATAAATGAGTTATTAAACTAACTCTTAATGAATTGCAAAAGGAATTCGAATTACCAGTATTACTTTATGCCCAAAACAGCAACAATAGAAAGGATTAACGAGGTTATTGTATGAAACTAGAGGTCAAATTTCCCATCCATTTTACACTGCCTTCTCCCATGGCCACACCACTCTAGTGCAGCCTACTGTCACCTGCGTGTGGATTAGTTGTTATCTCAGACATAGAAAATCTAAATATTAACTGCATGAAAATATCTGATTTCAAAAAGTGTACATCTATTCAAAAATATTTGAAAAATACTGATATCAAAATGCAGATGCAAATAAAAAATGATATCTTAAGATCTACAAAAAGGAAGGCATGCTGCTTATACCTGCTTCAATGTCAAGGGCTAAGGTGGTCATTTGACTTTGCGAAACCTTTCCACATTCTGTTACTAGGAAGCAGTATGTTCAATATGGTGTAGTTTTCCTTAAGAACAAAGCCTCTTTCCAGACATTGCACAAATACTGAAGTATTTATGGTTATGGATTGTCAGTACACTCAAGGTTCAAATATAACTTCCTCTATAAAAATAGTCAAACATTGAGATATGTTTAATAAACCTCAAAACAGACAATGCATTTGGAGAAATATTTTAGAGCAAGCCATGTTGAAATACATGCTAAAAACTATGTATTTTTCTAAATTGATCTTACCTATTGGACCTATCCTAATCTTCCTCTTTTAAACACAGCATATATTTACTTTCAAACTGAAATTCAAGGACTTCTTTACTCCCATTTGACTTTGAGTTTAGAGTACCTAAAGCAATCTGCTTTGAAGCATTCCTGTTTCAAACTAGCTTAAAATAAAAAGTTCCTCCAGTTTTGCTCCTGACATATAGCATTTTCTTTATGCTTCATTCTATTTCAGTTAGTTAGGAATATAAAGTGCCAAAGCAAAAATAAAAAAAAAAAAGAATTCAAAATCATGACATTATCTCTCCACCTTCAGTTTCTGATATCACCCCCACACCAAGGGAAAGTGTAAAACATTAATTATGATATGGAACCTTCCAATCAGGGAATATACTAGAATATATTCTGCCTCTTTTATGTAATTTCTTCAGTAATAGCTAATTAAGTATGTAGTTTTTCTTTATGAACATAGGGAAAATCTATAATCATTTAGATAAATTCTTTCCAATAAACTTCAAATATGAACTAAACTATCAACTTAAAGACTTTCAATTTCTATAATTCATTATAGACAAAAGGATACTGCTACATATCTGTCTTCCCTCTTTCTCCCCTTAACTGTATTTTCCTAACACAACCATATGTTGTTTTAATTGTCACTTTACATGCTTGTACATTTTAAAGCTGTTATGAAAAAAGGCAAGTATTTTATTACATTTGTGTAATGTAATAAACCATATATATATGGTTTATTACATTAATCTCTGTTACTTCTGGTTAACTTCCTTTGTTTCTGGGGTGGATTCTAGCGAATATATGCTTTTGTCTCTTTATTCCAATGCAGCATTGCTCCCACCCACTTCTTTTGTTCTATGATGGTAAAATGTAGTATTGTTACATGTTATAAAATCAAAAATACAAGTACAGTTGTCAATCAGAATCAGTGGGGAAATGGATCCAGGAGACACTGCAGATATTGCAATCCATGGACGTTCAAATTCTGCTATATAAAATTATGTAGTATTTGCATATAACTTATGCATATCCTCCTTTATACTTGGAATTACCTCAAAATTAATACAATAAGGAACACAATATAAATGCTATGTAGATAGCTGTAATACTGTGTTGATTAGGGGATAACGACAAGAAAAAGTTCTATACATATTCAGTACAGGTACAATTTAAAAATATTTGCAATCTGCTGTTGGTTGAATCCACGAATGCAGAACTCACAGGTAGAGTGTGCGTGTATGCACATGCACGCGTATGTGGTCTTGTGTAATTGTTTTACTAACTAATTTTTAAAGAATATAAATATGCATTTACAATATTTTATAATTACACAGTTGCTTTGATTGGTAATTGTGTGTGTATGTGTGTGTGTGTGTGTGTGTGTGAGAGAGAGAGAGAGAGAGAGAGAGAGAGAGAGAGAGAAAGAAAGACAGACAGACTTTGGATTAAAATTTGGAGTCACTACCTACCTTCAGTTTGAAGAACTTCCTTTAGTATTTCTTATAGGAGTAGGTCTGCTAGAAACTCATTTTGTTTTTCAGGCTGTTTTTATGTAGGAGTATTTTATTTTTACCTTTATTGTTGAGTGTTGTGCTGGATATAAGATCCTTGGTTGAAAGGGATTGTTGTTGCTGGCATTGATATTTTTCCCTTCCAGTGCTTTGAATATTTCATCCCACTTGTCTCCTTTGTTCCAGATGAGGAATCTGTTATGCTTATTAGGCTTTCCCTGCACATGACAAGTTGCCTCTTCACTGCTTTCACAATTTCCTTTTCATCTCTGTCTTTCAATATTTTTGCTAAAGTGTCTGCATATGGATCTTTTTGCTTTTCTACTCCAAATTTGTTGAGCTCCTGAGATGGATAAAATATTATTAATCACCTAAATCAGAAAGTTTTCAGACATTATTAATTTTTGGTGCAGTGTAATTATTCATAATAATGAGATTCACTATGCCATATTTGTGAATTTGAGATTCTCTATGCCACATAACATAATCTGGTCAATCTCATTCTCCACTATCTTCCCTTTCCTTATCAGAATTTTTTTTTAAAGTAATTCTTTCATTTATTTCTGTCTTTTCTTCCCGATACTTTTGTTTCACATACATTAGTGTGGTTAATGGTTCCCATATTTTTCTGAGGCTATGTTCATTATTGTTTACGCCTTTTTTGCTTGGTGTTTCAAGTATGTAATCTCTATTGACCTATCTTTAAGTATCCCCATTCTTTCTGATGCCAGTTGAAAACTTTTTTACCTCTCCTAATGAATTCTTCATTTTAATTGCTATGCTATTCAATTCCATATTTTTCATGCATAATTATATTTTTAAATACTTTTCTTTATTGATTTGTTGATTTAATGAGACATCCCATCATATATTCCTTTACTCTTTAAGTGTGTTAGAAAGTTTTCCATCACTATGAAAAATATTTGAGGCATACAACTTAGAAGGTTTCAGAGGCTTCAATCCTTGTTTGGTTGACTCCATTACTTTGGACCTATGGTGAGACAGAACATCATGGTGGAGAGCATATGGTGGAGCAAAGCTACTCTCATCCTAGAGACCAGGAGGCATATGTATGTATGTATGTATGTATGTATGTATGTAGTATATATGTATGTATGTATATATGTCTAGGGCACACCCACAGTGACCAAACTTCCTTCCATTAGTCTCCACCTCTTAAAGTTTGTCCCGTTACCTCCAATAGATGGTGACTAATCTTCAACATATGGCCTTTGGGGGGCATTCAGGATCCAAAGTATAACACATCTGGTCCCTTTCCTTGGCAATTTTCATTGCTCACTTTTATTTTTCTGTTTATAGTCACTCTTCCCTATTTCTTTGCAAGTTTCTAAATTTCTTATTGAAATCTGGACATATTAGATAATGTTATATCAGCCTTGGACATAAGTCTCATATTTTTTTTCTGTTTGATTTTTGTGTTTGGTGACGTGCTGTTCTATCTTAGTATTCCCTAATTCTCCCGCATAGTAGAGCTGCTGATGTCACACTTCAAAGGGGATAACTCAGACACAAACAATCGACTTGTACGGTGGTGGTTTCACCTGGGCTCTCTGTCTCTTTTACCTATCTCTTGATTATAATATCTGCTTCTGCTGATATCACACCCAACTGTTTGTCTCTACTACTCTCCAGCTGTTTGCTCTATTTTTAACAATGTCTTAGGGCATAAAATGTTCCACAGTTTGATCCAGTTAAATTTGGGCCCCTTTACAGTATCAGTTTTTGAAGCCAGTCTTTGGAGTTTGTTCTGCCCCTAGCAGGGATATTCTAAGTTATCTCTTTCCTTGATTCTTTCTAGTACACCAGTTGACTAAACCATTGAGTTAGTTGTGGATGTTATGGAGTTAACCAGCCTACTTAAAATTGCTTACCACAAAATCTCCATTGTTTTTGAGAACCCCTTTAAGCTTACTCCTCTTTGAGTTATGTCCTGTACAGTGACATTTCCTTTTGGAGGAGCTTCAGGAATCACTGTAGTTGTGAATGTTCTCTCCCAGGACCTTAACAATGAGGTACTGCTCCAGTGCAAGGCAGAGACATTGACCCATTTGCCTTGGAGTGATATTTCTGTTTTACAAGCACAGAACTATGAGTGTTATACTCTCTGTTCTTCTTGGCATATCTCTGCTTCATGAAATTTCCACCCTAGGAACAAGCGACGGCGAGAGCTTTTGGGATTGCAATACACGCCTAGAATCTCTGTCCCGTCAATAGAGACTGAGTGGAGGAGGGAAGACCTATCTTCTAGGCTGTTTTTACCTCTAATTTAGTCTCTGCTTTCATTTTGCTTAGTTAAAAGTAGAAGCAGCTGTTGGTGGCTCAAATGTTAAAGACCCTCACTGTATTGACTAAAATTTGGTAGGTTTTCTGAAATAAGTATTTCTTCTATGCTTTATGTGCTCTCTGCCTTTAAAACCATTTCCAGAAGGTTCAAATCATTTTGTTGTTTTAAAAACAATTTATCATCTACTCTTTCTCATAACCTTTTCCCAGTTTCACTGGATGTCTTTGGAGTTCCCTCCACTCCAATTCCAGCTCTGGTGTTGTCTTCCTCCAATTGTACTTTTCAATTTCATTTTCATTATAACTAACAACAGTGTCCACTTTTTAAAATAAAGTGATACTGGTTTATCACTTAGCTCAGCAATAAAATTCATTAATCCAATGACCACAATGATTTTTAATCTTATTAAAAGTAAAATTGACTCATAAAAAGTTGTACACACACAAACAGATAAGTGGTGATGTGTGCGTGTACACCAATGAAATCATCATCACAATTAAGTAATGAACAGACACATCCCTGGCCAAACGTTTCTCATATCTTCTTGTAATTCATTCTCCTGCCTCTGTTCACCCACTTTCCACCTACATTATGTTAATTAAGCAATGATTTACTTTCCACCAGGATAGAGTAGTTTGCATTTCCTAGAATTTAATATTAACACTACCATGTAGTTTATATTTTGGTCTAGCTAGCACCTTTTATTAAAAGTAATTATTTTGGTCCATCCATTTTGTAGCCCATATAGATAGTTCTTTTTATTGCTGAGTATTATCACATTTTATCTCTTCATCTGGTGATGGACATTATCTAGATTCCTGTTGGAGTCTATTAAAAATAAAACTACTCTGCAAGACTGAGTATGGACATATGGTTGATTTCTCTTGTATAAATACCTCAGAGTAGAATGGCTATATCATATGACAGATGTAAGTTTCATTTTTTAACTGTCAAACTGTTTTCTAAAGTGGTTGTATTCTTATACTTTCTGACCAGCAGTGGGTAAGAATTCCAGGTTTTCCAAATACTGATAACTGCAATGGTCTGCAGTTTTACTTTTAGAAGTTCTATAGGTATATAGTGGTGTCACACTGTATTTTTAATTTTCATTTATCTAATAATGAATTATATGCTCAAGTTGATTTTACTGGATAGTTTTTTAATCATGTTACTTACTTTTCAGAATTCATTGTAGATTCTGCATATTACATATAGCCTTATGGATTATATGTTCTAGCCTGTGAATTATGTTTTTATTATTTTAATAGTATATTTATTTAAAAGCAAAAGTTTATAATTTCTGTGAAGTTGAATTTATCAATCTACCCTTATATGAATTGTGGTTTTAATATCATATGTAAGAAATGTTTCCAGTTATAAATTTTTTTCCTATATATTTTTCTTAGATGTTATATTGTTTCAGGATTTACAGTTGCATAAACAGTATTTTTTTGCATTTTTTAATATATGAGTTGAGATATTGACTGGAGTTTTTTGTTTGCTTATTTGCTTTTTGTATATGGATAATCATTGTTGAAAAAACTTCCCTTATTCACTAAATTGACATCTAACTGTCAAAAAACAGCTATACATAAATGATTGGGCTTGTTTCTTCATTCTCTATTCTCTTTTATCAATCTGTCTGTTCTGATGCCAATACCACTTAGTCTTTATTATTACTATTATTTTATTAAAGATCTTACATTCAGTTGCGTTCAATTCTTCAGTTTTGTCTTTCTTCCTCAAATTTTTTTAGAATCAGTTGATTTAATTACTGTTCAAAACAATTTGAGTGAAGGAATGGGATTTCCCCAATGACTCATTAAAACTTCTGTGAATCTCTTCCTCCATTAAAACAGTGAAATTTCTGGGGGAAAAATGTTAAAATAAACTTTCTCAGGACTCTGGCAATTAACCATAGACATACTACCATAACCGAAGCTTTTTTGTTTTGTTTTGTTTAATTGTTTTTTTAATTAATTAATTAATTTATATGTGGTGCTGAGAATCGAACCCAGTGCCTCACACGAGATAGGCAAGTGCTCTACCACTGAGCCATAACCCCAGCCCATGACTGAAGTTTTTATTGCAAATGAAACAAAACAAAACTATTTCAGCAAGAAAAAAAACAAAAATCTTGAATATTACAATTAGCTTATTATCAATCCCGTCTCCACAAATATTGGTTATTAATTTAATTTAAAGCCTTCATGGTATCCTTCAATATGTTCAGCCTCAAAACCCAACAGCTGTGAAAAAACACAGCTTGAACAACTCTTAGAAACATATTAGGATATTGGCTATTGAAACTTCTTCCCCAGATTATTGCCACTATTAGACCTGTATCAAATCTATCTAGAGAACCCTGATCTACAAAATATTTTTTATCATTTAATCCTAATTTTTTAGCTCACTGTATTGGAAAATCTCTAGCTTTAGGGTTGGTTGATTTAAAAAAAAATAGCAACTGCTAATCAGTGCACCTGCTTAAGATTATAACACCAGTTGAGATATAACAAGAGCCTGATCCCCCCAAATAAAATGGAGAATAAAAAAAATATTTGGGGAAATAAATTTCCATATGAAACTTTGGAAAGCTCTTCCACATTCCTATAGATCCATGTATTAATAAGTACATGCATGTAGAAGTCCTCAATTTCTTTGGGCTGGCTGAGATTGAATTATTACACAAACAGGAAGTGAAGGATAAGGCAGAATTGTGAATAACACTGTGCTTTGAAGGCATGACTTAATCTGTATTTAGAGACCCTTGGTAAAAAACAGATGTACTGACTTGAGGCATTTAAAGAAATCTCTGACTAGCTGGTAGCTCACTTCTGAGTAGAGCAAATACTTCAGTGGCTGTCCATTATAGGAAATATAGACTTTATGGAATTAGTCCAGGAAAGTCATTACCAAATAAATAGCAACAACAACCAACATGGTAGAGAGGGATAATGAAATATTCCAGAGTTACCACATTACAGTATTCCAGATATTTAGCTTTTAACAAAAGTCATGCAAAATTTTAAAGCATAGCCCATACACAGGAAGAAATACACTAAATAGAAATTGCATCCCTGAGGAAGCAGATGTACATCTTCTAGACATAGACTTGCATGAGCTAGCATATATGGTCAAATAAAGGAAAGCAGGTCTAAAGAATTTTCAAAAGGCAGTGATTCTCACTAGCAATAAGACAGAATAACAATAAAGAGGTAGATAAAATAAAAATAGGATGAGATGGAAATTTTGGAATTAAAAAGTAAAATAACTAAAATGAAAACTTTTTTTTAGAGAAGTTCAATGGTAGACTTGAGCTGAAAGAAAAAAAGATTCAGCAAACATGAAGAGAGACAAAACAACTGTCCATACTATGGAACAGAAAAAAAGATGAAGAAAAAAGAGCAGTCACTGAGACCTTACCTGTGGGTCAAACAAAACAAGCAACAAAACATGGGGGATGTCAGAAAAAGAATAAAGAGAAAAAGAGGCAGAAATAATATTTGGGGGGGAAAAAGTCTAAAACCTTCACAAGCTTGATGACAAGGAGTAAGATTTGATTAACAGAAACAAACTTCCCAAACTTGAGGAAATACATTAACTCTCACATCCAAGATGTTCTATGCACTTCAGGTAGGGCAAATACAAAAAGGGTACACATGGAAAAAGCCTGGTCTGCCATTCCCTCCGCATCTGCTACCCCAGCCCCCGTGATGTGAGTTAGGAACTTCTCACCCCAACATGCCCCTTAAGGTAGGATGACTTGGAGAAGAAGGCAGAGGGAAAATGGATATGGAGAGAGGAGAGGCTCCTTTGCTTTTGTGATACCCTATACAAATATGCATATGAGACATTAATTCCTGCATTTGAATTGCCCAATCCTGAGGATTCTCAGCACAGTCCTTTCCTTGGTCAGTGAATAAATGTGAATTTGTGAGAATAAAATAACCTGCAGTGAAACTGTAAAACTATAAAAAGTTTTGAAAAATTGTTATCCTTTTGGTAACATATGGATTACAAGATGTAATAAGTCAAATAATAAAACTGTCAAACTGTAAAAAGTCAAATATGAAGATAGAATCACGACAGTATCATGAGAAAAATGACTTACTATGTATAAGAATCTTCAATAAAAATTAACTTGCCTTTTATCAGAAACAGTGATTCTACTGGAGACAGTAGAATGATGTATTCAAAGTACTGAAATAAAAAGACTATCAACCAAGAATCCAATATCTAGCAAAAGCGCCCTTCAAAAGTCAGTCAAGGAGAAAACAAGACGTTCCCAGATAAACAAAAACCTAAGGTACATTTAGCTACTAGATATATTCTACAGGTAACAGTATAGGATTTTTCATGCTGACATGGAAGGACACTGGACAGTAACTCAAATCTAAATGACGAACTAAAGATAACTACATACACCGGTAAAGATAACTACAGAGGTAACTACAGAGGTAAATATAAAGCACAAATCAATACTTTTTAAAACTTTTGCTATTTTGTTTAAGACAACTGCTTAAAGGAATGATCATAAAACTATTGGTGGTCATATAGTGTAAGCATTTGTAATTTGAATTATAGTAACAAAGGAAGATTTAGAGATTAAATGCATATTGAAGTAAAAATTTTTGTACCCTAGTTAAATAGACTATTTATTTGTACAGACTAGATTGTTTTAAGAGATAATAGCACTTTTTAGGAAAACCAATAGAAAAACAGCTGACAACAACAGTGACAACAAAGAAACAATAAGAAGAATTAAATGGCATGTTTTAAATTTTCTATTAACACAAAAGAAGGTAGTAACTAAGGACCTAAGAGAGGACATATAAAGAAACAAGTATCAAAAGAGCAAATGTAAATCCTATTATATCAGCAATTAAACCAAATGAAAATGGATCAAATTCTCCAATAAATGGTGGAGAATAGCAAAATGAATTTTCAGAAATGATCCAGCTCCATATTAACTATTAGAAACACACCTTAGTTTAAAAGACACTAATAGGTTAAAAGAAAAAGTATGACAAAAGTACCAAAATATTACCAAATTAAAGGTATAAAAGTGGGACTGGGGTTGTGCTTTATGGTAAAGTACTTGGCTTGCACATGTGAGGCATCAGATTTCATCCTAGCACCACATAAAAATAAATTAAGGTATGTGTTCATCTACAACTAAAATGTTTTTTAAAAGTTATAAAAACATAATTGTATTAGACAAAGTAGATATTATGAGAAAAAACGTGACTACAAAGAGGCAAATGCTACTATAATAAAAAAATCATCAGGAAGATAAAATAAAGATACATGTACATAAAAACAGAGCCCCAAAATATAAGAAGCAAAACTTACATAACTGAAAAGAGAAGTAGATAATTAAGGAGTAATACTTGATAGTTTTAATATTGTACTTTTAATAATGAAAAATTCTGATATTTAATTGATAAAAAAATATAAGATTATATAATACCATAAAGAAATTAGACTTAATAGACATATGCAGAACACTCTACTCAATCAAAGTAGATACCCATTTTTCTCTGGCATATGTAAACATTATTCAGGATAAACATATTCTATGCCTTATCACAAGTATTGGTAAAATTAGAAGAAATTAAATCATATTTTGTTTAGTAACCATAATAAAATTAAATTGAAAATCAAAACTAAATGAAATTTGGAATGCTAAAATGTTTGAAATTAAATAATATGCTCTTAAGTAAGTAAAAGGTAAAAGAAAAATCATATGGGAAATAAGAAAATATTTTTGAAAAGTATGGAGTTGAATCAAACTAACCAAAATTTTTGAATGTACCTAAGGCAGTTATCAGGGGAAAATTTTTATCTGTAAACACCTAAATTAAAAAGGAAAAGATTCTTTAATCAATAACCAATATTCTACCTCAAGAAACTAGAAAAAGAAGAGCAAACTAAACCTAAAGCAAGCAGACCTAGGGACAAAGAGATTAGAATAGAGTTAAATGAAATAGAGAATAATGAAATAATAATAAAAGCCAATGAAATTGGGTTTTTGAGAAGATCAACAAAACTGACAAATTTTTATTGAAAGGATATAGAGTCAATTATTGAAGTCAAGAATGACTAAGTGAAGATTGTAACTGACCCTAGAGAAATAAAAGTGGATTTATCAGGGATTACTATAAACAGCAATAACTTAGTGTTTTAGATAGCTTTTCTTCACTGTGACAAAAAAAAATCTGACAAGAACAATTAAGAGGAAGAAAGGTTTATTTGGCTCACAATTTTAGAGGTTCCATTCAGGTGGCACCCACTCTGTAGCTCTGTGCCCAAGTTGAGGCAAAACATCATGGCCAAAGGGCAAGGTACAGGTAAGCAGCTCAGGACATGGCTGCTTAGGTAAAGTACCAAGAAGCAGAGAGAGAGAGAGAGAGAGAGAGAGAGAGAGCACACCACTAAACAAGGATAAACTATAAGCTCCAAGGGCATGTCCCTTAGTTACCTACTTCCTCCAGCCACAACCAACCTGCATGCACTTACCACCCAGATACTTCATTAGAATGGATTATTCCGCTGACTATGTTACACTTCTCATAATCTAAACATTTCACCTCTGAACATTTTTGTAATGTCTCACACATGAGCATTTGGAGGATACCTCGTATCTAATGTATAACACTTAAATAAAGGGGTAATTTCTAGAAAGTCAAAAACTATCAAAACTGACTCAAAAAAAAAGACACTTCAAATAAGTAAGGAATTTGAATTAATAACTTCTAAATGTCTTTCAAAGGAACATCAAAGGTCATACAGTGACAGTGGTAAATTTTCCCAAATTTTAAAGAGGAATTAACACTAACCCTTACCAAACACTTCCAAAATCAAAAGAGGAGGGAATGTTTTCCTACTTCAGAAGACTATTAAGGCAAGTCAATGATGGAAATAGTTTCTAATTTTCTGCTGAGGAGCAGTACATCCACATGTAAAGAAATGAAATTAGACTCTTTCTTAGACATTATATAAATATTTACTGAAAATAAAGTATAAAAGACTTAGAATGAAGCCCAGCAATAAACCTTTGTGATCTTGAGTCAGGCAATCCTGAGATTTGCTTAAAATATATCAAGTTAAAAGACATCTGATAGAATGGAAGATAATATTTTAAAATCCTATATCTGATAGATTATATCTAGAGTATATAAAAAAATCATATTACTCAACAATAAAGGACAACCCAGCTTTAAAAATAGGTAAAGTACCTGAATAAACATGTCTCAAAATAGATATACAAATATCCAATAAAAATGTAAAAATATGCTCAATACATTTAGTCACTAAGGAAATGTAAATCAAAACCATGATGAGATATTACTTCATACCCAGTAGAATAACTAGAATCAAAAATTCAGAAGATAATAAATATTGAGGGGGATATGGAAACTAGAACCAATATCTACTATGGTTGGGAATGTAAAATCACAGAGTCCCTTTGGAAGAGTTTCATATTAAATATATTGTTATAGCAAGATCCAGTGATTCACTCCAATACATTCATCCAAGAGAAATGAAACTCTATGTCTGTGTTAAAATTTGTGCACGAATGCTCATGGCAACATTATGCATCATAGCCCAAAAGTATAAATAATCCAAATGTTCATCAAGTGATGAATGGATACATAAAATGTGATATATCCATATGACAGGATATCATTAGGTAATGAAAATAATAATGTATTAATACATGTTATAACATGAAAGGAACTGAAAACATACTCCTATGTTAAAAACGTCAGTCACCAGAGACCATATATTATATAATTCACTTATATGAAGTGTCCATAATATATTATAGGAGCAGGAAGCATATAGTTCTGTTTTCATAGAGTTTGGGATGGGAGGAATGGTGAACAGATACAATGAATAGAAAGTTTCTGTGGTGATGAAAATGCCCTAAAACTCACCTTAGTGTGAGTTGTACGATTCTGTGAACAGACTGCGAACTTCAGAGTATTAAACTTTAATTACATGAATTTTATGGTTTAAGAATATATGAAAATCTCCTTGGATTTTAATAATGGTCCTCATGGGTCTATATATCAATCTTAGGGGAAATATGTGAATACTATCTGAACACTGTACACATCTCCATTTATTTAGTCTTCTTTAATTTATCTCAGAAATATTTTATGGCTTTTAATGTCATTCTTATGACAGAGCATTAGTCTCCAGGATATATAAAGATCTCAAAAAACTGAACACCAAAAAAATACATAACCAAATCAATACATGAGCAAAGTAACTGAACAGGCACTTCATAGAAGAAGACATATGGATGATCAAAAAATATATGAAGAATGTTCAATATCTCTAGCAATTAAAGAAATGCAATTTAAAACTACACTGATATTACATTTCACTCTAGTCAGAATGGCAATTATCAATAATGCAAGTAACAATAAATGTTGATGAGGATGTGAGGAGAAAGTACTCTCATACACTGCTGGTGGGACTGTAAATCAGTACAACCATTATGTGAAGCAGTATGGAGATTCCTTAGAAGCTTGGAACGGTACCACCATTTGACCCAGTTATCCCACTACATGGCATATACCCAAAGGACTCAAAATCAGCATACTACTGTGACACAGCCACGTCAATGTTTTAACAACTCAAATTAACAATAGCCAAGCTATGGCACCAACCTAGGTGTCCTTCAACAGAAGATTGAATAAAGAACATGTACTATATATACACAATGGAATATTACTTAGCATAAAGAGGAATGAAATTATAGCATTTGCCATTAAATGGATGGAACTGGAGAATATGCTAAGTGAAACAAACTGGTCCCAAAAAACAAAGGCCAAGTGTTCCCTCTGATATATGGATGCTGACTTACAACAAGGAAGGGTGGGGGAAAGATTGGAAGTCTATTGGATTAGACACAGAGGAATGAAAGGAAGAGAAGGAAAGGGGAATAGGAAGGACAGTAGAATTATCCAACATAACTTTCCTATCTTTGTATTTGAATACACAACCAAGGTAACTGCATCGTGAAAAACCACAAGAATAGGATCCTAATTAGAATAAGTTATACTCCATGTATATGTAATATGCAAAAAATAATTCTACCGCCATGTATATCTAAAAAGAACACATAAAATAAAAAAATAAATAAATTAAATTTGAATCTAACAAAAAAAGATGTATTCCTATGTTTATGCCATATTTTGGGAGTTATTGTAAATGGTGTTTTGATATTCATTGTTCATTGCTAGTGTATAGAAATACAATTCAAATTTTTAAGGTTATCCATAATTGAAAGTATCTTTTCATTAAATAATTATTTATGATTTCCTACACATATGAACATGCCACACACACACACACACACACACACACACAAAAGGCTACAACCCTTTCTTTTTAACATGGATATCAGTTTCCTTTTTATTTTTCTTATTATTCTAAATAGAACCTTCATCAGGATGTCAAATAGAAAAGGATAGAAGAGTCATTTTTTTTCTTTTTTTTCCTCTACATTTTAGGAGGAAACTATGTAGTTTTTCACATCAAGTATGTTGGTACCTCTACATTTCTTACAGATTCTGTTTACCATGGTGAAGGAATCTCTTTTATGTCTAGCTTGATTCAATGCATGTTGAATACTTTCAAATTCTTTATATTAATTAAGATAATCATGTATTTGCTTTTTAATGTGATTAATTTATTTTTTATTAATATACAAGAAAGTCTGTTTTTTATTGGTTGTTCACAACATTACAAAGCTCTTGACATATCTTATTTCATACATTAGATTGAAGTGGGTTATGAACTCCCAATTTTTACCCCAAATGCAGATTGCAGAATCACATTGGTTACACATCCACAATTTTACATAATGCCCTATTAGTAACTGTTGTATTCTGCTACCTTTCCTATCCCCTACTATCCCCCTCCCCTTCCCTCACATCTTCTCTCTCTACCCCATCTACTGTAATTCATTTCTCTCCTTGTTTATTTTCCCATTCCCCTCACAACCTCTAATATGTAAATTTGTATAGCAATGAGGGTCTCCCTTCATTTCCATGCAATTTCCCTTTTCTCTCCCTTTCCCTCACATCTCATGTCTCTGTTTAATGTTAATCTTTTCTTCCTGCTCTTCCTCCCTGCTCTGTTCATAGTTGCTCTCATTATATCAAAGAAGACATTTGGTATTTGTTTTTTAGGGATTGGCTAGCTTCAGCAAGCATAATCTGCTCTAGTGCCATCCATTTCCCTGCAAATTCTATGATTTTGTCATTTTTTATTGCTGCGTATTACTCCATTGTGTATAGATGCCACATTTTTTTTATCCATTCATCTATTGAAGGGCATCTGGGTTGGTTCCAAAGTCTAGCTATTGTGAATTGTGCTGCTATGAACATCGATGTGGCAGTATCCCTGTAGCATGCTCTTTTAAGGTCTTCAGGGAATAGTCCGAGAAGGGCAATAGCTGGGTCAAATGGTGGTTCCATTCCCAGCTTTCCCAGGAATCTCCATACTGCTTTCCAAATTGGCCGCACCAATTTGCAGTCCCACCAGCAATGTGCAAGTGTACCTTTTCTCCACATCCTCGCCAGCACTTGTTGTTGTTTGACTTCATAGTGGCGGCCAATCTCATTGGAATGAGATGGTATCTTAGGGTGGTTTTGATTTGCATTTCTCTGACTGCTAGAGATGGTGAGCATTTTTTCATGTACTTGTTGATTGATTGTATAGCCTCCTCTGAGAAGTGTCTGTTCAGGTCCTTGGCCCATTTGTTGATTGGGTTATTTGTTATCTTATTATCTAATTTTTTGAGTTCTTTGTATACTCTGGATATTAGGGCTCTATCTGAAGTGTGAGGAATAAAAATTTGTTCCCAGGATGTAGGCTCCCTATTTACCTCTCTTATTGTTTCTCTTGCTGAGAAAAAACTTTTTAGTTTAAGTAAGTCCCATTTGTTGATTCTTGTTATTAACTCTTGTGCTATGGGTGTCCTATTAAGGAATTTGGAGCCCGACCCCACAATATGTAGATCGGAGCCAACTTTTTCTTCTATCAGACGCAGAGTCTCTGATTTGATATCAAGCTCCTTGATCCATTTTGAGTTAACTTTGGGCATGGCGAGAGAAAGGGATTCAGTTTCATTTTGTTGCATATGGATTTCCAGTTTTCCCAACACCATTTGTTGAAGATGCTATCCTTCCTCCATTGCATGCTTTTAGCCCCTTTATCAAATATAAGATAGTTGTAACTTTGTGGATTAGTCTCTGTGTCCTCTATTCTATACCATTGGCCCACCCGCCTGTTTTGGTACCAGTACCATGCTGTTTTTGTCACTATTGCTCTGTAATATAGTTTGAAATCTGGTATCGCTATACCGCCTGATTCACACTTCCTGCTTAGAATTGCCTTTGCTATTCTGGATCTTTTATTTTTCCATATGAATTTCATGATTGCTTTATCTATTTCTACAAGAAATGCCTTTGGGATTTTGATTGGCATTGCATTAAACCTATAGGGAACTTTTGGTAATATCGCCATTTTGATAATGTTAGTTCTGCCTATCCATGAACAGGGTATATGTTTCCATCTTCTAAGATCTTCTTCTACTTCTCTCTTTAGAGTTCTGTAGTTTTCATTGTATAAATCTTTCACCTCTTTTGTTAGGTTGATTCCCAAGTATTTTGTTTTTTTTGAGGATATTGTGAATGGAGTGTTTTTCCTCATTTCCATTTCAGAAGTTTTGTTGCTGATATAGAGAAATGCCTTTGATTTATGCATGTTGATTTTATATCCTGCCACTTTGCTGAATTCATTTATTAGTTCTAGTAGTTTCTTTGTAGACCCTTTTGGGTCTTCTAGGTATAGAATCATGTCTTCCACAAATAGTGATAATTTAAGTTCTTCTTTTCCTATTTTTATGCCTTTAATTACTTTTGTCTGTCTAATTGCTCTGGACAGTGTTTCGAGAACTATATTAAATAGAAGTGGTGATAGAGGGCATCCCTGCTTGTTCCAGATTTTAGAGGGAATGCCTTCAACTTTTCTCCATTCAGAATGATGCTAGCCTAAGGCTTAGCATAGATAGCTTTTACAATGTCAAGGTAAGTTCCTGTTATCCCTAGTTTTTCCAATGTTTTGAACATAAAGGATGCTGTACTTTGTAGAATGCTTTTTCTGCATCTATCGAGATGATCATATGGTTCTTATCTTTAAGTCTATTGATGTGGTGAATAACATTTATTGATTTCTGTATATTGAACCATCCTTGCATCCCAGGGATGAATCCTACTTGATCATGGTGCACAATTTTTTTGATGTGTTTTTGTATTCAATTCTCCAGAATTTTATTGAGGATTTTTGCATCTAGGTTCATTAGAGATATTGGTCTGTAGTTTTCTTTCTTTGAGGTGTCTTTGTCTGGTTTCAGAATCAGGGTGATGTTGGCCTCATAGAATGAATTTGGAAGAGCTCCCTCTTTTTCTATTTCCTGAAATAACTTGAAAAGTATTGGTATTAATTCTTCTTTAAAGGTTTTGTAAAACTCCGCTGTATACCCATCCGGTCCTGGGCTTTTCTTGGTTGGTAGTCTTTTGATTGCTTCTTCAATTTCATCCATTGATATTGGTCTGTTCAAATTGTGTGTATCCTCCTGACTCAGTCTGTGCAAATCATATGACTTAATAAATTTATCAATGTCTTCACTGTCTTCTATTTTATTGGAATATAGGTTTTCAAAATAATTTCTAATTGTCTTCTGTATTTCTGTAGCATCTGTTGTGATATTGCCTTTTTCATCCCGTATGTTAGTAATTTGAGTTCTCTCTCTTCTTCTCTTCGTTAGCATGGTTAAAGATCTGTCGATCTTATTTATTGTTTCGAAGAACCAACTTTTAGTTTTGTTAATTTTTTCAATAGTTTCTTTTGTTTCAAAAAAAAGGATAAATAATCAAACATGGCTGGAAGTACAAACCATATATCAATATAACTCTAAATGTTAATGGCTTAAACTCTCCAATAAAGCAACATAGGATGGTATCATGGATTAAAAAAACAAATCCAACAATATGCTGCCTCCAGGAGACACATCTTATTGGAAAAGACATACACAGGCTGAAGATGAAAGGATGGGAAATATATACCATGCACACGGTCCTCGTAAGCAAGCAGGGGTGGCCATCCTCATATCGAATATAATCGACTTCAAGACTAAGTTAATCAAAAGGGATAAGGAAGGACATTATATACTGTTAAAAGGAACCATTCACCAACAAGACATAACAATTATCAATATTTATGCACCAAATAATGGTGCTGCGACATTCATAAAATATATTCTCCTCAAGTTCAAGAATCAAATAGACCACAACACAATAATTATGGGTGACTTCAACACACCTCTCTCACCATTGGACAGATCCTCCAAACAAAAGTTGAATAAAGAAACTATAGAACTCAATACCACAATCAATAACCTAGACTTAACTGACATATATAGAATATATCAACCATCATCAAATGGATATACTTTTTTCTCAGCAGCACATGGATCCTTCTCAAAAATAGACCATATATTATGCCATAGGGCAACCCTCAGTAAATATAAAGGGGCAGAGATAATACCATGCATTTTATCTGATCATAATGGAATGAAACTGGAAATCAATGATAAAAGAAGGAAGGAAAAATCCTACATCACATGGAAAATGAACAATATGTTACTGAATGATCAATGGGCTATAGAAGACATAAAGGAGGAAATAAAAAAATTCTTAGAGATAAATGAAAATACAGACACAACATATCGGAATCTATGGGACACAACAAAAGCAGTTTTAAGAGGGAAATTCATCGCCTGGAGGTCATTCCTCAAAAAAAGAAAAAAACAACAAATAAATGAGCTCACACTTCATCTCAAAGCCCTAGAAAAGGAAGAGCAAAACAACAGCAAATGTAGCAGAAGGCAAGAAATAATTAAAATCAGAGCGGAAATCAATGAAATTGAATTTTGTTGACTGACTTTTAAATAATGAATGAACTTTGCATCTCTTCAATGTATTCCATTTGCTCATAATATATTATCTGTTTTAAATATTGTTTGTTTTTGTTTATTTTTGCTAAAATCTTGTTAAGAATTTGTGTGGCTATGTACATGAGGAATTTGGGTCTGTAATTTTGTTTACCAGTAATATCTTGGACTGGTTTTGATATCAGGTTGATGTTGGCCTCATAAAATAAGTGAAATGTTTTTCTGTGTTTGATTCTCTGGAAGAGTTTTATGCCAGATTCAATCTACTTCTTTCTTAAATATTTATAGAACCAGTGCAGCTGTGTGGACTGGAGTTTTCCATTTTGGAAAGTTTTCAATTACAAATTTAATGTTTTTAATAAATAGGGGAACATTCAGTTTTTCTCTCCCTTCCTTCATGATCTTTGGTAGTTTCTTTTAATATTCTTGTCCAATTTATCTAAGTTGTTGGGCTTATTGGCTAAATTGTAATGCTCCTTAACTATCCTTTTAATGGCAAAAAGAGCTAAAATAATGTAATTTCTCATTCCTCTTATGGGATTGTTCCCCCTCGTTTTACATTCTCATCATTATCACTGAAGATTTTTCTTCCTTGCTGGTATGTACTATCTCAAATAACAAATTTTTGGTTCCACCGATTTTTGTTTATTATGTTTCTGCATATGCTTTAAGTAATTTATATTATTTGTTATTTAATTTCTTCTGCTTCCTTTCCATTTCATTTACCATCATTTTCTAGTTTCTAATGATGGTTATACAGGTTATTGATATGAGGCATTTCTAGCTCTCTAATCTAAGTACTTTTATTAAGTCTCTAATGCTGTATAATAAATTAATCCCTAAAAAACAAATGTAAAAAAGTGGATGTGGAACCGATGTGAATCTGCAATATGTGTATGGGGTAAAAATGGGAGTTCATAATCTGCTTGAATCAAATGTATGAAATATGATATGTCAAGAGCTTTGTAATGTTTTGAACAACCAATAATAAAAATAAATAAATAAATAAATTATCAGAAAATAAAGCCACTTTAAGATAATACATATTTACTATCTTACAATGTCTGTGGGTCAAGAATGCAGGAATTTCAAAGTTAGGTGATTTGGGTTGAATGGCTCTCATAATACAGCTGGGTCCTATGGGAATGTTCTCCCTCGTTTTACATTCTAATCATTATTGCTGAAGATTTTTCTTCCTTGCTGGTATGTACTATCTTAATGAATTTTTTGGTTTCACTGATTTTTGAAGTCTCACTTGAAGTTTCATCTCAGAGAGAATCAATCAGCTTTAATAACAGCCTTCCTAATGGGTGTGAGGTTGTATTTCACTTTAGTTTTGATTTGGCTTTCCCTAATGATGAGTGATATGGTTAGTTTTATATGCATATAGTGATGTGCTTATTTGCCATGTGTAATGTTTTCTGGAGAAATAACTTCCAAGTTATTTGCCTATTTTTTAATCAGATTGTCATTATTTTTTGTTTTTTTGTGGAGTTTTAGGACATATCTATGTGTTCTAGATATTAATCCCTCATTAGATAAATGATTTTCAAATAATTTATTCAATTCTGAAGTTTACCTTCTTACTCCATTTATATTGTATTTTGATGTGCAAAATTTTTTAATTTCATGAAAAAAAATGTTTTTTTTTTATTATCTGTGATTTTTGATGTAACATTCTAGTAAGCACTGCCAAATCTGAGGTCATGAAATTTTAACCTATTTTTATTTTCAGAGTTCTGTAATATGAAGTCATATTTAAGTTATATTTAAGTCTTCTCTCCATTTTTAATTAATTTTTGCATGTGGAATTAGGTAAGGGTCCAATTTTATTATTTCATATATGGATATTCAGTTTTCCCAACAAAATTTGATGAAAAGATTATCTTTTATCTTTTTTCCCATTAAATGGTCATGACACCCATATAAAAATTTATTTGACTAGGGCTGTAGGTGTGACTTATTGGTAGAATGCTTGCCAACAGGTGAGAGGCTGTTGGGGGCTGCGATCAAGTCAAGATGGCCTGGCAGTTTGCCAGGAGGAGTGGTTTGTGAGGCAACGCCACCGAGCCATTAAGACGGTGAGGATTCCTTATTGGCTGATTGCTGTAACTGGATGATGCTAATTGAGTCAAGCTGTGTGTGGTCAGTTAGGTATATATACCTCTGCTGTTCCATAATAAAGCAGTTCCCGCTTCAACCTTCAACTTGCTTGTCACCTCCCGGTTATTTTGCCCAGCTGGACTACAGCATGAGGTACTGGGTTTGATACTCAGCACCACATAAAAATAAACAAATAAACTTAAAAATATATAAAAAATTATTTGACCATATATGTGAAGGTTTATTTATGGACTGTATAGTCTATTATGTATCTGTATTTATACTAGTATCACACTATTTTGATTATTGTGGCTCTAGTGAGTTTTGAAATTGGGAATTAGAATTGTTCTTCTTACTCAAGATTTTTTTCTTTTTTTATGTAATTTTTTTATTTATATATGACAGCAGAATACACTACAATTTTTATTACATATATACAGCACAATTTTTCATATCTCTGGTTGCATACATAGTATATTCACACCAATTCGTGTCTTCATACATGACTTTGGATAGTAATGATCATCAAATCTACCATCATTAATTACTCCATGCCCCCTCCCTTCCCCTCCAACCCCTCTGCCCTATCTAGTGTTTGTTGATTCCTCCCATGCTCCCACTCTGTATACCACTATGAATCAGCCTCCTTATATCAAAGAAAACATTCAGCGTTCTGTTTTTTGGGGGTTGGCTAACTTCACTTAGCATTATCTTTTCTAACTCCATCCATTTACCTGCAAATGCCATGATTTTATTTTCTTTTATTGCTGAGTAATATTCTATTGTGTGTATATGCCATATTTTTAATCCATTCTTCTATTGAAGAGCATCTAGTTTGGTTCCACAGTTCAGCTATTGTGAATTGTGCTGCTATAAACATTGATGTGGCTGTGTCCCTTCAGTATGCTGTTTTTGTGTCCTTTGGGTATAGACCAAGGAGAAGGACAGCTGGGTCCAATGGTGGTTCCATTCTCAATTTTCCAAGAAATCTCCATACCGCTTTCCATATTGGCTGCACCAATTTGTAGTCCCACCAGCAGTGTATGTACCTTTTCCCCCACATCCTCACCAACACTTACTGTTGTTTCTTTGCATAATAGCTGCCATTTTGACTGGAGTGAGATGAAATCTTAGAGTGGTTTTAATTTGCATTTCTCTAATTGCTAGTGATGATGAAAATTTTTTCATGTATTTATAAAAAATATTTTGGCTTCCGTGAGATTCCATCTGAACTTCAGGATTCCTTTCTATTTTTCAAAAAAATACCATTGGGATTTTTATAGAAATTGCATTGAGTCTTTAAATCACTTTGGGTAATATTTACTTCCAAACAAGATTGTCTTCTGTTATATTAACTTGGGATGGTTTTCCATTTGTCATAATTTCTCTTAGCAGTAATTTTTAGTGGTCATGTCTTTCACATAATCCATAAGTTATTTCCCTCCCACATTTTAATTTCTTTTCTATGCTATTGTAAAAGACATTGTTTTGTAGTTTCCTCTTTAGATGGTTCATTGTTAATGCATAAAAATTCAACTTATTTTTGTGTTCAGTCTTTGTAACTTTATACTTTGATGAGTTCATTTATGAATTCTAAGAAAGTTATTTTGGGGGTATGTGAAATATTTAGGGTCTTCTTCATGTAAGATCATATTATATGTGAATAAAGATGATTTTACTTTTTTCCAATTAATTGCTTTCCCCCCATAATTCCTTATTATCTTACATGTTATAAACAAGTGATGGACATAAGCATCTCTGCCTTATTCCCCGTCATAGGGGATAGGCATTCAGTTTTCTCATTTATTGGCATATTTCCTGTGGGGTTCTTTTATATATGACTCTTAGGATGTTAAGGCAGTTTTCCTCTATTGCTAGTTATTGAGGGTCTTTTATTCTAATAATAAAAGGGCATTGGATTTTGTCAAATGCCACTTTTTCACAAAGTGAGGTGTTATGTGCTTTTCTATTGCAGTCTGCTAATATAGTTTACTACATTGAATTATTTTAAAATGTTAAAAAAATCTTTGCATTGAATAAATCCCATTTGGGCATGACATAGAATCCTTTTAGTATGCTGCTAGTACGTTACAATTTTGTTCATTAATTTTTTTTTCATGACTGTTCTTCAGGAATTTTGGTATCAGTGTATTGCTGGTCTTGTAGAACAAGTAGAAATTATTCCCTCCTCTTCTAATTTTTGGTGAAAATTTGAGAAAGATCGGTATTAACTTTTTTTAAAATATTGGTATAATTCATGAATGAAACTATCAATTAGAGGGCTTTTCTTTGTCAGGAGATTTTGATTACTGATCCAATTTTCTTACTAGTAATATTTAAAATTATTGGGCTGGGGATGTGGCTCAAGTGGTAGCGCGCTCGCCTGGCATGCGTGTGGCCCGGGTTCGATCCTCAGCACCACATACAAACAAAGATGTTGTCCGTCGAAAACTAAAAAACAAATAAAAGTTAAAAATTCTCTCTCTCTCTCTCTCTCTCTCTCTCTCTCTCTCTCTCTCTTTAAAAAAATATTTAAAATTATTTTGAATTGACAGATAAAATGATCTATTTTACAATGGGGTGATTATCTGTACTAGTTATGGTATACTCGGAATTTTTAATTTCTTCCTGGTTTAGTCTTGCTAAGTTTTCTCTTTCTAGAAATTTTTCCATCTCATCTGTGTTTTCTAATCTGTTAGCAATTTTTTAATAGTATTCTCTTTTGGTTCTATAGGTTTTGTAGAAATGCCCTCAATTTTATTTCTCATTTTAAATAACTTGAGTCTTCTCACTTTTTTCTTGTCTTTCCGTCTGACAATTTGTCAATTTTGTTGGTCCTTCTAAAGACACATCATTTGGCTTATTGGTTTTCTCTATTATTTTTCTATTTTCTATTTAATTTGTCTCTGCTCTAATCTTTATTATTTCCTTCCTTCTGGCCGTTTCAGGGCTAGTTTGTTGTTTTTCTAGTTCCTTAAGCTACAGAGTTAAATTGTTATTCAAGACCTTACTTTTTTTAAAAAAATAAACTTTTTAGTTGTAGATAAACACAATATATTTTTTATGTGGTGCTGAGGATCAAACCCAGTGCCTCACATGTGCTAGGCAGGCACTCTACCACTGAACCATAACCCCACCCCTTTCTTACTTTTTATATAAATATTTACAGCTATAATTTCCCCCTTAAAACAGCTTTTACTACATTTGACATTTTGCTGTTGTGTTTCTCATTCATTTCTAAGTATTTTCTAATTTTCCTTTTGATTTATTTTTAATTCATTGATAGTTTAATTATTATTAAATTTTAACAATTTTGTGATTTTTCTACTTTTACCATCATTACTGATTTCTGACTTTATGGTTGGAGAAAATATTTTGCATGATATGTAATTTTGAAAAATACATTGAGACACAATAGTCTGTCATGTAAAATGTCCCAGGTACACTTGAGAGAAATGTGTATGTGCTGTTTTGGGGTACATTTTTCTGTACATGTCTAGTACAATAGTTGTGTTTTTTAAGTCCTCTATTTCCTTATTCATGTTATGTCTGGTTTTTCTGTCCATTATTGAGAGTGAGGCATTGAAGTCATTGACTATAATTGTGAAAATATATTTTCCTTCAATCCTGTCAGTTTTTGCTTCATGTATTTTGATAGCCTGTTATTACATGTGTAAATGTTTATAACAATTCTCTCTTGCTATATTGCACCTTTTTATAATTACATAATGCCAGTCGCTTATAAATTTTTTATAATACTTTGTCTGATGCCTGCTCTTGGTTATTATTTGCAAAAAAAAAAACTTGTCATTTTTCTATCTTTTAACTTTAAAACCAGGGGATCTAACTTGAATCTCCTGTATATAGCATAGAGAGGAATCACTTTTTAAGAAATTAATTCTGTCAATTTTGTCTTTTGGTTGAAAAGTTTATTCCACTTATATTTAAAGTAATTTCCAATGGAGAGGAACTTATTTCAGTCATTCTGCTAATTGTCTTCTATATTCCTTAAACCTTTATATGGTCCCTCATTTTCTGCATATTTTTAAAATATCTGGATTACTTTTCATAGTGGAAATTCTACATTCCTTTCATCTCTCTTTTGGGGTAGATTGTATAGACTTTGCTATTCCTATGGGAGAATACATTTAACATACTAAAATTATAACATTGTTGAATTTATAGACACTTAATTTCAATAATATAAAAAATCTACTACTCTGTCTTTATCTCCTCCTTTACTACTCTGTTTCATTATCCTTTTAAATTAAAGATGTGCAAAATTACATCTTTATATATTATGTATCCCAAACCATAAAATAATTTTTGTTTGCATGCGTTAGTGTCTCAAGTTTTGTAGAAAAAAAATGTGAAATTACAAAACAACATTACAATAATAATAGCTTTTAGATGGACACATTTAAAAAAAAAATTATTAGCTCCTTAAGTCATGTGGTAAACAAAAAGTATAGCTATAAACTATTGTTACAATAATAACTAGCTACTATAGTTGCCCATGTATTTATCTTTATTGAGGTCTTCATTCCTTCATATAGCTTTCAGTTACAACCTCCCACCATTTCCCTTTACCCTGCAGGATTCTGTGAACATTTCTTGCATTGCAGATCTTGTGGTAATAGATTCCTGCAGTTTTTTGAGGTTTGTTTTTCTTTTTTTTTTTTTTTTTTTTTTTTTTTTTTGGTCTAGAAATGCCTTAATTTTTCTCAAATATATTCCCTCTCTCTCTCCCTCCCTCCCTCTCTCCCCCCCCCCGCCCTTCTCAGGACGCCCATAATGTGTTGCTAATGCCCTTGATCATGTCCTATAGATCTTTTAGGCTTCTCTCACTTTTCTTCCATCTTTTTCCTTCCTGTTCCTGGACTTAATACTATCCATTGTTCAATTTTCAAATTCTCTGAGTCTTTCTTCTGCCCACTCAAATCTCCCTTTGACTCCATATAGTATTATTTCAGACCCAGAATTACTTTTTGATTTGTTTCTAGGTTTTGTTTTTATTGAATTTTCCATTTTGTTCATTCAAAATGAATGGCACGTGGGGTTTTATAAGAGAGACCTACATCCCTTTCTCCACATGAGCACAGAGCAAAGAAATTTGGTTCACCAAACACAAAATCTTTAATCTTGGATTTACTAACTTCTACAAAATAAATTTGCTTTTTATATAAATAAGCCAGTTTATGGTGTTTTGTTTTAGGAACTTTAACAGACTTAGAGAGGGAAAATTAGGACTAAAATATGTGGGTGTTGTAACAAAAAAGTAAAAATGTAAAAGTGAATTTGGTAGTAACTCTTATAAGCTAGAAGAATTTTGAGTTGCATGCTTTAAAAAGCCTACAAATCCATGAACAGACCAAAAAAAAAAAAAAAAATCCATGAATCTAGCGAAGGCCCAGAAAGATAGGCTGAGAACTAAAGAGAAAGCCTTAAATTTGTTAGAGAATATCTAAGTATTCATGAAGAGCTTGTGAATGCTAATGACTATTTTGATAAAATATCAACTGAACATGAGAACCATGTTATTGGACAATGAGGGAAAGGTCACCATTTTAGAAAGAATTTTACTGAATTATGTTCTCTTCATAGTGTTTCGAGAAAGGTAGAACTTGTGAGGAATGAAATCAGATATCTGCCTGAGGGAATTTCTAAGCAAGGTGTTAAAATATTGACCTGGTTCATCTTGACTACTTATGGTAAAATATGAGAAAGAGAAAACTATCAACCAATCCATACTGGGAAAAGAGCATGTGACCAAATGGACTGGTTATCAGTGGAAGCAAGGTGTTATTCATCAAGAAATAGTGAAATTAGTCAGCCACATCAGCAGAAGTCAGGAATTGTAAAAGACAATGGAATACTGACCTTAAGGATATTTTGATGATCATTAGGGCTGCTCCTCCCATCTCAGGTCAGAGTACCATGGCTAAAGGGCAGAACAATATCAATAGGTAGGTCTCTGCTACCCTGAATCACCTCACATTGTGGATTCTGCTTCCCACATTCTGTCATCTTGTCTCAACAAAACTCTGGGACTGTGGATACCTACACCTCCTATTGAAAGGGTACCTTTTTGAGCCAGGGGAGAAGGCAGAGAGCTTTCACAGGGATGGAGCCACTACAGAGAATACTCATCAGAGCAATGCCTCAAAGAATGGAAGGAAGGGCTTTCCTTACACAGCCACATCAGCCGAGCCATATGCATGTGATTCTAGCCTATGTAAGCTACAGGTATGTGAAGCAGTCATGGAACAGGCATGGAGAGGGCAGGGTCTAGGATCAGAGTCACTATAGAGATGGGGCTATCAAAACTGTGAGGTTAGGGCTGCTATCCATGTATGTCTAGAAGGCAGGACTCACAACCCAGTGGTCTTGGAGCTCTGAAAACTGGACTAAAAGACAATATTCTTAAGGCTTCAGGTTTTACAGTTTCTTCAGACCTTCCATTTCTTAATTAATCCTCTCTCCCTTTTATGATAGAAATATATGTCCTATGTTTTTGATAACAACATATCTTGGAATCACATAACCAATTTGATTGCAAAGGCAATCAAATTTTGGAGAAGAATTTGCCTCAGGATGAATCATACTTTTAATCGTACTCATATCTTGATTTAGATGATGTTAAGATGAGACTTTGGACTTCAGACTTTTGAGTTGGTACTAGCATCAGTTAAGACTATCTGTGCCACTGCGATGGAATCAATGTAGTTTGTAAAGCAAGAATGATGCAAATTTGGAACATTGCTGCATTGAAGACCAAGCCTTTAACACATGAGCGTTTGGGGAACATTCTAGATCTAAATCATAACATCATAGAAGATAAGGAAAGCATTAGAAACACTTTAGACTAAAATAATCATTATACAAATGTATAATTAACAACCTCAGAATATATATTCTTTTCTAGTGGACATGGTACATTTACCAAAATTGATCATATATTGGGTCACACCACAGCTCTCTATAAATTTAAATGAACCAATATCATACAGAGAAAGTTCTACTAACATGGAATCAAATTAGAAATCAATAACAATAAGATTCAGTCTAGGAAAATTCCATCAGAAATTGAATGACTTAACAACTAAATAATTGGCAGTCCTAATAATAAATAATAAGGCAAATTAGAAAATATTTCAAACTGAATGATAATTAAATTAGAGTATATCAACATTTGTGGGATCCTGAAAGACTTTTCAAAGAGTGATTTATTAATCTTTCATGATTATATATTGACTACATGATTAGGAAAAAAAAGATATAAAATCAATGTCCTAAGTTTCTACCTTAAGAGCTAGAAAAGTAGAGCAAAGTATTTCCAAAGTAAAGAAGGAAGTAACAATAATAAAGTCCAGAGAATAATATCAACAACAACATAAAATTATATACTTATAATAAGTTTATAAATATATATGTATGTGCATGTGTGTGTGTGTGTGTGTGTGTGTGTGTGTGTATTTCATGTCTGCAACTTAAATAAACCCTAAGTAAATTTCTGTAGTGTTTCACTCTTTTCCCTTTGGCTATTTTGAGTTTTAACCCCTGCGAGTATATTTTAAAAGTTAGCCAAGAACATCAAGATGATTTATGTGGAGATTTTGGACAGTCTTTCTATTCTTTTATTTCTTGTATTTTCTCAATTTCCAACCATTTTGGCATACTCATACTTCAACTTCTGATCTTGACTTTCTGGTTGAGCTTTACTTACCAGGACATTTTGTTGACTGGACAGTATCCTCAGAGCAAAACTGTCTAAAGTGAAGCTCTCTGTGTGGTTCTCTTTATTCAGTTTGTAGTGCTCCAGTATCTTCTGGCTCAGCATTGCTCTCCAGTACCTTAAATCATTTTTTAAAAGTGTCTTTGTTTTTAAGAGGAATGTTATTCACATTCAGCTTCTCTTCTATTACCAGTAGCTGGAAATCACCTCTGTAATGCTTATGTTCAGCCAATCCACATCCTAGGTAAGTTCTTCTCGAATTTTAAACTCACAAGTCATCCAGGAATCATGATAACTTTCAGGTACTGATTCAGCAAGTTTGTGGGGAGACCTGAGATTTTTTATTTTTAATAAGTCCCTGGTGGTACAGATGTTTCTGTCTACAGCCCATACTTTGAGTGGTGAGTCTCCAGGCTGGTAATATTGGGAAGTTGTAGCTGTAAATTTTTGAGTATGATGTAACAGAATTTGAGTTTAAAACCACTAGGATTAACACACTGCTTTTAATGAAGAAGTGTCGGTTGTGATTGTAAATTCTTATTTTCCAGGGGCTGAACAAGTATCAGTATTGATAAAACCTACCTCTAGCTTGTTAATGCTAATAGATTAAACTACACCACAAGCCTGACTGTCTGTTAGCCAATTAAGATAAGCACTGAACTTTTCTTTATAGCATATTTATTGTGATTGAAAATATTGATGTACTCTATGCTAAATACTGGCCAATATATCAAGTACATGATTTTGCCCTGGGCAGATTCCAAGAACAACCCATAAAAACATATTTTAAAAGGACATTTGCCAACTTTTCTCCATAAAAAACAATAACAACAACGGAACCTCTATCATATGGGGGTAACAGTGCAATTTCTTCCAAGCATCTGAAAGGAAGTTATCTTTTCCACCATTATAATACCCACTGTCAGTCACTACAACAAGCATTCAATGACTCCAATAGTTTAACAAACCAACTCATTAAACTCCATAGATTTGATCTGTTAAATTATACCCTAATTCAACTCCTACCATTCTACTCCCTTGCTATCACTTTCCAAGCTTAAGAGTTGGATGTGCTTGCTGATTTCTGTTCCTTTTCCATTTAGGTTCAGATCAAATACTGTTCTCTAACTAATCTAGTTACCCTCCTCCTTAAAATATCTCAAAGCTAAATTCAAGCTATTCAATATGAAAGGGACATTCTTCCATGTGATGAGCTCTGCCTATCATTGTGTTTTCTTTACTGGTGAATCCTTTCTCCAGAATTGTATTCCACTGACAATAAATTACTCTGCCTCTTGTGCTGACTGTGCGTTTTCTCCCATGCATGTAGGGAGAAGTCTACTTAGAATATTTTCCCCAATTTATATCATAAAATCCCTCTTCTTCCTCTGGCTCTCTAGATTCCCTTTTACTATCAACTCAGTTGTGATTGTCATAAAGCCAAATGTGATGTTTGCTGGCAAGTTCCTAATGTATATCTAATACCCAGTGGTATTTCTTTTTTTTAATGTATTTATTTTTTATTTGTTCTAATTAATTATAAATGATAGTAGCATGCAATTTGACCCATTTTACACAAATGGAGCCCAACTTACACCAATAAATTATTTGTCTTTGTTTCTTAGAATATAACTTAGGTTAGTCTTGAAGTCTCCTTCATTTTGCATGCTAAGTTTTCAGCAGAATACTCATCCCACAGAGATTGGTATCATCTAACAAATGTAAGAATGCATGGGTCTTTCCCTTAATTATTAGAATAATTGCTAACAGAGTTCCTCTGCTTTTATTTTTTTTAAAAAATTGCTTTGCTCAATTGTATTGGGTGCAGGGAATAAAGTGTTAAGAGCATGTTTTAGTATGCAAGAAAAACATAATTTAATTACTCTTCAAGGATGGTAATAAGAATTTGAAGATATCATGAACAGGAGAATGGAGGAATTTAGAGTAGAGCAAAGCTAGCTAAATATATGTGTTAGGTGATTAAAGTGTGGAACCTGGGGAGTTAAGTCATCAGAGAAATGCCAAAAGTTTGGTGGTAGGCATTTTAATAAATATGCTTGTCAAAATCCCAGTTTTAATGTGTTGGAGGCTTGTGTTTGTTATTTTTGTTTGTGGCAGTGTAGTGATAGAAACTCACTTTTCCGTCTCTTTGTATTCAACTTTTTAGAAGGTACTGAATATATCCACACAGACTTATGTGGTGATATGAGAAAACATTAAGATAAAAGAGTAAAGAAATATATATGCTTCCTGTTTTAGTCAGCTTCGTTGCCACTGTGACCAAAATATTCAACAAGAACAACTCAGAGGTAGAAAAGATTATCTGTGTCTCATGGTTTCAGAGGTCTCAATCCATAGACAGCTGACTCCATGGCTGTGGGCCTAAGAGGAGGCAGCACATATGGTGACAGGGTGTGGAGGAGGGAAATTGCTCCCCTCATGTCAGGGTCAGGAAGGACAGAGAGGGAGAGAAGAGGTCACATGAAAGATGCTCCCTTCCAGGACATGCTCCTAGTGACCTACCTCTAGGCATGAAACTTCCACTACAGCTACCAGCCAATCAGTCCATTCATTCTAGGATGGACTAATGAACTTAGAGCTCTCATAATTCAATCATTTCACCTCTGAATAATCCTGCATTAACAGGATCTTTTCAGGGACTGCTCATATTTATAAAGATTTTGATGCAAACCCTTGTAACAATATTCTAGAAGGATGTTCTCCTTCAATGGCGATTTTCCTTGTGGTTTGTACCTGTGTCCTTTACATGTGCTTTATTTCATGGAGACCATGGACATTACTCTTCCCTCTTTTCTTTGGCTTTCTCCCAGGACAATGGAAGTCCAAGATGGTTTCTCAGATCCCAAGACAGGATGATTAGGAAGTAAGAAGTAACAGACAGTAAAAAAAAAAAAAAATAAATAAAAAAAAATAAAAAATCTCTCTCTCTCTATGTGTGTGTGTGTATACACACACACACACACACATGTTATTTATTTGTTATTCCATAGTCCTTGCCTATAAACACACACACACACACACACACACACACACACACACACAGAGAGAGTGGGGAGATAGGGAAAGCACTACTGTAACTAAGGAATGCTATTTTATTGTACCAGGATTCTCATCTCACTTTTCAGTTCCCTCCAGATTTTATGTTAACTTTTATTTTTGAGTCACTAGCCCCCATTTCAGTATAAGCAGTAAAGTGATCCAAAAGGCTGGTCAAGAGTTTTCAATTCAAATGCAATTAAAACTTCCCTGAGGTTTTGTTTTCTTTTGTTTTCTATAGAAAGATTCAGCATGGATGCCCCAAATAGTCTTACCCTTCCTAATCTACACATAAACCCTGAAGAATGAACAGATGTGAGGGAGCTCTAGTTGTGGTATACATTTCCCCATTGTCACTATTAGCAAAATCACTTTTAAAATCTCAAAATATCTGTGATAGCCTGAGGCATGGAAACTCTAATTCTATTCTGCTGGGAAGGAAATTTTGATATGCTCTAAAGAAGAGCAAGAGTGGTCACAGAATTGAGAAGTGGACAACTTAGTAGATATCTAAAAACAAATTTGAGTTCTGTAGGACCCCCCATACCTTTGCAATAATTCGTGAGCCTTTCTGATTGAAGCCTTTATCCTTTGCATTTCCATCATTCACTTTATGTTTCTCTCCATTCCTAGCTAACCAATACTTATTTCGTAATCCTACATACTTACCACCGTTGTGGAAACTGTGGACACTATTGTAAATAGTATTGCTCAGCTTACTAAAAGACCAGAGAGAGAAGTAAACAATTATTTGTAGTATTTTAAGTACTAGTATTAGGTTAAATGCAAAGTTTCCCATCCCTCCTTCCATCAGGCATTTAAAAATAAGAGCCAGACTCAGGTGACTTTGTACTTGGAAACACCCCCCAGAGCTTTTCAGAAAAATTATTGATTTTTATTGTTTGTAAATTTATTCAGGTCATAAACATAACTCATTATTTCTTCATGGTGGAATTCTTCAATCCTGCTGAACAAGAAATAAATGATTAGGAATCATAATGATTAAGGAATGAGTCATTTCCTCTGCACTGTACATGAATTGTGTTTCTGGCATCTTAAAATGGAACTTACTGAAATATTTTTCCAGAGAAATATTTGTACACATAAATCTAGGTTTATAATTATTATTTCTGATGAATAAAGGGTTAAGATGGTTTTGGATACTGATTTTGAAACTAAAGCACCACTATGCATAAAATAAAGTCATTTCAAGCTCCAAGCAAATGACTTTTAATGCACTAATATTATACCAACTTGCTGTAACTCACCTACTCATGTATCTTAGTTTTACATATTGAGAAAACTTACCACAATTATCAAGGACTTTAGATATCTCATATATTCTTTCTTAAAATAATTTATTTAGCTTATAAAAGTGACTGGGTAAAAATGAAATACATGAAAAAAGAATAAAAGGAAAATGTGTGTCATCAATTACCTAAAGGTGGCTAGAGAAAAGATTATTTCATAGTTCATGACTCATTATATTCTCATGGTTAAAATACTTCAGTCCCTGAAAATCTTATTCATGTTATAGGAAAATTTAAGCAGTTACAAACTGAGTACAAAATAAAAAAGAAGAAAACTTTGGGTAACATAAAAGATTAGATCATTTAAAAAGAGATTATATAGTCACAGTCCTGTAGGAAAGATTGCTTCTAATAAAATTTACCAACTATTCTTCAAGCTATTTCTCAGCCAGGGTCACAGTTGGGAAAGCTTTGGCTCCTTTCAGTTTTTCGTTTTTCTTTTTTTAAAATCTAATCTAGATTTAGGAATCTATTAAAGTCAAAATAAGTAACTCAATCTGTTACTGTGGGATTCAAAGCAAAAAAAAAAAAAAATATTCCACATTGTTAGGAAAATGCAAAGCAAAGCTACACTGATATTTCATCTCATTTCAGTTAGAATGGCAGTCATCACGCATACAAATAATAAGTGCTGGAAAAGACACAGGGGAAAAAGAAACACTTATGCATTGTTGGTGGGACTTCAAATTACTAGGACCACTATGGAGATTGGTATGGAGATTCCTCAAAATACTAGAAATGGAACTTGCATATGACTTAGCTATTCAACACCTTGGTGTTTATCCAAAAGAACTAAAATCAGCACGCTATACTAAAACCTGCATAAAAATGTTTATAGCAGTGAAATTCACAATAACCAAGTTATGGAACCAACAAAGGTGTCCATCAACAGATGAAGGGATAAAGAAAATATGGTGTATATACACACAATGGAGTTCTACTCATCCATAAAGAAGAATAAAATTATGCCACTTGCTAGTAAAATGTATGAAACTGGAGAACATCTAAGTGAAATAAGACTCCAGAAAACAAGGGTCAAATGTTTTCCCTCATATGTGGAAGCTAATAAGAAAACAGGAATAAAAACTGGGTCTCACAACAAAAGAAGGGAGAAAAGTAAAATAGAGAAAGAGGATCCAGGGAGAGGGGGAGAAAAGGTAAAAGAGAGGTAATGGGAAATGAAACTGATCAAATTATTCTATGTGCATGTATGAATATATCACAGTGAATCCCACTTCCATGTATCATTATAATGTACCAATTAAAAATATAAATAGAAGGGAGACCAGTAGAGAAGTGGCAAGTGCTCATGGGGAAGGAGGAGGGAAGGGAAAGGAGAAGTACAGGAAATAAAATAGATCAAAGTATGTTATATACATGTATGAATATGTCACAATGAGTCCTACCATTATATACATAATTATAATGCACCAATAAAATGATTTTTTAAAGTAAAGGTATATTTGATAGGTTAAAATTCATGAATTCATCTGCAACTACTCTCAGAAATGAGGTCAGCTCTCTAGCTGAGGGATCCAGATTTGAATTGACCAAAATTTCTGACCACTAGCTGTGTAGTCATCTTTATTTTTACTTATTTATTTTCTGCTTTACATGACTTATGTGAGAATGAAGTAGATTCGACTATAATGTGAAGCAAATTCTGGGAGAACAAAGCTAAGGAATATGTCTTACCATATCCACTGTTTCTGGCTTGAATGCAAATGATATTTCTGCCTAAGGAGAAAAAAAGATTAGAGTATTTCCTCCCTAAATCCAGAGTTCTTTATTTGAAGGAAGCATTCAGAGGTAACTCAGAAGAAATAATCCCTGAAGAATGCTGTAAATAATGCTGTTTTCCTGGTTTTGTCTACTATGAACACTAGAATTTTCCTTTGAATAACAAATGTGATATATATATATATATATATATATATATATATATATATATATATACTCTCTCTCTTTCTCTCTCTCTCTCTCTCTCTCTCTATATATATATATATATATATATACATATATACATATATACATATATATATATATATATATATATATATATATATATATATATATATAAAGCATTTTTAAATACAAAGCTTCAGGGAGACAACAAGATTTACAGAAAGTGCCTGGACCCATAATCTGAAATGAGAACTGTTCAATCCCTTGTTTTCTCCATGTGTAAGAATGTACAGTGTTTCTGTCAGCTCTTTCTACTCTCTGCTGTAAGAAATTTGAAATGACACTTAAATAGTATGGATAAGAATACTGCCTGGTCCAGCTGGAATGCTTCATAGGATGACAGTCTGCAGTGGTCGGATCCTTAATTTGTAACCCCAATTATCACTTATCTCTTGAATGTTTAAGATATAGACATTTAGAGCTAAATATTGATTAAATTATCTTTTTTTTTGCTCCATTTCAATATGTTCTCCAAAACACAGGATGTAAGGATATACTAAAAATTTAAAACTATGTTCCTTTTTGTCCCAATTGGTAATGTTTTTGTAATATGTGGTAACAAGATATATGTGTTGTATCCATTTTGGAGGAAGAGTCCCTGCCGCTTAGAGTTAGGAATTGAAAAGTATCTCCTCATTAACCTAAAACTTAAGCTGTAATACATAGTCAGCAACACCATTTGCCAACCCGTTGGCAGAAGTAGATCAAGGAGGACTCTGGCCTCTTTATAAGTAGCAGGATACACAAATTATGCTACAGAAAGTTGGAAAACACACTCTATAAAGGCAAAAGGGAATCAAAGGAATGTCAGATATTCAGAGATCATCAGAAAATGACGTGATGTGAAAGAGAAAGATAAGAAATCCTGGAGCATTTTTGCTTCTTTCTCAAAAAGTTAAATTAAATTCTTATGAAGAAACTACAATATATCACATTTCATGGACCAGGCAAGAAAAAGACACAGGTATTATAAACAAGTATTTAAAACCCAAATGTAGATATTAAGAATCAGATATTTGTTAGGGTGGTTGTAAATGGTACCCTGAGCTGTTAGAACAAATTTGTTCAGTCACGCCGTACTGATCTATTTTTGTTGCTGTTTCCCTGTTTATTTGCTTTCTCAGAAATGCTTCTCCTTTCTTTTGATAATATGAACTATGTTGTTTCTGTGAACCACCCCTCTTTATTTGTTGGGTCATGTATTTCAAGTGAGACTAACTTTCCCCTCTGGTTTCAAGGATGCAAAGACAGCCTAGACATGAGCAATAAGAGCATGACATCCCTTGGCTACATAAATCATTCTTGGAACTTTTGCTAGTACTGTCAGGAAGGAAAGGAGCACTCTTTCTTTAAGGAACATGTTATCCTGGAGCCTCTGAGTGTCAGATAGGATGCCATATGGAGTAAGCCTGCTGAGCAAATTTGAGAAGTGAGGAAAGAGTGAGGCCTGAAAACAGCATTTGGCCTGAAGCCAGATGCACTGCTAGGTTTTTTCAGCAGCAAATAAATTACATTTATTTTGTTTTTAATTTAAACTAGCTGAGTTGAATTTTTGTAATTTGAATCTGAAGGAGTCATGGCTAGAACATGGTATGAGACAAACAGTTTTCTCTGTTTAACTGCACTTGGGGGATTTAAATAACTCACTCAAAAGTATGGAACTAGAAATTTGCTTAGGCAGAATTAGAAAAAGTCACAAATAATTAGAGAAGAATTTTAAATTGATCACTTATTATCATGTCCCAAAATATTTAATATACAGTGATAAATATTATATATATATATATATATATATATATATATATATATATATGATGTTCCCAAAAGAAATTAAGAACCATGATTAACGAGGAGATAGATATACCATGTCCTTGGGTTAGAAGACTAAATATTGTTAAGATGTCAGTTCCTTTCTAGTTGATACCTAGATCTACTACAATGCAAATCAAATTCCCAGCAGAATTTTATTAGAGTTTTATAGTTATGTATAGTAGTTCGGTTCATTCTAACAATTCATACATGAATGGACATCAATCTCAGCTAATGACCCACTCCCTTTTCCTTCCTCTTCCCCTCTCTATTTCCCTCCCCTCTCCCAGTCTTCCTCTACTCTACCTGGCTTTCTTTTGCTCAATTAACTTATTGGTTCTTTATATTATCCTCTCCTTCCCTCCCTCTTTTCTTTATTTTGCATATAATAGAAAATATTCAACCTTTGTGTTTCTGAGTATGGCTTATTTCTTTTAGCATGGTATTCTTCATTTCTATCCATTTACCAGCAAATGTCATAATTTCATTCTTTTTTATGGCTCAGTAGGACTCCACTGTGTGTGTGTGTGTGTGTGTATTACAATTTCTTAATTGATTCATCTATTGACAAGCATCTGATTACATAATTCAGCAAAAAAAATCGTGAATTGTGCTGCTATAAGCATTGAGGTGACTGCATTGCTGTCGTATACTGATTTTACATCTTTTTGATAAATGCCAAAGAGTGGGATATCTGGGTCATATGGTTCCATCCCTAGTTTTTGAGGAATTTTATACTGCTTTCCAGAGTGGTTATAATGGTCTACAGTCCAACCAAAGTGTGCCTTTTTCTCCACAAACTTGCCAGCAGTTATTGCTGTTCATATTATTGATCACTGCCAATTTGGCTGGTGTGAAATATTAGTGTAGTTTTGATTTGCATTTCTCATATTCCCAACATGATTTTTTTGGAACTTAATAAATCATATCTAAGATTTGATGGGAAATACAAAGATCCACCATAGTAAAAATAATTATTTTAAAAAACAAAGTATTTGAAGGATTTATATTACCCGTTTTCAACAGTTTCTAAAACTATAGTAATTAAGAAAGTGTGTTATTGACAAAGACCAGACATATAAATCAATGGGACAGACTACAGACTGCACATATAGGCACACTCATACTATATATATATATATATATATATATATATATATATATATATATAGCAAAGGTACTACATTCATTCAATGAATAAAAAGTAGTCTTTTCAACAATTGTTATTGAAACAATTGATTATCTATATGGAGAAAATGAACTTCACATTATATTCAAAACTGTAATTGAACTGAAGCATGGTCCAAAATATAAAACTAAAGCTACTTTATTTTTTAAATATTTTGATATACTGAAGACATATTTACTTATGTTTATTTTATGTATATATACATCATAATTTGGATTAAAGACACACTTAGCACTGATTAGTTGGCAAAGGTTAATAGGAATTGTATTTATTTTTAGTTATTTATGAACTGCTTTGTGGTGATTTTTTTAACATCAACACAAAAGTCACATCATTTTTAAAAAAGGTTAAAGCCATGAAACTTCTACAAGAAGAAAATTTAGACTTATTTTCACAACCTTGAGAAAACAAGGAAAAAAATATTGTGAGACAAACTGTCATCACAATGCTTCAAAGCTTTGATAAAACAAGAATTTCATACAGAGGACCAAAAAAATTATAAAGCACAAAAGAAAAATGACAAAAATTTGATCTCATCATGATTGAAAATGTGTGTTCCTTTAAAGGCACCATTAGTTAAATAAAAAGGCAAGTAACATACTGGGAGATTTCTTCAATAATTATAGCTACAATATACATGGAAAATGCTTTCTATGTGGTCTTCAGAAAGTAGGTTTCCCCCCTCCTTTCACCAGAGTAGTCAGGTCTTGATACCTAACATTACAGGAATAATTACAGTATTACATCATTCTATATATAAAGCTGTCTATATTTCCCTTTACTAGTGATACATACACTTTCATATGCTGTCATTTTGCTGTTTAAAATTCTCTAATTTAGCTTGAAGCATTGTTTTTCGCACTTCTGAACAGGCAGATCCAGTGATAATGAATTACCTTGGTTTTTCTCTGGGAATGTCTTTCTCTCTCCTTTATTTTAAAGGAAATTCCTCAAATAATAGTATTCTTGACTGACAGTATTTTTTTCTTTTTCTCTCAACACATTGAATATACTGCCCTACTTCCTACTAGTCTGCAAGACTATAGCTGAGAAAAACACTGATAGACTCATAAAACCTCCCTTATATGTGAAAAGTTGCTTCTCTTTTGCTACGTTCAAAATTCTTTCTTTGACTTTTGAAAGTTTGATCCTAAGTCTTATGTAGATCTCTTTATGATAAATCTATTTGGATTCCTTTGAGCTTCATTAATCTGGATGTCTGTTTCTCTCTCTAGATTTGCCAAATATTTTAGGCTTTATTTCTTTAAATTTGCATTCTTCTTTGTCTACTCTCCTTCTGAAACTCCCCAATGGTGTATACATGCCCTTGATGATATTTCATAAGTCCCATAGACTTTACTCTTTTTCATTCTTTATTCTTCTTGTTCCTATGTCTTGATAATTTCAAATGAACTATCTTCAAATTCACTGCATCAAGTCGGCAAATTGAAGCTCTCTATTTACTTTTTTTAGTCTAATTATTGTATTTTTCAATTCCAAAATTTCTGTTTGTTGGTGATATTTATTGGACTCAATATCTATATTTTTTTCATTATTATTTTCCATATTTCTTATAGTTCTCTGTTCTGTTGTGTCTCACTGAGTTTCTTTAAGAGGATTAGTTTAAATTATTTGTAACGAAATTCATAGATTTTCATTACTTAGGTTAAGTTACTGAAGGTTTTTTTCTTCCTTTAGTGGTAACCATTTCTGTGGTTATTTGTGATCCTTATGAAACTTTCATGCTGTCTACACATTGGAAGAGTGATGTGGGTGAAGTTAAATTTTCTTAACCTTTTCTTTGTGTTATTTTTCCTTTCTGTACTCTATTGGAGTGTTGAAGTCTCTTATCTGGATTCTATAGCTCTCCTGAAGGTATTTTCATTCATGGATGGATGCTAAATTGGTGTTTCTGTGGGAGGAATGAGGGATATATTCTCCCATTCTGCCATGTCACTTGGGTCACACCTATAATCATTTAAAATTCAATCTGGAACATGATTTTTTTCCTTACTAAGAGTTTTTCAATAATTTTAACACAATTCCAAAAATCAGTAGTTTGGACTGCAATGCCAAAAATAATCTAATACTTGATATTTTACAGTGTTTATCACATAACCTTATACTTGGTCTCCACCCTTCAAAAATATAGGATCCCTCTACCCCCAATATTTCAAATTAGAGATAATATTCTGTGGCTTGTATCTCTAATGTTTTCTCTTCCACCCATCTTTATAAATCTAACTCACGGTATCTTTCAGGCTCAACTAGATGTGACTTCCTCAGGGAATCCCATTGTATGGAATGTTGTACATAATAAATATGTGAGTAAACAAATAAATAAATTGAAAATGAAATAAAACTTTTCCAGAATCTCTAGTTCATCAGGTCTTCCTATTATATGCTTTCCTTTTACTCTTACATTTTTTCTTTAAGGTAACTATCACAATTAGAAATAAGGAATTACGATCTGTTTAATGTCTATATTCCTTCCTATATCAGAAGTTCCATAAGAGTAGGGACCATGTCTACTATTTATGCCATTATAACTATAATGAGTAATGCTTGTTAAATGAAAGTATAAAATTTGCAGAGTAGAGATAAAGCTCTCATAATAAATAATCTAATAGGACTCATAGACACAATAGAAAAGGTAGAAAACCCCCAACTATCCAGATATTAGGTAATAGTGTTATTTTACCAATGGTAGAACATGAAATAAATTTTAACTTAATTCCTAAATAATTATTATCCCATAATATACAATTTTTAGCAAGGATAATGATATCTGAACTTAATTAAAATATAGAAATGTGATTGGCAAACTAGAAGCAGTGTGCTTCATAGATAAGGATGTTCATGTCAGGACTGAATGTTTTTCTCTGCCCAAACATGTTGAACATCTTTCATATAATAGGATGTGTTAAGTGAGAATTTTTCTTTCTACTGAAATCTCATAAGTGACAATATTTAACAACCTCAGTACCGGACATAGCTGTAGGATTTGCTATTAGACATTAAAACAGGCTCTGTGAACTTTATGCCGTAACCTCCAGCTCATATATAAGAAAATGTCAAAAAACTGATGGGAGAGAAATTTTGAAATTAGTTTGTCTAGTAAAGAGAGTTTCTACTCTGTGCTAATTAAGTTAACTGAGGGAATCTTAAAAACACCCATAAAGTGAAAAATTTTGGCCTAAAGTAAAGCCAAAGAATCTGATCTTTGGGAAAAAGTATTAAACTCATGAAACCTGTAGACACACCTCATATGGTAAAGTTATTTTCAACTTATATTAAAAAATGGTTTTCATGACTTGCCAGTAAGAATTCTGATAAGCACAGAAAGGAACACAAAGGACTGTTGGCATGTCTGTCCTTGATTTAGAAGAGAAAATATTGTGTATATCATTGATGTATAATCTTAGAGCCAGAGACTTTAAAGGAAGAAATTTTTTAGATGATATGGTGGACCTCACAAACAAATTTGATAATAACTACAATGAAACTGAAATAAAACAATTAAATCAGCATGAAAAAAGATCTATGAATGCCTAGACACTATAAGAGATCAATGGGTAAAGGGAACATAGATTTCTTCTCAAACTCATTAAAATAGCAGATTTTTTAAAAACTATTGATGACAAATAGAGAAAGAGAGAGAGGAGAGAATAGAGGAAAGAATTAGTAGAGAGTGAGATAAAAGGATGAAGAGGATAAGGAAGGAAGAAAGAAACCAAAGTGGCAGAAAAAGGAAAGAATTCAAAGCCAAATTAAGGAGTGCAAGAATTCATGATGGTAGCCAAACCCAGAACCACATATTTGTCTCTAAGTTCTAATATTTTTAATGACTACCGGGAGAAGTTGGGTGTGGTAGCTCTGTACATAGGAGCAGGATCTGAGCCAGTTTTCATAGATTTTGGTAGAAGACAAAATCTCCTGAGTCAGAACCGCCTGGGTAGGAGACATGGCCCAGCAAGTAACATGACTGATGTTTTTATTAATTTTTCTTATATCCAAAGTACCATGAGTGTAATGTGTAGGTAGGGTCAAGAAAATGCTGTGCACACAGTAAGTTTGAGTCCCAGTTAAGAAACATTGAACATAAGGAACCCTGAATATAGGGGCTTCTAGCATACTTGCCTAGACAGTTCCCTGAAGGAAGATATTATCTTAATTATTCATTCCCGAGAGTATCTGTTCTTTTCCCAAGAGAGATATTTTATTTATTATTCAAATCAGTTTGTTTGTTAAATAAACAAACTAACTAACTAAAAACAAACAAAAAATACCACTCTCATGAAAAGATAGGTTAGAACAAGGCCAGCCATATTTCTTTGAAGATGATGTGTAGAAAGGCAATATGAAGCATTTTCTCCACCTATCTCGCTTGAGTCATCTGCCCTGACACTCTAAGTATGAACACAGCATCAATAGTAAATGGCAACTATTAAATTTGCACCCACGGGCCTGGGAATATCACATAGGATAGTTTGTTATAAGTAATAGATGAACAAAAGAGGCACCCATAAGAAAATAGAGCACTAGTTAGATTAAACACAACTAAAGACAGAATTAGAGAACCAGAAGAGCAGAAAGTGGTAAAGACTTAGTGATGAAACATACAGTAGGTAAGTCAGAATAGAAATAGAAAGGTGTAATATAAATCTAAAGGGGAAAAAGAGCTAATGGTAAATAGGAAATATTTAATGAAAAAAAATGATTGAAAAGTCCTAAAAAATCCAAAATCTTCATACTAAAAAAGAAAAATAAAAGCAAATCATTAACTTGGTAATTTTATAATGAAACAACTAGGTGATATTATAGAGAAAAATCTTGCGGAATGTGAGAGAAAATGTATTCAATTTTCTGGAATCCAGAGACTGCACTGATGGATATGTCAGTTATCCTAATGTGATCATTACATGGTATATGTTGTGATTTGGATGTTTAATGCCCCACCAAAAGCTTACATATGAGGCAATGCAACAATGTACAAAGATGAAAACATTGGATTATGAATACTGCAACCACATCAGTGTATCAATTCATTTGATGGCTTAATAAACTGAATTTATTACTGAATGGTAACTGTAGACAGGTGGATGGCTAGAGGAAATACATCACTGTGAGCATGTCCTTGGGACTATGTCTTGTCCCTGGCTCCTCTCTGCTTTCTCACTACCAAGTGCTAAGCAGCATTCCTTTGCCATACCCTTCTACCTTCAATTTCTGCCTCACCTAGGGTCCAGAACAATGGAGACAGCAGACCATTGGCATAGATCTCTGAAGCCATGAGCCAAAATAAACTTTTCCTCCTATACATTATTATTGTCAGGTATCTTGATCATAGTGACAAAAGGTGACTAATACAATATAAACATACTGAAATGTCACACTATATCCCATAAATGCATACAATTATTATGTATCGAATAAAAATATGAGCAGATATTTAAAAATAAAAACATTTTGAAAAATATAAATGTGAGCTACTAATAAAATATCACTAAGAGGTTTATTTTAGCAAAAGGAAAATTGGAACCTGAATCAAAAGTAGGATATGAAAAGAGATGGAGGACACACAAATTAGTAATTAACTTGATAAATCTAAATAATTATTGACTATGGTAAGAACAAACTAATTTTATTTTTTTCCAAAAACTTGAACTAAATCACTCAACAGAAACATGGTTAATATAGCAGAGCTTAGAGTTTATATCTTGAATATATGAAATCACTTACTTCTTGGGATGAAATATAGAACTATTGATAATTTATTAGTGTATAAACTCCGAGCAGGAACTGTTTTGTTTGTTTGTTTTTGTTTTGTTTTGTTGGTATTCTGTAGTAACTCTATGACCAAAAAGGATACCTAGCATATTGTTTGTTTACTACTTATAATCACTGTAGGTTTGGGGTTTCTTATTTGATTTTTGGATAAATTTATTTAATTTATTTATTTATTTATTTTAATCTTTTATTGATTTATATTTTTTAATACACAACAGCAGTGGAATGCATTATAATTCTTGTTACACAGATAGAGCACAATTTTTATATCTCTGTATTGGATAAACTTTTAAATTTATAAACATTTTGACTTGCAGGACTATTGCATAGATAATGCAAAGGGTGTCCATATAATCCCATACCCAGTTCCACTGTTAACCATTTACATTAATATGAGACATTTGTCATGAGTATGAATGAATATTGACCTGTTATTATTTATTGAAGTCCATGCTTTGTTAAAAATTCTTCAGTTTTCCCTTAATTTTTTTCCCATCTAGGATACCAATTAAATTTAGTAGTCACCTCTTGGCTATGACAATGTCTCACAACTTTCTTTTTTTCTGATGATCTAATAATCATAACAGCTTTGAGGAGCTGGTCAGGTGCTTTCTAGAATGTCCCTGAAATGGTATTTGCCCTGTGTTTTCTCCTGATTAAAGTAGGGTTATATGTTTTGGTGAGGGAGTACATAGAAGTGAGTGCCATTTTTATCACATTATATCAAAGATGAATTATATCAATAGGACTTACCATGGTTGTTTGCCTTGATTGTCACATATAAGGTAGTGTTTGTCAAGTTTCTCCACTGTAAATTTGTGTTTTCTCCCTTTTCATAAGGTACTATGTTTTTCAAAGAAATTCACTATGCACAGCCCACACTTAAGAAATGGTGTTATTTGCAACTCTGGTTTTATTATTTTTTTTAAGTTTTCTCATTTCAACACTTTTTGAATGCACAAAATATAAAGGAGAAAGTAAAAGTAACCATTATAACAATAAACATTTTGGAAGAGATTTTTTATGATTTTTGTATTTATATTTAGGTATCCATATATATATATGTTCCCATAAACTTATTCAAGCATATAATGCTAAATGTATGGGATCATACTACACTAACATTTAAAAAAAATTTTACATACTTTCTGAATACAGAATCCTTAATTCCTTTCTTTATTTCTTCTTTCCTTCCTTCCTTTTTCTCTCCTTCCCTCCTTTTTTGGACTTTCTTTCATGTACATTCTCCTATCTTTACTATCATGACCTCTGAAGAAATTATGCTCAAAGCTACTACTTTCGTCCTGAACAGTAATACAACATGTTGTACATCCTTTTGTGGATTGTGTATTCCTATATATTTAAATAAAGTCATATGTATAATTTTCCCCAATGGACCACATTATATACTTCTCTATGTCTATCTTAGAGAGGCAGTAGAGTTCAGTTGTTAAGAATATAAACTCTAAAGGCAGACAAAGACTATTGTGGATTGTCAAGTTAATTATTTGAGTGACCTGGAATTAAATTCTCTACATTTCAGATTTCTTGTCTTTAAAAAAAGTATAACCAAAATTCTTAATGGACTAAGAGATTGATTGGCTAAAGAATTTAAAAGAAGTAAAGATTCATAAACATTAGGCCTTGCTGATTCATTGTCACTATTTTTCAACTAAAAACAGCAGATAAAAATCCCTTAGTCTTTCTAATCAATGCATGTAGGTAGAACTCTATAAAATTCCATGTTAGAAATATAAATTTCATTTTATTCAGTTATTTTCCTACTGCTGGGAATTTGTATCCTTTAATTTTTTCATCCCCACAATACTGTAATTAACATATTTATTAATACAATTCCTTTTAACTTGGTAATTTACATGTAAGGAATAGATTTACTGCAGTAGCATTGCTGATTTAAAGTATATATATTTTCATTTTTAATGAACTTTAAGATCATTCAAAAATTGTTGTAATAATTAATATTTTAACAGAAATATATGATAATGCATTGCTATAGTTGTATTTTAAATGTCCCCTAATAGTCTTTGTTGAAAGATTGGTCACCAGTCTGTTGCACTACTGAAATGTGGTGGAAATTTTAGGAGGTAGGGCCTAGTGGCAGACAGGTTATTGGACACATGTCCTTGAATGAGACATTGGGACCACCAGCCCTCCTCTGAGCTCTGCTTTTCACTTCCTGGCTACCATGAGGTTAGCAGCTTTTCTCTACCATGTGTTCCCCACCATGATGTACTGCTTTACTACAGGCCCAAAAGCCACAGGGCTGACTCATCATGGATCCAAAATAAATCTGCCCCATTTCAAGCTGATTATTTTGGACACTTTGTTATGGCAACAGAGAGTTAACTAGAAAAAGGATGTTTTTTAGCTATGGCTATGAGCAATAGAATTTATCATACTTTTGGGGCTGGGGTTGTGGCTCAGCAGTAGAGCATGTGCAAGGCCCTGGGTTCAATCCTCCGCACCACACATAAATAAATAAATAAATAGATAGATAAATAAATAAATAAATAAATAAAGTATAGGTATTGTGTCTATCTTCAACTAAGAAAAAAATAAATAAATATCAAAATAAAGAATTTATGATACTTTATAAAAGTTTGTTGTGATGAGTATGAAGTGGTACCTCAACAGAGTATTCAGGTGTATAGCCCCCATGTCACAGAGATTGACTCTTTAATGTATTTTTGTGCACACTTAAATTTTATATTTGTGAACTTTTTTGATCATATCGTTTGCCTATTTTTTGCAAGGAAATATTACTTCTAAGAATTCTTTATATATTGGACTTTATCATTCAGATGGATAAAAATACTTTTCATTATCTTTTATTTATTGTATTTGTTTAGGAAAACTTTAATAGGTAGCTTTATATACATAAATATAAACAATTTGTTTCATTTTAAAGTCTCTAAGCTTTTGTTTTGCATTGCTTTTTCATACATGGATTATTTGAGGCCCAATTTGTAATCTCACAGTAATTAAGTTTTGGGTCATTTTTAACTATATGATAGTATTTTTTAATGGAAGTTTTAATCCTCTGAACTCACTTAACAATGATTAAGGCAGTGATTCTCAGAATTCAGTATGTTTTAAAATAACCTGAGTTCAGTGTGTTTTAAAATAACCTGGAAGACTTTCTAAAACACAGATTGCCACACTGCACTCCTACAATTTATGTGTTAGTAGCTGTGGAGGCAAATTATTAGGATTACTTACTAGTTCCCAGGTAATGTTGATTGACTGGTCCATAGGCCTCACTTTGAAAATCAGTAATATAAAGATTCAAAACCCAGTCTGAAAAATATCATAAAAATTAAAATAAAATACACTCTCAGACCAAGGTTCAGACTTAGAGGTTCAGGACATCTTCCCATTATACATCTAAAAATGATAGATCAACATTTTCTGACTCATAGAAAGGCAAAGACCCAATCACTTCAGAATATCTTTAGATCTATGTAAGAATGGTCACTCTAGCAATTAGATCTATTAAAAGTAGAAAGGACAATGAGTTCATGGGATAGCAGAACTGATTAGAAGAGGTAATTGAGGAATTCTACACATTGAACTGGTTTATAGCAGAACTACTTTTAAGATTTAAACCCTAACAGATCTAAGACTGCAAAGGAGATTAAAATTAATGAACACAGTACATGAAGAAGGATAGTCTGTCCAATGGGCTTTGAGTCTATCAAGAGGGATTTAAATAGTTGTAGTCACACAAGGCTTTGGGGGTGCTAGAATTGAAAAACAACTGTTGATAATAAAATAATTCAATCAAGATCTAAGTCAAGGAAGAAGGCTGAAGGTCAAAATGACATCTATTTTATATATCCAATAGTTCAATTAGCAAGTACAAAACCAAGTAATATGACAAAAAGACACAATGACCTTCAAAGATAGCTTAATGCAAGCTTTGTGCTGCTGATTACAATCTCCCCTCCAAGATTAAAATATTTGAGTATATAGAGATGGCAAAAATAGTGTTTATTGAACTTAGATACCTTGCCTAATATCTATATATCAAGTCATCATCATGGATATGATTGGGTCTTGTGGGACTACAACTACTCTGTTCACTGTGCCACATTATCTTAATGAGTAGTTCTATCTACACTTCAAGTGACCCTATGTACTTGCTTTCAAGTAGAAACTTTTGTTAGTGAAATAGAATATTATTGATAATAAATCTGGGGAAATATACGGGAAACTTTTGGTCTAAGTCCATTTCCCTATAGATTAATTTGATGCTGATGGAAACACTTCTGCCATATCACTCTATTTTGAGGCCCATTCTCAAAGCCACTTAAATATATACCTGGACTCAAGGCAATATGATTTTTATTTTTAACATTCACATATGTTTGTTCTTTTCCATACTAAAATCTGTATCATCCTTTTTCTATCATCACATGCCTGAAACACTCCCACTTTCCCCCCTAGTCTTTTTATGTCATTTGCCACCGTTGAAGCATTCTCCTTCATTGCCTGCCAGCTGGAACTGTCCTTCAATGTCTAACCCTTCAGATCCCGAGTTCTTTATAAAACACATTGCATAGTATAATTAAAGTGGGTGCTGTTCTGCTGTATGTTGTCTAACATTTTACTTTGTGCTTGAGAAAGCTATTTATTTCAGTGGGCACAGAATCTTTGGGAATTGGTAGCTCCCAATGAGGGTCAGTAGGCAGCATGAAGAACAGATGACAGCCTGCAATACCTCCTTCGCATTTCTGTAAAGAGATTTGACATTTACAGAGTGTGCATGTTGCCTTTCCCCACAAGTCTCTGAAGACTTCAGAAAAAATAAAAGGCTTAATGATTATTCCTTCACGTGTGATATGCTTTTAAAAAGTACAAGATAAGCTTTCTCGATTAAAATGAGAGAAGCCTTTTCATTGCAAGTATGGTGGAACCATGTGTAAGTATATGTCTGAATGCAGGAACAATGTGTGCCAGATAATTCTTTCTTAGAAACTGCAGTGCTGATATTGAAGCTGAGAACTACTGTTTTGGGCAGGTCTTTTTGTTCCGAAGAATCAATATATACCTTTTCCTAAAATACTCTTCAATACAGCTCTGGTAGAATTTGCTAGCACTGTAACTACTTAAGTTTATTATTCCTTTCTTTTTTTTTTCAAATTTGAAAGCAAACTGAAGTCCTTCCTTAGATAAGAGAAAAAAAAAACATTCTTTGCTGATACAGACTATCTTAAAGATTCAAACTAATTCCAATATTTAATCTACCCCAGATCTTTTCAACTGCATATTAAAACCTGTATGCATTAATAAGAAATGATTTAACTTTATTAATATTACTTTATTTTAAATTTTCTAGTCTAAATACAGATCACCAAAAGAAAAATATTCTGTAATATTTCCTTCATGCAGAATTTAGGATAGTTCCCAGATTAACTAATCTTTTCTACAGTGAATAATTTAAGTGGGGAAAACGTTAATCAATAAAAAGTAAGAAGAGCTTTAGTGACATTTTCAAGTGAAACTCAAGGACAGTTGGATGTGAATCAAATTGCGTTTCTCCCTAAGGGTCATATACAGATCATGCAAAAGCTGCTAAATAAATCAGTGCTGCATGAGTGTGACAGGGAAGAAATGACTGTTAAGTGCATGGGTGGGACAAACAGGCATTTCAAAGGAATATTTATCTAGAGTGGACATTGCTACTAAGAGTTTATTTGAAACAAAGGTGACTCCTAGACCCTGTTTCATACTTCTCCCTGTCCTAGACAGACTCTATCCAAATAACTGTCACTATAGCTAGGGACCAGGGAAAGTGAAGAAAGTGAGTAATCTTTTAAAAAAAAAGACTCTTGATAAATAAAACCCAAGTTACATCTTTTATAGAAATGGTTACCTTCTTCAGAATGTTCTGAAATTCCTGAACTTTAATAAATTATTACAAAGTATATCCTACATATAAAAGTATATAAAACAATTAAAATAAAAGTGGTATGACAACTTCTGCACTCACCACTTGGTTAAGAACTAGAATACTACCTACACCTTAGGTAATTCCTGGGTTGCTGAAGGATTGCTTTGCATTCCATCCCCTCTGCATTGACAGGCTTTTCTTTTTCTTTCTTTCTTTTTTTTTAAGCTGTATAATGTAAAATATATTATGTAGCTTATTTGTTCTTGAATTTTATATTAGTGAACTAATTCTATGTGCATTGTTTGTGACTTTGTTTCATGTTCACATGAAATGGTTCATCCAAGTTGATGCTTACACTTGTACTTTATTTTTATTACTATATATTAAATCATTGAATGACATGACACAATTTATTAATCCACTCTGTTATTAACAGATATTTGAGTTGTTACCATTTTCTAAAATCTAATTTTTCCAACCCCTTCTTAATTTTGATAATATGTCAAACCTTCCAAAAATTTGAAAGAAAAACACCATATACACTTTACCTAAAATAACCATGTATTTAAACATTTTCCACATTCACATGCACTTACTCTACTTCTATTACTCCATTCTAAAAGTTTTGGACACAGAAAAGTCAATTCTTGAAAGTAGATTTATAGTTCACGGATTCTAGCAAAAATTACAAGGAGCTGTCACTTACGTTTAGTCTCTTTAATCTAGAACAATTCCCCAGCCCTTTGGAGACTGCCTCACAATTCTGATTTGGTTGATGATTTCTCATAATAAAGTTAGATTGAAAACATTTGTGAGAAATACTACATGGGTGATGCTGTGTTACACCTAGTATATCACATAAATAGAGACAAGATTTCAATCTTTTTTTCATTATCAGTGATGCAAATTTTGGTCATTTGGCTGAAATGTTGCTCACCAGATTTTTACACTGAGGGAGTACCTGCCCACTTCCCAATTAATAATAATCTGAGGGTAATAGAAGCTCTAAATATATGGCTCCTGAATAATATTCCATCCAATGGTTTTACAAACCATTGGTGTTTCTTGCTTTTTTTTTTCAGTATTGTTGGGTGTTTATAATATTTCTATTTCTATTATTACCTCTGCATCTATTAGTCAAAATTGTTTCTTTTTCATTATACTATCTTTAATTTGTTTACTCATATAATGTGCACATATCAATTAAGGTAAAACAACCATAAGTGTGTAAATGTAGAAGTATTCTATAGAGTAGGATTAAAGGTTAAAAATCTACTAAATAGGAATATTTAAAATTATAAATGTAAATACACCTGAAATACAGATTCAGACATATAACCTCAAACTCACCAAACTGAACGGATAAATAACCAAGTCCAAAATGACCATGGATAACTGGCAGCAGACAAAGGATTAGGAGAGATGAAGTTCTGATAATGCATAGCAAATTTGTTTAAAGATCTTAATCTCATTTGACCTAATAGGCTAATCAACTATAGAATACACATTATTTTAAAGTGTGCATGAAAATTTTACTCAAATTTAGTATTTACTTGGCCATAACTCAACATATCTAAGAAAATAAAATAAATGTCAAAGCACTGGAGCAATATGGCTTATTTTATCTGATCACAATAGAATTAAGCCATAGTATTTCTCACAAAGATTTAGTTATGCTAATAATTTATTCAATGTTTGAAACTAATAAATTTACCTTTAAATAACCTATCAGTCTAAGAAAAATCATATATTAGAAAAAAAGAATGAAAATTTGTAAGCTAAATATCCATCTCAAGGATTTTAAAAAAAGAGAGTAGCCAAAGAAATACTAAAAAAAAAAGAAAAAGAAAAAGAAAAGTCCATTGTTTCTTCTTTAAAACTATTATTGAATTTTATGTAGCCCTAGCAACACAGAAATACAAAGGTATCAAATATAAAGAATGAAAAATGTTAACATAGATATGCTTTAGAAAATGAAGAATAATAAGGTAAAATTATGAATAACTAAAAATGAAAATTTACCTGAAATGGGCCAGCATACTATGATAATGCAGCCACATCAATGTTTATAGCAGCTCAATTCACAATAGCTAAACTGTGGAACCAACATAGATGTTAAAAACTCTGCTTATCTAGATAAATTGACTGAAAGAGACCGGTAAGTCCCCAGAGGATATTTGGCAATCTCTAAAGATAATTCTTTTTTTTTTTCAATTTCTTTTTTTTAATTTTTTTTATTTTTATTTTTATTGGTTGTTCACAACATTACAAAGCTCTTGACATATCATATTTCATACATTAGATTCAAGTGGGTTATGAACTCCCAATTTTACCCCAAATGCAGATTGCAGAATCACATCGGTTACACATCCACAATTTTACATAATGCCCTATTAGTAATTGTTGTATTCTGCTACCTTTCCTATCCCCTACTATCCCCCCTCCTCTTCCCTCCCATCTTCTCTCTCTACCCCATCTACTGTAATTCATTTCTCTCCTTGTTTATTTTCCCATTCCCCTCACAACCTCTTATATGTAATTTTGTATAGCAATGAGGGTCTCCCTTCATTTCCATGCAATTTCCCTTTTCTCTCTCTTTCCCTCCCATCTCATGTCTCTGTTTAATGTTAATCTTTTCTTCCTGCTCTTCCTCCCTGCTCTGTTCTTAGTTGCTCTCATTATATCAAAGAAGACATTTGGTATTTGTTTTTTTAGGGATTGGGTACCTTCACTAAGCATAATCTGCTCTAGTGCCATCCATTTCCCTGCAAATTCCATGATTTTGTCATTTTTAGTGCTGCGTAATATTCCATGGTGTATAAAGATAATTCTGTTGCCCAAACTGGGGAAAGTGCCATTTCATGTAGAAAGCAGTGGCCAGGTATGCTGATAAATCCCCAAATTCATAGGAGAGCTCCTCTCAACATATAAGTATTCAGCTCTAAATTTCAAAAGTGCCACCTTGAAAAACCCTCTCTTGGAGGATTTAGTCAAAATTCTTATGGATTTTGCAGTTTAAGCTTTGCCTTCTGTATACTGCTGGAAGTGTTGGGCTTTTAAAAGACAGGCAACTTTGGAAATATTTATCCCAGGGCATTCATTCCAAATGCTCCTTTACTTCAGGTAAATATGTATTTGTTCAATCAGTGCTTTGAGAGTGGGTAGGAAGAATTAGTTTGAAATTATGTCTTTCCTACTTCTTCGTTCTGTGAACTTATGTAGGTCCCTTGAACTCTGGGCTTAGATTTTTCTCATTTATAAAAATGGGGAATTACTTGATTTTTATACAGTTCTTTTGGTTCTGACCTTCAAAGTTTTTGTGGCTAAAGACTTCTTCAAGGAGGAAGATTAACATTGAAAAATAAGGATCAGTTATTGCATTTTAGCCTGAATTTGTTCATCAGCTCCATTTATAAAATGCAGCTGTATTGCAGAGCATGTAATAATAAGAGTGCACTGGGTAAGGAGGGCACAACCCTGGTAAGCTGGAAGTCAGCTGGACAGGAAAATTATAGAGGGAGGAAAACACAATGACCAGGAAGCCAAGAAGTCAAACCACAGTTAATCTAGGGCTTGATCTAATAACCACTACAACCACAACAGCAAACATTTGCACAGGGTTTTATAAATACCGGAGACTTTAACCCTTACAGCAGCCTCAGGAAGCAAGAAGGAATGCCTTAATTATTTCCCACATTGCCAATGAATATACTGAAACTTCAAAAGTCAATTGGACACATAACTTTATGTATTGAGTTAGAGGTAGAGGCTTGTATTCTGGTACTTAATCCCCAGACCATCAGAACAAAGCCAAAGCAAGATATGGAGACCTTGGTTTTAGTGTAGTTCTGGCATTTTCCTACTATTTAAGAGCTTGCTTCTCTCTATGCTGAAATTACTTGTTTCCAATGCTAGAGAAGGTTTTTCCATCTTCTCCACACTCATTAATTACATCCCTCTGAGCTTGAAAGGGGTGATTCACTTTTAGCATTTCTAAAAAAATAAATAAATAAATTCTTGCCAAAACACAAACATTAGTTCTGCCACATTATTCTTCAGGTCCATAGGCCATGTCTCAAAGCCTAAGGGAATAATGCTTATAAATTAACTCTGGCTGTGAAAGGTTTTGAAAGAATTATGTTCTCATAAAAGCCTTAGAAAGCATGGGTTTTGTGTCAGTATATTTGTATGACCCTTACTGTGTGCTAATTATCAGTTAGTTTTAAAGTTGCTTTATGCTGAATTTCACCACACAGAAGCTTAAAGAAAGATTCTTGGAAAATATCCTGGATTTCTGTCTACAAAGCCTTGTTAATCTATCACACATTTGGTGATGTTATAAATATTATGGTTTTAAATTCACCCAAACTAATGAAGAGATTTGGGAACACAAGGCTTCTTGGGGTTGAATATTTATCTTGGTTCACTGGAGATGTTATATCTAATAATCTAGTATCTGGATTGTGGAGTCAGAAAGTCTGTGAATCCTGTATCAGATAATTCTTGTGCCACTTTATATCTTATGACCCCACTAGTCTTCTAGCCACAACCATAATAGACTTTTTCCAACTGTACTTTATTTACCTTGCACTTGTAGCATTTCCTCCAAGACATGGCAAACATCTTTTCTTACTGTGCAATGACTTGTCCAGTGCCAAATGTGGGCCCTGCAGTGGCAGTATAGCATTGTCATGTGAAAGAAAAGATAAATTGCAATTAAGGACCAAGCAGGCATCTTGTTCCACTAAATACTGGATATTAAATCTTTCATAAATTTCATTTGCTCACTATCTTGATGAAGTGAGAATTTAGGTCTTCCTGTAAGGCACAAGCAGTTTTTAAGATGTGAACTATATTAAATGTATCTTATATCCAGTCTCACACCCTCAACCTCATCTTTGATTCCAAAATATATATTTTTTTAATTTTAAAAGTAATAATAATTCTGGCTGGATGCAGTGACACACACCTGTAATGCCAGCTACTCAGGAGACTAAGTCAGGAGGATCACAAATTCAAAGCCAGTTTCAGTAACTTATCGAGACCCTGTCTCAAAATAAAATGAAAAGATCTGGGAGTGTAGGTCAGTGTTAGAGCAATTGTCTTGCCTACTCCAGTACCTAGTTCAGTTCCCAGTACCAAAACAAACAAAAAACAACAACACACAAAAACAAAAATGCAATAGGCTTTGACTTGTTCCTGTACATTTTTTTTTTTTTTTTTGCAACCCAAGGATTCTCTAATGCTAAAGTGTAGGGTTGAAATTGGAACTCACTAATAGGAGGCCCATACAGTTCTGAAGGGCCCAGAAGGGCAAGGTGTGTGTGTGTGTGTATGAGAGAGAGAGAGAGAGAGAGAGAGAGAGAGAGAGAGAGAGAGAGAGAGAGAGAAGAGAGAGAGCAAGAGCACAGTGAGGATAATGCCCCAGAGGTTATACTCAATGAAAAAAAGATGGTAGTCAATGGGTAAATGACCATCTCTATTCAACCTTTGATGGGCAATTTTGAGAATCATTTGACTGTCTCTCTTCTCTTAGAAGGGATTGACCACTTACACAGCAGTGATCTTTTTATTATTGTTATTATCCATGTTTTTTTAGTTATACATAACAGTAGAATCCATTTTGATTTAATTATACAAGCAGGGAGTATATCTTGTTCTGGCATCCAGCCAGAATTATTATTACTTTTAAAATTAAAAAAATATTTTGGAATCAAAGATGAGGAGTGTAAAGATAAGGCAGAGTATATCTTATTCTGATTAGGACCCCAGTCTTGTAGATATACATGATGGTGGATTTCACTCGGGTATTTTTGATAACAGGCTCAAGAACTGACATTTTATCCATCCCCTTTTATCTTCTACAGTGCTTTATTCGTGATCCCTGCAATTACCACCCTTAAATCTGCTTTTCCTAGAGGATACTAAATAGAGACAAATCCCATCCCTGAAACCATCTCATGTGTGATGTTGAGAATGTTACTTACATTCTCCTTGTCTCACCTGCCTGACCTATGTGATGGTAATACTAATGGCCCATGATAGTTACAATGATTAAGAGAGAGAGTAGTGACTGGCACATAATATAAAATCAAGATTAATGACTTTTGTTATTTTTCTTCTTATTATTGAACTTTCCTTGAATCACAGAATCAAAGGCTTATAGCTTATTTAGAGAAAATCCAGTAGTGCTTAAAAAAGATAATCTGACATGAAAATAAGATCAAGGAACTCTCACTGTTTTGGCTTGTGTTTTCTTCTTCAATATGTAAAGCTACATGGAATGCTGGGGGTTTTAATGGTGTCCCACTCTCTAGATACATTTTAGGAGACCTACATGCAGCTGAAATTTTCAACAGCTTAAATTCTTAAAAGTATATATATTGAGTAGTAGAAGCCTTGAAAATCTCAGGTGGGTGACAGAGGGAATTCACCAAAATTCAATATCAGAATCATTGAGATGCTTTGAACACAGTATAGAAAAGAATACCACTGAGTCTAACCTTAGTGTCTGCACTGCCAGTTCAACATAGCAGGGAGGAGTAACACAGGCAGAAAGAGAGAGAAAAATCACACACAAAAAAATTGGCATGGGAGAATGTACAGAACAGGTTCTGAACTTAATTAATGAAGAGGGTGCATGGTGAGCCAGGGTTTGAAGAGCACTTTGTGCTTCGTGGTTGGTGAGCCAAGATCTGATGTAGTAAGCCATCTTGAAGCAGTCCATGGGATGACTTTTTGCTACAGGAGCACAGGAGATCATAACAAGCATCATTAGACTGTCCCAGCAAGTGCCTGCCATGAGGTTGAAAGTGCAAATGACTCATGACTGAGACGGGAACAAAAAGGATTGCACCCAAAGTGATTCAGGCACGGGATACTGCACAGAGGGCAGTTCTCTTTCCCTTTGGGACTAGTAGTGTGTGGAATGAGCAGGGATAAGCCAGAAGCTGGGCAGGCAGGCACATTTGCAATTAGGATCTCATCCTGGAAAGATTACATTCATGGGTGATGGAGTTGGCAAGACCTGTAGAGGTTTAGTTGTTCTGCCCTAGGAGTGCAGTTCTCAGGTGCCGCAGTCCGGCTGCAGCAAAATAACCGGGGGGTGACGAGCAACTTGTGTACATTGATAAAGCAGGAGTGGAAGCCATTTACTGTAGGACAACAGAGGTATTTATACATTCCACACAGCTTATCTTAATTAACATAAACTAGATACAGCAGTCAACCAATAAGGAATCTCCACACTTAATGGCTCACTTGCGTTACTTCACAAACCACTCCCTCTGGCATTTTGCCAGGCACCATCCAGACTTGTTTACAGACTCTAACATTCCCCTGGCAAAATGCCAGGCGCCATCCTGACTTGTTTACAGACTCTAACACTCAGGAAGTTCCTGAGATCCAGACACCCCGTACAGATCTGTATAGGCCTGGCAATAGGGTGGGTAAAGTTATTCTCTTTAGAGCAGTTACCACCTGAAAAAATTCCAAAGGCCAATATTCCAAAGACTGAATATTAATCTCTGGAACTTTATATTTAAAACTGCATCAACCCCACCTTGGGAGTGCAGCTATCAAGGGTGCCTGGGCAAAAAAAATTTACAATTTGTCACTCTTTCCCATTCTGTCCTACCTTATACTGGTGAGAAGGAAAGTTGGAAGCTATGACAACTAACCTCAGTTCTAAGCCAATCCAGCTGGAAGTAAGTGAGCAATTCAAAGTTGATTGGTTTAACAGTCCTAATCCTCAATCTAAGGGGTACAACCCAAGAAAAAAAATGAAAGAAGGGCATTATGTCATAGGCAGCAAACATCTATCCTCGTCAAAGTTTTGAACACCTCAACAGAGCCAATCCCTTAATATTTTATTAAGAATATTTTTTTTCATTTTTATATTGTTTGTGTTTGTGCATTATTACTGTGTTGATTGGTTTGTGCATCTCTCTCCCTGCCTGCCTCTATGCGAGCACACGTGCACACACACACACACACACACACACACACACACACACACATTTTTCTCTCTATTTTTATCATTTTTTCCTTCACTCATTTGTTATTTTTGCCTCTTTGGACTTTACAGGGTGTTAGGGGTTTTTGTTTATTTGTTTTGGTTGGATTTTTGTGTTGTTCTTATATTTTTGTTGTTATTGCTGCTGTTCTTGTTATTCCTTCTTACCTTTTTTTTCCCTCCAATAGCCAAATTCTCTTGTTTGCTCTTTCTTTCCACCTCTTTATGAAAGCCACTTACTACCTCGCTCCTGCTTTCCCTCTTTCCACTTTTTTAATATTTGAAATTTTCTTTTGCCCTTCTACTCATTTTCTTTTATTTTAATGAACTATAACACTACTATCTTTTAGAACTAGCTTACATAATTTCTTCCCCCACAATTGCAAATATTCATACTGGTATGTAGTTGAAATTTGTAGTATAATTCAATGCTAGATATAGTACATGGCTATTGATTTTATTTTATTTTATTTTATTTATTTTTTTTTTAAAGAGAGAGTGAGAGAGGAGAGAGAGAGAGAGAGAGAGAGAGAGAGAGAGAGAGAGAGAGAGAGAGAGAGAATTTTTAATATTTATTTTTTAGTTCTCGGCGGACACAACATCTTTGTTGGTATGTGGTCTGAGGATCGAACCCGGGCCGCACGCATGCCAGGCGAGCGCGCTACCGCTTGAGCCACATCCCCAGCCCCGGCTATTGATTTTAAATGCTGACTTGTCATTCTTTTCGCAGCACTTAGTGTTGTAGATCTCATAGTAGGCACTGGGTACTTACTTAAATACTGTATATTGGTCACTACTATTGTCACTGTTGCTCATTTCTCCTTTTTCTGAGAAGGAATGGGAAAAGACTGTAATAATAAAAATTCACTGATTGAAAATCTGCTGAACTACACCCACAACTCAGCCAAGTGACAGCTCACCTTACTTTATGCACAAACTGTGATCGCTACACTATGGAAGAGGAAAAACTCCAAACCAATGACAAGCCCCCAAATACAAATGCCTCCAGGGGCACAAAAACAATGTATCAAAGGAATCCACAGTGTTGCAGCAGCTGTAGAAGAATGAATAAGACCAGCAGTTCTTCAGCATCAGACAGACATTGGTAGTTGAAAGTAACACTTGGATTACAATGAGTCTATGTGTTGAAGATAAAGGATACCAGCAACACAGGACTTATTTTGAAAGAGCTAAACTACACAGCAAAATATATTCTTGCAAAAAAAAAAAAAAAGGAAGGAAACCAATTCAACAGATGCACAGGTTCAAGATCTTGGAAAACATGAGCAAACAGTCAAACAAGTATCTCCACACCCCAAACATACAATCCCCTAAAAAGGAACACACAAAAATGAGGGAGGTTGAAATTATTTAAAAAGGCTAAGAAATTGATTTGGGGGCAGTGGAGAAAAGGTTCCTGGGGAACGAATTCAGAGGCACTGGACTACTGAGCCATTTTGTAATTTTGTAACTAACCAGCACTATTTTGTAATTTATTTAGAGACAGGGTCTCATTGATTGCTTAATGCCTTGCTTTTGCTGAGGCTGGCTTTGAACTTGAGATCCTACTGCCTCAGCCTCTTGAGCAGCTGGAATTAAGGTATGTGCCATTACGCCTGGCAAAATTGATTATTAAAATGATTAATGAATTAAAAAAAGATCTAAGGAATTCATTAAGAGAGCAAATACATGAAGTGAAAGACCATCTAATAAGGAGAGATTCTACAAAGAAACCAACTAGAATTCCCAGAAATGAAAGAAAGAAACAAAAATAAAATAAAATATCCCCTTGAAAGTATAGCCAGTAGACTAGATTAGGTAGAAAATAGAACTTCAGGCCTCAAAGACAAGATATATGAGCACTTAGTATACAGAACACAAAATAAAAGGCAAAGAAAAAAGATCATCATCTGAATGTACAAAAATCTTGGACAACATGAAGAACCCAAACTTAATTATCATTTGGGCAGAAGAGAGCATAGAGATACAGGCTAGTGGCATTAAGAAACTTTTCAGTAAAATAATAGCAGACAAATTTTCAAAACCTTGGAAATGAGATGGACATCATAAAAAAGGGTTATATAGAATTCCAAAGAGACAAGATTTAAAAAAAAAAAAAAAACTTATGCAAGAAACATCAAAACTGGGACTGGGGGAGGGAACATGGCCGCCGAGGAGGAAGCAGGGACTCTGATGTCTCTGCACTAACGGGATCAAAAAGACCCTTAGGAACAGCGGCAGTCTTCACACTGAGGAACTTCTAGCAGAATTCCATGAAGAGGGGTCCTGCAGGGATCTGGTAGGTCTATTAGAAGTGTCGGTGTGTGGCCTCCGGGACTCGGGGCCTGGGGACTGTGATACTTGCCGGAGTCAGGCCGTCGCCTCCCCGGCCCCGGGCGCCGCGAGCCATAAAGACACGGACCGGGCCGCGGTGCGGCTAGAAGCCGGGAACGCCGGGGGCGGAAAGAGCGAACAGGGCAGCGCCGGCTGTAGAAACCGCGGTGGAGAGAGGCGCGGGAGCTCGAAGCAGAGACACACCGGAGAGAGTGAGCCAGCACCCCGCCATCATCCCGAAATAGCGAGAGGAGAAAGATGGCGGCGGGAAGTGAGTAAGCCCCTCCTGTTCCGTGCCCCGCACCACCGCGTCTGAAAAGCTAAGACAGACAGCTGCAACTCAGCATTAAGCTATCCGGCTGAGGCGGCTGGTCAGCGCTTCTCATTCCCCGGAGGTGGATGCCTGCCGGACCTTCGTGGGTAGTGGCCGCAGGGTCCAAGTGGGGCTTGGGAGACAGTGGGGACCCGCCCGAGGCATTGGTCGCCCGGCAGGGGGAGGCGAACTGCAGCCGTTTGCTGAGGACACCACTGTGGCAGAGGGCTGGCGTGGCAGGACTGCGGCGGAGGAGATAAATTCATTGAAGCCTGCTGCAGCAGGTGTGTGGTCTCCTGGTTCTCCCTCTCCACGCATCAGGGAAACCTTAAGAGCCCCTCCCAGCTCTCCCGAGAGTGCTACAGCCAGCCCAAGGGAGTCAGAGGTGCTGCGGGACTGCCGCTCCCTCCAGGGCTGGCTGTTGAGGTCTCTTGCACCAGCTACGGGGGTGTGGCTACAGGAGGGCAAGCAAAATTCGCTGAGGATTCTCAGCACCAAGCTCTACAAGCTTAGGGTCTGAGGGAATGGCAATCTCGAGGAGTGAGCCCAGTCGTTCATGAAAACAGGGCTCCCGGGAGCAGCAGACCTGGCCTGTAGCCAGTATTGTGGTGAGAGGGGCCTGGCTAGAGGAAAAGTGGAAGTGTTTGGACACAAGAGGAGGCCCTAGGCACTCAGGATTGGAGACTCGCCCAGTCTGGGAGGAGCTGCTGCACAGTGATTGGTTCCCGCGTACTGACGGGAAAGACTTGACCTGGGGGGCACAGCGCCACCTAGTGGAAGAGAAGTTAATCAAACTCTAAGACGGCGTTTTTTTTTTTTTTTTTTTTTTGATTGACTGGGGTTTTTCTTTCATCTTCATTTTTCAATCTTGTTTTTTCTTTCTTTTCTCTTTTTTTTCTCCTTCTTTCTCTTCTAATCTCAATTTTATTTATTTTTTTTAATTATTATTAATATTTTTTTAAATTTTTGTTCTTTTTTAGTTTGTATTTCTTTCTTCTTTTGTCTTTTCATTTTTCTTATCCCCCCTTCCTTGAATTCTACCTGCCTACTCTCATTCTCCTTAGTGACTCCTTCCCTTCCCTTCTAATACCTTTCCTCCCTAGCATCAAATAAATTTATAGGAAAATAACAGTAACCCAGCAGTCAACCAGAACAAGAAACAACATGAGCAGCTTCAAGAAGCAAGGAAGAAGAGGAGTACAAGCACTGCAGGACAGCCTAAATATTCAGGAGGACCTAGAGTCATCAGAAAAATGGTCATATAAAGACCTCAAGGAACACCTTAGACAGATGGAATGGAACCTCAAAGAGGATACGAGACAGCAAATTCAAGCAGCAAAAGAACACATTGAGAACGAGTTACATAAACAGCTAAAAGAAGAAGTTAAGCATCTTTATAAGGAGATAGAGATTATGAAAAATAATCAAACAGTAATTCTAGAAATGAAGGAAACGATAAACCAAATTAAAAACTCAATCGAGAGTATCACTAACAGAGTGGAGCAAGTAGAAGCCAGAACGTCAGATAATGAAGACAAAATATATCAACTTGAAAAGAGTCTAGCCAACTCAGATAGGCTGGTTAAAAATCACGAGAAAAACATCCAAGAGATTTTGGATAACTTAAAAAAACCAAACTTACGAGTCATCGGGATAGAGGAAGACACAGAGATTCAAGCCAAGGGAATGAATAACCTGCTGAATGAGATAATTACAGAAAACTTTCCAGAAATAAAAAAGGAAACAGATATACAAATTGTAGATGCATACAGGACACCGAGCACACAAAATCACAGTAGACCAACGCCAAGACACATTGTTATGAAGCTATCCAATATACAGAACAAGGAGAAAATATTAAAAGCTACAAGAGAAAAGAGACAGATTACATTTAGGGGTAAACCAATAAGGTTGACAACGGATTTTTCATCACAGACGCTGAAAGCGAGAAGATCCTGGAACAACGTATTTCAAACACTGAAAGACAATGGATGCCAACCAAGAATTCTGTATCCAGCAAAATTAAGCTTCAGATACGACAACGAAATAAAAATCTTTCATGATAAACAAAAGCTAAAAGAATTTGCAGCCAGAAAACCTGCATTGCAAAGCATTTTGAGCAAAACACTACACGAGGAAGAGATGAAAAACAATAACCAAAACCATCAGTGGGAAGTGCCTCAGTAAAGACAGAGGGCGAGGGGAAAGATAATCACGGAGAAACAAACTAAATATTAAAAAAAAAAAGGATAAACATTCAAACATGGATGGAAGTTCAAACCATATATCAATAGTAACTCTGAATGTTAACGGCCTAAACTCTCCAATAAAGCGACATAGGCTGGTATCATGGATTAAAAAAACAAATCCAACAATATGCTGCCTCCAGGAGACACATCTGATTGGAAGAGACATACACAGGCTGAAGGTGAAAGGATGGGAAAAAATATACCACGCACACAGTTCTCGTAAGCAAGCAGGAGTAGCCATCCTCATATCGAATAAAATCGACTTCAAGACTAAGTTAATCAAAAGGGATAAAGAAGGTCATTATATACTGTTAAAAGGAACCATTCACCAACAAGACATAACATTTATCAATATTTATGCACCAAACAATGGTGCTGCGACATTCATAAAACAAACTCTCCTCAAGTTCAAGAATCAAATAGACCACAACACAATAATTATGGGTGACTTCAACACACCTCTTTCACCGTTGGACAGATCCTCCAAACAAAAATTGAATAAAGAAACTATTGACCTCAATATCACAATCAACAACCTAGACTTAACTGACATATATAGAATATATCAACCATCATCAAATGGATATACTTTTTTCTCAGCAGCACATGGATCCTTCTCAAAAATAGACCATATATTATGCCATAGGGCAACCCTCAGTAAATATAAAGGGGTGGAGATAATACCATGCATTTTATCTGATCATAATGGAATGAAACTGGAAATCAATGATAAAAGAAGGAAGGAAAAATCCTACATCACATGGAAAATGAACAATATGTTACTGAATGATCAATGGGTTACAGAAGACATAAAGGAGGAAATTAAAAAATTCTTAGAGATAAATGAAAATACAGACACAACATATCGGAATCTATGGGACACAATGAAAGCAGTTTTAAGAGGAAAATTCATCGCCTGGTGGTCATTTCTCAAAAAAAGAAAAAACCAACAAATAAATGAGCTCACACTTCACCTCAAAGCCCTAGAAAAGGAAGAGCAAAACAACAGCAAATGTAGCAGAAGGCTAGAAATAATTAACATTAGAGCGGAAATCAATGAAATTGAAACAAAAGAAACTATTGAAAAAATTAACAAAACTAAAAGTTGGTTCTTCGAAAAAATAAATAAGATCGACAGACCTTTAGCCATGCTAACGAAGAGAAGAAGAGAGAGAACTCAAATTACTAACATACGGGATGAAAAAGGCAATATTACAACAGATCCTACAGAAATACAGAAGACAATTAGAAATTATTTTGAAAACCTATATTCCAACAAAATAGAAGATAGTGAAGACATCGATAAATTTCTTAAGTCATATGATTTGCCCAGACTGAGTCAGGAGGATACACACAATTTGAACAGACCAATATCAATGGATGAAATTGAAGAAGCCATCAAAAGACTACCAACCAAGAAAAGCCCAGGACCGGATGGATATACAGCGGAGTTTTACAAAACCTTTAAAGAAGAATTAAAACCAATACTTTTCAAGTTATTTCAGGAAATAGAAAAAGAGGGAGCTCTTCCAAACTCATTCTATGAGGCCAACATCACCCTGATTCCAAAACCAGACAAAGACACCTCAAAGAAAGAAAACTACAGACCAATATCTCTAATGAACCTAGATGCAAAAATCCTCAATAAAATTCTGGCGAATCGAATACAAAAACACATCAAAAAAATTGTGCACCATGACCAAGTAGTCATGGGATGCAAGGATGGTTCAACATACGGAAATCAATAAATGTTATTCACCACATCAATAGACTTAAAGATAAGAACCATATGATCATCTCGATAGATGCAGAGAAAGCATTTGACAAAGTACAGCATCCCTTTATGTTCAAAACATTAGAAAAATTAGGGATAACAGGAACCTACCTTGACATTGTAAAAGCTATCTATGCTAAGCCTCAGGCCAGCATCATTCTGAATGGACAAAAGTTGAAGGCATTCCCTCTAAAATCCGGAACAAGACAGGGATGCCCTCTATCTCCACTTCTATTCAATATAGTTCTCGAAACACTGGCCAGAGCAATTAGACAGACGAAAGAAATTAAAGTCATAAAAATTAGAAAAGAAGAACTTAAATTATCACTATTTGCAGATGACATGATTCTATACCTAGAAGACCCAAAAGAGTTTACAAAGAAACTACTAGAACTAATAAATGAATTCAGCAAAGTGTCAGGATATAAAATCAACACGCATAAATCAAAGGCATTTCTGTATATCAGCGACAAATCTTCGGAAACGGAAATGAGGAAAAACACTCCATTCAAGATATCCTCAAAAAAAATAAAATACTTGGGAATTAACCTAACAAAAGAGGTGAAAGATTTATATAATGAAAACTACAGAACCCTAAAGAGAGAAGTTGATGAAGATCTTAGAAGATGGAAAAACATACCCTGTTCATGGATAGGCAGAACTAACATCATCAAAATGGCGATATTACCAAAAGTTCTCTATAGGTTTAATGCAATGCCAATCAAAATCCCAACGGCATATCTTGTAGAAATTGACAAAGCAATCATGAAATTCATATGGAAAAATAAAAGACCCAGAATAGCAAAAGCAATTCTAAACAGGAAGTGTGAATCAGGCGGTATAGCGATACCAGATTTCAAACTATATTACAAAGCAATAGTGATAAAAACAGCATGGTACTGGTACCAAAACAGGCGGGTGGACCAATGGTTTAGAATAGAGGACACAGAGACTAATCCACAAAGTTACAACTATCTTATATTTGATAAAGGGGCTAAAAGCATGCAATGGAGGAAGGATAGCATCTTCAACAAATGGTGTTGGGAAAACTGGAAATCCATATGCAACAAAATGAAACTGAACCCCTTTCTCTCGCCATGCACAAAAGTTAACTCAAAATGGATCAAGGAACTTGATATCAAACCAGAGACTCTGCATCTGATAGAAGACAAAGTTGGATCCGATCTACAAATTGTGGGGTCGGGCTCCAAATTCCTTAATAGGACACCCATAGCACAAGAGTTAACAACAAGAATCAACAAATGGGACTTAATTAAACTTAAAAGTTTTTTCTCAGCAAGAGAAACAATAAGAGAGGTAAACAGGGAGCCTACATCCTGGGAACAAATCTTTACTCCTCACACTTCAGATAGAGCCCTAATATCCAGAGTATACAAAGAACTCAAAAAATTAGACAATAAGACAACAAATAACCCAATCAACAAATGGGCCAAGGACCTGAACAGACACATCTCAGAGGAGGATATACAATCAATCAATAAGTACATGAAAAAATGCTCACCATCTCTAGCAGTCAGAGAAATGCAAATCAAAACCACCCTAAGATACCATTTCACTCCAGTAAGATTGGCAGCCACTATGAAGTCAAACAACAATAAGTGCTGGAGAGGCTGTGGAGAAAAGGGTACACTTGTACATTGCTGGTGGGACTGCAAATTGGTGCGGCCAATCTGGAAAGCAGTTTGGAGATTCCTGGGAAAGATGGGAATGGAACCACCATTTGACCCTGCTATTGCCCTTCTTGGACTATTCCCTGAAGACCTTAAAAGAGCATGCTACAGGGATACTGCCACATCGATGTTCATAGCAGCACAATTCACAATTGCTAGACTGTGGAACCAACCCAGATGCCCCTCAGTAGATGAATGGATAAAAAAAATGTGGCATCTATACACAATGGAGTACTATGCAGCAATAAAAAATGACAAAATCATAGAATTTTCAGGGAAATGGATGGCACTAGAGCAGATTATGCTTAGTGAAGCTAGCCAATCCCTAAAAAACAAATACCAAATGTCGTCTTTGATATAATGAGAGCAACTATGAACAGAGCAGGGAGGAAGAGTAGGAAGAAAAGATTAACATTAAACAGAGACATGAGATGGGAGGGAAAGGGTGAGAAAAGGGAAATTGCATGGAAATGAAGGGAGACCCTCATTGCTATACAAAATTACATACAAGAGGTTGTGAGGGAATGGGAAAATAAACAAGGAGAGAAATGAATTACAGTAGATGGGGTAGAGAGAGAAGCTGGGAGGGGAGGGGAGGGGGGATAGTAGGGGATAGGAAAGGTAGCAGAATACAACAATTACCAATAGGACATTATGTAAAAATGTGGAGGTGTAACCGATGTGACTCTGCAAGCTGCATTTGGGGTAAAATTGGGGGTTCATAACCCACTTCAGTCCAATGTATGAAGTGGGTTATGTCAAGAGCTTTGTAATGTTGTGAACAACCAATAAAAAAAAAAAATAAAAAAAAAACTGGGACTGGGGTTGTGGCTCAGCACTAGAGCACTTGCCTCATGCATGTGAGGCCCTGGGTTCGGGTTCGCTCCTCAGAAACCACATAAAATAAATAAATAAAATAAAGATATTTTAATTTTTTAAAAGAAACATCAAAACTAAAATGCCTAACATAAAGAATAAGAAGAGAATATTAAAAATTACAGAGTACATCAGGTCACATTTAGATGTAAACCAGTGAGGTTCGTTTATGACTTCTCAATTGCAGGACTCTAAAACTCAAGAGAGCTTGGAAATGAGATAATCCAGCATCTGAAAGAAAATAGTTGCCAACCGAGATTCATATATCCTGCAAAGATATTATTCACATTGAAGGAAAAATAAAAACTTCCCAGGATAAAGATAAATTAAAAGAATTTGTGACCACTAAACTAGCACTATATAACAATACTAAAAGAAATACTACACAGAGAAGAACTCAAATCAAATCCCAGAGGTCTCAAACAGATAAACTTCTTCAGAAGACCAATAATGTAAAAGAAAATTAAGGATGAATTAAATATATAAAACAAAGCAAATGGCTAGAATTAATAAATCTCTCTCCATAATAATTGTGAATATAAATGTCTCAATACTCCCTTTAAAAGACACAGGTTGGCAGAATGGATTAAAAAACAAGACTCAATTATATGATATTTGCAAGAGACTTGTCTTAGAGGCAAAGATATTCAAAGTGGAATGTAAGAGGATAGAAAAACTATTCCATGCATATGGAGTCTAAAAACAAGCGGAAGTAAATATTATTATATCTAGCAAAGCAGATTTCAAGCAACAACTAATCAGTAGAAACAAGAAAATATCCTACATACTGTTACAGTGAACAATTCAATAAGATATGATAGTAAATATTTATGCTCTAAATACTAATGCACTCAATTATATAAAATAAACATTTCTCGACATTAAGTCCCCCAGTAATAATACTGGTGATTGCAACATACCCCTCTCATCAACACACAGGTCATCCAGACACCAAATATTTTACCTAAATAATAATATAAATCAAATGGTACTAGGGGACATATATGGTATATTTCATCCAAAAATAGCTGAATACATTTTCAGTAGCACATAGAATCTTTTCCAAAATAATCAAATTTATGTATATTTTGGTCACAAAAGCAAGTCTTAGCAAATCTAAAAAAAAGTCAATATTATTCTATGCATCTTATCAGTTCATAATGGAAAGAAATTAGAAATAAAGTGTAAAAGAAATTATAGAAACCACATAAACTCATGGAGATTGAACAACACTCTTTTAAAGAACAAATGAATCACAGAAAAAAATGAGAAGACAAATTTTAAAAATTTCTAGTATCAAATGAGATTGGTGTTCCAATGCACCAAAATCTCTGGGACACTATGATGGGGGTTCAAAGAGGAAAGATTATAGCATTAAGTGCCTAAAAAAGAAAGAGAAGAAAAAGAATAAGTAAAAGTAGACATTCTAATATCTCAATGCCCTATAAAAGTATAAAAACACTTATTTCAAAACCAATAGAAGACGGTAATAATTAAGATCAGTGCCAAAATTAATCAAATAAAACTTTAAAAAAAGAATCAGTACAAAAGAGATGTATCTTTGTAAAGATAAATAAGATTGATAAAATCTTAGCTAAACTAACTAAAAGAAAGAGAAAGAAGATCCAAATCAACAAAATTAGAGATGAAAAAGAGATGTCACTGGGGATCCAAGATGGTGGGCCAAAAGGAAGCAGCATTCTGACCTGGGATTCAAGTAGTAAGAATATGCTTCTCTGCAAGCAACATTCCTGCTCCCATGCAGGAATCATGGTCCCTGCCATCCAGGGCTTCAGGGCTCAGCATCAGAGTAGGTCTCCCAGCTACTTGCCCACACAGGACTAGCAGGTACCTGAGTGAGACCATCTGAGACAGCAGTACCCACACAGAAATTTTGGCCACCCTCCTGAACAGAAATCATGGATGCCACTCCTACACAGGACACCCAGAAGCTTCCCACAAGTAGGAACTCCAGTGGACACTGCTGCATGGACCCCCATCTACAAACATGGGGCTGCCCCAGTCACTGCCATCTTGGGACTCTGCAGCAGCGAAGATAGAACCCTAAGTTCAGTAGAGAGCCTACACCTGAGAACCTCATGCAGGCTCTGAAGCCAGCTGAAAACCACTAACTGCAAGCCACAGAGCTCATCTCTTAACTCATCATCCAATTCCAATGCCCAGCTCCCTCTACCCGACCTGACACCTTACCACTGAAAACAGGCACCTCCATCTTGGCCCATGTTCATCACCATCTTCAGTGGGGGCATCTTCCAGTTTGGAACTCAGGTTGGCCAGGTTCCCATTTCTAATTGCCCTCTCTTCCCAGTAGTCGCTACCCAGCATAGTGATATCCTGGTTACCTTCACCATACTGAGAGCGAAGATACCAACTAACAACAGACAACCCCACCTAGTGGATGAGAAGGGAAGCAGAAAAGTTACTGAGCTTCAAAGAAAACAACACCTGTTTCTTCCTTCAAGATTTGTTTCCCTCTCCCTCTCTATTCTCCCACCCTCACATCCCCAACATATACATGAATTAGTATTTTGAGGACTGGGAAGTCTGAACAGTACATTTCAGTTTTGTTGTATATTCTTTTTTCTTTCTTTTTTTTCTTTTTTTTTCACCAATTTCTACTGTTTTAACATTTTTTATTTTCTTAATATATGTGTGCATTTGTTTTATGTACTCTACTATCTTCCCACTTACTTGTCTACCCAAGATTATTTTCTCTCCCTTCTCCTGATACTGCTACTAATCTTCCTCTTTAGATTTCCCTTTCACACTTCCTACAATATAATAACTCTATATCCTCACTTCTTATATCCTCAGCATATCATCACCCCTGGTTCTATGTCCACCATCAGAAACTGTAAACCCTTTTACAAACCTACTGAGTATATTGTAGATAATATTTGAATTCACCATTTCTGAATATTGTGACTAAACTGTAAACATCTTAACAGCAAACATTTGTTTTTTAGGGTGTATATTGTTTATATTGGGATCTGTTAACACTGTCCTTCACCTCAAAGGAGAGGTATTAGATACCTACAGGGGTACTATAAGCCTGAAGGTAAAAACGGTAATGCCTCAGATCCACAGTGCTGTAAGGGAAGACACACAAGCAATATGAAAACACAAGGGAAGAAAGTGCCCCAAACAAATCAAGATACCATACTAATAGAATCCATGAGCAACACAGCAGAAAAAAATGACAGAGAAGGAGTTTAGGATGTACACAATTAAAATGGTTCTGCAAATTAAAGAATGATATTAGTCCAAATATAGGTAGCAAAAGATCATTTTGAAAAAGAGCTACATAAGCAAAAACAGGAAGCAAAAGATTACTTCAATAGGGAGATAGAGGTTCTAAAATAAAACCAAACAGAAATCCTTGAAATGAAAGAAACAATAAACCAAATTCAAAGTTCAATTGAAAGCATTAACAACAGATTAAACCACTTAGAAGACAGGACCTCAGACAATGAAGACAAAATATATAATCTTAAAAAGAATGTAGACAACACAGTGAAAATGGTAAGAAACTATGAGAAGAACATTCAAGAAATATGGGATAGCATAAAAATACCAAATTTAAGAGTTATTGGGATAGAGGAAGGCATAGAGTTCCAAACCAAAGGAATAAGCAATCTATTCAATCAAATAATATCAGAAAATTTTCAAAATATGAAGAATGAATTGGAAAACCAAATTCAGGAGGCTTACAGGACACCAAATGTACAAAATCACAACAGATCCACACCAAGGCATATTATAATGAAAATGCATAATGTACAGAATAAGGAGAGAATATTAAAAGCCATGAGAGAAAGAAATCAGATTACATATGAGGAAAACTAATTAGATTATGTGCAGATTTTTCAACCCAGATCCTGAAAGCTAGAAGACCTTGGAACAACATACATCAAACTCTGAAATAAAATAGATATCAATCAAGAATCTTATGTCCAGCAAAATTAAGCTTTAGATTTGATGATGAAATAAAAACATTTCATGATAAACAGAAATTATAAGAATTTACAACTCAAAAGCCTGCACTACAGAACATCCTTGGCAAAATATTACATGAAGAGGAATTGAACAACAATAATGTAAATAAGCAAAGGAGGTATTACACTAAAGGAAAAACTCATCAAGGGAGAAACAAGTAAAGTTAAATTCCAAAATAAACAAAAACAGCTGGGAATACAAATCATGTCTCAATAATAATACTGAATGTTAATGACCTAAACTCACAAAAGACACAGAGTGGCAGATTGGATTTAAAAAAAGACCCAACAATATGCTACCTTCAAGAGACTAATCTCATAGGAGAAAATATACACAGACTGAAGGTGAAATGTTGAGAAAAATACCACTCACATGGTCTGCAGAAACAAGCAGGGGTTTCCATCCTCATATCAAATAAAATAGACATCAAGCCAAAGTTAATAAAAAGGGATATAAAAGAATATTTAATCATTCTTAAGAGAATCATTCATAACAAGACATAAGAATAATAAATTTATATGCCCCAAATAATGGAGCATCTACATTCATCAAACAAACACTTCTCAAGTTTAAGAGTCAAATAGACCACAACACAATAATTCTGAGTGAACTTAACACACCTCTTTTATCACTGGATAGTTCTTCCAAGCAAAAGCTGAACAAAGAAACTGTAGAACTCAATAATACAATCAATAACTTAGACTTAACTGACATATATAGACTATTTCATCCATCAACAAGTGAATACATTTTCTCAGCAGCACATGGATCCTTCCCTAAAATAGACCATATATTATGCCACAAAGAAACTCTTAGTAAATATGAAAAAGTAGAGATACTACTTTGCATTCTATCAGATCATAATGGAATCAAATTAGAAATCAATTATAAAATAAAAAATAAAGCAACTTCAACACCTGGAGACTAAATAATATACTACTGAATAAACAATGAGTTGAAAAGGACATCAAGGAGAAGAGTAAAAAATTCTTAGAGATGAATGAGAACTCACACACAGCATATTGAAATCTCTGGGACACTCTGAAGGCAATACTAAGGGGAAAGTTTATTGCATGGAGTTCATTCCTTAAAAGAAGAAAAGGTCAAAAAATAAGTGACTTAACATTACATATCAATTTCTAGATGAAAAACAATAAATCAACACCAAGAGCAATATAAGACAAGAAATAATTAAAATCAGAGCTGAAATAAATGAAATTGGAACAAAAGAAACAATTTAAAAAATCAACAAAACAAAAAGTTGGTTCTTTGAAACAATAAATAAAATTGTCAAACCATCAGCTATGCTGATGAAGATAAAGAGAGAGAAAACTCAAATTACTAACATACGTGATGAAAAAGGAAATATCACAACAGACACTACAGAAATACAGAAGATAATTATACATTATTTTGAAAACTTTACTCCAATAAAATAGAAAATATCAAAGGCATTGACAATTTCTAGAGTCATATGATTTGCCAAAATTGAATCAGGATGATACACATAATTTAAACAGTTCAATTTCAAGTTATGAAATAGAAGACACCATCAGGAACCTACAAACCAAGAGAAGCCCAGGACTGAATGGATACACGGCAAAGATCTACAAGACATTTAAAGAAGAACTAATGCCAATACTCTTCAATTTATTTCAGGAAATAGAAAAAGGGGGAGCATTTCCAAGCTCACTCTATGAGGCCAATATCACCCTGATTCCAAAACCAGGCCAAGACACATCAAAGAAAGACAATTTCAGACCAATATCTCTGATAAACATAGATGCAAAAATTCTCAATAAAATTCTAGCAAATTGAATACAAAAACATATAAAAAAGAGATGATCAAGTGGGGTTCATCCCAGGGATGCAAGGTTGGTTCAACATAGAGAAATCAATAAATGTAATCCATTGCATCAATAGACTTAAAGATAAGAATCATATGATTATCTCAATAGATGCAGAAAAAGAATTCAACAAAATGTAGCACCCCTTTATGTTCAAACCACTAGAAAAACTAGGGATAGCAGGAACATATTTCAACATTGTAAAAGTTTTCTGTGCTAAGCCCCAGGCCAACATCATTCAAAATGGAGAAAAATTGAAAGCATTCCCTCTAAAAACTAGAACAAGACAGGGATGCCCTCTTTCACTACTTCTATTTAATATAGTTTTTGAAACACTGACCAGAGCAATTAGACAAAAGAAATTAAAGGGATACAGATAGGAAAAGAAGAACTCAAATTGGCACTATTTGCTGATGATATGATTCTATACCTAGAAGACCCTAAAAGTTCCACCAGAAAACTTCTAGAACTAGTAAATGAATTCAGCAAGATAGCAGGATATAAAGTCAACACCCATAAATCAAAGGCATTTATGTATATCAGTGATACATCCTCTGAAAGGGAAATGAAGAAAACTACTCCATTTATAATAGCCTCAAAAAATAATAAAATAAAATACTTGGGAATCAACTTAACAATAGAGGTGTAAGACCTCTACAATGCAAACTACAGAACACTAAAGAAAGAATTTAAGAAGACCTTAGTAGATGAAAAGATCTCCCTTGTTCTTGGATAGGCAGAATTAATATTGTTAAAATGATATTAGCAAAAGCACTATAAAAACTTAACGTAATTCCAATCAAAATTCCAATGACATTTCTCACAGAAATAGAAAAAGCAGTCATTAAACTTATCTGGAAAAATAAGAGACCAGAATAGCTAAAGCATTCCTTAGTAAGAAGAGTGAAGCAAGTTGCATCACTATACCAGACCTTAAACTACACTACAGATCAATAGTAACAAAAACAGCATGGTATTGGGACCAAAATAGACTGGTAGACCTCTAGAGAATAGAGGACACAAAGACTAACTCACATAATTACAGTTATCTTATATTAGACAAAGGTGCCAAAAATCATACATTAGAGAAAAGGTAGCCTCTTCAACAAATGGTGCTGGGAAAACTGGAAATCCATATGCAATAAAATGAAACTAAACCCCTATCTCTCACCATGGACCAAACTCAACTCAAAGTGGATCAAAGACATAGGAATTAATTATAAACTGGAGACCCTGCATCTAATAGAAGAAAAAGTAGGTCCAAACCTCCATCATATCATTTAGGTCCCTACTTCCTTAATAAGACTCCTATAGCACAAAACTAAGATAAAAAAATAATTAATGGAGTGGATTCAAACTAAAAAGCTTCTTCTCAGCAAAAGAAATGATCAGTGAGATGAATAGAGAGCCTACAGATTGGGAGCAAATTTTTACCACTTGCACATAAGATAGGTCACTAACCTCTAGGGTATATAAATAACTCAAAAAGCTACACCAAAATAAATAAATAAATAGATAAATAAATAAATAAATAAATAAATAAATAACCCAATCAATAAATTGGCCAAGGAACTGAACAGACTCTTCTCAGAAGAGGATACAGAATCAATCAACAAATATATGAAAAAATGTTCAACATCTCTAACAATTAGAGAAAAGCAAATCAACACTACTCTTAGATTTCATCTCACTCCAGTCAGAATGGCAGCTATTAAGAATACAAACAACAATAAGTGTTAGTGAAGATGTGGGAGGAAAAGGGACACTCATACACTGCTGGTAGGACTGCAAATTGGTGCAGCTAATATGGAAAGCAGTATGGAGATTTCTTGGAAAACGGAATGAAACTGCCATTTGACCCTGCTATTCTACTCCTCAGGGTATACCCAAATGACTTAAAAAGAGTATACTACAGGGACACAGCCACATCAATGTTTATTGCAGCACAATTCACAATAGTTAAACTGTGGAACCAACCTAGATGCCCTTCAGTAGATGAATGGACAAAGAAAATGTGGTATATGTACACAATGGAACATTATTCAGAAATAAAACTGAAAAAAATATGACATTTGCTGTTAAATGGATAGAGTTGGAGAATATAATTCTAAGTGAAGTTAGCCAATCCCATAAAACCAAATTCTGAATGCTTTCTCTGATATAAGGGGGCTGAATCATAGTGGGGTTGGGATTGGGAGCAAGGGAGGATTAGACAAACTCTAGATAGGGCAAAGGGGTGGGGGAGAAAGAAGGGGGCATGGGGTAAGAAAGACAGTGGAATGAGATGAAGATCATTACCCTAAGTACATGTATGAAGATACGAATGGTGTGAATATACTTTGTATATAACCAGAGATATGAAAAATTGTGCTTTATATGTGTAATATGAACTGTAATGCATTCTGCTGTCATGTATAATAAATTAGAATCTAAAAAAGGAAAAAAAGAGATATCACTATAGACATTTCTGAAATTCTGAGGATAGTAAGGAGTATTTCGAAAAGGTATATTCCAACAAATTAGAAAATCTAGAAGACACTGATAAATTTCTCCATACATATGATGTGCCCAGTTGTACCAAGAGGATTAAAAAAACCTAAACATACAAATATCAAGCAATTAGATCGAAGCCCTAATAAAAAGTCTTTCAACAAGAACCAGGGCCAAATAGTTTCTCAGCAGAGTTCTACAAGACCTTTAAAGAAGAATTAACACTAATCCCCTTCAAATTATTCTATGGATTAGAAAGGGAGGAAACACTCTCAAACTTATTCTAAAAAGCCCATATACCACTAATATCAAGAAAAATACCAAGGAAGGTAGAGACACATCAGGAAAATAAAACTACAGAACAATATTCCTAATGGACATAGATGTTAAAATCCTTAATAAAATGTTAGCAAAGCACATTCAAAAATATAGAAAGAAGGTACACCATGAAAAATTGAATTTATTTCAGATATACAAGATTAATTTAATATACATAATTACTAAATGTAATTCATAGAATAAATAGAATCAATAACAAAAATCACATGTTTATCTCAATAGATGCAGAGAAAGTCTTCAACAAAATTCAGCACGGGAGTCATGTTAAAAAAAAAAAAAACTGAAGAAACTAATCCTCAATGTAATGAAGGCTATATATAACAGACCCAAAGTCAACATCATAATGAACAGAAAAAAAACTGAAAGCATTTTCTCTAAAATCAGGAACAGTACAAATATGTCCATATTCATCATTCCTATTCAATATAGTTCTTGAAACTCTAGCCAGAGCAATTAGTTAATAGAAGGAAATTAAGTTAGACAAATAGGAAAAGAAAGTAAGTTAAATTATCTCTATTGCCAATGACATGATTCTATACTTCAAAATCCTCTCAACACACACACCCACACACACACACACAGCTCCAGGAGAAAATTTCTGGATCTGGTAGACAAATTCAGCAGCAAAGTTGCAGGATAAAAAAATCATCACACAAAATTCAATAGCTTTCCTATATTTCAATAACACATCTGCTGAGAAATTAATCAAGGAAGCAACTCCATTCAGATTAGCCTTAAAGTAAATGAATAAAAGACTTAGGAATATATCTAACCAAGAAGATAAAAGAAGTCTACAATGAAAAATATAAAACACTGAAGAAAATAATTGAAGAAGACTTTTGACGATGGAGAGACCTATAATGTTTATGAATTAGCAGAATCAACATCATCAAAATGGCCATGTTAGCAAATGCAATCTAAAGAATCATTGCAATCTCAGTAAAATACCAATGACATTTTTCACAGAACCAGATTTAATAGAGTCCTAAAATTCATGTGGAGGAATATAAGACCAAGAATAGACAAAGAAATCCTGAAGAACAGGAGCAAGATTGAAGGCATCATAGCACCCTATCTCAAATTATGCTACAGAACTAGTAATAAAAATGGCATGGTATTGACATAAAAATAGAAATAAAGATCATTGGAGTAGATTAGAAGAAAGAGAGACAAATACAGAATAATGAAACTAGATCCCATCATTCACCCTGGACAATAATCAATTCAATGTAAATCAAAGACATAGGAATTAGACCAGAAAATGCTATAAGAAAATAGAAGGGGAACATTAATATATAAGCACAAACACTAAATTCATCAAGAAGACTTCTAAAGCTCATAAAGTAAAACCAAAATTCAATAAATGAGATGTAATAAAATTAAAAATCTTCACAGTGAAGAAAACAATTAGAAATAGAAAGGGAAAGCCTACAGAATGAGATGAAATCTTTGCCAGCTACTTTACCAACAAGGGATTATTATCTAGAATAAAAAAGAACTCAAAACACTTAACACCAAATAACCCAATCAATAAATGGGCAAACAATCTGAATAGACATTTCTTAAAAGAAGAAATACATATGGCCAAGAAATATATAAAAATAATACTCAACAACCTTAACAAACAGGGAGATGCAAATCAAAACTATACTGAGATATAATTTCATGCCAGTTAGAATGACAATATTCAAGAACACAAATCATCATAATTGATGGTGAGGATTTGAGGAAAAATGTACACTCATGCATTCCTAATGGGACTGAAAATTAGTAAAACCACTTTGGAAGGCAGTTTGAAGATTCCTTAAAACCTAGGAATGGAACATTCCTATAATCCAGCTATCCCACTTGGTACTTATCCAAAAGAACTAAAATCAACATACTATAGGGACATGCATACCAATGTTTATATTACCACAATTCACAATAGTCAAGTAATGAAACAGACGTATGTGCCTGTCAACAGATGAATGAATAAAGAAAATATGGTGTATATACACACAATGGAATTCTACTCAGTCATAAAGAAGAATAAAATTTTGTTGTTTTCTGATAAAAGGATGGAAATGGGGAACATCATTCTAAGTCAATTAAGTCAGACTCAGAAATTCCAGGGTTGAATGTTTTCTCTCATATGCAGAATCTATGAAGAAATAAGGAATTTGCAAGGGGTGGGGAATTTCATGAAAATGTAAGGGTGTACAGTGGAGTAAAAGAAGGGATTGTATGTTAGAAAGAAGGGATGGGAAAAGGGAAGAATTGAACAATGAATCTGACCAAGTTATGTTATGTACATGTATGCGTATATCCCAGTGAAATCCACTTCTATATATAAATATAATGCACAAATTAAAAAATAAATAGAAGAATGATCAATAAAGTCAATGAAGGAGAAGTAAAGGAATGAGGGGAAGCAAAGGATATGTCAAGTACTGCATATTGCTATGGAACCAATTATGTTATATGCATTTTTGAAAGTATCAAAATGATCCCCACTACTATGTGAAAGTATAATACACTAATAAATAAACATAAAAGAAAGATGTATCATATGTTACAACATGAGCAAATCTTTATGACATTATGTTAATTGAAATAAGCCAGTTATATAAAGACAAATACAGTTTAATTCCATTTATATGAGGCATCAAATATAGTCAAACTCATTGAAAGTAGAATAGTAGTTTCAGAGCCTAGAAAAGGGAGAAAATGGAGAGTTGCTATTTTGTGCATGTAGATTTTCAGTCATACAGGATGGGGGAAGTTCTTGGGATGTGTTTTACAACACCATGCATGTGGTTGAAAATCCTATACACTTGGAAATTGTTAGGGTAAATTTTTTATGATGACTTTTTCACAATAAGGGAAGTAGATCAAAAATCAAGTAGTAAAGGTCAAATATACAGAGTATTTTCTGTGAAATACAGAGGTTTAAATTAGGTTGGGATGGTCTAATTACAACCTGAACTTAAGTAACAATGTCACTGAGTGCAATGTCATTGAGATGGACAAGGAGGGCAGACTTAGAGCCAATGTGGAGGGAACATTGGACTTAGAAAGTACTTTTGTGAGGATTAAGAAGAGAAATCTGTTTTTATAAAATGACTGAGGTGTTAAGCATTGGTAATAGGGAAAGGTGGACAGTTATCCAAGATAAGGAAGACTGGAGAGAAAATCTACTTGGGGTACAGAAAAGAAGAGAAAGAAAATGCTGGGCAAGGTTAATTAACTAATTCATTATTAATTCATGTTGAAGTATAGCATGCATACTTAAATAATGAAGTACATTAATATTAAGTGATTTTCACATTTATACACATACTTGAAATATAATCCAGGTCACTAAAATCTTTCCAGCATTTCACAAAGTTTCTACATACATGCCTGTTTCCATTTAACAGTCATTCATCCCTCCCACTGAATTTTGAGTTAGGGCAATTTTATATCTCTCGTTTATTAAATGAATATTTACTAAGCAAACAATAGTGCCAGAAAAAGCATGAGTATAGACCCAAAAGGAATAGGCTCAATTGCTTTCTTATCACTAAATGGTCATCCCTGGTCTAGAACTAGTGTAGCATTCCTTAGTTGGCTAAGCATAAAAGTTACCTCAAACTATTGTTTAAAATGCATATTTGGTAGATCCTCCCCCCACACTTTAATTTGTCACCTTAGAGTGGGGTCCTGTAATATCATTGTTAGCAAAGGTACCAGCTTATTTTCTAGCAGGTGGTATGGCAGGACCACACCGGGAATTACTGTCCCACTGAGTGGAACAATAAGGCCATGTAGCCTGTGCTAAAGATTCTAGATACAATCCTTTGGATTTTGGAAAATATTAGAGCATGAACAAAAGAATGACAGTCATGACATATGTATTTGGAGATGTCTGTGGAGGCAGAGTGGGAAAAGGATGGATTCAAAGAAGGAAAGCTGGCTGCAAGGAGGTCATTTGCTTGAAGGCCATTGCAATGCTTCCCTAAGGGGGGTGGGGGCAAGGTGTGAGAAGAAGAAGACAGGCTCAAAAGGCATTTAAGAAGTACCCTCAAAGTCCTTGTGAATATTTAGATGTGCATGTGTATGTGGGGGGAGGTGTAGATGAACAGAGAAGATAGAGAAGAGGTAACTGGTTGTCTTTGACAATGTAGATGAAAGATTCAGTGAGACCTTAAAGCAGCCCTGACCTGATGATTACTATCCACATATTCTCAAAGATCCAGACTCTCAAAGATCTAGACCTCGTGGCTTCTAGGAACTCAGTCCCAAGAACACTCTTCCTGCTGGGGAATTAATTAGTGTTTTCTCAACTAAATGCAAAATATTACTAGTTGGGGTAAAACAAAATAAAACAAAACAAATTCCTTGTGATTGAGACTGTGCAGTAAGCCTGGGAAAGGAGTGGAATGAAGACTAGTTGTTGCCAAGTATTTATTCCAAATCGTTTTGTCACAAAATTTTTAGTGCTAGCAGCTAAGGGGTGATGCAAATGGGATGTGACAAGCAGAGGTTGTCTCAGCCCCTGATGTCCAACGTATCAACTTCTTAGGACAGCTATGAAGAGTAAGAACCAACTTGTAGATAGGAATTCCATGCCTCATCCAATTTATGGCTTTTTTTTTTAGACCCAAGGAAGATGGCCCAAATGAGGGCTCAGTGGCAACATGTATCTTATTATATATTACAATTTGGGAACTTGAGGCAGGTTGTTCCCAAGTTCCTAGGCAGCCTCAGAAACTTAGGGAGACCCCATTGCAAAATAAAAAGTAAAAAGGATTGGGGATATTGTTCAGTAGTAAAGCTCTCTTGGGTTTAATTCCCAGCTATTTAAAAAAAAAAAAAAGAAAAAAAGAAAACCTGCTTTATTTTCACAATACTGAGAAATTTCCCCCAAATCAAAGCAACCTGATTGCTTACATTTTTTACTTATCTAGAAATAGCAGCATCTCTCCACAGTGTCACAGGGACTGAAGAGAGTATCAGAGTGAGATTACAACAGAGCCAAGCGATGCACAGCATAATCCTTTTCCCACTTCTTGTGTATAAGGTGCATGTGTCTCCAAGGTGCCATGAGTAGAACACAGAAGTTGAGTGATGATACCCGCTTTTTTTCTTTTTTAACAATATTGATGGTGAAGGCATAACAACAACAACAAAAACAAAGGAGAATCCAGGTGAGTAAGATGTATTTTTTATTTAGGAATCCTTTACTTCTACTTCCTAACTTGCATTTTACATTCAAATTGGAAAATGGGATTAATGTACCACTTCTTGAAAAATGTTTCCTGTTTCAGATATATAGCTGCCATAGCTGTCAGCATTTGGCTTTGCCATCTGTCGCTTGTCACAGAAATTCAAAACTCTTCTATGTGAACCTTGCTTAACTGCAATTCACTTAAAACAATTCTAAATATGAAGGATTATTTAATTTAGCAGCAAACTCAGCCCATGGGCCAGAAAATTTCAAAATAAAAAAAAATTGGAGAACTGATATTATTATGCCTGCCATCTTGATGATGTTTAGTTTTCTTACTGTATGTATTTGGGTAAACTCCAGAAATGAGCAAATGTTTAAGTAAAAAAGAAATCATTACTGAACAGCATGCTGAAATTCTAACATCTAAAAATTAAACAAGCCATTAAGCATAGATGGTCTCATCATGAACACACCAGTCATGGCCATGAACGTGGTGGAAAAGGAGCAAACACAGGTATTGCCTCCTGGGAAGAACAGGCACACTGGAGCAGATACAGTTGCATGCTCTGGGGGTCATCTTGTCTGGTAATTGGAACTTTGATCTGGAAAGGCGGCAGTGGACCTCAGGGATACTCAGGAAGGCAGATAGTACAGTTGGAAAGGATAAAGGAATCCAGGGGAACACAGATGCTTAGATGAACAGCTTTTACATGAAGGTCCCTGGCAGACAAGCAGAACACAGTGACAGGGAATTCAGGAACAGAATTACCCAAACAGAATAAGAAATTTCTCCAAATCTTGTTTTCCTTTCTAATTTTTTTCCCCCTGGGCACAGTAAAAAATAGTTTTCTCTCCTTATACTTCCTTTACACTCCAGGTTTTGCTGACTATTTGCATATACTGAGTTTTCTTTTCATACAAGGACTATGTTGATACCCTAAATTGCCCTTCTGGACATTCTAGTTAGTATTACCTTTATATTTTGTTATGTTCTTTAACAAATCATATGCCCTTTCCAACTGCAAAACTAAGAATATTGGTGCATTATTTAGGAAAAAACATTAGAGCAGAATATAATGGGATATTAAAAATTGATTCCAGGTGATGGTGACGTGACAGTCATAGAATAGAGACATAGGTAAATTTCTGCATGGTAGATTTTTACCAATTGAAGCTGAGTCTTGGTTAATAAATTTAAACATGACAGCCCAAGGTTTCTCTTTGTCCTAGCACATTTCAATAATCAGCAATTAATTCATTCTAATGTTTTCCCATCCTTTTCTTTCCCAATCTAAACACTTAGTCATATATTTACCCCTAAACATGCAAATAAACACTGAAATTCCATCTTAAGGGTTCTGCAAACAAGCTTCTTCCAATTCAAACTATGCAGAGCCAAGATCAGCCTCGGCATCAGCAACCAGAACTCTGCTCCTTCATCAAACTCTTATCACTTTGCAAATATCCTATGTGTCTTTAGCTTTCCTACCTAACACTCATTGTTCTTTCCCCCCAAATTTCTCTTTGCATTTTATTAATATGAAGCAACTTGTGCACTTACCATCAAAAAGGCTTTGCACACTCATGCAGTTTTTTTTTTTACACACCCAAGTATTCTGCCCCCTCATCCCTATCTAATTTTTTTCTTCATCTCTTTCCAGTATGGCATTACCTGCTCTGTTTGGAACTAGATCTTTGGCAATTATAGAAGGTATGTTATTAACTCTGCCAGCTGCTTCATCACCTGCACTCACTGCAAGCCAATTTTAAAAATCTTTGTTCTTGGATATTCTGCTTATTCTAATTAGAGAGCTTATCATAGGGCTGCAGCAAAATTCTGTTTTGACAATGATCTTCCCTCCTTACTTCTATAATACAAAGTAAGGAATAAAATGTGTTTCAGACAACCAATCTCCATGCCTCTTAATATTATTTTTCTTAGGATATGTTAATTCATGGTGTCACTTAGTATACCCAAGACCTTTCTTCTGGATCTTCATAAATATATGTATGAAACTGTTTGAAAACCCTGGACATTGAATAAAGTGTCTAGGGAGGCACATAGTATCAGTTGTTTTCAAAAAGGGAAAGCAGAAAAAAAAGCTTTGCTAGCTGCTTTTTATCCACTTTTAGCCTGTTTTATTTAAGAGATCTCTTTTTTACTCATATATTTCCAACTTACATGTAATTGGATAGGAAACTGAAGGAGATAACAAAAGCAGTTGCTGTTGAAGAGTACTTAATTTATAGTGTTGTACCAGGCAACAAAGGATAGAAGTATTACTGACAGACAGAAGTCATACATTCCAGGCACTACTAATCCCAGAAGCTTTTTGGCTTGAATTTCTTTCTAAAGTTAAAAAAAAGTCTAGATTTCCTTCAAAATAAGCCTACCTATCAATACACTAACTATATTTAATATATTAATTATTTCTATTCGTTTATTCATCAATCCATTCACTTATTGATTCATCCATTTATCTATTCATTCAACAAATATTTACCAAATCCCACTCAAAGAGTTGTGCTAAATGCTTAAGGCATACATAAAAGTAAATCTCTATTCACAATAAGCCATAAGTTATTATGGGAACCAGATAAGCAACTAGTCAATAAACTATGTGATGAGCACTATAAGCACTATAAATGAAGCTAGGGATGGTTCCTTTTTCAAGGGTTAAAAGTTGCACAATTGTGAAATTTATGATAAGGTATTCAGTAACATATATTTTTTTCCTGGAAAGATTGCACTAAGCAACTTAATATTGGAAAAATCTGTGTAGTAACTAAGTTTTTGGAAAGGTGCAAGTAATACTTAGAAGTATTGTCACTGTGAATTATTGCATGACATTATATGCCGGCAATACATGACAGGCATAGTTACTAAAATAACCATCGTGAGCCAGTCATTGTAATTACCTTTCCATGGCCAGATATATTCATAGTATTCAAAGGAAATGGAGTTGGTCTAAGAAGGTTGCAAAACTGTAAGAAGTAGGGGAAATAATCTCAATTGAGCATTGATACAGGATAAAGGGAGTTGGATGAATGAGCAATTTAATCACAAAGTTTTTTTGTGCTTTGTTTTATTTTTGTTTTTATTTTTTGTTTTTTATGGTAGAAGATCATGGGCTTAAGGAAATGAATGAAAGAGACACAAAGTCTTATATATATTTTTATACCTGTGTACATATAAATATGTATATTTACGTGTGTGTACATGTGTAAAAATATATATATTTATATATGTAAATATATATGGGTGCATGTGTATTCTCTCTCTCTCTCTCTATATATATATATATATTTTTTTTCCTTGAAGTCTTTGTTCTGCTTCACCAGAAAGGCACTACCCCTCTCAAAAAAAAAAAAAAAAAAAAAAAAAAAAATATATATATATATATATATATATATATATATATATATATATAAATGAGACTCAGAGAAGTCCTCAAATAAAATCTCCAGATTTGAACTTTTTTCTTCAGCCAAATATATATCTGTTAAAAATTCATATGAAGTCTAATGAATTTACTTCAGGACTTCTCTGAAACTCCTAAGAACTTTTTTTTATGAGACTGGGATTTCCTATCTGGTGAAGCAGAACAAAGACTTGAAAACGCTGTGCCATGGATAATTTTTAATTAACTTTGACAGCAATAAAACGCGCAGTTAAGAGCTTAAAAGGTAGGTGTCTTACTAGTAAACTAAGGGTGAGCCGAGATGCTTGGACTTTCTAGTACCTAAGAGCACCATGTAAAGACAAGAGAATATTTGGGGAATTTACAAAAAGATAAGCTGAAGAAATATGTGAAAGCCATAGAATTATTGGCATATATTTTTATTTACACAATTACTTATATTTATGCCAGTCTTGCTCAAATACTGAATCTAAACTTAAACATATTCATAATAGTTAAATAGAGACCTTCAACTTCTGCTGCAGATATGCAGGCTCATTCTCTATGGATGTGCTTATCGGTTTGCCTTGTGACCTCCATTCTCTAAGTGGAACATGAAAAGTAATTGATTTTCAGTTAGTCTACACTTTTACTTGTTATAAGACAACAATGAGCACTTTCAACTCTTTTCATATTGACTGAAGACCTGAAGTTTTTCAAAGGGTTTCAAAAACAGAAATGGTATAATTCTAATTTTGCTTTTTAAAAGATTACTCTAGTATACAAAGCAGATTGGAGGATATCCGCTATGGAAACACGAAGATGAGTTTAAAAAGCCATTCTATCAATGTTAAGTAAGAAATACTGATAGTTCCTAATAACAATGCAATCTAATGTTGCTAAAATGTTGTAAGGGCGAGGAATAAGATATGAGGAAAGCAAAGAACCAAGATGCCCTGACAGACAGGTCCCCTATTGTGACCTTCAAGTTCTTAGGTGTATGAAAAAAGCTTGGCTTGAAGAAAAAGACTTGGAATCAGGAGAAAGATGTTTCAGTGAATGAAGTAGGACAATGAAGAGCTGTTGTATGACAGGATGAGGAAAGAAAAATAGTGGTGTATTTAAAATAGCAAGAAACTATGCATAATTGAATTTTATGCTTATTTTTTAATATCAAACTGGATGTATAATGGTCTTTCAGAAAACTGGTGAGAGACAAAGTCACCTGTGTTCTTACCTGCAAATCTGTGAATTGGAGGAAAAATAATTTCCATTTGATATAAGTTGAGTAAATATGGCATGTGCAGGGTAACCCTGGTTTAATTAAGGCACTTAGGTGGAGGAAATATATGGCAAGATGAAAACTATATTGGGGACAATGGATCTTGTAATAATTTCTAAAATTCAAAAGATCCCTGAGAAAAGTGAAGATTTTGTCGGAAATGAGAAAAAACAACAAAAAATACTGAAAACATAACTGCAAAAAGAAAATCTGATTTTCTAGATTATGGAACCAGTAAAAAACAACAACAACAACAACAACAAAAAAAAAAAAAAAAAAAAAAAAAAAAAAACAGGAATTTGAGCAAGTTGACTCTAACCCAGCAATTCTTAAGCTTTATGTACCCTCTGACCTCACCAAATTCCATTAAGTATTAGCAGAGGCTTGGTGGCTTTAGGGAGTCACTGGACAGGTGACATCTATGCTAGGCAGTAGTAAATGGTAAGCTTGTAATTATATAGTAAGACAGGCAGCTTCAATAGGAAGAAGCAAGAGGCTAAACATACAATTAGTGTCCCTTTACAAAGTGTGGGCCTCAAGAGTTGTAATATGCTGGTGGGGCATATTCCACAATTGGACTTCCTTTAAGAGATTAGCTGGGGGCTACCCCTTGTAGTCTATGTAACTTCTTTTACCAGTTAAGAGAGTCCATATTTTTATGTAGAGAGATTTGGAATTAATTTCATAAAAAAGATGGAACCTTGAGTAGAGGACTTAAGTCTGCATTGGCAAAGAAACAACATTAATTTTACTTCAATTGTATATTTATTATAGGGAAGTTTAGGAAGGCTCACTGAGTCCCTCTGGGCATTCAGACACTAAAAATAAGACCATTCATCTTGTGATAGCCACTCCAAATGAGCAGATACAAACATCTATTCTTATTTCCTTTTTCTTTTTGGATTATCATATTCTGCCCCAAATCCTAAGACATTTAAGACCCCTTTACAAACTTCTTTCACTGTAGTTCCTTACCATCTCGTTCCTAACCAGGAGCATTAGTACTGGGGCCTCTCCCATTGTTCATTATTTCTTTATTTTTCAAAAATGTCTTCCATGTATAAAACCAATGCAGAGCTTTTAGTGTCAGAATTTTAGGTTTTGTTGATGAGAAAGATTTTGCCTTTTTTAAAAAAACTTTATTTTTGCAGGCTGTAACACAGTGTTATCTTCAGAGAAAAGTGTCTGATAGTAACATTGCACTAATTAGAATTCAATACCTTTATTATATTAGAGTTAAAATCTTTTTAAGGAAAAATAAGTTGTTGTGAATTATTATTATTGTTCTCATAGCTAGTCTTCCTTTCTAGGTGTGCCAGTGCTGTTATTTGAGAGCAAGACACAGCCCGAATGACTTTTTTTTCTTAAGATTTCTTAGAGAATTCAGAGTAGTGTTTTCTGAAAACATTAAGTGCTGATTCTATTTATCTAATGTTGCAAGAAGTAGATTTCCCTCCTTCCACATACGTTCACAAAATATAAAAGAGTAATTCATTTTTTCCAATCATTTCATAGGAATAGTTGCATGAATTCCAGAAATCAAGATCATAAAAAGAATATTTTTCTTTTGAATTTATTCTGCCAGAATCTTTCTAAGTGACAGTGAAATAGATACGTAAATATAATTTAAAAATCATTATAAACTAGCATCCTTTTCACCATATAATTTAGAAGTCAAATGATTAATTGGTTTTACATCATATTTATTTTTAGGCACAATAATGTCACTTCTGCAGTATTATGCAGTTCATCTGAAAGGTCTATCAAAGACAGCTTCACCCAAATTAGGAGGACAGTATATAACTCTTTCTCAGCATTCTCTAATGAATTGTGTGGTTGAATATAACATGCATTGCTCTGGAAAAAAATAGTAATGATGCAATATTTGTTTTTATTCCATTCATTGTATATGCCAAATTTACCTTCATGTATAAAAACTTCAAAGAATGGATTTTTGAAGAAAATAATAAATTAATGATTTTCAATTGAATATTAAAAACCAATTGATAATTAATAAACAAATATATTCTAGGCTATTATAGTAGTTTGCTATTACTGCCCTGATAAATTTCTATAACCCTAATTACTTAAAATGACACAAATTTATTATCTCATGTTTTTGTAGTAGTTTGGCTGAGTTGGTTTCCCTGCTCTGGCTTTCATAAGACCCAAATAGGGCTGGGGATGTGGCTCAAGCGGTAGCGCGCTCGCCTGGCATGCATGCGGCCCAGGTTCGATCCTCAGCACCATATACAAACAAAGATGTTGTGTCCCCGAAAACTAAAAAATAAATATTAAAAAAAAATATCTCTCTCTCTCTCAAAAAAAAAAAATCAAGTTGTGAGCTGTCTCTTACCAGGAGGCTCTGGGAAGAATATACAGTTCCTTGTAGCTAATGACTGAAGTCCCCCTTTCATTGATGCCTGTCAGCTGGGGCCCTTCCTACCCCAGTCTTGGTATATGGGCCCCTGATTCTCAAGGCCAAAAACAGTATGCCGAATTCTTCTCATGACTGTAGTATCTCTGACTTTCCCTCTGCCAAATCTGTTACTGCAGCCAGACAAAGTGTTCAGCTTTTAAGAGTTCCTGTGATTATATTGTGTCTACCCAGATAATTTAGGATAACAAATCTTGAGTTTGATAACAATTTCATTTGCAAACTTCCTGTTGGCCATGTAATATAAGATATTCACAGATTTCAGGGATTAATACATGGATATCTTTGGGGACTATTCTTTAGATTGCTACACCCACTAAAAATAAAAAAAGAAATGCAAAATTACAAAATAACAAATCTATGGAAAGGGTCTCTCCCTCTCTAATAGTGCTGTACTTCTCAGAAGGGAAAAGTTCTCTCTCGCTTGCTTTCTTTCACATACACGCACACACACACACATAATAAATAATAATAAATAATAATAAATAATGGCATATATAAACTACAGAATATTATACAGTCATAAAAGATTGTGTCATTAAAGTGTATTTTATTAATCAGTAATATAACAAAATGTAATTTAAGCAAGCACAAACAAAAAACATCCCCAAACTAGGTATACTGCAAAATCCATTTTTACATCTATCTATAGATACACATATATGTACACATATTTATTTATGCCTTTGTATTTTCACATATTTATATAATATATACACAAGTATAAATATATCTGTATATATGTATGATTTACATGGCATACATAATATCTTTATATACTAAACATATGAGAATATGGGCATCACAATCTCTGGGCAATGATATTATATTTTTCTTCCCATTTTCTGTGTTATCACATTTTATAAAATATCATAATTTAAAAAATGCTATCTTAAATTTAAAAGAATGATACCATGAAAAATTTATCCTATGAAATAACTTTTCCCCCTATACAAACACACACACACACACACAATAATACAATAATCCAAAGAGTATCACACTGCTTATTATGAATTAACCACAGAAGCACATATGGTAAGCTGAGACAGGGCTAGGGAGAACTGAGGACATTTCATTCCTTATTAACAGATCCATCACAGAATATAATTGAAGGATATTTTCCCTCCACATTTTTCATTCATTCATTATAGTTGTACATAATGGCGGGATTTGTTGTTGTTACATATTAGTACATGCACACAGTATAACAATATAATTTGGCCAATACCCTTCCCCAGTACTTCTCCCTATTTTTCAGGCTCACAGAAACCTTTGTACTGAGATATATATATATATATATATATATATATATATATATATATATATATATAATTTAAAGGCTTTCTTTCTCCAAACTTCAGTATAAATATTGTCAGGTGTTTTGTTTGTTTATTTGTTTGTTTTTCCCTGTACCTTGATTCTCTGCATCCAAATGTAAAAACCTCTGAGACAGGTTGCACTTCAGATTCTTTGGAGTTGTCTCAGGCTGCCATATAGTGTTCCAAGGCACTTACACCACCATATCTCTTGAAGCAACCTCAGTGGACTCCTCCAATGAGGGACAAATCAAACAAATGAAGCAATGATCCTTTCCTCAGCCTGGATGTGAGTTACTCTATACTGAATTGGAACATATCGCTAGAGCCCTTTAAGAGTAAAAGAAAAATTACGTGTGTACCTCATGCATTTTCTATGTCAAAAACATTTCAAAAGGATCTCTACTATCATCTTTTTCTTAGAACAATAAATCCCTGCCAAGGCAGTTAAGCACAATTCCAAGCCCCATCCCATGCCTTCATGTTTTGTTAATATCGAGACGTTGCTTTAAGTGGGGAACATTGACATACGTCATTACCAAGGGTTATTACTGTCATTGCTCCATTTTTTCTGAATTTTGCCAAGAAGGCAGTCATTCTCCTTTGGTCTGAATAGTGCTGTGTTTCTCAGAAGGGAAAAGTTAGCATTCCTGCAAGCCTGCAATTGGAGAAAAAGGTTTTCAGAGGCTGAGTACTTTTAGGTATGACAGGCCACTTGCTACTGACTCAGAATAAAAGAGATAAAGGACCAGAGGACTAGATTGTCCCTAGTCTGTCCTTAGGAAAGCTGATCCACAAGAATTGTGGGAGTAAGATTGTCATGTAGTTTTTATTTTTTCTGGTTACATTTTCAGGAGTGGCAAGCATAGCACAGAAATCAAACTCTCATTAAAATGTATTGCCAAAAATTGGAGATAGTCTGTTAATCACAGGCTACAAATTGGAGACTCAAGCTTAAGCTACCCGTGGATTAGTTTGGTCAGCAACAGGCTGCAGAGACATACCTGACTTTGAAATTTGGAGCAAAAAGCAAGACTGCAAATGATGTCTATGAATAGAAAAGAGAAAAATCCAAAGTCAAAGATCAATGTGGGGTGGGGCTGGGGTTGTAGCTCAGTGGTAGAGCACTTGCCTTGCATTTGTGAGGCACTGGATTCTATCCTCAGCACCACATAAAATCAATAAAGGTATTGTGACTATTTACAACTAAAAGAATATTTTAAAAAAGATCAGGTGGAGGAATGGATCTGGTGACACAAATGCCAAATTTTGGTTTTTTAATGTGGTACTTTTGGTGTTGGGAAAGATCAGCCCAAAAGCCTTGCTGCTAAAGTAGCTCTGACACATTCAAATCATATCCTCGATAATCTACCTGCATGACATAGCTATTTATTACTTTGCTTTATCTACTAGATTAGATCCTATAGCTTTAATATTTGATTTGTCCTTATAGTTTGCTTGATATGCCCCATCAGCCCAAATTTCCCTTTCACTATCATTTAGATATTAATTATGTCCCAATTCCAACTTCAAGTTTGTTGTCCAAAAAGTAGACTTTGAAACCTTTGAACTCTACCTTACTTTTTTAATTGCTGACATTGTGACATAGTCAGCCAGAGTCAGTCTCTCATAAAGGTAAAGACTTTAAGGTCTCTATTCAGGATCAAGAGAATACATTCCTGTAATATGTAGCCAAGAGTGATTGGATAATTTTCAATCTGCAGTTGTGCCTCAATTGTTCTAGAACAAGACCTAGAAAATGAATTATTAATGCCATCTCTTCTTATAGAACAATGGCTCTCATTCTTTAGTGTGTATAAGAATTACCTAGGAAAAAATATTTTTTAAATTACTTCTAGGGTTATTCTCTAGAAAATCTATAGCTCCACCATTTCCCACCATGTTCTTATGCTGGCACATGCAGAGTGCAATTTTCATTTTAGAGCGGGGTGGATAAGCTGGAATGGATGACACGTAACATGGGGCCTCAGTCTCCCCATATGAAATGGTATCACAAAATTATGTTTTAATAAAATGTCTACATGTTATTCAAACAGAATTAGAAAGGATAAAAATGAAGACTCACTTAATAGTTGGAGGAAGATGAACACAGTCATGGAATGTAAATATGATTCCAACACCCAATGTAGCAGAGCATAAATAGTCAATGTCCTCAAACAGTATTCTGATGTTTCTTCAGTGTCCCATGTGTCTCCACTCAGAGAGATATACTGACCAGGGAGTGGGAGTATTTGTTCCTCATGACAGTTATGTTTCCTATTGACATTCTTGGTCGTAGTCAATCTCTGTGAGGTCATGCCATGTGCACCTGCTCTGTAGAGATGAAGTTGATTGTGGTGGGGTGATCAGTGATACCTGGCCTCATAAAGGTATTGTGACTTGAGTATGCTGAGAAAGAGGAAGGCATAGAAAACAAGGAACAAATCAAGGTAATAAATGGCCACCCTCCTGGGACTCTGGAATGGCAGAGAACTGCCCCATGAGCGGGGCATGGGGCTTTCTGCTGCATTGCTAACCTGGAGCCAGTTTTCACCTTCTCCAATTGCTTTTTAAAATATTAACTGAATTACTGGTTGTTTTTTCATCTGAGAACTTTCAAAGGCAGGGACCAGGTCTCATCCATCTTTTTGTCCTGAAAACCTAGCACAATTTTCAATAAGTGTTGAATAAATAAATAAATGATTGGGTAAAGAAATGAAAACACAAAGAAGACAATGATAGAGAGACAGTGGGAGAGAGGAAGGAATGCAAGTGCATTAGGAAGAAGTGACCTCATCTTCCACCCTACCCTGATTTACCCCAGACTACAAGCTTCATTGTTTTACTCTTTAGCTGTTTCTAGTGACATAAGCACCCTCCAAACAGTTGGCAACAAAAATGGGACATTTGATGTGTATCATGAAGAAATACTTCTACATGTTTATATTGATGGTTTATTTATTTTTTCTTAAATCCCTTTTATTTCTTCTTTAGAAATCCACTGATGAGATCGTGTTAAAGAGCTAGGAAAAGAACTTCGTTTTGAAGTCTAATATATGTTCTATTTGAAAGAACTGCTACTGGTGTCTGAGAATAATTAACAACACACTTTAATTTATGAATGCCTGTGCTCAAAGGTCCTCATCCGTGGGAGGGGTAGAGAGAGAAAGAAAGACTGGGAGGCTAATGGAAAACTTTCATGTCCTTGTGCTCAGCTCTGGTGCAGAATCCGAGAGTGGAATTGAAGAGGCCAGAGGAACACTGCAGAGCTCCGTTTTACATATGTGCATTATAAATCGGTAACCTCCATATTTTAGGTCTTAGGCAACAGTCTCTCCCTTCCAGTGACTATGATTTAAGAATAACAATGTGACATGAACATTGAGATGAGAGGATAAGTGAATAAAGAAAAAGGATGGTGGTGAATAAATAAAAGGAGGGGGAGAGAGGAGGAGGATCAAGAAACTGACTCATGGGGGAGCAGAATATATTTATCTTTTCTTTGTCTTCTCCATGCACCGTACTTCTCAAATGGGAAAGCAGATGTCTTGATGCTCAAAGGAAATAAAGGTGGCAATTAAATACTGACAAGAAAAATAATAAAAATAAAAAAGTACAGAGAAAGAAAGACCGCCTCCTTTTTCAACTGTATGTGGTGATCCTGTGATCCTGACAATCTTTTCCCCATTTATCAACATGACAAAGGTCAGAGGATTTGATCTTAAGGGACTGGGCAGTGAGGATTTTTGAGTCATCCAACAAATGGGTGTGTTTCTTGTTCACACCCTCCTCACCAGTCCCATCCTCCACCCAACCCCCTCCCTGTAAGTAAGCAACCGATTTTCAGGGCACTTGCATGACTGCTGTAGCAGGTCCCATATGCCCAGCCTCAGAGCCTCAGATGCTGACACTGCCCCAGCTGAGCTCCCAAGGCCTCTGACTGCCTTTAGTACTGCATCACCTTAATCAGTTCATATCCTCTACTCTCTCCAGTCCTCCCCAGGTTCTGAGTGCTGCCAGGGGAATATAATAAACCCCAGAGAACTGGTTTGGAAGGACATTTTCTGTGCTTATTTCAACTGCTACTTCTCAGAAAAACTTTTATCCCACATTGCTCACTATTATGCTTCAAGTAGTTTTTCTCAAACCCCCAGCTCTAAAGAGATGTCCTGGATTTCTTTGTGCCCTGGACCTCAAAAGATGACAGTTGTTCCTCCTACTAAGGTGACAAAAACAAGACAATGCCATAGGCATTCAAAAAATTGTCTCAATATTCCCTCTGCCTAATTATATGTCCTTTGTTCCCCACACACAGGAAGAAATGCCCCCTTTATCCTTTTTAAACTTAAACATAACCTCTACCACATTTCATTCCTGCTTAACCCCACCTCCTTCTCTAGCCAGAGAACTTCTTGCTTTCATTCAGTCTCTCTTTTTTTTACCACAGGCTCTTGATGGTAAAACCCTGGTTAATATTCATTCCACTCTATTCCATCATGACCAGGCCTCTGTGTGGCCCAAACTTCCTCTTCTCTAACTTCGTCATGAACTTGAGCAGCCTGCCTCCTACTCTCACTAAGGCATTGAGTTCACCAGTGAACCTCAGTATGCGCTCTTCTTTGGGTTAACCTGATTGACTACCAGGCTACATCCAATACATATCTCAGGACTTTCAGAGTTACAAGGCCTTAAATTCACATCTTGGCTTTTCCTCATACTAGGTAATTACCTTGCTAAGTCATTTACCTTTTTGAGTCTTGGATTGCTCATTTGCATAATGAAAATGATAAGATTTACCTTATGGCCATATCACAACCAAGTGATGAGGGCCTTCTATTCCTCTCTTAACTCTACAATGGCTACCAGAGAATTGAGCACAGAGCAGGCACTCAATGAACTTGGGCAATGGGTGGTAGTGCATTTGAAGTGACCTCAACAATAAATTAAATAGGATCAAATATAGGAAGAAGGGAAACATAGCTAGAAGGTTGAAGCATTTCTTTGTGGTGATTAAAAAAAATAACAAAAGATTTGAAAAGTAAAGGGCTCTTTAGTAATCCTATTGTGAAGGCCAAAAGTAACAAAGGCTTACATTAAAGTATCAGAAGATGAGTCAAAGGAAGGTTTCTTGTGTTTTGAAAGAAATTCAGAGGGAAGTTAGGGAGGTCTTGCTGCCATCTATTATCTGCCTTTCAATTTTATTCTTCTTGCCTCTTAATGGAGAGTAGGACCATTTTCTACAGCTGTCTCTCTGGTTTCAAATGAGACAAGGACAATGCTTTGACAAAGGAGATGCTACCACTCTGCTTCCTGCTTCCTACAGCTTTTAAGCCGATAATTCTGTCCTTGATCACTGCATAATTATCTTCATTATATTAGATCCTCATATTATCCTCGTTTCATAAATGAGGAAACTGAGGTTCAGAAAGATTAAGTGACTCACCTTCTTAAGAAGTCCTCTTAAGATATTAATGTGATTAAATCCCTGTTCCTACAATAGGACACTGTAAAAAGCCTTGCATCAGATTTGTATGACAGAGATATATAAGGAAAAAAATCGCTGTAAGAAAAAGCTTCTAGATTTGACAGTCCTCGGTATTATCTAAGTCTGCAGAAACATGAAGTTCTTTCTGCTGGCATGGTTGAAATTAGCAAAATTAAGCCTCATTTTAGCAGTGATTTTTACCATACCTTCTTACATGTTCTTTCTTTTAATTAAATAATTAGCTGTACTGCCACAGATGTGGTGAATTGTAGGACCTTGAATGCAAGATCTCCTGGGGAAGAGCTGACAAAAACCAGAAGGGCCAGGGCTGGGGTGCTAAGCACTTGGGGTTTTGACCTTAAGGGGATTAAGCAGCTTCCCAGTGTCCAAGGTACTAGGTGTGCTGGTGACACATGGAAATAAGCCAATAATATGCAGAAAGTGGTAATAGTTTGAATAAGTTGTATACATAAACCCAAGTGTTGGGAGCATCCATAACTTTAATGCAGTATCACAGAAGAAAAAGGCAGGGCTTGGATCTTGGAAAAATGAGGCTGGAGAGAATTAGGGAGATTAGAAATTGTCAGAACTCCAGGGAGAAATTTGATGCTCAGATATTCCCCCCAAATAAAGAAAGGAATGTAAAATGTGAATTAAGAAATTGATGGGGCTGGGGATATGGCTCAAGTGGTAACGCGCTTGCCTGGCATGCACGGGGTGCTGGGTTTGATCCTCAGCACCACATAAAAATAAAATGAAGATGTTGTGTCCACCAAAAACTGAAAAATAAATATTAAAAAGTTCTCTCTCTCTCTCTCTCTCTCTCTCTCTCTCTCTCTCTCTTAAAAAAAAAGAAATTGAGGCACATAAATAATCACGTGACTTAGTAAGAACTAAGTTCCAGGAACTATTTTAGGCATTTTGCATGTAAAATACAAATAAATTCTTTCATTCATTCACTCTCTAAAAACAGTATTATAATCAGCAATTAGAGGAGGTAGTAAAGTGAAGATATAATAGCCTGACCTCAGAGTGCATTTTAGTGATATGGGGACCTTTATACTTTCCCCTCCTCCATGTTTAGACACCCTGAACTCTTTTTATCCCACAAAGGGTCAAATCCTCTTTGCTCTTTGGACCTTTGGCATATCAGTTTTCCTGTTCCATGGTTCTTTGCCTGACCTCTTCAGGCTACACCCTAATCTTCCCTCACCGTT